>NC_140592.1:420658574-421865003 GCF_964204655.1 Triturus cristatus | reverse complement strand
CCCCTCAAAGTTCCCCGGCCTACATTATTCACGCTGAACTAGGGAGGACATACATCGAGGACATGATAAATGCCAGACCTATTATGGCTTGGCTTAGGATCTGGACCAACATTGATGCAGAACTAAGCAGACAAATTATTAGAGATTGCATAAGCAGGGACAAGGGGATGTGTATCCCGTGGTTCAAATATGAAAAAACTACCCTGGAGGGAATAGGATGCATGGATCCTTCACCAACCCCACCACAATAATTTCCCAAGAATAGAATGAAGAGTTTGCTCCTGGTAAAGGCTGTTGAGCGTAGAGCCTACATTGAAGGTAGAAAGCCCACAGTTTGTGCTTATAGTATGGTAAAGACAGTAGATGGCATGGAACCATACCTTACTCTTATGCACAATGCACAAAATAGGTTTTTATTTACTCATTTTCGGCTCAACCTTATACATCACTCATTGGCGGACCCCTCTGGTTTTACCGCTACAGTTGAGCAGAAGGGTACCTGCGGCTGCGATAATAAATCTCCGCATGATACCCTTCATTTTGTTTTATTATGCCCTTTTTATTCTTTTCCTAGGCGTCGCTTCCTAGTAAGAATATTGAAAAACGGCAAGTTCAGACAAGTCAAGGTTGCCTTATTATATCTACAAAGGGCTGAGAACCCACTGACCCTTGTATGTATAATACATTTTTTAAGGGTCGATTTTAGATTAAGAAACACTAGAGAGCAGTGTGGATCAAAAAGGGCTGAATGAATTTAATGAAAATGTTTTAATCTGTAAAAGCACTGAATTGAATGTGGGCATTTTTTGTCTTTTTTGTACTTTTATGACATTTGTTAGATATCGAATAAAGGTTTGGAATATATCAAAGTAAAAGGTCAATTAGCCGCATATGGCACATTAACTGCAATCCTGATTTTTATATATTGTGTTTAATTGATATTTGTGTAATAACATGTCTGTTTTTATGCGCTTTTATGATTTTCTAAGTGAGCAGCTGATACACAATATGTTTTTTAAATTATTACTTTGTGCAATAATATGTATGTATTTAAGTGCTTTTATGATTGTATGAAATAGCAATCGAATAAAGCTGTTTGACTTTGACTTTGAATACATTAGCTATCCAACTTAAACCGAGATCGATCTTTAGATTAGAACGGTTTCAACAAAGTAGTGTTTTGATTGGTTGCTGCGAATAGATTGCGATATTTGTCTGGAATTGTTGGACATCTGTCGATCCGAATACGCTCTGGGAATATTTTATGTGTCTGAGGAAGTAATCATAGTTTTACTCCAGTATGGGACTGGTGTAACTCACCATCAAGGGTGGGAAGGGGAATGGATCGGGATTTAACGGAAGGTGTTTCTTCACCTTCCCCTAAAGCCCGGTGTTACCTCCTAGACTAGCGAACGAAACCACGTGCATCTGCACACAGGGCTGCATTTCATCAGTGTGCAATTTTACACAGTTTACAATTAAGCTTTAGAGAGATGGAAGACCAAGGGCTATGTCACATGACCCTTCTAGTCATCTCCCTGCAGATTCCTAGGCGCTTTATTACAATGCTTGAATATCAAAACAAGTAGACAAGTTTGTTTAAGAAGTGTAATTCTTTATATGTGTTTTATAGCTTTATCATTTATTTTAGGCCTTTTAATAAGCACAGCATTTGTAGTAGCTGGTTCTCTAGGGACTTTGGATAACACTCAGGGCAGGGCACAAGTCATGTGTGGACACAGAAGTACAGTGTTCCCTTACATTTGTTTAAGGAAGGATGTCTGCCCCCTCTCCCCAAGGAATTTTTCCAAGCACCAATATGTTTTTAGTGCTTTTGCGTGTCAGTTGCCCTTTTATATGTGACTAATACAAATTGAAGTAAACACTTTCACGTCTATCCGTGCGCATATTTATTTTTTCCGTTTAGTATTGCAACCAGGAAACTATTTCCTTGAAGTATATACATACTATACAAGACCTTATAAGTGTTTAGTCATGCAACAGTTAATGTTGTTGCACCAAGGATATTGTGCTGCATAACTAAATACTTATAAGATCCCAAAGGCGAGACCTATTGGCTATGCCAATGCTTGTTTTGGTGTGGGTAGTGGTTTTTGTAGGGTGATGGCTGTGAAAGAAATTAATCATATTAATGAATTTTAATTATTAATAATTATTGAATTAACAATTAACAATGCAAATTCTGTAATTATTTTTCTTCAAGATATTTATAAGGTGCGGGTTGTTGTGTTTGTGGGGTAATGGTTGGAAAGTTCATTAAGTATAATTCTTTTTTAATAGTTAATTGTTATACATTTTTTTATCAATCATTAATTATGTAAAATGTGTAACTATTATAATTTCAAACTATGTTTCGGTGTTTGTGGTTTACTTTGTAGAGGTGTAGGGTAGGAAGTTATTTACGTAATATTAAATGTAACTATTTTTATTTATTGGTAAAAATGTGTTATTTATTAAGCTATGCATTAATTGTGTTATTCTTTTTAATTGTAAATACCATTATATCTGTTGGTTGTTATAATTGTGAAAATATAGTATGGTATTTTAATCATATGATTATTATTAGTTTTAATTTACATTAAAAAACTATTTATATATTTTACATTTAAATAGTTATATTTGTTGTTATTTAAAGCAGTTGTTAAAATATTTTATTTGTTTGAAATAAACTACTCTCTCTCTACTGTACAGTAGCTATAGTAAATCTTACCCCTCCTGAGGCCAGCCCTTTCTCTACTGCTGCACAGACTAGAAAGGGAACAGTAAATTGTACCCCTCTGCAATCCAGCACTTCCCATACTGTTGCACAGTCTGGAGTGGGAATAGTAAATTTTACCCCTCCATAATCCAACACTTTCTCCACTGTTGCACCGACTGGAATGGGAATAGTAAATTGCTACCCCTCCTGAGTCCAACCATTTCCCTGTTACACTAACTGGAGTGGGAATAGTAAATGTTACCCCTCTGCAAACCAACACAATCCAACACTTTACTTTCTGTTGCACCGACTGGGGTGGAGTGAAGAGTAATTTGTACCCGTCCTGATTCTTGGATCTGACACTCAAGCTAAAAGCAATCACCATGTCAAGAACAAATCTACATCCTATATATGCACTGTTCATCCAGGAGAAAATCAGTAAGTGCCAATTTACAATAAAACATTTACAAATCTATAAGAAACTTAAAATCTATCCCGTGGGGCTGGAGATGAAATCAAGGCCACCTTTTTAACTATCCAACTGTGAATGGTCTGCTTCATGGTCTGCTTCATGGAATATTTTACTGCAAAGCTCATCAATAGTACTACGCAAACAAATGATGGACGGAATGCTGAATGAATCATACACTCACCTCCAGTCAAGTTAAATCCATAGTTCTTTTGCTCACCTCGTCACCCGAGTTTTGACCCAGACATATGCAAATCAGTCTTGACCCTGTGCCTCATGGGAACAATCCAGACCAAACTGCCAAGCCAGGTCCTCCCTGGAAGGGAAACAACCATCCTGGGACCGGTTTCTGGGTATTACCCTTCATTAGCCAGGCTAGTTTGAATCCAGTGGTACAGTGAGCAAGGGACCCACGTCTGGGCATACCCTACCTACTTAGGGTTAAAAGTACTACGCAAACAAATGATGGACGGAATGATGAATGTATCATACATTCACCCCCAGTCAAGAGATCTGGGCTAAATCCATCATTCTTTTGCTCACCATGCCAGCCCAGTCTAGACCCAGCCGTATGCACATCAGTCTTGACCCTGTGCCTCATGGGAACAGTCCAGACCGAACTGCCAAGCCAGGACTTCCCTGGACTAGAAACAAGCATTCTGGGACTGGTTTTTGGGCATTACTCTTCATCAGCCAGGCTAGCTTGAATCCGATGGCACAGTGAGCAAGGGACCCACGTCTGGGCATACCCATCCTGCTTAGGGTTAAAGTACTACACAAACAAATGATGGACAGAATGCTGAATGAATCATACATTCACCCCCAACAAGAGATCTGGGTTAAATCCATTGTAAATCCATCTATGCATTATTTATGTGATTCAGTGCCAACTCCAAAGCTGTAAAAATCAATAGGTAGGCCAAATAGTGAATGGCCTCCATACACGATTCAGGAACCACAAATCTGCAATAATTATTAGGAAACTTGACCAGCCTGTAGCCAATATATTTAACCTTGTGGATCATTTACTATGAGATTTGAATATCTTCCCTGTGGAACAAGTATTAATTGATGAACTACAAATCTCCAGAGACAACTTCCGGATGTACCGTTTAAAATCACTGAAGCCAGATGGACAGAACATTACAGACAATACCACCTGATTACTGCATATCTCAGGAGATCTCAGGACTGCATTGATTCAACACTCCAAATGGATTCTTCACCATGATGCTTTTTTCGAAAATTCCGCAGTGCGATTTGTGCAGCCACTGAGCAAACCATCTTGTACTACCTGAGGAAGGCGGAAATTGAAACATTATAGTGGAAATATATTTTTGTTCTTTGGTGAGCCAGTAGGTATATATATATATATATTTATATATTTATCTAAAAACTTTTTAGAAAACGCCGGACCGCCATGCACCCGAGAATGCCATGCTAATCTGAGGATTGGACTGCAACTCTGCAGGGGGTAGCGACTTACTTAAGTGGCGCCAGATGACGGAAATCGGGATGTCAGCAGCGGAGTGAGGGTCTCGCCGAACTGCCCGCCATCCGCACAAGATCTCTGCTGGTATGCTGTAAGGAGCAGACACCGCCCACTGGGGCCAGTACCTACGCCTGATGCCTGCTCCGCGCGGACTTGGAATTCGAGTCCGGGCTTTCCAATGTGCCTGCAAGGTGTGTTCCACCCAATCAAAGAGGGGCATACCATTTAAAAAGTGTGGACTGGTTTTAATTATTTTGTTCTGGCTGCATCTGAGGAAGTCCATTACAGATGAAACGCGTCATGCACTATGTCAGAATAAAGGAGCAATTTGACGATTGACCCGCGTGTGCTCAACTTCTTTTCCAGGGAAGTTTGGTCTTTGTGTGAAAGGTGCGGCTACAAGCACCTAGGAGTACCCATTCCTAAAGAGTCCGGCGGTTGTGTGTGGCAACCTTTGGTCGAATCTAAAAACTTTTTAGAAAACGCCGGACCGCCATGCACCGGAGAATGGCATGCTAATCTGAGGATTGGACTGCAACTCTGCAGGGGGTAGCGAATTACTTAAGTGGTGCCAGATGACGGAAATCGGGATGTCAGCGGCGGAGTGAGGGTCTCGCCGAACTGCCCGCCATCCGCACAAGATCTCTGCTGGTATGCTGTAAGGAGCAGACACCGCCCACTGGGGCCAGTACCTACGCGTGATGCCTGCTCCGCGCGGACTTGGAATTCGAGTCCGGGCTTTCCAATGTGCCTGCAAGGTGTGTTTCACCCAATCAAAGAGGGGCATACCATTTAAAAAGTGTGGACTGGTTTTAAATATTTTGTTCTGGCTGCATCTGAGGAAGTCCATTACGGATGAAACGCGTCATGCACTATGTCAGAATAAAGGAGCAATTTGACGATTGACCCGCGTGTGCTCAACTTCTTTTCAAGGGAAGTTTGGTCTTTGTGTGAAAGGTGCGGCTACAAGCACCTAGGAGTACCCATTCCTAAAGAGTCCGGCGGTTGTGTGTGGCAACCTTTGGTCGAATCTAAAAACTTTTTAGAAAACGCCGGACCGCCATGCAGCCGAGAATGCCATGCTAATCTGAGGATTGGACTGCAACTCTGCAGGGAGTAGCGACTTACTTAAGTGGCGCCAGATGACGGAAATTGGGATGTCAGCGGCGGAGTGAGGGTCTCGCCGAACTGCCCGCCATCCGCACAAGATCTCTGCTGGTATGCTGTAAGGAGCAGACACCGCCCACTGGGGCCAGTACCTACGCCTGATGCCTGCTCCGCGCGGTCTTGGAATTCGAGTCCGGGCTTTCCAATGTGCCTGCAAGGTGTGTTCCACCCAATCAAAGAGGGGCATACCATTTAAAAAGTGTGGACTGGTTTTAATTATTTTGTTCTGGCTGCATCTGAGGAAGTCCATTACGGATGAAACGCGTCATGCACTATGTCAGAATAAAGGAGCAATTTGATGATTGACCCGCGTGTGCTCAACTTCTTTTCCAGGGAAGTTTGGTCTTTGTGTGAAAGGTGCGGCTACAAGCACCTAGGAGTACCCATTCCTAAAGAGTCTGGCGGTTGTGTGTGGCAACCTTTGGTCGAATCTAAAAACTTTTTAGAAAACGCCGGACCGCCATGCACCCGAGAATGCCATGCTAATCTGAGGATTGGACTGCAACTCTGCAGGGGGTAGCGACTTACTTAAGTGGCGCCAGATGACGGAAATCGGGATGTCAGCGGCGGAGTGAGGGTCTCGCCGAACTGCCCGCCATCCGCACAAGATCTCTGCTGGTATGCTGTAAGGAGCGGACACCGCCCACTGGGGCCAGTACCTACGCGTGATGCTGCTCCGCGCGGACTTGGAATTCGAGTCCGGGCTTTCCAATGTGCCTGCAAGGTGTGTTCCACCCAATCAAAGAGGGGCATACCATTAAAAAGTGTGGACTGGTTTTAATTATTTTGTTCTGGCTGCATCTGAGGAAGTCCATTACGGATGAAACGCGTCATGCACTATGTCAGAATAAAGGAGTAATTTCACGATTGACCCGCGTGTGCTCAACTTCTTTTCAAGGGAAGTTTGGTCTTTGTGTGAAAGGTGCGGCTACAAGCAGCTAGGAGTACCCATTCCTAAAGAGTCCGGCGGTTGTGTGTGGCAACCTTTGGTCGAATCTAAAAACTTTTTAGAAAACGCCGGACCGCCATGCACCCGAGAATGCCATGCTAATCTGAGGATTGGACTGCAACTTTGCAGGGGGTAGCGACTTACTTAAGTGGCGCTAGATGACGGAAATCGGGATGTCAGCGGCGGAGTGAGGGTCTCGCCGAACTGCCCGCCATCCGCACAAGATCTCTGCTGGTATGCTGTAAGGAGCAGACACCGCCCACTGGGGCCAGTACCTACGCCTGATGCCTGCTCCGCGCGGACTTGGAATTCGAGTCCGGGCTTTCCAATGTGCCTGCAAGGTGTGTTCCACCCAATCAAAGAGGGGCATACCATTTAAAAAGTGTGGACTGGTTTTAATTATTTTGTTCTGGCTGCATCTGAGGAAGTCCATTACGGATGAAACGCGTCATGCACTATGTCAGAATAAAGGAGCAATTTGACGATTGACCCGCGTGTGCTCAACTTCTTTTCCAGGGAAGTTTGGTCTTTGTGTGAAAGGTGCGGCTACAAGCACCTAGGAGTACCCATTCCTAAAGAGTCTGGCGGTTGTGTGTGGCAACCTTTGGTCGAATCTAAAAACTTTTTAGAAAACGCCGGACCGCCATGCACCCGAGAATGCCATGCTAATCTGAGGATTGGACTGCAACTCTGCAGGGGGTAGCGACTTACTTAAGTGGCGCCAGATGACGGAAATCGGGATGTCAGCGGCGGAGTGAGGGTCTCGCCGAACTGCCCGCCATCCGCACAAGATCTCTGCTGGTATGCTGTAAGGAGCAGACACCGCCCACTGGGGCCAGTACTACGCCTGATGCCTGCTCCGAGCGGACTTGGAATTCGAGTCCGGGCTTTCCAATGTGCCTGCAAGGTGTGTTCCACCCAATCAAAGAGGGGCATACCATTTAAAAAGTGTGGACTGGTTTTAAATATTTTGTTCTGGCTGCATCTGAGGAAGTCCATTACGGATGAAACGCGTCATGCACTATGTCAGAATAAAGGAGCAATTTGACGATTGACCCGCGTGTGCTCAACTTCTTTTCCAGGGAAGTTTGGTCTTTGTGTGAAAGGTGCGGCTACAAGCACCTAGGAGTACCCATTCCTAAAGAGTCTGGCGGTTGTGTGTGGCAACCTTTGGTCGAATCTAAAAACTTTTTAGAAAACGCCGGACCGCCATGCACCCGAGAATGCCATGCTAATCTGAGGATTGGACTGCAACTCTGCAGGGGGTAGCGACTTACTTAAGTGGCGCCAGATGACGGAAATCGGAATGTCAGCGGCGGAGTGAGGGTCTCGCCGAACTGCCCGCCATCCGCACAAGATCTCTGCTGGTATGCTGTAAGGAGCAGACACCGCCCACTGGGGCCAGTACCTACGCCTGATGCCTGCTCCGCGCGGACTTGGAATTCGAGTCCGGGCTTTCCAATGTGCCTGCAAGGTGTGTTCCACCCAATCAAAGAGGGGCATACCATTTAAAAAGTGTGGACTGGTTTTAATTATTTTGTTCTGGCTGCATCTGAGGAAGTCCATTACGGATGAAACGCGTCATGCACTATGTCAGAATAGAGGAGCAATTTGACAATTGACCCGCGTGTGCTCAACTTCTTTTCCAGGGAAGTTTGGTCTTTGTGTGAAAGGTGCGGCTACAAGCACCTAGGAGTACCCATTCCTAAAGAGTCCGGCGGTTGTGTGTGGCAACCTTTGGTCGAATCTAAAAACTTTTTAGAAAACGCCGGACCGCCATGCACCCGAGAATGCCATGCTAATCTGAGGATTGGACTGCAACTCTGCAGGGCGTAGCGACTTACTTAAGTGGCGCCAGATGACGGAAATCGGGATGTCAGCGGCGGAGTGAGGGTCTCGCCGAACTGCCCGCCATCCGCACAAGATCTCTGCTGGTATGCTGTAAGGAGCAGACACCGCCCACTGGGGCCAGTACCTACGCCTGATGCCTGCTCCGCGCAGACTTGGAATTCGTGTCCGGGCTTTCCAATGTGCCTGCAAGGTGTGTTCCACCCAATCAAAGAGGGGCATACCATTTAAAAAGTGTGGACTGGTTTTAATTATTTTGTTCTGGCTGCATCTGAGGAAGTCCATTACGGATGAAACGCGTCATGCACTATGTCAGAATAAAGGAGCAATTTGACGATTGACCCGCGTGTGCTCAACTTCTTTTCCAGGGAAGTTTGGTCTTTATATATTTATATATATATATATATATATATATATATATATATATATATTACCTACTGGCGGTCGCCAGTAGGTAGTTATAGTTAGGACCCTGTTTCCATAGGAAATCCGCAACATTCTATTTTGAATAACTTTGGCGCCGGTCGACGAATCCTCGCGAATTTCTCAAAATAGGTGGGGCGCTACGCTCCGCTCCTACCCTGAAAGTCTCAGGGGGATTCGTCAAGCGGGGGCTGAGATAAAAGGGGGGTCCCAAAACGCGTTTTTCCCATGCATTTTTCCATAGGTCCTTTAGACAGGGCTACAGACCGAACGGCTGAACAGAATTACTAGAAATTTGGCAGAGAGGTAGTCCTCAGGTCAAGGAAGTGCCTTTTGTAGGTTTGGTGTAAATCTGTTCAGTAGATTCTGAGAAAATAGCCTTTAAATCAATATATATATCTGAGCCAGCTTACGGTACGCTTACCGTAAGCTTACCGTACGCGTACGGTGGCGTGCGCGAGCGCGATTCTGATTGGCTGTTACATCTAAGTAAACATTCGAATCGGTCGAAACCAGGAAGCGGCGGCCGCCATTTTCTCTCTCGCACTCTGAGGGGGGGGCTGTAAACAAAGGCAAAAAACATATAAAGGGGCTGTTTAGACAGCGCCCATGCACATAGCCATGTTAGTTGAGTCCTCAAAGATCCCCCAAGGCCAAAAACGGTAAATTTTTATTTTTTGAAAATTTCGCCGATTACGCTTACCGTACGCGTACGGTGCGCTTACGCTAAAAATTTTAATAAATAAAAAAAACACTCTCTGTGCATGGCATATTATTGTCATCACTTACAAATTAAATTTAACAGATTACCTATCACAAGGAAGCGCATAATATGTCCTCCATGTGCGCACGGTGCGTGCCCACCTTGCGTGTACGGCACTAACTGCGTAAAGTGGGCGCGCGGTGCGCGAAGCGCACCGCGTGCTCACTGTGCGCGCACGGAACGAACTGCGTTAAGTGGGCGTGCACGCCACGAATGGCGTAAAGTAACTTAGCATTTAAAAAACCGTACAAATTCACTGAAAAAACCATAGGTTTCACACACGTTATAGTTAGGAATTAGCATTTAAAAAACATTGCAAATTCACTGAAAAAACCATAGGTTTCACACATGTTATAGTTAGCGGAAATTTTACTGATAAAAAACCAATGAAATTCCCCCGTTATAGTTAGTGCAGGCAACTATAACTCACGCGACCGCAATCTTCTGCTGATGACATATGTGTCTTTATGAAAAAAAAATATTTGTAATATATGTATAGCTAAAAATGTATGGAAGAAGACATGGGCAAAAAAGTGTCTAAATACAGTATTAGCATCAGCAGAGGATTGCGGTCGCGTGAGTTATAGTTGCCTGCACTAACTATAACGGGGGAATTTCATTGGTTTTTTATCAGTAAAATTTCCGCTAACTATAACATGTGTGAAACCTATGGTTTTTTCAGTGAATATATATATATATATATATATATATATATTATCTACTGGCTGGCCCCGGTTGACGAATCCTCGTGAAATTTTCCAAACTTTTGGCCAGCTCCGCTCCTATCCTGAAAGTTTTGTGGTGATTCGTCAAGCGGGGGCCGAGAAAAAAGGGAGTCCCAAAACGCGTTTTCCCCATGCAATTTCCCATAGGATCTGTTGTCGCAGCTACAGCCCGAACCGCCAAACAGAATGACACCAAATTTGGCAAAGAGGTAGTCCTCAGTTCAGACTCGTGCCTTTTGCATAAATGGTGTGAATCTGTTCAGTAGTTCCTGAGAAAATTAGAGTTAAAAGTACATAAATATCTATGGACGCAGAGGATCCGTGGACCGTAAACGCACCGTACTCGCACCCTCCCCGAACCGAGCGTGCACCCTCCCGATCGCACGCTGAATGCTAATTGGCTGTCGAGTGTCTCTCTACATTTGAAACCAGGAACTGTTGGCGGCCATTTTCTGCCTCGGTAGAAGCGAGGCTGAAGAAGCAAGGGGAAAAAGTGTGTAAAACATGTAAAGGGGGCAGAGTGGAAATACTCTGACCCTCTAGAGGTGCTTAGGGGGTCCCAGAAAGACCCCCTGGGGCACCCCTTTTTTTAAAAAAAACAGCGAAATGCGCGCACGGTGCGCGCATCCTATCGCGTTGGATGCACGGATTCTCTTGCGGTGGGTTCGCGGATCCAAGGGAAAAAAAATGAAATTGTTGGGAGTTAAAGATTAAGCTTAAGTGTTTTGTTCTTGAGTGGCTCTAAAAAGAGCTGTTGTGTTCATTGAGAGTTTTTGGTACTTATAAGTAAGTACCTATACAGAGTCTAAATTTGTTGAGGAAGACTCTGTTTCCTTCATCAGTAGAGTGTACTCCATCTCTCCTATACAACTCTTGCATATGAAAGCGCAGATTGTTATTGTAAATGGACCCCATTTTGTAGTCTCGGAGAAAAGCAGAAACAGATTTATTCACATGTTTCCTAGCTTTCTCAATCTGTGGACAAAAATGATCGGACCAGTTCCATTTCTGCCTTTGGCATATGTTAGAATATACAAAGGCAGTTTTAGGGAAAAGTGAAATCAGTTCTGCAAAGGTGTCCTTCATAAGCATTTCCAGACCTACCCCAGTCAAAGTGCCTAGGTCATTGCCACCACAGTGCACTATTATGAGGTCAGGGTGTTGGATTTGCATGAAGGTTTTCACCAATGGCATCAATTGGTGCCACTTTAACCCTCTCTGTCCAATCCATTTAATGTCTACATTTGGCAAACCTAGGTCTTTGTGAATGCCTTTGTTTTCTGCATACCTTTGGCTCCAGAAAATGTAGCTGTGTCCCACAATCCACACTGTAAGCATCTTGTAAGGAGGTCTGGATGCACTCAGATGGTCTCTGTAAATGAAATGGCAGTTTGGAAAGTAAGATGTTTCTAAAATGGTGGCTAAGATGCAATTTTGAAAAAAGACAAGAAATCATTGGTTGTTTGACAACCTTCTACACTAAAAGGTAGGGTGCAGATTTCTGTTTTTTAAACGCATGATTCTTATTGGTTAACAAAAACTGATTGTAAGGAACATTATATATGATAAGCTGATATGTTGAGAAGTCAAGCACACTTGCTGTTTTGATTAGTAACATTGTGTGTGCTAAACTTGTGACCTGTGTGCTCAGTACAGTGTTCCATGACCTTTTTCTATGGTAACGGGCAGAAGGCAGATTGGGGGAAGGGTTGAAGTTTATATAATTTGGAAAGGGTTGAAATGTTTAACCAATAGAAATGAGTGTTTGCTTTTGAATTTATGTGGGAAGGAATGTGATTTGATGTTTACATGTATATATGTGGAAAATGAGAGGGCAACTTTGCCATTCTTTGGTTCTGCTGACTAGGCCTGGGCCAAAATTCCGTTCCGTTCGCGGAAATTGCGACATTTTGGCATTTTCGCGTTCTGCGGAAAGCGCGAAAATGTCAAAATTTCGGCATTCCGCAGCTTAGCGATAATTTTTTTCTTGCTCGCGCTGTAAAACAATACATTCTCGCACGCGCGCGATCGCCTTACCTGAATCCCTGCGTTCTCCGACAAGTTTTCTTGACCCGGTCGCGTTCTCCACGAGATGTTGGATTTTGGTAGCCATTTTGCGCTGTCTCGCGAGAGTTCGCGGCCGCATTAAAGTCATTTTTCACGCGATCACGTCATTTGTCGCGCGATCACGTCTTTCTTCTCGCGATCATGCACCGCGCGAGTATGAGAAGATTGAGATCTCGAACATGTCATTCTACATCGCGAGCGTGAGGATGAGGACGCGGGCACGTGAAATCGAACGCGAACAGGAGAAAGAGACCGCGAACACGTCATATCCAATGCGACAGGGACAAAGAAGAGAACGCGATCATATCGTTTTCGACACGCCGGCGGAAGTAATGTGAATCTCGAGAACTCAACAACGTAAAATTTACAATTTGGAGAGGAATATCGGCTCTAGCAGCATGAAACCATCTGCAAATACTGATTTAGGATGAATAGAACTCCTTACATTCACATTTGGCTTTCCTTTTTTGTGCAAGGAGTCATTTTTTTACAAGGTGGAGAGAGGGAGGAAGTGACACAGAATCTCCAACTTCCTGTTCCTGTCCAGCAGGCTCCTCCCAGTGCTTTGTCCATCTCCTGCTCATTCTGCCTTTGGATTTGGAGCTGGAAAGATCACTCTTTTTGTCTGCTGCATCATTGCAATTGGATTTCAGGATTTTTGGAATAGGATATTTTACAAGTAAGTGGTTGTTGTGTTTGATTGTGGGCATTGCAGTTGTTGTGTAACTACAATTTATTTTTGATAATTAATTATCATCATTCCTTTTTTTTTTTTTTAATTTTTTTTAATTTTGTGGGTTGTAGTAGTAGGCCCGAGCTAGCCATGGGCATGGCCTCATGGGTGTGTGTGTGCATGATGAAGCAACTGTTCCTTTTGTTTTTTGAATATATTTCATTTTCAAGCACATTTAGGGCATGGATGGCATTGGATTGAGTTGGGGAAGTGTGTTTTTTGGGGTGGCCTTGCTGATGTTGTTGGGCCTGGCCATGTGGCTGGTGGCCATTTTGAGGCCTAGGCCTGCAAGCTTGCCTGGCCTTGCCTGCCAACAGGCCTGCTTTCATCCACTGCTACCAGAGCAGGTAGCCACAGCTTTAGTAATCTACTGTTTTCTGTGTGCTCTGTTGAATTTAGACATCATTTAGGGCATGGATGGCATTGGATTGAGTTGGGGAAGTGTGTTTTTTGGGGTGGCCTTGCTGATGTTGTTGGGCCTGGCCATGTGGCTGGTGGCCATTTTGAGGCCTAGGCCTGCAAGCTTGCCTGGCCTTGCCTGCCAACAGGCCTGCTTTCATCCACTGCTACCAGAGCAGGTAGCCACAGCTTTAGTAATCTACTGTTTTCTGTGTGCTCTGTTGAATTTAGACATCATTTAGGGCATGGATGGCATTGGATTGAGTTGGGGAAGTGTGTTTTTTGGGGTGGCCTTGCTGATGTTGTTGGGCCTGGCCATGTGGCTGGTGGCCATTTTGAGGCCTAGGCCTGCAAGCTTGCCTGGCCTTGTCTGCCAACAGGCCTGCTTTCATCCACTGCTACCAGAGCAGGTAGCCACAGCTTTAGTAATCTACTGTTTTCTGTGTGCTCTGTTGAATTTAGACATCATTTAGGGCATGGATGGCATTGGATTGAGTTGGGGAAGTGTGTTTTTTGGGGTGGCCTTGCTGATGTTGTTGGGCCTGGCCATGTGGCTGGTGGCCATTTTGAGGCCTAGGCCTGCAAGCTTGCCTGGCCTTGTCTGCCAACAGGCCTGCTTTCATCCACTGCTACCAGAGCAGGTAGCCACAGCTTTAGTAATCTACTGTTTTCTGTGTGCTCTGTTGAATTTAGACATCATTTAGGGCATGGATGGCATTGGATTGAGTTGGGGAAGTGTGTTTTTTGGGGTGGCCTTGCTGATGTTGTTGGGCCTGGCCATGTGGCTGGTGGCCATTTTGAGGCCTAGGCCTGCAAGCTTGCCTGGCCTTGTCTGCCAACAGGCCTGCTTTCATCCACTGCTACCACAGCAGGTAGCCACAGCTTTAGTAATCTACTGTTTTCTGTTTGCTCTGTTGAATTTAGACATCATTTAGGGCATGGATGGCATTGGATTGAGTTGGGGAAGTGTGTTTTTTGGGGTGGCCTTGCTGATGTTGTTGGGCCTGGCCATGTGGCTGGTGGCCATTTTGAGGCCTAGGCCTGCAAGCTTGCCTGGCCTTGTCTGCCAACAGGCCTGCTTTCATCCACTGCTACCAGAGCAGGTAGCCACAGCTTTAGTAATCTACTGTTTTCTGTGTGCTCTGTTGAATTTAGACATCATTTAGGGCATGGATGGCATTGGATTGAGTTGGGGAAGTGTGTTTTTTGGGGTGGCCTTGCTGATGTTGTTGGGCCTGGCCATGTGGCTGGTGGCCATTTTGAGGCCTAGGCCTGCAAGCTTGCCTGGCCTTGTCTGCCAACAGGCCTGCTTTCATCCACTGCTACCAGAGCAGGTAGCCACAGCTTTAGTAATCTACTGTTTTCTGTTTGCTCTGTTGAATTTAGACATCATTTAGGGCATGGATGGCATTGGATTGAGTTGGGGAAGTGTGTTTTTTGGGGTGGCCTTGCTGATGTTGTTGGGCCTGGCCATGTGGCTGGTGGCCAGTTTGAGGCCTAGGCCTGCAAGCTTGCCTGGCCTTGTCTGCCAACAGGCCTGCTTTCATCCACTGCTACCAGAGCAGGTAGCCACAGCTTTAGTAATCTACTGTTTTCTGTTTGCTCTGTTGAATTTAGACATCACTTAGGGCATGGATGGCATTGGATTGAGTTGGGGAAGTGTGTTTTTTGGGGTGGCCTTGCTGATGTTGTTGGGCCTGGCCATGTGGCTGGTGGCCATTTTGAGGCCTAGGCCTGCAAGCTTGCCTGGCCTTGTCTGCCAACAGGCCTGCTTTTTCAACCACTAGGATCAGAGCAGGTAGCCACAGCTTTATTGATCAAGTGTTTTCTATGTGATCTGTTGAATTTTTAGACATCACCTTCCTGAGAGTGTAGTGTGTGGCTGTACACAGTACTAGTAGTATAACATAGCTCTAGTTAAAAAAAAATCATAAATGGCTAGACTATCTTTTGTTTGCACTAGTACAGTACTAAGTAACTGAACCACAAAAACAAATGCAACATTTCACTGATGTTCTTCTCCTGTCTTCTTTGCTTTTAGGTGCACAAAAGACAGAGTAGGAGGTGTCATCGGCATCACCTGGCTACCCGTTGTACTGCCAGCCAGACAGAAGTCCTGCTGCGCATCACGCCCACGTGTGACCAGAACTTGTTGTGCATCTGCCTCCTGCCTGACGTCGGAATAAGATGGCCCCAAAGAAAGGTACCAGGTCCAGTACCAAGAAAGTTGCTGGTGAGAAGAAGGAACAGAAAAAGGAAGTGCCATTAACCACGACTGGTGGTGTGCCGGCCAAGGTTTTTTTTGGCACCAAAGCGTTGTCCGGGAACCAAGCTGGGAGCAGCACAGCGGTCCAGCAACCCCACCAACCTAGGCCCAAGGGCTTTACTCTCGCAGAGGTAGCCAGTCTACTAACGGGCAGCGATGTTGAAGAAATGTCATTACCACAAAGTAGTACACAATCAAGTTCAACGCAGGCGCAAACTCAGCAGATCAGTGTGCAGCCGCAACAAGAACAGCTGCAGCAACAAGAACAGCAGCAGCAGCCGCCGCAACAAGAACAGCAGCAGCAGCCGCCGCAACAAGAACAGCAGCAGCAGCCGCCGCAACAAGAACAGCAGCAGCAGCCGCCGCAACTAGAACAGCAGCAGCATCCGCCGCAACAAGAACAGCAGCAGCCACTGCAACAAGAACAGCAGCAGCAGCAGCAGCCGCCGCAACAAGAACAGCATCAGCAGCCGCCGCAACAAGAACAGCAGCAGCAGCCAGCGCAACAAGAACAGCAGCCACCGCAACAAGAACAGCAGCAGCAGCCACCGCAACAAGAACAGCAGCAGCCGCCGCAACAGCCAACCATAGTAGTTGTTGCTCCTGACGTAGGGGCATTTCAGGAAATCGAGCTTCCTGCAGACAAAGTGGAGCGAAGTCAAACCACTGTTTCAGAAGATCAATTGTCTTCCAGACCACCAGCAAGGAAAAGGAGGCTTAGTCCATCATCTTCTTCTTCAAGCCCCGCTTCTGATGATCGTGATGACACTTGGGTCCCACCAGCTCGGTCTGAGAGTGAAGTACGCCACAAGACATTGCTTCTGAAAAGGAAGGTCCCAGAAAAACTTAGAGTTATGGAGGTAGATGTAGAAGAGGGGGGTGATGATGTTGATGAAGACGAGCCAGTCATCACGCACATTACTCCCGCCCCAAAGGGATTGGAGACCGACATTCTCACCCTATCCAGAAAGGCTGCTATTGAGCGGGATGTAGCACGGATCTCACCAACACAGGTTACACCACTACTACCTCCAGCTGCCATATTTTCCAAGGCCCGGCAGGGACCTACATCCAGCTCAACCATCTCAGTAGGAAGTGGTAGTAAAAGTCACAGTGTAGGTGGACAGGGTCACATATTTTCAAGCACCCCCTCAAGTTCATCTGGTGTTGAAAGTGGCACATCCAGCAGTGCCAGAAAGTTCTCCTCCCCAGTTTGGGACTTCTTTTCTGTTAGCGCCAAGGAGGAGGACGTTGCTATATGCGCAATTTGTCGGCAAGGTGTTCGGCGTGGTAAGCTTGGTACAAACTATGGTACCGGAGGACAAGCAAGTCATCTCAGAATACACCACACTATCGTGTGGGAGGATCACCTACGTAAGTTAAAAGAAAGTAGGAAAACTAAACCCTTTGAAGTTGGTCAGGAATCAGGGAGCGATATTATTGTGGTGGCAGGTGAAGAACAGGGAGGCATTTCTAGCCCTGTCTCCAGTAGTGCAGTCACTGCAGTGGTAACGCCCACATCCTCCTCAGTAACATCAGAGTGGCACCGCAGTAAGAGCCATACTCAGAGTGTGGGTGAGACACCAAGGCGACCGGCGAGTACCTCAATGAGACAATCTGTGTCGTTGAGTCTTAGTGGGTTAATGGCACCACTAAGGAAAGTAAGCCAGCCTACCATTGACAGCATGTTTAGGTTGGAGGGGCAGTTCCAACGCAACCACCCAACGGCACGATTGTACAATGCGAAGCTGGCTAAAATGTTAGCGCTGGACCTTCTTCCTTTTTCATTTGTGGAAGGGGTGGGTTTCCTTGAATTTGTGTCTGCCATCTGCCCGAAATGGAAAGTTCCCAGCCGGTCCTATTTCGCAAGAATTGCTGTTCCGGCACTACATCATGATGTGCTGGAATTGGTTGGTCACGGTTCGCAGCAGAGTGCTGTGCACAATATCCACCTGACAACAGACATGTGGACCAGTTGCCAAGCCACAGATTACATGTGCATCACTGCACACTGGATCTCTTTTGTGGGGGTTAGAGATCAACTATCTGCACGAGGTGTTGTTGACACAGCTGCGATTTTTGAAGGTACTCGAAAACATGCAACTGTAGCCATGTTCGCCATGGAGAAATCTCATACGGCTGAAAACATTTTAGAAGAGTTTCGCACCAAGGTTTTGGAATGGCTGCGGCCCAGAGGGCTTGGTATTGGTTTTGTTG
The DNA here is from genome assembly GCF_964204655.1 of Triturus cristatus. Classification (NCBI taxonomy): domain Eukaryota; kingdom Metazoa; phylum Chordata; class Amphibia; order Caudata; family Salamandridae; genus Triturus; species Triturus cristatus. The sequence continues at coordinate 421,846,766 of NC_140592.1, read as the reverse complement.
CCACAGACAATGGCAGTAATGTACTTAAGGCCATGGAACTTGGTTCCTATTTCAGGGTTCCGTGTTTGGCACACTGCATAAACATTATAGTGCAAGACTTTCTGAAAAAAGAACCCATAGTAAGCAATTTACTGTCCATCTGCCGAAGAATATGCACTCATTTCAGCCATTCTTTTAAAGCTCGGAAGCAGCTGAGGATCCTCCAACGTGAGCGTAGGATGCCAGTCAAGGCACTCATCCAGGAGGTGGCAACACGTTGGAACTCAACGTATTACATGCTTGATCGTCTGTACGAACAGCAGAGGTCACTCAATGAATATGTCTGGTACAGAAGCAGTGATGCTAGTGATAAAGGCATGACCCTTCAGAGGGAGCAATGGACCCTAATTCAATGCCTGACTGAGATGCTGTCTCCTTTTGAGGTCTTCACACGTGAAGTCAGCAAGGAGGACTGTACAATGGGCCAAGCTATCCAATTGTTGCAAATGCTAGAGCATGAGCTGAATAATGTGTCTGAATCCTACAAAGGTGAGGAGGACAGAAGGCAAGCCCATGACTTGGTGGAGAGCTTATCCAGGCGCTTATCAGAAAATGTAAGGATACAAAATAAAATTTTGTCACAAGAACATTACATTTGTGCCACAATTCTGGATCCACGTGCAAAATTAGGACTATTCCTTTCTTTTTCCGACAATGATGTTGCCCGCTACAAAAGTTGTATAGCTGAAGCAGCCATCAAGTTTGAAAACGAAGGGCTGCTAATTAAAAGCCCGCCACATCAACCCACAACAAGTACTGATACTGAAGCAGGCCATGCAGAATCAAGTGCAACTTCGTCGGCTGAGGGCAGTGCGGTTGGCTCACAATCGCAACACTCACCATCACCATCGACTACAAAAACAATAACTGGATCATTCGGCCGAGTACAATCATTATCAGATTGGTATGTAAAGATGGGCCTTAAGCACAGTGCTGATGCACAGAAAAAACAGCACAAAAGCTTACCAGCAGCAACCCTGAACATTGAGCGGATGGTCCAGGCCTATCTGGACGACCCAACAGAGGTGTACGTTGATCAAAACCCAGTGCAGTATTGGTATAGGAAAAGGTCTGAATGGCCACAGCTCAGCAGGCTGGCGATAAGCTATCTGGCTTGCCCTGTCGCAAGTGTCTCTTCCGAACGTGTTTTCAGTGCTGCTGGTTCCATTGTAACCTTGAGAAGGACCAGTCTATCTCCCAAAAACGTGGAGAGGTTAACAATGATCAAAATGAATCAGCACTTCATACCACCGAATTACACAATGCATGAATCAACAGAGGAAGATGAGGACAGCGGCTCAGGTGACGGAAGTATTGTGTCAGATGATTACCTACTACTGGAAGATCTCCCAGAGTTTGAGGACGAGCTATACTTCCCTGACAATTAGGCTCGCACTTACTGTCTTCCTCCCTTTTTTCCCCCTTTGTTTATGTGTCTGTCGTTCCGGTTATAAACTTGTGAATCGCAACAAATGCATTATCACCGTCTTCTACTCTTCTAATTTAAGATGCAAGTTTCAGGTGTCTGCCATTTGACACTACAGTCCTCAGAATCCAGCTCCTCCGCTCGATCATACTGCATCTCCTGCTCAATTCCATTTCCCTCATGAATGATGATTGGATGATGGTAACAACAAATTCAAACTTTCCTCGTCCTTCCAAAACAAGTGGACCATGAATCAGATGACTATTATAGCTATCCTCCTTCAGAGCCGAGAGAGACTGGCCATTAACTGAAAATGAGATGCAACAGGTAATGATTGATGCCATGCATTGGCCGCAGAATAGCAGACTGAATGATGTAGATTTTGTTGTGTGTGTTGCGCATGAATTGATGTAATTGTCCACTGCCACTAATCAACTTTCTACAGAACACACTAGTAATTACTAATTTTCCCCTTCTGGCAAACAAGAAATGTGTACTTCTCCTGCATCTTGGTGATACATTGCTTTTAATTCAATACAGGAAGGGGACTCACTCAATCTGCGCAATGCAAATGACTGTGACTTAACAGCACCGTCCATCATGATGATGGCGAAAGAGACGGCCTGCAGCGTTAACGAGATGAGATGCAACAGGTAATGATTGAAGCCATGCATTGGCTGCAGAATGGCAGACTGAATGATGTAGATTTTGTGGTGTGTGTTGCGCATGAATTGATGTAATTGTGCACTGCCACTAATCAACTTTCTACAGAACACACTAGTAATTACTAATTTTCCCCTTCTGGCAAACAAGAAATGTGTACTTCTCCTGCATCTTGGTGATACATTGCTTTTAATTCAATACAGGAAGGGGACTCACTCAATCTGCGCAATGCAAATGACTGTGACTTAACAGCACCGTCCATCATGATGATGGCGAAAGAGACGGCCTGCAGCGTTAACGAGATGAGATGCAACAGGTAATGATTGATGCCATGCATTGGCCGCAGAATGGCAGACTGAATGATGTAGATTTTGTGGTGTGTGTTGCGCATGAATTGATGTAATTGTGCACTGCCACTAATCAACTTTCTACAGAACACACTAGTAATTACTAATTTTCCCCTTCTGGCAAACAAGAAATGTGTACTTCTCCTGCATCTTGGTGATACATTGCTTTTAATTCAATACAGGAAGGGGACTCACTCAATCTGCGCAATGCAAATGACTGTGACTTAACAGCACCGTCCATCATGATGATGGTGAAAGAGACGGCCTGCAGCGTTAACGAGATGAGATGCAACAGGTAATGATTGATGCCATGCATTGGCCGCAGAATGGCAGACTGAATGATGTAGATTTTGTGGTGTGTGTTGCGCATGAATTGATGTAATTGTGCACTACCACTAATCAACTTTCTACAGAACACACTAGTAATTACTAATTTTCCCCTTCTGGCAAACAAGAAATGTGTACTTCTCCTGCATCTTGGTGATACATTGCTTTTAATTCAATACAGGAAGGGGACTCACTCAATCTGCGCAATGCAAATGACTGTGACTTAACAGCACCGTCCATCATGATGATGGCGAAAGAGACGGCCCGTTAACTTAAGATGAGAAGGAACAGGTAATGAATGATGACAATTAATGGCATGCATTGGACACCTGACTCTGAGCTATTGGTCTTTGTGTTTGCGTTGTTTGTTGTGCACAAAGTGATGTCAAAGTGTACTAGTGGTAATCTATCTTTCTGTACACAAAGAATGACTCAAGTCAGTAAGATTTATATTTCTACTCTTGTTGTGTTATAAAAATTACACTTGTACTGCAGGCCGATCTTCAGTCAGTAGAAGTATCAGAGCTGATGATGAAGTCAGGAGGATGTTTCATGAGTGGCATAAAACGGAAAAGCCTAAAGGTAAACACGTCAACAACAACCACAGCACACCCAAATGTCTGTGTAGAAGTTGAATAGAGTGTAGCGGTGGGATGACTGCAGTGCATTGATTTTACTAACTTCAACTGTAAAATGCTATGTCTGGAATGGATAATGTGCTTTGCGTTTGTCAAACTCTTTGAGAGAAAAAAAAAGGACTCTAAAGTGTTAACGTAGGATGTGCTAATGGTAAGCACTGTGGGCCTGATCTCTCCTGTTACTGTTGAAGGTCTATGCTGGAAACAGACTACAGTAGAGATGATGCATATGCATACATGCCACCTCGGAAAGTGTTCTTGTTGCACTACACCATCACTTGTGCATTTGTTTTCACTTTCTTTCTAAATATCCCCTTTGGTTTTCAATCTAAAATTACAGGCCGGGCCTTGTCCAAAACTTTGTAAAACATTACAATGCATATTAATTACCTTGCCAATCAATCACCTTTTTATTCCAGCCGGGCAGTGGCGAGTGGTGAGGCGACACACCCAAGATTGATGGACGAGAGGAGCAAGAGGAATGCCGAGATGCAAAAAACCAGTCCATATTTTTGACCAGGATAAGACAGTAACAGTATCCACTTTTCACTTCTTTTAAATAATTTGATTAATATCTTGTATACATTCTTTACAACAGTGTGTGCTTGGAGTTGTTATTATCAATCATCATTACGTTTGCTCTGTGTTTACGATTCTTCACTACCAATATTTAAAATTTCTATTTGCTATCTGTTAAAGTATTAAGGCCGGAACAGAACAAGAAATAGAAGTGTATGTAATCCGGGTCTCATCATCATGCATGCATTTCCTTTTTCTACCTTAACATATGGAATGGATATGGTATGGTAGTCTTCAATGATTGTCGTTTGTTTGTCTATGTATGCATACTGTTTTTCTATGTCAAACCTTTCCCAAAATCCCCCTTCCCATCCAATCAACGGACCCTAACCCTCTTCCCCCGGGCTGTGTGACTTATTGTCGAGGTGTAACTAAATTAAATGTACACCAATACTTAATCACACACTTGCTGGGGCGGATGTGGTGAAAGCAACACTACTTCAATTTCAATGCAGAGCGATGATCTTCTTCTGCTTGCCCACCCATGAGTAGGATATTTCAGAGGTTATTTTATTTAACTAAGGAACATATACCTCAGCATGAATTGCTGGCATTGATTGGATTTGTTTGTTGTCATTCCTCATATACAGCACTAACTGTTAGACTGTAGGCATAGTCAAGTCGACAAAACTATAGTTTGTAACTCTGTCTAGTAGGCTATCCTCATAATAACCAGCATTCAGTTTTTTTGTCAAATATTTGAGCATATAATTGTTGCTCGGTAAATTCTGTGATGTACTTCATTCAACTACTCCTCTAACAGTCTCTCAAAGGCAATTGACTATCTCCTTTTCTTTTTTTGGAAATGCTGCCACCCTGCCAGTGTATACTACTACTATACTACCACCACCACCCCAATCATGGCATGTATGAAAAAGGAAACCATCTTCACCATGCAGCCAGTGCTGTGCCACAGTTGGACATAAACATCAAGCACCGGTAAGAGAGAAGTTTGGGGGAGGCAGAATTAATAATGGACATGTTGTCAATGATTTCAGTTTCAAACACCACTCCAAAGAATGCATAGTAGGACCAGTCAATGAGTGAGGTGTGTCGCATCTATCTGTTTGTGTCTTATACAGTCAGCAAATTATTGAAATCAAACACACGCTATGGGCGGCCATGCACCAGCAAGGAAACAGTGTGATGTAAAACAGTTACCCCACCTACAAAACATTAACAACATTGCATGTAACATAGAAAAATATATTTAATTGACCCTAACAAATAAACTAAACCCACAAAAGCTGACCCACCCACCTCCCTAACCCCAACGACTGTCCATAGAAGTAGAGAACGCCCAAACGAGTGAAGAACGAACAGGAATTAAAAAAGGGGCAGTGACAGGGACTAACTGGTGGGGCGGGACTGGAGGAGGACACGCATCTGGTCCTCTAAATGGGCGACGCGGCGTCTAAGGCCGCGGCAGTTGCAGCCACAGTGGGGGGGGCACCGGAGATGACACCGTGGCGGCGGGCAGCCGTCCGGCGGTGGCGCCGTACCTCTGGAGGGCGGTGGCTGGGGCCCGGGGCACTGGAGGAGGCTTCAATAGCTGCAGCAGCCTCCTCCTCCTCCTCGGCTAGGACCACCAGCCGCCGGTATTCCTGCTGGATTGCCTCCAGCTTCCGGCGCCGTGCCTTGGCGGCCAACTCCTTAGGGTTGAGTTTCGGAGTTGCTGTGTATCAAAAAGAAAAAAAAAAGACAATTGTAAAATATAGTCTTAATAAAACAGTAGGACAAGGTAATTATTTATACACATAGTGGCATGGTAGAGTAGCACTATAAAATAAAGCACAGTAGTACATAACATTTTAAATGTCGCCCGTCCTTCTTCCTTCCACCTGTCTTACACTTTTTAGTTGAACAGTGCACCAGGTGCTCTTCTCCATAAAACTTTCAAAGCGGAGTTGAAATCAGATAGATGAGGACATTGATTACTCAATACTCCGGCTCCTAGTCCTATACCAATTAAAGGGAATTCTAGTCTTCTAGTTCACTCTTCAAACGTCCCCAAGAACTCATACTTACTTACGACATCGGATAGCGGGCGGACTTTGTCCGCCCGCAATCCGACTGCTAAAAAAGGTGGGGGTCCCGTTGGGACAATTAATTAGGATGATGCGCCCGGCACAGTGGCGGGCGCACCCTGTTTTTTTAAATTTAAATTCTGGTTGGCTTTGCTGAAAGCAATGCTAAAATGTTGTGCTGCTTTTCCAAGCACAACATGACGGGCCTCGCACGGAGCCTGTCACGTTTTGCTTTGAAAGTCGGGGGGGTACCATAGCATCGGTAGGTACCCTCCATGGGGGCCCCCAAGCATACTCTGCAATGTGTGCATGCCTTTCCGTGGCAGACGGCAATGCCGCCACGCAAAGGCATTCCAAAATGCAGATTATATGGCTGCCGGTGTGGTGAGAGAGACACCACCGCCATATTGAAGCCTTTTCCGCCTGGACATGTCTGAATATTTTCTACAGGGATGGCGGGAGGTTTGCCCCTGCGGTGACGGCAGTGAATTCCAGCCGGCCCGGCGGGGGCAAAACGCCCACCATCCTAATGGGGCCCTAATTCACAACTGTACAGTATACATATACATACAGTACACCTTTGCAGTGAGTGTGCTGTCAAGTTCAACAATAGTTAAAGATTATGAATCTAACTTACCACCGCCTGCCACTGGTGCTGCCACTTCCCCTCCGTTGCTATCTGCAACTGCCGCATCCTCGCCCTCGGCGTCGCCTTCGCTGGCCCCAGCAATGGTGGTCGGTAGTGCGCCTAGAAAACATTACACATTTATTAGGCGACATATACACCTCCCCCCTATTGATCAGTAGCAAGGTTGAAAAATGAGTTAATATTAACATACATCACTAGTACAAATCAGGTAGTAGTAGAGTAGACACTAAGTTATATGATCATTGTAGCATTTGCTTGATTAGCCCTAGCCATGCACATGTGACGTTACCTTTACCTTGCAGCTTCTTAAGACACCTTTGAGCCCACATGACCTGCCTCACACTGCTACTGTCTAGTCTACGCACTGCGTACAAGCGGTCAACAAACATTAACATGCCACTTTTTTAGGAAGAACTGGTGTACTACTGCTACTGTTAGTCCATATTGCTTATCCATAGATGCTACACTTTTTGGCACCGCTGAGAAATGCTTGCAAGTTGCAATATACTAACGCACACCATTTCTTTTTTCGCATTACAGACGCAAGATTCCCTTCTACGAACCAGAGCTTCTGAACGATGCACCAACTACCAGTACTAGGTTCTTCTGAGGTGAGGGGTCCCTTCACTCACATCTTCATTTATAAATGTATATAAACTAAATTGCTATGGGATGGTGGTGCTGCCTTCCACCACTGTTCAGTTATCATGATTTAATTCCCAACTGTATAAGTGTAACAATGTATATTGTTTTAATGTTATTGATTTGCCGGTTGGTGCTGCTAAGAAAACAGTGTACAGACCTTCTCAAATTGAAATAAACATTTTAAACTTACATAGACTTTGTGGTATTTGGTGTGGAGTGGACTAACTTACACGAGTGAGCAAATTAAAGTAAGGGTGTGCATGTGAATTGCTTCCACGACAGAGGTTGGGTGTGTTATGTTCTGGGTTGTCTACTTGTTGGGTATCTTGGGGGGGAGGGTTCCGAGACCTAATAGGTATGACAAGACAGTACTATAGTCAAGCAGTGGAATTGTGGTGGGTGCGGAATTTCTGATTGAGGTGTGCAAGGAAGGTCCAACCTACCATCACCAACATCCTATTTTCTGGTGCAAATGTATGTGCAAGATCCCTACAACAGTGGTATGTCCTATAGGGTATCATATCAAAATATTAAGAAATCTGGTAGGGCTGTTGTTGCTGTGAATTTTCAAAGCCTCAACATCAATAAGAGTAAAAAGTAGTACAAGACAACGACCCAATGGATTGTACGAGCTACTGGTGAATATGAGTTTTATATTACAACCTTTCACAAAGAGTGGCACTGGCCAACTGGGCAAGACTAGCTACTACAGTACAGACAGACAGACTGATAGTATGTAGTAGTACTCAGTCATCATAGCGGAGGCAGGGATAAGCTTTTTGAAACCGTACAGATCGAAGGATAATTGGTGGTAAAAAAATAGCATTTGGAAACACACTATAGTTCGGGAGAAATGGGGCAGTAAAAGTTATGGAATAAGAAATATTATTAAAAACAAGAAGACTTACTGGGGCCAGCAGAGGAGCCCTCAGCGGTGTCCTCCTGGTGGTGTTCCTGTCCCGCCGACTGTCCAGTCCCTGTCGGTCTGCCCCTGGGTGCTGATGGACAGGAGAGATATAAGAATTAAGAAAGAGACAAACATTGATGGATGGTGTCAAACAAATACAATATTTTTCAACATCGGTCAAAAAACACTTATGTAAACAACAATTGCAATAACTACATTGACCGATCTCATCTGGTCAACATGTAATATCGTGGGATTCGCAGTTCGACTACTTAAGTTACTATTTATCAACAGTAATCCATTCTTCCATTCTGATTCCAGAAAACTAAGTTACAAGTAAGCCTAAGTATTAGTACAACGTACCACCCAACCTAGCCCACCTATTCCAGGCATGCCAATTGTACATTAAGTATGCATTTCCACTGTATTCCTCAACAATGTGTATGATCCAATCATGGAGGACACATGAACATGACTACATTTTTTGTATACACCAAATTTTGGTTTGATTGATGCTGATCTGCTACTGCTAAGTAACTGCAAAGCCTACCTCCACTCATTGAACAAACTAGAAAAGGTTCTAAAGACTGCCGTACTAGCAGCACGTCACGTAACTGAGTGAGGGGGGGCATCACGCATACCACTAACCAATTAGAAGCTCATACAACGTACCTAAACCTATGTATCAATCCGCCCCTATCTATTAGTGACAGGACAAAGTAAGGAGTGGACGTGAGTCACTGTAGCATTACGTAACTTAATTTCTCTAAAATAAACTCGTAAAGAATCACGCTAAGCAAGCGCAAACGCAAAGCTGCAAACAAGTAAGATTAGTAGTAGCGCAGAAGAGCACCTGTGTCATAATCACAGAAGACTTTTAAACGTTATTAACCTGGAATGTATTGTAAGCAGCAACATTCTAGCTGGTTGGAAGGAAAAAAAGATATTCGGAATATATAACATAGAGCAGAAGAACAGACACAAAGTTGTAATAATTAAATAGGTACTCACCAAGCCCCGGGACCTCCACTCCTAGCAGGTCCAGCAGGTCCTGCTCACGGTCCAGGATGTCGGACCACCGGTGCGTCAGCTGTGCCTGGGTGCGCCGGACCCCAGAGATGCGCGACACTGCCCGGCGTACCTTCCCCCACCGCTGCCGACGCTCCCGGAGGCCGTACCCGGACCCAGGCCTGCCACCTGCTGCCAGGGTTGAGGGGAGGTGGCGCTGCACAAAGAAAATTAGTGCAGCCAACTCCGCCTCCCCAAATAAGGCCCATGCATGCACCCCTTGTGGGCGCCGCCTTCCGCAAGGAAGGCGGTCGCGGCTCTGGCTGCGCCGGCGAACAGCCGTGCCCTTGGACATGGTTCTGGGGACGGGGCGGGAAAGAAAAGGTAAAATAAATAAAAGAGTAAAGGAAATAAATAGCGGGCAATACAAAGAGAAAAAGTAGCTAAAAAACAAAAAAAAAGTAGACAAAAACCAAAAATATAGAGGCAGGAAAATAGTTAGAGAAATAATAAGTAATAAAGATCCAAAAAACGTGGCTATAAACAAAGGATTGAAAAGATTTAGGGAGGACTGAAAATCAGGCCCCAGAACCATGCAATAGAGTGGAAAACAAGATGGCCGCGCCCATGTGCGCAAGTTCGCGCGATATTTTCTCCCTGAGCAAGCAAAAAGCAACGCGATCAAGTAAAAGCTGTCGCGAACAGGAAATATCGACCGCGAACATGCATTGCGCGACCGGGAACAGGAAGTAAACATCGCCAGAGGGCGGGACAAGTGAAAACAAGATGGCCGCGCCCGTGAGCAACCGCATGGGTAAGTTGGCGACCCGCGAACACGCAAAAAATACCGCGAACAGGCGGCAAAAAAACTTCCGCGTCTTCGCGATATTTCCGGCGTGTTTGCGGAGATTTTCTGCATTCTCGCGATAATTTGCGGAAGTTAATTCCGCAAATTCCGCCCACCCCTACTGCTGACAGGTGCACAGTGCAGAGATTCTGTATAAGAAAATCTGGTGTGTGACTGATATCTGGTGTGTGACTGATATACTTCTTAATCTACAAAACATATTGAAAGGTGAGTTATTCAATTGTGAGGGGATGTATGTAGACTCATTTTATTTTAATCACACTAATGTATTTCTTCTGCTAAAGTGTAGGGAGTACTTTTTTTTCTCTACAATGTTATAGACAGTGTGTGTGCATGTAGAAACCATTCTGTGATAAGGATTTGTTTTTTTCATGTGTTTGTAGACAGATAACTATGCAGTTTTTATATTTTGGTAGAAATAGAAACCAGTCATTGTTTATGAATTTGTGAAATGAGTTATGTTGCTGCAGTACAATGTAGTACTCCTTGTAGATGAAGAAATGTGTTTTGGTATAGTGCAAGGGAAAAGTGTTGTTTGTCTAGAATCACACAGAGAGCCTGTGTGCATTTGGGAACCACTGTGAGAGAAGCATTTAGTAACATCTTGTATTTGCTGACAGATAACTCTTTTAAAACCTGTCATGTTGTCAAGTTTTAGTAGCATTAGAAGCCAGTCTTTGATTATGCGTTGATTAAATGAGTCAGGCTTTGACACAAAAGTGCACTTTTGAAATATGCACATTGTGTGCAGTTCCCTTACCACTTCCATAGTAGCAAATAGGTTTTGGTAAACTCCTAGGGATAGTGGTTGTTGTCTAGAATCACACTGTGAGTGTGTGTGCATTTGGGAACCAATGTGAGAGAAGCATTTGGTAACATCGTGTATTTGCTGACAGATAACTGTTTTAAAACCTGTCATGTTGTCAAGTTTTAGTAGCATTAGAAGCCAGTCTTTGCTTATGCGTTGATTAAATGAGTTAGGCATTGACACTAAAGTGCAGTCATGAAATATGTAGATTGTGTGCAGTTCCCCTACCACTTCCACTGTAGTGAATGAGTTTTGGTAAACTCCTAGGGATAGTGGTGCTTGTCTAGAATCACACTGTGAGTCTGTGTGCATTTGGGAACCACTGTGAGAGAAGCGTTTGGTAACATCTTGTATTTGCTGACAGATAACTGTTTTAAAACATGTCATGTTGTCAAGTTTTAGTAGCATTAGAAGCCAGTCATCGCTTATGCATTGATTAAATGAGTCAGGCATTGACACTAAAGTGCAGTCGTGAAAAATGTAGATTGTGTGCAGTTCCATTACCGCTTCCACTGTAGTGAATGAGTTTTGGTAAACTCCTAGGGATAGTGGTGTTTGTGTAGAATCACACTGTGAGTGTGTGTGCATTTGGGAACCACTGTGAGAGAAGCATTTGGTAACATCGTGTTTTTGCTGATAGATAACTATTTTAAAACCTGTTATGTTGTCAAGTTTTAAATGAGTCATGCTTTGACACTGATGTGCTGTACTTAAATATGTAGATTGTGTTCAGTTCCATTAGCTCTTCTAGACTAGTGAATGAGTTTTGGTAAACTCCTAGGATAGTGTTGATTGTCTAAAATCACACTGTGAGTCTGTGTGCATTTGGGTAAGGATTGTGAGAGAAGCATTTGGTAACATCGTGTATTTGCTGACAGATAACTGTTTTAAAACCGGTCATGCTGTCAAGTTTTAGTAGCATTAGAAGCTAGTCTTTGCTTATGCATTGATAACATGAGTCAGGGTTTGACACTAAGGTGCAGTACCATGTACTATTCTGTTCACTGTGGCAGAACTGAAAATTTAAAAGTTTTACCTAAGCACTGTCCTAGAAGTAGTCTGATTATTTAGTCAGTTTCTAAGTACCAAATAGATTGCTTCAAATGTCTATGCAGTATGCTTGTAGTGTTCTAACATACTATACAGTTGTCTTTTACACCTTCAATTCCCTAGTCAGTATCCATACACTTCCAGGAAACATCCTGTCACTCGCTTTGCAGTCCTCTAGTGACCCATTCAACACCATGTACTAATCCATTCACTGTGCCAAAACCCAAACACTTATAAATTCACCAAGACACTCTCTTTCCAGTACTCTAATGATTCAGTCACTGCCTAAGTATTCATGTACTGAGCCAGGCTTTAGCACATGGACTTCTTAAAACCCCTATCCACTATGCATGAAGTCCTCTAACCACCTACACACTTGTGTTTCACACCTTCAATTCCCCAGTCAGTATCCATACACTTCCAGCAAACACCCTGTCACTCCCCTTGCACTCCTCTAGTGACCTTATTAAGCATCATGTACTAATCCATTCACTGCGCCTATCCCTAATAAATTCACCCAGGCACTCTCCTTGCAGTGCTCTAATCATTCAGTCAGTACCCAAGTACTCATCCAGTGACCCAGGCCTTAGCACATGGACTGCTTCAAACCCCTATCCACTATGCATGCAGTCTTCTAACCACCTAGACACTTGTCTTTCACACTTTCAATTTCCTAGTCAGTATCCATACAGTCCAGCAAACATCTTGTCACAGCCTTTGCACTCCTCTAGTGACCCATTCAGTACCAAGTACTAATCCATTCCCTGTGCGAAAAGCCTAGCACTTATAAATTCACCTAGGCACTCTCCTTGCTGTACTCTAATCATTCAGTCAGTACCCAAGTAGTCATGCAGTGAGCCAGGCCTTAGCACATGGACTGCTTTAAATGCCTATGCAGTATGGATGCAGTCCTCTAATCACCTACACAGTTGTGTTTCGCACCTTCAATTCCCTAGTTAGTATTCATACACTTCTAGCAAACACCATATCACTCACTCAGTGTGTCTCCTTATAGTACTGTAATCATTTAGTCAGTTAGCATGTAGAGTTTTAGTGATGTAGGCTTTAGGGCATGAACTGCTTCAAAGTAGTATGCACTATGCATGTAGTGTTTTAACCATCGTCACACTTGTGGTTCAGGGGCATAGTTTCTTAGTCAGTATTTATATAAAATGTGTTTGTACAGTAATGGATTAGTATAATTTTGAAAGTTATTAATATACATTTATTTGTAATTCTTTTTTACAGATATAGAACAGGAGTGTTTCTCATCTGTTTGCACTCTTCTCGTGCACGATTGTTTGGATGAAGGGTCCTTTGGTGTTTCATCATACTTGCTGTGCCGCATGAGTATTTTTTGTTAGGATCCCCTCGTAACAGAACTCTTTTGAAAATGTTGTGCATGAGAAAGGTGGTATTGGTCTTTGTTTGCCCCTCAAGAAAAGTAGAAAATTTCCACATCACTGAAGGAAAACGTTGTGGGCGTGGTGCATCCTCCAAAAATTCAACTTTAGATTTGGTGAATATTTTATAGCGACATCATTTACAGTTTTTGTAAGTTAAAGTTAAAAACTTTTGTTAGCTGTGTGCATTTTATATTTCTGTGATTTGTATTTTGAGAATGGCATGTTGGTTTTTTTTTAACAATCTTTGAGATTGTGTTTTTTTTGCCCGCTGTTAAGTGATGAGTACGATTGAAATCACTATTTTTAGTGAAATTTAATATATTCTGAGAACAGCAAAAAAAAGGCAAAAAAATTACTTTGTGGAAATTATGCTGTGTTGTATAAAATGTATTATTACATGTTATAATTTTTTTTTCCTCTTCTTTCACAGATCCAAATTTTAAAATAAGCAATTTATATGAATTTATATTTGAATGAAAAACAGAACAAAATGTATACCATTTTTTATTCCTATTACTGTGAAGGTAAGTTTAACTAAGTCTCAATATGCAGAATGAAGAGGCCTGCAAGAAGCTACAAAGTTGAAACACGTTTCTAAAAACACTCTGTTTATGAAGTTTTGAAATCTGACCATAATCAGATATCATGTGACCTGCAAAAAAAGAGATTTGAGGGGTTCATAATATTTCAACTTTTTAGCTGTTGAAGGACCACATTCATTTCAATCATTCTTCTTTGAACATCTTTGCAGACAAATCTCTGTGCTTACCTTCTATCATTCGCAAGGAAATTTAAAAACGGATATATGTCACTTTTTGTAACATAGTTATTGTGCAAGATACTCTTTTATATTTACAAAAGGGGAAAAGGCATTCTGTGCACTTTTTATACTCCATGTAAATATAACCTCATCATGCACACCACTTTGTGTTGAAAGGGTGTTCTATAAGTGTTGTTGTACATGATTGCACTTAATACTCATAGAACAAGACACATGTCTAGATTTTTCAGAAATCATAAATCTCGATATGTGTGTGAATGCTGCACCATTCTAAAATTGGTGTAGGAAAGCACAACAAGGACAGTTTTTTAATTTCTCCACATTTTCATATCTTCAATGCATGCTGAAATGTTCAGCATACATTGAAGAAGAAAAATGCATTTTCTCATTTATTTTGTGCAGGAAGGTGTGTCTTCCTGCAGAAAAACAAACAGCACAAGACACAGATATCCTTGCACTATGGTGCAAGGGTGCCTGTGTCACCACATGGCTGCAGTTTAAGCAGCCGAGCAGAGAGAAGCATAGATTTGCAACATATTTATGTACATATGTTGCATCCCTGTGCTTCGGAAGTACTACAGCACACTGCAGTTAAAGAAATTACTGTGTGATGCTGCAGCACTTCCTCATAGTTCTGCACTTAAACATTCACCATACACTACTAATGCATTCATTCAGTCAATTACATACTACACATACATTCATCTAAACTAACACTAACAAAGAAATTTAGCTCTTTTTTCAAACCAGGAAAGTTAGTTCTTACAAGAACTTTTTTTTTCTTCTTTCTTCTTTTATAATTTTTTGGGGGTTTTCTGAACAATTTTAATTTTTTTTTGGTTTTTCTGCAAAAAAAAACCAAAAAACAAAACAGGAGAAACCAAACATTGAACTTCAGGGAACAATAAAAAAAAAGAAAACTAGCAAATGTTACTTTCTTGCCGGCTGGCAGATCAGATCGATCGACTGCACACCATAGCACAAAGTCTTATTGCACTTAGTGCAGAGCACTTTTAAAAATTGAAATTGAGGATGGATGTCCAAGGTTTGGGCTGATGGATGCACTCTTGATGTGCTCGGCTGCGATGAGGTGGATGGCGCAGGAGCAGGAGTGTTTCTCATCCGTCTGCACTCTTCTCGTGCAAGATTGTTTGGATGAAGGGTCCTCATGTGCTTCATCATACTTGCCGTGCCGCAAGATCATTTCTTGTTAGGATCCCCTCTCGATAGGACTCTTTTGCAAATCTTGCACGTGACCAAGGTGGCATTGGTCTTATTCTGCCCCTCGGGAAAAATAAAAAATATCCACACCACTGAAGAAAAACGTTTTTTGGGTGGTGCCTCCGGAAAAAATTCATCCTCAGAAGTATGAGGTGATGCAGGTGATGCCTGCTGCCCTGAAGCCATTTTTGGTTGAAAAAAGTTAGAGCTAAGTGTAAACTTAGTCTAAAAAATCTTCTTCTCTCCAAAGAGATGGTGATCTAAAGAAGGTCAAAGAAGAATGATTGAAATGAACCAATCAAATCTATTTTTTTGCAGGTCACATGGGATCCGCACACCCTGCGCTTACGCAGCACGCACCCAGCGCACATCAGCGAAATTGAATTAAAAATAAATATAGAATTAGATGTAAAAATATATTACTTTTAAGACTAGTTTAGAGTTTATATTCAATTAATATTAACATGAAATACATATATGTATGTTTTCTTAAATGTTAAATATTTTGTGGGATCTGCGCACCCACCGCGTTATAGACGCAGATGATGCATCGCGGAAGCGCGTAAACGCCGCATTACGTACATCGAACGTGTCGCGTATAGGCTGGGAGTCGCGTACCTGTCACATTGCGATCGCGCACTAAACACGTACCCAACTCGTACCATGCACGGATGCTATCACGTAGGGATCGAGAACGGTGCACATAGGGTGCGCGGATCCAAAAACATTAAAAAAATATATAAAATACAGTTTTGAACGTATAGTTAAAAAAATATTTTGAAAAATATGTTTGTAAATCCCATTAAGTTCAAATAACATTTTTTAATTTTTAAAAGAATTAATTGAAAAAATAAGTTTAAAAAATGGTGATAAAAAAAGATAATTAATGAAATTGATACACTGAATTTGAAAAATATAGAAATCCAATCAAAATCATTAAACATGATATCTTCAGAGATAAGTTATAGATAGGAATTAGCATTTAAAAAATGTTTGAAATTCACTTAAAAAACCATAGGTTTCATGCACGTTATAGTTAGGAATTGGCATTTAAAAAACCTTTGAAATTCACTGAAAAAACCATAGGTTTCAGGCACGTTATAGTTAGGAATTGGCATTTAAAAAACCTTTGAAATTCACTGAAAAAACCATAGGTTTCAGGCACGTTATAGTTAGGAATTAGCATTTAAAAAACCTTAGAAATTCACTGAAAAAAACATAGGTTTCAGGGGCGTTATAGTTAGCTGGACATTTCCCTCGTACAAAACCCTAGAAATTTCCCTGTTATAGTAGGTTCAGCTAACTATAACTCGCGCCCCCGCAATGCACTGCTGATGACATCACATATTACATCACTCATGACATGGTCAGTGACATCACTGATGAAAATTTTTGTTGCATAAGCATAATCACCAAAATAATATGTGTCAAGGAAGTCCACAATACAAATTGTTACCTTTCCTTTAGGCCAAATGGTAATTTTTAAATTCTTTATTGATGAAATTTCCAATGGTAATCCAATAAAATTGCAAACGTGATTTGTACAGATGTTGCAATTTCTATCTAAAAATTTGGTTTCAGAAAAATTAAATAGGAATTTGCTAAATCAAAAGGCAAACGTTGCTTAAAAACCATTACACAGTGTCCAGCCTTTTTCACATTTAAGATAAACTGTGTAATGACCAGAAGTTACAGTAGGTCCATCATGGAACATTATTGCAACTGTAACAAGTTTTTCCTGAAATTGATAATTGCTGTCCTATAAACTTCTTTATTAAAGTGTCCAATTTTGAACCATCAGCTCTACAACGTTGCATCATTAAAATTACATACTGTCCGTATTTCTTTAAAAGTAACGCTGAAAACATGTCAGATTTACATTCACAGCATTCCATGCTACGATTGGCATCTTTAACTAATTTACTAAAACTCACTGATTTACTCTCTGGCAATGTTAAATAGATAAACCTTTCTGAATCAACATTAGAGCTGCATGTGTAGAAACAGTTTTCACAAGTATGTTCCCATTTATAAGAGAGACCGAACATATTCTCAACATCTATGCCTTCATCTTCCAGTACCATAAGGACATACATCAAGAATTCCTGTGCATCTTGCTGGACATTTTGAGTAAACTGTGTACGTCCTGAACATACATCTAAAAGTTTTCTAATTTCAGTAGCTCTTTCTATTTTAGTTTTATCGATACTCAGCTTCTCATAAAGGAGACTTAGCACAGAACAGAATCTTTTTTCATGATTTACTATCATCTGCTCTTGCAAACTTTCAAGAAAAAATACAACATTTAGCACTACATTAGCGTAGCAGTTGACACCAGAGCTATTTTCAAAATGACTACCAACAACCTCTTCAACATTGTCCTTTTTCTTTTTGCTTGCAATCACATGACTCTCTTTTTGTTTTCTCTTCTCTACATCCTCATTACAGATATTCTCAAATCTCCTTTTCCGAGAAACAACACGTTTTTCCAACACAGGATACTTACCTAAATGAGGAGCATAGGTTCTTCTTAATCTATTATACTCCTTTACACAATTTGCATCTGCACTAACTTTTGAGTCATCAAAGTCTATCATGAATAAACCAGATAATGTTTTCACTCGTGACAAAGCAACATATGCCATACCTTCTTTGAACACAGTAGAACCAATGTTTACAAAAGCGCTATCTACAGTTAATCCTTGAGACTTGTGAATAGTTACAGCATATGCTAGAGAAAATGGAAACTGCTTCATACGTACATATAAGTCTTTTACAAGCAAAAAACGGACTCAACAACGTCTAATCTCTTTAACCTCTTCAATCTGATCAAATTTTATTTTTAAAAATTCAATCCCATCTTTTTTCTGGTACTTCACAAAACCCACAACTTTACCCATAGCTCCATTCACTAAACCTTTTTCAACATCCACATTTCTCCTTAAAAATACTCGACAGTTCATGCAAAGATATAGATTTTTTTCTAATCCAGCTGTTTTCGAAATGTTCTTCTCTAGAGAATCCAATTTATTTTTCAGTTTGCCTGTTAATGTAATAGTAATTCCTTCATGCTGAATTTTGTCCACTGCTTCCATTTTCTTAATCTCTTCCTTTTCCAATTTCAAAAGTTCCTCATTGAATATCGAGCATTCACGTAATGTTGGCATTAAGCAGATTACAGTATTATTTTCTGCAATGTTCTTGTATATTTTCTCTGCAACTATTTCTTCCTTTGGAAATAAATTATGTAGCAACCGACTCTGTAATGCTTTTCTGCCAAATTCTGTGACTAGTCCAATTCTGATATCTTTCAGAATACTTGCATAATCTTCATCGTTTGCTTGCCTCATATTGGTAGTAAGTTCTTTGTACTCAAAGAACGACCAAATATTCGCATTACCAATGCTTCCTAATGACTTCTTCGTGTCTTCATGTGTCACAGTATTAAACACTGGTTGTCCTTTAACTGGAGTAAGCTGTAGAAGATCCCCAAAAACTATAACATGTTTTCCACCAAATAACACGTCATAGTCTCTCTTTAGAATTTGCTGCATTCTTAAATGCACAAAGGCAAGCATTAAGTTTGATACCATGCTTACCTCATCAATATTGAGAACTTGCATCTTCTTCAACACTCTTGAAACTTTGAAGCATGCTTCTCCTGTAAGCTTTTGATATTCTATTTTGTTCTCATGCTCCACTGGTAACATTAGCAAGCGATGTAAGGTAATTCCTTTTATGTTATATGCTGCTAACCCAGTTGGAGCAGTAACAACACAAGACAAAGTTGAATCTGTTTTTTGCTGTAGGTAGCTTCTGATGAATTTAATTAGGAAACTTTTTCCAGTTCCAGCTTGTCCACTCACATACATCCTGATTGGTTGAAATGATGTGCATGTGCACTCTTTATTTTCATGTAGGAATCCGTGATCAATTTTTTTTCTGACTTCTTCATAAATTTGTTGTTGTTCTTCATTCAGTTGTTGTTCCAAATTTGGCAAGTCTATTAAATCTTCTTGAGCTTGATTCATAGCCGTTTCCACTTCATTCATGGCTATTGCAGCTTCATTTTCTACTATTGGTTGTCCTAGGGGATCTTGACTGAGCGTTCCAGAACTTTGGCTGTCTTGATAACTGTCTCTAGCTACGTCAGCTGCAATTGTAGCTTCTTGTTCAATTTCTTCATTTAACATTTGGACATAATTTATGAAAGTACTGCATTCAATCGTATCTTTACATGCATTAAATGAATCCTCATAGCTTTGAAATTCTCCAAGTAGTTTGTCCTCTGTACGCCATGGTTTAAACAGCTGTAAAAGTGCCAAGTAGTAAAATTCCTTTTTGTCAGTAGTGTTGCAACTCAGCTTCCTATGATTAATCAAACTTCCTTTTGTTTGCTTCACCAAACATCCTTCCTCACCAATGACTTTATATGTTCCATTTTTGATGTCTTCTGTGGCTTTCCACGAAAAAATGTAGTTCTGCAGCACTTCATAGAGACACATGTTCTCAAGATGACAACTTCTTTTTGGGTAATACGTGTCCAACATGTTTGATTTCAAAATATCTGTACTTTCCGGGTCGTTCTCTGCCAAATATTCAATTTCTCCAACAGATTTCAGTACCCGATTTCGCATTGCTGCAAAGCCTAAACTTACCCAAATTATTCTTCTTGATTTCGAGTACAGACTTGCAGATGATAACCTATCTGAGCATTCGTAGGATCCAATTTCTTGATGCGATAACATCTTTAAACTGAAACTGTATAGCTTCTTACTAACAGTTTTCTCATGAGAAATCTCTTCCCACATTTCCTTCAATTCCGTTTTCTCAGATTTAGTAATGTACGATGTGACATACCGAGCAACAGCAATAGAACTGTCTGCCACATACTGAATATCCATGTTAGCATTCCACATGGATAAAATAACTGGGTTGTAGTCATTTATATATTTTGACTCTTCTTTTCTTCTTAGGTTGTACGTATTTTTTGGAGATTTTCTTGTAATAGTATGTCGCACTGCTGACATAAAACTGTTTACTCTTCCTTTTGAAAGAACAGGTCTGGGAAATCCAAATCGACATTTTGTGTAGAATTTATCTTTGCTCTTGTACTTCCGTCGACAGTATTTTCCACACCGATGACTTTGGAAACGTAAAACTTGCTCTTTTAACTTTTTCTCTTCTGTGCTTTTAGGTATAGCACATGTTGCATATTCTTCAATGAAAGATAAAACTGCTTCATCAGCATCTGTTCCAAATTTTGGGGCATCCTTGATCCACAACAGCATATGAATATGAGGAGCACCTCTTGCTTGGTACTCTTTTCTCCAAAAGAAATCCACAACTTCTCCAAGAGGTGGCTTTTTTTTATTGCAGATGAAGGACATCATAGCCTCAAATCTATGATTGAAATATCTGCAAACATTAACCTGATCCAATGAGCACAGTTCTCCTGCTGTCTTGTATTTGATGTTTTTAATGTTTGAATTTGCCTCTCGAAGAAAATCCAGTAAATCATCCCAAGCGTACTCGGCACAGCTTAGGGTAAGGAACCATGCAGGAGTTCCTAAATTCCATAACATACATTTCAATTCTCCATGGCGTCGGTACCAATATTCATTTGTCCCACGCTGACAAGCCATCAGAGTGATCAATTGTGATTCCAAATGATCATCTCGCTGCTGCACTTTGTTCATAAAATCCTTAGCAGACACATTATGTAGATGTACTCCACTTTTTAAAATGTGATTTACTGCATAAGATAGTGCAGACAAGTCACTTTCAAATAACAGATGGAACAAATAAGGAATACTTTGACGAAATCTGGGATCTTCTGCATATAATCTTGTAGTCCAATACTCAGAAGCAGGAATCTTGACTGGACGTTTATCGTATCGTCCACCTTCTCCTGTAGGAAACAGCTGGAGAAAACAACGAGCTTCCAAGCTCTCCTCCCATATACTCACGGGAGTTCCTTTGGCTTTTTTCATCTGAAACAGATCAATAGTGTTTGCCATAACTTCTTTTGAATGAAGAGGATGTATGCTGAAATGTTCATAAATTTCTTCTTCTTTTGACTTGTCCACTTTTTCAATTTTCCCAGTTGATGTTTCTGTGTCTCCTAGTAAATCTTCTTCATCTTCATCTATATTAATTGATTCATACCATTTATTATTCCTTTTTGAAATATAAATTTGCTCTTTGTACTTTCCGTACATCTACCAGCTCCTGCCAAATGTTCTTATTCTTTGTAGGTACACCATTAACCAGAATAACTAATGGTTCAGTTTCCAAAGTATCTGCATCAATAGTTTCCATATTTTTTTTCAAATCCAACGGCAAATAGACAACTCTTCCTTTTAAACCTCTCTGTAAATCTGAAGGAGGTAATTTATACATACTATACTCTGGAACGGATGAACACATTGAATGAGTATAGACTCATACGTATTTAAATCAGAAAGTTCAGCAGGAATATCAACCAATTCTAAATTATTATGTACAGCTCTAGCTGGCATTTTATTTTCTTCTAACTTGTTATAACAGTATTTACAAATACGCTGATCTTCACCCAAATCAAAACAATTTTCAAAAAATATATATGTTGCAAAATCCTTCCACTTATAATTATCTTCTTCTTCACTTTTTTTGTAGAGATCAACATTCATTGTTTGAATTTTATAATGGATTCTCCGGCAACAAATACAAGTAATATTTGGTCTTTCATTAGAGATGATAGCAAATGTTGTCATTTGATCTTCAAATTTCTTACTTACGGAGGGTTCTACATTCTCTTCCACATTTTCCTTAATAACTGTGTCATTACCTGCACTTTCTTGTTCGGGACCAAAGTAACTAAACTGAATTTCATCAGTAACCTTCTCAACATCTGATACAGTTCCACGGAACAGAGCCCTATTCAACTCATTTAATTTTAGTGCTGGACTTTTAGCAAAATACAATCTTCTCACAAATTTTCTCATTTCAGTATGATGAACTGCCATCATCCTAAAATGGTGAAAAACACTTTGGCAAACTTTCCTAGATAGACAAGCCAGAGAATGTCCTTGCAAACCAGTATTCTCTCTCACTCTGCATGGGTCTAGTCTTTGAAGCACCTAAATCTTCTGTTTAACACTTTTTTTACTATATTCTCTTAAAAACTCACGTAATTTATCAATAGATTCCTGTCGCAAAGTACAAATACTACTACAATTCCAAGTATACACTGGGGCTTTAGGACGTCTCCCCATAACCTCATCCGCCATCACTTCTTCCTCATTTCTTGGAACCATTTTCTCCTTTTCCATTATACAACCATCTTTCACTTCATAAGCTCGGCCACTGGTGTCAACTGCATGCAGCAAACTATTACTTTGAAGATAACTCTCTTCATTAAAAAATGGTTCAGTACTTGAACTATGCATCCATTCTCCTAAAAACACTTTACAAAAGTTATTTCTTTTCACTACTCTTTTCGTTTTGCTTTGTGACTTCATTACATTGACCATTTTTTCTAATGTACGAATCCTGTTCAAAATTAAAATGAATAGTTTTCTTTTTAATTCTAAAGCCTTAGCTACAATGGCTTCAATATCCTTTTTTCTCTTGTAAAATTTCGCTTTTTTCTTATATTTTTTCACATCCTTTAGCAAATTGGACATCACTCTTCTCTGAAACATTTTTCTACGGATCTCTTTAAATGCTGTTTTTCTTTTTAAGTCAATCTTTATTGCTTCTGATTGTAAAGAATTCCTTTGTCTGCTTACCAGAAGACTTTTTCTTTTTTCCAACATGAGCATCTTCAACTAACTTGGGTCCTCCAGTTGTCTTCAAATATACATGTTTTTTCTGTTCTTTTCTCTTTCTTGATTTTATAGGCATCTTAAATTTGCTTCACTGCTCTGCAGCAATACCTGAAAGAAACTAAAAAAAAATACCTTTATGTAATTTAAATATATTACTATATTTTTATAAGCTTTTCAAATCTTATAATACTATCTACCCCTTTCCTACAAGTGAAAAACACAATAA
Source organism: Triturus cristatus (assembly GCF_964204655.1). Classification (NCBI taxonomy): domain Eukaryota; kingdom Metazoa; phylum Chordata; class Amphibia; order Caudata; family Salamandridae; genus Triturus; species Triturus cristatus. The sequence goes on along the minus strand of NC_140592.1, from coordinate 421,823,340 downwards.
AACCAACACAAATTAAATCTCTAAGAACAATTCCTGTGTGCACACAGACTCTTGGTGTGATTCTAGGCAGAAAACGATATTTGATTTGCAATTCAAAAGCACACTTACTACTGTTTTTTTGCAAGTGATAATTACTATAACAGTCTGACACATTTTCCTTATAGTTTTCAGAAGCAGAAAAAAGAACATGTCCTAACAGCTACTTGAGACTATGGCCCGGTGTAACCTGGGTAAGTGACTACACTCCAGCAAAGGAAATGAGCCTTGGTGATGTTGAATGTATTAGTGTCACTCACTCCAAACTGAAACACCACACAGTGCTGATTAGTAAGCATAACTGTGCATGAGAAGCTGCTGGCTGTGTGCTAAGAGTGTACTTCTGGAAACTGTTTATTGTGAGGTGCACAACTGCCTCATCACTAGATAGATATATGTAAGAGTACATGTGTGATAAGGGTTATTTTGAGTTTTGAACATGTGGGAACTAGATGACCCATAGCACGAGTGGAAGGAAAATCTACCATGTTGATTTCAAATATGTTAGCATTTGCCTCTCATTTGAGAGATACTGATTTGGGCTGAATGCTAACCAACACACTTCATGAAAACAATCTTCCCCTTTCCTACGAATGCAATTCTAAAAGAACCAGAGTAATACAAATTAAATCTCTGACAACAATTCCTGTGTGCACACAGACTCATGGTGTGATTCTAGGCAGAAAACGAAATTTGATTGGCAATTTGAAATCACACTTACTACTGTGGTAGAGCAAGTGATAATTACTCTAACAGTCTGACACATTTTCCTTATACTTTAGAGAGGCAGAAAAGAGCACATGTCCAAACAGCTTTTTGAGACCATGAACATGTGTAACCTGGGTGACTGACTACACTCCAGCAAAGGTAATGAGCCTTGGTGATGTTCAATGCATTAGCGTTACTCACTCCTACCTAAAACACCACACAGTGCTGATTAGGAAGCATGACTGTACAGGAGAAACCGCTAGCTCTTTGCTAAGAGTGTGGTTCTTGAGACTGTCTACTGTCAGGTGCAAGAGAGATCTGCATGGCCCCTACATAACTGCATAAACACTGTAAACATGTATGTAAGACTACATTTGTGGTAAGGGTTAATATGAGTTTTTAGCATGTAGCAACTACATGACCCATTGCACGAGTGGAAGGAAAATCTACCATGTTGATTTCAAATATGTTAGCATTTGCCTCTCACTTGAGATACTGATTTGGGCTGAATGCTAACCATCCATTTCCAGAAAACAAGCTTCCCCTTTCCTACGAATGCAATTCTAAAAGAACCAGAGTGACACGAAATAAATCTCTGACAACAATTCCTGTGTGCTCACAGACTCATGGTGTGATTCTAGGCAGGAAACGAAATTTGATTGCCAATTTGAAAGCACACTTACTACTGTTTGACACATTTTCATTACAGTTTTCAGAAACAGAAAAGAGCACATGTGCAAACAGCTTTTTGAGACCATGAACATGTGTAACCTTGGTGACTGACTACACTCCAGCAGAGGAAATCAGCCTTAGTGATGTTGAATGTATTAGTGTTACTCACTGCTACCTGAAACACCACTCATTGTGAATACTAAGCATGATTCTACAGGATAAACAGCTGGGTGTGTGCTAAGAGTCTGCTTCTGCAGACTGTGTATTTTCAGTTTCAAGAGACATATGCATGCATGCATCCATAACAGCATAAACATTGTAGTAATGTATGTAAAAGTACATGTGTGGCAAGGGTTAATTTGAGTTTTATATATGTTGGACCAAGCTCAGCAATTGCATGATTAGAAACAAAATCTACTATATCAATTTCAAATGTGTTAGCATGTGCCTCCCATTTGTGTGTTACTGATTTACGCTGAATGGAAACCATCATATTTACAAAAAAAAAGCTGACCCTTTCCTACAAATGCCATTCTTACAGAACCGGACCAACACTATTAAAATCTCTGACAACAATTCCTGTGTGCACACAGACTCATGGTTTGATTCTATGCACAAAACAGTATTCCTCAGTGATACCAGTACACCTTAACTTATGGTGAAAACATACTCCATAATATTTTAAAAGTTCAAGACAGTTAACTATCTCCCAAACCACAAAATGTAAAACACAACTTTTAAAGAAGAATCACAATTCTAATATTTATATAAAAAATCACCACATACATCCCCTCTCAAACTCATATCTCACCTTTAAAATTATTTAGTTGAGAAAGAAATGTAGCACTCAAACAGCAGATTATCAGAGTCAGAATCTCAGAGCTGTACACCTCTCTCCTCTCACCAGAACCAGTAAATGGCAAAGTTTCCCTCTCTTTTTTCACACATATACATGTTAATTACAAATCTCAGTGCTTCCCACATTTTTTCAAATGAAATGACACATTTCTATTGGTTGAAAACTTCAACCCTTTTCCAAATAAACCCTTCCCCCAACTTGACTTCTGCCTGCTACCATAGCAACAGCTCATGGAACACTGGTGTGAGCAGAGAGGTCAGAAGTTCAGCACACAATGTTTCTATTCCAAAGAGCAAGAGAGCTTCACCTGTCAAACCTAACAGCAAATCCAAATTAATCTTCTGTGGGAACACAATTTTCTGAACTAATACAAATCATGCTTCTAATAATGTACACATACAGCCTAGTTTTAACTGTAAAATGGTTTGAATCAGCCAATGAGTTCTTTTTATTAAAAAAAATATGTATGCCTCCATTTTACAACTGTCTTTCATTTCATATTGCCATTCTACTGAAAGACACCTCCTGAGTGCATCCAGATCTCCTTGAAAGATGTTCACAGTGTGGATTGTAGGTCACAGCTATGTCTTCTGGAGTGAAAAGTATGCAGAAAAAAGAGGAATGGTGAGAGACCTTGCTTTGCCAAATGTAGACATTAAATGAATTGGTCAGAGAGGGTTAAAGTGGCACCAATTAATGTCTTTTCTACACCTCCAACAGCATAACCTTATTATTGTGCACTTGGTGGAAATGACCTAGGCACTTTAACTGGGGTAGGTCTGGAAATGCTTGTTAAGGACACCTTTGTGCAATTAATGTCGCTTTTTCCTCAATCTGCCTCTGTATATTCTAATATATGCCAAAGGCAAAAGTGGAACTGGTCCAACCAATTTTGTCCACAGATTGACAAAGCAAGAAAGCACATCAACAAATCTATTTCTGCTTTCCTCAGAGACTATGGTATGGGTTCTATATACCACAACAACTTGCGTTACAACATGCAAGGCATTTATAGAGGAGACGGTGTACATTTCACTGATGAAGGCAACAGAGTCTTCCTCTTGAACTTTAGACTCTGCATCGGTACTTACTTGTAGGTACCACAAAAAAACCACTTCATAAACACAACGGCTCTTTTTAGAGCCCCCTAATATCTAAACACTTAAATTTGATTTTTACTTCGAATTTTTTTATTGTTTTTTTTCTGCCGTGCGTGTACGGTAAGCTTACCGTACGCGCACCCCGCGATTTTTAAAAAAAAATGTAAAATGTATTTTTCACACTTTTGGGACCTTCTTGGACCCCCTGACAAATGCTAGGGGGTCTGCAACTCTCTTCATTGCCTCCTTTTCACGTTCTCCACCTTTGTTTATCAGTGTGAAATGCACAAAATGGCGGCCGACACTTCCTGATTTCGACCGATTCGAATGTTTACAGTCATGTAACCACCAATCAGAATTAAGCTCGCGCACGGCAGCGTGCGCGTACGGTAAGCTTACCGTACGCGCTCGGAGCGCGCCTATAGATATATATATTGATTTAAATGCTATTTTCTCAGGAAATACTGACCAGATTTACACCAGACCTGCAAAAGGCACATCCCTGACCTTAGGACTACCTCTCTGCCAAATTTCAAGTAATTCTGTTCAGCCGTTTGGGCTGTAGCTTAGACTAAAGGTCCTATGGAAAAATGCATGGGGAAAACACATTTTGGGACCCCCCCTTTTTCTCAGCCCCCGCTTGACGAATCCCCCCGAGACTTTCAGGGAAGGAGCTGAGCGGAGCGCCCCACCTATTTTGAAAATTTCGCGAGGATTCGTCAATCGGCGCCAAAGTTATTCACAATAGAATGTTGCGGATTTTCTATGGAAACACGGTCCTAACTATAACTATCTACTGGCGACCGCCAGTAGGTAATATATATATATATATATATATATATATATATATATATATATATATATATAAAGAGCAGGAGACCTCTGAGCCCAGAGGTCGATGGTACACGCACTCACTCGGAATCCAAGGTGAATTATCAGTTTTATTCCAAAAAGAAAGGTTCTTCAGCACAGCACTGCCAGTCGACAACAACACTGGCCCAACGCGTTTCGGTTCTCACTCGAACCTTGATCACGGGTTACCAAACACAGTGGTCAGACATTATTTATGTCAGTTAATGCTGCTACTTCCTGTTTAAGCACTTGCAAGGCATGCTGGTTATTGTAGTGCGTGTGTTTGCGAATTGTGCTGGTAAATACACAAAACAAAATTTGACAAAATTAAACAAAATTAAGCTCCAGTAACTGGCGGAGAGAATGCTAATTTAAGGTTAAACTTATTAATAATCCATAAGTGGAACGCTACGGGCAACGCAGTAGTTAGTCAAATAATACTGGCAATAATCAGATAACCATAAAGCATAGTGTTCAATGCAAATGGTATATGTGACAAGTAGAAGAAAATTATTTTGATTATATCATATTAACCCTCTAGTGGTGTTAATAGCACTATATACAAGTCTCATGTGAAACATGTGGTACATATATATATGTACCAGGAAAGACCACTCGAGAAAAGTGACCCAAGGACACAGTGGTTATTGTTGAAGGAGCCCTTTATTCACAAATGTTGTGCAGCATAATCCATTTCAGCTATGACTGCCTTCCTCAGACGCTGCTTGCAACTGAGTGATACTGTTTCCCTCGTAGAGAATTCTATGGTGTTCCGCTGATCCTGTTTGATTGGGAGCAGCTGCAGTCATATCTGAGACTATAGCTCCCAGAGTGCAACATCCAGGTAAGTACCAAAGCAGGATAAATTCAACTCTAATGAGTGCTGGAAATACCGTGTCCAGGGGGTCCATGTTGTGGCAGGCGTGTTCCAAACAATAGCAGTGTTAAGGGATCCCTCAAGTCCCCAACGCCCCAGCCACAATAGCGTTATAGTTAGTTGAGCTAACTATAACTTGTGTCCCCGCAATGCATTGCTGATGATGTCACATATTACATCATTCATGACATGGTCGGTGACATCACTGATGACATCATTGATGACATCTCAAATGACATCACTGATGATATCACTGACGACATCATCCACGTGACAATCTGATGCACCTCCTCACACCCTAATATAACCTTTGATACACTCCCTCTAAAATACAGACTACCTTTTTCGAAAACATAGACACACTAATACCAGTTACTACATACCTACTCACTGCTTCCTAGGTCTACACACACATCCACTCATTCACCCATACAGTCACTCAGACATGCAGTCACTCATCAATACAGCACTATCATATGCACTCATATACCTATACAGACACACACACACCACCACTCAACCATAAAGTTACTCACACACCTAGTCAGTCATGCAAAGAATCAATCACACTCTCATTCACTCACCTATACAGTTATACACACACTATCTCACTTATTCATACAGATACTAACACATGCTTACTCTCTTATACAATCACTGAGACACACACACACTCATCCATACAGCCACAATCACTCCCTCTCACATATAATCATTTATATACTCCAACACTCACATATACTGCCTTTTACATATGTAACTACTCATACATGTACCACTGAGACATCCATACACTCACCAACACACCCATACACACACTCACCCACCCATACTGCCCTTCACATATACACTCTTGAACCCATACATCCAGTGAATCACCCACTCACAAATCTATGCAGAGTCACAAACCCACACAGACACTCAGGCACCCATACAGATACTCAGACAACCAATCAATGACTCATATAGACACTCATGTAACTTTACAGAAAACACAGTCACTGGATGATGTCATCAGTGATGTCATCAGTGATGTCATTTGAGATGTCATCAGTGATATCATCAGTGATGTCACTGATCATGTCATGAATGATGTAATATGTGACGTCATCAGCAGTGCATAGCAGGGGTGCAAGTTATTGTTAGCTCAACTAACTATAACGGACACATTTCTCTGGATTTGTAAGAGTGCAATGTTCAACTAACTATAACGTCCCTGAAACTCGTGTTTTCTTCAGTGAATTTCTATTTTTTTTAAATACTAATTTCTAACTATAATGTCCCAAAAATACTTTAAACTTTTATAAAAATGTGATTTTTTATCCTTTCTAAAATATGCATTGACATTTTTGTTTTTTTAAGTGGATTTGCGTACCTATTGTATACCGGTCACGCAAATCCACTGTAAAATAATTTGTTTTAAAAGTATATGTATATAACTTTATTATATATATATGATACCAAGAGATTACTATACGCAATTGTAAATATAGTATATGTTTAACTGGAATAAAGATATATTATTGTTAAATATATTTTTCACGAATCCCATGTGACTTCAAAAGGAAGTATTTCATTGGTTAGGAAGCTTTCTATTCTAGGACTTGCAGGACCCCACACAATTTTTTAATACTACCAGCAGCATATTCAGAAGACACAGCTCTTGTGTTTTCTGCTCCTCTTTATTTCATTTTTTGGTTGTTTTTTTATACACTAAGAAAATGGCTTCTGCTCATTTACCACAGGACATTCCTGCAGAAGAAGTGGAAGAACCTATCAAGCGAAGCACAGAGAGTATTGTGTGGGCTTTCTTTTCTATACCACCTGGAGAGAAGAAGGTCAATGCAAGGAAGGTGACCGGCACTATTTGTGGTAATATCCTATCTCGAGGATCCGAGAAAAAATATTCATGCGGAACTTCATCTGATAGAGCCTTCTAGCAGAAGATTCCTTACCTTAGAATAGATGCCCAAGCCATACCTCCCCCGATGTGAGTCTGCAAAAGTGTTTCATGCAAAAAAATCCTGGAGGACTGAACGGGCATATTGCCCATCCCAACAGACCTGACTGTCCAGGCAGTAGTGCTTGCTGAACGTGTGCAGAGAAGCCCTCTTTGCTACCTGTCAGATATCCAGGATCGGAACTCCGCATGCTATTGCGGTGGGCGCAGCCTTAGCTCTGGTGGAATGAGCACGCAAACCCTTAGGGGATTGCTTCTTGACCAGTATGTACCAGATTTTAAGGCAGTCCCCGATCCATCAGGAGATGGTCTATTTATACACAGTCTTTCCCTTCTTGGCACCGACATAACCCACAAAGAGTTGGTCGTCCACCGGGAACTCTTTGGTGCGGTCAAGGTGGAACGTCAATTCTATTTTCTCGTCCATTCGGTGGAGTCTCTTCTCTTCCTTCAAGGGATATGGTGGAGCATGAAAGGTAGGCAGGGTGATCGACTGACCTCCATGAAAGGGAGTGACAACTTTAGGCAGAAGGAAGCTTTATTGCAAAGAACCAGCTTGTCTGGGAAGATGTTTAGGGACGGAAGATTAGATGACAAAGCCTGGAGTTCACTGACCCTCTGTGCTAATGTTATTGCCACTAGGAAGGCCATCTTGATGGTAAGGAGTCTGAGAGGACATTTGTGTAGTTCCTCTAAAGGAGCGCACATCAGAAATGTGAGTTCTAGATTGAGGTCCCACTGAGGCATGATGAAGGGTGAAGATGGAAACATATGTTTGTTCAAAATCTATATGAGTGGCTACAGGAAGTTTTTGACATCCTGATACTACTCAAAACCACATAACAGCACAAAAGAATAAAAGCGCCTTGGAGAAACATAGAAATAAAAGACATAAAACAACAAATTAGAAAGCTGCAAAGTACCTGGCTCAAAACAAACGCCAAACAAGACAAATATCACCTACAAAAAATTTACAGATTATACAAGTCGGCTATCTAAAAAGCTAAGAAAAGTTAATATTCAGACAGAATTCAAAATGCTAAATGCGCAAATAAAGGCAGCCCTTCTGACCCCTGTCCACCACAAACTTTCAAGACAATTCTTTTAACTTCCGCTCCAGTAAGAAGAATCATCAACGATTTCTTAACTACCGGAATATTGCCAGAAGAACTAAAAAAAATCACACATACGCCATTTACTGAAGAAAATAAACTTGGACCCGCTGAACCCTGACAACTACAGACCCATTACAAATGGACCTTTTCTGGGCAAACTGATAGAAAGAGCAGCGTTCACCCAGATGTCACAATTCGTTGATGAGAATGACATACTCTCAGACTTCCAAACAGGATTCCGTCCGGGAAGAGGCACTGAATCTGCCCTCCTTCAATCTGGGATGACCTGAATAATACAGTTGACCGCAGTGGGGTTGCTGCGCTACTCCTCTTGGACTTCTCGGCTGCCTTTGACACGGTTGAAGATGACACTCTGAATCAAAGACTCTATGAACCTGGCCTAGAGGAGACTGCTCTAGACTGGATTGCGTTTGACCTTCATCAGAGAACTAATGTCATCCATACCCCACCTTTCTTGTCCAAACCATACTCCACAAAAGCAGGGGTCCCTCAAGGTTCTATCATCTCGCCCATGCTTTTATTACATCTACATGAAGTCATTACTGGTACTGATCAATCAATTTCACCTCACGTGCTATAACTATGCAGATGTCACTCAAATACTCCTTCAACTGGAATGCCCCAAAGACATTGAAAAAAAAACAATTTTCAGTTGTCTCAGAGCCGTGGATCAGGGCTTGGAGCCATCTCAAATTGAATGCTTCAAAAATGGAAATACTCACGTGTGGCATTTGGAAACATTACGACCCGCTTTCCACCTGGCCTGATGAACTGGGTTCACCACCTAAAGTATCGAAGGAAGTAAGAAACCTCGGAATGACCATGGACTCCAAGCTGTCGATGAATGCCCAAGTGGACAAACTAGCAAGATCAAGCTTTGTAACTATAAAAACGCTGCGAAATTTTTTCCCTCATTAGGGATTTCCCCACAAGGTCCAAGCTACTATCTCCCTTGTTCTGTACAAACTTGATTACGCCAATAGCCTCTACCATGGATCACCTTTAACGACCATGAAAAGACTACAATGGATTCAGAACTCGGCTGCCAGACTACTCTTGCATATCAAACCGCGAGACCACATCTCACCTGCCTTAAAAGCTAGCATTGGTTACCGGTTGCTAGAAGATCCACCCTCGAGCTACTTTGTATCACCCACAAAGCAAAACATGGAATGGGACCAACCTTTATCAGAAATAAAATCACCAAACACATTCAACAAAGGAAACTATACTCTAAAGGGGCATCTCGCCTCAAAATCCCAAGATACAAGAAAAAAACCATGGGTGGCACATCCTTCTCTGTTCAAGCAGCCAAACTATGGAACTCTTTAGCCCCCGACATAAGATCCACCGACAACCAACTTATCTTCCGAAAACTACTCAAGAATTGGCTCTTCCCAACATAAGCACCATATGCAAACAGAAATTTACAACATATTCCTCTGTATATAAGCATTTATTTTCACTATAGATATGTACCTATCTTTGTGTGTTGCTTTATATAAACATGTAAAATAATTATGTTGCTGTAAATAAATAAATGAATACATAAATAAAAATCATCTTTGCTCTACATGTACTTACTTCCATTGTGCATCTATGTACCTTCCATGTACTTGGATCTGTGTGCCTGTTACATTTCTCCTGAAAAAGCATATCCAATGTGCTACCCTATTTCTCATCCTGTCCCTCTATCAATATCTTTAATCTATATATACTTACCACCTTTATGCATCTATATACTTTCAATGTACTTATAGGTCTATATATTTATCACGTTCTTCTAATTTAGCATTTCAATTGCACTACCCTATTTGTCAGCCTATACTTCTCTCAGTATATCCTCTGGCACAACCTTCTGACTCATCTCAAACTTCTTTCTACTGCTCTTTTCAATGCACTGTACTATCTCTCACCCTATACATCTATCAATATATCCTCTACATCCACTCTCTCATTTATCCCAAACCCCATACCGCTACTATGATCCCCAAAATATCCCTTTCTAGACTCTCTCCTATTCTACTCCTCCTTGCATCATCTGACACCTCTTTTTACTATACCGATCCCCCAAAAAAACATTTCTAAACTCTTCCCTCTGACTCTTCCCCTCAAAAACCCCTTTTTACTCATCCAAAAGACTCCTCCTACTGCTATGACCTAAAAAACCTCACTCTTCTGTCCTTCCACTATCATTTTAATCAAAATACCAGACTAACATGTTCACTTCTCAAATTCCATATTTCACTATACTAATTCACCACTAATACTTTATGGGTTCCAGAGTAGTGTGCTACTCGCCAATAAATCATTTCAACACCCTATCAGGGTTACCAGTGCTATACAAATGCAAACCTTTTTCCCTTTTCTACCCCTCCCCAACCCTTCTCAATCCAAATACCTGACTAACATATCCACCACTCAAATTACTTTCATGTTTCGCCATACTAACTCAACAGTAATCCTTATGGGTTCCAGAGTAGTGTGCTATTTGTAAATAAAGAGCTTCAAAACCCCATCAAGGGGTAGCAAGACCTATAAAAATACAAACCTCTTTCCCTCTTCTATCCCGCAACCTACCCTTCTCTACCCAAATAACTGAATAACATATCCACCACTCAAATTACTTCATACTTCACTATGCTAATTTTCAACACTAATCCTTTATGGGTTCCAGAGTAGCGTCCTACTCGCCAGAGAAGCGCTTCCACACCCATCAGAGGTAAAAAGTGCTACATGAATGCAAACCTTTCTTCCCTTTTATCCCTCCACTACCCTTCTCACTCCAAATAACTGACTAATATCCACCACTTTCATATTTCACCATACTAATTCAGCACTAATCCTTTATGGGTTTCTGGAGTAGCGTGCTTCAACACGCCATCAGGGGTAACAAGCGCTTTATAAATACAAACCTTTTTTTCCCTCTTCTATCCTTCTGCTATCCTTCCGAATCCAAATAACTGACTAACCTGTCCACCACTTAAAATTTACTTGCATGTTTCACTATACTAATTCAACACTAATCCTCTATGGGTCCCGGAGTAGCATGCTACTCACCGAGAAAGCGCTTCGACACCTCGTCAGGGGTAGTAAGCGCTATATATTGCAATTAAAATTCAATAGAATTACAATGATGAATCACCTACATACCACACACCCGAATGGTCTTGTTTGAGAACAACATCATTGCCAATTAAAACAGAGTCAACAAGATGATCAGGTTGTAGGGCCTAACACTTCGGCAGCTTCTTCCACATCCACCCACACTGGACAAATTATTCCAGAGTTTGTTGGACTCGAGCAGCACTGCATTAAGTGCAAAAATGACTTTGTGCTGGAGAGCAATCTGTTGAATCTGTTGTGGTTGCTGCAAAGAACCACCGCTGCTATTTTTTTATTTTTGCTATGGATTTATAATTGCAAAATATTTTAAAAAGATTTTTCAGTTCATCCTGTTGATTTTTTTTATTTTTCTGTTATAAAAACAACAACAAAACAAATAAGAGTTAAAAAAACACAAACAAATTTCAAAAGAAAAAATAAGAAAATAAATGGTTAGTTTTAGAACCACCTATTTGGTTGAAAATAGACAAACTTGTTTGTATGCGTTGTATGAATTGCTGCAAGTGTAATATGAGAGTCATTGAATGACTGCATGAGTACTGCCTGAGTGAATAAATGAGTACAGCAGTATTGTGTGGGTGAATGGATAAATGCATGGATAGTGCCTGGAGGAATACATGAGTGCAAAGGTAGTGTCTGAGTGATTGAATGAGTGCATGGGTAGAGTCTGAGTGCATAGAAGAGTGCATGGGTTTTGCTTGAGGAAATGGATGAGTGCAAAAAGACTGCCTGAGTGATTGGATGATTGCAGGCGTAGTGCCTGGGTAATTGGTAGAGTGCATGGGGTGCGACTGGCTGATTGTAAGACTGCAAGGGTAGTGTCTGGGTGATTGGAGGAGTCCATGGGTAGTGCCTGAGTGCATGCATGAGTGCATGGGAAGTGCCTGCATGATTAGAGAAGTGCATAGGGAGTGCCTGAGTGGTTGGATGAGTGCATGGGTAGTGTTTGAGAGAATGGATGAGTAGATGGCTAGTGTCTGAGTGTGATTGGAGGAGTGCAATAGTAGTGCCTGAGTGATTGGAGGACTGCATGGGTAGAACTTGAGTGATTGCATAAGTGCATAGGTAGTGCCTGGATGATTTTATAAGGGCATGAGTACTGCCTGAGTGATTCAATAACTGCATGGGTACTACCTAGGTGAATGCATGAGTGCAGGAGTAATGTGTAGGTAATTGGAGGAGTGCATGGATAATGCCTAAGTAATTGCATGAGTGCAGGGGTAATGTCTGCAGGATTAGAGGAGTGCATAGGTAATTCCTCAGTAATTCCATGAGTGTATGGGTAATGTCTAGCTAATTGCATGAGTGTAGAGGTAGTGCCTGGGTGATTTTATAAGTACATTGGTATTGCCTGGGTAAATATATGAGTACATCACTAGTGCCTGAGTTATTGGAGGAGTGGAAAAGTGGTGCTTGGGTGATTGAAGGAGTAAATGGATAGTGCATGGATGATTAGAGGAGTGCATGGGTAATGCCTTGGTCCATCGAGGAGTACATCAGTAGTGCCTGTTTTATTGCATAAGTGCTTCGGTAGTGTCTGGATGTTTTTATATAAGTGTATTGGTATTACCTGGGTAATTATATGAGTACAACAGTAGTGCCTGGGTTATTTTAGGACTGCAAGGGAAGTGTCTGGGTGATTGAAGGAGTAAATGGATAGTGCATGGCTGATTGGAGGAGTGCATGGCTAATGCCTAGGTGCATCGATGAGTGCATCAGTAGTACCTCTGTGATAGCATAAGTGCATAGGTAGTGTCAGGATGATTTTATAAGTCCATGGGTACTGCCTGAGTGATTGAAGGAATGCATGGGTAATAGCTAGGTGATTGCATAAGTACAAGGGTAATGTTTGGGTCATTGGAGGAGTGGAAAGGTATTGCTTGAATGATTGCATGAGTGCAGGTGTAATGTCTGTGTAGGTAATTGGAGGAGTACATGACTAATGTCTAGTTGATTGCATCAGTGCAAGAGAAATGTCTTAGTTGTTGCATGACTGAAGTGGTAGTGCGTGGGTGGTAGAAAAAGTGTACAAGCATTGTTTGGGTGATTTGTTAAGTGCAAGGGTACTGGCTGGATGATTGGAGTAGTGCATGGATACTGCCTGGGTGCTTGCAGCAGTGCAAGAGTAGTGCCTGAGCTATTGTATGAGTGCATAGCTAGTGCCTCGGTGATTGCATGAGTGCAAGAGCAATGTCTGCGTGGTTTCATGAGTGTAGTGGTACTTCCTGGGTGATTGCAGAAAAGCAGTGCCTGTGTTAATGCATGAGTTCATAGGAAGTACCTGGATGATTTTATAAGTGCATGTGTACTACCTGAGTGATTGAAGGACTGCATGGGCAATAGCTAGGTGAATGCATGAGTGCAGGGTAAATGTCTGGGCCATTGGAGGAATGCATGGGTAGTGCCTAAGTGATTACATGAGTGCAGGGGTAATGTGTAGCTCATTAGAGGAGTGAATGGCTAATGCCTAAGGGATTGCATGAGTGGAGGGGTAATGTCTGCGGGATTAGAGGAGTGCATAGGTAATGCCTCACTATTTCCATGAGTGTAGGGGTAATGTCTAGCTAATTGCATGAGTGTAGAGGTAGTGCCTGGGTGATTTTATAAGTACATGGGTATTGCCTGTGTATTTATATGAGTACAGCACTAGTGCCTGAGTTATTGGAGGAATGCAAGAGTAGTGATTGGGTGATTGAAGGAGTACATGGATACTGCATGGCTGATTAGAGGAGTGCATGGCTAATGACTAGGTGCATCGATGAGTGCATCAGTAGTACCTCTGTGATTGCATGAGTGCATAGGTAGTGTCTGTATAATTTTATAAGTGCATGGCTATTACCTGGGTAATTAAATGAGTACAGCAGTAGTGCCTGGGTTATTGGAGGACTGCAAGGGTAGTGTCTGTTTGATTGAAGGAGTACATGAATAGTGCATAGCTGATTGGAGGAGTGCATGGCTAATGACTAGGCGCATCGATGAGTGTATCAGTAGTACCTCTGTGATTGCATGAGTGCATAGGTAGTGTCTGGATGATTTTATATGTGCATGGGTACTGCCTGAGTGATTGAACTACTGCATGGGTAATAGCTAGGTGATTGCATGAGTGCAGGTGTAATGTCTGGGTCATTGGAGGAGTGGATAGGTAATGCTGAAGTGTTTGCATGAGTGCAGGGTAATGTCTGCAGGATTAGAGGAGTGCATAGGTAATGCCTTAGTAATTCCATGAGTGTAGGGGTAATGTCTAGCTGATTGCATGAGTGTAGGGGCAGTGCCTGGATGATTGCAGGATTGCATAGGTAGTGCCTAAGTGATTTTATAAATTGAAGGGTTCCGGCTGGGTGTTTTGAGGAGAACAGGAGTAGTACTTGGGTGATTAAAGTACTGCATAAATACTGCCTGGGTGAATTTATAAGTGCATGTGTACTGCCTGAATGAATAGAGCATTGTATAGATACTGCCTGGATGATTGAAAGAGTGCATGGGTAGTGTGTGGGTGACTGATTGAGTACAGGGGTAATATTTAGGGAATTGGAGATGTGTATAGGTACGATCAGGGTGATTGGAAGAGTGTATGAGTAATGTTTAGCTGATTGCATGAGTGTACAGATAGTGTCTGGGTGATTGAAGGAGTACATAGGTAGTGTCTGGGTGATGTTATAACTGTATGGGTACAGGCTAGGTGATTGGTGAAGTACATAGATAGTGATTGGGCAACGGCAGGAGTGTGGGATTACTGCCTAACTGTATAGATGAGTTTAGGGTAGTAAAAAAATGGATGAGTGCAGTAAAAGTGACTTTAAACATTAGTTCATATTATCATGCTTATTACATTATTTCATCTTACCTTCTTTATTAAAGAAGATACAAAACTCAGTGAAACTATTTGACCGTAGTTTTGTTGTAAACTGAATTTAAAATCTTCTCAATCTTTAGTATTACTTTCTGTAAAAAAGAAGATAAACTGTTATTACATATAATATTATAGTTTTAAGAAAACAACATAATTTTACAATTCCATAACCTATTTAGTCTTCCATTTTTGCTGTTCTCAGATCCTACAGAGTTTCACCGTACAAAGTGATTTCAATGTAGATCATCATACAACAGCGGGAAAGAAAATACAATCAATGAGATTGTAAAAAACGAACAAATCTGCGTTTAAAATATTTATAACAAGTTCAAATTTCTGTTTACCTATCTATAGTTTCTAAATTACATTCAACTACATTAAATCATTTATTTCTCTGAAGTACATTTTCTAAAATATACACTCTCATTCACATCGCGTATAATATAAAGATCAAATATATAAACTACTTCTTTCAAACACAATTTTGAAAATGCAATAAGAATTAGCACAAACAATAATCCAAACAGCAATTGTTTACATCTTCCCACTTGGCCGAATAATGTTTCCAAATCCATTTGCATTGAAAATATCCAAAATAAGCTCATTATTTGTGTTCATATCTTCCCAATAGGCCAAATGATGTTTTCAAAACTTTGCCATCAGAAATATAAGATATGAATTTGGTAATTCGAAAGGCAACCTACATTTGAATTCCAAATTTGCATCATAGCAATGTGTCTATCCTTTATTGCACTTTAAATACACAGTATAGTGTCCAGATGTTGTAGTAGATCCATCATGGAAAATAATAGCCACTGCTTCAAAAGTGCTTACTGAAATTGATACTTGACTTGCCACAATTTTTTTTAATTTTAGTGTCCATTTTTCTTTCGTCTGCTCTACAACATTGTAGCATTATAATGACATAATATCCAAATCTTTCTATAAATATTGTTGACAACATTTCTGATTCGCAATGAGAACATTTTATATCTTGATTTGCTGTTTTTACTAAATTGTTAAAAGACACTGTTTTGCAATCTGGCATCGTCAAGTATATGAATCGTTCAGTGTCTAGTTCAGTGGTAGAAGAAAATGAACACGCTTCATATTTATGATCTCATCTGTAACTTAGTCCAAACAAATTTTCAGTTTCTATGCCTTCATCTTCCAATACTGCAAACATAAACATAAGAAATTATTGTGCATCTTTTTGTATATTAAGGGTAAATTGTGAAGAACCAGTACATATATCCAAAAGATATCGTATGCCAGCAGCAGTATGGAATTTAGTTCTATCAGTTACCAACTTATGAAAAATATAATGTAATAAAGAACAGAATCTTTGTTCTTGTTTTTCCATAATTTCATGATGAAGATCCTCTAGATAAAACACAACATTCACAATTACATTAGCATAGCAGTTGATACCTGAACTGTTTTCTAACTGGTATCCTACAATATCATCAACAGTGTTCATTTTCATTTTCTTTGCAGCAACACCATTCTGTTGAATTGTTTTCTTTTTTTTAATCTCACTAGAATGTTTGTCATATTTCAGTTTTGGACACACTACACGTTTCTCATATATGGGATATTAACCTATGTTGGGAGCATAAAGTCTTCTTAACCAATTATACTCTCTAACACATTTTAATTTAGCACTAATCTTTTTATCATCAAAATCAATCAAATACAAACCAGATAATGTTCTTACTCGAGACAATGCAACGTATTCCATGCCCTCTTTAAACACTGTGCTTTCAGTATTTACCAAAGCACCTTCTACACTTAAACCTTGAGATTTATGAATGGTTACTGCACATGCTAAAGAAAGAGGAAACTGTTTTGTATGAACATACAAGTCTTTTACAAGCAAAAAACGAACAGCACAATGTCCAATCTGTTTTACCTCTTCAATCTGATCAAATTTAATCTTCAAAGATTCAATTCCATCTCTGTTCTGAAAATTTACAAAATCAACAACTATTCCCATTGCTCCATTTACTAAACCTTCTTCTACATTCAAATGACGCCGTAAAATTACCCGACAATTTACACCTACAAATAAGGTATTTTCTAAACCTGAAGTCTTAGACACCGACTTTTCCAAAGAATACAAATTTGACTGTAATTTCTATGAGAGAAGAATAGTAACTCCTTTGTGTTCCATTTTATCAATAGCTTCCATGTTCACTATTTGGCAGTTTTTCAAATTTCAAAAGTTCTTGATTGAATGTAGAACACTCTTGCAGTGTAGGCATTAGGCAAACTATAGACTTCATTTCTCCAATTTTTTACACATTATTTTAGGTGGTAGGTTTTCATTTGCAAACAAGTTTGTTAAAAGTAGACTTAGTAAAGCTTCTTTACCATGTTTTGTCTTCTTGAAGAATGTTTCCATAATGTTCATCACTTGCTTGTCGCATATTCTTAATAAGTTCTTTATAATCAAAATGAGACAAAATGTTGACATTTCCAATACTTCCCAACAAATTTCTTAGTGTCTTCATGGACAAGTGTTTTAAAAACAGGTTGCTCTTTTACAGGAGTAAGTTGTAGTAGGTCGCTGAATACAATTTTCCTCCAAATAGAACATCATAATCTGTTTTTAAAATCTGTTGCATTCTTAAATGTACAAAGGCAAGCATTAAGTTTGACACCATGCTCATCAATGATTAGAAGTTTCATTTTCTTGAGTGCTCTTAAAACTTCATAACAAGCTTCTTCAGAAAGCTTGTGATATTCCAACTTATTTTCATGTTTAACTGGTAGCTTGAGTAATTGATGTAACGCAATCCCTTTAATGTTGTGTGCTGCTAACCCAGTTGGAGTGGTTACAACACAAGATACATGCGATTCAGTGGTTTTGTGTAGATAACTGGTCAAAACTTCAATTAAGAAACTTGTTCCTGTTCCAGCTTGCCCACTGATATACATTCAAATAGGTTTAAATGATGTGTATTGGCATTTATTTCATGCAGTAAACCATACTGTATCTGTTGTGCCACTTGCTGATATATTTCTTTTTATTCAATATTTAGTTCTTCTTCCAAGTTTCCCAACTCAATAATATCCTGTTGTGCTTGTTGCATTGCTGTTTCTACTTCATTCATGGCTATTGCTGATTCATTTTCAAGAATTGATCGTCCTAGTGGATCTTGACTTAGTGGAGCAGAACTTTGACTATCTTGAGAACTGTCTCTAGCTATTTCAGCTGCAATAGTAGTTTCTTGTTCAATCTCTTCCTTTGACATTTGTAGATAATTTGGAAACATTGTGCATTCAATGCTATATTTACATGCATTAAAAGAATCTTCATAGCGATCAAAATCTCCAGAAATTCCATTTCAGGCTTGAAGAGTTGAAGAAGTGCTAAATAGAAAAATTCCCTTTTATCTGGAGTATCACAACTGAGTTTCCTGCGGTTAATAACATTTCCTTTGACATTGTTTACCTCACATCCAATTACTGCATATTTTTCTTCATTTATATTTTCTGTAATATTTCTCGCAAAACGAAAATGTTGAAGTACTTCATAGAGACATATGTTTTCCAGATGTGGATTCCTTTTGGGATAGTACGTATCTAACATATTTATTTTAACAATATCTGTACTTTCCGGTTCATTCAATGCTAAGTATTCAATTTCTTGTAGAGATTCAATACTCAATTTCGTGTTGCAACAAGACCTAAACTTACCCAAATGATTCCTCTTGACTTTGAATATAAACTTGCAGAGGTCAATCGATCCGAACATTCATAGGATCCAATCTCTCGATGGGAAAGCATCTTCAAACTAAAGCTGTACAATTTATTAATAAGAAAAAAAAAAAAAAAAAAAAAAGAGTCTTCTCTTGTGAAATTTCTTCCCATATTCCTTTCAACTCCATCTTCTCAGATTTGGTTATTTATGATGTAACATAGCGGGCAACAGCGTTCGTATTATCTGCAACATACTGGATATCCATGTTTGCATTCCACATTGTCAAAATCACTGGATTGTACTCATTAATATACTTAGAATCTTCAGTTCTATTTATGTTGTAAGTATTCTTCAGAGATTTTTGAGTTATAGTATGTCTAACTGTTGACATGAAACAGCTTACTCTTCCTTTTGAAATTACTGGACGTGGGAATCCAAAACAACATTCTGTATAACATTTTCCCTTTGATGTGTATTTCCGTCGACAATATTTTCCATACGGATGGCTTTGAAAGCATAAAACTTGTTGTCTTAAGCTGTTTTCTCCTCCTTTTGTTTGGAATGGCAGAGGTAACATAGTCTTCAATGAAAGACAAAAGAGGTACATCAGAATCGGTTCCAAATTTAGGTGCATTCTTGATCCATAATAGCATGTGTATATGAGGAGCACATCTGGCTTGGTACTCCTTTCTCCAAAAGAAATCAATAACTTCTCCAAGAGGTGGATTATTTTTATTGCAGATAAAAGACATCATAGCTTGAAACCTATGGTTAAAATATCTGCACACATTTACAGGATCCAACAAACTCAGTTCTTCAGCTGTTTTCAATTTAATGTTTTCTACATTTTAATTTGCTCCTCATAGAAATTCAAGTGAATCGTCCAATGCATATTCAGCACAGCTAAGTGTACCAAATAACCCTGGGCGTAGTTCGCGAAGTAGCACTACGCGAAGCTACGCAAAGTGAAACTCGCACTACGCGAGCTACGCGTAGCACTTCACTAACTGCGTAGTACCCTGTTCGCACTGTGCAAGATGTCGTTTTCAATGATTGCACAGTGCGGACAAGCAACCGGCACTTTACAATCATTGAAAACGGCATCTTGCACAGTGCGAGCTGTAGTTTTCTGCTGCTCAAGTAGATAATTACTCGAGCGGCAGCTTTCTCAACGCAAACTGGTAGTTTCTCATCGTGAGCGGTCGCGAGCATACGTGACCACTCGCAATGAGAAACCTTACCTCCTCACGTTGAGAATCTCGCCGGGAGGTTTATTTTCCACGCTCGCGATCGCCAACTTGATGTTGCTGATCGCGAACGAGGAAAAAGTCTCTCCGGGATGTCATTTTGCTTGCTCGCGGTCGCCAACTTGACGTTGAGGACCGCGAGCAAGCAAAAAATGACCACTGCACTACGCAACACTACGCTACGCGTGTTCGCACTGTGCAACGTGCAATTCGCGTAGTGCGAAGTAGCGCAAACTTCGCAAACTACGCGAGCGTAGCGTAGTGCTTTGCCCAGGCTTAGTAACAAACCACTTAGGGGTTGCTAAGTTCCTTAACATACATTTAAGTTCTCCCTGATGACGATACCATTACGCATTAGTACCACATTGACACGCCATAAAATTAATTAACTCAGATTCTAAATGATCATCTCTTTGTTGAACTTTGTCCAAAAATTTCTTTGCAGAAAGATGTGTATGATGTTTTTAATATGTGGTTCATTGCATATAAAAGTCCAGACAAGTCACTTTCAAACAGAAGATGAAATAAATATGTAATACACTGTCGAAATCTTGGCTCTTCTGAGTACAATCTTGTTGTATGATATTCTGAAGCTGAAATCTGTACTGGTCGTTCATCATATCGTCTACCTTTTTCAGTGGGGAAGAGCTGTGGAAAACAACAAGCTTCTAAACTTTTTTCCCATACACTCATGGGAGTTCACTTCGCTTTCTTCATTTGGAATAATTCAATAGTGTTTCCTATCACTTCTTAGAGGAAGGATACTATAATGTTCATACATTTTTCACTCCTCGAGTTGTCCACTTTTTCTATTTGCCCAGTTGAAACTTTCTTTAATCTTCTAAAGATATTTTTTGTTCTTCCACATATACATTTGTATAATAAATATTATTCTGTACAAGATATTATGTACCTTTTGAAGTTTGGTGACATCTACTAACTCTTGACATATTTTCTGACTCTTTGTTGGTATATCATTAACTAGAATAAATACAGGTTCACTTTCCTCTCTCTCTACACCAACAGTTTCAATATTTTTCAATATTTGTCTTAAAATCTAAAGGTAAATACTAAACTCTTCCTTTTAAATCTCTTTGTAAATCTGTTGAAGGCAGCTTACCTGTTTTAGGATCCATGCGAACTATAGCCTGAAACGGGTGCACAGATTGAATAAGAATGGACTCATACGTATTTATATCTACCAGTTCCGGAGTAATACATACCAAGTCTAGGTTATTATGGACAGCTTTAGCTGTCATTTTGTTCTCTTCTAATTTGCTGTTACAATATTTACAAAAATATTGATCACTACCCAACTCTAAATGACCTTCCACCAATCAATAAGCAGGAGTTTGCTCCCACTTTTCATTGTTTTCCTTTTCACTTTTTAAATACACATCAAAATTCCTAGTTTGACTGCTATAGTGAGTACATCGACAGCAAATATATACATACTGGCACATGCATCAAGGAAGGCTTTTGAGATTCCTTAATTGCAATTATTAAGGAATCGCAATTAAGGAATCGCAAAAGCCTATGCATGTAGGAATCGCTATAAAAATAGTGATTCCTAAACATTCCTTAATTGCGACTCGCAAATTGCGAGTCACAATTATGGAATGCCTTCCTATTCATTCCTATGGGCCTACAGGCCCATTGGAATTAATGATAGATTGCATGCGCAATTTGCGAGTACCAGTAGGTACTCGCAAATTGCTCATGCAATTTCAAGGGTGCAAAGGTGTCAAAATAACACCTTGTTGCACCCCTGAAATTGTGATGTGCACCCATGTTGCGCACACACATGCCCCAATGGCATTTGTGTGTGCAACTTAAAACTTAAAAAAATGCATTTTAGTGCATTTTTCAAAGTTTTTGCAAATTACAGACAAGTTTGATTTGTCTGTAATTTGCGGTCTAAAATAGCAAAATCGCTATTTGTAAGTGCTTCTAGCATTCCATTTAAGGAATCGCAAATTGTGATTCCTTAAATGCAATCGCAATTTAGGAATTCACAAATAATTGCAAATTCTTAAATTGCGCTTAGGAAACACTTTCATGCATCTCCAAAGGCTAATTTGCGATTGCAAACGGACGATTTTTGCGAATTGCACCATTTGCGATCGCAAAAACCTTTGATGCATGTGCCCCTTTGTTTGTTTTTTCAGGAGAAACTACCTTTAACTTTGTAATTTCTTCTGCAAACTTCTCAGTAGTACTATCTTCCACCTCCTCTTCAACACCTACACTTATCAAACTCTTACTTTCTCTACACTCCTCTTGAGGACCGGAGAAACAAAACTGTATATCATCAGAAACTTTATTACATCCAATACTGAACCATGCAAAAGAGCTGTGATTATTTTACTTTCACTTAAAGATAATGCAGGACTTTTTACATAGTACTATCTTCTTACTAACTTCCGCATTTCTTAGTGATGTACTGCTAACATTCTTTAAATGATGAAAAGTACTTTGACACACTATTCTAGAAAGGAAAACCAGAGAATGACCCTGCAAGTTAGTATATTTTCTAACGTTACAAGGATCTAGTCCTTGCAACATCTTCATCTTCTGTTTAACACTTTTTGTTACCATTATCTCGTAAGAAATGTCATACTATATCAATAGATTCCTGTTGTATACTACAAATACTACTACAATTCCACTTATACACTGGAGTTTGTATACGTCACCCTTAAACGTCTTCAGCTATTACTCTTCCACATTTCTAGGACCCATCTTTTCTTTTTCAATCGGACAAACATTTTTAACCTCATGAAAACAGCCACTGGTATCACCTGCATAATCTTATGTATTTTGTTGGAAATAGCTTTCTTCATTAAAAAAAGGTTCAGTACTAGAAGTGTGCTTCCATTCACCCAAAAATGTTTTGCAAATATTAATTCTACTAACCTGCAATTTTCTTTTACTTTTCTCCTTCATAAAGTGCATTGTTGTATTCAATCACTTCATTCTCTTCAATACTAATATAAACACATTTCTTTTCAATTCAAAAGCCTTTTCGACTGCACTTTCAATCTGTTGTTTTTTATTTTATAATGCTGATCTTCTTTTATATTTTTTGCAATCTTTCAATACATTTTGTAGTACTCTACTTTTATACATTCTCTTCCTAATGTATTTATATTCTTTCATCCTTCTTTTAACATAGATTGTTTTCTAATAACCTGATTTTCCATTAATTTGCCCTTTTATGGTTTCCTTCTGATTGGTTGTAGTACTTTTCTTTCTCTTTTCCCAATTTAAAAAATTCATTACATTCTTTAAAAGTCTTTTAACAAATTCATTAGTTCTCCGACCAGAAGACTTTTTCTTCAACGTCACATTGTGTACTTTATCTAATTTCCACTTTTCTATTTCCTTTAAATAGTACTGTTTTTAGGTTGTCTTTTCTTTTTCACTTTTCTTATCAATATTATTAAAATAATTATATACAAATATTCTCATGTATAAATAAACATTTTTTATTGCATTCCAAAGCTATGTCAGACACTGCACGATTCCTACAATTAGAAGTCATCACAAACTATACAACAGAATAACAAATCACAACTAAAGGATTTCTCTACTGCTACCCAAATCAAATCTAAAGTGTAGTCTGTCAACTTTTAAGGCCTGCATAATGTTGTGATTGAGGTATGTCTCTACTTGCACATGTATTCTCATATGTGTCATACATTTGAAGATGCTTTACATATAAAACAGAAGTATACATATATTTGTATGTTTCTTTTATATATAGTACACTAGCAAAAAGTACAGACCCATGCATGTATGGTTTCAGAAACATAATGAAACTTACAGCACAAACATGTGAAGGGTTGCTGCTTTGTTTTTACCTATACTCAATACCTAACTTTTACCCTTTTCTATCTCCTTCTTCCCTCGTTCTACACCTCTCTTCCCTCTTTCTTCACGCCTGTTTCTCTTTATGCATTTTTCTTCACTCTTTTTACACCCTTCTTGAATGTTTCTGCACTTCTTGTATCTGTTTCTACAACTCTCTTGCCTTTTTCTGCACCCCTCCTGCCTCTTTGTGGACTTCTGTTGCTTCTTTCTACACTTTTCTTGCTTCTTTCTGTACCTCTCTTGCTTTTTTCTGTACCCCTGTTACCTCTTTCTGCATTCTTCTTTAGTGTTTGTGCATCTCTGTTGCCTCTTTCTGCACTCCTCTCCCCTCTTTATGTACCTCTCTTGTCTCTTTCTGCACATCTGTTGCTTCTTTCTACACTTCCCTTGCCTCTTTCTCTACCCACTTGCCTCTTTTTCCACCTCTCTTCCTTCTTTCTACACTTCTCTTACTTCTTTGTTTAATTATTTGTACACTTCTGATACTCTTTCTGCACCGCTCTTGCTTCTTTGTACATCCTTCTTCCCTCTTTCTGAACCTCTCTTGCCTCTTTCTGCAACCCTCCTGCCTCTTTCTGCACCTCTGTTACTTGCTTCTTTCTGAACCTTTCTTGCTTCTTTCTGTACCACTATTGCCTCTTTCTACACCCTTCTTCCCTCTTTGTACACCTCGCTTGCCTCTTTCTACACCCCTCTTCCCTCTTTCTGTGCCTCTCTTGTCTCTTTCTGTACTTCTCTTGCTTGTTTCTGCACTTCTCTTGCCTCTTTCTCTATCCCACTTCCCTCTTTCTGCACCTCTTTTACTTTTTTTCTCCACTGCTCTTGCTTCTTTCTGCACTTCTGTTAACCTTTCTGCACCCCTCTTACCTCTTACCTCTTATCTCTTTCTACATCCTTCTTTCCTTTATGCACTTCTCTTGAATTTTCTGCACCCCTTTTTAAAATAAACCTCTCTTCCACATTTCTTTACTTCTCATTGCTCCTTCTGCACCCCTCTTGCCTCCTTCTGCACCTCTGTTGCTTCTTTCTGCACTGCTCTTGGCTCTTTCTGTACTTCTTTTGCCTGTTTGTGAACTTCTCTTGCCTCCTTCTGCACTTCTGTTTCTTCTGTCTGTACTTCTCTTGCTTCTTAGTTATTTATTTTGACTCTGTTCAATACCTAACTACTAGTAAAATGGTAAAGCACCAGAAAACTAATATTTAACATATTATGACTGACAAATCAGTGATTATGATACTTTGTAAGACTCTCTGGAAAAGTTCACTCAAAGTGCACTACATAAATCCAAGTGTCTCTTTGAAATATGAAGTGCAATCTCTCAACTTTTAACATCTTCATGAACTTCTACTTAAGATATGTATGAACTTGCACATGTCTTGTGATATGCCTTAGACAGCTGAACATACTATTCATATAAAACACAAGTATACATCTATTTGTATGTTTCTTTGATATATGATACTACTAACAAAAGTTACAGACATATGCATGCATGTTTTAAGAAGATTGGGAGACTACACCAGAAACATATGAAAGATTGCTGATATATCTTTCACTAGGCCTATGTCAGGAATCACGGACGGTTTCCTCCTCCTTCTGCTTCCGTGGCCTCTATGCTCTCATTACAAACTGAGAAAGCAGTCAATCCTTTGAGTTGGAGTGCTTGTTGGCATCGTAGAAATTCCAACATGGCTGCCAACTTGTTGCAACAGCATATTGCTGTTTAGCAGTCTAGTCTTGCAGTGAATGACAGTTGGTGAGGTGTGCTCAAACATTCCATGGTGCACTTCACCGAAGATTCTTCAGGAGCAGCACCTGTTTCTTGCGTCGAGAAAGCTAGTCAGGGTAGTGGCGTCATTCTCGGGGTTAGTTTCGTCGGGAAAATAATCAAGGTTCGTGTGAAATGTTAAATATTAATAAGCACTTCAGAAAAGAGCATTGAAATTCAAAAACTTGTAAGGAGTAAAGTCCGACTTAGATAATCAATTATCTGCAGTAATAATATGTGTGGAACAACCTTTGAACTATTGAGTTTATTAGCAGAAGCCTAAACAGTAAATAAAAAAGATAAACTGTGATAGAAGCTTTAGAGGAAAACGCAGGCGACTACTGTCATTTCGCCGTGTTCACAATAAATTCCAAGCTGTAAAAAAGGTTAAACGCTTGAGCACTCAGGCACAGAGCCTTCGTGCCAAATTCTGAGGAAGCTTATCGAGACGCGCGTGTAAATTCATTCACGCGCACCTAGCTTACTCTCAGTAATTCCTGAAACATCTTAGAAGCGAGCGAGCTAAATTTAAACTCGCTTCTCGTTTGTTTTGCAAGCATTCTAGTAACGATGCAAGCTTATTAAAACGCGCTTGCGCATTGACTAAGGCATTCGAGAGAAACAAGCGAGTTAAACTTAAAACGCGCTACGCGCATAAACAAGAGCACCACCTGCCACAATAAAATAGCGTCTTACTAGTTGGAAGACACGTGTTGGGGCAAGACTAACAAGACAAATAAACTAACTCGCTCCGCTTTAATAATTCTCCATAAATACAGTAGAAAGACAGCGGACGTTTGCAAGTCCGTTTTCAATTACAATCACCTTCTCGGTTTGGTAAAATTCATAACAACGTTAGGAGTCTCATTTACCAATTGAATATTAAGCCAATAAAGAATAGTTCCAAAGAATAAGGGAACACCAATACATCAGAACAGAAAAGACCTACTAGACTCCAATTAAATTAACAACTCTATAATTTTCCTAGCAGTGAATACGTAGCGTTCCTGTGAGGATAGAACAAACATAGAGTTAAGACTTCTGTGCAGACACTATCTACACAGTAGAGAAGTAGAAGAGGGGCAAATCCAAAAACACTTCCTGGTAAGATAAGTTATCTTAGATTTACATGCAAGTAAGTTATAAACGTTTCGCCATTTAACCCAAGTTCTGTTTGCACAACCAGTGAGGAAGAAGGTTTGTGCTGAACCGCCGTGTTTTGGAGCTGTCTCTTCTCTGTCCCATCCCCTTTCCCCCCTTGGTACTTACCTACTGGGTGGAATTTAAAGAAACCAAGTGGGGAAGGTTCTGAGAAGGGCATTGGGAACTTGTGTCATTCTACTCCTGTGTGGTCCACAAATAAAGGAGGCTTCTGACAGCCTAACACCCCATTTATAGTCAATGAGTCATGAAGCAGCAGCACAAAAGTGAGGTTTAAGGCAAGGCATATTGAGAGAAGAATTAATTATAGAGCTACTTTGTATCAGTCTGTGGAAAGCTACACTTCAGGTATACCACATAATTTTCATTATCAGCTACAAATCTAAACAGCAATCTGTCAATTTTTAAGGTCTGAATGGTGTTGTAGCTAAGGTATACTTCAACTTGCACATGTATTCTGATACATATTATGCATCTGAAGATGCTATACATATAAAACACAAGTATACATGTATTTACATATTACTTTAATATATGATATTGCTATCAAAAGGTACAGAAATATGTATAAACGGTTTCCGTAATACGTTAAGACATACAGCTAAGATATATGATGGGTGGATCTCAGTGATAACATTACTCCATGGTTACTGCCTGGATGATTGTATGAGTGCAAGGGTAATGTCTGTATAATTACAGGAGACATTGGATACTAATTAACTGAATGCATAAGTGCAGATGTAGAGATTGTGTGCATGGATAAGGCCTTGAATAGACCCTGAATGCATAGATGGGTGTATAAGTAGTGCCTACATGAATGAATAAGTACAACAGTAGTGTCTAGGTGTTTGTATGAGTAAAAAAATACTAGCTGGGAAATTGCAGAAAAGGATGAATAATAACTGGCTGATTACATGAGTGCATAAGTACTGCCTGAGTGATTTAATGAGTGCATCAGTAAATGAAATGAATGCACAAGTTGTGACTGACACCATGGATAACTTCATGGATAGTGCCTGAGTGATTACATGAGTGCAGGGGTAGTGTCTATGAAATTAGAGGACTGTATGAGTACTACCTGAGTCATTTAAGAAGTGCATAGGTAATGCCTGCGTGATTGCATGACTGCACTGGTAGTGCCTGGGTGATTGGAGGAGCGCATTGGGTACTGTCTGAGTGATTGAAGAATTGCATAGGTAATACCTGGGTGATTATATGAGTGCAGAGATAATGCCAGCATGATTAGAGCAATGCACAGATGCTGCCTTGGTACATCGAAGAATTCATGGATAGTGCCTTACTGATTGGAACAATGCATAGGTAGTACCTGGGTGATTGCATGAGTGCAAGGGTTCTGCATGGGTAATTACATAAGTTCATCTGTAGTGGCTGGATGATTGAAGGAGTGCTTTGGTAATGCCTGTCTGTTGGCATGAGTGCAGGGATAATGCCTAGGTGATTGCATGAATGCAGGGATAATGCCTGGGTAATTACATGAGTGCAGGGGTCGTGTCTAAGTGAATGCATGACTGCAGGGGTAGTGTCTGTGTGATTCTATGAGAACAAGAGTAGTGCCTTGGTGATTGCAGGAGTACTATGGTAGTGTCTGGGTGATTGCATAAGTGCATAGGTAGTGCCTGAGTGATTTTATAAGTGCATGGGTATTGGCTGAGTGACTGGAGTAGTGCATAGATACTTACAGGTTGATTGGAAGCGTGCAACGGTATTGCCTAGGTGATTGAACCAGTGTATAGCTAATGCATTGGTGATTGCATGAGTGAAGAGGAATTAGAGGAGTAAATAGGTAATGTCTGGGTGATTGCATGAGTTGAGGGGTCTATCACATGGTGTACATGTTTGTACTGCAGTTTCACAATTCTGTAACTACTCAGGGTGTTGGGCGTACCCAAAATAAAGCATCAAACCTACACATAAGTCTGTTATAAGTCTCACCATATTCCTGAAACTACACATGCATATATGTCTAACTTTTGAAATCATCATCATATATAAAATAAATAAACAAATAGACTGAACTTTACATTTGAAAGACACACCTACATTTCTGCAGTGTATTTCAAGTGTACCTTTCCCCAGACTCATAGAAAGAAGCCTAATCAGCAATTCCTTCTGCCAACATGTCTTAAAACTCAATTTTGTTCTACAGCTTCACCCTTCTACAACTATTGGGCCTAGCCAAATATAAAGCAGCAACCTATTACATATCTAACCATATTCGTAAAAGCATGCATGTTTCTACGTATACCTATTGCCCAAAGCATTACACATATTAGAATACATGTGCAAGTAGAAACATAACCACACTCACAAGAGCATAAAGGCCTTAACACTTGACAGAGTGCAGTTAACATTCAAAACACACCTGGATTTATGAGACAAATTTCAAGTGAACTTTTACACAGACTCTTATAAAGTACCATAATCAATTATTCCTCTCCCAACATATCTTAAACATCACTTTTCTACTACTACTCCTTCACTATTCTAGCACTATTCAGGTATTGAGCATAGCTAACAGCAAAACAACCCTTCACTTATCTTTGATGAAACTCTCCCCATATTTCTAAAAGCACGTATGGATGTATCTCTACATTTTCCTACTATCATCATATATAAAAGAAACATACAAATAGATCTGTACCTGTATTTTATAAATCTAGCATCTTCAGATGCATAACACATATGACAATACATCTGTAAATACCGACATACTACAGTCACAAAACCATGAAGATCCTAAAACTTAAGAAGCTGCACTTCTCATTTCAAATATACACCTAAAATAATGTGATATATTTCAACCATACCTTTCAAAAGACTCATACAAAACACCCTAATCACTAATTCATCTGCCAACACCTTTTGAACCACAGTTTTGAGCTGCAGCTTCACCATTCTGCAACTATTTATGCTATTGGATCTATACAAATATAAACTAGCAACCCTTCACAAGTCTCTGCTGCAAGTCTCACCATATTCCTAAAAGCATACATGCATATGTTTGTACCTTTTGCTTGCAGCATCATATATGAAAGTAAAATACAGATAAATATATTCCTGTGTTTTATCATCTTCAGACGTATAACACATACCATAATATACGTGCAAGTGGAGACATACCTCAGTCACAACACCATCCACAGCTCAAAACTTCACAGGCTACACTTCAATTTTCAAACAGACACTGAAAATAATGCAGTATATATGACATATACCTTTCCACACATCATACCAATTACTCTAATAAATAATATATCTACAAACATATCTAAAACCACACTTTTGTGCTGCTGCTTTACCATTCTACAACTACTTATAATGTTACACCTACCCAAATACAAAGAAAGAAGACTTCACATGTCTTTGCTAAAAGTCTCACCATATTCCTAAAAGCATGCATGCATATGTCTGTACTATAACACTATCCACACCTTAAAAACTCACAGAACAAACTTCCAATTTCAAGCAAACAACAAAAATTATCTGGCATATTTCAACTGTACCTCTCTAGAGACTTTAAAAAAGAAGCCTAATCACGAATACCTTATGTCAACATCTTTTAAACCACACTATTATGCTGCATCTTCACCATTCTGCTACTACTCACAGTCTTGAGCCTACCACATAAAAAGCAACAACACCTCTTTGTTATACATCATGCACCTTCAAATGTATCAGACATATGAAAATACATATACAAGTAGAGACATACTTGAGACAGAAGTCCATGCACACCTTACAACTTGACAGACTGCATTTCCAATTTGAAAGCTGTTTCAAATAGGAAATGGATTTTGTCAAGTTTTAATACAGTTAATAGTTAATAGTTATATACAGTACAGTTTTAATACAGTTAATAGTTATATACAGTATATATGCAGTATACTTCAAATGTACATATCCACACACGAAAACAAACTACCATAATCACTAATCCATTATCCAATATGCACATATTAATACACAGAATCCATTTCAAACAACATTTAACTACAATAA
The DNA here is from genome assembly GCF_964204655.1 of Triturus cristatus. Lineage (NCBI taxonomy): Eukaryota > Metazoa > Chordata > Amphibia > Caudata > Salamandridae > Triturus > Triturus cristatus. The sequence continues at coordinate 421,792,388 of NC_140592.1, read as the reverse complement.
AACAAACTACAATACACATCTCTACATTTAACAATATATTTCAAACATCACATTTCGTGAATAATTTATAGAGATAAAAAATAAAGCTAATACATAATACACCTCACAAATTTATAACTCACCTTCCAAAGTGATTTGTAGAATAAGAAATACCACAAACGCATAAAAGATTTTCTAATGCACACAATCAATGTAATGCACCACTCTCAACAAGGTAAAACCAGTAATGACAAACTTTCCCTCACTTTCTCCACACAAATAAATGTAAGTAACAAATCCCATTGCTTCCAACATTATTTCAAATTTTAAAAACATTTCTATTGGTTAGACATATTAACACTTACAAACTGACTTCTGAAAGTGAACGAACTGGTTCTGGAATTTTTTGGAGTCACTACTCCACCGCGCACCAACATAATGGAGCCGTAAATCCATACGAGAGGTCAAAAATATATTACAAATAAAAATACCACTGTTTTTTTAACAACACACCACTTCTAAAAATAGTACTGACTTGGGAAATTATACTTTACTAACATCACTTATATATAAATTACAATTTCACATTTTAAGTCCACAGTTAAGATTCAACCCTTCCCCCATTCTGCTTAGTGCCAGTTTCCATACTAACAGTTCATGGAACATTCAACTGAACTAATAGGTCACAAGTTCACTGTATTTTCAATTACAGCACACAAGGTTCAAATGCAAACAGCAGGTGTGGTTGACTTTTGCAAAATATGACCTTATCCTATCTACTGTACCTTTCAAACATGTTTTACTAACTAATGATTTTTAAAGAAAGTAACATGAATCCTATTTTTGAGTGTACAATGATCTCAAACAGTTAATCAATTCTCAACTTTTTTTTAAAACAGCATTTTTTCCACCAGTTTAGATACCTCTCATTCTACCAACTGACTACCTCAGCTACAGACATCTTTTCATTACTTCCAGACATCCCTTCAAGATGCTTACAGTATGGATTGTTGGGCACAGCTATGTTTTCTGGTGAAAAAGGTATGCAGAACGCAGAGGTATTGACAAAGAAGTAGCTTTGCAAAATGTGGATATTAAATGGACTGCACAGAGAGGATTAAAGTGGCACCAATTGATGCCTTTGGTTAAAAACTTTTCTGCATCTCCAACCCCCTGACCTCATGATTGTGCACTGTGGTGGCAATGACCTAGGCACATTGACCAGGGTAGGACTAGAAATGCTCATGAAGGATACCTTTGCACAATTGATGTTGCTTTCCCCCCAAACTGTCTTTTTATACTATAATATATGCCAAAGCCAGAAATGGAAGTGGTCAAATCAATTCTATCCACAGATTGAGAAAGGTAGAAAGAATGTCAATAAAGCTGTTTCCGCTTACCTCAGAGACCATAGGATGGGCTCCATCTATAACAACAACCTACGTTTTGATATGGATGACATCTACAGAAGTGATGGAATACACTTCACAGATCATGGAAACAGAGTTTTTCTCAACAACCCAAAGCTATGCATCCGCACTTACATGTAGCTGCAACATACTCATAATAAAAACAAGGGCTCTTTTTAGAACCACCCTATAACACAACAGTAAATCTTATTCTTATTTAAACATACATACTTTTTAAAAACATTTTTAAAGGATTCACAAATCCATCTCAAATCTGCAAAAGCATGAATTCAATGTACTACAACACAATACACTTTTCAGGTTTAACTATTAACTTTTAATTTTATATATTTTTAACAACTCTATCAATTGTAATCTTGTCATTAACTTCAATCACAGTACCTTTTTAAAACAACTTCACAAATACAACACTACCTTTTAAATAATATACTACTAAATTCTTTATTTGAGGTAAATTCAAGAATCCAACACGTGCTGAGAGCCGCTTTGGAATCGTGACTCTAGAATACAAAGAAAGAAAATGCCCCACTTCTATTATTCTGTATTAGCCCCGGGGACCCCATCCCCAGGGCCTGCCAGATATTTTATTTTTTATAAAAAATTTCAAGAAGGGCTGCGTGGCCCCCCGCCTTCTGAGGCCAATTATGGCCCTGTGGACCCCATCCCCCGGGGCCTGGCCAGCCTTTTAAAAAAAGATAAAAGAATATGTTTAAGGGAGGTGGGCCATGTGGCCCCTCCTTTCCCTGGGCCACTATTGGCCCTGGGGACCCTATCTCCCGGGACCTGGCCACATTTTATTTTATTTATTTATTTGGAGGGGGCCAAGTGGACCCCCTTCCCTGGGCCATTTCTGGCTCCGGGGACCCCATTCCCCAGGACCAGCCCTCTAGTTGGAGACCGTTTGGGGAGCCCCAATGCCCCCACGGTCCCCGCCAGCTCCCTGCCACCTGCGGGATCCGGCATTGCTTTTGGGCAAGGGAAGCTGCCAACATGCAGCTCCCATTGTCCAAAAGCAATACTGCTTTGCTTCTTGCAAGAGTAGGTTTCCTGCTCTCGCTTCCAAAAAGTAAAACAGTGTTTGCTATGACAGGGAGGAAGCTGTGCTCCCACCCTGCCACAGAAAAGGGCAATGTCCCGGGGGTGGGCATACCGGGACATTGCCGGAGACGGCCCTGGGGGGTGGCTGTCCCCAGGGCCATCGAGGGCTCCAGGTCCACTTTCCATCAGTATTAAAGCCCCAGGAAGGTGGTGATACCCAGGGCAGTGTGGGGGGGCTCAAGCTCCATACATAATTTTATAATGTATCCCCAGGGAGGCGGCAGTCCCGGGGCCGTGGGGGGGGGCCCGTGAGGCCCATCCACACTAAAATATCAATGCCCCGGGGAGAATGTGGTCCCTGGGGCAGTGTGGGTGGGCAGGAGCCTCCCCCCATGCATTTTAATAAAAAAGCCCCTGGAGTTGGCGGTCCCCTGGGCTGCGGGTTTCCGTATGCCCCCCGCATATAATTATCTAAGCCCCGGGGAGGTGGCGGCCCCTGGGGCTGTGGGGGCTCCTGCGGGCCCCAGCTACATATTTAGACATTGCCCCTGAGACCTGGCCCACCCGGGGGCTCATAGAAAACAGCACGGAAGCCCGTGCTTTGTTTTAAAAAAAAATTCAACTGGATTTCCGCACCCATGGTGAATTAGGTTAAATAAAAAAAGTGTATTTTATGGCTTTGGGGGTCCTTGTGGGACCCCCTGAGCAGGCCTATGGGGTTAGGGTGTTTCTACACTGCCCCCTTTTCTTGTTTTTTATAATTTTTTCAACTGTTCTCTTGTGAATCGGTTACCGAGTCACAAGGTGGCTGCCAACACATTCTGGTGGCTGCCAACACATTCTGGTTTGGAGTATTGGCAGCCAATCAGAATGAAACTCATGCTAGGGAGGGTTCGCAAGTCCTCCTCGGTGCTCAGATATATACATTTTTATTAATGTAATTTCTCAGATAATACTGAACGAATCTACACGATTTTATTAAAAAGGTCGCTTTCTGGACCAAGACCTCCCTTTTTGCCAAATTTGATGTAATACCATTTAGCAGTTCGGGCTGTAGCCTTATCTAAAGTTCCTATGGAAACTGACATGGAGAAAACACATTTTGAGACCTCCCTTTTTTCTTGGCCCCTGCTTGACGAATCACCTCAAGGCAGCAGCTGACCTGAGTGAAACATTAGTTTTGAAAATTTCACGAACATTCCTCAAACATCGCCAAAGATATTGGCAAAATAAAAGTTTTTTAATAGAAAAGAGGTCCTAACTATAACTACCTTCCGGCGACCGCCTGCAGGTAATATATATATATATATATATATATATATATATATATATTCAGTGAAAAAACCATAGGTTTCACACATGTTATAGTTAGCTGGACATTTTACTCGTAAAAAACCAATGAAATTGCCCCGTTATAGTTAGTTCAGCTAACTATAACTCGCGCGCCCGCAATGCACTGCTGATGACATCACATATTACATCACTCATGACATGGTCAGTGACATCACTCATGACATCACTGATGACATCTCAAATGACATCACTGATGACATCACTGATGACATCATCCTTGTGATAGAGTGGCAGACCTCCTCTCACCTTAATATAAGCTTTGATACACACATTCAAAAATAGAGACTAAAAATTTCAAAAAAATGGACATACCAATACCAGTTACAACAACCTCTTCAGTAATTCTAAGATCCACATACACATCCACTCATTCACCAACAGTCCTATACAGTCACTCATACATGTACTCACTCATCATATGTACTCATACATCTATACATCCTGTTACACAATGCCACTCATCCATAGAGTTACTCACACACATAGTCACTCATGCTAATAAAGAATAAAACATACATTTACTTGCATATACAGTAATACACACACCACCATACTTACTTCTACGGAAACTTACACATACTTAGTCTTTTAAACAATCACTTACAGAAACACATACTTATTCATACAGGAACTCTTTCAATCTCTCCCTCTCACATATACTCACATATATACACCAATAGTCACATATACTAGTTTAAAACATATGTAGTTACTCCTGAAGACACTATTGAGACAGTCATTCACTCACTAACACACCCATACACACACTCATCCACCCATACAGTCCTGCACACATACTGTCTTCAACACATACAAACAGTGAGTCACTCATTCACGCATCTATGCACTACGTAATACCCCCCACCGTACCATACAGACACTCAGACTGATACTCAAAAAAACAACTAATAACCTATATAGACACCCATGTAGCTACTCACCAACCCATGCAGCCACTTATACACAAAGTGAGAGATACACTTAATCAGTCAGTTACACAATCAATTTTTCAAAAACAAATCATTCATTTAGACACTTATATACCCATTTATTCTTCCATCGACCTTGAGATATACATATATAAAACATATTTAATTTTCAGAAAAACACACATTCACTGGATGATGTCATCAGTGATGTCATCAGTGATGTCATTTGAGATGTCATCAGTGATGTCATGAGTGATGTCACTGACCATGTCATGAGTGATGTAATATGTGACGTCATCAGCAGTGCATTGCGGGCGCGCGAGTTATAGTTAGCTGAACTAACTATAACGGGGCAATTTCATTGGTTTTTTACGAGTAAAATGTCCAGCTAACTATAACATGTGTGAAACCTATGGTTTTTTCACTGAATTTCTAAGGTTTTTTAAATGCTAATTCCTAACTATAACGTGTGTGAAACCCATGGTTTTTTCAGTGAATTTCTAAGGTTTTTTAAATGCTAATTCCTAACTATAACGTGTGTGAAACCCATGGTTTTTTCAGTGAATTTGCAAGGTTTTTTAAATGCTAATTCCTAACTATAACGTGTGTGAAACCCATGGTTTTTTCAGTGAATTTGCAAGGTTTTTTAAATGCTATTTTTTTTTTTTATTCTTCATTTTTTTTCAAACATATTTTTAATTTCATTTTCTTATCTTTTATAAAGACTATGCTTAAATTTTTAAAATCCTTAAATATTTTTTTTATATATATTTTTTAAAATAAACGTAAAATTTATTTCCAGATTTTTTTTTTTTTTTTTTTTATAGTACGCGTACCGTAAGCTCACGGTAAGCGTACGGTTTACGCAACGTCCGTAATCTATCTACGCTGCTTGCGTATAGTTACGTACTTTGCGTAGCCGCGCGTACTGCGCGTGGGACGCGTGCGCGCTTACGCAACACACGCACGTTACGCGGAAGTGCCGGGGAGTGACTGTTATGCGCATGCGCGCAAGCGCGTGTCTTTTTTACGCGCACGCGTACTTTTTGCCGTAAGCGCACCGTAAGCGTACCGTAAGCGTACGGTAGGTCATGTGATCATGAAACACAACTTTTGATTGGTGGAAACTACTTTCAGTTCTAGAACTCTCCTACACCACACCCATTCCCCTCATTTCTGCTTGTGATCCCTTGGAAGAAGGAGCTGGTTTGTCTTTGGGATACGATGGCAGAACAGCAGAGCCCTTCTGAGAGTGAGGCTAGCACCAGCAGCACTGTCTTGAGGCAGAGAGCGAGGAAAGTAAAGCCTTCTTATGTTTGGGATTATTTTACTTTTCCAGAAGGCCAGCAAAAGGTGAATGCACCCTTAGTTACTTGCAGGCTGTGTCAGCGTGTACTTTCTAGAGGTAATCCTGACAGGAAGTATTCCTTTGGGAATCATACCATGATCAGACACCTCAAGGATGTACACAAAAGGACACATGGTCATCTTTTTGGAGGTAACTCTTCAGAAAGACGAGCCAGTACATCCACAGCAGCTCAGCCTGGACCATCACCTGCAGGGCAGACTCCTTCTTCTGCAGGTCAGGTGAGCCCTTCATCTGTGGGGGGAGAATCTCCTTTTGCTGGCCCTCTGGAAATTAACCCTCGGTTTGCGAGGGTTGAAGTACGGTGCGCCACTTGTCACGATCTAATTACTTATAGGGAGACCAGTGTTTCCCTGGTGAACAGTAAAATAGATCAGCACACTTGTCGTACCGTCTAATATTCCCAATCTTCCTTTCCTCTGTCCCTGCATGAACACAACGGTTCTTTTAAGAGCCAACCTTATCTTTCATCTTTTTTTTACATATGTTTTTAAAAACTTTTTTTTTTTTTTTTTACCGTACGCGTACGGTAAGCGTACCTTTTTTTTTATTTTTTAAAAAAAACACTAAAAATCATTTATCACATTAGAAGGTCCTTGAGAGACTACAATTATTATTATTGACTTACCATACTCACTCAAAAAAATATTTATTCATTTGTTTTTTTAAAAAATAGTTTTTAAAATGGTTGTAGTTTCCGAAAATTTTCTATATCGATCTGAAAAAAAAGAAAAAAGTATTAATATTTTTAAACCATTTTATAATACAGTACACATATTTACATTTTTTACCAAAAAATATTTTTGCCTTATTTTTGCTGTTTTCAGAATATATTGCATTTCACTATAAATTGTGAAAGCAATTGCATTCATCATTTTACAGCGGGCAAAAAAAAATAACAATCTCAAAGATTGTATTAAAAAAGCCCAGAATCTCTTCTTACTTAAACTTATCATTACAGAAATGCATATTATTCTAAAAAAATATCATCTAAAAACAATACTTATTTCTTTAAAATACCGTCTGATATGTTTGTTTCAGAAGTATAATCACAATATTATATCTCAAATAACTCCAAAATACATCTGATTTCATTTCCTTTAGGCCAAATAGTATTTTTTTTTTTTTCCTGGAATAAATTTCCAAGGGAAAACCATTAAAATTCTAAAGTTTAATCTGTCCAGATCTCACCAATTCTCTGTAACATTTTGGTTCACGAAAATTTTTTGAATAATTTATTTAGTCCACAATAGAATTGCTTACTTTTCCACATGGCCAAATAGTAATTTTTTAAATCATTTTTGAAAAAATTTCCAATGGCAGTCCAATAGCATTCCAAAATTTAAAATGTGCAGAAGTTACCGATTATCTCTAAATTATTGGTTTTTCAAAATTGCATTAAAAATTAAAAAAGTCCACATTACAATTGGTTATCTTTCCTTTAGGCCAAATGATAATTTTAAAAATCTTTTTTCTACAAAATTGCAATGGTAATCCAGTAAAATGGTAAAATTATTTTGTCCAGATCTTGCCAAATCTCTCTAAAATTTAGGTTTCAGGAAGATTAGATAGGAATTTGCTAAATCAAAAGGCAAACGTTGTTTGAAAATCAATTGGGAATCATTACACAGTGTCCAGCCATTTTCACATTTTAGATAAACTGTGTAATGTCCAGAAGTAACAGTAGGTCCATCATGGAAAATTATTGCAACAGTTACAAAAGTTTTTCCTGAAATTGATAATTGCTGTCCTGTAAACTTCTTTATTAAAGTATCCAATTTTGATCCATCAGCTCTACATCGTTGCATCATTAAAATTACATACTGTCCGTATTCCCTTAAAATTAATGTTGATAACATGTCAGAATTACACTCACCACATTTCATGCTATGATTAGCATCTTTAACTAATTTTGCAAATGTGACTGTTTTACTCTCTGGCAATGTCAAATAAATAAACCTTTCATTATCAACAATAGAGCCACATATATTATAACAATTATCACAACTATGTTCCCATTTATAAGAGAGACCAAAAAAAATGTCAATGGGAACTCCTTCTTCTTCCACTACCTGAAGAAAATACATCAAAAATTCGTGTGCATCTTGCTGTTCATTTTGAGAAAACTGTGTTCGTCCTGAACATACATCTAAAAGTTTTCTAATATCAGTAGCACTTTCTATTTGAGTTTTATCTTTACTCAGCTTTTGAAAAAGGAGACTGAGCTCTGAACAGAATCTTTTTCCCTGATTTACTATTATCTGCTCTTGCAAACTTTCCAGATAAAATGCAACATTCAGCACTACATTAGCGTAGCAGTTGACACCAGAGCTATTTTCAAAATGACATCCTCCAACCTGTTCTTCATTGTCCTTTTTCTTTTTGTTTGCAATTACATCACTCCTCTTTTTTTTCCTCTTCTCTACATCCTCATTACAGATATTCTCATTTCTCCTTTTACGAGAAACTACACGTTTCTCCAACACAGGATACTGACCTAAATGAGGAGCATAGCTTCTTCTTAATCTATTATACTCCTTTACACAGTTTGTATCAGCACTAACTTTTGAGTCATCAAAGTCTATCATGAATAAACCTGATAATGTTTTGACTCGTGACAAAGCTACATATGCCATACCTTCTTTGAACACAGTTGAACCAATGTTCACAAATGCACAATCTACAGTCAATCCTTGAGACTTGTGGATAGTTACAGCATATGCTAGTGAAAACGGAAACTGCTTCCTACGTACATATAAGTCTTTCACAAGCATGAAACGAACTGAACAACGACAAATGTCTTTAACTTCCTCTATCTGATCAAATTTTATTTTTAAACATTCAATTCCATCTTTTTTCTGATAATTAATAAAACCCACAACTCTTCCCATCGCTCCATTCACTAAGCCTTTCTCAACATCCAAATTTCTCCTTAAAAACACTCTACAGTTCATGCAAACATATAGATTTTTTTCTAATCCTGCTGTTTTGGAGATGTTCTTCTCTAGTGAGTCCAATTTATTTTTCAGTTTGCCTGTTACTGTGACAGTAATTCTTCCATCCTCAATTTTGTCCACTGCTTCCAATTTCCTGATCTCTTCCTTTTCCAATTTCAAAAGCTCCTCATTAAATATTGAGCATTCACGTAGAGTTGGCATTAAACAGATGACACTTTTGTTTTCTGCAATATTCTTGTATATTTTCTCTGCAACTATTTCTTCCTTTGGAAATAAATTATGTAGCAGCCGACTCTGTAATGCTTTTTTCCCAACTTCTGTGAGTAGTCCAATCCTGATATCTTTCAGAATACTTCCATATTCTTCATCGTTTGCTTGCCTCATATTAGTTGTAAGTTCCTTGTACTCAAAGAAGGACCAAATATTTGTATTTCCAATGCTTCCCAATGACTTCTTCGTGTCTTCATGTGTCACAGTATTAAACACTGGTTGTCCTTTAACTGGAGTAAGTTGCAAAAGATCCCCAAAAACTATGACGTGTTTTCCACCAAATAACACGTCATAGTCTGTCTTCAAAATTTGCTGCATTCTTAAATGCACAAAGGCAAGCATTAAGTTTGATACCATGCTCACCTCATCAATAATGAGAACTTGCATCTTCTTCAATACTCGTGAAACTTCCAAGGATGCTTCTCCAGTTAGCTTGTTGAATTGTATTTTGTTCTCATGCTCCACTGGTAACATTAGCAAACGATGTAAGGTGATTCCTTTTATGTTATATGCTGCTAACCCAGTTGGAGCAGTAACCACACAAGACAAAGTAGAATCCGTTTTTTGCTTTAGGTAGCTTCTGATGACTTTAATTAGGAAACTTTTTCCAGTGCCAGCTTGTCCGCTTACATACATCCTGATTGGATGAAATGATGTGCATGAGCACTCTTTTTTGATATGTAGAAATCCGTGATCAATTTTGTTTTTGATCTCTTCATAAATTTGTTGCTGCTCTTGATTCAGTTGTCTTTCCAAATTTTCTAAGTCTATAAATTCTTCTTGAGCTTGATTCATAGCCGTTTCCACTTCATTCATGGCTATTGATGCTTCATTTTCAACGATTGGTTGTCCTAGGGGATCTTGACTGTGTGTTCCTGAACTTTGGCTGTCCTGAGAACTGTCTCTAGCTATTTCTGCTGCAATTGTAGTTTCCTGTTCAATTTCTTCATTTAACATTTGCAGATAAGTTGAGAATGTACTGCATTGTATGCTGTCTTTGCAAGCATTAAAAGAATCTTCATAGCTCTGGAATTCTCCCAGTAGTTCATCCTCTGTACGCCATGGTTTAAACAACTGTAAAAGAGCCAAGTAGTAAAATTCTTTCTTGTCGGTAGTGTCGCAACTCAGCTTCCGGTGATTTATCAAACTTCCTTTGGTTTGCTTCACCAAACATCCTTCTTCACCAACAACTTTATATTTTCCACTGTTGATGTCTTCTGCAGCTTTCCGTGAATAAATGTAGTTCTGTAACACTTCATAGAGACACATGTTCTCCAGATGATGACTTCTCTTGGGATAATATGTGTCCAACATGTTTGTTTTCAATATGTCTGTACTTTCTGGGTCATTCTCAGCCAAATATTCAATTTCTCCAACAGATTTCAGTACCCGATTTCTCATTGCTGCAAGGCCTAAACTTGCCCAAATTATTCTTCTTGACTTCGAGTAGAGACTTGCAGAAGATAACCTATCTGAACATTCGTAGGATCCAATTTCTCGATGCGATAACATCTTCAAACTGAAACTGTACAGCTTCTTACTGACAGTCTTCTCGTGAGAAATCTCTTCCCACATTTCCTTCAATTCTGTTTTTTCTGATTTCGTAATGTAAGACGTTACATATCGAGCAACAGCAATGGAATTGTCAGCAACATACTGTATATCCATGTTAGCGTTCCACATGGATAAAATGACTGGGTTGTAGTCATTTATATTTTTTGATTCTTCTTTTCTTTTAAGGTTGTAGGTATTCTTAGGTGATTTTCTTGTGATAGTATGTCTCACAGCTGACATAAAACTGTTGACTCTTCCATTTGTAAGAACAGGTCTAGGAAATCCAAATCGACATTTAGTGTAGTATTTTTCTTTGCTCTTGTATTTCCGTCGACAGTATTTTCCACACCGATGACTTTGGAAACGTAGAACTTGCTCCTTTAACTTGTTCTCTTCTGTGCTTTTAGGTATAGCACATGTTGCATATTCTTCAATGTAAGATAACACTGCTTCATCAGTATCAGTTCCAAACTTTGGGGCATCCTTGATCCACAGCAGCATATGAATATGAGGAGCACCTCTTGCCTGGTACTCTTTTCTCCAAAAGAAATCCACTACTTCTCCAAGAGGTGGATTTTTTTTATTGCAGATGAAGGACATCATAGCCTCAAATCTATGATTGAAATATCTGCAAACATTAACCGGATCCAATGAGCACAGTTCTCCTGCTGTCTTGTATTCGATGTTTTTGATGTTTGAATTGGCCTCTCGTAGAAAATCCAGTAAATCATCCCAAGCGTACTCGGCACAGCTTAGGGTAAGGAACCATGTTGGTGTTCCTAAATTGCGTAACATGCATTTTAGTTCACCATGGCGTCGGTACCAATATTCATTTGTCCCACGCTGACAAGCCATCAGATTGATCAGTTGTGTTTCCAAATGATCATCTCGGTGCTGCACTTTCTCCATAAAATCCTTAGCAGACACATTTTGTAAATGTACTCCACTTTTTAAAATGTGATTTACTGCATAAGACAGTGCAGACAAGTCGCTTTCAAATAAAAGATGGAACAAATAAGGAATACTTTGTCGAAATCTGGGATCTTCAGCATATAGTCTTGTAGTTCGATACTCTGAAGCTGGAATCTGTTCTGGACGTTCATCGTATCGTCCTCCTTTTCCTTTAGGAAACAGCTGGGGAAAACATCGAGCTTCCAAGCTCTCCTCCCATACACTCACGGGATTTCCTTTTGCTTTCTTCATCTGAAAGAGATCAATATTGTCTCCCATAACTTCTTTCGAATGGAGAGGATGTATGCTAAAATGTTCATAAATTTCTTCTTCCTTTGACTTGTCCTCTTTTTCAATTTGTCCAGTTGGTGTTTCTGTGTCTCCTTGTAAATCTTCTTCTTCTTCTTCTTCTTCTATATAAATTGATTCATACCATTTGTTATTTTTTTTCAAATACAAATTTGCTCTTTGTACTTTCCGCACATCTACCAGCTCCTGCCAAATCTTCTTATTCTTTGTAGGTACACCATTAACCAGAATAATTAATGGTTCAGTTTCCAAAGTATCCGCATCAATAGTTTCCATATTTTTTTTCAAATCCAAGGGCAAATACACCACTCTACCTTTTAAACCTCTCAGTAAATCTGAAGGAGGTAATTTACCAGTTTTGGGCTCCATACGTACTATGGTCTGGAACGGATGAACACATTGAATGAGTATAGACTCATATGTATTTAATTCAGAAAGTTCAGCAGGAATAGCATCCAATTCTAAATTATTATGTACAGCTCTGGTCGGCATTCTATTTTCCTCTAACTTGTTGTAGCAGTATTTACAAATACGCTGATCTTCACCCAATTCAAAACAATTTTCAAGAAATATATATGTGGCAAAATCCATCCACTTATAATTATCTTCATTTTCACTCTTTCTGTAGAGATCAACATTCCTAGTTTGTTTTCTATAATGAGTTCTGCGGCAACAAATACAAGTAACATTTGGTCTTTCATTAGAGATTATTGCAAATTTTGTTATGTGATCATTAAATGTCTTACTTACACAAGGTTCTACATTCTCTTCCACTTCTGCCTCATTTACTGTGTCCTTCTCTGCACTGTTTTGTTCAGGACCAAAGTAACAAAACTGAATTTCATCAACAACCTTCTCTACATCTGATACCGTTCCTCGGAACAGAGCCCTATTCAATTCATTTAACTTTATTGCTGGACTTTTGGCAAAATACAACCGTCTCACAAACTTTCTCATTTCAGTATGATGAACAGCCAGCATCCTAAAATGATGGAAAACACTATTGCACACTTTTCTAGATAGACAAGCAAGAGAATGACCCTGCAAACCAGTATTCTCTCTCACTCTGCATGGATCCAGACTTTGAAGCACCTTAATCTTTTGTTTTACACTTTTTTTACTATATTCTCTTAGAAACTCTCGAAATCTGTCAATAGATTCCTGACGCACAGTGCAAATACTACTACAATTCCAAGTGTACACTGGGGCTTTAGGACGTCTCCCCATTGCCTCATCTGCCATCACTTGTACCTCATCTCTTGGAACCATTATCTCCTTCTCCATTATGCAACCATTTTTTACTTCGTATGAACGACCTCTGGTGTCAACTGCATGCAGCAAACTATTACTTTGAAAATAGCTCTCTTCATTAAAAAAAGGTTCACTACTTGAACTATGCATCCACTTTCCTAAAAACACTTTACAAAAGTTTGTTCTGTTCACTACTCTTTTGCTTTTGCTTTGTGATTTCAGTACATTAACCATTTTATCTAATGTACGCATCCTATTCAAAATTAATATGAATAGTTTCCTTTTTAATTCTAATGCTTTTGCTGCAATGGCTTCAATTTCTTTTTTTCTCTTGTAATATTTAGCCTTTTGCTTATATTTCTTTATATCCTTTATCAAATTGGACATAACTCTTCTCTGAAACATTTTTCTACGTATCTCTTTAAATGCTGTTTTTCTGTTTATGTTAAACTTTTCAATTGCAGAAGGTATATTTGCATTAACTAAATTCTCATTTTTTTGCTGTTCTCTATGTTTTGTTACATTTTTCCGAGAACAGACATTTTGTACATTTTTCTTTGTTTTGAATATTTTGTTTAGAAATTGTTTTTTTTGCTTACCAGAAGATTTTTTCTTTTTCCCAACATCAGCATCTTCTACTAACTTTGGTCCTCCAGTTGTCTTCAAATATAGGTTTTTTTTTAGCGTTTTTTGAACTCGAGATTTTGTAGGCATCTTAAATTTTGTTCACTGTTCTTCAGTAATACCTGAAAAAAACTTAAAAAAAATCCTTTATTGTATTTAAATATATTACTACATTTCTTTTCACAATAGTCACAAAACGAAATTTCTTTGCCAATTTGAATGCACACAAACTGCTCTTTTTTTTGGGCAAGTGAAAATCTCTTTTACAAATATGTCACATTATGAAACCAAGCTGTTTTTTCAGACCACCACCGTGTGTATTCTCTGTGACTGCCTACACTCCAGCAGGGGCAACCAGCCTTAGTGATGCTGAATGTATTTGCATTACAGACTTAAACCTGAAAACCCCACTCGCTTCTAATTACTGTGCATGACTATACATGGCAAGCACATGGGTGTGTGCTAAGCCTCTGCTTCTTCCCTCAAAAATTCGCTCCTCTTTTCCATCTACTGCAACTGTGAAATCACCAGAGCAAGACGCAATAAATCTCTGCCTATAATTCTTCTATGCACACAGAGTCATGTTTACACATTAGTGCCAAAACGAAATTTCTTTGCCAATTTGAAAGCACACTTACTGCTCTTTTTTTTCGGGCCAAGTGAAAATCTCTTTTTACAATTTGAAATCACTTTTACAGACTGACACATTCTGAAACCTTTTTTTTAAATTTATTTAAATGCACATGTCCAAGCTGTTTTTTTTTCAGACCACCACCGTGTGTATTCTCTGTGACTGCCTACACTCCAGCAGGGGCAACCAGCTTTAGTGATGCTGAATGTATTTGCATTACAGACTTAAACCTGAAAACCCCACTCGCTTCTAATTACTGTGCATGACTATACATGGCAAGCACATGGGTGTGTGCTAAGCCTCTGCTTCTTCCCTCAAAAATTCGCTCCTCTTTTCCATCTACTGCAACTGTGAAATCACCAGAGCAAGACGCAATAAATCTCTGCCTATAATTCTTCTATGCACACAGAGTCATGTTTTCACATTAGTGCCAAAGCGAAATTTCTTTGCCAATTTGAAAGCACACTTACTGCTCTTTTTTTTTCGGGCCAAGTGAAAATCTCTTTTTACAATTTGAAATCACTTTTACAGACTGACACATTCTGAAACCTTTTTTTTTAATTTATTTAAATGCACATGTCCAAGCTGTTTTTTTTCCAGACCACCACCGTGTGTATTCTCTGTGACTGCCTACACTCCAGCAGGGGCAACCAGCCTTAGTGATGCTGAATGTATTTGCATTACAGACTTAAACCTGAAAACCCCACTCGCTTCTAATTACTGTGCATGACTATACATGGCAAGCACATGGGTGTGTGCTAAGCCTCTGCTTCTTCCACCAAAAATTCGCTCCCCCTTTCCATCTACTGCAACTGTGAAATCACCAGAGCAAGACGCAATAAATCTCTGCCTATAATTCTTCTATGCACACAGAGTCATGTTTTCACATTAGTGCCAAAACGAAATTTCTTTGCCAATTTGAAAGCACACTTACTGCTCTTTTTTTTTCGGGCCAAGTGAAAATCTCTTTTTACAATTTGAAATCACTTTTACAGACTGACACATTCTGAAACCTTTTTTTTAAATTTATTTAAATGCACATGTCCAAGCTGTTTTTTTTTCAGACCACCACCGTGTGTATTCTCTGTGACTGCCTACACTCCAGCAGGGGCAACCAGCCTTAGTGATGCTGAATGTATTTGCATTACAGACTTAAACCTGAAAACCCCACTCGCTTCTAATTACTGTGCATGACTATACATGGCAAGCACATGGGTGTGTGCTAAGCCTCTGCTTCTTCCACCAAAAATTCGCTCCCCCTTTCCATCTACTGCAACTGTGAAATCACCAGAGCAAGACGCAATAAATCTCTGCCTATAATTCTTCTATGCACACAGAGTCATGTTTTCACATTAGTGCCAAAACGAAATTTCTTTGCCAATTTGAAAGCACACTTACTGCTCTTTTTTTTTCGGGCCAAGTGAAAATCTCTTTTTACAATTTGAAATCACTTTTACAGACTGACACATTCTGAAACCTTTTTTTTAAATTTATTTAAATGCACATGTCCAAGCTGTTTTTTTTCCAGACCACCACCGTGTGTATTCTCTGTGACTGCCTACACTCCAGCAGGGGCAACCAGCCTTAGTGATGCTGAATGTATTTGCATTACAGACTTAAACCTGAAAACCCCACTCGCTTCTAATTACTGTGCATGACTATACATGGCAAGCACATGGGTGTGTGCTAAGCCTCTGCTTCTTCCCCCAAAAATTCGCTCCCCCTTTCCATCTACTGCAACTGTGAAATCACCAGAGCAAGACGCAATAAATCTCTGCCTATAATTCTTCTATGCACACAGAGTCATGTTTTCACATTAGTGCCAAAACGAAATTTCTTTGCCAATTTGAAAGCACACTTACTGCTCTTTTTTTTTCGGGCCAAGTGAAAATCTCTTTTTACAATTTGAAATCACTTTTACAGACTGACACATTCTGAAACCTTTTTTTAAAATTTATTTAAATGCACATTTCCAAGCTGTTTTTTTTTCAGACCACCACCGTGTGTATTCTCTGTGACTGCCTACACTCCAGCAGGGGCAACCAGCCTTAGTGATGCTGAATGTATTTGCATTACAGACTTAAACCTGAAAACCCCACTGGCTTGTAAATACTGTGCATGACTATACACGGCAAGGACATGGGTGTGTGCTAAGCCTCTGCTTCTTCCCCCAAAAATTCGCTCCTCTTTTCCATCTACTGCAACTGTGAAATCACCAGAGCAAGACGCAATAAATCTCTGCCTATAATTCTTCTATGCACACAGAGTCATGTTTTCACATTAGTGCCAAAACGAAATTTCTTTGCCAATTTGAAAGCACACTTACTGCTCTTTTTTTTTCGGGCCAAGTGAAAATCTCTGTTTACAATTTGAAATCACTTTTACAGACTGACACATTCTGAAACCTTTTTTTTAATTTTATTTAAATGCACATTTCCAAGCTGTTTTTTTTCAGACCACCACTGTGTGTATTCTCTGTGACTGCCTACACTCCAGCAGGGGCAACCAGCCTTAGTGATGCTGAATGTATTTGCATTACAGACTTAAACCTGAAAACCCCACTGGCTTGTAAATACTGTGCATGACTATACACGGCAAAGACATGGGTGTGTGCTAAGCCTCTGCTTCTTCCCCCAAAAATTCGCTCCCCCTTTCCATCTACTGCAACTGTGAAATCACCAGAGCAAGACGCAATAAATCTCTGCCTATAATTCTTCTATGCACACAGAGTCATGTTTTCACATTAGTGCCAAAACGAAATTTCTTTGCCAATTTGAAAGCACACTTACTGCTCTTTTTTTTTCGGGCCAAGGGAAAATCTCTTTTTACAATTTGAAATCACTTTTACAGACTGACACATTCTGAAACCTTTTTTTTAAATTTATTTAAATGCACATTTCCAAGCTGTTTTTTTTTCAGACCACCACCGTGTGTATTCTCTGTGACTGCCTACACTCCAGCAGGGGCAACCAGCCTTAGTGATGCTGAATGTATTTGCATTACAGACTTAAACCTGAAAACCCCACTCGCTTCTAATTACTGTGCATGACTATACATGGCAAAGACATGGGTGTGTGCTAAGCCTCTGCTTCTTCCCCCAAAAATTCGCTCCCCCTTTCCATCTACTGCAACTGTGAAATCACCAGAGCAAGACGCAATAAATCTCTGCATATAATTCTTCTATGCACACAGAGTCATGTTTTCCCATTAGTGCCAAAACGAAATTTCTTTGCCAATTTGAAAGCACACTTACTGCTCTTTTTTTTTCGGGCCAAGTGAAAATCTCTTTTTACAATTTGAAATCACTTTTACAGACTGACACATTCTGAAACCTTTTTTTTAATTTTATTTAAATGCACATTTCCAAGCTGTTTTTTTTTCAGACCACCACCGTGTGTATTCTCTGTGACTGCCTACACTCCAGCAGGGGCAACCAGCCTTAGTGATGCTGAATGTATTTGCATTACAGACTTAAACCTGAAAACCCCACTGGCTTGTAAATACTGTGCATGACTATACACGGCAAAGACATGGGTGTGTGCTAAGCCTCTGCTTCTTCCCCCAAAAATTCGCTCCCCCTTTCCATCTACTGCAACTGTGAAATCACCAGAGCAAGACGCAATAAATCTCTGCCTATAATTCTTCTATGCACACAGAGTCATGTTTTCACATTAGTGCCAAAACGAAATTTCTTTGCCAATTTGAAAGCACACTTACTGCTCTTTTTTTTTCGGGCCAAGTGAAAATCTCTTTTTACAATTTGAAATCACTTTTACAGACTGACACATTCTGAAACCTTTTTTTTAATTTTATTTAAATGCACATTTCCAAGCTGTTTTTTTTTCAGACCACCACCGTGTGTATTCTCTGTGACTGCCTACACTCCAGCAGGGGCAACCAGCCTTAGTGATGCTGAATGTATTTGCATTACAGACTTAAACCTGAAAACCCCACTGGCTTGTAAATACTGTGCATGACTATACACGGCAAAGACATGGGTGTGTGCTAAGCCTCTGCTTCTTCCCCCAAAAATTCGCTCCCCCTTTCCATCTACTGCAACTGTGAAATCACCAGAGCAAGACACAATAAATCTCTGCCTATAATTCTTCTATGCACACAGAGTCATGTTTTCACATTAGTGCCAAAACGAAATTTCTTTGCCAATTTGAAAGCACACTTACTGCTCTTTTTTTTTCGGGCCAAGTGAAAATCTCTTTTTACAATTTGAAATCACTTTTACAGACTGACACATTCTGAAACCTTTTTTTTAAATTTATTTAAATGCACATTTCCAAGCTGTTTTTTTTTCAGACCACCACCGTGTGTATTCTCTGTGACTGCCTACACTCCAGCAGGGGCAACCAGCCTTAGTGATGCTGAATGTATTTGCATTACAGACTTAAACCTGAAAACCCCACTCGCTTCTAATTACTGTGCATGACTATACATGGCAAGCACATGGGTGTGTGCTAAGCCTCTGCTTCTTCCCTCAAAAATTCGCTCCTCTTTTCCATCTACTGCAACTGTGAAATCACCAGAGCAAGACGCAATAAATCTCTGCCTATAATTCTTCTATGCACACAGAGTCATGTTTTCACATTAGTGCCAAAACGAAATTTCTTTGCCAATTTGAAAGCACACTTACTGCTCTTTTTTTTTCGGGCCAAGTGAAAATCTCTTTTTACAATTTGAAATCACTTTTACAGACTGACACATTCTGAAACCTTTTTTTTAAATTTATTTAAATGCACATGTCCAAGCTGTTTTTTTTTCAGACCACCACCGTGTGTATTCTCTGTGACTGCCTACACTCCAGCAGGGGCAACCAGCCTTAGTGATGCTGAATGTATTTGCATTACAGACTTAAACCTGAAAACCCCACTCGCTTCTAATTACTGTGCATGACTATACATGGCAAGCACATGGGTGTGTGCTAAGCCTCTGCTTCTTCCCCCAAAAATTCGCTCCCCCTTTCCATCTACTGCAACTGTGAAATCACCAGAGCAAGACGCAATAAATCTCTGCCTATAATTCTTCCATGCACACAGAGTCATGTTTTCACATTAGTGCCAAAACGAAATTTCTTTGCCAATTTGAAAGCACACTTACTGCTCTTTTTTTTTCGGGCCAAGTGAAAATCTCTTTTTACAATTTGAAATCACTTTTACAGACTGACACATTCTTAAACCTTTTTTTTAATTTTATTTAAATGCACATGTCCAAGCTGTTTTTTTTTCAGACCACCACCGTGTGTATTCTCTGTGACTGCCTACACTCCAGCAGGGGCAACCAGCCTTAGTGATGCTGAATGTATTTGCATTACAGACTTAAACCTGAAAACCCCACTCGCTTCTAATTACTGTGCATGACTATACATGGCAAGCACATGGGTGTGTGCTAAGCCTCTGCTTCTTCCCTCAAAAATTCGCTCCTCTTTTCCATCTACTGCAACTGTGAAATCACCAGAGCAAGACGCAATAAATCTCTGCCTATAATTCTTCTATGCACACAGAGTCATGTTTTCACATTAGTGCCAAAACGAAATTTCTTTGCCAATTTGAAAGCACACTTACTGCTCTTTTTTTTTCGGGCCAAGTGAAAATCACTTTTACAGACTGACACATTATGAAACCACCATGTGTAACTACAACAAAAACAATTCCCATTTCTATTATTCATTTCTTAAGTTACCACATACATCCCCTCTCAAACTGTAAACTCACCTTTATAATTAGTTAGTTGTGAAAGAAATATGACACTCAAACAGCAGAATATCAGAGCCAGGATCTCTGTTGTGTTCACCTCTCTCCTCTCAGCAGAACCAGATAATGGCAAACTTTCCCTCTATTTTTCCACACATATACATGTAAGTTTCAAATCTCAGTGCTTCCCCCTTTTTTTCAAATGTAATGACACATTTCTATTGGTTGAAAACCAACCCTTTTCCAAAAGTACCCTGCCCCCAACTTGACTTCTGCCTAGTACCCTTCCCCCAACTTGACTTCTGCCTGCTACCATAGCAACAGCTCATGGAACACTGCTGTGTGCAGTTAGGTCAGAAGTTCGACACACAATGTTTCAATTCCACAGAGCAAGAGTGCTTGACTTTTCAAACCTAACAGCAAATCCATAGTACTGTTCTTTGGTTACACATTTTTTTGTACCAATACAAAACATGCTTGTATTAATTTTCACATACAGCCTAGTTTTTTTTCTAGAATGGTATGAAACAGCCAATCAGTTCTTTTTGTTTTGTAAAAAATATGTATGCCTCCATTTCCAAACTGTCTTTCTTTTCATATTGCCATTCTACTGAAAGACACCTCCTGAGTGCATCCAGTTCTCCTTTGAAGATGTTCACAGTGTGGATTGTAGGGCACAGCTATGTCTTCTGGAGTGAAAAGTTTGCAGAGAAAACAGATATGGTGAGAGACCTTGCTTTGCCAAATGTAGACATTAAATGGATTGGTCAGAGAGGGTTAAAGTGGCACCAATTGATGCCATTGGTGAAATCCTTCATTCAAATCCAACACCCTGACCTCATAATAGTGCACTGTGGTGGCAATGACCTAGGCACTTTGACTGGGGTAGGTCTGGAAATGCTTATGAAGGACACCTTTGCACAACTGTTTACACTTTTCCCTAAAACTGCCTTTGTGTTTTCCAACATATGCCAAAGGCAAAAATGGAACTGGTCCAATCATTTCTGTCCACAGATTGACAAAGCAAGAAAGCACGTCAACAAATCTGTTTCTGCTTTCCTCCGTGACTATGGTATGGGTGCCATTTACCACAACAACTTGCGTTACGACATGCAAGACATTTATAGAGGAGATGGTGTGCACTTCAATGATGAAGGGAACAGAGTCTTCCTCTTGAACCTTAGACTCTGCATCGGTACTTACTTGTAGGTACCACTAAAAAAATGACTCCATAAACACAACAGCTCTTTTTAGAGCTCCCTAATTTCTAAACTCTTAAATCTGCTTTTCATTTATTTTTTTTTATTTTTTTTACCGTACGCTTACCGTAAGCTTACCGTACGCGTACCCCGTGATTTTTTTTAAAATCAATAAATGTTTTCTTTGTACTTTTCTGTCCTTCTTTGACCCCCTTACAATTGTTAGGGGGTCTGTAACTCTCCTCATTGCCCCCTTTCCTTGTTTTCACTCTTTTTTTTCAGAGTGAAATACACAAAATGGCGGCCGCCGCTTCCTGGTTTCGGCCGATTCGAATGTTTACTAAGATCTAAGAGCCAATCAGAATCGCGCTCGCGCACGCCACCGTACGCTTACCGTAAGCGTACGGTAAGCGTACCGTAAGCTGGCTCAGATATATATATTGATTTAAAGGCTATTTTCTCAGAATCTACTGAACAGATTTACACCAAACCTACAAAAGTCACTTCCTTGACCTAGGGACTACCTCTCTGCCAAATTTTGAGTAATTCTGTTCAGCCGTTCAGGCTGTAGCTCGTTCTAAAGGTCCTATGGAAAAATGCATGGGAAAAACGCGTTTTGGGACCCCCCTTTTATCTCAGCCCCCGCTTGACGGATCCCCCCGAGACTTTCAGGGTAGGAGCGGAGCATAGCGCCCCACCTATTTTGAGAAATTCGCGAGGATTCGTCGACCGGCGCCAAAGTTATTCAAAATAGAATGTTGAGGTTTTCCTATGGAAACGTGGTCCTAACTATAACTACCTACTGGCGACCGCCAGTAGGTAATATATATATATATATATATATATATGTTACCTACTGGCGGTTGCCAGTAGGTAGTTAGTGTTAGGACCTATTTTCAAAAGGAAATCCGCAACATTCTATTTGGAATAACTTTGGCGTCCGTTGACGAATCTTTGCGAAATTTTCAAATCTTTTGGCCAGCTCTGGTCCGCTCTTATCCTGAAAGTTTCGGGATGATTCGTGTAGCGGGAGCTGAGAAAAAGGGGGGGCCCAAAACATGTTTTCCCCATGCAATTTCCCATAGGACCTTTAGCTACAGCTACAGCCCGAACTGCTGAACGGAATTACACCAAATTTGGCAGAAAGGTAGACCTTGGTTCAGAGTCGTGCCTTTTGCTCAAATGGTGTAAATCCGTTCAGTACTTCCTGAGAAAATCAAAAGTAACATCACATATATATCTGGGCGGAGCCTAACCACACATCTCATCGTGAGTTCTGATTGGCTGTCAGCACTTCATCCAAGAAGTGTTGGCAGCCATCTTGGGATCAATATACATGATAGCACCTCATTAAAAAGCATTGCAGTTCATAGAAGGTTTTAAGACTTTAGTTACATTATAAATCATTTGTTGATGGTACCATACTTATTTTAGGAATTGTGGTATGTTCTAAGGTGATTTCACCATGTGAAAAAGCCTTCTGCTGGGATATCATGAATCATGTTTGAGAGAAAAATATTTTATCATGCTTTTCCCACAGAGGTTTATAAGGTGATCTATAAGCTAAACTGGGTGCATATTTTCTGTAAATTCACATTATCTTCCTCAGTCATGTGAGAATGAAGTCTGACATTCTCAGTAAAACATGTACATCCAACAAGGGCAGAGACTATCAGTTGATTCCTTTGAGTTCTACTGCAGCTTCCCAGAGTGTTCCAAAGAACAACTAGAGTGCTAACAGTCTTTCTTATGACAAAAGTATGGCACACCTGAAGCCATCTTGATTGGAATAAAGTGGTAACTCTTAAGACATTTAATTTAAAAAGGAACACAACGAGGGGGTTCATTTTGCCATAGAAAGTATGATTAGTGTTGGAGAAAGAAAAATTAGGGCACATTTTGAGTGACTTCTCAAATCCTCTTCTATTTCATACAAAAATTCTGATATGCAGACTGAAACATGCACTTTTAATACCAGCAGCAGACTTCCGTGGTGAGCAGTAGCTTTACTACAGTGATCTAATGAGCAACTAGAGTGCTAACATTCAGAATTTATGGCAAATGTGTGACATATCTGAATACCTTCTTGATGGAATCATAGTAAAAAACTGAAAGCATTTCCTACTGAGGAGACTGCAGTAAATGAGGAAATTAGGAAACTTCATAACAAATAAATCTCCCAAGATGGTCACCAGAGACAAAAGAGCCCAAATGTAGCCCAAATATCACTCAGATGTAGCCCAAGTATAGTCCAATGACAGAAGTGTGCAAAACTTGTAATTTTGTGTTTTTGCAGTTTTATATAGTGCAGACTTGTCAGGTATTGGAGTGTTTTACATGAGCATTGGTTACATCACACAAGAACAAATTCATTTTGGTTGTAGACATGGGGAGATTTAAGTGATTTGACCAGAATCACAGAATGTCGAGCTGAAGCAGAAACTCCAACCTGGTTCCCCAGTTACAAAGTCTGCAGCTCTGGAAGTAACACCACATCCTCTCCCCTAAGTGCAACATTTAATCAAGTGGTCAACTGGATAAAAAAACATAAAGATAGCAAATAATTTAAAAGTGCTTTGTCGCTATTCGGAAACTCAGAAAATATGTCCTCATTTTAGTTTTTTAGAGCACTAACCATAAGTTTGATGCAAATAAGACCCTCTCATATATGTAATTTCTAAAGGAAATGCTCTAGGTATTACAGTTTTGATTACATCAAGATGACGTCAGGGGTTCCACACTTTTGTAATAAATATAGAATGTTAGCAATCTAGTTGTTCATTAGGATACTGTTGAGAGGCAGAGAACAGGGGCATGGACTCTGAAAATTGAAGGCAGGTAGGAGGGTACAGAGGCAACAATTTGACCACTCTGGGCAGGCAGGAAGGGCCGTGGCAGCACAACGGACTATGGAGGGCAGTGGAAAGGGGGGCAGAGGCAACAAACCAACAATACAGGGATGGCAAGAGAGGCTGTGGCAATATAATAGACTATTGTGGGCAGAAGAAAGAGGCAGTGGTAGTGCAACCATACATGCCAACAGACCCGATTCAGCCAGGAAACGTCCAATGTTTTCAAGCTCGAGCTGGCAGAGCTCGTGCTTGTCCTGTGGGGTGTCTGGCTTATTGGCGGACATCTTGGGAGGATTCTTGGGGGTTGCGCTCTAGTGCCTGTTTCCCTCTCCCTATATCAGAGCATGCTCACGCGGCCAAAGGCAAGCCCGTCTGCGCCCATCCGCGCCCTTACGCGGCCAGGGGCCAGGAGTGCTGCTCTGCCCCGGACCCAGGCCCCCGTAGTTAGTTACTCTGCGGAGGCTTTAAAACCAAATAAATAAGCGCGCCCAAGCACAAAAATATCCCACCAATAACTGTTTGCAGGCCAATTTTTCCTTGTTAGAAGGCCCAGGATCCTGCCTCAATTGTAAATATCAAATGAGTACAGTTGAGGAACCCGATCACAATCACGTTGTGGAAAAACCAGGTACTCTGGCCACCATGCCCCATAGAATCATTTTATGTAATACTAGATCTCTAGCTAAACACCCTTTTGAAATATGGGACATGCTGACATCCCAGGACCCCTCCGTGTGTTTCTTTACCGAAACCTGGTTAAACCCCTCTAACCATGCGATGATTACGCTGGCGATTCCTGAGAACTACAAGTTTATTCACCTGGACCGGGGAAATAAAAATGGAGGCGGCATTGCCATTGCTTTTAAAAAAGACCTGGAGGCAAAATGGGTTTCATCAATATGTAATGAACAATTAGAATTAGGCATTTTTAAAATCACTGTCTCTCCATCTGACACCTGGTATGGAGCAATAGTATACCGCCCACCAGGTATCAAAGGAAGTTTTGTGGATGTGCTAGTAGAATATCTTGCACTTCACATACTATCAGCAAAAACCTTCCTCTTGTTTGGAGATTTTAACTTCCATGGTGAAAAAGTAGATGACCCTGAAGTTATTAAATTACTGGCTTCTCTCAAACTTTTAGACCTCACTCAGCGAATAATTGGTCCTACCCACAATGCTGGGCACTTATTAGACCTAGTTTTCTCCAATTCGGACCGGATTTACTGTGACCCGCCATACCCCCTCCCATGGACGGATCACTATATGATTACGATCCATATAACTTGCTTGGTCGAATCAAGTGTAATACGGCCCACTAAACAACCCCTAAGGCTACGTAGGAGATGGGATAATCTCTCCCCTGTGGCATTTAATGAGACTTTTTCCTTGCACCAAATAGACAATACTAAAGACATTTGTGAACAACTGAAAATTTTTAATACAGCATTGGAAGGAGCATTAGACAAAATCATTCCAAAGAAATTATCGAAATCAAGGCCCCAGAGAGTTTCATCCCCCTGGTTCTCAGGTATACTGAAGCTAGAAAGGTCTAGCTGTCAGCGTCTGGAAAAGAGATGGCGCTCGGACAAATCTGAGGAAAACAGAACACTGTACAAGAGGGCATTGTCCAAATACCACCTGAACCTAAAGGTTGCCAGACAGCAATACATAATTGGTCAAATTGACAATGCGAGCAATTCCCAGAAAGCCCTATTTAAGGTTGTCAGGGACTTTGTCTCGCCAAAAGCCTGCAGACAGCGGCTCCCAGAATCTCAGGAGCTATGTGACTCCCTGGCCTCATTTCTTCGGGAATTTTTTTTGAATATTTATGCTAATTTCCCCACCACTAACAATTCCCTGACGGCTCCCTTTCAATCACCCCGGAATCAAAACAATACAAACATATGCTCCCTCAACTGCTTTTCGTTAGTCACAGTTGATGAGGTGACTAAAGCTCTCCTGAGAGCTAAATCGGGATCTCCATGGGATACTTGTCCTCCGAAAATTATGGCAGAGCTGGCCTTAAGCTGTGCCCCTGCAATCCGAGACATATTTAATAGTTCCATCATGTCGGCCACAATTCCAACTGCTTGGAAAGAGGCGGTCGTACGTCCAATATTGAAGAAAGCATCGGCAGACCCCTTGATTTTGGCAAACTACTGCCCCATCTCCTTGCTACCTCTCCTAGGTAAAATCTTGGAAAGCTGCATTAACAGCCAATTAAGCCGGTACTTAGAGGAAAACCATCTTTTAGATCCATCACAATCTGGTTTCCGCCCCGGTTTTAGTACAGAAACGGCTGTGTTGGCCGTCACAGACTCTCTCAGGCTAACTGTTGATAAAGGAGGATCAGTAATTCTGATCCTCCTTGATCTCTCCGCAGCTTTCGATACTATTTCCGACGCGAAGCTGTTGGAGAGACTTCAGGACTGCGGCATTAAAGGTCAAGCTTGGAAATTGCTAGAACAGTACCTATTGGGTCAAACTCAAACTGTTATGCTGGGACCGTATGTCTCTCAAAAAATGCTGCTTGACAGGGGAGTCCCCCAAGGCTCTTGCCTGAGCCCTACTCTCTTTAACCTATATATGGCTCCTTTGGCAAAAGCAGTCGAGCATCTGGGTTTTGAAATTGTGTCATATGCTGATGACACACAGCTTATGTTCACAATCGGTCCGGACCCAGAACTCGACAAACCCCGCTTTGCTTCCGGTATGCTTGCCATCTTTGACTGGATGTCAAGAAACTGCCTCCAGCTCAACCCTGGTAAAACAGAGGTCATGCTTTTAGGTAAAGCCAATAACAGCTGGTCTGATGAGTGGTGGCCCAACCAACTTGGACCCCCCCCATTCCCAAACAGTCGGTAAAGAATCTTGGGATTTACTTGGATCAGACCCTCACTATGAAAGATCAGGTAGCAGCAATAACCAGCTCCTGCTATTATGGACTAAGGTTGCTTAGGAAAATCTTCCCATACCTCCCCATATTTCAGCGTAGAACCTTAGTCCAGGCAATGGTTGTCAGTCGCTTAGATTACGGAAATGCGATGCTGGCTGAAGTGAGTCAAATCCACCTACAGGCTCAGCCTCAACACCATTGCTGAGAGAACTGCACTGGCTAAATATCAGAAATCGATCAATCTTTAAGATCTGCTGTTTGACCTATAATGCTCTTTGGGGAAGAGGTCCTCACTATCTTCGAAAGAAACTGGTCAAATACTCTCCTCAGAGAAATCTCAGATCTAATACTTTGGACCTCCTTCAAATTCCCAGAATCTGCCTCACACGCACGGGAGGTAGAGCTTTCTCATTCTTAGCCCCGAGCTATTGGAACAAGCTTCCGTTAGCAGTCCGTAAAATTCAGTCACTGACTATCTTCAGGAAGCAATTAAAAACGTTCCTGTTTTTATCTGTTTCCATGCGCCACAGGTATATTTCTTCTCCCGCATCTCCCAGTCAAGCGCCTAGATGCCCCAGGGAGAGTTGTGCGCTCTATAAAAAACCCCTACCATACCATACCATACCAAAGAGGCAGTGGTAGTGCAACCATACATGCCAACAGACCCGATTCAGCCAGGAAACGTCCAATGTTTTCAAGCTCAAATGGGCTTTATTTGATAGGTCTCCTGTCTACAATCTCCTCTTCTTCAATGTAACTCAAAGGAGGAAATCAATACCCAAGTTTGTTTTCAAAATCTCCCTCTTACCAAGTTCAAAATGTTCGCAAGTATGGTACATTGGATCATGGAAGGCAGGAGGAATTGGGGTAGGGACATGGACTCGGATAACAGAGGACAGGAGGGACATGGAGAGGGCAACCAAACTGACCCTGCAGGGCAGGCATCAGGGTTTTTAGCAGCACAATACACCACACAGGGCATGAGGGACGGGAGTGCAGCACAACAATCAATAGAAAGCAATAGGGAGGGGACAGGACCATGCACATGGACAACAGAGAACAGAGGGGAAAGAGGCAATGGTAGCTAGCTGACCATAATGGACAGACAGGAGAGAAGGCTGCAGCATAACAGCCCATAAAGGGCAGGAGGGATGGATCAGGGGCATTACAATGGAACAGACAAGCTAGGAGGGAGGAAATAGGGGTCTGCACATGAAAACAGAGGGCTGGGGGCAGGGCAGGAGCAGCAAGATGACCATGGAGGTCAGGCAGGATGGGCACTAGAAGCAAGACACACCATGGAGAGCAACAGTGAGACTATGATGGCATACACACAGACCATGGAGCAGCTAGCTGACCACACAGGAAAGGTGGGAGGGGCGGTGGCAGCATAGCAGACCATGCATGGCAAGCAGGAGGGTTAGTGGCAGCACAATGGCTATGATGGGCAAGATGGAGGGTGCAGAGGCATGCACAAAGGACCATGGATGATAGAAGGGAGGGTCAGGACCTGGGCACAGACAAGAGAGTTCACGGGAAGGGGCCTCACAACAGACAGCGTGGGGCAGGCAGGAGGAGCAGTTGCAGCACAACAGACCAGGGAGGGCAGAAGGGTGTGGCAGTAAAATGGACCATGGAGGACAGGAGGAAGGGGATAGGGGCATGGCATGTGGACAGGCAAGGTGGAGGTGACAGGGACAGGTTACAGTCTTCTGACAATGCGAGGCAGGTGGGAGGGGAGTGGCATCTCAACAGAACACTCAGAGTAGATAGGAGTGGCAGGTCCATGGAACATGGTGGGCAAAAAGGATGGAGCAGGGGCATGCACAAAGACATCGGAGGGCAGAGGGAAGGAGGATAGGGGCAGCAAGCTAAGCACAGAGGCTAAGCAGGAGGTCAATGATGGGGCATAGAATTGGGCAATGGAGGGCAGGAGGAGTGGACTGGTACATCATGCTAAATGGAGGGCAGTGGCAGTACATCAGACCATGCATGGCAGGAGGGAGGAGGCTAGTCCATGGATTCAGACAACAGAGGATAGGGAGGAGGGGGCAGCAAGCTAACTGTTCAGAGAAGGTGGGTATTAGGAACTTTATTGTTTTTAAAATGTGTGTCTGTGCGAACTACTTAAAATATGAACAAGTATTCAGC
The DNA here is from genome assembly GCF_964204655.1 of Triturus cristatus. Lineage (NCBI taxonomy): Eukaryota > Metazoa > Chordata > Amphibia > Caudata > Salamandridae > Triturus > Triturus cristatus. The sequence goes on along the minus strand of NC_140592.1, from coordinate 421,762,943 downwards.
ATAATCTCACTTTTATTCAGGAAGAAGAGGACGTTTGTGACTGTGACTCCAGGCTCACTGGCCAGAAACACCCCCTGACCCTGCACCCCATCGCAAAATGTAACGCCCGTGAAAAGGGTAGGTGAACGCAGTGTTATATAAAACATAGTCCTGAGAGCACGATTGAAAATGAAAACTAGATATAGTGTATGATATAAACTATGCACCAAAAAGTGTGATATAAGATGAACCGGGCGTGAAATATAATATGCAATACATTGTGCGCAATGACAGATTCATTGGAGAGAGCGAGATAGCACAGGCACTAGCGTGTGCTATGCGATATGCGCCTTGGAGTGTAATATGCACAGGGCAGTGTTGTGTAACCTAACTAGTCTCTAAAGTTGTAATATAAAATATGTGCTGGGGAGTGTAACATTGGCTATGCACTGTGACAAAGATATGGATCTCAGATTGTAATATGTATGGCATAGCGCTATGCGTTATAACATAGGCATCGAGGAAGGCACGTTAGATGGGGCAATATAACCCGTGCGAAGGCAAGTGTGTTATGACATATTCACGGGTTGGGGTGTTACAGTGCACATGGGCTAGAGAGTGTCATAGCATACGCACTAGCTGGTGGACTACAACACAGAGGTGTGTGGCACTCGGTGGGCACTGGTGGGTGTAACACAGCATTGGGCCCAGCCAGGAGCGCGCTGTGACTCTCAAGTGAGGTTCGTCTCCTTTCCAGAGAGTAAAATGAAAAGTATTACACATCCGGTGGTGGATGTGTGTTTTATTAACCGTGAGGGGGGTTTCTTGCATAGCTTTGGTCTAATTTTTGTCGAATCCCCTTTGAATGGCTTGGTGTGCGTGTGTATTAAATGTGCCCATCAATAGCTACCCATGTTTGTATCAATAAACGACAAGGGTGTCTACTTGGAGAGTACCCACCGGCGGGGTCGCCGGGATTAGGCATGGTAGGGCGTCAGACAAATCAGAGCTTCACTAGCGGTGTAAACACATTCCACGTGGATTCATTGTATGCATAGTCACCTTTTAATGAATATCACGCAAATCGTCATGGTGATAGGTACGTACGGTTTGTCCACCATGTCCTAGGTGTTTCTATAAATATATATTTTTTTAAAATAATAAAAAACAATGGCCGTCCCCGGGGGAAGGGGTACCCAGGGTCATAAGTGGCCTGAGGAGGGGGGCAATGCTGCACCCCTCCTAAAGAATTTTTTTTTTTTAAAGGCCATGCCCCGGGGGTTGTGGTCCCTGGGGCCGATTAAGTCCCTGGGAGGGGGGACACGTGGCCCCCTTCCAAATTCTTTTTTTCAAAACAATAATATTAGGAGGCAGGCCCTGGGGGATGGGATCCCAGGGCCAATAAATTAGAAAAAGAAGGGGGGGCCACACAGCCCCCTTCTTAAAAAAACGAAATAAATAAAAGACCGGCATCGCGCCGGAGGCCATGCCCCCTCCTTGCAGCACTCTGCAAACATGCCCCCTGGCGAGTTGTAAGTTGGGGAATTAATTCCCCTTCAATACTGAGGGTCCCTGAGGGCCAACTAGCCCAACAGGTATCTCCAGTATTCGCCAATCAATCAATCAATCAAGAATATTTGTAGAGCGCGCTACTCACCCGAGCGGGTCTCAAGGTGCTGGGGGAGAGGCTGCTACTGCTCCAAAAGCCAGGTCTTGAGGTGCTTCCGGAAGGAGAGGTGGTCCTGGGTCACTCGTAGGTGGGTGGGGAGGGAGTTCCACATCTTGGCAGCCAGGTAGGAGAAGGATCTTCCTCCGGTGGTGGTTCTGCAAATCCGTGGGACGGTGGCGAGGGCGAGGCTGGCGGAGTGGAGCTGGCGGGCTGGCGAGTAGAATGTGAGGCGGTTGTTGAGGTATTCGGGGCCCATGTCTTGGAGAGCTTTGTGAGCGTGGGTGAGGATCCTGAACGTGATCCTCTTGCTGACGGGGAGCCAGTGCAGGTCTCTCAGGTGGGCGGAGATGTGGGTGTGACGAGGGATGTCCAGTATGAGTCGTGCAGATGCGTTCTGTATGTGCTGGAGTCTTTTCTGCAGTGTGGCTGTGGTTCCAGTGTAGAGAGCGTTCCTGTAGTCCAGCTGGCTGGTGATGAGGGCCTGGGTGCCCGCCTTTCTGGTTTCAGTGGGGATCCACCGGAAGATCTTTCGGAGCATGCAAAGGGTGTTGAAGCATGAAGATGAGACGGCGTTGACTTGCTTGGTCATCGTGAGGGAGGAGTCAAGGATGAAGCCCAGGTTGCGTGCGTGGTCCGTGGGCTTGGGGCGGTACCCAGAGCAGGGGGCCACCAGGATTTGTCCTAGGTGGAGGGGGCTGGTCTGAGGATCAGGACCTCCGTCTTTTCTGAGTTCAGTTTCAGACGGCTGAGCTTCATCCATTACGCGACGTCTTTCATTCCTTCCTGGAGGCTGGTTTTGGCGGTGGCGGGGTCTTTCGTGAGGGAGAGGATCAGCTGGGTGTCGTCAGCGTAGGAGATGATGTTGAGGTTGCGGTTGCGAGCGATGGCTGCGAGGGGGCTCATGTAGACATTGAAGAGGGTAGGGCTGAGCGAGGAGCCTTGGGGTATGCCGCAGATGATCTTGTTGGCCGCGGCGTGGAAGGGCGGGAGACGGACTCTCTGGGTTCTGTCAGAGAGGAAGGAGGTGATCCATTCCAGGGCCTTTTCTTGGATCCCGGCGTGGTGGAGGCGGGTTGTTAGGGTGCGGTGGCAGACTGTATCGAATGCGGCCGATAGGTCGAGGAGGATGAGGGCGGCAGTTTCCCCGTTGTCAAGCAGGCTCCTGAGGTTGTCGGTGGCTGCGATGAGGGCGGTCTCGGTGCTGTGGTTTGCTCAGAAACTAGACTGCTATCGGTCGAGGGAGTCGTTCATCTCGAGGAAGGCGGTCACTTGCTTGTTGACGGTCTTCTCGATGACTTTTGCGGGGAAGGGGAGGAGCGAGATGTGCCGGAACTTCTTGAGGTCGGTGGGATCCGCAGTGGGTTTCTTCAGGAGGGCGCTGATCTACGCGTGCTTCCAGCTCTTCGGAAAGGTAGCGGATGCAAAGGAGTTGTTGACGATGTTCTGGAGTTGGGGTGCTATGATGGAGTCGGCTTTGTTGAAGATGTGGTGGGGGCAGGGGTCGTCTGGGGAGCCAGAGTAGACGGTGTTCATCACGTGGCTGGTGTCTTCAGTGCTGACCGGGGTCCAGGCGTGGAGGATGGTGGTGGAGGGCGTTGGTGCGGTGGTGGGGTACGTGGACTGGGCGCCGAAGCTGTCGTGTATATCGACGATCTTGCGGTGGAAGAACGTGGCGAGTGAGTTGCAGAGGTCTTGCGAAGGCGTAATGTCGTTGCTGCTGGCGCTGGGGTTGGAGAGCTCTTTAAGGATGCTGAAGAGTTCCTTGTTGTTGTGGGTGTTGTTGTCCAGTCGTTCTTTGAATGATGTCCTTTTGGTTGTGCGGATCAGCTGGTGATGTTTTCGGGTGGCGTTCTTGAGGGCAGTCAGGTTATCTGTTGTCTGTTCGTGGCACCAGGCTTTCTCGAGGGTACTCTTTCGCCAGGTAGCTGCATTGCAGACAGGTGTTCTGAGGCCACGCCCCTTTTTACACCTCTCTGCAACGCAGCTCTGGTGCGCTTACTGGAGGTACCTAGTGGGCTAGTTTGATCCTAGGGACCCTTAGGATTCAAGGGAACTTAACCTCTCAACCTAGAATGGCCACAGGGCGCGTTTTCACAGTGGTGAAGGGAGGGGACGGGTCCTGAGGTGACTTGTGCAAACACACCCTGTGGCGCGTTTTAAGTTGGGGAAATAATTCACTTTCAATCCTGAGGGACCCTGGGGGCCAACTAGCCCACCAGGTGCTTCCAGTAAGCACCACTGCGCTGCGTTGCAGAGAGGTGGTGCAGGCCATGCCCCTTTTTACACCTCTCTGCAATGTCGCTTACTGGACGTACCTAGTGGGCTATTTTGCCCCTAGGGACACTCAGGATTCAAGGGAACTTAATCTCCCAACTTAAAACTGCCACAGGGCATGTTTACACAGTGGGGAAGGGATGGGACGGGGCCTGAGGTGACGTCTGCAAACACGCCCTATGGCATATTTTAAGTTGGGGATATAATTCCCCTTCAATCCTGAGGGCCCCTGGGGGCTAACTAGCCCACCATGTGCTTCCAGTAAGAGCCACTGAGCTGCATTGCAGAGAGGTGGTCCTGGCCGTGCCACTTTTTACACCTCTCTGCAACGCAGCTCTGTGGCGCTTACTGGAGGTACCTAGTGGGCTAGTTGGACCCTAGGGACCCTCAGGATTCAGACGAACTTTATCTCCCAACTAAAAAACGGCCACAGGGCGTGTTTACACAGTGGTGAAGGGAGGGGACGGGGCCTGAGTTAACGTGTGCAAACACACCCTGTGGCGCGTTTTAAGTTGGGGAAATAATTCACCTTCAATCCTGAGGGACCCTGGGGGCCAACTAGCCCACAAGATGCTTCCAGAAAGCGCTACTGTGCTACGTTGCAGAGAGGTGGTCTAGGCCGTGCCCCTTTTTACATCTCTCTGCAACGCAGCTCTGTGGCGCTTACTGGAGGTACCTGGTGGTCTAGTTGGACCCGAGGGACCCTCAGGATTCAAGGGGACTTAATCTCCCAACTTAAAACAGCCACAGGGTGTGTTTACACAGTGGGGAAGGGAGGGGACGGGGCCTGAGGTGACGTGTGCAAACACGCCCTGTGACACGTTTTAAGAGGTAGTTTTAATCCCCCTGCCCTATAATATACTAGGGGTTTACAGAGGAGGTTATGCTAATCACAGGGGGACCCCAACACATAGTGTTCCCTAGTGTATGTAGGTGTTTTCACTGTATTCTAAGTGTCTTTTAACATAGCACTGGCTCTAGGACTGGTTAGTCTTTCTGCTCTTCTGTTTGTTCTTTCTGCACGTTATCCTTCTTACTGCACATTTCTTCGTCTTTGAGGACTTCTGTTGCTTCTTTCTGCATTTCTTTTTTTTCTTTCTGCGCATTTTTTCTTCTTTCTTCACATGTCCTATCTCTGTAGGCATAGTTAGAAATTAGCATTTAAGAAACCTTTGAAATTCACTGAAAAAACCATAGGTTTCAGGCACGGTATATTTAGTTTGCTGGACTTTTCACTCGTACGAAACCATTGAATTTCCCCCGTTATATTTAGTTCAACTAACTATACCTCACGCGCCCGCAATGCACTGCTGATTACGTCACATATTACATCACTCATGACATGGTCAGTGACATCACTCCTGACATCACTGATGACATCTAAAATGACATCACTGATGACATCAGTAGTTACTCATAAAGACACTATTGAGACAGTAATTCACTCACTAACACACCCATACTCACACTCATCCACCCATACAGTCCTGCACACATGCTGTCTTCAACACATACAAACAGTGAGTCAGTCATTCATGCACCTATGCACTACGTAATACCCCCACCGAACCATACAGACACTCAGACACTCATACTGATACTCAAAAAATCAACTAATAACCTATATAGACACTCATGTAGCTACTCACCAACCCATACAGCCACTTATACACAAAGTGAGAGACTGATACAGATATTTACATATTTAAACATTACTCACTAAGCCATGTATTCACTAAGATACACTTAATCAGTTAGTTATACAATAAATTTTTCAAAAACAAATCATCCATTTAGACACTTATATACCCATTTATTCTTCCATCGACCTTGAGATATACATATATAAAACATATTTAATTTTCAGAAAAACACACATTCACTGAATGATGTCCTCAGTGATGTCATTTGAGATGTCATCAGTGATGTCATGAGTGATGTCACTGACCATGTCATGAGTGATGTAATATGTGACGTCATCAGCAGTGCATTGCGGGCGCTCGAGTTATAGTTATCAGAACTAACTATAACGGGGGAATTTCAATGGTTTTGTACGAGTGAAAAGTCCCGCTAACTATAACGCCCCTGAAACCTATGTTTTTTTCAGTGAATTTCGAAGGTTTTTTAAATCCTAATTCCTAACTATAACGTGCCTGAAATCTATGTTTTTTTCAGTGAATGGATAGATAGATAGATAGATAGATAGATAGATAGATAGATAGATAGATAGATAGATAGATAGATAGATAGATAGATAGATAGATAGATAGATAGATAGATAGATAGATAGATAGATAGATAGATAGATAGATAGATAGATAGATAGATAGATAGATAGATAGATAGATAGATAGATAGATACAAATAACAAATATCCATATATATAGATGTAAATTCTGACATAAATTATAATTAGTACTTTAATAATAGTTTTTCTTTATATATTTTCATAAACATACACATGTTTCATTATATTTAATTTACATTATATTATTGTATAATGTTGATATATTTAGTGGCCGATTATGATGTCGGTCGGAGTTGCCTCCAACCGACACCGTCACAGTCTCGGGACTGACTGACCTCCTGTCGGCGGTTCCGACCACCTGATTACGATGTGACCTGTGACAGGCACCCCATGGTGCCTGCCACACAGTGCAGGAATTTACAGGGGGCACCCTAGGTACCCCCTCGGCTACCAATTTCGCTTTCCGACAGCCTTTCCATGTCGGAAATGCCAGCCCGGAAAGGGTGTCAGAAACCAACATTGTAATCCTAATGGCTGAAACACCGTCCTTAGGGGACTAGCCTGCATGTCCGACCAGCCGGAAGACTCCGAGAGCCGATCACAACCATGTCGGATTGACCTGGCAGGTTACGCTCCGACCATCGACATCATAATTTGGCGGTCAGAGTGCAAACTATCCGTGTCGGTCGGAAAGCCTCCGACCGACATTGTAATCAGCCCTGTAATGTTTACAATGTTTAACTATGTTTATATTAAAAAACAATATTTTTGTGTTCGATATTATAGTATAACAATAGTTTTTCAAAATAGTTTTGATATTTACATTATAAGTACAGAATAATAATATTTTTGTACTCACCATTTTTGACACAATATTTTTGTCCCACAATATTGGTAATTTCAGTATTTTGTCAGTGAACCATTATTGTTTTTGCTGTCTAGTGTTTCTTACTGCATATGCGGAGGCTCAGGCAAAAAAGGTCAGCCTGTTGAAGGATCGTCCCTGTTATTTCTCTTTGTTTATAGCAACATGATATGTTCCTTCCTCTAGATTAATTGATCTTACAATTGTATCTATTAAAACCGAATCAGTATATTATTGACTAATATTTATGAGGGCAGGGGATGTGAGAACCACCCATGTAGAGGGGCACTGCACTTTACAAGGCCTATCACTCTATTTTGGTTACTGTATACAGTTCAACTCATCTTATACATTTATCTATTCTTACAGCATCAGTATCTTATTGTTTTATGTGTTTGTATACTTTGATTTTAACATGTGCTTTTATGGCTGCATTGCAGAATAAAGATATATATGATGATGACCCTCTTGTGGCATGAGACACAAGAGAAGCACATACACAGGATACAACTACACTGTTAAATCACCTGGCTGAAAACAGACACAAAGGGACATATTTACAAGCCCACCGGAACGTCACTTTTAGCAAAGTTCTGGTGGCGCTATGCCCTTCTACATAGTTATAAAGCACGTTAAACCACTTTGTGTTGTTTAACATCACCTTGTAAATAAGTCCCCTTTACACGCATCACTTAATGTGAAAGGGGCCGTATTTACAAGGTGATGTTCAGCCACAAAAAGTGACTTAATGTGCTTTCTCTCGGGTGGGGTGAGATGTGGGTTCATTTGGGGAGGTCCAGGATGAGTCTGACAGCAGTGTTCTGTACGGTTTAGAGTCTTCTGAGGAGCTAGGTGGATATGACAACATAGAGGGTGTTACCATAGTCGAGGTGGCTGGTGATGAGGGACTGAGTGGTGGTCCTTATGGTGTTGGTTGGGATCCATGTGAAGATTTTGCGGACCATACGAAGAGTGTGTAAGAAGGAGAAGGCGACTGCGTTGACTTGTCATTTCATGGTCAGTTGGTTGTCGAGGATGATGTGAGCTTGCCTGCATGGTCAGTCGGTGTGGGTGTAGGTCCAAGTTCTCCAGACTACCAGCTGAGGTCCCGTGCGTAGGTGTTCTTCCTGAAGATCAGCACTTCAGTTTTTGTCAGAGTTGAGTTGGAGGCTGTTGTCTCTCATCCATTCATCTATGTTGGTCATGGCACTGCAGAAGTTAGTTTTGGCATTGAAGGATTACTTGGTGAGAGAGAGGATCTGTTAACTGTCATCTGTGTAGGAGTTTATGTTGAGTCCATGGGATATGGCAACGTGAGGAGGATCATGTGGATGTTGAACAGGTTTGGGCTGAGGAATGATCCTTGTGGTACGCCTCATATAATGTCTTTGGGTGCGGAGGGGAAGGGAGACAGTCAGAATCTCTGTTTGCATTCTGTGAGGAAGGATGTGATCCACTTGAGGGTGCCTTGCTGTATGCCTATGCTGTCAAGTCTGTTGATGAGGGTGTTGTGGGAGACAGTTTCGAATGACATGGAGAGCTCAAGGAGGATCAGGGCCATGGTTCCAGGAATCCAGTGATCTGCTGGTTGATGGCTTTCTTGAGAACTTGAAATGGGTGGGGAAGCATGGAGATCAGACAGTTATTTTTTAAGTTATTGGGGTCAGAACAGGCTTTCTTTAGGAGTGGTCTGCGTGTTTCCAAATGTCTGGGAAGGTTGCTGCAGGGATGGAGGTGTTAAGGGATACTGGTGAGTTGTGTGCTGATTGGGTTTCTTTGAAGGTTGTAGAGGTGGTGGGGGCATGGGTCGGTGGGTGCACCGGAGTGGCTGGAAGACCTGATGGCTGAGGTCGTCAGGGTGGTGAGTGACGGCCAAGTGGTGATGGTTTGGCTGGTGTTTGCAGGTCGGTTGAGGTTGTTGGGTCAAGGGTGGCACGTTCGATGTTGACATTGTTGCAGATGTTATTAATCTTGCTACGTAAGTAGTCTGAGAGGGTGTTGCAGAGTTCTTGGGAGGGATGGATGGTTTTCTCTATGGCTGTTGGGCTGGAGAATTATTTGACTATTTTGAAGAGTGTCTTTACTTGGTTGTCTGGTGAGTCAATGCAAGTGGTGATGGCTGCTTTTTTGGTTTCTTTGATGTGCTGGTAATAGATGCTGATGGCTGGTTTGTGAGCTGCTCTGTTGGCGGGGTACTTGCTGGTGTGCCGTTATTCCTCCAGATGATGGTAGTTGAGCTTAAAGGTCTTGAGTTCTGGGGTGTATGAGCTGGCATGTTTGGGGAAATTGTTGGAATTTGTAGGTTTCATTGGGGTGACTGTTGGTGCTGTCGGTTAACCAGGCCATGATGTTCTGAACGGCCTGGTTGAGTTCTGTTGAGGCATTTGGTTGGGAGGTGGTGAGGGCCTGTGACCACTGAGTTTTATTGACTTTGCCCCCGCTGCAGTGGGAGGAGATCTGGTGCCTGGTGACTGTGTGCTGGGCTTCAATGATGGAAAAGTGTATGATGGTGTGGTCAGTCCAGGTGAGTTCTGTGGTATGGATGAATTTGAGTCTTTCACTGGAGGTGAAGATGAGCTCGAGTGTGCATCAGAGTGTGTGCGTGGGTTAAGTGACCAATTGGATAAAGCCGATGTTGTTCAGGTTTTCCAAGAGGGTGATGGAGTTGGCTTCGTTGGGGTTGTCGATGTGAAATTTGAGGTCTCCGAGTAGGACATAGTGGTGAGAGTTGATTGCTAGAGGTGTGATAAGGTTGGGGATGGTGTTGCTGAATGTTGCTCAGGGTCCCAGGGGTCCATAGGCAAGGGTGCCTCTTATTGTGGTCTTCGAGTCGGTTTGTAGTAGGAAGTTTAGGTGTTCCATAAGAAGTGTGGGGTCGTTGTTGATGATGGCGATGCATCCACCTTGTTTGTTGGCATGATCATGATGTATTATTTTGTAACCTTCTGGAGTGGCATGGTGATGTCAGGGTTTGAGGAAGGGTTGAGCCACATTTTAGTGATGAAGGCAATGTCTGTGGAGTGGGTAGTGCTGGTGTCCCAGACTTCTGTGGCATGTTTCCAGTGTGAGTGGAGATTGTGCAGGATACAGTTGAGTAGGAGTGGGGTGTTCTTGGTCTTGTAGGCAGGAGTGGTATGGGATCTTTCGTAGATTGTGTCACAGGAGAAGTTGCAGTGTGGACAAGTGGAGGGTCCTTTGGTGGATTATGGGGAGGAGGAGACATAGCTGTAGTTTCAGCATCTGGGGTCCCATGTCCAGGAATTCCTTGGTGGTGTATCGTTGGGTGGAAGGTGGGTGAGGGGTCCTGGCGCTGGGTGATGTCCAACCGGCGTTGCATTGGATGCACACCCGTTGCATATGTCCTCTGCGTGGTTGTGTGGCGGCCTCCATTAGTGGTCCTGGTAGGTGGTCCAAGTGCAGGTAATGCAGGGACAGCAGGCAGCGCAGGCAAAGCAGGTAATGCAAGGGACAGCAAGCGACGCAGGGGCAGCTGACAGTGCAGGAGAGATCTAGCAGGCATTGCAGTGGCAGGACAGGGACAGCAGGCAATGAGGGGCAGAGGCAGCAGGGAACCCAGGGGCAGCAGGCAATGCAGGAGCAGCAGATATATCAGGGGCCATAGAGAAAGCATGCAACACAGGGACAGCATGCAATGCAGGGGCAGCAGTCAACACAGGGGCAGGGACAGCAAGCAACACAGGGGAAGGGACAGCAGGCAATGCAGAGACACTAGGCAATGCAGGGACAGTAAACAGCGCAGGGACAGCAGATGTGCAGGGGCATCAGATCTCAGACAACGCAGGGACAGCAGGAAACGCAGAGGCAGCAGGCAATGCAGGGACTGTAGGCAATGCCTGACACCCTGCTGAAGGTACTGCACCCCCTGACATGGTGTTGCCTGCTGTCTCTGCATTGCCTGCTGTCCTTGCCCAGTGGTGCCTGGTGCTCCAATTTACCATCACAGGAGCAGCAGGCACCACCACTAAGACCCTTAGCTCTGCCCACTGCAGCTGGAGCAAAGTGACAGAGTTCCAATGGACATGCGCCCTCAACACCACCCATCCTGACCCTAAAAGCAAGTTTGAGCAGGCAATCAAGAACATCTCTGCCTGGATCACCAAATGCACTGACAGAGTCGCCCTGATCAAGCCCTCCAAGGCCATCACATACACCAAACAAACCAACTGGTACACACCAGAACTCAAGACCATGAAAAGCAACTGCAAACATCTAGAGAGACAATGGTGATCTAGCAAAGATCCCACAGGCCGAGCCACCTTCAAATCAGGACTCAACAAATACCATCTACTACTAGAAGAAACAAAAAAATGTGCCCTGGCTGACCACATCAAAAGCCATCTCCAACCACAGCAAGGAACTCTTCAACATCGTCAGAGAGTTCTCCTTCCCTCTGGTCACCAAGAACATAATCCCTTCATTTCAGGAAATCTGCTATACCTTGATGGACTACTTCTAAAACCAGATATCCAAGATCTACAAGAACTTCAAACCCCAACCCACTAACCCCTACAGCTAACTCATACTACTGATCAATTGACAACCCTCCACTCACCACATGGGAACAGCTCACCTCGCAGAGCACCATGCCATCATGAACTCCATCAACACAGCCACCTTCCCCGATCAAAGGAAACACGGAGAGGTCATAGACCTCCACAACAAATCCTCTGCTGACCCCAGCAACATCAGAACCATCTCTCTGCTCCCCTTCCCCATTAAAGTCCTCGAGAAAACCATCAACCGACAACTCACTGAAAAACTGGAAAACAACAGCCTGCTGGACATCTCCCATACCAACTTCAGTGCAAACCACAGCACCAAGTCCGCCCTGATCGCTGCCACGAATGACATCAGAACCCTCCTGACTGGGGAGACACAGCGTCCTTGATCTTCCTCGATCTCTCAGCAGTGTTCAACACTGTATCCCACCACACCCTTATCACGAGACCCCACCACAGGTGGATACATGAATACGCCCTCAAATGGAACGCATCCTTCCTCACAGGGTGGACCCAGAGAATATGCCTGCCTTCATGCCGGAACCCAAGACCATCATCTGCAGCATCCTGCAAGGTTCATCCCTATGCAGATGACACCCATCTGACCTTCTCGGTCTCAAAAGACCCCTTTACCACCAGGAGCAACTTCCACTACTGCATGACAAGCATCAACGACTGGATGAAGACTAACTGCCTGAACCTTAACACGGACAAGACAAAAGTGCAGATCTTCAAAAACAAAACCTCCCTGTGGATCGACACCTGGTGGCCCTTCGGTCTTGGACCAACACAGTCGCCTATGCCTGCTTCGACACCCTTCGCATTCTCTGAAAGATCTTCAGATGGCTCCCCATCGACACCAGGAATACCAAGACCTATCACCAGCCGACTCGAACTACGGTAACGCACTCTATGCAGGAATCACCACCAATCTCCTAAAGAGACTCCAGCCGGCTAAGAACTCAGCAGCCAAACTCATTCTCAACCTTCCCAAATGGACCCACATCACACCCCACCTCAGGTGCCCCACTGGCTCCACGTCTAGAAAAGATGCCAATTCAAGGTGCTGACACATGCCTAGAAACCCTCCATGACCAAGGACTAGCATACCTCAACCACCTCCTGAAATACCACCACCACCTAGACACTTAGGCTCCACTTCTTTGCACACATTACCTTCATCCATCGGAGGTAGAGCAGAGGTTGTTTCTTCTCCTACCTCACCGCCAAGTCTTGGAACAACTTTCCCATCCACCTCCGAACAGTTTCCTCTCTCATGGAATTCAGAAAGGGACTCCAGACTTGGCTTTTAGACTGACCAGAGCAGGATTTCCAGTGCCTGGATACACTCATGGGTGATTAGCAGTGCTATACAAATCCTGATTGATTTGATTTGATTTGTTAATGGCTCATGTCTGAGAAACAATTAAGGTACCTTTTAGAGCAGCTTACACTGTAGCAACAAGTACTGGAACGAGAGGAGTCACCACACTGCTAAATTATGGTCAACGGAAATTAAGATCAAGCGTGGCAGTTGATTGTTTATGCCAACAGTTGATTGTTTATGCCAACAATTGCAGAAAAAACAGAGCCAAGCAGTATAAGTACCACAGAAGAATGTCAAGCAGGTCAAAAAGAGTAAGAATGCCTTGTTGGAGGTATTCTGCACCTCAATGGACATACTGAACTAATAATATTTTAAATGAGCCAGTGGAAACTTGCTTCCTGTGAGATCAGAACAGTTTGTACCCCCATGACATAATTTTGAAAACAATTTTGAAAATTAATTTGGGGAAAAAGCAGTTTGAAATGATTCCTGAAATACTTCCTTAAATGAGAAAGTGCAAAAGACTGAAATATTTTTATTTTTATTTTAAAGAAGATTCTGTAGGCCCAAGGCTGCTGAAGAAGAGTGAGAATAACACATTTAGAAGAAGATGGAGTAGTGGTAGGGATGACTATACAAAGATTGTTGTAAATAAAGATTGAGAGAAGCTAATTATTTTAGGAAAAGAGAAAGTTCAAAAAAGCTAACTGCAAAAGAAACATTTTCTCTCAAGAAACTGCTTTAATACAATCTGAAAAAAACCTAAAATGTTGATGCTATATTTTGCTTAAAGAGCTGACAATAGATTAACACGTTTTCTAAATAGAGCTAGATGCAAGATAATTATTGGTATGACATTTTTAGTAAGAGTGTTAGTGGGTATAGCAACATTAATACAGTTTTATTAGAAATCTGAGACAGAGACAGCTATGTCAATGCCTGAAACTACAACATCTACACACTCAGTAGATGAGAAAAAATGACATCTTTATTCATGAGTTATAAAAAAGAAGATTACTCTACTAATGCTTATACTAGATTAGAGCACGAATATACACAGGCTCTAGACACAAACGATTACTACATATGTGCCCTCTTACCTTCATCAGCAGCAGAGGAGGTAACCAATCACCATATACCTTTGTCCTTTACAATAAAATTGAGTGTTTTGCTACCTTAGTATATAGGCGAGAACACTTTGAATACTTTTACTCAAATTATGATTTGGTTCTTTCTAGAGCTTCAGTAGTGAAGAACTTGAATTTACACTCACAAGCAAAAGAAACGGACACAGCCTGGTATTGTTTTAGACCATCGATGCCTATATATAGTGTTATGGCATACGAAAGCAGTTTAACCTGCGTAACGAGACCCTTAGAGAAGGCATTAATTGTGACATTAGAGGGAAGAAACATTTCACACAGTTAAAAGAGAGACAAAAGTGTTTTGAAAAACATTTGGAGGAAAGAAGACAAATTCAAAAAGAAAATGATTTATCCAAAATTGAAATTAGATAGAAGACAAAAAGGGAAAATATGTACAAAAGAAGAACCCAAAGTAGAAATAGACATGTAGGAATTAGTAGCACACATTTGAAATTATGGGAGGTACATGGCAATTTTTATAAGGAGGAGAAACAATCATTCCTCAAGTTTATTTTGTTTGTGGACAGGATGCTTATTTTAAATTTCTGAATGATTGGGAGGGTATTTGCTATTTAGCTTTGCTGTTTTCTAAAATGTATCATGTATATAGTATAGATATATTCACAATGACACCATCACATAGAGAGACACACTTAGTATATGTGAGGGAACACAACTAGTTGGAGATGTTTTTGGTGTAATCATACCACCAGGAGGAGTCCTTTTAAATGATGAGAAAATCCAAGTGCTTTCAACAGTTGTTGACAAATTGGCAACCATTACTTCTGGAGCTTTATAAGTTGTAGGTACAGAATTAGTGGCTTGTAGAGCATTTGTTTTACAAAATCGCCCAGCATCAGAGAAAGACGACTTCTGCAACATGCCGAAAGTTCAGCATTGCTGCTCGTACATATCTGATCAAAGTAGGAAAACTTTAGAATTCACAAAGAACATTTCTGACCCGAAACCTTAATTAGAACCATTAGAGACAACTAGGGGCATAATTATGAGAGGTTTGTGTCATACTAGCAGCAAGTAACGCAGTACATGCATGATGCAAACATCTAATTCATATTTATGATGGCTTTGCGTGGGTTTGGATAGCTTAAAAAAATATAAAGTAATGCAACTCAGCGCAAATTGCTGCGATGCATTACTTTCGACAAGGAAGATGTCCCATGGGTGTTGCAGTGGGTATTCACTGGCCCTCCACCACTAATGTCATAAATATGCCCCCTAGTATTTTCAAAAACATCGGCAAAGGAGTTTCTGTTATTGGAAGTTTGTTTGCAACAGCTGAAAAGGGGATTATTATTGCATTATTGTGTCAATATTAATTATAGGAATTTGCATACTAACTTTGTTTGCAATTTAAAAACTGCAGATTTTGTATTAAAACAAGAAAGAACCGAGAAAGAGACAGACGAATGGGAAGGGATTTAACAATAAATTATCACATATGTGATGAATTCAGAAAGCCAAAACAATTTGAGAGTTTGAAAAAGGAAGAGAAAAGACTCAACTGAGAATGAAAGTAAAATCTAAAGATTTATTTATGATGAACATGTGATGGTTAAAATTATCATTGGATGGGAGATTGAAAAAGAGATTTCAAAATTAAGAAAACAACATTACTTAAAATAAAATGTGCATAATTAACAAGCAAGCTTTGATGAAAATAATATTTTTGGAGTGCACAAAATTGTAAGCTATCCTATTTAATCTTACTAGGCCGAAAATTGACTAAAGCAACGCTGCTTCAAAACCAAGCTTGAAGGGAAAATGCTAAATACGCATAAAATTTTGATTCTTGACCTTTCCATGGACAAGTTTTTTCACAATAATTATTAAGTAGCTTACATCATTTCAAGCATTTCCGCAAATTCTTTCAATATCCACAAAGACTACTGTTTACACATGAATCATGTTTGTCTTTTAATGGGGTAATGAAGAGTTTGTCCATTGAAATGCAGAGTTTAAAAACGTGAGCTTGACTTCCTAACCTCTTTGTTTTTCCCCACCAATAGTGATTCTGCAAAATGTTTTGGTACAGATGTTTTGACTTTTAAATAGACTACTGTTTAGAAACTTGATACTAGAAGGTTAAAGATTTAGTGTATATGTAGGAAAGAAAGCCTGAATGAGGCAAACTCCATGTGAGCAGATCATTATTTTAATTTAGTTGCAAACATAACATTGATGTCTGTTGACTATTGTATTTGTGTGTGAAGATGAGGAGTGATCCCGTTCCCAAGAGAGGATTGGATGCTGATTGACTGATTGGAAACAAGAAGAGCAACAGCTTAGTGAAATGTGAATTCTAAAATAGTCTGTGTTGCTAGAGTAGGTTACCACACTTTTTGCTACTTCCTTTTGTTCCACTTGCTATTGAGACTTTGAAGACCCAGACATGGTGGTCCATTAGGATGGTGGGTGGACTCTAGTCCGCCCGCCACCCTAGTGGTGCTGGGACCAGTGGTGCTGTATTCAGCACCCGCCACAATGTTAAAAGGGCATGTTGTGCATTTGCATGCACAATGTGACAGGCACTGAGTGGTGCCTGCCACCTTGTATGCATGCAAATGTCGGGGGGTACCATGGGTACCCCCCAAGTGCAGCCACCTGCCCCCCCACCCCCTGGTGGTCCGCAACGGGCCCCCAAAGGCATTCTCCACATGCCTTTCCATGGCGGAGTCTCACCATGGAATGGCATGAGACCACCATCATCGTAATATGGATGGCGGTGCCTGGAAGGCACCGCCACCATATTGCAGTTCTTTTCCACCTTGTAGGCAATCGGGCGGATTGCCTACCGGCGGAAAACTGGCAGATTGTCTTTCTGCCCACCTGGGTCCCCACCGCCATCGTAATATGGCAGGGGGAAATGTTAGGTGAGCGGAGGGAAATGGGGTGCGGATCGCCACCGCCCGTATGGTGGTGGAGATCCGCCCGCCATCCTAATAGACCCCTTTATGTTGCATAGCTTTGAGACTATTCCGAGGTTCTTGAGTGTCTTTTTATGGGAAGTTCTACTTTGAGATGGGTGTCTCCAAAGACAGGCTATGAGTGTGTATAGGGTGGGGGAGTGGTACTCCTGGGTGGGTGGTAGTTGTACCCTCACACCCCCTTGCAGGTGCAAAGCATCATCATTGGGCACTGCTCCTTGTGGGGTGGCGCTGCAGTCCCTCACGGGCCCTACTGGAGGGCACTCTGTTGGAGATCTTTTTAGGAGTCGCCACAGTTGTGCATTTGGGTGTGTGGGTTAAGTGGGGGATAGTGAGTGACAAAAAAATGGCCAATTGGTGCCCTTGTAAATTTATTCGTAGGTCCTCTGGGTCAGGTTAAAATGAAACAGGGATGGAAGCGCAGATAGCGCAAAAGTGAGAGGGGAGAGGAAAAGATGTTCTCCCTCTGCTCTCAACCCGTATGTAAATCTAGAATAAGATATTTAGTGAGTGATGGGTGGTCGACAAGTTTCGTGCTTCCAGTGGTCCCTAAAGGATCCCTTAGCGCTTCATCAGGACCGTGGTAAAGAAAAAGGAATAGAAGGGAATTAGGGAGGAAGACACACTATATTCCCTTACTACCGTATGTCAGGTAAGTGTAACAGGTATTGTAAGTGGGCACGTATTATTCGTGTCCTTTACTCAGAACCCTCCCTGTTATGGAGAAGGGCTGCTTCGGCGGTAGCCGTCTGGTGAGAAGGGGAAAGTCTCGCCCCTCTTTTGAAACCTGGAAACCTGTTCTCCCTCCAGGGCCGCCGGTGACTGCTATAGCTCATACTCTATCTCCCTTTAGGAACTGATACCACCCATAGTGTCTATGCATAGCCTCTTGGAGCATCGGTACTGCTCCGTGTCCCCCATCTTACGTTGTGATTAAAGTTCTACTTTGATACTTTGATATTTTTTTAACTAATTTTAATGCTAAAACGTTATGCTTTTCTCTCAGTCTCTCAGACTAGATCTCTTTATGGGTTCTGACTAACTCCATGTTCACCCCATTCTTAGAATAGGCTTTCTTTCCTTTATGGAACACACTTTAATGCATTTATTACATTATTTGATTAACCAATATTGATTTATATATACATTGGCTTTTGAGATTAATCTGAATTTAACTTGCGATTTGCAATAAAGATGATCTACTGTATATAGATTTGCAAACTGAATCTAGCTCCAGCAAAGTCATGAACAATGTAATGCCAGAGGGGTGGTAGATTGAAACAGATCATAGAGTTCCACTGGGATAATGAGGTCTATTTTGGTTGTGAAGGGGTGTGGGTGGATATGCAAATGTGGTTTGCAATACAAACATGAATGAGGTTGGACACAGAGGCAAATCAAAGGTTTCCGATCTGTCAGGGTTGCAACATGATAGATTATAAAAGGAAGAAATACAACATGGGACAATATTTCAAAATCATGTTCACAGCAACTTTCATAAAAAGAATAACATTTCCATTCTGTAATTTACTCATTAGGATGTAAACTGGAAAGGGGTTTTATCCAGTAAATGTCACTTTGAAAGAGAAATGTAATGTTTTCTTGATCCTGTCTGATTTCAATGTGTTATTAGTACCTCACTCGACTAATGCTATGTCTCTTTTCAACATAGTAACAACTGAAGATATTTTCAAAAATATTTCTGCTATTGCTTTTATGCTTGTATAATCTATTTTTAATTTTGCTTTCAATTTTGCCAATTCATAGTACCTGATTTAGACTTTGGAGAATCGATACACTGTCACAAACTTGACTGGTATCTCTTCCTCCTTATTACAAGTGCCATAGGATGTAATAGAGTTGTAATAAGGGGGACAAGTTATCCATCATGTTCGTGATTGAGTAACCTGTCTGCAAATCTCTAATTGAGATTGTTAGGGTGAAGTGTACAACCATGTTTTGCAGTTGCATAGGGGAAATTGGCCCGTTTGTGACCGTAAAATAGGTTGGTGGTATTTACGAACACTATTTTGTGAGTTGGTGACTCGCAAAATAGTGTTTGCTAGTTGCTATTAGGAAGGAGCATGCCAAGGGCGCCCCTTCCTAATACTTAGTCAGAATGGCATATACCATTGTTTTGCGACCAGCATTTTGCGGTCGCAAATCACTCACAGTTTTACACCTACGTCAAGTAAGTGGTAAGCAACTCACAAACAGGAAGGGTTCCCCAGGGGACCCCTTCCTCTTTGTGAATGGATGCGAAAATACTTTTTAAGAGCAGGCAGTGATCCCACGTACCACAGCCTACTCGTAAAAAATGTAACAGAAACGTTACTTTTGTTTTTTTAAATGCATCCCATTTTCCTTTAAGGAAAATGGACTGCATTAATAAAAAGCTACTTTATTGAAAAAGCAGTTGTAGACATGGCTGTCTGCTGAACCCAGCAGGCCACCATCCCTGCAAGTGCTGGCTATTCCTAATGGGTCGCACATTTCGACCTGCCTCATGAATATTGATGAGGCAAGTAATTTGCAACCCCATTAGGAATTGCAAACAGTGTTTGAGACACTGCTGCACATTCAATTTTGCGAGTTGCACATTGGGAGTCGCAAAACATCGCAATTTGCGGCTCACACAAAGGAATGGTCATGCATCTGGCCCTTAGTTTTCCACAAAGTAATTTAAAATTACATATATGTGTGAGAATGTGTGTGTTTGTGTGTGTGCATGTGTATGTGTGTGTGCATGCGTGCGGGCTGTGTGTTTTGGCAGGAACATCTGGGTGAAATGAATACCCCAAATTGTTATTAGATGGCTATGGATGGTAAGCTAGGATCAAAAATGTGTTGCTTTGTTCATGAGCACCTCAAAGTTTTCTTTGATTAGCACATGTAGCTTACATTTTCTTGATGCATACCACTGCTGAACCAAAGTTGTGTCTCAAATGTCACAATCTGCATGCTCATGATACTCGAACATGGCCTACAAAGTTAAACAGGAAATAAACGAGTTTTCAATGCCATCGGCATCCATAATTATAGTTTTCCTATGTAATAAAAGTGGTGAATGGTATTAGCTACTTGCCCAGATCAGTGCCCCCTCTTGCTTCTTGTTCATCTGCTAGCTCCTCCAGGTTTCTGAAATTGATGATACCTCTGACCCTTTGCTCCAAAATCTGCAGGCGTAAGTTAGATGCAGGTGTGGCACCTACAGCAAGGGGATCTTAGTTCTGCATTTTTATTAAATTACAGAACTGGCACTTAAGGTCACTTAACTATCTTCTTCAATCATCTTGTTCTGCTAGTAATGAACAACACATTAATATTGTTTGTGATTGCTTGCCACAGTTTGGTTTATATCTGCTCAGGAGTCTTGGCCATGATGTGCCCCATAATGTGTTGTTCCATTTGAAAACATCTTCAGCAAATACATAAAACACACAGTCTGAAAAAAGTATCTGTCTGAGCCTTGCTCCGTCCATGGTGGTGATTTGCTCTGGTCAAATGAAAATCTTAAAACAAATGGGGCCTTCGGGTCAAATTCACAGCACAATGAAAAAAATGCTTCGAATGCAAAGGATTTACAGTCACTTCAAAAAGCTTTTCATGACATTCCTGTTATCCACCTCTCACTTTCCATTCCTTACTTCTCAACTCTTGTGTCCCAATTCGCCCCCCTTGATCCTCGTTGAAGTCTCCTAATTTTTCACTTATCGGCTTTCATTTCTCATCTCATTATTAACCCCTCACTTCTCCAGCTCTCAGCTATCATTCCTCACTCTGCATCTGTTACCCATCAACACTCATTTATTAGTACTTAATCCTTACCTCTCATGTATAACTGCTCTTCATGTACTCCTCATTCCTAATTCCTCTATTTAGCTCTCACCCATCTTTTCTCATACATCACTGCCTCAAATTTCTCATGCTGCATGTCAATCCATTCTAAGCCTACCACTGTTAATGTATATACCCACCCCAGGTCTTTATTGTTTACCCATATGCTGTCTATTCAGGTGACTCAAGGTTCTAATGCAGCATCACTCTCTGTATATGCACATATTCTTATTCAGGTGAATTAATGTTGATCTGTGCAGGCAAAGTGGCTACATCATATTTTAAATAATTTTCCATAAGTATTTTCACATCTTAGCAACCTAAACGGCCTCGAAAAAGAGGAATACTAAAGAAGAGGTCATGTAAAGTGAAATGGCCTCCTGCCATCAAAGAATACGTTTGAAGTCATTCAAATTTTTCTATAAACAGCTCAACCCAACTTCAGCATCTTATGTTCCACCATTGGTTCTTGAACCATTGTCTAAACAAGCCCCACTTCTAGGAGTGCTCAAGTAGGCCTTCTCCTACAACATGCCCTAATATCAGGGGGGCTCAACAGCAGTAGTCCCTCCTTTTATGGGTCAGAGCCCTATCCTGCTATTTAAAAATATATTTTCTGTTGGTGATTTTATTCACCCAGTGAATTGAGCTGATATATCATAAATATTACATCTTATTCCTAAATTAAAGTTAGTAGAATCAACAGACATTAGGGGCCGATTCCGATCCTGGAAAAATATTCCCCGTACTAATCGTATCTGGATTTTTTCCGACCGAATCGTACAAGTCCCGTACAAACTGGCAAGTACGATTCGTATGGGGAAAAGTCCATACGAATCGCATTGGGAAAATTCCCCCACACGTCCTCGGGTCGGGAAAAGTCTCCGACACGTCCCCGGACATTTTTACGTACAAATGGGAAAACTGAAGTCCGAATGCGCAAGTACGATCCGTCCCATCCGTCCGATTGTACAACTGTATGGAAAAAAGACCGTCCAGAGCGAACTCCCATAGCAACCATGGAGATGTCCAAACAGGTTCCCGGTACGTGCCGAACACCCCCCCAGCCCCCCCGTGTGTACGCTCCGTACCTCCAGCACCCCATATGTACGGAGCGTACCCCCAGCACCCCGTATGTACGGAGCGTACCCCCAGCACCCCGTATGTACGGAGCGTACCCCCAGCCCGCACCGTACATACGGGGGTGGGGGTACACTCCATACATATGGGGGGCTGGGGGTACGCTCCGTACATACGGGGGTGGGGGTACACTCCGTACATATGGGGGGCTGGGGGTACGCTCCGTACATACGGGGAGCTGGGGGGGTACAGCGCGTCCATCCGCGGGGGGCTGAGGGTACGGCACGAACATACGGGGGGCGGGGGTGGGGTACGGCGCGTTTCGGGCCCCCTAATCAGCTCGCATCACCGCGTACTTAGCTTTTCCGGCACTTTTTGGGTGCCGTAAAAATATTCCCATCCGGACTGCAGTCGGTACGAATCATACTTGCTGGTACGTAAAAAGCTGCCAAACTCCGTCCGGACGTCACGTCCGCGGTGTCCCGGATCACATTTGTATGTATTTTTCTGTCGGTCGGTCTTTTTTCCGATTCGTACGGAAATGGTGTTTCCGTACGAATCGTACTTGCAAGTTTGTAGGGTTTTTTTCCCGGGTACGAGTCGTACGGAGAAAACGCTCCGACCGACGGTTTGTACCCGGTTTTTCCAGGATCAGAATCGGCCCCTAATCTTGTAGAATTCTTAAATCATGACTTCTCCTCTTGGAACATAAATGTTGTTTGAGTTACAGTTGCTTCTCTTACAGTTTGTTCATTGATCTGGGATTATCCAGATGATTTTTGCAGATGGGACATAGATGTTTATATCAACTCCAAAGACTCTTTCAGTTCAATAACAGTTTTTTCCCACCACCATATTCTGTCTGAGGCCATTCTCTCTGGTGTGAATCACTGGAGAGACATAGGACTTGATTTAAATCTTGGTGAATGCGTTACTCTGTCGCAGCGGGGACGGATATCCCGTCCGCTGAAATATAAATCGCATAAGATATAATGGGATTTCTATTTCGGCTTCGTCTCTGACAAAAGCAGAGAAATTATAACAACTTCAGATTTAGATTGTGACCACATGGCATCTAAACTTCATTCTGCCAATTTAATGGCCTCATAGAGAACTGAATCTTTTTCCCAGAATATTGCAGGCCTCCACAAGATGAAAACAGGTTGATTTTCGCAGTGCTAAATTAATCTGTTTCCAGGATGCTCAAGTACCTTATGATTACACTTCAAAACATTTTTATTATTTATTAGAATCATGCCACCATGTGTAGGTACGGTCATGCAATCACGGGACTTGTGATATCTCTTGATGGAAATACCCAAATTAGAATTGTGTGTGTGTGGATAATTATAATTTAAATGCTTGCTCCAAAAAATGATATGTCTATTGTTAGTTACCTATTGCTATTTACTCTAAATATTCTACATGGTAAATACAGGATACTATATTTGAGGACACCATGGCTGCCATCTTAAATATAATCAACATTTATCTGAGTTTACCTATCTTTGTTTTTGTAGGTGATTGCAATGCTCATAACTTGTAAAATGCAGAGGGGGTGTGGGAGATACCAGAAACAAACACAGATAAGACTGCTTATGATGTTAGAGGGCAATGTCTGCTTTAATGGGCCTTAAAGTTGAATGTTGCATATTAATGGTCCTGTGAGGGAGATTTTTCCAGGTTCTCCACCTTTGTTCTGAAGTAAATCGTATTCCACAAATGGTTATGAATTAATCTCATAACAGAGTGATACTTTAAACATTGATGATTACGCCAACATCCAAAGTAAAAATGTGTGATGTTCAATATATAAAGTATACAAATTTTATTCTAAAATGGGATGAACATGCGCAAAGTAATCTAGCAGTATATTTAGCTTAGTATCTGGAAAATAAAACATGTAGTCTTGATATTGCATCATTTCAGCGTTTCATTTCTACAGTCTAAGGCATGATACATTTATAACACATTAGCCAGAGCCACTCTTCCTCAAGAAAAAGATATTGCCATTTTCTAACTATTAATAAAAGGCAAGTAAGAGAACGGAAAATAGCACAAACATGACATAATCTCAATACCTTATAATTAAAGGAAAACATTCCTCAATTTTAACTTTATGTCACTACTGAAACAGGAGTGACTACTTTTAGACCTGTCAGCCTTATGGTGGTCTTCTCCTAAACATTTTGCCTACTTATCTTCAATTTTTTGCTGAAATTCATTTTTGTTGGCCTTAGGGCTCTGTGCACCTTGTACTGACTCCACTAAACAAAGTTTGATTAGCATATAGTTAATTGGCATACTTAATTTACTTACAAGTCCCTTGTAGAGTGGTATCCCTTATACCTAAGGCCTGCAAATTAAATGCTACCAGTACACCTGCATCACTTATTGTGCCACCCACTGAAGTAGCACTTTAAAATAGCTGTATGACTTAGGCACACATGGCTAAATCACGCATGCTTCTACCTTGAAGCCCCAACGACGAATGCGTCTAAACAACACATTACTCTCCCACGCATGCCTTTAATTATGTGGTAAACACATAACTGGTAAAGGAATGTGTGGTAAAGTTCACACCCCAATACCTCTGCCCTGAGCCCTAAACACGACTTTAACCCCCAAGCCCTAAACACTACCCCCATCCCCCTCAGCCCTAACCATTACCCCCCTGAGGCCTAAACACTACTCAAACCTCCCCCTGAGCCCTAAACACTACCCTGATCCCTAAACATTACCCCAGCACCCCACTGAGCCCTAATCACTACCCAAACCCCCTGGCCCTAAACACTACCCGAACCCCCTCTGAGCCCTAAACACTACTCAGATCCCCCTGAGCCCTAAACGCTATCCCAACCCCTGTTTAGTCCGAAAAACTACCCCACCTCTAAAACCCACCCCCAGCCCCACTTACCTCACTGCATCCTCTCCTGATTCTTCCTGTGCCTGGTCCCACCCATCCCAGGATTCATACCGCGCAATGCCTTAACCTTGCAAATGTTTGGTTAAGGCATATGTGCGGTTAAGGCATGTGTGGTTTAGCTTGCAGAAAAACAGTGCACGTGGCTCTGTTGAGTTGTTTATGGCTGCCTCCCCTTTAAAACATGTCCCAGGTCAGTCATTGCAGCCTGAATGCAGTTTTTAACTGGCCATGTCGACTTGGCACTAAAACCCTCTTGCTAAGCCTTAAGCTCCCTTTTTATTGAATATGCATCACCCCTGATTAGACCCAGATAACCCAGAGTGAAGGGTGCTGTGTGACTAACAAGTTGGACATGTACTTTTGAGTTTTACATGTCCTGGTAGTGTAAAACCCCTAGATTTGTTTTCCACTACTGTGAGGCCTATCCGTCTTGTGGGATAACATTGGGTATTACTAAACACATATATTAAGCTGTAATTTCCAATTGGGAGCAGGTAGCTATGTCATGCTTGGTACCTATTAAATTGTAATGCTAAACCCTCCTTAAAGGTAAAGTCTGATTTTTCATTACCATTTTGACAATGCCACTTTTAGAAAGTATGTATTTCCCTGCCTTTAGCAATTCGTGCCGGGAGCCTGTCTTGCTTCACATGACTGTGTGTAGCTGACAGTTATATTTTGTGAATTACTCCCAGACAGTCACACAACAGAAGGATTAGGTGCGTCTTACTGACTCATCTGCTGGCAGATTGGACGGTAAAGCTGAGGACAGCCCCACTCATAACTGAACAGCTCTGCCTTCACACAAAGGGCCTTATAACCTTGCATTGTCATTGCAGCCAGCGTAGAGCAAGAGCAGGGGAGTCAGGAAATTCCATGCACTTCGGAGAACCTTTCCAGAAGTTTCTCCCACCTTCCAGTAGAAGGGCACCAGGGTATGAAAATAGGACCTTCACACCCACTCTTCAGTTCACTACTGGACCTGTGGAAGGACTCTCAGAGGACTGCCTGCTGCTGTTATCTGCAGTTCCCTCTGCCAGACTGCTGCTGTACCTGATAGGATTGCTTTGCTACCTGGAGCCTACCTTGAACCCTCAGACGCCAACCCTGATGCTGAGCCGTTCACCTACACCCAGGACTACCAGAAATGACTCAAAGGGCTAGTTTTATGACCTCCTTTTCCGAACCACTGGGAAATAAAAGGCTCCCACCATTGTGAACCCGTACCTGGACCCAGCCTGAGTGAGTGCTAATCCCCCAAGAGGTGTCACACAGTCCTGGACCCTTGGTTGATGTGATAAAGGTGCCCAGATGTCCAATTCCCAAAACTGAGGGCTTGAAAAAATGTTGGCCAAAAACTGTTCTCTGAATGAGGAACCAGGAGGAGACAGGGACCAACCTCAGGTGCATCACCGGCTAGATTGACTTTGCGACTTCTCCCGCTACATTCTTCTCTGCTTTAGCAAATCTGTTTCAGCAGTCCTTTGCCAAAGGGGTATCCAACCTCGTAGAACTGTCTTAAAATATAGCTATGCCTCTTCACACTAGAGATTTTAGACTTCCATTTCGACTACTTCATTCTGGCTTTGAACCACGGCCATCCGTTGGTGATGCTCCCTCCTCGGACACCTCTTGCAGCCTTGCACCACTGAACTTTTACCTTCTCAGTCACATTTCCTCAGAATTTCTTTAAAGTCCAAAGGTAAACACTGAACGGGCCCAATCCACTTCTTGTATCCCAACCAGGCTCCATCGCGATTGGCCATATCTTTCGAATTGGCCACGTCTTGTGTGTCTAGATATCCGCGGTTGGCGCTTTGATCATTAAGGCGCTAGTTTTTACTAAAAACCTTTAAAATTTAAAACACCGGTTCTACTGATTGATTTTTGTCATTTTGGTGTCAAATAATTTATTAAAATGTACCCTATTTGTCTAAATTGTTTTGAGATTTTTCTTGTGGTATGTTTCACTTTATCACTGTTAGTGTGCTGCATAAACACTTTACACATTGCCTCTAAGTTAAGCCTGACTGCTTTTCATGCCAAAGTACCCAGTGTTAAGCTCTCGTTAATTAATGTCACTTTTTGTGGTTCAACCTGCAAGGGATTGTGGCTGTTGCTTGACCATGGTTCACACCCCAGTTAAGCAATAATCCAATTTCTCAACGCGACCCATAAAATACCTCTTCATTGGTGGAATCATCCTAGCTATATATTTATTATACATCTTATCGGGAAATTATCCCAGCTGTACTTATAGTGGGATTTGACACATTTGTGGTTTACTAAAGAGGCTATATGAAGGCAAATCAGGAACACTAGAGCCTCTATGTCAGAATGTCCTGATGGAGGACTGATTTCTGTATTTAAAGTTCATCCTTTTGAATGGCCCAGGATTATATTTCCTTTATTTAAATATTGCAATATGCATAGAACTATACCGTATTCAAGGAAAAGCTCATTCGTTTATTCAACCTATAACAAAGGATAATGTGAGTGGCCTCAAAATGACCTTCCTATCTCACTGATAGATATTTCCAAGAAATTATTTCCTAACATCATTCTGTAGCCATTAACCAATTGAGTGAATGCCAGTACTTCAAATCCTCATGAACAATCAGGCTTTCACACTAGCAGGTCGACAAATAATAATCCTAGGGGCGAATTCACAAACAGCATTTTGCAGTATGTATGATATATGGTAGTAAAGCAATGGTATTACTAATGTACAACAAAATGCTATTCACAAACATATGTCCAGAGTGTATGCCTCACCCTCTCCTATCTTATGCTGTGCGGATCTCTCCAATCCCGAATGTGGAGTTTCTGTATTCTTAAATGATTCATGTAGTAAATGTGGGAGGGACAGAGGGAAGTGATTGGAAAATAGCAAATAATTATTATTAAAGGGGAGAGGGTAATGAAGGAGTAAGGAGTGATTTCTATAGGGCTCACAACCACCCACAAAAGAGTATGCCCAAATGCTATCCATAAACAACTCTTCTAAAGTTACTACAGTTAAAAGAGGACTCAAAGCAGTAGTATTGTATTCCAGCTCAAAGCTGGAGAAATTCCAACACCACACATGTCCAACCACTAGTGCTGCAACATCAATGTAGTGGCAATAATTGAAGAATGGACATAAAATAAAAACCCTTAGGAAATAATGTTAAAGTAAATTTCACTATTTAAACATATAAAAACATTACATTTATTGTTGAAAAATACCTAAAAATACAACATTGATTATTTTATTTTGAAATACTATAACAAACGTTTTGAATTTTTTAAATAAATTTAACATTGATAATATTAATATATGAAACAAATTCCATTAATTATGTTGAAATATTCCTATACATCACTTTTATTAATTATAAATGAATAATGATATTTATATATATTCTTTTACTTTAAGCAAGATTTTCTTTAAATTTGAACCTCAGAACTATAATTTTAAGTTTAGCTAAATTGTTATATTGAATTAAATATTTAATTAATTTTAACAAATTAACATAAATTAAAATTATTGTTAAAGATTAGTTTAAAAAATCCCACCCAAAGTAAAATGTTAGTGTTTACATTTTACTTATTAAAATTGCAAATGGAAAGACATGCAATTTAAATTTTAGTTTTACAAAGAAATAGTTACATTTATAAATTATTAATTTTAAAATATGTTCTCACTAAATATTATATATTTTTCGTATGTATACAATAAGAGAATTGGAATTCAGGTATATCCTGGATATACAGACTAAACATCCCGCAGGCTTGAATAAGGATACGGAATTAGAAGTGCATGGAGGACAACTGCATATGTACTGTTATGCATATTATCTCACATATAATTTGAATGTATTCTTTGGTGAAAACCTTGGTGGATCCGATGTCTCAGCTTAATAGGGATCTTTCCTTTCCTTTCTTAATTAGGGCTTTATATTGGATATTTGGTTTTTAAATTTTTCTTTGTCTAATTTAGTTTCTTCGATTATATTAATATGATAGGATTTTCTTTATTGTGGTCTCCACCTTACAGGAATCTTGTTTTTTTTATTATACATGCTTTTAAATAGGTTTATCAACTTTTGTTATTTTATATTTTAATGTATATTAATTGAGGAAGAAGCCCCCTTTTTCTGATTTTTGTTTGAGATAAGGATTGCCATTGATTTACTGTTTATATATTATTCATTGGCCTTCAAATTATTTTTTTTAAATGAGCAGTGTGACCCAGTGGGGTATAATCATTAATTATTTATGATATAAAACCTCTGTGAGATAACCCACTAGGGCACAATAACCCCCTTTTGATGAATTTCAAAATTATGGTTGTGCAATGCTTCAATGAATTTACTCTGTCCTTCTTTAATTTTTATTTGTTGTTTTTAATAGCACAAGGTTTGGGAATAAATTTATATACACTTTGAAAGATGTAGTATTTTTATGATTTTATATGATCAAATATGTTTTGATTAATTATCGATATCAATTAATAAAACACAATTGTTCAGGAAATTTCTTTGCAACATTTGTGTAGTGCTATGGGAAGGAAAAACAACTTTGCAATATCTATTCACATGCCAATTTATTTTGAAGTGTGGTAGGGCTTGGTACCTTGACAAAGGGAGCTAAAATGAGCCGGACATGATTGGTGCTGTTTCAGCAGCCTAGTGCCAACTCAGGTGCAAGGGTGCCTGTGTTGCATACAGGATTGGCTTTGTGCAAGGAGGGGCATCTTCTGCACAAAAACAATCCTGTGAGACTTTTCCTGTTTCTATGTGTGCTGCAGAATGCAGCACACATAGAAAGAGGAAAAAAGAGGATAAATAAAGTTATTTCTCCTCATTGCACCTCCCCTTGGGGGACGTAAGGTTTTGGTGCCTCACCAGATTTGCTACCAAGAGATCCAAAAGAACCAAGGCAGCAGTTTCACCTTTGTCAACGTGGGCTCTTATACTCTCCGAGGCAGCAATGTATTCAGTTTTAGTACTATTTACGCTTCATCTAGAAGATTTTTGGCATTAAGAA
Organism: Triturus cristatus; assembly: GCF_964204655.1. NCBI lineage: Eukaryota > Metazoa > Chordata > Amphibia > Caudata > Salamandridae > Triturus > Triturus cristatus. The sequence continues at coordinate 421,733,097 of NC_140592.1, read as the reverse complement.
AGGCAGTCAGCTGTTCGTTTAAAGCTTTAGCTATGATTTTTGCTAGAAAAGGCAACCACAATATTGGGCAATAATTACTTGAGTCAGAGCAAGGGAGGCAAGCTTTTTTGATTAGTGGCAGAATAGAAGCTCTTTTCCAGACTGTAGGAAAATTCCCTGAGCAAATCATTTAATTAAAATGATTGTTAAGTGGTTAGAGATTACTTCAGGGATTTGATGGAGAATCTTGGGAGGACAAGGATCCTCGGGAGAGCCAGATTTCAATGGCATTATGAATTTGGAAACTTGTTCAATTGCAAGTGGAGAAAAGGAGGGTACGCATTCTAAGTTATTTGAAGAAGATGTAGGATCAGAACCAATATGTGATGTATTAGAGTTGGAGGTAAGGGCCATACAAATGTATTTAACCTTAGTTTAAAAGGTAAGGGCAAGTGCATTACAAAAAGTTTGACGGGACATGATATTTTTGATTTCAGAGATGTTTGATAATGATTTAACTGTATTAAACCGTTCCTTAACAGTCTTTCGTAGATTCTATTTTGTAAGTTAAGAATTTAGATTTTTCTTTAAAAACCACAGTCTTGTACTCATTTAAAGATGTTTTTATGTAAATCTTTGTCTTTCTTGTCATAATGTCATCTCCATTGTCTCTCTAATTCACGGCAATTCTTTTTTTGTGTCGGAGTCTGTCAGAATATAAAGGTTCAGAAGGTGTTTGTCTGTTTTAAGTTGATTTAGGTTGGGGGGCCAACTGATTAGCTGCATTTTCTAGTCAGGTGTGGTAACTGTTTATGCTTTGATATAAGCTATCAGATAAAGTGGATGAGGCTTCCTTGAGGCTAAATCCAAGTTTAGCGGAATCTAATTTGTGCCATGGGCGAATTGTATTTGTCCTTGATAGAGAAATAGAGAGAGACACTTCTTCATTGGTCAGTATATCGAAAACTAGTGATAAAATAAGGCAAAACACAAAATTAAAGTAGAGGGCTAATAGCCCTTTCAATATGACACCACAAACATGTTATGGAGCCAGGCAACTCTAAAATACAATGAAATGAAAGTCGAGAAGAACAGCAGCACTATCTTTCATGTAAGGCTGCAAGGACTCCTTGAATTTGTAGTCTGGCATTGAGAAGAGGCATTACTGAGGTCACGGTGACATGGCGATGAAAAGGTGAGGCTAAAAACAATGCCGGTAAAGTTAAAGGCTAACGGGGGTCCAGCAACACCTAGCGGACTGTCGCAGTCGTAGGCAATAGTGGGGGAGGCTAAGACCCATTTTCTGCTCCACTTTTCGTGGGAGGGAAGGAGGGTAAATTAGTAAAATGAAGAGGAAGGTCCCCACTTAAACTAAACCACCCCTAGAGCGGGCAGGTGAACCCCTCACCTGAATTTCCACCATCTTGGAATGGTGAAGAACCCTTTCATCACACTAGAAGAGGTCACTAAAGGGTATAGACATCTTAATAGTAAGTAGCCCATTGGCTACTACCTGTCTCCCCTTGTAACACCCCTAAATTCTTTATTTAGGTGGATCCCTGAGACCTGAACATCAGATTTGATGGATAAAAGAAGACCAGGTCAAAGAAAATCCGCTGCATCAGAATTGAAGCCCTTCTGCAGAAGAAAAAGGTGCCAAACCCTGCCTGCTGCTCCAAGGACTTAAACATCACAGCTGCTTTGTCATTTTGAAACTGGAAAGAACTCCAAGAACCCTGGAGTACCCCAAGTCTTCAAGAAATCGCAGGTATTGATCGTGTGAAGTCCCGTTTATTGACTTGCTGCTCACTGACGACCTTAAGGCTGCACCAAAGCAAGAAAAGGTACAACTGCTCTGAAGGGTCAGATCTGCCTCTCCACCACGTTTAAAACCACCAGAACCTACCAGAGCTACAGAGTACCAATACCTGGGTACCCACAACGGCCAACACTACGAAAAAAGTCCACTCCAGACTTCCAGAGCCCCAGAAGCAAGCACCTGTGGAGGGACATGGAGACATGGAGACATCCAAGAACCACTTCCTGAGTTGTCCTGAGACCACCTCTTCATGTTTCTTGCTCCAAACGCGAGGACCGCAAGGACCACAAGACACACAATGCCTGGCTGCCCTGTTTTCTCTGCGTCCAGCTCCACCGGCCCCGGCATCAACCAACCTGCTGTGCTTCCGTGGTTCCCAGGCCCTTGCAATCTCCTCTGTGCAAGGAGACCCACTGGACTTACCTGTAAGTCCCCCTGTGCAGTGTGTTTTCAAGTGTCCCCCTTCGTCTTTGCGCTCCAGTTTCCAAGACCCCAGAACTCTACTCCCAGCTGATCCAGGAGGCTTCGGAGCTTCTCCTGCTGTAACTTTGGACCTTGTCCTGACATCAACCTAAAACAAGAAGGTAAACTTTGTTAAAGCATTGCCTGATTTTCTATGCATTTTTTCTGCTTTTTCCCCATTACTTCCTTTGGTGCGTAATAAATGTGATATATTTTCAGAACTTTGATAAATCGTAACTCTGAAAATACTTACCTTAGAATTGTATTCCTTGCCTTAAAAATTATATAAAAATCTGCTTTATTAATACAAATTGGTCTCAGATTTATTCTTTAGTGTGAGTCTCATTTATTGACTCTGTGGAGTACAACAATAGCTTAGCACTACCCTCAGATAAGCCTAACTGCTCGCCCACACTACCACAAAAAGAGCATTAGAATTATCTGCTTTTACCTCTGTATACCATTTGGGGATTCACTGGACTTTCTGTATAGTGTACTTCTTTTTAGTAAACTATATCGAGTGCCAGCTTCCTACAACATTTCATCATGTATCCAAACTAGTGCAGACGACGCACTGCTCAAACACTGAACAAATATACATGCAAACGGTGGTCGACCGTATCGAAAGCAGCCGAAAGATCCAGGAGTAGCAGAGCTTATGTAGAGCTGTGGTCGGCCCCCCTTCGTAATTCATCGAGGCCTGCTAAAATGACAGACTCTTTAGAATGTTCGGGTCTAAAACCGGCTTGGTGTGGGTCTAGATAGTGTGACTGCTCAACAAAAGTGCTGAGGCAGTTGGCCACGTGGGCTTCCAAGATTTTTCCCAAGAAGGGCAGCAGTGAGATAGGACGAAAGTTACTGGGGATAGAAGGATCAGAGCCTGTTTTTCTAAAAATAGGTACAACTTCTGCATTCTTAAAAAGGTTGGGGACAGTGCCCTTAATAAGGGAATTATTAAGAAGCGACATAGGGGGCTCAGGACAATGGAGGAAAACTTCCCGAAGGATATAAGGAGGGCAGCTGTCCGTGGGGGAGCCAGAGCAAACCTTCTTGAGTAATGAGACGAAAACCTCTTGGGTGATGAGAGGGAATTGATTAAGGTGGTAAGGATTAGTTTGTGAGACTCGGAGATCTGATGGTGCCGAGGACTGAGGAATACTGGATTTGATGTTAGCAATTTTTTCAATAAAGTAAGTATTGAGGGAGACACATAGGGATTGTGACGGAGTGGGCTTTTCTATAAGACAATCAGGTTTGACAAGTTTATCTACTATCGTAAAAATGTCTTTGGCCTTATTAGTGTATTCCAGGATTTTAGAAGAAAAGTATTAAGATTTAGTCCTGAGAATGGCGCTTTTCTAATCTTTAAGTGCTGCCATAAAGATAGTCTTTTTATGAGGATAGTAGTCCTGTCTCCACTTCCGTTCAGTTTGTCGCAAGGCTAATTTCATTGCCTTCAATTTATCAGAGAACCAACGCTATGCGTCGTGGGGACTCTTGTTTTTAATTTTCTTCAAGGGAGCAAGATTGTCTCTGGTAGTTTCCAACCAAGCATTAATATTTTACGCCTGGATGTGAGGGGATACAATCAAACCAGAATTTTTAGATGCAGCTAGTAAGGTGCCAAATTCTTTGGTACTGACTCAAATTCCTGGCCATGATAGTGACTGAGTACAAAACTTTGGGGAGAGGAAAACTCAGGATGGTGAAGGAAATAGAATGATGGTCCGGCCATGAGCATGGGCAAATTATTAGGTCAGCTATCTCCAGATTGGCGGAACAGACCTGATCTCGGGTGTGTCCCTTGATGTGAGTGGCTACTTTGATGTACTGGATATAGTTCATTCCTGTCAGCAGGTCAGTAAATTCGGCCGAGTGAGTGCTTTCCCGTCCATCGTTAGGCAAGTAGTTGAAATCTCCAACAATCAATACTTTTGCTTGATTTATGGCCAATTCAGCAATGGCCTCACTCAGCAACTGCGAAAAGTGGGCATAGGGACAGGAGGCCTGTAGAATGCGGCACAGACAAAGGAAAAGTGGTTGGATTAAAATCTAAGCAAGAGGTAGTCAACTAGTGGGATTTGTATTGTAACAAGGGAGGTGAATTTACACTTCTGTGATATTACCGCTGCCACCCCTCCCTCCGGTTCTGTTGTCTGGCCTATTGGACTGGAGGATATAATAGTTATCTGGGATTGCTATTAGAATGTCAGGACTAGATTCAGCCTTCAACAAAGTTTCAGAAAGAAGAAGTATATCTGGTTTGTTGGTGTCAAGGAGGTAAAAAATCTCAAGTTGGTGTTTCACCATTGAGCAGGTAATTAAATAACAGATTGACAATTTCTCCTTTCCCAGACAAACAGGACCGGTTGGAGATCTTAAGGGTTCATTATGCTTACCAAGAGCCTCCTGAATTAATGGTTTAGTAAGATGTTTACAGTCAGCACCCTTCAAGCCTAGGATCCCCAAATTTTCCAGCATGTTCTGGGTGTAAGGGTCAAGCTCCCAGTTTCCCTGAAGGGATTGTAAGTCCGCAGAGGTGCTGTGTTTATACAGTCCATGTGCATATATTAGCCATTGTTCAATATGAGGATGACGTTGGGGATTAAACCGAGTGCGTAGATAGGAGAGGTGAAGTATACCCCCTGGAGAGTGTTCTCTTAAATTATTCATATGTGCTAAGGATGACATCTTAGCAATATCAATTGGGAAAACCCCACCTTCTGCATGGAACTAGGTGAAAGGTTTAGTCCATAAAAGGCGTCAGTCCTTATAAATCGTTATGTCCCTATAAGGCATTCTGTCTTTATTAGGAGTTATGTCCTTATAAGGCTCGTTCATATGAAATGAAGGGGAGATGACATAGGGAAAGAGTACGATGTTCTCTGGACCTATAGTAGGGTACCAATATGAAATATAACACCCACTCCACTTAATACTCAACAATAATAATTCACAATTTGAGATACACATTTATAATGGTGTCAGTGCATAAGATTATCAAAAAGGTTTTTTTAAATGTTTCTAAAAAATGTTACAATTCATTTAAAAACAGTTTAAAAAAACAAGGAAAACATTGTTCTTTGTCAAAGTTTGACTTTTGTAGTAAATTTCCGCAAATCACAGTTCTAAATGAGTTCGATCACACAAGTTGAATTACTGCAAGCGTACTTAGAAGGCCATGCTTAGTATTGGAAAGTGTCAATATGAAAAAAGTTCTTTTGAGAAAAAGTGGAAAGACAAAGCTGATTCTTTCCCAGCACACGGTGAGCCAGATTTAGATTAAATGTCCTGGCTGGTAGACATAACATTATTGCTGCCTGCTGCCGCAGGGGACAAGCATTGTAGTACCATGCATAGCACGTCAAGAGTGCACAGATGAAATTCTACGCTGCCAACAGTTGTTGGAGAGGCAGCGGTGCTGTAGTCGATACCTCGGAGCCAATGCTGGAGCTGAAATTCATCTCAGTTGAAAAGGGCACCTGTGGATCCTCGAGGAATGCATATGTTAAGATGGAAATACGCTGAGGACAGAATTGAGCATGGGGCCGCAATGGTTCCAGCCTGGAGTCTAAGTTCGCTGGTGTCTCCATTAGAGGTGTCAGACAGATGTCCAACTCGCATTCTAATCCGCAAAACAGGCATCGGAAAACAGGTACGATGCAGTCTTCGAAGACTGGTCTGAGCAATAAGAACCAAGAAACACTTAGTTCTCGAAGACGAGGTGCACCCAGATGTTGTACCATGCACTTACGGTAATATCTCTCCAGGAGAGGTTTTACAATCTTGCTGGCGGTTGGTCCGTCCATTGCGTAGCAGGTAAACGACAATCAGGATTCCAACTATTCCAAGCAGGATCAGAGGTAGACCCCCGAAAAAGTTCCAAATACAGAGTGTATAAAGTTTGGAATAACTCCGAGGACTGTCTGGAAGGTGCTAAGGAATCCTGACCCTGTGGTCTTAAATAGGTGTACAATGCCGCTCGTATCTGACATATTAACGATACAACCATCCATTTTTACTAAATGTCGGGGGCAGTTAGTACGTATTAGCGCCTCTATCTCTGTCGAGGTCCTTGCGATTTGAAGTTCAAAGGTTTCTCGAGCGGAGGTTAAGGGTACGGTCTGCTGTAAAAGCATGGCTTTCATTCTGCTCAAAGCATCAAACTGTATAAAAGAAACATTCAGTGAAGGCCATAGCAGTGCCTCCCTGACTGTATTTGTCAGAGGAAACAATACTTGCATACAGCGAGTAACCCTGGTGTTCACGGTGACCAGATAGGCAATGCCCGGAAGTATTCCACAGCAACCTTGATCATTCAGCATCAAGTAACTCCCATTCGAAAGTAACTCAAACGCTGGGGTGATCACAGCAGCTGGAGTAGGCCTGGGCCAAAATTCTGTTCCGTTCGCGGAAATTGCGATATTTTGGCATTTTCGCGTTCCGCGGAAAGCGCGAAAATGTCCAAATTTCCGCATTCCGCAGCTTAGCGATAATTTGTTTCTTGCTCGCGCTGTAAAAAAATACATTCTCGCGTTCGTGCGATCGCCTTACCTGAAACCCCACGTTCGCCGACAAGTTTTCCCGACCCGGTCGCGTTCTCCACGAGATGTTGGATTTTGGTAGCCATTTTGCGCTGTCGCGCGACAGTTCGCTGCCGCATTAACGTCATTTGTCGCACGATCACGTCTTTCTTCTCGCGATCATGCACTGCGCGAGTATGAGAAGATTGAGATCTCGAACATGTCATTCTACATCGCGAGCCAGAGGATGAGGACGCGGGCACGTCTAATCGAACGCGAACAGGAGAAAGAGACCCCGAACACGTCATATCCAACGCGACAGGGACAAAGATGAGAACGCGATCATGTCGTTTTCGACACGCCGGCGGAAGTAATGTGAAGCTCGAGAACTCAACAACGTAAAAGTTTCAATTTGGAGAGGAATATCGGCTCTAGCAGCATGAAACCTTCTGCAAATGCTGATTTTGGATGAAAACAACTCCTTACATTGACATTTGGCTTTCCTTTTTTGTGCAAGGAGTCATTTTTTTAAAAGGTGGAGAGAGGGAGGAAGTGACACAGAATCTCCAACTTCCTGTTCCTGTCCAGCAGGCTCCTCCCAGTGCTTTGTCCATCTCCTGCTCCTTCTGCCTTTGGATTTGGAGCTGGAAAGATCACTCTTTTTGTCTGCTGCATCATTGCAATTGGATTTGAGGATTTTGGGAATAGGATATTTTACAAGTAAGTGGTTGTTGTGTTTGTTTGATTGTGGGCATTGCAGTTGTAACTACAATTTATTTTTGATAATTAATTATCATCATTCCTTTTTTTATTTTTTTTTATTTTGTGGGTAGTAGTAGTAGGCCCGAGCTAGCCATGGGCATGGCCTCATGGGTGTGTGTGTGCATGATGAAGCAACTGTTCCTTTTGTTGTTTTTTTAATGTATTTCATTTTCAAGCACATTTAGGGCATGGATGGCATTGGATTGAGTTGGGGAAGTGTGTTTTTTGGGGTGGCCTTTGTGATGTTGTTGGGCCTGGCCATGTGGCTGGTGGCCATTTTGAAGCCTAGGCCTGCAAGCTTGCCTGGCCTTGTCTGCCAACAGGCCTGCTTTTTCATCCACTAGGATCAGAGCAGGTAGCCACAGCTTTATTAATCAAGTGTTTTCTGTGTGATCTGTTGAATTTAGACATCATTTAGGGCATGGATGGCATTGGATTGAGTTGGGGAAGTGTGTTTTTTGGGGTGGCCTTTGTGATGTTGTTGGGCATGGCCATGTGGCTGGTGGCCATTTTGAAGCCTAGGCCTGCAAGCTTGCCTGGCCTTGTCTGCAAACAGGCCTGCTTTCTCATCCACTAGGATCAGAGCAGGTAGCCACAGCTTTATTAATCAAGTGTTTTCTGCGTGATCTGTTGAATTTAGACATCATTTAGGGCATGGATGGCATTGGATTGAGTTGGGGAAGTGTGTTTTTTGGGGTGGCCTTTGTGATGTTGTTGGGCCTGGCCATGTGGCTGGTGGCCATTTTGAAGCCTAGGCCTGCAAGCTTGCCTGGCCTTGTCTGCAAACAGGCCTGCTTTCTCATCCACTAGGATCAGAGCAGGTAGCCACAGTGTTGGACCCGGCCGCGTGGCGTGGTCCTTAACCCCCTGGATTGTGCCCGTTCCCCACCCCGGCCTTCACGGGCCACCCGTCTGAAACTGCACCAAGGCCCTTCACCCGGAGCTGCACGTGGTCGCATACTCCTCGTGGCTCCGCCATCTTGTTGGCATCCAAGTCACACCGTGCACCCCCGCTCAACCCGGCCTCGACCCCAGCGAAGCCCCGACATCGAGGCACCACGAACTAGCCAGGGGGTGCCGCAGGACCCATTCATCGCCCCCGGTGGAGGACAGTATCGATGGGACCCCCAACTGTCCTCCCCTCTCGAGGTGTGATCGCCCTGCAACTCCCATGGGCCTGGCGCCTCTCCTGCTGGGCGTCTGGCCACCTCCACCCGGCCACTCCGCCCCCTCGGGCGCATAGGTCCGGACATCAAAGGGCTCCAGACCTATATCTGGGGCGACCCCACCACAGCTCGGCAGTTGTATCCCGGAGTCGAGAGCCCTGCTGATTGAATCGCGGCTGACCCTACGGAGAAGAACTCTTGTCGGAACCATCACGAGCCCTGCTGACTGCGTCGCGGCTCCTTCTTGTGAACCCTTTCTGAACCACCTGGAACATCGGAGCCCTGGTGACGCCGTCGCGGCCCAACCTCGCTGAAACCTCCCTCGGAGCCCTGCTGACGACGTCGCGGCTCGAGCTGAGCAGAAACCATCTTGAGAGCCCTGCTGATTTGATCGCGGCTCTCCACGAACTGTACGCCAGAGCCCTGCTGACGCCGTCGCGGCTCGACCCATCCGAGATCCGGAGGTCCTCCAGCTTGAGGATAAGAACTGGGCCCCAGGTACCCTCGTACCGCATTCCTGCCAAAGACTGTCCCGCTACCCCGACCCTTCCAAAGAGACACTGAGACTTTTGGTGGATCCCTCGATCCCTTCGTGTAAATATTGACCTCGTAACCTTTTTATTGCTGATAAAGAATTGCTTGTCACAAGACAACCTCCTTGAGTCCTGTGTGGTGGTGTTACTGTGCTAGTACGTGATAGGAGAAGGATCTCTCAGGAGACTTCTCGGCAGCGCTCGGCTACTTCGTGCAGTGTGAGGGCCCCCCTTGGTGGTCGTACCGACTCCTCGGGGTCCGCCTTCCAACATTTGGTGGCCAGCGACGGGATCCGAGCCGAACGCAGTACGTACCAGCCAGTACCCACTAGCTACCCATCCAAACGAACAGCATCATGAGCAGCCAGGAAAACAACGCGACAATGGAATTCCAGCCCGAACGGCTGGAAGAATATACGCACAAAGAATTAAAACAGATCTGCAAAGACAAAGGCATTGCAACCACCAGCCTAGGTACCAAAGAGGAGATGCAGAAAGCTCTGAGGGCATGGTTGGAGGCCGGGGCAGGCCCCTCCCAGGAAGAAGGGCCCTTGCCCCTGACTGAGACCACAGCAACCGCACCGACTCCGGCAACCGGAGGAAGAAAGAGCCTAGAAACCGGCCTCTCCGAAGAAGAAATACGAGAGCGGGAAAAGGTCCGGAGCCACGAGCTAGAGCTCGCCCGACTGCGGCTGGACGGCGAACTCCAGCTGGCAGAAAAGAAACTGGCCCTAGAGCAGCTGCGCCTTCAAGAAGAGATAGAGGAGAAGAGACGACACCGGGAGTTGGAGGAAAAAAAACTAACTCTTGAGCACGAGCGCAGTCTCAAGGAGCTCGAGATCAAGGCCAAGAACGGAGGGACCGACACCCCCAGTACTAGAGACACTCTACCGCCTCCCGAGGCCAAGGTACATATCCCGAAAGAGGTCGTCAAGGAGTATTACAAGAATGACGACATCCAACAATGGTTCAAGGCCTACGAGGTGGCCATGACCTCTCATCGGGTGCCCCGAAAAGACTGGGGCGCGGGCCTGTGGGGGCGGTTCCTGAGTGAGGGGCGGGACACGCTGCTCCAGCTACCGGAGGAGGTGATGACCTCCTACGATCACATGAAGGAGGCCCTGCTCACCCGCTATGGGCTAACAGCGGAAATGTACCGCCAGCGGTTCAGAGACTGCAAGAAAATCCCGGGTACCACATGGGTGGAATATGTGGATTTTTTCAGTCGGGCCCTAGAAGGGTGGATCAAAGGGAGCAAAGTAACCACCTACGGGCAGCTGGTCGACCTCATCGTGTGGGAACACCTTTCCAACAATTGCTTCGTGGAACTGAGACAGCACCTCCTCGACAGCAAAATGACCGACCCGCGAAAACTTGCCGTCGAGGCCGATCGATGGGTCAACTCCCGGGTCCCCCGGAACTCAATGGAGGAGTACCAGAGGAACCCCAACGGACCCCCCCGCCAGCGCGGTGGGGGGGAGGGCCGAACAGGAACCGAGACCCTCCCGCCGGGGCCCCCAGGAGCCCCCCCCGAGGGCCACCGCAGCCACATCTCTCCCCGAGCCTAGCCCGAAGGGTGGGCCCGGCCCGACCCGGACCACGGCCACCAGTGACTAGGGGTGGGCGGAATTTGCGTAATTGCGTTACGCAAATCTCCGCGAAACGGTAAAAAATCTCCGCGAACACGCAGAAATTCCGCGAACACGCGGAATTGCTTGTTCGCGATGCTTTTTTCCTGTTCGCAATTGCTGTTTGCGTGCTTGAGGAGAAATATCTCGTGAACATACATTTTTAGAACGCGAACAAGCAAAAATTTCGCGAAATCGCGGAAAGCAGACTTTTGAGCAATTTCGCGTTCTCCGCGGAACGCGAAATTACGCAAATTACGCAAATTACGCGAGCGGAACGGAATTTGCCGCCCAGGCCTACCAGTGACCTGCTACGGCTGCCAACAAACCGGACACTTTGCCAGCGATCCGGCCTGCCCCCTGAACCGAAGAAACGGGGTCGGCGGGCCCCCGCCCCGGCAGCTGACAGCCGCCGCCTTGGGGGGAGGAGAAGAGGAAGAGGAGGCCCTCGACCGAGAGAACACTGAGTGGGAGCCGGCAGCCATGTCCCTGGTCTGCCTGGGTAGCCGAGAGATGGTACCCTGCACCCCCATCCCAACCAACACCCAGAAGTACCGGCAGCAGGTCACGGTCAATGGACAACGGGCCGAAGCCCTTCGTGACACAGGCGCCAGTATCACCGCTGTCCGCTGCCACCTGGTGACCCCTGAACAGATTCTACCGAATGTGCTGTGCCCCGTACGGACGGCCGACAACAGTGAAAGCCTATGCCAGATGGCCCTGGTCCCCTTCGAGTGGGGAGGGGTGACGGGCCTGCTGAAGGTGACAGTGCGCGACGACGCCCCGGTCGACTGCCTCCTGGGGAACGACTTGGAAAGTTCCCCCTGGGCTCAAGTAGAGCGACGAGAGCACCTCCGAATGTTGGGACTGGCTGATTGGGCCTGCGCCATCACCCGGTCCATGACCACCCAGGCCCCCCGCTCATCCTCGACCTCCGGGACCGCCCAACCCGAGGGGCTCACACCCCCTCCCACCAGCAGCGAGGAGGAGGCGGACACCGACCCTGGACCCAGCGAATCCTCCCCCGAAGAGATGGCTTCTCCGAGCGCCCTCCCAGAGCTGACACAATGGCGACACGAAGGGGGCCCCACCCGAGAGCAGTTCCAGCAAGAACAACAGTCCTGTCCCTCTCTCGAAGGGGTCCGACAACAGGCGTCCACGCAAGCCAACGGTGACCAGACCGGCACCCACTGGGTCTACTGGGCCGAGGGCCTGTTGTACAGTGAACAGAAAGTAGCAGAACTCGGGGCCAGCCGCGTGTTGGTGGTCCCCCTCCGCTTCCGGGAGTTCCTTCTCAACCTGGCCCATGATGTGCCCCTCGCCGGACACTTGGGGCAAGACAAAACGTACAGTCGTCTGGTGACCCACTTCTACTGGCCCCGGATGCGGAGAGATGTGGACAACCACTGCCGGTCCTGCCAGACCTGCCAAGCCAGCGGAAAGACGGGGGGTCGGGTCAAGGCCCCCCTCCAGCCCTTTCCAGCCGTCAGCACCCCGTTCGAACGGGTCGGAATCGATATTGTGGGACCCCTGGACCCCCAAACCGCCCTGGGCCACCGCTTCATCCTGGTCCTCGTGGACCACGCCACCAGGTACCCGGAGGCGGTCCCGCTAAGGACTATAACGGCCCCTGTGGTCGGCCGGGCCTTGATGGGGATCTTCTCCCGAGTGGGATTCCCCAGCGAAGTGGTGAGCGACCGCGGCACGAACTTTATCTCCAGGTACATGCGGTCCCTGTGGCAACAGTGCGGGGTCACATACAAGTTCACGACCCCCTATCACCCTCAGGGGAACGGACTGGTTGAGCGGTTCAACCGAACATTAAAAGGGATGATCCAGGGCCTGGAAGAACCCCTCAGGCGGAAATGGGATGTCCTGCTGCCCTGCCTCCTGTTTGCCTATCGGGAGGTCCCGCAGAAGTCCCTGGGGTTCAGCCCGTTTGAACTATTGTATGGACACCCGGTCCGCGGACCGCTCAGCCTGGTCAAGGAGGGCTGGGAGATGAAGCCCCGAGGCGCCCCTCCTGACGTCTACCGATACCTCCTGACCCTCCGAAACCAGACCCGCAGGTTCCGAGCCATGACCGAAGCCAACCTCGAGGCCAGCCAGGAGGACATGAAGCGGTGGTACGATCGCAACACCTCTACTATAGAATTCGAGCCAGGTCAGAAAGTATGGGTCATGGCCCCGGTCGAACCCGGCGCCCTCCAGGACAAGTGGACCGGGCCCTTCAAGGTGGTGGAGAAGAAAAGTCCCGTCACCTACCTGGTCGATCTGGAGTCCCCCCGGAACCCCCTCCGGGTCCTACATGCTAACAGGCTAAAACCCCACTTCGCCCGGACCGAACTGAGCCTGCTGCTGGCGACTGACGAAGGGGGCGAGGACGATTCCGAGCCCTTGCCCGACCTCTTGCAATCCGACATTCACGATGGATCAATCGAAGGGGTCCAACTCGCCTCGTCCCTGACCCCGGAACAGCGCAACGACTGCCAGCAATTACTGCGGGACTACGCAGCCCTCTTCTCTCTCACCCCGGGGGTGACCCACTGGTGCGTCCACGACGTCGACACCGGGGAGAGCCCCCCCATACGACACAGAGCCTACCGGGTGCCTGACCGAGTGCGGGCCTGCATCCAGGCCGAAGTAGCGAAGATGCTGGCCCTGGGGGTCATCGAGCCTTCCGACAGCCCGTGGGCCAGCCCTGTCGTCCTGGTGCCCAAGGCCGCAGCTCCCGGTCACCCCCCAGAGTTGCGATTCTGCGTGGACTACCGAGCCCTGAATGCAGTAACCAAGACAGACGCACACCCGATACCCCGGGCCGACGAACTCATCGACCGCCTAGGGGCCGCTCGCTACTTGAGCACGCTGGACCTCACCGCCGGGTACTGGCAAATCCAGCTCACCCCCGGCGCCCAAGAAAGATCCGCCTTTTCAACCCCGGATGGGCATTACCACTTTCGGGTGATGCCCTTCGGAATGAAGAACGCCCCGGCCACCTTCCAAAGACTGGTGAACAAGGTGTTGGCCGGGCTTGAGGCCTTCAGCGCGGCCTACTTAGATGACATTGCCGTGTACAGCAACCACTGGGCCGAGCACCTCCTCCACCTGAAGGCCGTCCTGGCCGCCCTCCAGCGGGCCGGACTCACGATCAAGGCCAGCAAATGTCAAATCGGCCACGGATCCGTGACCTACCTGGGCCATCAAGTGGGGAGCGGGCAGGTGGCCCCCCTCCAAGCGAAGATAGATGCCATCCAGACCTGGGAACCCCCCACTACCCAGACCGCTGTCCGGGCCTTCCTGGGCCTCACCGGATACTACCGGCGGTTTATCCGGGACTATGGGAGCATTGTTGGCCCCCTCACAGAGTTAACGTCCAAAAAGCAGCCCAAGAAGGTACACTGGACACCCCGCTGCCAAACAGCCTTCGACACCCTAAAGACAGCCATGTGTACTGCTCCGGTGCTGCAGGCCCCGGACTACCAGAAGGAGTTCGTGGTACAGACGGACGCCTCTGAGTATGGGATCGGGGCCGTCCTATCCCAAGCCGACGAAAAGGGGCTCGACCGACCAGTGGCCTTCATCAGCCGACGACTACTGCCCCGAGAGCAACGCTGGAGCACTATTGAGCGTGAGGCCTTCGCTGTGGTGTGGGCCCTCAAGAAGCTCCGGCCCTACCTCTTTGGCACCCACTTCCGGGTCCAGACCGACCACCGGCCCTTGCAATGGTTAATGCAAATGCGGGGCGAGAACCCCAAGCTGCTGCGGTGGTCCATCTCGCTACAAGGGATGGACTTTGACGTCGAACACCGGCCCGGCAATGACCACGCCAACGCCGACGGCCTGTCCCGCTTCTTCCGCCTTGACGAGGAGAATCCCCAAGGAGATGGGTGACTCTCCATGCCTTCGGCTGGGGGGGACGCCTGTTGGACCCGGCCGCGTGGCGTGGTCCTTAACCCCCTGGATTGTGCCCGTTCCCCACCCCGGCCTTCACGGGCCACCCGTCTGAAACTGCACCAAGGCCCTTCACCCGGAGCTGCACGTGGTCGCATACTCCTCGTGGCTCCGCCATCTTGTTGGCATCCAAGTCACACCGTGCACCCCCGCTCAACCCGGCCTCGACCCCAGCGAAGCCCCGACATCGAGGCACCACGAACTAGCCAGGGGGTGCCGCAGGACCCATTCATCGCCCCCGGCGGAGGACAGTATCGATGGGACCCCCAACTGTCCTCCCCTCTCGAGGTGTGATCGCCCTGCAACTCCCATGGGCCTGGCGCCTCTCCTGCTGGGCGTCTGGCCACCTCCACCCGGCCACTCCGCCCCCTCGGGCGCATAGGTCCGGACATCAAAGGGCTCCAGACCTATATCTGGGGCGACCCCACCACAGCTCGGCAGTTGTATCCCGGAGTCGAGAGCCCTGCTGATTGAATCGCGGCTGACCCTACGGAGAAGAACTCTTGTCGGAACCATCACGAGCCCTGCTGACTGCGTCGCGGCTCCTTCTTGTGAACCCTTTCTGAACCACCTGGAACATCGGAGCCCTGCTGACGCCGTCGCGGCCCAACCTCGCTGAAACCTCCCTCGGAGCCCTGCTGACGACGTCGCGGCTCGAGCTGAGCAGAAACCATCTTGAGAGCCCTGCTGATTTGATCGCGGCTCTCCACGAACTGTACGCCAGAGCCCTGCTGACGCCGTCGCGGCTCGACCCATCCGAGATCCGGAGGTCCTCCAGCTTGAGGATAAGAACTGGGCCCCAGGTACCCTCGTACCGCATTCCTGCCAAAGACTGTCCCGCTACCCCGACCCTTCCAAAGAGACACTGAGACTTTTGGTGGATCCCTCGATCCCTTCGTGTAAATATTGACCTCGTAACCTTTTTATTGCTGATAAAGAATTGCTTGTCACAAGACAACCTCCTTGAGTCCTGTGTGGTGGTGTTACTGTGCTAGTACGTGATAGGAGAAGGATCTCTCAGGAGACTTCTCGGCAGCGCTCGGCTACTTCGTGCAGTGTGAGGGCCCCCCTTGGTGGTCGTACCGACTCCTCGGGGTCCGCCTTCCAACACACAGCTTTATTAATCAAGTGTTTTCTGTGTGATCTGTTGAATTTAGACATCATTTAGGGCATGGATGGCATTGGATTGAGTTGGGGAAGTGTGTTTTTTGGGTTGGCCTTTGTGATGTTGTTGGGCCTGGCCATGTGGCTGGTGGCCATTTTGAAGCCTAGGCCTGCAAGCTTGCCTGGCCTTGTCTGCCAACAGGCCTGCTTTTTCATCCACTAAGATCAGAGCAGGTAGCCACAGCTTTATTAATCAAGTGTTTGCTGTGTGATCTGTTGAATTTAGACATCATTTAGGGCATGGATGGCATTGGATTACGTTGGTGAAGTGTGTTTTTTGGGGTGGCCTTTGTGATGTTGTTGGGCCTGGCCATGTGGCTGGTGGCCATTTTGAAGCTTAGGCCTGCAAGCTTGCCTGGCCTTGTCTGCCAACAGGCCTGCTTTTTCATCCACTAGGATCAGAGCAGGTAGCCACAGCTTTCTTAATCAAGTGTTTTCTGTGTGATCTGTTGAATTTAGACATCATTTAGGGCATGGATGGCATTGGATTGAGTTGGGGAAGTGTGTTTTTTGGGGTGGCCTTTGTGATGTTGTTGGGCCTGGCCATGTGGCTGGTGGCCATTTTGAAGCCTAGGCCTGCAAGCTTGCCTGGCCTTGCCTGCCAACAGGCCTGCTTTTTCATCCACTAGGATCAGAGCAGGTAGCCACAACTTTATTAATCAAGTGTTTTCTGTGTGATCTGTTGAATTTAGACATCATTTAGGGCATGGATGGCATTGGATTGAGTTGGGGAAGTGTGTTTTTTGGGGTGGCCTTTGTGATGTTGTTGGGCCTGGCCATGTGGCTGGTGGCCATTTTGAAGCCTAGGCCTGCAAGCTTGCCTGGCCTTGTCTGCCAACAGGCCTGCTTTTTCATCCACTAGGATCAGAGCAGGTAGCCACAACTTTATTAATCAAGTGTTTTCTGTGTGATCTGTTGAATTTAGACATCATTTAGGGCATGGATGGCATTGGATTGAGTTGGGGAAGTGTGTTTTTTGGGGTGGCCTTTGTGATGTTGTTGGGCCTAGCCATGTGGCTGGTGGCCATTTTGAAGCCTAGGCCTGCAAGCTTGCCTGGCCTTGACTGCCAACAGGCCTGCTTTTTCATCCACAAGGATCAGAGCAGGTAGCCACAGCTTTATTAATCAAGTGTTTTCTGAGTGATCTGTTGAATTTAGACATCATTTAGGGCATGGATGGCATTGGATTGAGTTGGGGAAGTGTGTTTTTTGGGGTGGCCTTTGTGATGTTGTTGGGCCTGGCCATGTGGCTGGTGGCCATTTTGAAGCCTAGGCCTGCAAGCTTGCCTGGCCTTGTCTGCAAACAGGCCTGCTTTCTCATCCACTAGGATCAGAGCAGGTAGCCACAGCTTTATTAATCAAGTGTTTTCTGTGTGATCTGTTGAATTTAGACATCATTTAGGGCATGGAGGGCATTGGATTGAGTTGGGGAAGTGTGTTTTGGGGTGGCCTTTGTGATGTTGTTGGGCCTGGCCATGTGGCTGGTGGCCATTTTGAAGCCTAGGCCTGCAAGCTTGCCTGGCCTTGTCTGCCAACAGGCCTGATTTTTCATCCACTAGGATCAGAGCAGGTAGCCACAACTTTATTAATCAAGTGTTTTCTGTGTGATCTGTTGAATTTAGACATCATTTAGGGCATGGATGGCATTGGATTACGTTGGTGAAGTGTGTTTTTTGGGGTGGCCTTTGTGATGTTGTTGGGCCTGGCCATGTGGCTGGTGGCCATTTTGAAGCCTAGGCCTGCAAGCTTGCCTGGCCTTGTCTGCCAACAGGCCTGCTTTTTCATCCACTAGGATCAGAGCAGGTAGCCACAGCTTTATTAATCAAGTGTTTTCTGTGTGGTCTGTTGAATTTAGACATCATTTAGGGCATGGATGGCATTGGATTGAGTTGGGGAAGTGTGTTTTTTGGGGTGGCCTTTGTGATGTTGTTGGGCCTGGCCATGTGGCTGGTGGCCATTTTGAAGCCTAGGCCTGCAAGCTTGCC
Source organism: Triturus cristatus (assembly GCF_964204655.1). Lineage (NCBI taxonomy): Eukaryota > Metazoa > Chordata > Amphibia > Caudata > Salamandridae > Triturus > Triturus cristatus. The sequence continues at coordinate 421,715,125 of NC_140592.1, read as the reverse complement.
TGGCCTTGTCTGCCAACAGGCCTGCTTTTTCATCCACTAGGATCAGAGCAGGTAGCCACATCTTTCTTAATCAAGTGTTTTCTGTGTGATCTGTTGAATTTAGACATCATTTAGGGCATGGATGAAATTGGATTGAGTTGGGGAAGTGTGTTTTTTGGGGTGGCCTTTGTGATGTTGTTGGGCCTGGCCATGTGGCTGGTGGCCATTTTGAAGCCTAGGCCTGCAAGCTTGCCTGGCCTTGCCTGCCAACAGGCCTGCTTTTTCATCCACTAGGATCAGAGCAGGTAGCCACAGCTTTATTAATCAAGTGTTTTCTGTGTGATCTGTTGAATTTAGACATCATTTAGGGCATGGATGGCATTGGATTGAGTTGGGGAAGTGTGTTTTTTGGGGTGGCCTTTGTGATGTTGTTGGGCCTAGCCATGTGGCTGGTGGCCATTTTGAAGCCTATGCCTGCAAGCTTGCCTGGCCTTGATTGCCAACAGGCCTGCTTTTTCATCCACAAGGATCAGAGCAGGTAGCCACAGCTTTATTAATCAAGTGTTTTCTGAGTGATCTGTTGAATTTAGACATCATTTAGGGCATGGATGGCATTGGATTGAGTTGGGGAAGTGTGTTTTTTGGGGTGGCCTTTGTGATGTTGTTGGGCCTGGTCATGTGGCTGGTGGCCATTTTGAAGCCTAGGCCTGCAAGCTTGCCTGGCATTGTCTGCCAACAGGCCTGCTTTTTCATCCACTAGGATCAGAGCAGGTAGCCACAGCTTTATTAATCAAGTGTTTTCTGAGTGATCTGTTAAATGTAGACATCATTTAGGGCCTGGATGGCATTGGATTGAGTTGGGGAAGTGTGTTTTTTGGGGTGGCCTTTCTGATGTTGGTTGTCTTAAAGACATGCTTTTTTTGTATGTGTCTGGTGTGTTGGTTGGTGTGCAATGCATGCACCCTGCAGACCTTTTTGGGGCCTGTGAATGTTCGTATTTCCATTTTGTTGCATTAAAAAGGCAGAGCAGTGTGCTTTAGCATGCATCCTTTACTTGGCTTTTATAGGCCTTTTGTCAGCTCCTGGTGTTTCCGAGGCCCCCGGCTTGTTTGTGATTTGTGAGTGTCCATGTGGGTGGTGGCCTTTTTTGGTGTTTTGACTGTGAGTTATTAGTGTCCTGCTTTTGCCATAGGCCTGCATGGTTTTCCTATTGGCTATTTGGCTTACTGCTTCCATCCATCCTCCCCCTTTGCCAGCAGCAGCTCCGTGGATGCTGAGATGCTCAAATAATTTAATGGTCCACCCCACTTTCATTACATTTTTATTTTGGTGGTTATTATTAACTTTCCTATCCTTCCTGAGAGTGTAGTGTGTGGCTGTACACAGTAGTATAACATAGCTATAGTTAAAAAAAAAGTCATAAATGGCTAGACTATCTTTTGTTTGCACTAGTACAGTACTAAGTAACTGAACCACAACAACAAATGCAACATTTCACTGATGTTCTTCTCCTGTCTTATTTGCTTTTAGGTGCACAAAAGACAGAGTAGGAGGTGTCATCAGCATCCCCCGGCTACCTGTTGTACTGCCAGCCAGACAGAAGTCCTGCTGCGCATCACGTCCACGTGTGACCAGAACTTGTTGTGCATCTGCATCCTGCCTGACATCTGAAGAAGATGGCCCCAAAGAAAGGTACCAGGTCCAATACCAAGAAAGTTGCCGGTGAGAAGAAGGAACAGAAAAAGGAAGTGCCATTAACCACGACTGGTGGTGTGCCGGCCAATGTTTTTTTTGGCACCAAAGCATTGTCCGGGAACCAAGCTGGGAGCAGCACAGCAGTCCAACCCCACCAACCTAGGCCCAAGGGCTTTAGTGTCGCAGAGGTAGCCAGTCTACTAACGAGCAGCGATGTTGAAGAAATGTCATTACCGCAAAGTAGTACACAATCAAGTTCAACGCAGGCGCAAACTCAGCAGATCAGTGTGCAGCCGCCGCAACAAGAACAGCAGCAGCCACCGCAACAAGAACAGAAGCAGCCGCCGCAACAAGAACAGAAGCAGCCGCCGCAACAAGAACAGCAGCAGCTGCCGCAACAGCCCACCATAGTAGTTGTTGCTCCTGATGTAGGGGCATTTCAGGAAATCGAGCTTCCTGCAGAAAAAGTGGAGCAAAGTCAAACCACCATTTCAGAAGATCTATTGTCTTCCAGACCACCAGCAAGGAAAAGGAGGCTTAGTCCATCATATTCTTCTTCAAGCCCCACTTCTGATGATCGTGATGACACTTGGGTCCCACCAGCTCGGTCTGAGAGTGATATACGCCACAAGACAATGCTTCTGAAAAGGAAGGTCCTAGAAAAACTTAGAGTTATGGAGGTAGATGTAGAAGAGGGGGGTGATGATGTTGATGAAGACGAGCCAGTCATCACGCACATTACTCCCGCCCCAAAGGGATTGGAGACCGACATTCTCACCCTATCCAGAAAGGCTGCTACTGAGCGGGATGTAGCACGGATCTCACCAACACAGGTTACACCACCACTACCTCCAGCTGCCATATTTTCCAAGGCCCGGCAGGGACCTACATCCAGCTCAACCATCTCAGTAGGAAGTGGTAGTAAAAGTCACAGTGTAGGTGGACAGGGTCACATATTTTCAAGCACCCCCTCAAGTTCATCTGGTGTTGAAAGTGGCACATCCAGCAGTGCCAGAAAGTTCTCCTCCCCAGTTTGGGACTTCTTTTCTGTTAGCGCCAAGGAGGAGAACGTTGCTATATGCTCAATTTGTCGGCAAGGTGTTCGGCGTGGTAAGCTTGGTTCAAACTATGGTACCGGAGGACAAGCAAGTCATCTCAGAATACACCACACTATCGTGTGGGAGGATCACCTACTTAAGTTAAAAGAAAGTAGAAAAACTAAACCCATTGAAGTTGGTCAGGATTCAGAATCAGGGAGCGATATTATTGTGGTGGCAGGTGAAGAACAGGGAGGCATTTCTAGCCCTGTCTCCAGTAGTGCAGTCACTGCAGTAGTAACGCCCACATCCTCCTCAGTAACATCAGAGTGGCACCGCAGTAAGAGCCATACTCAGAGTGTGGGTGAGACACCAAGGCGACCGGCGAGTACCTCAATGAGACAATCTGTGTCGTTGAGCCTTAGTGGGTTAATGAAAACAGCACCACTAAGGAAAGTAAGCCAGCCTACCATTGAGAGCATGTTTAGGTTGGAGGGGCAGTTCCAACGCAACCACCCAACGGCACGATTGTACAATGCGAAGCTGGCTAAAATGTTAGCGCTGGACCTTCTTCCTTTTTCATTTGTGGAAGGGGTGGGTTTCCTTGAATTTGTGTCTGCCATCTGCCCGAAATGGAAAGTTCCCAGCCGGTCCTATTTCGCAAGAATTGCTGTTCCAGCACTACATCATGATGTGCTGGAATTGGTTGGACAAGCTTTGGAGAAGAGTGCTGTGCACAATATCCACCTGACAACAGACATGTGGAGCAGTTGCCAAGCCACAGATTACATGTGCATCACTGCACACTGGATCTCTTTTGTGGGGGTTAGAGATAAACTATCTGCACGAGGTGTTGTTGACACAGCTGCGATTTTTGAAGGTACTCGGAAACATGCAACTGTAGCCATGTTCGCCATGGAGAAATCTCATACGGCTGAAAAAATTTAGAAGAGTTTCTCACCAAGGTTTTGGAATGGCTGCGGCCCAGAGGGCTTGGTATTGGTTTTGTTGCCACAGACAATGGCAGTAATGTACTTAAGGCCATGGAACTTGGTTCCTATTTCAGGGTTCCGTGTTTGGCACACTGCATAAACATTATAGTGCAAGACTTTCTGAAAAAAGAACCCATAGTCAGCAATTTACTGGCCATCTGCCGAAGAATATGCAATCATTTCAGCCATTCTTTTAAAGCTCGGAAGCAGCTGAGGATCACCCAACGTGAATTTAGGATGCCAGTCAAGGCACTCATCCAGGAGGTGGCAACACGTTGGAACTCAACGTATTACATGCTTGATCGTCTGTACGAACAGCACAGGTCCCTCCATGAATATGTCTGGTACAGAAGCAGTGATGCTAGTATTAAAGGCATGACCCTTCAGAGGGAGCAATGGACCCTAATTAAATGCCTGAATGAGATGCTGTCTCCTTTTGAGGTCTTCACACGTGAAGTCAGCAAGGAGGACTGTACAATGGGCCAAGCTATCCCATTGTTGCAAATGCTAGAGCATGAGGTGAATAATGTGTCTGAATCCTACAAAGGTGTAGAGGACAGAAGGCAAGCCCATGACTTGGTGGAGAGCTTATCCAGGCGCTTAACTGAAAATGTAAGTATACCAAATAAAATTTTGTCAAAAGAACATTACATTTGTGCCACAATTCTGGATCCACGTGCAAAAGTAGGACTAGTGAAGACATTCCTTGCTTTTTCCGACAATGATGTTGCCCGCTACAAAAGTTGTATAGCTGAAGCAGCTATTAAGTTTGAAAATGAAGGGCTGCTAATTAAAAGCCCGCCACATCAACCCACAACAAGTACTGATACTGAAGCAGGCCATGCAGAATCAAGTGCAACTTCGTCGGCTGAGGGCAGTGCGGTTGGCTCACAATCACAACACTCACCATCACTATCGACTACAGAAACAAAAACTGGATCATTAGGCCGAGTACAATCATCATCATTACAGGATTGGTATGTAAAGATGGACTATTGTAAGCACAGTGCTGATGCACAGAAAAAACAGCACAAAAGCTTACCATCAGCAACCCTGAACATTGTGCGGATGGTCCAGGCCTATCTGGACGACCCAACAGAGGTGTACGTTGATCAAAACCCATTGCAGTATTGGTATAGGAAAAGGTCTGAATGGCCACAGCTCAGCAGGCTGGCGATAAGCTATCTGGCTTGCCCTGTCGCAAGTGTCTCTTCAGAATGTGTTTTCAGTGCTGCTGTTTCCATTGTAACATTGAGACGGACCAGTCTATCTCCAAAAAACGTGGAGAGGTTAACAATGATCAAAATGAATCAGCACTTCATACCACCGAATTACACAGTACATGAATCAACAGAGGAAGATGAGGACAGCAGCTCAGGTGACGGAAGTATTGTGTCAGATGATTACCTAGTACTGGAAGAACCCCCAGAGTTTGAGGACGAGCTATACTTCCCTGACAATTAGGCTCGCACTTACTGTCTTCCTCCCTTTTTTCCCCCTTTGTTTATGTGTCTGTCGTTCCGGTTATAAACTTGTGAATCGCAACAAATCCATTATCACCGTCTTCTACTCTTCTAATTTAATATACAAGTTTCAGGTGTCTGCCATTTGACAGTACAGTCCTCCGAATCCAGCTCCTCCGCTCGATCATACTGAATCTCCTGCTCAATTCCATTTCCCTCATGAATGATGATTGGATAATGGTAACAACATATTCAAACTTTCCTCGTCCTTCCAAAACAAGTGGACCATGAATCAGATGACTACTATAGCTATCCTCCTTTCAGAGCCGAGAGAGACTGGCCATTTACTGAAAATAAGATGGAACAGGTAATGATTGATGCCATGCATTGGACGCAGAGTCGCAGACTGAATGATTTAGATTTTGTTGTGTTTGTTGTGCATGAATTTATGTAATTGTGCACTGTCACTAATCAACTTTACAGAACACACTAAACTTAACTCAAGGTGAATTCAATTTTCCCCTTCTTGCAAATAAGAAATGTGTACTTCTCCTGCATCTTGGTGATACATTGCTTTTAATTCAATACAGGAAGGGGACTCACTCAATCTGCGCAATGCGTATGACTGTGACACAATAGCACCGTCCATGATGATGATGGCGAAATAGACGGCCCGTTAACAAGATAAGATGGAACAGGTAATGATTGATGCCATGCATTGGCCGCAGAGTCGCAGACTGAATGATGTAGATTTTGTTGTGTTTGTTGCGCATGAATTTACGTAATTGTGCACTGCCACTAATCAACTTTCTACAGAACACACTAATTTTCCCCTTCTTGCAAATAAGAAATGTGTACTTCTCCTGCATCTTGGTGATACATTGCTTTTAATTCAATACAGGAAGGGGACTCACTCAATCTGCGCAATGCAAATGACTGTGACACAACAGCACCGTCCATGATGATGATGGCGAAAGAGACGGCCCGTTAACTTAAGATGAGAAGGAACAAGTAATGAATGATGACAATTAATGGCATGCATTGGACACCTGACTCTGAGCTATTGGTCTTTGTGTTTGCGTTGTTTGTTTGTTGTGCACAAAGTGATGTCAAAGTGTACTAGTAGTAATCTATCTTTCTGTACACAATAAAGAATGACTCAAGTCAGTAATATTTATATTTCTACTCTTGTTGTGTCATAAAAAATTTACTTATACTGCAGGCCGATCTTCAGTCAGTCAGTAAAAGTATCAGAGATGATGATGAAGTCAGGAGGATGTTTCAGGAGTGGCATAAAACGGAAAAGCCTAAAGGTAAACACGTCAACAACAACCACAGCAGACCCAAATGTCTGTGTAGAAGTTGAATAGAGTGTAGCGGTGGGATGACTGCAGTGCATTGATTTTACTAACTTAAACTGTAAAATGCTATGTTTGGAATGGATAATGTGCTTTGTGTTTGTCCAACTCTTTGAGAGAAAAAAAAAGGACTCTAAAGTGTTAACGTAGGAGTGCTAATGCTAAGCACTGTGGGCCTGCTCTCTCCTGTTACTGTTGAAGGTCAATGCTGGAAACAGACTAGAGTAGAGATGATGCATACATGCCACCTCGGAAAGTGTTCTTGTTGCACTACACCATCACTTGTTCATTTGTTTTCACTTTCTTTCTCAATATCCCCTTTGGTTTTCAATCTACAATTACAGGCCGGGCCTTGCCCTAAACTTTGTAAAACATTACAATGCATATTAATTACCTTACCAATCCATCACCTTTTTTTTTCCACCCGAGCAGTGGTGAGGCGACACACCCAAGATTGGTGGACGAGAGGAGCAAGAGGAATGCCGAGATGCAAATCCAGTCCACATTTTTGACCGGGATAAGACAGTATCCACTTTTATCTTCTTTTAACCCCTTCGGTGCTCATGACGGAACGGTTCCGTCATGAGCCACGGTTGAGCTGTGCTCATGACGGAACCGTTCCGTCATGACCACGCCCGCGCAAGATTCCGTCAGCACAGCGGCGGAATTTGCGCAGCATGGAAGGGGTTAAATCATTTGATTAATATCTTGTATACAATCTTTACAACAGTGTGTTTTTGGAGTTGTTATCATTAGGTTTGCTCTGTGTTTACGTTTCTTCCCTACCAATATTTAAAATTTCTATTTGCTATGTGTTAAAGTATTAAGGCCGGAACAACAGAACAAGAACTAGAAGTGTATGTAATCCGGGTCTCTCATCATCATGCATGCATTGCCTTTTTCTCCCTTAACATATGGATATGGTAGTCTTCAATGATTGTCGTTTGTTTGTCTATGTATGCATACTGTTTTTCTATGTCAAACCTTTCCCAAAAACCCCCTTCCCATCCATTCAACAAACCCTAACCCTCTTCCCCCGGGCTGTGTGACTTATTGTCGAGGTGTAACTAAATTAAATGTACACCAATACTTAATCACACACTTGCTGGGGCGGATGTGGTGAAAGCAACACTACTTCAATTTCAAGGCAGAGCGATGATCTTCTTCTGCTTGGCCACCCATGAGTAGGATATTTCAGAGGTTATTTTATTTAACAAAGGAACATATACCTCAGCATGAATTGCCGGCATTGATTGGATTTGTTTGTTGTCATTCCTCATATAGAGCACTAACTGTTAGACTGTAGGCATAGTCAAGTGACTCGACACAACTATAGTTTGTAACTCTGTCTAGTAGGCTATCCTCCAAAACACCATTCAGTTTTTTTGTCAAATATTTGAGCATATTATTGTTGCTCAGTAAGTTCTGTACTGTACTTCATTCAACTACTCTTCTAACAGTCTCTCAAAGGCGATTGACTGTCTCCTTTTCTTTTTTTGGAAATGCTGCCGCCCTGCCAGTGTCTACTACTACTACTATACTACCACCACCACCACCCCAATCATGGCATGTATGAAAAAGGAAACCATCTGCACCATCCAGCCAGTGCTGTGACACAGTTGGACATAAACATCAAGCACCGGTAAGAGACAAGTTTGGGGGAGGTAGAATTAATAATGGACATGTCAATGATTTCGTTTTCACACACCGGTACAAAGAATGCATAGACTAGAGGACAGACTGAAAGTACTAGAAGGACCAGTCAGTGAGTGAGGTGGGTCTCTCATCTATCTGTTTGTGTCTTATACAGTCAGCCAATTATTGAAATCAAACACAGGCTATGGGCGGCCATGCACCAGCAAGGAAACAGTGTGATGTTAAACAGTTACCCCACCTACAAAACATTAACAACATTGCATGTAACATAGAAAAATATATTTAATTTACCCTAACAAAAATAAACTAAACCCACAAAAGCTGACCCACCCCCCTCCCTAACCCCAACCACTGTCCATAATAGAAAAAAGTCTGTAACGCCCAAACGAGTTAAGAACAAGAATTAAAAAAGGGGCAGACCAGGATGACAGGGACTAACTGGTGGGGCAGGACTCGAGGAGGACACGCATCTGGCGCATCTCGCCCTCTAAACGGGCGACGCGGCGTCTCAGGGTGCGGCAGTTGCAGCCACAGTGGGGGGGGGCACCGGAGATGGCACGGTGGCGGCGGGCAGCCGCCAGACGGTGGCGCCGTACCGCTGGAGGGTGGTGGCTAGGGCCCGGGCCACGGGAGGAGGCTTCCTCAATTGCTGCTGCAGTCTCCTCCTCCTCCTCGGCTAAGACCACCAGCCGCCAGTATTCTCGCTGGATTGCCTCCAGCTTCTGGCGCCGTGCCTTGGCGGCCAACTCCCTACGATTTAGTTTAGGAGTAGCTGTGTATCGAAAAGAAAAAAACAAGACAATTGTAAAATATACTCTTAGAAAAACAGTAAGACAAGTTAATTATTTATACACATAGTGGCATGGTAGAGTAGCACTATAAAGCACAGTAGTACATAACATTTTAAATCGCGCCCGTCCTTCTTCCTTCCACCCGTCTTTCACTTTTTAGTTGAACAGTGCACCAGGTGCTCTTCTCCATAAAACTTTCAAAGCGGAGTTGAAATTAGATAGATGAGGCCATTGGTTACTCAATACTCCCGCTCCTATGCAAATTAAAGGGATTCTAGTCTTATAGTTCACACTTCAAACGTTCACAACAACTCATACTTACTACTTACGACATCGTATGGCGGGCAGACTTTGTCCGCCCGCCATCCTCATGCTAAAAAGGGTGGGGGTCCCGTGGGGACAATTAATTAGGATGATGCGTCCGGCACATTGGCTGGCGCATCCTGTTTTTTTTACATTCTGGTTGGCAGTGCCGAAAGCAATGCTAAAAATACATGTTGTGCTGCTTTTCCAAGCACAACATGACGGGCCCCGCACGGAGCCTGTCACGTTTTGCTTGGAAAGGCGGGGGGGGTACCATAGCATAGGTAGGTACCCTCCATGGGGGCACCCAAGCATACTCTGCAATGTCTGCAAGCCTTTCCGTGGCGGACGGCAATGCCGCCACACAAAGGCATTCCAAAATGCAGATTATATGGCTGGCGGTGTGTTCAGAGAGACACCACCGGCATATTGAACCCTTTTCCGCCTGGTCGACATGTGGGGGGTCTGAATAATTTCTACAGGGATGGCGGAGGTTTGCCCCTGCGGTGTCGGCAGTGAATTCCAGCCGGCCCGGCGGGGGCAATACGCCCACCATCCTAATGGGGCCCTAAGTCACAACTGTACAGTATACATATACATACAGTACACCCTTGCAGTGAGTGTGCTGTCAAGTTCAACAATAGTTAAGGATTATGAATCTAACTTACCACCGCCTGCCACTGGTGCTGCCACTCCCCCTACCGCTCCTTCGTCGGTATCGGCAGCAACTGCCGCATCCTCTCCCTCCGCGTCGCCTTGTTCGCTGGCCCCGGCACTGGTGGTCGGTAGTGCACTAGAAAACATTACACATTTATTAGGCGTCATATACACCTCCCCCCTATTGATCAGTTGCAAGGTTGAAAAATGAGTTAATACTAACATACATCACTAGTACAAATCAGGTAGTAGTAGTGTAGACACTAATAGTTATATATGATCATTGTAGCCTTTGCTTAATTAGCCCTAGCCATGCTACCATTTTACCTTTGTGGCTTTTATTTTTGCACATGTGACGTTACCTTTACCTTGCAGCTTCTTAAGACACCTTTGAGCCCACATGACCTGCCTCACACTGCTACTGTCTAGTCTACGCGCTGCGTACAAGCGGTCCACAAACATTAACAAGCCACTTTTTTAGGAAGTACTGGTGTACTACTGTTACTGTTAGTCCATATTGCTTATCCATAGATGCTACACTTTTTGGCACGGGTGAGAAATGCTTGCAAGTTGCAATATACTAACGCACACCATTTCTTTTTTCGCATTACAGACGCAAGATTCCCTTCTACGATCCAGAGCTTCTGAATGATGCAACAACTACCAGTACTAGGTTCTTCTAAGGTGAGGGGTCCCTTCACTCACATCTTCTTTTACAAATTTATATAAACTAAATTGCTATGGGATGGTGGTGCTGCCTTCCACCACTGTTCAGTTATCATGATTTAATTCCCAACTGTATAAGTGTAACAATGTATATTGTTTTAATGTTATTGATTTTCCGGTTGGTGCTGCTAAGAAAACAGTGTACAGACCTTCTCAAATTGAAACAAACATTTTGAACTTACATAGACTTGGTGGTATTTTTTGTGGACTAACTTACACGAGTGAGCAAATTAAAGTAAGGGTGTGCATGTGAATTGCTTCCACGACTGAGAGGTTGGGTGTGTTATGTTCTGGGTTGTCTACTTGTTGGGTATCTTGGGGGGAGGTTTCCGAGACGTAATAGTTATGACAAGACAGTACTATAGTCAAGCAGTGGAATTGTGGTGGGTGCGGAATTTCTGATTGAGGTGTGCAAGGAAGGTCCAACCTACCATCACCAACATCCTATTTTCTGGTGCAAATGTATGTGCAAGATCCCTACAAAAGTAGTATGTCCTATAGGGTATCATATCAAAATAGTAATAAATCTGGTAGGGCTGTTGTTGCTGTGAATTTTCAAAGCCTCAAGATCAATAAGAGTAAAAGTAGTACAAGACGACGACCCAACGGATTGGACTCAATGGCTCGAGCTACTGGTGAATATGAGTTTTATATTACAACCTTTCACAAAGAGTGGCACTGGCCAACTGGGCAAGACTAGCTACTACAGTACAGACAGACTGATAGTATGTAGTAGTAGTAGTACTCAGAGTCATCATAGCGGAGGCAGGGATAAGATTTTTGAAATCGTACAGATCGAAGGATAATTGGTGGTGAAAAAATAGCATTTGGAAACCAACAATAGTTCAGGAAAAATATGGGGCAGTAAAAGTTATGGAATAAGAAATATTATTAAAAACAAGAAGACTTACTGGGGCCAGCAGAGGAGCCCTCAGCGGCGTCCTGCTGGGCCTCCTTTACCATGCAGGCCCTCAATTTTTGAAGTAGGACTTGGAAAAATGCAAGGGGGATTTTATTACGAGTACTGGCACCTAGTTATTACAAGAAAACCAAGTTTAAGGTAGCTTGGTCCATGTTTTCAGTATGGCGTAAGGTTCGTCAAAAATGGGCGGTTCCCAATCTGAGCTATTATACGCCATTTTCAGCTTGGTCACTACCCTCAGTCTTCCGGGATCAGATTACCTTTAATTGGATGGAACGAGGGTTGGTAAAACTGGGGGATTTAGGTCATGATGGGCGTCTCACATCTTTCTCATGGCTTAGGGACAGGTACCAGCTTAATACGGAAGATTTTTTTAAATACCTACAGCTCCGGAGTTTCTTAGATAGAACTAAGCTCAACTCAGAGGCATTGTTCGGCAAGATAACATTGCTGGAGTTGATTTCCAGACGCTCAAAAACAGGGGTAATTTACCAGCATTTACTCTCAGGCCTGCCAGATGATATTGCTGTTTATAGTATAAAACTTGAGGCCAAGCTGGGGGTAACAGGGTTAGATCTGGCAGCAGCTCTTGAATTGGCCGGGAGAGTCTTAATTTCTGGGAGTTTACGGTCTCAGAGTTATATGGCCATGTTTGATTTATACTATACCCCGGCCAAGATATCTAAGTGGGGGGGTAATGGTCTGCATGGCTATCTCAGATGTGGGCTTCCGGCTGCAAATGATGTTCACATGTTTTTCGAATGTGTAAGACTATGTCCCTTCCTGGGTGATGTTGAGCAATTTATCAACTTAAGGCTTAAGGCTGAATTAGTGATCTGTGGGCTCGAAAGCAGTATGTTGCATGAAAGATCTCGTTATACCTCTGCTTTTGTGTTAATTGCAATGGCTATGATTCGTCTATGTATAACTTCAAGCTGGATCAGCCCCGAGGTTCCTACGTTTTTTAATTGGAGAGCAAGGATGCTGGCCTTACATAACGTGGAGACTGCAGTGTGGGTGAGATGGGGCAGACGGAGACGCGACCTGGGTAAAAAGATTTGGGCCCCATTCGAAGATTGGTTAGCCCAATAGAGGAAATAGCAAGGGGAGGGGAAAGACTGATACCATTTTCTCTCCCTTTTTTTTCCTCTCTTTTTTGTATGCTCAGCCCTGTTTTTCAGTAATGTAAATAATTGCTTGCCTTCTCCATCATTAATGCTTTAATGTTAACTATATATAGCCACCATGCTAAGTGTAAACCGTCTCATCTCATATATGTAAACAAGCTTTATTTAAATAAAAAAATGTATTTAAAAAAAAATGAACCATTACAGGCTCCGTGCAAAACGATATCTTGGCACACGAGAGAGCCGCTTAAAGCATTCTTGCAGTTTGTACCACTAAGAAACACTTCTCGATTCCCACTCCGGCATCGAAATCTGTATGGTAAATTTTCAGTGCTGAAGTTGGTGCAGCCTTATAATAATATGAGGCTGGATCTGTTGTGTTAAACCCTGAAAAGTATGCAAATAGCTTTGCAAATGTTTGTGAACTACTTTTGGTGGTGTTGGGCAATGTTCCCACTGATGGTACTCAAAAACATTCCTAGCTGAAATGGATTTGTACAGGAAATGATGACCATAAAGTTAGTAACGGTACAATTTGTCATAGTCTGAAGAACCCTCTAACATTTCATTATTAGAAAATGCAGCAGTTTACTCCGTCGGGCCGAATATGTTAAATTCACCTTGTTCCATACTATACCTTCGGGTATAGAAACTGCTGTAATATTCACTGATGACAAGTCTCTTTGTTCACGATGTGATGATGTATGTGGCTTCAGGAGGATGTTGACCATTTGGGCTGTGGAACTTTGTTGAAGATAGTGTCCATTAATAAGCATACTAAAAGTTAGTACTAAGCCTAGCCAGAAAAGAAAAAACGATATCCCAGAAATTACCCAGATTTCAATCCAAGGTGATACCAGGTATGTCTTTTGAAGAAGGTGAAGAAAGTTCTTTAATTGTTGCTTGAATGGTGTTTTGGCTGGGGTCGTTTCTGGCTCGCTTGGATCAAGAGAAAACGTATCCAAGTTAATGAAATAGCCAGAAGGAGTTCGATCAATTGCAACTTGTGAATTATTCTGATTTTCATTTTGAATTTGAATGTCTGGTTCAAGTCGAACAAGTTCCATAGCATTGTTGCTTAGTCCTTCATTCCTTACAGGTGGCTCTTCAAACGAGAGGAGTATTTCTGTTTGAACTTCTTGGATTGTATATAGAGGAGGGCGTCTGCTACAGCGGAGTTCACTAGGCCTACTGTTTAGTATCGGCCACATAGTGTGGTTTGATTAAGTTGATTGAGACAAATCTTTTCTCCTTTTTTCCGGCAAGAGGTGGGAGCAGGACAGTTCTTGTTCCATGTACTGCAAGGACTGTTACAGGTTTTCTGTATGAAGGTCCAAATTCCCTTTTGGCCGCAATTTTCTCTCTGACCAGATCCCGATTTCTGGGATCCAGACACGTCTTGCCGTGACTACCTTGACTTCCTTAGTGGCGGTCTGCTTTAGCCGGACATTGCTTTGTTTTGTCCTGGATTCATTTAAAGCCTGTAAAACAGCCAAACGATCATGGATATCAAATGGTTTTTCATCCGCCACTGCGCCTTCACAATCAAGATCAGGTACCCACATTTGTGTCCCAAAGACGATTTCATATGGAGTGACACCCCCTAGAGAGTTTTTTGGCTGGTTGTTTAATGCCCGCTGTACACCATAAAGATGCTTGAACCAACTACCACCCATGCCTAATACCCTAGCTGTTAAAGATTGCTTTAAGTCCCGTTTTTTTCTCTCCACAACCGAATTTCCCTCAGGATGGTACGGAGATGAGAACCGCAATGCTACGCACATTCCTTCCATGGCCTCTTTGTAAGCCCGAGAGCTAAGCGTAGGGCGCGGTCAGAATGTAACGTGCTGACTGCGTATGTGCCGATAAAGACTCGCAAATCTTTGATAACAGTTTGGGCGTCAGCCGAGCGCTGAGGTCATACCCATAGGAATCTCAAGCATGAATCCACTAAAACCATGATATATCTGTAATCCCTGTCCCTTTGTAAGGGGCTACTGTGGTGCATGTACACACATGCAAGAGGTTTGTCTGATTTTATTAATGGCCTCTGTGCCAGGTGTCCAACAGTGGAGCCTTTCATCTGCTGGCAGATGTTGCAATTCAAGATATAGTCTTTAGTTTGCTTAGTTAACCCTGGGCACCAATAGCGCTGTTTCAGTAAAGAAATGGTCGCTGTAACACCTGTGTGCGCAGAGCCCAAAGCCTTGTGTGCAGCTATTATTAAGCCTTGCCTACGATCCATATTTGGTATTACTCTATCCCCCACTCCAGGAATCAGAGCATGTGGAATGTTTTGTCCATCTAACTTGTAGGAGTATTTGAGTAGAAATGTTTTAGGTACTGCTGTGCTGCCTTTGCGAGAAGCGTTGACAGCTACCATAGTATCTCCGGACACTCGTTTTCGAATGAGTTAGTGCACCGATGGAAGCTGTGCAAACAGCCCCCTTTGCAGTTTCATCTGCCAATGAATTCCCTGCAACGTGAACGCCATCACGTTGATGACTCAGTATATGAATCATGTGAGTCCTCGGTAGCTCGGCTTTCAACTCTGCTACCTGTTCCCATAACATTTTGTGCTTAATTGTGCCACTTTTTGCGTCCTTAAACCTGCTTTGCTCCCAATGCTGTAAGTTCTCATTGTACGACTGTACACAGTAAAAAGAATCACACACGATTAGTGTGGGGAATTTGTGATCCGTATTTACAAGTGCCAGTATCAGTGTTTTTAGTTCTGCCAACTGTGCTGTGCAGTCTCCTAGAGCTTGCATCTTTGTGCAACTAGGAAGGAACTTGTCATCACTAAGCCTGGGCGAAGCACTACGCTACGCTCGCGTAGTTTGCGAAGTTCGCGCTACTTTGCACTACGCGAACTGCACGTAGCACAGTGCGAACATGCGTAGCGTAGTGTTGCGTAGTGCTGCGGTCATTTTTTGCTTGCTCGCGGTTCTCAACGTCAAGTTGGCGACCGCGAGCAAGCAAAATGACATCCCGGCGAGACTTTTTCCTTGTTCGCGATCAGCAACTTGAAGTTGGCGATCGCGAGCATGGAAAATAAACCTCCCGGCGAGATTCCCAACGCGAGGAGGTCAGGTTTCTCATTGCGAGTGGTCGCCTATGCTCGCGACCGCTCGCGATGAGAAACTACCAGTTCGCGTTGAGAAAGCTGAAGCTCGAGTAAAAATCTACTCGAGCAGAAGAAAACTACAGCTCGCACTGTGCAAGATGCCATTTTCAATGATTGCACAGTGCCGGTTGCTTGTCCGCACTGTGCAATCATTGAAAACGACATCTGGCACAGTGCGAACAAGGTACTACGCAGTTCGCGAAGTGCTACGCGTAGCTCGCGTAGTGCGAACTTCACTTTGCGTAGCTTCGCGAAGTGCTACTTCGCGAACTACGCCCAGGCCTAGTCATCACGCATGCAACCTTTAACGATAGCACATGCCGAAAAATATTGCTGCTTACTACCTATGGCCGGTTGAGCAGATCCATCATATTGCAGGAATGTCTGTGTTTTTAAACTTGGATCAAATCTGTATTCAACGTCTGTTGCAGTAAGAGAATTAGCCCATTGTATCCATCTTGGATGTAACGCTTTCACATTTGGGATGCTGGCCTATGTAACAGCTTCTAAAGCCGGTACCGGGGTTACGACAATAATGGTTTTTCCCTGAGGCAGTGCTCTTTCTCTTGCTACCGCAGTCTGAACGGCTGTCAGTATTTTTTCTGTTGAAGTGAAACGCATCTCTGCATTTGCGTACAGGTGTGGTAAGGCGCTATTAAACCAGAAAAAATATTCCTGGTAGGTAACTGGAATTTCAATCTCTGCAAACGGAGTGTAGACCGCTGGAACTTCTTCGTGTGTGTAATAATTAAAAGTATTTGTTACAGCATTCGCTGCTAGCAATGTAACCCACGAGTAGAATAAATCTTTGTGTGCCTCTATCACAAATATTACTACACCGCCTCTGGGTGGTAACCCATTTTTGAGTAGTTTAGCTGTCAGAGTATGTCTTACTTTGGGTGCAATCTGTATTGCATTGGCATCGTCTTCTTCAGACTGATTAAGTGCCTGGTTTATTGGGTCTAAAGCTCCTTTTTCGTTAGCCATTGTGTATAGAATACAGACTATTTGTCCAAGGAAATTAAGATAAGGGTTTATGTACAATTTGGGAAGATTCCTTCAAGCATGAATAACCAACAGCCACTAAATAGGATAACTCGCCTACTCAGCTGTGGCTGAGTTTTTGTGCCCACCCACTCCAGACGTCTCTGGTTTTGTAAGTAGGGTCTCTGAGAAAAAGCACGACTGAGCTACCCAGATTCTACTGTTAAATAAGTACCAAACATTGGTGGTGCCATGTAGTGTAGTTTCTATAGTACCCTTCATGCAGGACCTGCGCTGTTTTTGGATAACATATACTGTGGGTCTGGTGGCAGACTGACTCTGTGCACCCCCACTGAGTATGTTAGCCTCTTTTTGCATTAGCTAGCTCACAGTGCCACTAGATTCTCCTTTTATCAGAGAGATTCATTTTTGGTAACCTCAGAACACAACAAACCCTGACTCCTCAGACTCGTGGTAACAATATGCTACTTTTCACCCAGTCACTCATGCTTGCTCATTTTCTCTCAGAGAGAATTTATTGTACCGTTGTTCTTCTTGTGTAAAATATATGCGCTGCTACAACTGTTACACAGTAGCAGAGATATGGGATCAGCAGTACAGTAAATAAAAAGGAATAGTACAGTTCTACCATTTTGCAATAGTCATGAAAATATACAAAAATATAAAATGCATTTATAAAATAAAGCGCATACTCCTAAGATGCCTGTCTAGATGTACCTAAGTGTATCTAGCATGTGAGTAGGTGCGAAAGAGCTAATAAGCCTAAGAGCCTAAAAGTCTAAGAGCCAAGAGTCCCGCTAGGATTTTGTCGAACCCCTGAATAGTGAGAGTGTGGGACTTCGTCCTGGACTTGAGTTGAACACCCTGCGAGGGATTGCTAGACCACTGTCAGCTGGAGCGACTGCATATCGGACCTTCAGCGTCTCTGGTCAGTGTGTCGGCCTTGGAGTCTCGGTTCCCTCCTGCCTACTGGGCTGCAGGGGCAACAGCGGCAGGGAAAAATGGGCGAGAAAAGTGTGAAAGAACGGAAGGAAGGAGTTTGTAAATAAATCTTACTGGTACAACACTGTCATGAAGGGGGATCCAGACTTAAAGTAAAAATACCTTAGTGTCCCATGGGAAATACCTTTATTCAACTGGACACTAGGTATGATTAAAACCTAAAATAAATGGGTACATGGAGATCAATAACTCACACCCAAATACCTATCTGCCAATATGTTTCTGTCCATCTATATTAGCCTAGAGGTTCTGGGGCATTCTTTAGGGCATGTGGCACCCTAGTGGTCAGTTTAATGATTGTGTTCCTGGATTACACTGCATGTACTTATTAATTCACTCAAGTGGGTTTTGGCCGATATTAAATGAGTAGGAGCTTGATAACTAAAATGGAAAAATAATACAACAAAAAAGAAGAAAGAAACGGGAAATTAAATTACAAAAGGAATGAAGAAACCTTTCCAAAAATACCTAAAAATAGGAGTCATAATGTCATATGGATATATTCATGGCTTATCCGGGCCATTAAACACTATCTAATAGGCTATGGGGCATATTATCAAGAACGGCGTTAAAATTATCGCTGTTTTAGCGGCAGGAAACTGCCGCTAAAGCGGCAATAATGGGCTTGATAATATGCACTTGAGAATTCCAATAGGAGCCCAGGTTCACACCAGAACATGGGCTTCTATTGGAATTCTCAAGGGCATATTACCACGCTCATTATCGCCGCTTTAGCGGCAGTCTCCTGCCGCTAAAGCGGCGATAATTTTAACGCTGTTCTTGATAATATGCCCCTAAATCATTAAACATCTTTGCACACATTTCTACTTGAAAATAGTTCCATAATTTCTTACCCTGGGTTTTAGGGGGAAGAGGCATCTTGGTCACAGAGGAGATAGTGTCCTTTGTAGTCACATACTATCAAAGAGGGGAAATGATACAGGCAACTTAACTATCGTTTTTACTGTACTAACTTTTATATGCAATGTGATCATAAAAAGAGGTTCTAGATTTGTCAGGCTATGTACTGTATCATGTTTTTGGAACCCTCAACTACATATATATGAGAAATCATAACTTCTGATGATACATAATCGACATTTTGGCTATTCTAAATGTCTTTCAGGCTCATAATAAAGTTCCAAGGGGATTATAAACTTTGTGGGCTGTTTGCTGTTGTGTGTATTGTTTCTCATAATAGAGTATGTTAGAAATGGGATTTCTGGTTGGCTAGGGCTTGCGCCAAAGCCAGGCAGAAACCACCACTGTAGTCAGGGCTGGGGAGTTACACGCCAAAGATAACCCCTGCTCACCCCCTTGGTAGCTTGGCACGAGCAGTCAGGCTTATCTCGGAAGCGATGTGTAAAGCGTATGCGCGCGCACCCAGCAACAACACCCAAGGCCCACCACAAAAGAAGCTCCACACAAGGTATTATATAAAAATAGCCTTTGTATTATACCAAAACACATTAGATAAAAACACACACTCTACAATGTGCCAACAGGCACGGGCAGAATTTTCAAGGGATTATATGTACAGGGGACAGGGCCACATGGACCACTGTCAGGAATTAGCACTTTTAGAACTTAGCACTTAGAACATAGGATATGAAATTACTGTAGCATGAAATAACACATGTAGCACACAACCAGTAACCACTGGTAACAGGGAAGTACCACCTACGGAACCCTAACCACCTTAGGAAAATATTACGCAGGGAACCAGGACCTCACTAGCACCACCTGTACTAGGAGAAAACAACCACCTAAGTATCACAATACCTGTAGGGGTATAAGCACATTACACATGACGCATAAAAACACATTCAGAGGTGTAAACACAAGGCACATGACGCATAAGAACACATTCAGAGGTGCAGGTTAGGAACAATAGCGCAAAAACTCACATTAGCCACCACCTGTGGCAGTCCCTGGGCCAACTGGTCTCGTAGGGGCTAGGACGCCCTGTCCAGCAGAGTCAGGGGCCTACACGGAGCAGCTGCCCACGAAGTGCTGGGCAGCTGTAGGACGATGATGGGGCCAACGCTGGAGCCTTGCAGGCTCTGTCCAAATGACTGTCCCCTGAGCCCCTCTGGGCTCTAAACAACAAGAAATGCCCCCTAGAGTCTCTGTGGCTCTGACAAATATTGCAGTCCCGTTGGAGTCCCTCTGGACTCTGCCCAAGGAATGCCCGCCTCGTTGGAGTCCCGCTCGGGGGACTCTAAACAAATAATTTGCCCCATCGTGGGAGCCTCTACTCAAGGCTCTGCACAACACTGCGGTCCCGTTGGAGCGGCCTCTGTGAAGCGGGCCGCTCTGCTTCCGCCTCTCCCCACCCAGACTCCCTTTTACACTCACCGGCTGGGGGAGAGGTGGCGAAGGCAGGACTCGGTCTGCGGGGCTCGTTCCTCGCGGACTTCACCCGGGCACTTCTTCTGGCTGCACCGGAGCGCAGGGTGGCCTCCCGTCGGCTTCCGGCTGTATCTCCTGGCACAGGAGCGCGGGGTAGGCTCCCGTCTGCTTCCTGGTTCCGGGACGAGGCTTCCGTCCCGCGGCCCGCCCCCAGGGGATGCCTGACTTCCTTTTCACTCGGCCGCGGCGGTGATTTCGATACGGCTGCAATGAGGGGTGGGCTCCCTCAATTAAAACACGGCAATAAGCGGGGTGGGCACCCGCGACAGCACCAGTATGCGGGGTGGGCACCCGCCAATGAGCACACAATGCGGGGTGGGCTCCCACCTCAAAACGTGGCAGAAAGCGGGGGAATCCCTACGTCGGGGATCCCTCGCAGATTATCGTAGCGCCGCGCTACGGGCCACAATGAAGGCGCTCTTCAGGGAAAGCGCTTCTCGACGCTGGGGTCCCAAATAAAGCGCTCCTGGTGCTATAAGTGAAATAAAAGCGCTTCCAAGCGCTTTGAGCAAGTCCAGCAACCAAAGTCCTGGCAAAGTTTTAGGAAGGTAGGCAGGGGGGCAAGGCTGGGCCAGGGGCCAGCTCACTGGGCCCTCCAGGCAGGACGGCAGTCCTAAGTGGCGGTTCCTCCTGGCCTCCAGCAGCAGCAGCCCCCCTCAGATAGGATCCTGGAAGAGAACATTTTACATGGGGTCACAGCCCCTTTTTATACATCAAATCCTTTGTCTCAAGGTGCAGGGAAGGGGCGAACCAGTTACAACTGGTTCCTGAGCACTTTGTTTTGCTCAGCCCCTCTCCCTATTCAGAGAGCAGGCCAGGGTCATCAGTCGCACCACAGGGGGCGGAGCCAGCATTGTGTGGGGAAAGCCCAGCCCTATTCAGGTCCTAGGTGTACTCCTCCCACCCATCTGGCTGCTGATCTCCCCATTCACCACTGGGCGACTCCTCCTGACTGGGGATTCCCTAGCCCGTCACATGACCTCACTCAGCCAATCACGCGACAGGCAGTCACTGCACATTTATGCCAGCGTCTAGAAGTGGCACTTCCACACTAGACACATACACACCGCACACATCATCGCGCAGCATTTCATCACACGAGTCCGCACATACCAAACTCGACCCTGCACACCCCACGCATCAGGAACTACCAGGGGCACATACATTCCCCATGCATTCCTATGGGAGGGCAGGCCTATCTCACCACATGCACTCAGAGTGCGCACGCACTTTACTCTGGGACACAGGGAAAGTGTGCAGAAACCAAAAATCACTACCACCAGGTCACCAGTGAAAGCAAAAAGTTTAGGGGTGAACCTGCCAGAAGGGACAAGTCCAACAGAGTACATTAAGGAGGTATACTTTTCGTAATCAGCTAGTTGTGTAAAAAAAAACAGCTAATTTGCATCTCATGATAGTTACTACCTCGTAACTTTGTCAAATGGAATAGGACTGTCTCTTGTAATAATATCTGCTATGTTGTTAAAAACAATTCAGATTTTTGTAGAGACCCAGGTGTAAAAATCATCCATCTATACAATTATCGTTTAATAATTTCTGTACAGACAGCACATGGGTTATTTTTCATGGTGGGGTGTCTACACCTCCTTTTGGCACTCTGCGTGGAACCACCATTGTGTGCATGTTGTTGTGATACAGCAGCCTGTGACTCAGATGTGGGCGGGAGGGGGTGCGAAGGCTGACGTGAAGTGATTCTGCATCTCCCCAGCCCTTTCAAACGAGGCATTGGCATAGCCAATAGGTCTCGCTTTTGGGACCTTATAAGTGTTTAGTTATGCAGCACAATATCCTTGGTGCAACAACATTAACTGTTGCATGGTTAAACACTTATAAGGCCCCAAAGGCGAGACCTATTGGCTATGCCAATGCTTGTTTTATTGTGGATTGTGCTGTGGCATCTCACAGCGATGGCGGTTGGACGTTCGTCTAACTACCATCGTAATAAGGCCCTGAGTTCAGAGTTGATGCCCATTCAATACTTGTCCTCTGGAAGGGCAACAGTCCAAAGCTATATGAAGTAGACATCCCGCTCTTTGTGTGTGTGTGTGTGTGTGTGTGTGTGTGTATGTGTGTGTGTGTGTGTGTCCGTGCGTGTGTGCGTGTGTGTGTGTGTTTTTGTTTTTATTTTCCCCGTACTTGCTTGGTTGGTTTTTCCACTGCGTTCTTATGTATCCCGAGAGACCACCACGGTGCCATCTCTGTGCGCCAGGACAGCCCTAGTCTGCTGCAGGCTTGCGGTGCAGCAAAAAGAACCTCAAAAAGTGACTTCCCTCGACTGTAGTACAGGGATAGTGCTTTGTCAGTGATTCTTTACCATCGTTTATTGGGGAAATTTGTGTGATGTGTGTGATACCTACTGGAGCCCCTCTGTACCACAGGAGGGAGCTTGTTGAGCAGGGAGGGCCTCAAAAAAAGGACCACACAGTGAACTGACCCAATACTGTGTTTTATAGTTTGGAAAATAACTCTCAGTTTTTATTTATTACAGTAACAAAATGATATAAATACTGTCTGCAAAACATATTTACTGAGCAAGCTAAAAATGAACAATCCTAACCCTGAACCATCACGCGTCATATTCTGCAGACTTATGTTTGGCCAGTCACCAGCTCGCCCCACACTGCATGATCCAGCACCTTATTCAAATCTAGGACACTTCCAAAATTTAAGGAAAAAGCATCCCTCTCCCACTTCCAAGGATCAAGGCCAGCTCAGATGCAGACCTATTCCCAGGGCCCCTGGCACTGTGCGATTCTGTGGTCTTGATGTTTTCTTCATAAATATGGATTTGCCACCTTTTCAAACTAACCTATCATCTGCTGCATAGTTTGCAGATTCTAACCCCAAACATTTTTCTAGCTCAAATGGATCAAAAGTTACGAAAAAATACAGAGACATTTGTTGCTGCGCAGTGGAACTGGTCATCTTTGGGTCTTTAGTATTGTACTTGGTTCTTTAGATATTACCAATAAGGGGAACCTCAGCCCAGACAGTGTCAATATGTGTAAAAATGACAAAATAATGAAGTAATACTATCCTGAAATGTACAGCCTTATGTCGCATAATTTAGTCAACCCTACCACATAATTTGGTACTTCTGTTATGCCTAATTCAAGTTGTCCTGCCTATTACCATGTCAGAAGTATCCATGGGCGGCTGGACCATAACCTCTTAGACAAGCTCACCTCCCCCTTCCCTATAGCATTAGTATAGAATACCCGTAAAGGGCTAGAAACAGGGCTCCCTCCCCAAACTTCCTGGGCACTATTAGAGCTCCCAAGCTCACGCTTTGGGCAAAGACAACGATTTTGTATAAAATTTAATGTGAGAAGCCAAGGCATCCATGCCACTTATGATCCTACTCTGCTCAACACAACCACAAAATATGACACAAAATAATCATCCTGTAAAACAAAGACAATTAATACATCCATTACACCATCAAAAAAGTCTCCACCACAGAAAAAACCCTCAAAGAGCAATCTTGGTCAGGAGGCAGCTGAGGGTCAAGGCAAACGAAGAGGTCTTTGATCTGTAAATTTAAAGGGATCTCCAAACCCAATGCCCAGACACCTCTTGTCCCGATGGCTCCCATGCCTGCTTCTGGCGCAATTCCAACTTCACAGGCTCTCTCATCTCTTCCCCCCACAAATGCACCGGTAGCCATTGCTGGTAAGTAGGGTTTTAAGTCGGAAGAAAAAATTGGGGGGTCTCTCATAGGGGCATGGCCAATGTCATTAAGGGCGTAGCTTAAAAACACCTTAACTAAAAATCTGTACTTAGGATAGTGTGCTGCCTGACTTGTATTTTGCGGTTTCTGTCATTTAATCCAGATATATGATACAACAAGTAACATCATACCTACAAGTCAGGACTATTGGCTTTGTCGATGGTTGTTAGTTGAATAAGATAAATAAGCAGCAACTATGGCTTGTATATAATACTGAAAAGGCTTCCACTTAAAGCCCTGGTGACACCACGACAATGTTGCTGCTCCTGAGTTTCAAACAGAAGAGAAATCCAGAGAGAAAATGACACTCTTTAAAGGATTTCCCTTCCCCTACAACGCTCACATGGCATGACATCATGACGTAACTTCTCCACTAGTGAGAAGTGTGAGCAGCGCACGTGGATGTGCTTGCTGTCACTGCAGTCCGGAAAAAAACGGATCGCCTGTGCCAGGGCAAAAACAGAGCCCGATAGAGACCCGTTTGGAGGACTCCTCTAAAAAAACTGCCGGAGCTCAGCACCGTTGAGAACCGGACCACTTAAAGCCCTGCTGGGAAGACCTCTCAAGTCACCAGGGCATGCTCCTAAGGGCAGCAACCCCAAGACTAGCTTGCGTGTATGTGCAATTCAAGCAATCCCAAATATTGAGATCCTGTCCTTCAACCTCTAGCGGGGTACTTTAATTGTAAAGCACGAGTGAGTGTCCCCTCCAAAGGGGTGAATTTCTATAGTTTAGTGATCACCTTGAAGGAGTACTCAGCCCTAAGGAGCTTATCAAATGAGACACCCTCGCTCAATAGCAACTAATTGGCCAGACTGCAAGGTGGCGTTGAGATAAGACTGGAAACACTCAACATCTAGGCCATGTTCACGCCTATCACCTAGGCTACTGCAATTATGCGACAATGCAACAAGACTGACTAGACTGCGGGAAGAAAAGGCAAATTACGCACACAACGCAGCTCATTCTGTGGTTGTATGATTTTGCTATTTAGTCACTTCAGCACATCTAAATAGTGCCTGAGCAAAGGTTAAGCCTCATTAGTACCGGTGCTAATACCAGTACCAGCAGTTAGCTGTCTAGTTTACCACTGTAAAGTGTATGTCACTGTACGGCCCCACGAGGAGCTTTTTCTAATACATTTAGATCCATAGGAGTAGGAAATACTTTTGTTGTTTAAATCTGACACTGATACTCCAGATGGTGAATATGTGGCAAGTGAGATAAATATATAAATATGTGGAAAACGCCACAGTATCGCATCATTCCAGTTGCCCAGCAAACACATGTGTCCAGTGGTGGCAATGGCCCCTTTCAAAAGGACAAAATATTAATCGAAGCTCAGAAAAAACCCTGTGCGGCTCAGCAGCGAGGCGGTGAGCCGCCTGTAAGACAGCTTCCGAAACTAAATCCTTGCCCATCTGTTCTGCACAGTAATTACCTTTCTAAAATAAAATACTCAGCTCGACATTAAAGTGTTGCAAGATAAAAAAAAAAGGAGATATTAATGTGCCTCTGACTGGCACACACCTGCTACAGTAGCTTAATCAGGTTTCCTATTTACACGCCGGGAATAAAGCTCACGGAGACTGCGTTCATACAAATACGCAGTTTTTCCTACATTGCGCTTAGCACTGGGATGAGATCCCTTCTAGGGGTATGCCTGTTTAGGGGCTCCCAGATGAAACTATCAGGTCAGGCTTGCACACGCAGATCATGTCGGTCAACCGGGAATATAATGTAGGAAGATACCAACTCTCCTGTGCCAACATTGACCTGCTTCAGGTAATATGTGGGTCTACGAACTTTGCGGTGAACCACGAGGTTCTGAGGTGACTGGAAGCATGTCCTCCAAACTCTGTATAGTAATATATTACTTTCTGCCACCCTCCCACGTACTCAGCTCTATCCTCTTCTCCTTGGATATATGAGGTCTCCACATTTAACCTCTAAGGCAGCACCATTTGCAGGAATGTAGTCGGTTTTGCAGTATAGTATCAGAAAACGTATGTTGATTCCACAAGGCCTGGCGTGCTGTAGTGTTTCTTTTAGCTCAGTTGTTACACACTTAGTCTGTCTCCCATGTCTATTACGAGATCGTTCCCCATTCTGCAGTGAAAGGTTGCAACTCCCTAGCAGTGAAAGGTTGCAGCTCCCTAGCCTTAATCCCTATATCTGAAATATTCCCTCAAGGATCCTATATTCCTAGATGTCAAAAGACTCCATGTCAGTGGGACACAAGGTTCCAATCACTGTCTTATCTTTTACAAACCACTGCAACCTTTTGTCCAGTTAGTTCTATGGAAGCAAACCAAGGCGGCTCCACCCTGAATGTGCTAGTATGTCAGAATAAAACCCAGAACAAAAACAGGTTGTCCCCAATGACCAGGAGTCATTTCATAATTCTAAACTTGAGTGATAGATTAGCAAGGACAAGTGGGCCAGACCCCCACACATAGTTCCATGCATGACTAGCTGCTCCAGCCCAGGTTTTTCTTTTGGTTCTGGGACTTACAGTCATGGGTTTATAATGGGATACACAAGACTACAAGTTCCAGAATGTAAAGAAAAAATCTAAACTGGAGCATCTATTATTGGGAAATTTGGGAAGGATGTTACCAAGTTAACTAAAACTCTTAGACTGCAATTAAAGAGAGGAGGAGAACCTTCGTAGTAAGGTGGTATTAGTCGATCTGACTAGATCATAGATGTCCTTCGGTACGCTGGAGGTGTTAGGGGATAGCCCCCCTGATACCTGAAACTCCCAGCACTGCAAGAGTGAACAGACCACAGAGATCTGCTAAACCCCTAGGATCAGATGCTCAGCTGGATAGTAAAGTCATCTTGGCTTTAATGAACGAACGACTCTGATGTATATGTAAAGCACTACTATCACCCTAAAAATGTTATCAAGGGGCTAAGAGGGAGGCAGTAAGCATACAGCGGGAAGAAGAATTATAATTGCCAAGATTTCACTTGTTGCCAAAGGGTAGCACGATTGTATTGTTGACGAAGGGCGAGGGTAGCGTGTTCCAGTTCTTTGCAATATGGTACCGGAAAGCTCATTCTTCCATGCTCACTTCCTTTAAAGTTGGCACTCATAAGAGGTGTGCATGTGATGAGCAGAGAGCTCTCCATAGTTCCCTTCCTTTAAAGTTGGCACTCATAAGAGGTGTGCATGTGATGAGCAGAGAACTCTCTGTAGCTTGCTTCCTTTAAAGTTAGCACTCATAAGAGGTGTCCATGTGATGAACAGAGAGCTTTCCGTAGCTAGCTATCTTTAAAGTTAGCACTCATAAGAGGTGTGCATGTGATGAGGAGAGAGCTCTCTGTAGCTCGCCTCCTTTAAAGTTGGTACTGATAAGAGGTGTGCATGTGATGAGGAGAGAGCTCTCCGAAGCTCGCTTTCTTTAAAGTTGGCACTCATAAGAGGTATGCATGTGATGAGGAGAGAGCTCTCCGTAGCTCGCCTCCTTTAAAGTTGGCACTCATAAGAGATGTGCATGTGATGCGCAGAGCTCTCCGAAGCTCGCTTCCTTTAAAGATGGCACTAATTAGATGAGTGCATGTGATGAGAAGAGAGCTCTCCCTAGCTGGCTTCCTTTAAAGTTAGCACTCATAAGAGGTGTGCATGTGATGCGCAGAGCTCTCCGAAGCTCGCTTCCTTTAAAGTTGGCACTCATAAGAGGTGTGCTTGTGATGCGCATAGCTCTCCGTAGCTCGCTTCCTTTAAAGTTGGCACTCATAAGAGGTGTGCATGTGATGCGCAGAGCTCTCCGTAGCTCGCTTCCTTTAAAGTTAGCACTCATAAGAGGTGTGCATGTGATGCGCAGAGCTCTCCTAAGCTTGCTTCCTTTAAAGTTGGCACTTATAAGAGGTGTGCATGTGATGCGCAGAGCTCTCCGTAGCCCGCTTCCTTTAAATTTGGCACTCAAAAGAGATGTGCATGTGATTCGCAGAGTTCTCCGAAGCTCGCTTTCTTTAAAGTTGGCACTCATTAGATGAGTGCATGTTAGGAGCAGAGAGCGCTCTGTAGCTCGCTTCCTTTAAAGTTGGCACTCATAAGAGGTGTGCATGTGATGCGCAGAGCTCTCCGCAGCCCGCTTCCTTTAAAGATGGCACTCATAAGAGATGTGCCTGTGATGCGCAGAGCTCTCCGAAGCTCGCTTTCTTTAAAGTTGACACTCATTAGATGAGTGCATGTTAGGAGCAGAGAGCGCTCTGTAGCTCGCTTCCTTTAAAGTTGGCACTCATAAGAGGTGTGCATGTGATGCGCAGAGCGCTCTCTGTAACTCGCTTGTTTTAAACTTGGCACTCATAAGAGGTGTGCAGGAAGTAAGCCTGCGCTGGCTGAACAAAGGACCTCTTCAGTGAAGGACACAATGGCAAATGAAGAGGGATTTGGAAGCTGACTGTTTGGCAACCAGTGGCTAGTGCATTGTTGCCTGATGGCTTGAGACTGAAGAGCGAACAGGTAGGCGTAACAGTATTCTGGCAGCTGGCCTTGCTCAGCTGTCTAACCAGATGCCAGACACCAACATGAACATTTTAAAGGCTGCATTACTATCATGTGAGGCTGCAACTAAACCCAGAGGGGCAAAATCTGCCTCCTGTTATATGAGTCCAACTGAGTAGCGTGTATAATTCGCCGCTGGAGATCTACTGTACAGCTAATCTCTTAAACTTCAATTTGGAAAGAAGGTCTGCTAATTCAGATTTCTAGATACACCTAGAAAAACATTGGGCTCTGATCTGTGGAAGGCCAACTGGTGGGGCAAAGAGCACCAGGAACCCACACACGAAGAATGGCAAACTGTGACCAAGGACATCTTTTCTGCCCAAAGATATTTCTTTATCCCCAAAGTAACAGAGGTCGAGGTAGGATGTGGAGGGTGAATGTCATGAACATGAGCCACTCTTCCCAGTGCCTACACATTTTAGTAGTGCCTTAATCCCTGAACCCACTAAATGGAATGCAAAGTGATGCATCAACAATGTGATCACTGTGTTAGCCTAGACAGGAAATGGCCCACGTCAGTAAATGGCCGGCCATCAAATACAAAGTGCATATTGAGAAATCAAATGTAATGGTCATGGGGCATTCTCAAGAAGTGTAAAGAAGAAATAGAGGTTCTTCCAATACAAGGCTCCCTTTCATTGTAGAATAACATTCTAGTGAAAAAGACAACTATAAATGACAGGAAACTCTGGAACGCTGGGCCATGTTGCTAAGATATTCAAAGATAACATGGACAACTAGAAAAAAAAAGCATTAGCATAGCCAATAGGTCTCGCCTTTAAGACCTTATAAGTGTTTAGACATGCAACAGTTGCATAACTAAATACTTATAAGGTCCCAAAAGCGAGACCTATTGGCTATGCCAAGCGGCCCTGCGGCCGCGAAAGTGATCGCGATCGCGATCTAACATCAAAGCTGCCGTGGGGCCGCGAAAGTGAAAGTAATCGCGGTAAAGGGAGGCACGTGGCGCGCGCGCCCGCGCACATGCACTGTAGCTCCAGGCTGGCCTGGTAGCACTTTTTGAAGCCCTCTTAATAAGTCTCGCCAGACCAGCGCATGCGCTGGGCCAGGCGAGACCTAAAAACGGGCAACTATTGGATGTCAATCAAAACCTCCTGGTGGAAACATCCATTATTCAAGTGAACCGTCTTTAATTCTAAGTACCATGTGTTTTCTCTTTTGTGAGGTGGACACTGGCAAGCCAAACATTCACTTCTCTAGGGATACTCACGAGCTATGTCCAATAAAGAACAGCTTTCAACTCATGATAGGGCGTAATGCTTACATTGTTAGAGTGCCGCTGCTTTCTCAGATTTGGAGCTAATCAGTGCTCTTCCAGCTCACTGACAAATACTTGTGAACAGCCTGCCAATGGTGCAGGCAGAGTTCATGGAGTTAGGAAGTGGGCGGGGCTTCGTGATGAAATACAGCGATATTAGATAGAGTGACTGATGACAGGTCAGTGACAAGTGCTTCTGTAGCGCAGTAGGTGGGGGCGTCTAACTGCTGCCAGTGACACTGCGGCCAGCACTACTGTAGCAGTGTTTAGTGAAGCAGTTTGTTGTATTGGAGCAGGCGCAGCACAACAGGGAGAGGCGAAGGTGCTATGTGACGTGCAGTCTTACAAACACGTGATTAGAGACTCAGTGGCATGGCGAGAAGTAAGTACTGTGTGAAGAGGAGAGAGAGATGTGCAGTGTGAAGGGAAGTAGATTGTGGAGGTGAGGTGAAGTCACATTGAGGTGGCACTGGGCAGAGTAATAAATAGATACTGTCAGTGGCACAGGAAGAGGAACGCTGTGATGGTTGATAGGTGTAGTGGCATTTGGGAGGTAAAGTGGAAAGATGAGCGGTAGTGTATGAGACAAGTGGTACTGCGTGAAAGGGAGGGGTACAGTGTGAAAGGGAGGGGTGCAGTGTGAAAGGGAGGGGTGCAGTGTGAAAGGGAGGGGTGCAGTGTGAAGCTGAGCAGAGCAGAGTTAAAGCGAGGCTTACAATATTAAGGAAAGTAGACTGCGCAGGTGATGTGTAGTGACAGAGGCAGCATGGGGGCAGGAATGGCGTGAAGGAGAGAACTATAGGTACACGAAGGAGGCACAGAGGCTCATCATATAAGGAAGAGACATGAGAAGCACAGGTGAGTGAAATTACGCTAGCATGAGAGTAGAGGGAAAGGCACTGGCTAAGAGGAGAGGCAGAGTGGCAAGAGAAGTAGATTGTGCAGGGGAGAGGTGCAGTGTCATTCAGGAGGTAGAAGTGCAGAGTCTGAAAGGAAGCGGCACATGTCAAGGGAGCTGTACTGACAGGAGGGCAGTGTAGAGGTGCAGTGACAATCAGGAGGTAGAATAGCAGTAAGTGCAGTGCATGGACCGTTAGGAGGACACCTTGTTCAAGTACAAACAGTGCTTTGAAGAAACGCTACAGGCATGCAGCGCTTATAAAAATGTTAAATACCGCACAAAGTCCCGTGATGCACTGCAGTTCGTGCAAGCCTTTGTGTTAGCATTCCCCACCCATTCAAGCTTGTTATGGTAGAAGGGTGTGAGGGAATTGCAGAAAAAATCTTTCTGTGTCCCAAGTAGGCTGGACAAAGAGGCCTCAAAAGGGATGAACAAACTTTCCCTTCCCAAACTGAATAAACACACAGATTTACTAACAAGACAGGTGGACAGAAGCCACTGAGAAAGAAAAACACACAATGCGACTTAGGTCCGATCAATTTTAGTGGAAGGCTTGGTTTTTCGATTAAGTGAAAATTAAACCCAGCCAGTGTCGCAGGAGAAGCTTGCACCAAATCTCTTAACAGTCCTGTGCTGGATCTAAGCAACTCCAAAGCTCCCTTGTTTGGCTGAGTCAATCGCGTCGCCTCCCCGACGGAGCACCTCTAGAATATTTGAAGGTGCCAACAGCCAAATTTCACACTGAATAATAGTCCGGAATTCTAACACTGTTGCCAGATGGATGTGAATTATTCTGGCCCAATGCTCTGCTGATTATTTCTTGAACACGGACATTTATGTCAGACATCAGGGATACATGTGCCCTAATCTCACAAGGGGGCAGTGTTATCACACGAATGAGGTTGCTTTGTCGAGCGGTCAGTGCGGCCCCAAATAGAAGGTTTGTGCAACAGTTTAAAAGCGACATATTGTACCCCTATGCAACATTCCACCCGGACACTTAATTGGTTTCCCGGATTTTCACACAGATTCGCCAGTGTGGGTCAACTACATAAATTACATTCTTCTAGAGATTCTCCGAGTTTACAGACAGGCTAAAATGGTGGATGCAGTTGAGGCCAACCAGGCTCCGGCAAATATTTTTCCTCATCAGGCTTTCACTGAGAGCAATAGAGAGAAGAACAAAACAAGCATTGGCCGCCCAGCTCACTGAGAACATCAAAGCAGCCAAAAACGGGCGAAAGGGGAGAAAGGAGGGGTGAGTGCAAGCTGAGGTGACAAGAAGGGCTGGGCGAGAAGGGAGGGGGGAATGCCAGCAGCAGAGGAGCCTGATTGAAGCTGACGAAAAGGGAGGGGGAGAAGGGAGGAGGGAGTGCGAGCAGCAGCTGTGCCTTAGGCCTGCCAAGTTATGTGGGTAGCACTTTCAAAACCCATATACTAAATGCTCTCCGAGCAGCGCATGTGCGCTGGCTCAGCGAGACCTAAAAAAGGAATCCTCTGATGCAAATATCAGAGGATCCTTTTCAGTCCTCCCCAGTGTCGGACAAAGGACATACCAAAGGGGTTATTATAAAAGTTCTGTGAAATATACAATATTATTAATACATTGAAACTGGTAAATTGTGCAGGAGATCTTTACTGATTGTCCATATGCTCCAAGATCTCAGTCTTTTACACTCTATGTCCATGTGCTTAGGTTCACTAATCTGCTTAACACAAAGCCCCCAAATTCTCACTTTGCAAGTCCTTGAGTCTCAAGCTCCTCTATCGTCATGTCTATGAGTCAAAACCTCCAGTCCCAAATACCCCAAGCTCTTCTCAGTATATGTACATGTCAATCTCATCACTCTGCTCTTCCATTCATTTTAGTGCATCGCCTTCATTTCATCATGTGTCACATTCCTATTAAAATATGTTAGTGACGTCAGTGACTGTCATATTCTTTTTAATGTATATAAATCGATTCAGTGCTTGCTATAATTTTTCAGTGAGGGCCACATTCATTTCAGTATGGTTGACATATTTTGATATATGTCTTCTACTATTTAGCACATGTTTTGTTCATATCGTTCACTAAGAAATATATGCAATCTGTAGTGTATCGTGTTTATTTTACTACATGGTAAATGTTAAAGTTATTCTGATGTGTGCTATAGTCTTTTTGCTACTCTCTTCTAGAGAAGTCATATGTTAGAGCTGCAATTTTGAGATGAATGACTTTCCACACACAAATGAACAGCGAGTACTCCTATTTCAAGACCATGGTATGCAGCTAGCCTCCTCATTGTTTTCATTTTCTGTTTGACCTTGTGTCTCCCTGTCCTTTCAAATGCTCGAAT
Source organism: Triturus cristatus (assembly GCF_964204655.1). NCBI lineage: Eukaryota > Metazoa > Chordata > Amphibia > Caudata > Salamandridae > Triturus > Triturus cristatus. The sequence goes on along the minus strand of NC_140592.1, from coordinate 421,682,084 downwards.
ATACGCTGAATTATTAGGTTTTAGCATCCTTTTACATTAATTAATTTTTCAAAAAAGCAGGTAATTCTTGAGCTCATACTTACATCTGCCATAACTTAACTCATGTGTAAAAAAACAAATTCCTGGAAAAATGAATAATAAATAATAGTGCATAGAATACAACAAAGCAAAGAGTGCAAACAGGGACCACTGTGTGTTGTGGCTTAAGCTTTATTTGGGAAGCACTTTAAAACAACTTATAATTTTCGGAATTATCTTTATTTCAATCAGTGGTTTACCAATTCAGTGAAAAAACATGCATTCACAATAGCAGATGTACTATCATATATTTTTCTTTAAAAGTAAAAGCTTAATCACAGGCTGTAGTACCACAAAAGAGGCATATATCTTCCATTCACGCTATGCCCTTAACGAGGAATGAAGCATATTTTATATGCTGGTGGCAGATTTTCAAAACCACTCTCAACCGGGGTGAGGTCAACATCTTTCAGGTCAATAGGAGATCTTAGGTAAAAATTCTTCAGGATGATTGTGAAAAAAAGAAACAACTCTGTATGAGCTAGGCTTTCTCCCGGACAACTCCTTTTGCCTGGAAAAAATAAAAATACAAATGAGTAGAGTATTTTTATTAGTTTTATGTGTTGAATGACTTTTCTAGGATGATTTTCTTATTCAAATTCCATTTGAAGTCTGCTTGCATTAACTAGAACCCTGTGTCCCAATAGCTGCATCAGTGTGGGATGGACATTACAATTTAGACCAAGAAGTTACTGCAGAACATCACATGAAAGTTAGTGAAACACTAACTCCAGTCCTAATCCTGAGAAAATATCCCTTTAACCTAAGTGAAGTCTCAAGTGATCATGAAGAGGCATGGCTTGAGTAATGTATAGGAAATAGCGTGCAATTGTCTAATGTACTCAGTGGCTGCTCGCATAGGGCGATGCGAGCCGCCACTGAATGTACTACACAATTAGAGGGTACTACATTTCTCTCTGTTGTTGTGTTGCCCACAAAGCAACCAGCAGATGAGGACAAACTCCCAGTAGTTATGAATTGGGTAACATTGGACTAATACTTAACATTTGGATTTCATTTTTTAGGCAACTGTTTAGCAAGTAACCACAGCATTTAGAGCTGAGGAGCTGTATTTATTCAAGTCGCGATGGCGATGGGAACTGAGTTTAACATTTCCACAATTCCATTCTTTTTCTTGCATACTTGAAATATCATCATGTTTTCTTTTCTACACAAATATTCTGAATGTACATTCAGGGGCAGATTTACAAGCCCCTTGCGATGCATTTAAGCCGCCATTGCGTCACTTCTGTGACGCAGCGGCGGCGTAAACCATGCGCCATGTTGCGCCTTATTTACAATGTGACGCATCTAGGGAGATGCGTCACGTTGTAAAGCCCTGCGCTACATTAAACCTGCGTCAGGTTTAATGTATGCAGAGTGGGGTTCCGTCGGAAAAAGCCTCGGAAAAGTGACGCAGTGAAATCTACAAGATTTCACTGAGTCACTTTTCCGACGCTGCTGCGTCAAAACCCTGCGCCTGCTTGAAGCAGGCGTAAGGCATGACGCAGCATGTTCGGTATGGGCAGCCCCTGAGCATTGCTGGACTTGAGTCGTGCTTGCGACACGACTCCAGCAATGCGCTGCCCTTATACCATCAGATGCGTCACGCATCTGTTTATCCTTGCGCCATGATGCGCTGCATTGTAAATGCGGCGCATTTGTGGTGGTGCTAGGGTAAACTTGCATGACACATCTTTCCTGGCGCATCCCTGCTGATTTGCAAGGATGCGCCAGTGAACATAAATCTGCCTCAAAGGGTATAGTCAGATTCAGGACAGCCAATGTGATGTTACAATTTGAATGTACTCCCTCTTTGCTTTCACACAGAACCCCTGAACGAAATACTAAAACCTTCACTCTGAATCGGTTTCTAATTTGGTGCTGCAACGATTCCACGATTTGCGAAACCATAATGTGCGGAGATTAACGTGTGCACAATTATTGCACCATTCCAACTTTTGCACCTCAGAATAAGGAATAATCTAGAGTATGAGTGTGTTTTTGCCACTTCCAAAGCACAGAAACCCGATCATGCAGGCAAAAACCCTTGGAGAGTGTACGTTTCATCTAAGTTGTAATTCTGTGTTGGTGGAAACTTATATGTGCCTGACTCGGGTTCTCATCCTCATCAATCAATAGCTTTATTTCAACAATACATGTTATAAAAGCATATTAAATAAAATACAATATAAAAGATAAAACATACATTAAAATATCATACATACATATACAAGTGTTCATAAAATGTCAATTAATTCTAAAAGCAATCACATACAAATCATAAGAGCAGCAGCAAGAGAATAGGTAAGGGTGGATATAGACATTACAATAATTAGGCAAGGCCAGAGCTCCAGTAAAGCATGCTAGTAAGACAACAAAGGGCAGAGGTGATGCAAAGATCAGTGTTTTTCATTTAAAACCGGCACCAATTCATACTGGATTAATCACATGGGCAAAAAGTTTAGATCTTATAGACCACATCCACCTAAGAACTTGGCTACAGGAATTGCATAGCCGAGTGAAGGATCTGTACATAGGATTCTCAGAGCAACACTATTTTGTCTAGTGCCCAGATTCTTGCATATCTGTACTAGCCAAGCTGTGCGAGGGGCTGCATAAGCAGGACAAACAAACAACACATGGGGGTGGTTTCTGCGTGCTATGTACAAATAGGGGATTTGTTATCTCCTGATGGGAACTAGTTAGTAGTAAAGGATTTTAATGGAAGGGTGCCCACTCTAAATTGAAAATAGAGTATGCGATCCAGGGGTTTTAAGATTACGTCCCAATAGAGCTTAAGGAATGGACGGGTTTAAGTGTTAAAAAGCTCCCCGTTAGTGTGGTGATATCACTTGTTCCTATGTTATTTTAGCCCACCATTTCCTAATATCTTTCCTTAATGAATTCTCTAGAGGGGAACTGGGTAGTAGATGGAGTTTCCCATGGGTTAATCAATCCCATGCCGACCAGAACCCCTTTGATGTCATGTAGCCAGCCAATTTTGTGGAAATTATCTGCCTTGATAACATCCCTGAAACCATATGCACAATTTGCTAGTTCCGGGGTACGCCAATATAAAACTGGATGAAGCCTAGCTATTTCTATGAGTGATTCCCTTCCTAGGTCATTAAGCAGTCGGAGGACAGGGGTACTTTGTGGTATGCTAGTAATCGTTTGAAAGAACCTGTCCACTGGTGCAGCTAACTTGGTCAGTTTCTCAAAACCCCATAGTTCCGACCCGTAAAGGACCAAACTCACTACCTTTGCATTGTAAATCTTCAGCACAGGGCTGACTGGCTTTGTCAGGGATGGTCTGAATTCATTGTTCAAAGACCCTGCTTATTGGAGATATTTTAATGCCATAGTCTCAATATGGGGCCTCCATTTTATCTTTTTATCCAAAATAATTTCCTAGATAGGTGAATGCATCTACTTGCTCTAAGGGTACCCCATCCAAGGTGAGTCTACCCCTAAATGACCTATGCTGATTAAAAATAATTGGCTTGATTTTTTTCTGCATTATTTATTAACCCCTGGAGATTACAAAAGTCTTCAAACCATGCCAGAGCGCACTGTAAACCACTGTTTTTTAAAAAAAATGATCAGCGTGTCATCGGCGAACATTAAAATTGGAATCTTTCAGCCTGCTAACACCAGGGCATCAGTAGGAGTAATGGGTTAAAATGTGGCAATTCCCTTGATAAAAAGGGAGACTAGTGTTTGAGCCATTACACATCCTTGGCTCACTCCATTTTCAACTGGAAAAGGATCTGTTACATTCCCCTGTATTCCCCAGCATATTTGTGCAAAGTTGCTCTCATGGAGTCGAGCAATAAGGGAAAGCACAACCTTAGGCATTCCTTCCTCTTGGAGCACTGCCCATAGCTTGTTACGACTGACTAGGTCAAAAGCTTACTTAAGGTAAAAAAAGCTGCATACATGCTGCCTTTCCCGAGCACTACAGACCGCCAGTATATAAACATAAATCTAAAGGCTTGATCTATTGTACTAATGTGTGCACAGAAGCCAGCCTGGTGAGGGGTTAAAATATCATTGGCGTCAATCCACTCATGTACCTTTGCCAGAGCAAGATGAGCTACCACCTTTTGGATGGAGTCGATAAGGCTTATGGGCCTATAATTCCCTGGCAGAGATATGTCGCCCTTTTTGTGCACTGGTATTGTGAGAAGTTCGCCTGGTATATCCTGTCCATGTATTAAAGTGAGCACCGTGTACCAGTCGAAACAACCCTTATGGTGATTTAAGAGGTCAAAGATCTGTGGAGAGCAGCCTTCAGGCTAAGTCTTGAAGGAATGTTAAGCAGCTTGTTTTACCAGAGTGCAACCTCATTGTATTGGTTAAATGAAAGGGGAACCACACAGTAGTCATAAAAATAAGTATTTATTGATATAACACACTCTAAGTACAACACAGTATCTTCTAAAGGAAGATACTCACAAAGCACAGAATACTGTAGCACAGAAACAATAGTAAATAGCACAAATGCACAGTGGGCTCCAGGTGGAGACCAAACCATATACTAAAACAGTCGTCTAAGAACCACGACTCGAGTCAAGACAGTATCTAGAGGATGTAGAAATGTTGGGACCGCAAGGAACCACCCAAGGTGAGTAATTAGGCACTCCACGGAGGAGGGGTGCAGTGAGGGCTCCGTACAATTCTATGAGAGAATCGCGGTTGCAGTTAAAAAGTTTAAGGACCCTTCTAAGTGGACTTTGAATAAACCCCGCGGAAAGTTAGGAGGATGGAGAGCCACCGCACCCGTGGGTACCATAGTACCAGAGTTACCTATCCCAGGCAAGCCAGATGCAGAGGTCTGAAGTGGCGTCGGAAACTGCAGTCGATCTCTATGGAGCACTTCGAAGATGAGGCACTGCTGGGAAGAAGAAGAGTGTCCGTCGAAATCCAAAGGTGGAGTCTTGGTGAAGACTACCTGAAAGCAGAGGGGACAGAGTCTGGGTCACTCAGGAGTGACCAGGGGCTTGGTAAACGAAAGCCCACCGATGTCGGGTGCATCAGGTTCATTGAGGGGGTTCTTGACTATGCAGCCACAGGGACCAGGACATGTCTAGGAAGACCAGGAGCTGATACGAGCTGTCCCACAAAGGATGTTGAGTGCTGTGGGGTCGGAGTCCGGCGGGAGCATCAACAAGCCTTGGCAGTGGCAACCCACGCAGAAAGTCAAGGAAGGTTACGGTTCGGACCAGCAAGGTGCAGGAGACTCACCAAACACAGGAGAGTCAGGGAAAGCCTTAAGCAATCAGGGGAGCCCAAGAAAAGCAGTGTTGACCCTCAAGAGGACCCACAGGCCGGAGGCACAGGAGTCGCAAGGGGACCTCAAGCAGTTTCACAAAGCAGCAGCCCACGGAGCACTCGGTGTGCGGAGGCTGCAGTTCTCTCTGGGAAATGGTGCCAGAGGTTGGGGCTACTTGGAGCCCAATGCACTTGTTTTTAAAATGCCAACTAGCATATTCACTTGGAAAAGTACACATGCACAGGGGTACAGGTATTGCAGCCCCCACAGGGTACAGGTATTGCAGCCCCCACAAAGGATTCTGACCTCAAACTTGGTAAGATGGCAGCTCGACCTCAAGGGACTTGGAAACCCACCTCCTGTCTCCTGTATTGCAGGAGCCTTCAGAGTCCATAGGAGCTCAGGAGCAGCAGACCGGTCTATCGTGATGTGGTGCCTGCGGTTGCAGGGTAGTGACTCCTTCACTCCAAGGGTGATATCTTCAATTGTCCTTGATGCTTCACAGAGCCTCTATAGGGCATGGGCACATACGATGCTTTGGACAGAGAGAGAGACAAAGTCGGGCCCAATGAAGTCCAGCGAAGCCTTGAATGTCCAGGAGGTCAAAGGTCAGTGGTTTCTTGACCAGAATCTTGTCCACATCGAATCTAGGGTCCAACAGCCCGGTAAGCCCTTTTTCTGTACCCACAGGAGAGGGTTGGGCAGATTCAGGGGACCCTCCCAGGAGAGGGTCTGGACAGTGGGGAGGTTACTCCCATGTCCTTTGTCCAGTTTCACACCCGAGCAGGAGCCAATTGCTTCCAGGACTGGTTTGAACTGACCTATGCACAGGGACACCAAATGTGCCCCTCATGCCAACTTTCGGTCGCTGGCAAGCGCACCCACCCAGGCCTAATACACTAAATACTGTCTGGGAGGTGGTCGCACTTCCCTGTGACAGGACGCCTATTGCTTTGCCTTTCTCTGCTAGAGCTTGGCTCAGCAGCAGCAGGGCAGAAATGTGTCTGTGGTAGGCAGCAACCCTTCCGGGACACCCGGGACTAAAAGACTGGTGCAGGGAACACCAGGGACCTCACAAAGCTCGTTTCTGAGGGGTGGAATCATACCTCTCACACTGGTTAATGGTGTGGGGGTATGATTCCGCAATGTTTGACACCAAACACAATAGGGTTACTTCAGCCGTTTTAGAGTTGGTCATCACGCGGTCACATAATGCTACTCTATATATCATAAATGGCTGCAGTACTAACATCCCGGGAGAATGGACTCCGTAGGCTGCAGGGGTTTTCCGCCCATGCAGGGGCACCCTCTCACTTAGAACCAAGCTCCCTACTTCAGGATGTCAAGGCCTGCTACATGGGTGACATATTGGTTTTGAGTGAAGTGATCCGTAGATATAGTAAACCCTATATCTAAAGTAAGTGGTGCATGCACCATCTTACACAGGCTGAAATAGTAGGCCTGTAGTTCCATTTTGCATGATCTCTCATGGGTGGCATAATACATGCTTCAGCCCACGGGAGGCCTCTGGGTTACCTATGCCCTGGGTACATGGGTACCATACACTAGGGATTGACAAGGATACCTCAGTATCCAATCTGGAGTGTACCTAAATACATGACATAACAGTTTGAGGAGAAAGCAGATAGACTGGGGTCCTTATTAGCAGGATCCCAGTCAAACTATGTCTAAAACATTATCACATGAAGCAAATAGTGGGTGCAACCATAAAAAGCAGATCATACCTCCCTTCAGGTATGATCTCTGCCCCCTCCACGGATCCAGGATGGTCGCACCTTGGGCAATAGCATTAGCTAACAACATTATGTACCTGCCACAAATCTCTTTATCGTATAATAAGACATCAGCAGGAATACTGTTGATCTCGGGGGCTCTCCCCCCTGTAATAGCACTGAGGGCGGCCTTTATGTCAGCAAGGTCAAAGGTCTGGTGATTTAAAAAGGGATGATCGCAAGGGACTTACTTTCCTCATCATCATTAGTGCTGTACTGATTAGCAAAGTAGTTTACTCAGGCATCTGGGAAAACATGGTTTTGTGGGAGGAGGGGGCGTATCCACCCCTACCCCATTTTACCTGGGACCAGAAGTGTTGGAGATTATTGCTTGTACATGCTAATTTCAGATCTTGCCATCTATTTTCATCCCATAGTTTTGACTATCCTGAGTTCTTTTATAGGTTTTGCTGGCATTCTTTATCCTATTTGAATTTTAAATCTCGTAGCTTCCCTTGGGAGTCTGTGGGCTTGCATACAATCTTTGTTAAACCAATGGTTCTGAGGCTTACCACGATTATCTTTGCCACTATAAGATCTTTGGAAGTAGGATAGTATTTTGTCAAATAAAGTGTTATAGATGGTAGAAATGGCGTCAATTTCCTGGGAATGGAGGAGGTGAACCTCCATCTCAGCTACTGCCTTCTAAACTTCCCTGGTAATGGAAGACAATTTGTCTGGTTTTTCCAATATCTTAGACCATTTAAACCGCCTTTCATTAGTGGTAACTAAATCTCTAGTAGTAGTTAAGTTATAGGGGTATATTAGGTCATTTCATTTCTTAAATTCAAATATTGAACACAGTGGGTTATGATCACTCTGCATTCGCTCTATGACAACCATATCCTTAAGGGCATGCCATAGCTTTAGGTCAACTAGGAAGTAATCAGTCCGGCTTGAGTGATGACCGTTATTAGATGTAATAGCCCCTTTTCTATCAGCGATGCATTCTGCCATTGACCGCCCTTATACCTCTTTCTAGGCAAATAGCTATTAGTTGGATAGCTACTTCCGTCCATCTTTTTATTGGGGATAATTATAGACAAGGGATGCCCCACAATGCATCCTCCTCTGCTTCCAGGTCATTATCCTCGCTATCAAATGGCTCAAAGGTCAAATTAAAGTATCCAACAACTATAACTGATGGTACCTCTGCTTGTTTTTCTAGAAGCTCGTCTATGGCCATTATAATTTCTGATCTCTGTCCACCTCTTTCTCCTCTCGCGTATACGTTGTAAATATCTATGTTGCCATAGGAAGTGGTAATCACCTGAATGGTGAAGGTGTCCGGGCTCTAAGTCGGAAGATCCTGTATTTTAAGGCCAATATCCTGAGGGACCCATATTGTTAAGCCCCCCGATGGACGACCCTTACTACCATGAGTTGCAGGGACATAATAATTCAAATATCCTGGATGAAAGAGCGGGTCTACCGACCATGTTTTCTGGAACACGCAAATGTCGTGCTGTTCCTTGGAAGTATTCCAAATCGGAGAGGCACCCATGGAGCTTAGCCAAGCTACATTCCAAGACAAGAGGGATAATTGGCGATGTACAGGATGCGTCTCTGTTGTCATTCTATCCCCAAGGTCTGGGATCCTCGGTGTGCATCTCCACTGGCACTTTGTAATGATAAAGCCAGCTGTCACCGGGCAAGGGTTTGCAGATGATATGTGGACATTAGTCCTAGTCCTTGGTGCTAGTGTCAAAGCCTGAGTGAATGCATAAGCGGGTTAGTGTCACTGTCAATCTATTTTCCGTGAAGGAGCCACCCCAGTTGATGGTGGAAAAAAGTGGGAAGGATTGGTCAGTGTGATCATTTCAGGAGGGTTATACTTAACACGAATGTTAGACTTGGTGAGGTGATGGGTACTTGCATCGAATGCCACCAAGTTCTCAACCAGATCATGATGTCGGAGAGTGAGTGCGATCAGGTCCAGAGGAGCCCCATGAGGAGAGCATTGTTTGGCCCCTTTGATGTAATCCCTTATTACCGACCAACATCCCCTCACATGTTGGATCCATTGAGTGCACTCATTTATTAGGGATCCCTCATCTTCTTTAGTTAAATTGGGCGAGAGCTTTTGTACATTTGTTAAGTATACCAGGGTTCCCATTTCAGAGGAAATCCCTACTCTACATGATATGTGGGACAATTTAGTCAACGGGGTGGGTAGGACCTGATGAGAAAACTGGGGCCTTAGCAAGATTAACATTTTGGCAATGGCCTACATAATTGTGAACTACCCTACTGGGATAAATGGGTAGTGGGTAGGCATTATTAGTACACGTTGTGGGATGATCCATACTCCCTCCTCTCGTGATGTGCGTTGAGGGACCCTCTATTGTCCCACAGGCCTGCCTCTGACAATTCACCATTGACCCTGGAACACAAACAGGGTGGTCTCCCAACCGTTTTTTAACATATTGTACATCAAAAAGTACTCTATTTAGAGAGTCAGAAAGGCTACTAGCGATTGCCTTAAGAGCTCTAACTTCCTGAGCCAGGTCCATGTCTGAAGTGTGAGAGGCGTTTGGGGGAGTTCCTCGGTGGATAGGGCTTCAGTAGACATGGCAGGGTGCTTGTCTTTGTTTAAAATGGATCTTAGTGGAGGGAGTTTTTTTACCCTTTCGTAGGTCCTGACTTATGTTGAGTATACACCATTGTTGAGTGCTTGGTTCCACAGGCTGGTGGGGCCAGCCTGAGGGCCAAAGTGATCTAAGAGCGGTGAGAACCTATTGCTGCAGGGGAAATTAGCAGAAATCTCTGTTGCACTGTTATCTCCGTTGATGGGGCTTTTGTGTGGTGCATGTGAAACTTCCAATGGCTGGTTTCTGCTAGCTGCCTTCTTAAACCTAGCTGGTATACACCTAGATTTCTTTAGAGCTACTGGGTACATGTTGGGGTTTGGGCTTAGGGGAATTATCGATGGTAGTTGGATCGAGGAGTCCCTCGCATTCAGACAATAAACTGTCTATGCGATCCTGCACCCCCGCCCTGGCAACAAAGCTGGGGCTCCAAACTTTCTTTTTTGCTTTCTTCTTAGAGGCTTCACCTGTCCCTACTTCAGTTACTTTCCGTTTGCCCATTGCAGCTCGATTATCAGGGAAAAGTAGGAAAAATACCGACCGACGGATACCCTGTGGGGAAGCACTAGAATGGGTTTACAAAAGAATTCCAATCTGCGTAACAGTACATTTTGACGTAGCGTTGGACCATGAACCTCTCAAGCAAAATGTCAGGGGGGGGGGCAGTCCTGCCCTTGGCCCACGTGTGTCTAGCGCTGCGGGCAGAGTTGCCACATTTATGCACCTCCCTTGCACAAGCAGGTGTTCCTGAGAGATCAGGGAGTCTGGGAGGTGCAGTCCTCCCTCAGCCCGGTCTCACTGTCGAGTAGTTCTGTCAGCAGGTGAGTGGTTTGCAGGCAAGGGCAGGCCGACGTAGAGTAACTTTTGGATTTTATTTTTTAGGCAACTGTTTAGCAAGTAACCACAGCATTTCGAGCTGTGGAGCTGAATGTATTTACGTTGCGATGGGAACTGAGTTTAACACTGCCGCAATTCGATTCTTTTTCTTGCATATTTGAACGATCATGTTTTCTTTTCTACACACATATTCTGAATGTACAGAGTAGACATAAAGGATATATAGTCAGATTCAGGACAGCCAATGTGATGTTACAGTTTGAATGTACACCCTCTTTGTTTTCACACAGACCCCCTGAACGAAATACTAAAACCTTCACTCTGAATCGGTTTCTAATTTGGTGCTGCAACTGCGGTTCCAAGATTTGCGACAACTCAGTGCGCGGAAATTACCGTGTGCACAATTATTGCGCCATTCCAGCTGTTGCACCTTAGAATAAGGAATAATCTGCAATATGAGTGTGTTTTGTCACTTCCAAAGCACGGAAACTCGATCATGCAGGCAAGGACCCTTGGAGAGTGTACGTTTCATCTGAGTTGTAATTCTGTTTTGATGGAAACCTATATGTGCCTTCTGAAACAGAATTAGCGCTCAAGTTGAAATTAGGGCCTAAGATGCTCGTTAATAAAGATGAGGTTTGATTACCTACCATGTTTCCACCAGTACTAGAGAAATGCCTCTAAATTTATTCTAGCCAAATAACCACAACTTCTATCTTCATGTGCTGACAGACTGCATCCCTGAGAAGGGGTATTTTGTGGTAGAAGCGAGGATGCCCTCTCTGCACTTTTAGCGCTTAATTTGTTTATTTTTCAAACTCTTCAAAATGCTTTTATTTTCTCCTTGCTCAGCTGCCGTAAGAGGACATTGATGTGTAAATATTCTATTATGTACCCGAACACCTGACACTTGTTTTAAATATAGGTTGAAAAGGCTACTGTTATACCTCTTGCATGTCTCTTTCTGCGGTGTATATAATATGTTTGCTAGTGACCTCTATTGTGTGGTTTGCATGCTGAATACTATTTAGAGCATTAGAACCCTTAATTTCATCATTAAGTCCTGACTTAGGCCAATGCATAAAGCTAGCTAAAAAAGTGCCCCATTAACCACACATCTGGACGTTTGAAGGAGTTCACATTCAGGAAGGCATCCCCAGCCACTTGTAGAAATATTACCCCAAAGAGTGCTCATGCTAATTTACCAGATTACTATATATGACGAAAGGTATCTCTTTTCACAAAAATTTGACTATAAAATGGAGAGTCACTATATGAAATTTGAATTGCCAAATGTAGGAAAGGGCCACTTTTGATAAGGTAAGCCCCCCACTTTTTACCAGATGCCTGATGTGATTTCGAATTGAAAGTGACCTGGCCCTTGCCATCTAGGTTCCCAGTGCCAGATCCCTTTCCTAAAACTGTAACACAGTTGGCACAACTTCAGACATCCTTGTAAATTCCTAGTAAACGGTGCCCCTGGTACCTAGAACATTGGTCCTGAAGCGGGTCCTCTAGGGCTGCAGCACAAACCCCTCACCAAGACCATGCACACTGTCATTGCGGGCTGCATGACTTAGTACAGAGAAAACCAAAGAGTCGAGATGACCCAAAGTTCTGTGTGCCATGCCCCCATACACAGCATTGGGTGTACGTAAGTCAGCCATACTGCTGGCCTTATAGCCATAAGGCAGGGTGCAGAATATCCCATGTGTGGACATACCTGTCTGAGAAGCTATGACCCCCCACTATCGAGTCTATTCTTGGATATTGTAAGTGCACAAGTATGCCATAGAGAGTACATGGACATGATACTTGTCATTGTGAGTTTCCTAGCTCCATGATGGCTTCACTGTACCCTAAGATGTTTGGTACCAAACATCTGATCTTAATAAATCCTCACTGATGGCAGTGTTGGATTTATTAATAAATGCACACATGAGACCCTTTAGAGGTTCACCTAAAAACCTACCAAACACTGGTCTCTAGGGAAACATGTGGTATGATGAATGTAATAGGCCAAGTATGATTTGGGTGTGTGGTTGAGTGAGACATACCCAAAGGGAGCTTTTTATATGACTGGATAGTCAAGATTATTACAGCCAAGGAGCCAGTCACTTTGACATAACTCAGTTATGCTATCTGGCTAGTCATGGGGATCAGTGGTGACCCAAAAGAGGAGAAGAAAGCAGACTGACCTCCCAGTACATATGGCTCCACCAGATCAGATTTCCCCACTTTCCCCAACAACACCTACAACTGCATAGCAGTCCGCAGCAATAACGTATGTTCTCACAACGAGTCATTTAGGAGGGGCAAATCCACACTGCTTTCAGACAAAAATTACTTTCAAATTTAGGAAGCCAGATTTACAACCATTTTTTGCGTTCGCAAATGGGAGATCAGTCCTTTTGCGACCTGAAAAAAGGGTCCAGGCATGTACAAACACTATTTTTCGAGTCAGTGACTCCCAAAATAGCGTTTGCGACTCTCACTATTAAGAAGGGGCCTCCCTTCCGAATAGCGAGTCTCAATGCCATGTACTATTGTTTTGCGAAAGCATTTGCGGTCGCAAAACACTCTCAGTGTACCACCTACTTTAAGTAGGTAGTAAACCACTCGCAAATGGGAAGACCTTTGTGATTGTGTGCGAAAATCTTTTTTAAGGACAGTTTCATTTTTGTTTTTTAAATTAATCCCATTTTCCTGTAAGGAAAATGGGCTGCATTTTAAAAAAACTCCTTTATTTAAAAACCAGTCACAGACATGGTGGTCTGCTGACCCCAGCAGCCCACCATCCCTGTGAGTGCTAGCCATTCCCAATGGGGTCGCAAATTGCACTTGCCTTATGGATATTAATGAGGCATGCAATTTACGACCCAATTGAGAATCGCAAACAGTGTCTGAGACACTGTTGTACATTCACTTAGCGAGTCGCAAATGGCGAGTCGCAATTCGGAGCAATTTGTGACTCGCTAAATTGAATTGTCGACATCGTGCCCTTAATGTTTTAAACAATGCTGGGGCTGTTATTTATACCAGCAACATCAATATTAAAGGGATGCCCATCCCTTAAAGCCCCACTATGATTGTTTAGTTAAGGCCTTTGCCCCTTTCTAGGCAGGAAGAGAGTCCAAGATGCTAAAAAGTTCTGAAATTACTAAGGACTCCTCTTTTAAAGAGCGAGTCCTAGTTGCTCAGAGCAGGGATGAGGAGCTTGCTGTTAATTCCAGTTTAAGCATTCTTTTCTGCCCCTTACACCAAATGGAACCAGAAGCGTCAGTGATAACAGTCATGGAGATCAACTCCAAACTCTTGGCTGCGGGAGACTTGAGGCAGCCCCTTCCCAGTTCATCGATGGGAGGGGAAAACCAATTGCATTTACCTCCTCAAATAAAGGAATGGGAAAGAAAGCACATACTTTTTGGAACTGTGGCTTCCTCTGCCTGCAGACCAGGATCCAGTGGCTTCAGTCCAACAGCGCTTAAGTGCTCTGAGGGAGCATCACCACTATTTGAGTATAAAAGCCACAAAGAAACTAAAAAAGATCAGAAAATAGTCTAAATCAATCTGCTCACACCAAAGATGACTTAGGAGCTCCCCCGAAAGACCTATCAGATCTCCACTATAAGGAATAGGAGAACATGTTTGTGTCATTCGGCAAGGAAGCACTGAATAATTATAGCTCTATTGCAACAAGGAATCCCAAGAGCCCCAAGAGCCGCTCCCGGCAACAATAATCAGAACTTTGGAGAGCTCATTAGAGGCAATGAATTTTCAGGCCAACAAAATGGATATGCAGATCAACCTTCCGAACACACTAGCAATGTATGTAGCAGGAATTGACAAAAAGATCTCAAATCTAAATAACTTGATAAAAAGAGCATAGACGCCCACAGGAGCCAGGCCGCAGGTGCAACTGCTGTCCATTCCTCAACAAGCTATCTACACTCCCAGAAATGATGGCAAAGCTATTGTGTGGCCTGAATGAAGTGGTCGATGAGAAATCCCAGAAGGGATTTAGGAAACCAGGCTGGTCAAAGAGATGATACAAATGTGGCTACTGTTGGTGAGGCTGTGGAACCACAGCATTGGGAATCTCAGGGATAGCCCTACTGTAGGCAGTTATCAGAGCACGGAGACCAATGGCAATGACTCCAGGGAGATACTAGCCCCCTTAATCGGACTACAGGAATCTGGCAGGAAACACTTAAGAACTGAAAGGTAGCCAAAACGTACGAGAGCTCAAAAAAGGAAGAGCCAAAAGAAAAATCTAATTCAGTCTCATAACCTGGTGGCCTATCTTCCACACAAGAAAAAGCCCAGCCTTTCTTCCCTGGTCCAAGAAGAAAATCCTTCTAGAGACTTGGAAAAGGCCACTGTAGATCCCCTAGGCTCCTGCCTCACAGGATACTATGACATTAACCACACCAGGTAATCCAGAATCCCACCCAACATTCCTGTGGACAGCTAACCTGCGTAGGCTGACTCCAGGCTTAGACTCCTGTGCCACGGTACCCTTAGCTACTTTTAACAACGAGCGCTGCAATAAGAACTGGGTGACAGCCACACACCTTGGATTCGAGAAAGAAACCCTCAACTGGCTGGGTCCTTCCCCTCCTCCTACAAGAGATCTTGCAAAATTCACCTCCCTGGAGTCCAAACACCATCAGAGACTCATGTCGGCCTACTGGAATATTTGCAACCTTTACCTGCAACAGCCTGCAAGTAACGTTACCCGGGTTACACGTCCAGGGGCCAGTTTTACATCTTAAACTGGGGTAATAACCTCAGGCTTGTATGCCTGGCTCGCTCAGAGAAATGATATTGCAAGACATCGCTGCTATTTAATTTTTTGTGACCCAGGCCCTGGTCAGAGTAATGAAATGACCAAAGTGACCTGGAGATCCACTGAGCTGGCCCAGAAGCTCCTGGGAAAGAAAGAGACATTTATGCTGTGGGGGATCATATTCACTCCATTAAGGAATCCTGGATCCCTGCACGTTTTGTAGAGCCTGAGGGAAGAGGTAGCCTCAAGGACTCAACCCAGAACAGTCTATTCTGTCTTAAGGAATGTCCTAAGCGTGTTTCCTGCCCCCCTCCCTAAAATCAGGAAACTGTCAGGCTCTATAAGTCTGCTTTTGGGCCTGGAGAGGCAGCTTATTGCGGTTGACTGGAGCTTTAAACTCAACCACACCTTTAAGATGGCAAAACATCAACTTAACTGCCTACTACATCAGTTGCTAAAGGCATGCTCCTGGAACATCAATGGATTGGTAAACAAGTTGGAAGACCTAGAAACCCTTCAATGATTATGTTCTTTTCAAATTGTGCTCCTACAAGAGACTTAGTCACAGAAGATCTCCTGGAGTCATTGGACGACCCCTCCTCAAGATGACAAGAGAGAAAGGTTCTTACAAGGTAATCTTGAACACTTTGCCTTTAGAGTGTTAAACAGACAATTAATCCCAGATAAACCGCCTGGACTTTCATACTAAACTTTATCTGGGGCATCCCGTATCGATTACACCCTGTTCAGAATGTCTTGTCTACCTCGCAACCTGAACTGTGGGAGAAATATGATTTTCTGGATTGATTCTACTTGGGCGCTGCGGTCCAAATCTATGCTCTTTATGGCTTGTTGGGCCAAGATATCTGTTTGAGAGTTGTTTCTGCTCTCACTCTGCTGTGTTCTCTGCACCAAGTTGCTGTGTGGTGCCAGTGAAGGTATACTCATCCCTTTCAGCGTGACCCCGGTGGCCCGTTGCACACTCTGTCATTCAGCTGGTGGAGCTTGCTGAACTACCTTGCTTGTTTTTATTCGCTGTTGGCCCTGGGCCTTACTAATCATTGCCGTGGGTTCTTCTTCTTTGGTATCCCTTTGTGGTGTGGTTTTTCGTTGAAATATTGGATATAGGATCTCAGTTTCTTTTTCTTCTATCTTAATTGTTTGCTCTACTGCAACGGGAGGCTGTCCCCAGCTCCTTCGTACCAGCGTACCTCTTATTGTTTTTTTCCTTTTTTTTAGCCCTTTGTTCCCCGCCTTGTCTGTGGGTTCCTGATGCTGCTTTTTTATAATTTCTGTTATTGATTGTGTTATCGTTTGCATCCGAGCCCATGCCTATTTGTTGTTGGTCATTGCCGCTGTTACTGCAGATATTGTACGCTTGCATTTTGTTTGTTTCCCGCTCTAGGCCAGCTATATCATGATTGGGTTGGCTATTCACTGTGTCAGTTAGAGTTCACTGGCTTGTTGAGTTTCATATTGCAGATGACTGGCACTATCTGATTAAGTCTTTGGGGTGTGGCCTTATCCCATTTGCCACCCTTAATCTGTGCCCCTGTAGATGGTTCTGACCTTTTTATAATATACTTTGGCTCTGAGATCATGTCTATTTTGGCAACGCAGGGCAGGTTAAAGCTTCTTATACCCATGATCATTTTTTTCAGCACTTGTGGTAGTGTTGAGAATTTTTCCACTATATCATGGCAGTGGCATTCGTTTTCCTTGCTCTTTTTTCCATTTTTCCTATTTTTGCCATCATGTTTGCTATGGCAAGTGCCAGAGTTGGCAAGGCGCCCATTTGCACCTCCAATTTTGAGCGATTTCCATGTGAGGTTATTAGTGACTGCTGTTAGATCGGCATTGATTGAAGCCAGCAATATCTATTTGGTTTTGTAGGGGGTTAAATTAATTTCTGGCCTCACTTCCTGTTTATTTGCCTGTTCGTTTTCCTCTGAGTTCTATATTGAGTCTGCCATGCTCAAAGATGTTACATCTGGCTGATGCACTCTCGTTCAGCCCTTCTGGATCTTCTGCTCCAGTGGGCTAATTGGGGGCCTGTTTACTTGACTCCAAACTAGTTCTTCTGAGTGGATTTCTTCCATAATCTACACCGACCAAGGTTGTCGAATATTCGTGTGTTCCAGTGTCCACAGCATTTTCCCCTTTTCTACGCCCTCTGGATTGGGTTTTGCCACAGGATTTGAATTTGAAATTAGGGACGTTGAGGAAAACTCTATCACGTCAGTTGCATATTCCTTCTTCCTTTCAGTTGAAGGTATTTGCCTCTTTCTGCTGCTGTCTCTGGCTGTTGTTTTATTTTTCTCAGCTCTTCTTTGCCTTGAGGGCTGTCATGCTCACTTCCTTGGCTATCATATTGCTCATCTATATCAGTGTTTCCTTTTGCATGGGTGATTGATCACTGATCCCTTCCAGTCTTGATAGTATTTCAGTCTCCTACTACCTTTCCTGACCGAACCCTAAAATAGTCCACCAGGGTTTTCCTTGCTCTATCTAGTTTTGTTTCCTCTTCCTGAGCTTTAGCCAGGTCGCTAGTTCTTGCTTGCCCCTTCCTCTTTCCATTCTTTGCTGTAAGTGCTTTCCCCCTTTGTAGGAAGACCCTGTGAACAACTTTCTAACCCCGCTGCAAAGCACATGGGTCTCTCCGTCTATTTATGCTCCCTCTGACCTCTCTTGGGTTGCCACTGTTTTACCCCTACTCCGCTAGCAACACCTGATCCATCTTGTCTCGCTTTGGAGGGCTCTTCTGGATGATTCATTACTCATTTTAGGAGGCACCTTCTCCCTATTTCTTTTTTGTTTGAGTGTGTTTTTACTTAGCCCCTAAATCTCTACAAGGGGTCTTTTCCACCATTTTTGTAACCCCTTTCCCTGAGCTCAATCTCTGTTGTCTGACCCCCGCAACTCTTGACTTCAGAGGCCTTGAAGATGTTTGGAGGTCTTGGCAATCCTTACTTGTTGGGTTGAGGTTGGTAGTTCGGTGGTCAGTAGGGTGAAGTCAAAATAGAGGGCCGAATGCCCACCCCAACCAGAAGCCGCACCCACACCTAGGCTGGTTGCTTCCCCAACCTGGGGGCTTATCCTGCCACCAAGGCTCTATCGACTCTGCCTCACCCTCCTCTGCGCCTGTGTAGGACTGTCCTCTGCCCCTCTGGTCGAATATAGCTGTGCAGGGGACCAAGTAGGGCAGGTAGGTTCAAGGGGCTCCTGTGTACCTGTATAGGACTGTCCTATGCCCCTCTGGTGGAGTACACCTGTGCGCAGGAGGCCAGGCAGGGCAGGTCAAGCTCGAAAGGTTGCAGGGTGGGGGGAGGACAATGAGCAGTTGTCTTTTTTTATTGAGATTAATATTCTGTTCTTAAAAATACCATTATATGCATTTAAAATAGTTTATTTTCCTAGAATTATAAGAGTTTGGTGGGATTGCTTGTGGGGGAGTGGGTGTTTTGCTTATACAAATGGTTGATAATTGAATAGGCAGAGAGAAGAAGATTAGAGAATTGATAGATTGCAAGATTGTGATTATTAGTTTCTAAAGAAAGAAGGTATAATGTACTATTGTTCACGATATGGGGAATTAACAGATATACAAATAGTCATTAAATTATATTACTTGTAGTCTTGATTAGGTGTTGAGCAAGAGGTTGTAATTTTGAATAGGTTTGAAAAGGGGGATCAGGTCATGCGTTGGATGATAGGTATAGGATTGTCATAAATTGAGATAAATGGGTTTCATACAGGTTTTTTGCAATATTGCAGGAGGGAGTTTATTGAACTGTATACAATATTGAGGAGGCAAGAAGTATAATGTAAGTAATAGTATTTGAATGTGGGATAGTACTTTTTTTTGTATATTTGATCAATGTGGAACTAGGCCAAAATAATATCTGTCCAAAGGCATTATTGATTGTTTTCACTCATATGTTCTGACTAGATTTGAAAGGGGGGACTAGATCTTGCGCTGGATAATAGGTATTGGATTGTCCAAAATCCAGATACATTTCTTTCAGACAGAGTTTTTGCAATATTTCAGGAGGGAGTTTGTTGAATTGTCTACAATTTAGAGCAGGTAAGAAGTAAAATGAAAGCAACGGTATTTGATTGTTGGATAGCACGTTTTTTTGTACATTTGGTTAGTGTGTAACTGGGCCAAAAGAATATCTGTCCAAAGGCAATATTGATTGATTTCACTCATTAGTTATTGGCAAATTGACCATGCCTTAGGTCTGTGGACAGAGTAGGTCTTATTTGTGTTGATTTTGTATCATTTAGAAAATAGCGCTTCAGGGTGTTCATGGTGGAAAGGTTGGGAATAGCCAGGTAGCTTTTATTTTTGCTGGGGGCAAGATTTCATGATTAGGCAACCTTGTAGTATCATACATATTGTAAGGTGTTTCACCTCCCCTGCTCAGCCAGTGCCTGTGCTCTGACTCAATGGAATGTTGGAGTCTGATGATGCCTCGGAATGTTGGGACTGTGAGAGGCAGAGTGACAGTTGGTCATGGGCTGAGCAGCTGACAGGCAGCTCCTGGTGGGGCTCTTATATACCACTTAACTACTTGATGTCCTGAACCTTACTACTTTTTATCTTCATGAAATAAATCTTCCTGAATTAAAACCTACCTGCGTGGACCTCCTCACTACAAACCTGAAGCAAGAAAGTACTGCAGCTGACTTTTTCTTTTTCTAAAGTGGAATGATCGGTCCTAGAACTTATATTACTGGGTCAGGAATATTTTCAAATTTTCATTTGGAGGAATCCTGGCTAATAGTTTATTTGTTTGAGACTTATATATAGTTTAAATGAGGATCTTCTTGTAATTGGTAACCAGTAGAGAGGCTTCTGCTCAGGGGACATATGTGTTTATTTCTTTAGTATGTAAAGGTAAACCTGCAGCTGAATTCTTAATTCACTGAAATGTACTCATAGTTGAAAGTGGAATCCTGTGACACACAGTCCATTTGTTTAATTCATTTTTTAAAAGATGAGTGGTGCTGTTGCTTGAAACTTTTGTTGGAATCAAAGATGGAGGAAAATGTTGTGAAATGTCTTCACAGTGTGAAAACCTGACAGTTTGTCTACGCGGGTATTAATTGAGAGTGCAGATTTTATTACAATTCCAGCATTTTGCACTTCTTCTGATATTTGTGGCAGTGGCACAAGGTAATCTGGCCAGATTAATAACCGATCATAGCTTTTCCATTCTCCACAGGCTGCAACTGTAGTTTTTGTTGTATTTAGTTTACGATAGGTCCATGTTTTGCTCTAGTCTTTGAGTTTTGGGTTTAGCTTGTCTCTGGGGTTTTCCAGTTGAGAAACGTTTGTAATTCATAAACATAATTGTGAAAGATAAGATCAAAGATGTTGTTTTGTAATGGTTTTACATATGCATTAAAGAGGACAGTCGATTTGACAGATAGCTGGGGGACTCCTATCTTTATTTTGTAAGGTACTGAGAAGATGGGGGGCATATATATCATAAATACAGGAGGTAATCCAAGCAAGAATTATACAATAAAAAATTATTCTCTTGAATCTGTGAATTAAAGTTTGTTGGTGAACTGTGTCAAAAGCTGTGGACATGTTCGGGAAAAATAGTTCAACTATGCCATTTTTGTCATCTACCTTTTAGTTTGTGCCAAATGGTGATTCGTACAGTTTCTGTATCTTGTTATGTATGGAATAATGTTAAGTATTTGGAGAGGAAAAAGTTGTTTCCTAGTAATTCATAGAAACAATGCGCTTTCACTTAGTGACTGAAATGTTCTTGCCGTGCAGGAACTGGTGTGCATGCTTGTCCCCTGTGTGCATCCACAGTGAGGCTCCAGGGATCCTAGTAGAGCCCCCTTTGTTTCCTCTCCACCAGGGTTTTCATGGCGGAGGAACATCCTTAAGAACCCTGCTGAGCAGAAACTTTTAATAGGCTTGGCCGGACTGCTGTGGTCCCACCAAACATAGTGATGCCTCAACACTGCCGCAACATTGCCAGAGAATAGCGGCTCCCTGGCGGCTGCGGTGGAGTAAAGGTGGTCCAACTGCCTTATTGTAATAGGGCAGTTGGGACACCGCCACCACTGTGCCTACATGAGTCTGGCATTCCGTAGACTGACACGCTCATGTTTGAGCCCTTAGTAGTAGAAAATGCAACAAAGTGGAAAGGAATGAAAGGGAGCCATTCTGGAGGACAATTTGCAGGATTCAGTTGTCTAAAGTGAATCCTACCCATCCTGTAAACATAATGCCATGCCCTGCTTCTGACAGGGTGGCTGTATTTTGGGAAGGACACAGTAAAGTTGTTTTGTGGGAGCAACAGCTGAAGCAGCGTGTTACTGAGCTACATGCTGCCCCTGTTGTCCATTTAAGCTGTGGGATGCACGAACTCTGTCACAAAATGGCTGTGAACTTTCCTGGGCTGGGTAGTAGGCTAGTGTAGATGGTATTTATAGCCCCTACTGTACCGACCTAGGGGGCAAAACTGCGGGTGAAACTGTCTCTTTGGGGAAGAGAGGCACAAGTCGTGTGCTGTGACTCTTCTGTCCTTAAATCGCGCAAGGGCTGAATCTACTTTCTTGTCAAAGAGTTGGAAACCATCGAAGGGCCTGTCCATTAGTAAGAATTGGACCCCACCAGAGAAGACAGTAGACTTCATCCAGACATGTCATCTCAGTGCTACACTGGTGCTAGTTACATGGCCAATGCAATCAGTGGTGTCCAGCCTTTACCATATCACGAACTTTGTCCCATTGGTGCTGTTTTGGATGGCCTGTGTGAAAGAGGGTGTTTCTATCCAGAGATATGGCCAGTGATATTCAAATATGACAGGCAAAACCTGTCCCAAAGTGCATGAGAGAAGAAGGCTAGGACACAGTTGGCATTGACTAAGTATAATGCAAGGCTGGTGGAGGAAAACATGCTTGCTGAAGATCTTAATCCATTTTGACTCCCAGCTTGGCATAGTAGTAGAGAAGACATTCAGGTTAATCCTACTGGTAGATGACTGCATCACTAAACGTTATGGGATCAGTTGCTGCATCAGAAAGGCTGGGTTGCCCATAGTGATGGTACCAAGTTATTTGAGGGCAAGGACGGTGCACCAAGAAACAAAATTCAAAGAGCTTTCAATTTTGCCAAAATTAAGTCCTTTATTCTTTTTCAATCTTTAAAAAGCCTCAGCCAACGCGTTTCGTTCCAATGGAACTTCGTCAGGGCTCGATAATCTCTTGTGGTTCCAGAACGAAGGTCAAAGAAATATATGTGGTATTCCAAGCGTTTTCAGTTCTCGTTCTCATAAATGTCCTGTTATTCATAGGAAACGAGAGAATAATTCTCCAAATTCAGATCACATGCTAATGGTCCACAACCCTTGCTCATGTTCCCCTTATGCAATCTTTATATAGGAAAGGCTAGCAACCTTATTCCTTCTGGGTCAAAGGAGGTCCTAATGGCCCATGAACGTGGCACACATATCTCTATATTCAAGAAAACACTTGGAAAAGTGACATATCTCGAGTTACACCTCCAGTGATCCAAATACTACAATAAGTAGGCCTGTAGTCCTTTTTATTCAAGTGGCATATATGGCCCACTGTTAAGAGCAGAAATAATGACAACCAAAATACCGGCCATCCGTCCTCAAAGCATGATGGGGCATGAATAACCCCCAGTATAGGCCGACCGAACGTCCTGCCCGTCTACATTCATGTAAATCAAACTCGAGTTCGCGGAGGCTTTTGCGGTTTGATTTACACCGAGGCAAACGGGAGAATTCTCCAGGAAGGACGAATGTAGACGGGTGGGACGTTCGGTCAGCCTCAAAAAGTTTGGTATCTGTTTTTACAGTGGAGCATACGCGTGGTGAGCTTCGGACGTGTTGTGCACAAACCAAGGACTCATAAATTGACTTTGAAACTGAGGTGCCTAACCATGGTCAGCCACACTGTCTTTAATGATGGTACCGAGTTATTTGCCCAGTTACTGGTGGCCCTGAGGATGCATTATCTCATTCCCCTAGGAAAGTATCTGTTAGGTCCTTGTTAAAATGCAGAAGAGGCACTTTGTGTGTGGGAGGACCTCAGTCAATACATTTCTCTTAACCACTATCATTGGAAGTTAAGTACCTCAGCAGCCCTCTGCATTATCACAATGAAGGAGGCACTGCCCTCAGTACCAGTCCCATTGGAAGAGACCGTATCCAGGGACGTGCTCAGATCAATGGCATCTAGCAATTCCTCATACTAGTCATCATCAGTGTACAGAGGTAGAAATGTATCTCATTCATCATATTGATCATTATCTGAGCATGTTCCAAAAAGATTGTAGATAACTTAGACCCTTCCTTAAGGTAAGAGCAATATGGCAGAGCCTGATGGGTTGCTGGAAGGCTACACCCCTGTGAGATCAGGGCGGAGCCAGCTTCTGTTAAGGCGAGGTCGGCTCAGAGTCAGAAAACACCACTGGTTGCGCCTCTTCATCTGGCATCAGTCAACACCGGTGTCTATGCTTGAGGGGCCAGTGCAGGTCATGGCACTGGGACCAAAGGTGGCACTAAAGCCACTGGGGAACCCTCAGTGGGTTCAGAGGTAAACCACCGGTGGGATTCCAGTTGGAGTTCCTCAAGGTTCCTTGAGGCCAGGAGGCTCACCATAGTGAACCGGTAGGGTACAACAAAGATGCAGCAGGGAATCACAGAATTCATCTATCTGTTGCCTTGTGGCTGACGTATAGGCTCTGAAGGTGATGAAGTTAGGGAGTGAGACCACAGGAATGTTGAACCCCTCAAGGGTTCTCGAGATTTTGAGAGTGGCAGGAAGGGTATGAGTCCCACTTGGCCTTTTTGTGCTTCTTTTTTAACTTACGCAATGACTTTCACCACAAGAATGATCTGCAGTGGACTTGACTTCAGGAGTGGGGCCAGCACTTCCCTCTTGACCTAGACAAAATATTGTGTGGAGTTTTTCCACATTTTTGTAGAGTAAAGCTTCACCTCATGGTCCCATATGGCCATTGGTTTCATCTGGGTGCAATAAGTACAGGCCTTTGAGATGCATTCCTATTCAAGCACCAAAGGCATACCAGATAGAGAGCTGTCAACACCATCTGTTTGTGACAGTACTTACATTGTTTGAACCCAGTGGCCTTAGGGATTGACATTTCCCTTACACAGTGGTATATGTTTAATTTTGAGAGAGAAAAATGTCTCATCAAAGACAGGACATTCACTTCAGATCTACATCTGATGGTGCAGAAATAAAATAACTGATGTCACAGCACATGAGTCATGCTTATATGTGTCTCTGTACGTCACTCTTGGAGAAGAACAGCATCAGCACAGAGCCACACTATGACACCTATCGCCATGCAGTAATACTGCTGAAAAGTTTACGTAGACAGTCTGATACCTGGGCAAAATTCACAACTTGAAGAATCTGCAATTAGAAGTATCCATCAGAATAATTGCATCTGATGCAAATGAATGCCAATAATTGTAGTACCCCATCCATGAAGCATAGAGTTCTTTCTAATATTTATGAAATACATTCTCTATCTCAGCTGTTGTAGTATGTTTAATCCATTTGTTTGTGTTTATGTTGAATATTATTTAAGTGCCCATACGTGAATAGTTTGAGCACCAATAAAAGAACCTATTTTATCTCCATGTTTAAGTCAAAGATATCTGGAAATCTGTATCTGTTGCACAGTGTTTCTAATACATAGTGTTGTGCTCTCATTATATTTCGTGCCAGATACTGGTAACTGGAATTCCCTACTAATTTAGCATGGTGAATCTCTTTTTCAATGACTCTATTCCTCATTTTGCAATCTCTTGCATCTACATGCTGAGTAGTCCTGCATAAACCCCTAAATACTTGCCTTTTTTTTGCATTCTCTTGCATCTACATGCTGAGCAGTCCTGCATAAACCCCTAAATACTTGCCTTTCTTTTAACTCTACCAGACTGCTACTAGCAGTTCACAGATTGAAAGTTAGACATTATTTAAAATATATCATAATGGCTTTCATGTGTCATTTCTTGAAAAATGGTTTGTAGAAAAGTCCATATGAAATTATGCTGTACAAGTTATAATGTCAGTGATAAAGGTACATGATTGGACACCCGATTAGGGTTAAAATGAGCTATGATGCCTCTAATCAGTGTTTTGCTAACCAGAAGGCATTCTATTGTGGAATATTGAGGATGTATTGCAGAAAAGAAGGTGAAGGCTTTTAAATCAAGGCTGCACCATCTCCATGAATCAATCTGGTCTAGGGCCTTATTTAGGACCTTGAGGAGCAGACACTCTGTCAAAATCTGATGGATATCCCATCCTCCACAGTGCAAGTGCCATAGGATTACATAAACATGTAATATAGAGGAAAGTAGTAATACCTTGTTTTGATAGAGTGTCCTGCCCTCAAAACTCTGAATTAGGCTCTAAGCTATCATTAGTGAGGGGATGATCAGTCTCACTTTTGGCATTAAGCTGTGTTCCTTTTTATTAGCAGAATCTTTGGTTGGACACTGAATGAAATTAAAAGCTGCAATAAACTGGTACCTAGATAACAAATGAAGAATCTCCTGCCTTTAATTGTAAATGACTGGAGTATCCTCATTGGGCCCACAAGGAAGTATACATACATTTTCTGTTCCTTCCTTCCATTATGATTATTATCCACTGTCCAGCTGCAAAAGATCTGTTGTACATGATTTGATAATAAGCATTACAAATCAAAGTAGCTGTTAATTTGACAGTGGCGCCCCAAAATCTATTTTAAAATTCTCTAGCTCCTAATCTCCCAACTACTAGCCTATCCCTAGGCACCACACATTTCCTGGAGGCTTGCTATGTTAGGTATTAAATTAAAGTATTTTTTCTGTACAATTTTTTTGGGCACCTTTTTTCTTCAATTGTTTAGCGCTTTACATTTAAAGTGGTATTCTGTTTCGAAACATTTAGGAGTATAAACGTCCTCTTCATGTGTTGGTTCTATTGTCTCCTGACTATTTTCTACTTTGTTCCCTATAACCTGATGCCCAACGAGCACCTACTTTAATGTCCTTCCAAGCCTTATTTGCATTTATCTTCCTGTAAGATGCTTAACACTTCCCTTCCTCAGGGGACCCATAAAGCCAGTAGAAGGCCTCATCCTATTGGATACCTGGAGGTGCATCTAGAAAACATATCTATCACTTCCTTAAACCTCCCCTTGAAAGAACACATTACAGTTTGAACATACGTTCCAAACTAGGTTGACATTATGCCAATTATTGAGGCCTGTTAGGTGACATACGGATAATACGATATTCTGCTGTAGGATAAATGGCTGAACATCATTTGAATTGGAAAATCCTAGAAGGACCCATGGCAATTAATTGTTAGTTTCAATCCTTTCAATGTTAATAGTAGAATGTGAAATAGAAAGTGCTTGAAATTCTGGGATTAAGGCACGCAATTCACATTATATGTTAGCAGTTTCCCACACCTAGTCAGGTAATATAGAAAAATAAAATTCAGGCTTGATTGCAATTGCCCTTTTTAGCTTAGGAATGCTGAAGAACAATTATTTAATTTTGTAGTCCTGAAAATAAGTGATGATGGTCTGGGGTTTACCTCCTGATTTAGGTGCACTTTTAGGCGCACTGCATGTTTGTAACTCATATTTGAGGCGCTGTGCTAGGTATTTCTAATTCTTTGCCTAAATTATCCTCCTTGTAAATCACTGGTCCCAGATCTGAGACTCTTGCCTCTTTCCATTCAGGTAACCCAATTATCCATAGGTTAGAATGTCTATTCTCAAGGTCCTCAAACTTGCAAGTTCGAGTTTTTTAAATTTGTAGTTCAATTTTGGTTTCTTGTTCCTCCAATTAGTTTACTCTAGAGACTGTTTCTGGGACGTTTTTCCATACATGCAGCAAATTCACTTGTTTAGTCAGTCCTTCCATCTTGGTACTTTTCTCAATTTGAGACCTTTTATTACTCCTTGAGTTGCTTTTAAATATAGCTTTATTGGTATAGGTTAATGAATGATATGCCCGGTAGGTCTCACATGTTTCTGCTCATAACACCTGGAAATACCTGCCTTGCCAGATCACCAAGCTCATAAGTCTGGTCTTGCCTAGGAATGGCTCTTACTTTAGTATTGAGTACTGAGTCAAGTAGGCTATATGTGTTAGAGCATGGCACTTGTTTAAATTGGTTGCTACTTGTGCCTGAGGCCTCCAGAGTAGAGTGAGCATATTCCTGCAGATCAGGGATAACCAGTCCCCATACCATATCATTATGTACTGACAGGCCATTGGGATTTCACTGAATAGATGGTATGACAGGTAGCCTCCGATGAGCCCATGTTTTTCTGATAAAGCTTTTGAGGGCAGCCTCCTTGAAATGAACCAGTGCTTTCCATTACAGAATGGTTTTATTTATTGATTCTCCTGGTTTTCGATGAAATGCTGTGCTTGGGCCTGCCTTAGAATTGTGTCTAATGCAATTCTGGCACCAGAAGCACAGTCATCTGTGCTCGCTCAGATGACAGCCAATGTGTTTGAGCTCACATTTGAGCATGCAAAGTCACAAACCTGCATGCCTTAAGCCTCACACAGGTGCCTAGTATGGACCCGAGGATGCCAGTAAACAGGTACCTCTGATGGCATGCGAGGATCGCTGGCCCCATTTTTCCTGCTTGGATATTTACAGGTTCAGAACCAGTTGCTTTCTCTCTCAAAGTGTCATGTCATGCAGGGAGCAAGCTGCTGAGGTTCGCATAGCTGTGGTGGTACCGAGTGTAAGCTGTTCCCTTACCAGGGACGTTGCTGGGGTTATTGTCGTAGCTGCGTCTGCCCACTCCAGTGAACTGGAGTGGGGCTAGACATGCGGTAGTTTGGTAGTGAGGCCCGTCCCACCTCTAGGTGCAGCAATGAGCATTGTACAGTAAGAACACAATTTTTACGGAAAGGTAAGCATGGCCTCTGCCACTAGGTGTAGAGACGAATATTGTATAGCAAGAACACAAGGTGACAGTGTTTTCGGAAAAGTAGGCATGGTTTCTATGTGCTACTTGATGTTTAATTTGGTCAGAAATGATTGACTTCACTCGGGAGTTTGAAATTTGAAACAGCAAATCTGCCTGTATTTTTGGTCAAGTAGGACCGTCCTGCATGCTAGCACTTATAGGATATTGATCATTTTAGTGATTATAATACAGCTTTCAACATTTTGATTAGATTCTCTGGTGGAGGTGGCGGCTCAAGAGATAAGTCTGCAAGTGATTTACTGATCAAGAATACTTAAGTGTATGGTTATAATCTAACAGTGGTGCAGGTCTACAAACACCTCCTCTTGAATTTCAAATGACAAAAGTATTTACCCTATTGGATTCCTAGTACCCGAGCTTGGAAGCTGTACAGTTAAAAAGCACCGTTGACTTCCAAGTGGAGAGAAGGGTATGTATTAGTTTGGAAGAGTGGGGAAAAAGGCCTACACCCTCAATATCCTGTATTTAAATAAGCCAAATCAATAAAATGCCATTGAGAAAGTCAGGAAGGTCCAGTAGAACAGTTGTGTTCCACAATATGAGGAAAGATAAAGAGCTGCATAATTAATCTGGTCAGTTCCTGTCTGAAAATGCCCCCGCGGTTAGCACAGAAAGAAGGGAGTCAGAGGCGCCTAGTGACCCACGTAAAGTAATATTTGTTGAGGCAGAATCACCCAAGGCTTCACAGTTGGTAAAATCTATAAAATATTTTGTGGGAAAGCTTTTTAGGAATAAGGCTGCAAGGGATGAAAGTCCTGAATCTATCACTTTCCGCCCAGAGGACTGAGTATGCCTCTTCAATGTCCTTTTTGCAGAAATACAAGATATAATAGGGTAAGGTGTACAGAGGTTAGAACCTAGACTCTGATCAATGCTGTGTCTGTTAAATGAGTCAACCAGGAGAAGCCCACAATGTTATATAAAGGAAAATATTGACAAATATTTTGGTATTTTATGGGAGAACCAAAGTGTAGATCATTAAGAAAGACTTTCGTCACCAAGATGCTTGTTAAATGACAAAGAAGGCCCAAACCTCTACCTCAGAGAAGCAAGGGAAGGTGATTAATACATCTACATTGACCAACGTGAGTATAACTAGCACACCCTCCTCCATGCTGGACATAATTGTTTTAATGCAAAAGACTTTGCAAGGCATCATCGCATCCAGGCTCTAGTTTTGAATACTGATACTTTAAAAAATACATAAATCCTTATAGCTATAGCCTTTAAATTGCAATAAGTAAATAGTTGTATGCAGAGTTTGGTAGGACTGATGGAAAGAGTAAAGATAATCCTAGACTGGAAAAGAGAGAGGGGGAGTAACATCTACCAATTAAGTATTATTCTCTGTGTGAATATCCAAATATTCGATGCTAATAAGAAGCCAGGAATGTTATCCCACATACTAAAACACTATCTTGGGGAGACTAAGACATGGAAAGAGAATAAAAGAAGGAAAAAGAAAAGAATGGAAAATAAAAAAATAAAAGCACTAAAGATTGATATGACAATATGAGGGAATGGTTAAGAGGGATTGAGAAATAGCAATGTGTGAATAGGCCGGTTGAGAGAAGGGAGAAGAGGGGATGAAAATGGAAAAAGGGAGACCATTCTAGACCCTCAATACATTACTGAAGATATTGCACCAGAGAGAAATATCAAACCCCCAATAGGTAACAGACTATAGGGCACAAAAGTGCAATATAGAAAAATGCAGTAAGGAATTAAACAGTTTATGGGTATTTGTGGAGCCTGACCAAAAAAGCAAAAGGAGTAAAAGGAATAGAAAATAAAATCGGCTTAATTAGTCAATGCTGCTCCAGATATTTTCAAAGTTTCTTCGCCTCCACTTAATAGCATCTAATGGCATAATGCAAGTGGGCATTGTGCAAAACAAATTAGGTGCAGAGGTGACAAACATTTTACTGGTCTCTGTACTAGCCAGAGATACCCTGCTAAAACAGAAAAAGAAATGATAATATCTCAAAGAATAACATTTGTATCAGAAGAAGTGGAACTCTGAAGTATATAAACTCACTGCATGGCTTTTTACAATGACATGGCCGCCTAATAGAGCATCAATTTATACTGTACTACCATGGTGCTCAGCAGGATACTAGGCCCATAATAAATTATAGGAAAGGTACAATGAGGATTACTTTACCTCATGAAAGATGTAGTGGTGAGGGGCAGAAAAGATTAGACCTAAATAGGTATGCTTGCCTGAGGTTGGAGCAGGAAGATAGGGAGGATATGAATGACCCAAATGATGTAGACTAGGGACTGGGTTCAAATCACAGAATTATCATGCTCTCCTGGAATATCCATGGAATTAAGAATCCTATGAAACAACAGCCCTTTAAACAGATAACTGATCTGTATGTGGTCCAGTGCTTACTGGAAACATGGTTATACCTGGAACCCCCACAGATAGATGGTCTCTTGCAATTATCACAGAGAGCAACAAATAATACCTCAAGTCGACCCTCAGATGTTATCCTAAATTTAATATCAATAAAGGTCGCCTCTAAGGTATGGGAAATCAGTATTAGGAGCAATTGGAAACTATAATGTGGTGTACATCGGTATAATGAGGAGACAGGTTCTAAGTGTTTTTTTTATTAATTTGTATTTAAAAAAGGGGTTCAACTGTTTATGATGCTGAAATGGAAATCTTTAAGGATAATCAGATAAAAATCTCATTGTATTTGCAGTGCCTGCTTATATTGTTAAGCGATAGTAGCCATAGACAAACCCCTTGTAAGATTGATTTAATATATGAATAATGTTGTTTGTACTTAACATAAGTCCTAGTAATGATTCTGAAAGTGCTGTAACCCTGTGGGATACTTCATTGTTAAACTAATTTTCCTTAAATGGTCTAATTAATTTAAACAGGCAAATATACTCATGGATGTCCAGGCAAGGAAAAGGTTTTTGTATGGTAATCAGAATTTCCCCATTGATTATGCGTTTGTATATGCTTGGGCCTATAAT
Source organism: Triturus cristatus (assembly GCF_964204655.1). NCBI lineage: Eukaryota > Metazoa > Chordata > Amphibia > Caudata > Salamandridae > Triturus > Triturus cristatus. Next base: position 421,650,679 of record NC_140592.1, on the reverse strand, counting down.
AATCTTGAACAGTTTGAAGTACTACAATTTGAAGATAGTGAACACTATCTTTCATACAATGATAAATAGGTGAACTCACCAAAAAAGAGAGAAGCCCTCCCTCTAAAAATATGTCACTTAGAACAAGGATAACACTAAAACATCGAAACCCGTTAAAAAATCTTCAGCAAGAGTATAAGGCAATCTGTGAAGAAGAGATAGCTATAAAATTCATCAGTCGGTTTAAATATATAATTAAACAAGTGGTAACATGTTTCAAGATTAATATAAAGGTAATAAATAATTAGATAAATGGGAAATTGTTTAAGAAGGGAAATATACATTTGTGGTTTGATGGCAAATGCAGGTGCCTTAAAAAGTGTATTAGAAACGTTGAAAAATATACAAGGTTCTCCTTGGGAAGGGTTTTATGGGTTGATAGGTAGCAAAAAAGGATTTATCATAAAAATTGTTGGAAATCCATGTACTATTAAGAGATTTTGGGAGTGGGTGCAATGTGGTTTAGGGAAGGAAGAGGGAAAGCTGAGAAGTTTGGTGGGAGAAGATGCATGGGTTTTATATTTAGAGGTACAATATAATAAGGGAGCTATGAAGAGCCCTTGACCAACCACATTTAATATAGATGATGAAATAAGAAAGCAGTTCTCTTTAGGAATGGTTAGTAACACTATATCCTCACAAAAACTTACAATAGCATCCCGCTTCAATAATTTACCAGTGGTAACAATGAAAACAAACATTGATTGGCAGACTAGTCTGTTTTATCCATTGTTCAAAAATGTTTAAAGACAGGAATATTTCCAGATTGTTGAAAGGGAGCAGTGATCAAACCCATATATAAAATAGGAGATGCTTCACCCCTCAAAATTATAAGCAAATAAGCATGTTAGACGTAGGTGGGAATTTTTTTCCGAAAATTCATTTGGGGATACTGAAAGAGCGGGCAGAATCAAAATCGATAGTCCCTATGAATCAAGGTTGTTTCAAGGCGGGCCACTCCACAGCAGATCACTGCATTAGTCTTTTGTCCATTCCAAAAAATGGATAAAAGAGGAGGTTTATATTGTTGTTTTGGGGACTTCATCTCGGCTTTCGATATGGTCGATAGTGCCCTACTATGAGAAGCCATGAGACATTATGAAATACTCCATGGCCTACTCTTGATTTTACAAGAAATACATAGATAAAATTTGGCATAAGTTGGAATGTAGGAATGGGCACCAAAGAGTCTCTCTCACGGAGAAAATACATCAAGAATGGCCTTAGGCAATGTTGTGTTTTGGCTCCGCTGTTATTCTCTTTATTTTTAGGCAACAATATTAGGTATATCAAACAGGTTTAACCCTATTATGAATGGTAGTCAGATTAGTTGCCTCCTTTTTGCAAACAATTTGGTCATCATGAAATTGACAGAAACTGGACTGCAAAGAAAATTATATGTCTACTCATATTTTAGCAAAAAAGAAAAATTATAATAAACCTGGAGAAAACCAAAGTGCACCATTTGGGAAAAAGAAGGTCAAGTTTAAGTGGCTCCTTGAAAATACTGAAATTGAGGTTGCTAGTAGATATAATTATTTGGGGATGCAATTCATGAAGAATCCATTATGGGAGGACCACAGAAATCTAGTCAAGTTCATGGAGAGCCCTCCGAAAGACTATCAAGCCATGATTCAGCAACAATTCGAATTCTGAGGTAAGGTGCTCTGCTTAAGTGAAAAATAAACTGTGATCTTAAGGAGGGTAGATTTTTAAAAAGAGTACTGTCCCTGCCACCCTCCTCTATGGTCTAAGCCACCAGGATGGAGACTGGACTAACGGCATGGAGTTAATAGGCTTTTGGGGAGTTGCTCAAATTCTGGATGAAAATAGACCAGGGTGAGTCCCCAAAAATCTCAACTTTAGGCAAAAAGGATATTACGAACAGTGATTTAAAATGGGCAAAATCTGGTAGGGCAAGGTTTGATGATCTTTTTAACAGATTACCAATAAGAGATTATACGCAAGGCACAACAAGAATTAGCAGGGATGACCTTGGAAGGCTGACAAAAAACACGACAAGGGGGGACGATCTGAGATTTTCAAAAGATAAGAAACCTGTATCTTCTCTAATAACCTTGAGGAATGGAACAGGAAACATTCCCTCATCTAGAAACCCTATATAATGTATGTTATAAGATTGGACCTCTAAAAACTTAGATCCAGTGTTAACTCAGTTTTAACTTCACGTGTTCAGTGGATTTATCTAGTCAGCGATAATATTTGTAAGCTTGGCATACCAATGAAACATGATTTAATGCTTATTTTATTAGATTGTCTTTGGTTTTTAGAAGAGTGGAAAGCATTATTGCGACCAATCATAATGAAATACTATGTTAGGTAGAGGCGGCAAGCAGCCACCTTCTTACTGGATATGAGGGCTTTTGATAGAACGTGCACTGGGCAGATGTATATTATCTGTGAAGTTTTAGTAAAGACCCTAGTAATGTACATCATGTAGAATAATTAATGAATTTGATTTTATGAATTTGTTTTATCTTGAACAACTGTTTTATCAGTTTTATGGAACACTTACTAAGATTTTTTTTTTGGTGTGATTGTTTTAAGACCTAGGTCTCAATATACAAATTTGATTGGTTGGTTTTCCATGTATGTGAGAGCGTCAGGGACCTCCAGGGAGATTTGCATTAGAGAAGAGTCTGATGGGGAAGAATCTATTGGAGTTCCTCTGTAGATTCCCAGCTTATACTCATCAGGAGGCACTTGATATTTCTTACTTTTATTTTCCTTGTTCTCAGTCCATGAATGACTGCATAAGTTTATTTGGTATACTGTCTGTTTTTCTTGTCACTTGTGTGAGGCCCTTTGTGCATCCATAACGCCTGCTACAGTAAAGAACTTGTATATAGTCTCTTGGGCTGACTGGTTGGGCTCATGGAAGAAATGTTTTTTACTAGCTCCACAGGTGGCTTAATATTTTTTTCAAGATCACCCCTGCGACACCCTCTTCCCTGCGCTGGCGCCTTTCACAGTTTTAGCAGATCCGTTAAGTCTCAATTCTCAATTCAATTTTTATTTATGATTCAGAACTCGAATGAGTTCCACATAAAAGGTATACTTTATTTTTTTACTATATTTGTTTTGGAGCACCTGAGCGCATACACTGCTGGCCACTTCGATTTACTCAGCCGCGGGCACAGTAGCCATTTATTAGTATAGAGTTGCGATTTCAAAGGGACCAGCTAAGCCTTGATTTACAATAGGCAGAGCAGCTGTGAATGACCATTGGAGTTTTGCATATACAAGGAAGTGCCAGGAAAGTTTGAAATCTCATTACCTGGCAACAAGGTTTCATCTATTATCAAACAACTGCCACTAAAAATATTGCCCTGATGAAGTTCTTTCTATAAGAACGAAACGCGTTGGCTGCCTGATGAATTGTGAAAATTGAAAGAAGAATAAAGAAAATCTGAATAATACAAACTATCGGATGGACAGTTATATAATTATTGTCTTTGTTGATTGTGCAAGGTGGTGCAACTCAGAGTGGGTTTAAGTTTGTATTGATCTTGTGGATCACCCCTTGGGAACAGCGGGGGTAGGGGAGTTGCACACCGCGTTAGCTAAATAGCTTATCTATTAATTTGAATTGTAGGAGGGTAGACAGGAGGAGTCTCGAGAGAGGTGCGACACAAACACTCTTGTGTTTGTGGAGTTGAGCTGTTTCCTTTTGGTTTTAAATAAAAGGTATACAAGTAAAAAGAAGAAATTTCAATATATCAAATCATCCTCATGTTAATACCAGACTAAGATACAAACAAGAGCACAACAGTTATACAAAAAAAATAGGGGTCATTATTTAGGAAAAGGCACATCACCTAATATATAAAGTGCAAGTACACATAAATAAGGACATTACTCAATCACTTATGAAATAGAAAAAAACTACTGTATACCATATCCCAAAACAATATTCTAACATCTTTCTTTATATCCATTTGTAATTCAATAGAGTGTGCAACACTCAAATATGACCTATCAGAACTAAACATATAGTGGGGGAGTACAAGTATTACATAGTCTACATCTTGGCCTAAACTCGGTTTTGTAATGTGCAAAATACGCTACCCATCTTTATGGACAAGCATATTTAATTTAACAGAGATGAAAACAACATAATACTATTATTTAAAAAATGTTTAGAAATTGTTTTAAAAAACTGAAGACTTTAAAACACACTAATTTAGACGGCGGGCTGAAAGACAATTACGGGCCTCCTCTGCTGTAGTAATGTTATTCTTTAGAAATACAGGTCTTGATAAACAACTTCATAATTGTTGTAGTGAGTGGACAAACAAATAAAACATGATTTAGATCTTGCACCCAGCTTCCACATAGATCACAAAGTATTTTCTCCCTTGATAGTCCCTCCCACGCCCCTGTTATAATTCTTAATGGGAGGAGATTCATCCTTAACAGCAAGATGGTTCTACGTACTCCATAGGGGAGATTCCATAAAATGTATGGTTGTGGTTTTTTCTCCATACAACTCCCGACTATTAAATTGTTTTTCAATTGCCCTGTACACAATAATGTATCTCTTTTGCGACTAACTTTATAAATTGATTTCTTAATTAGAGTTTTCGGTACAATTGTGGCTAAGGGCCACTAGGATCAGTTTCAAATACATTTTGGTCTTTTTCATAATTTCTGAAAACAATACTTTTCCCCTTTAAACTAGGAAAAATGTCATGCCTTAATGCAACCCGAATTGGATTTTTGTCATTTTCCAAAAAAGTATGGCCCCATCTTAAACTCGCAGCCATGGCAAACACATGAGTTGAGAGAAAGTCAAATTCCAGCTGAAGGGCTGAGTATTCTGGCTACATTGTTCAAATGCGCCCTTCTACCTTCTCAAATAAATCCCACTGCTGTGCATCCACTGATTCACATGCATAGCTCAGAGATGGAGGAATTTTAATTTTATAAACAGATAAAACATGTGCAAAATGCCTTTGCCCGCAACATTTATATAGCCTACCAAGGCAGATGCCTGGGATATTGCTTTACTTCTGCACTGGTAAATGTGGTCAATGCTAGAGCACTTGCTCGAGAAGATTCTTCCCAAATACAGGTACTGCTTCACAACCTCAAGTTTATTTTTCACCAGAAACCAATGTAGATTTTTCTTAACCTTACATCCCCGAGCCCTGAAAACCATAACTATACTTTTTACAATATTGAATTTTAAAAAGAGATAATCAGAGAAATGAACTAACTCATTAAGTTGCCTTTGCAATCCTATCAGAGTCAAATCCAGTAGGATAGCATCATCTGCATAAAGTAGACAACCCAATTCCAAGGGGCCTGGTTTAGGCGAATCTGCATTACACTGCCCTACCTGGCTCGGCAGATCACTGATGTAGAAAGAAAAAAGGAGAGGTGCCAATAGGCACCCTTGCTTCACCTGTTATGCATTACCACTTTACTTGACAGGCCTTTGTTACCTCCCATCAACACCTGCATCCATGTAACGGTATGTAGTGCGATGATTAATATTAGTAATTGGACTGGAATCCCCATTTCAGCTAGTTTCCTCCACAACTCCCCCGGTCAACCCGGTCGAAGGCCGTGAAGAAATCTATAAAGGCAGCATATAAGCTCATCCCTTTACCCATTGGATATTTTTCTAACAGAGTTTGTAAAACGGTGATATTATCCAAGATGTCACGGTGTTTACGAAATCCAGCTTGTTCTGCAGGTACAAGATCATTACCAAATGCCCAATCCTGCAGATGAATAAGTACACTCTTAGCAAACAATTTTCCCATTGCATCTAATAAGGAAATCTGCCTGAAACTGGTGCGAGAAATCTTAGGGCCCTTTTTATATAATGGGACCACAATACTTCCTCTCCAGGAGGGCGGAACAATTCCATAAGAATAGCGGTATGAAAACATTGGGAAAAGAAAATGAGCCCATTACTGGCTGTCTTGTTTAATGATGGCTATTGGGATGTCATCCGGGCCCATTGCACCAGCGTACCGTACCGCTTTAATAAAACTCTCTATTTCCCGACATGAAGGAGGGCCATAAATATTCGGCAAAGAGTGCTCTTGGATTGACTCCAAATTAAAACTCCTCCCAGTATTTAGAGCGTATAGCGGTGAAATATATTGGATCCATTCTGTGTCAGATATAAAAAGGGTTTCTGCCTTAGTTCTAGAATTGCAGAATTCAGCGATTAGGGTCCAATATTTACGTGAGTCCCCAGAGCGTGCAGCCTCTCGCACTTTAATCCATTTTGAGTCCTCCACCCCCTGCATTCAACAGCCTTAAGTCTAGTTCTTACTCTTTTTAATCTATTAATTTACCTTTGCCTAGACAATGAGGCCTGCTTAAACTGGTCCCTTATTAAAGCATTCAATTCCTGATTTCATTTTTTTACATTTCGTGAAGTAACACTTAATCTAAATTGAGCCAGATGCTTCTCAAACCAATTAATTTGATTTGCCTGACCAGAGACAGAACTCGAATTTTTAACATACCTCCCAAGGCTTATCAGATCTGTATTATCCACAAAGGCTAGCCAATTTGTTCTATTAAAATTAATCGTATCATTTCTCAAATTCCAACGATCAGGCAACTCTGTACATCATTAGGATGGTGGGCGGATCCTGCATTCTTGACATTGCGGTGGGCGGTGCTCTCAGCACCGCCCGCCGCAATGCCAAAAAGGCATGTCGTGCAGTTCTATGCACAACGTGGCAGGCACGGCTCGGTGCCTGCCATGTTGTGCATTGAACTGCAGGGGGGTAGCTCCAGGGGGGTTCCATAGGTACCCCCCATGTGCACCCCACACCCCCCAGAATCCCTGGGGGCCCGCTACCCAATGGCCGGATGGCGGTGTCTACCAGACACCGCCACCATATTAGCTGCTTTTCCGCCCGGTAGGCAATCAGGCGGATTGCCTACTGGCGGAAAACGGTCTTTCCGTCCGCCGGGTCCCCCCGCCATAGGTATATGGCGGGGGGAATTGACATGCCAGCAGGCACATATGTCGGGAGGATCGCCACCGCCATGCGGGCGGTGGCGATCCACCCAACATGCTAATGGGCTCCTTAAACTCCAAATTAACATCTACTGATAAAATACTATGGTCACTCAGATCAGTACCCAGGATTTTGAACTGAGTACATGCTCCAAAGGTTTGATATGATACCACCAGTCTATTCATGACTGCCCCCAGGCAGCATGGAATGTATAGGATGTGGGAGAGTCCTCTGGAAATCTCCCAATTAGTATAGCTTAATCATTAGTTCTCAAACAGTTCAACAGACTCAATCCTTTCTTATCCGATCGGGTTTGAGCAGACAGCAAAATTTCAGGGATGGACTATGCATCTTCCAGATCTTAGTTACTAAAGGCCCACGAGGAGCAGTTGGAGATTTTGGCATTATAATCACCTAACAAAAGTATCCGGGTGCAATCTTCAGAAATACTGATTCTATGTACAAAAGAAAAAATAGAGTCATGCCCTACCAGGAGGAATGTATATGTTTGCCAATAAGAGAGATGAATGCTTACCTTGTGTTACATTATCCAAAGTCAGTTTTAAACACATGCAAAGTTGTGAAGAATGAATAAAGTCCAGAGGGTTCCAATTTATACTATTACTGAGTAGGATCGCTAAGCCCCCACTTGCGTGACCCTTTCCTGAGGGTTTCGCAACACAGCAAAATACAAAATTTCTGAAAACTAAAATATGTACAACACCATGTTTCCTGAAGGCAAATTATCTTAGGATTGTGAATCATTAGAGAATTTAATTTAAAACTACATCTGCAGCATAGGGAGTTTTTTATTTCCTTTATGACCATTCAATGTACCCGGTACCCAACTCCATTGTGTCAATTCAGCTTCCCCACTAACTTTAGTGAAGTCATTTAATAAGTCCTTTACTAATCATGTCATTTTTTTACAATTTAGCAACCATGAGACGTGAATAAAGTGAGGAGCACTGAGCAAAACAACTGGTGCAGGAAACTCAGGGCCATATTCACAAGGACTTATCTCCGATTTATCTACATATTAACGCATCAAAAGTGGAGATAGATTTAACACCCCATTCACAAGCTGCAGACATTGCAAGTATTCCCGCAATAACTGCTCCAAAATTTTTCTCCACGGTGGACACCACCAACTAACACTAAAGAGATGCAGAGTAGGCGTTCCCGTGTAAAACCAAACAAAAAAAACACAACACCACATTCACAACGAACTGCCTCATCTGTGAAGCAAACCAAAAACAGGTGATAAGCCGCAGTAGCACCAGGGACTTTACACCTGCCTTTTGCTGGTGCTAAGCAGGACGACTACCCACAGCATGAAAGGGAGCCCAGTCAAGAGCCACATCTGAGGACCCACAGTTGCCATGTAGACAATGATAATGCAGCCCCGATACACATGAGGGCCACAACACCCACCGCTACCACCCCCAGCCCCCACCCCCGCCCCCCTCGGACATACACATACCGGCCCTGGGTGACGCCAAAGCTAGAACACAGACCTCCACTGAATAACATGGTAACATGGAAATCAGTGAATATCCCAGTGTATAGCATTTCAGGTGAAACTTGACCAGGCTGGAAATGTGAGAATAATAACGCGCCTACCATTAAAGAGCAAGCAGGCATCACAGAGCTTGAACCGGGCTTGTTTTTTGTGACCGACATTCCTACCCATTTCCTAAAAGGACCTCTGTGCTGCTGTCAGGGGAAGTCCATTCCCACCAGACCCAGAGCAGCGATCCTGCCCTCCTGCCCTTTCCCTGCCGCCTGACTGCGAAGATCCACTCTAATGCCAGCACTTGATGTGAACTGAATATGAATTCAGATGGCGGTACATGGAAAGGACGCAAGCCTAGAATGTTATTGAAAATAGTGTGGGGCATGTTCTCATGGCAACATTGCCTGGAGTGAAGATGGTACTTTTCTGGCGCTGGTGTACCGATTCCCAGGTATCGCCAGCTAACGCCGGAATTACTATCGCCATCACAATAATATTATCAGCTGTTTTCTCCGCCGTTTCTTGTTTTTATCACCATGTAGCGTGGGCTTGATAATACCACGCTAACATGGCGATGAAATACAGGGTTAAGCGGCGTTAACTTTTCTGGTGATGACTGACGTTGGCGATAGTTATCGCACGTTCTTGTGAATATACCCCTTTATGTTTTATAGCTGTTGATGGTTTGCAGTGCTCTTTAAATAATCCAGAACTTAAGCTACTCCCATTCTGTTCATAAAATGTTTAGGAAAGCATCACCATTCTCATATTTATTTGTACCTATCTGTTAGTTAACACACTGTCATATCAATAAATCAATCAAAGCATTTATATAGCGCACTACTCACCCAGAGGATCTCAAGGCGCTGGGGGAGGGGGGTCCGCTACTGCTCGAACAGCCAGGTCTTGAGTTGCTTCCTGAAGGCGAGGTGGTCCTGGGTCAGGCGGAGGTGGGTCGGGAGGGAGTTCCATGTCTTGGCGGCGAGGTAGGAGAAGGACCGTCCCCCTGTGGTGGCTCTTCGGATGCGGGGGACGGCGGCGAGGGCGTGGCCGGTCGATCGAAGCTGGCGTTTGGGAGCCTAGAAGTTGAGGCGGCTGTTGAGGTATCCTGGGCCTTGGTTGTGTAGGGCTTTGTGTGCGTGGGTGAGGAGTCGGAAGGTGATTCTCTTGTTGACCGGGAGCCAGTGCAGGTCTCTCAGGTGTCCGGAGATGTGGCTGCGACGGGGGATGTCCAGGATGAGTCATGCTGAGGCGTTCTGGATTCGCTGGAGTCTCTTCTGGAGTTTGGCGGTGGTTCCGGCGTAGAGGGAGTTGCCGTAGTCCAGACGGCTGGTGACGAGGGCCTGGGTGACCGTCTTCCTGGTCTCGGTGGGGATCCACCGGAAGATCTTATGTAGCATGCGCAGGATGTTGAAGCACGACGAGGAGACGGCGTTGACTTGTCTGGTCATGGAGAGGGAGGAGTCTAGGATGAAGCCCAGGTTGCGTGCGTGGTCTGTTGGTTTGGGTGCGCTGCCTAGGGCGGGCGGCCACCAGGAGTCGTCCCAGGCGGAGGGTGAGGATCCCAGGATGAGGACTTCCGTCTTGTCCGAGTTCAGTTTCAGGCGGCTGTTCTTCATCCATTCGGCTACCTCTTTCATCCCTTCGTGAAGGTTGGCTCTGGCGGTGGCGGGGTCGTTGGTGAGGGAGAGAATCAGCTGGGTGTCGTCGGCGTAGGAGATGATGTTGAGGTTGTGCTGGTGTGCGATGTCTGCGAGGGGGCTCATGTAGACGTTGAAGAGGGTTGGACTGAGCGAGGAGCCTTGAGGAACGCTGCAGATGACTTCGGTGGCTTCAGATCTGAACGGTGGGAGGCGGACTCTCTGTGTCCTTCCGGCAAAGAAGAAGATGATCCACTCCAGTGCCTTCTCCTGGATTCCGACGTTGCTGAGTCGCTGCACTAGTGTACGGTGGCAGACAGTGTCGAAGGCCGCGGAGAGGTCTAGGAGGATGAGGGCTGCTGTTTCTCCGTTGTCAAGCAGTGCTCGGATGTCATCGGTGGCTGCGATCAGGGCGGTCTCGGTGCTGTGGTTGGCCCGGAAGCCAGACTGCGAGAGGTCGAGGGAACCGTTCATCTCGAGGAAGGCGGCCAGCTGCTTGTTGACGGACTTCTCGATGACTTTTGCAAGAAACGGGAGCAGCGAGATGGGGCGGTAGTTCTTGAGGTCGGTGGGGTCGGCTGATGGCTTCTTTAGTAGAGCGATTAGTTCGGAGTGCTTCCAGCTCTCCGGGAAAGTAGCGGTGTCGAAGGAGGTGTTGATGATGTCCCGCAGGTGGGGTGCGATGACAGCGTCGGCCTTGTTGAAGACGCGGTGAGGGCAGGGGTCGGTAAGAGATCCGGAGTGGATGGAGTTCATCGTACGGACGGTGTCTTCGGTGCTGATCGGGGTCCAGGCGCGGAGGGTGGTGGTGGGGGGCGGTGGTTCGGTCGTGGCGTGCGTCGGTTGAGTGCTGAAGCTGTTGTGTATGTCCGCGATCTTGTTGTGGAAGTAGGAGGCGAGGGAGTTGCAGAGGTCTTGCGAAGGGGTGATGTCGTTGTTTACGGCGTTGGGGTTGAAGAGCTCTTTAACGATGTTGTAGAGTTCCTTGCTGTTGTGTGCGTTGTTGTCCAGTCGTTCCTTGAATGCGGTTTTCTTGGTGGCGTGGATGAGTTGGTGGTGTTTTCGGGTGGCGAGCTTGAGGGCGGTCATGTTGTCCGGTGTTGGGTCTCTGCGCCATGTTCTCTCGAGGGCTCGGCAGTTCTTCTTGGAGCTCTTGAGTTCGTCGGTGAACCATGGGGCTTTCTTGCTACCGGGTCTGCTAGGCGGGGTCTTCAGAGGGGCGAGGTCGTCTGCGCAGTTGCTGATCCACTTCGCGAGGTTGGTGGCCGCCTGGCTTGGGTTCGTTGCGCTGGTGGGAGGGTTCATGCTCAGGGAGGTCACGAGCTGGTCGGCTGTGATCTTGTTCCAGCTTCTGCGTGCAATCTGTTGCTGGTGGTGGTGGATCGTGGTCCTTCTGAAGCTGAAGTGGACGCAGCTGTGGTCCGTCCAGTGGAGTCCGGTGGCGTGGCTGAAGGCGATGTCCTTGCTGGATGAGAAGACGGGGTTGAGTGTGTGTCTGGCGTAGTGGGTGGGGGTGGTGACCAGCTGCTTGAGTCCCAGGTTTGCGAGGTTGTCCAGCAGGGTGGTGGTGTTGCGGTCGTTGTTGTTCTCCAGGTGGAAGTTGAGGTCCCCGAGGAGGATGTAGTCAGCGGAGAGGAGGGCGTGCGGGCTGATGAAGTCGGCGATGTCTTCGCTGAATTGTGTGCGTGGTCCCGGGGGTCTGTAGATGAGGGTGCCTCTGAGGGTGGTCTTGGGGTTGATGTGGACCTGGAAGTGCAGGTGCTCGACGGATGTGAGGGTGTCGTTGGTGTTGGTCGTGATGCGGATGGTGTTCCTGTGGATGATGGCGATGCCTCCTCCGGTCTGGTTGATGCGGTCCCTTCGGATGATCCTGTAGCCCTCTGGGATGGCGATGGCGATGTCGGGCGCTGAAGAGGCGTTCATCCAGGTTTCCGTGAGGAAGGCGACGTCTGGTGAGGTTGTGTCGAGCAGGTTCCAGAGCTCGATGGCGTGTCTGTGGACGGAGCGGGTGTTGAGCAGGATGCATTTCAGGTGGCTGCTGCTGTTGCTCGTCTTGGTCTTGGTTGGTGCTGGAGTAGTGCTGGTCCGGATGCAGGTGAACTTGCAGGCGTTGCAGCAGAAGGGTCCTTGGGTGCGTCTCGGGGTGGCTCGGTAGCATCCTGGGATTCGGCCGGCGTTGAGTGCGTTGAGGGTGGCGGCGTCGTACGTCCGGCGGGTGGGCTGGGGTCTGCGGGGGCCAGGGGTCCTGGCGCTGGGTGCGGGCCAGGCGCGGACGGGCGCAGACGGGCTTACCTTTGGCGCACCTTCGGCGCTCAGTCGGCGCTCCCGCTGCGCGCGTCCACTGCATATGGCCTTGGTGGCCATTGTGTTTGTTGTTTTATAACTGTTGGACCCATCACGACAATTTTGTTGATTTCAATCAAATAAACCAAAGGTCCCACTGCATGGAAATTGTAAAATTTAAGATGCACTGGGGATTTTTCTTTGGACCCACTACACCCACACACTTTGGAGGTGTTTACATAAAAAGAGGAAACAGCATTTAACATAACAATGTGAAGAGATATTCATGCACGCCCAAAGCATGTGAAAAGTGAAGGAAGGACGATATAGGCTGTGTAGAATTGTGTTGAGCACGTGTTACATCCTAATGTATATTAAATTCGAAATTCCTCAAGTTGATCTATATTATCCACACTGTGTTTTTGTTTGCAAGTTTGAGGTCATTAAATAGGTCCTGATGAAGGGCATGAAGAGGGAAATAGATCGAGCTTAATATTTGTGTATTCATAATGTGAAACATAAGGAGTGTTGATAAACCATAAACTGCAGGCAGGGCCACCAGTAGAAAATATAGGGGGCACCAAAATCCTGGCTTCCCCTTCCCTCACACATGCTGCTTCATTGTGACATTTTTTCGAGACTTTGCAGAATTCTTTCATGAGTTTCACACTTCTGGCATTATTTACATCAGTGAAATGCTGCCATAAGATCTGCTGTATGACCTGTGTCCTGCATCACTAAGGGTATTTAGAGCCAGACAAACCATTTTGTGAGTGTGTGAATCCAGCATGTCTGTGTAATTTTCCAGTCTCTATCTTTGTTTTTTTTTGACTCATTGTTAGATGGTATGCGTGACAGTACAGTGTGGCAAAACAGGAAGATCGTAAATAAGTAAACAGACATGGTAATTGTGTGTTTGTTTTTGATCGTGTCAGCTTAATGGTGTAGCGTTGCATGATAAGGAGTGCTCTAAAATAATAATCTATGTATAGTATGATGTATTTGACAGTACATGCAAGCTTAGTATTCGGCAATGGACCATTTTAACTAGGAAATTTGCCAATGGATGGTTTGTAAATCCCATGAAAAGGTTGAGAGTTTTGTCCAAATAAGTTTCACTATGAAAGGGCAATTTTTCTTCCAAGGGAAGAAATAATTTAAACCCTAGTACCTGGGCATTCTGTTATGAACATTTTTAAATGGGGAATGTTCCTCCGCACCCACATGTATTGGATAGCGTGAGTGTGAAGTGAAAAATTGCACTTTTTAGCAGCCCCGTTTCAAAGGAATTGAAAACTTCATTCAGGAACATACTGCTCTGTGAGATTTGGATCACTGATCTAAAAGAAACAACACACAGCCCAGTCTTTTCAGTGTTTCTCTGCCAGATGTATATGTGCGCAAGAAATGAGCAATGACACACAGAAAACTGTGTATGCAATACTTTTGTGTGAGCTCTTACTGCATTATATAAGCTTTGCACTCACTGTTATCACCAGCTAATGGATGCTAGGCACGTGTCTATTTTGCTCTTCTTTGTAGTAATGACAATTATCAACATACCTAGCAGCTAGGTATCTTAATAATTGTCATTATTACAAAATAGAGCAAAGCAGACACGCTCCCAATATTTTTTTACTTGCACCGGAGTTGTTCTGAGGGCCAGATATATTAAGGGGCAGGATACAAAAAGTGGTCACAAATTGCCCACCGGCTTTTTGCAGTTCTTCCCTGAATATTGAGATACAATCTATGTACTAATGGGTTGCACCATAAAATGCCGTTTTGCAGGGGTTGCAGAACAACTTGCTTAATGAATAATAATTTGGCAGATCGCTAATTACAAGTTCCTATGATTGGCTGCAAACACTGGGATGATGGAATGCTTGGAACAGCAGGCCCACATACCTGTGTATGCATTCCCAAATAGAAAACCTTTCCTTAAGCCGCCCATGTTCCTTAAAAAACAGGTACGGCTTCAAGAAACACAAGTTTCCCATTTGCAAAAAAATCCAGGGATGTGGGTGGGGGGTGGGGGGTAGCACGCTGCGGTTCACAACATGGAAGGTTTTCCAACTGGGCATCGTCCTCTTTGCAAATCACTTACCATCCCAACTCAGGGGTTGGTAAGTAATGGTTTGCAACCATAATTTTGGTCACAAACTATTGATATATGCTACAGCAAATCACAATAATATGGAAATATCCCAATCACGCTCTTTCGTAACTTCAATTTGGAGTACCAAAACCCAATTTTCCAACACGCTAAATGGGTCTGACACTTTCCTAAAACCCATTTTGCGATTGAATACCCTGCAACTTTGAGAATTGCAGAATTTGTGATTTTAAAATGGCTCTGTAAACTTGGATCTATAGTTGATTTTTTAAATCAATTACTCCAACCTTAACTTTGAAAAGTTTTGTAAAACACAATAAAAGAGAATACAATTGCCTCCTACTACATAGAGAGAGGAGGAGAGACCATGTACTATCACTAAGGAAGTAACAGTATAAAGGAATATCAAATGAAGTTTGGTGAAAGGGAGAGAAGGGGGATGAGTAAGCTTCTCAACATAGATACGTCTTGTACCGAATGCGAAAGGAATTGAGGCATCCACTTTTTTGAAGCGTCCATTTTCATCCAGGAAATGTCCAGGGCTAAATTTGTTTGGGTCAGGAAAATACTTTGGATCATTCAGAGAAGTGGTCAGCATTCCATAGATATTCGTTCCCTGGAAAGCAAAAAATAAAATAAAAAAAATACACTTTCTAAGTACAATTTATTCAATCAATTGTTAGGAAGTAAGAACTTAAGAATTTCATTGCATTTCATCAAGAGTACAACATTTGGGCAGGGATGGCTGAAACTCAAAGACATTTGGGCTTAGATTGAAGGTGTCAAAGCAAGCTGTCCTTATTTGTAAGGAGTAGAAGGGCAATATTTTTTATGTCGGGACAAGAGAACATTCAATGATTAATCAGAGTTCAAAACATGTAAAATATTGATAAATTGATGTCTAAGAAAGAGCAGCTATATTGGGAATACAACATTTTCTAAACTATTAGACCAACTTTTATACCAAATGTGAGGAAATGGGTTATTAAAATGTCTTGGTGTACCAATACCAAGTAAACAAATCCACTTTGGAATAAAAGCAAATCTATGCTCAACCACTCATAGCTATGACATAAACAGCAGGCAATTTCCAATGTAGTGTGTGCTAAGTTTAAACAGTACCAACAATTTTGAAGAAATAAATAAAACAAAATAAAATTCCAAAACTAATTTGGAGAAATTGAGAAACATTTATTGAGCTAAAAGACACCAATGTCATTCAAATAGGCTACAAGGAACAAAGATATGAATGTTTGAATGTTTAAAGCAAACATTTCCTAGAAAAGGTGATGTTCCGATCAAAACTCACTGCTCCTGGTTAACTGGTTGCTAAACAAGATTTGAGGCTGACCGCAATAGAGCAGAGGCTGGATATGCCTATAAGGTAATCCTGGTCAAAGAGTTTGCCTTTTGACATTCTCTGAACAGGAAATCAAACTGTTCCAGTAGGAAAGTGTCCCACACTGCAGGTGTCAAGAAATACCTCTAGCCTGAAACTATTGTTTTTTGGTGCAAAAGCTCCAAGTGGGATACATCTGTATTTTTGTAAGATACATTTGCTACCAAGCCCCAGTCCAAAATTATACCTTCGGACCTATTCACTTTTTGGATGCCAAATTATTGCAATGGGGAAACTGGAAGCTGTAGCTGAGTAGAGCTTTAAGAGGCTAGATACTTTTGCTGCAATAAGTTCTAAAAAGGATGAACACAGTTTTCTTGTGCACTTTGAGTGCCAACTCACTGGGCAAGCCTCAGCACCTTGTCCCAGTGCTCCAAGGAGGAAAAATGGTTGAGTCCCAACTTTTTAAAAGTAATGGAAAACTTCCTTCAGCTCAGGCCTGCAACTCCAAGCACCTCAGGGCAGGCCTCTGGGCACATGGTATCTCTCCAGGCAGGTGCCGTGCAGGATCCAGCTCTTTATGATCAGTTTGCACCTTCTGGGAACTAGGAGGCATTCTGCTTTTGTTTCTCTGAAGTAGGCAAACAAGAGGGCAACCGCTTTACACTTGGAGAGCAAACCAGGTCTCTAGTTGCCATTGTGTTTCAAGTTCCTTGAGTCCCTGAGTCCTTAGTGATAGCTCTTCATCCAGCTGGGATCAGGAGGCTTCTGTCTGTAGTGCATTCTTCTTCAGGTGGCATCCTCTCAGGAGCTGGAATTTGAGGTGCTAGATATCACCCTGTGCTTCTAGTAAGTGATTGGAGTAGTTCTACCACCAAAAATCCTAACCAATGCTTCACAGTTGTTGTTCTTCTTTTCCAGGATACTTCTTTACCTTACTGTAAAATTACACAGGAACCCCTGTTTCAAGACAGCAGATTCCAGTTGCCAAGGGGAAGACCTGGTTTGTTCCCATTAGCTAGTCTCCTATTTAGATGAACTCTCCTCTCCCCTAACACAGTTGAAACATATACTCTTCCCTACAGTGGCTGTAGCCTTCCTTTCAGGAAGGGTCTTATGATTGATTAAAAGAAGCGCTTCCTGACATACACAAGTCAAACGAGAGAGTGCTAAGGCTATCCTTTGTTATGCCAGCTGTTCCTCTCCACTCCCAGATAGCTAACATCTGATAAGTGGTCAACCATTAATAACCATTTGCTCTTCCTGGGCTCGCTGACAGGCAAATATACTGTGAACCAGAGTGGTTACCTCTCCCAGTTAAGGATTGGTATCCCACTGCTGGGGATGTGAAGAGCGACAGAACTGGTTTTATGCCAGCTGCGGCTCAGAAGCATAACATTCTGTTTTACAAAGGTACTTTTCAACTTGGTATCAGGATTCTGACTTTACCATCCAATATGATTTTGAATATTAAATCGGATATTATAATATTTTGATGCCTTTTTCTAGCATTTCACCTGTGAGGATAGGAAATAACGTTTTTGAGTTCATCTAGGTTTCTTCAGGAAAGGGTAAAGCAATGCCTACAAAGTAAAATAGCTTTTAAGTTTTATTTTATTGTGACAGCACCCTAAACCCAATATGTAGTGTGCCCTATTGTTACATATTAGCACCGTGCCCTATGAACTAAGTTACAGGAAACATTTTAGTGGTGACTTATGAATGCTTGAAAAAAGGCTTTTCCTACATGACAAATACACTTTTATCTGTAATATGTCACTGCAGTTCATTAAAACTTCAGTCCAGCCATAATACAGTAGTGCTCTTGGCAGACATATATTTATGGCATATATATGGGCAGTGTAAACAAAGTGCAGGTCACATCTGACATTTAGCATCCATGCCACATTTGCATTTTCTGTACCATCTATAATTGCCTTACAGGACAGATAAATGCACAAACTGGGTGACACCAATGTTACCACTACCATTTTAAGGCCAGAGCACATGCACCTTAGCATAGCTTAAAACTGTCATACAGCCCCAATACCAGCAAAAATAGAATCCAGGAAAAAATGTTTTGTGCAGAAAAAAAAAATTGCTAGATCAAACAATTAAATATCATACCAAGGTCAGATCATTTGTTTAACTGCATTATTTTGATGATGTTAGGCATAATGGCTAAGAAGGAATTACACAAGCCTTCTGAACATATGGGGATTATGAAAGCTATCCCATAATTGATATATGGTAAATCAAGAGGACGACTCTGAAAGAACTATATACTTTGATTTTAGATGAAATTGGCCCAGACTGCATTAAATATGGATACAATTAGTCAGAAGGACAAAGGGACACCTGGGCAAGGCCAATATATTGCTTCTGTTGAACGTGGGCAAAACACCATTGTTTGTCATATAGACACATTTCACTATAAAAATTGATGAGGACATTGTCTTAAAGAACTTACCTCAGAGCTGGTCACAAGACTCTTACAACATTTACATTATCAGAGGTTGTCCTTGTGAGCATTCCAGGTTCACAATGATTAGTTTGAAGGCAGAGAAGTTGTTCAGTAGGCTTGACTGTGACTACCTATGAAGGCTAAAGGATCAAAATGTCCTTCCCTATGCATTTTTCATCATGGTTGATGCATTACATCAGCATCTGAGTGCAAAGATTCTCAAATGCCATGTAGTACTTACTTACATTCCCATTAGTAGATGCAAACGACATGGGAATCCCTTATCCCCAAGTTTGCTCGCTTAGATTTTTTAACCTCTTGCTCAATTCATTCAAGAAGAAATGGAACAAGAAGTGTATCAGTTTGTATAATGCATATCCTGCATTAATCTCTATGTGCACAATTTGCTAATTTTAATGGGGAACTATAAAAACAACAGGCCTGAATTCCAAGTAAACGTTCTGAATTTCACTTTTCACTCGGATTACGGAATAAAGTAAATGAAAACTACGTAGCTCAAAAATGCCACAGTTGGCCTAGACAGAGAGAGAGAGAGAGAGAAAGATAGCAAGAGAGACAGAAAGAGAAATTTAGGAAATCAGGAAGATAGAAACCATAAAAACTACCCTCAGTTTCAAAGACAGATGAAAGACAACGTTTGAAAATATGTTAGGTAATAGTACAGTATATCGGGACACAAAAAAATAATTTACATTTACCATAATTGTGAGAATAGATCTCTTTAAAATTATTTTTCATTTCGGTTATCTATCTATAAACATGAAATTATTATGATTGTGTTTACTTTGGAGTGCATTTCATTCTTTTCCACAAGAAATGAGGGTAGATTCGAATGTGAACTGTTGTGTTATAAATACATCTCTTGTGGTTATAGAAACATTGATAATTAGATCATTTGTGCCTAATATAGATCTTGTTACACTTAGCTCAAAATGCTGTCGGATTGTTTCGACAACCCCGGAAACATTGCCAAAATATCAAGGGCAAAGCTGAAAAGAGATTTCCTAGCTTATTCCGATTTGACAAGAGACTCTCGGAAGATGGCAAAAAAAGGTTGCTGATCACTCACTTCTATATTGTTCCCCAGGTACTGAGTTTTATCTTTCCTTTTACTTTAGTCATGCTAAATTGTATTATCTTATTAGGGTTCAGGTTTGGCATCTCCCACTCTCTGGTTTAATACCCATGTGATGTATATTCTGACGCCAAACTGGATTTATGCCCCTGTGATTTAGAATCGGTCCTGAGTTCATTGCATTTTATGTTTTTTTGTAAACTTTATATTAATCAGAGGCGTGCTTTTTTAAAACCACTTTTAAAATTCCTTAATATAAGAAAATGTCGGGCCACTTTGTATTACCTTCAGCTTTTAAAAGATGAATTTATTTGCCTAATGCTTCATAAATATATCTCTTCTGCAGCTCGGCTTCGGGATATTGTTGGAAAAAGATTTTTATGTATTTTATTTTAACTCGTATAAAGGACTTAAGATCCCTTAGTATGGGATCGATTCCCACAGTGATTAAAGATTAGTGATGATACCTGTAACTGTTGCCAACAAGTATTATGTTCGTAGATGCTCCCTCATTTATGGATCTTCCATTTGATGCTTGAATTCTATTAATTTCATTGTTTTTGAATTAGAAATGTGTTATCTTTATGATGTATTCTTTTATGGCTGGTACACAGCCGAATAAAGATTTCTGACTCAAACATTAAATTATTATGATTTTGTTTACTTTGGAGTGCATTTCATTCTTTTTCACAAGAAATGAGGGTAGATTCGAATGTGATCTGTTGTGTTATAAATACATCTCTAGTGGTTATAGATACATTGATAATTAGATAATTTGTGCCTAATATAGATCTTGTTACACTTAGCTCTAAATGTTGATAAAAGTTGGTGGGATCTCTTTTATGTCAAGTGAGCTACACTGATCTTAGTGGATGGAGCTGAGAGCAGAATCAAACTCCTTCACTTCAGAATTCTCTGTTACTCTATTGGAATTTTAGGAATCAAAGCCATATGGTTAGTGCAGCAGGCACTAACTTAGAATCTAGCCTAACCAGCCTGCACTACCAGAGTAACCAGCTATTGACATGTACACTTCTACGGGGAAACAAATAGCAGACAAGTTCCATCTTGTGAAAAGGCCCAGCTGGCGTTTTGAGAGTGAACCACAGTAGACTTTGGGTGACCCTTGAATGGTTGAAGAACTCATTCCTAAATGCATGCCCTGAAAAACTGGGGCTTACAGGAAAGTCTTGGTGGTTCTTTCTCAGCATCAAGACACTTTCACGAAAACCGGATAAGGCACCAGGGTTACACATGAAAGGGGCATCTTTAGCAGAAAGATTTTCAGGTCTTTCCAGCTTAAAGCTGTCTACCTCAAGTAAAATGTATTCAGCAGGATCTTGCAGTGAAGGCATCATGCAACACGGATTCCTGTTCAACGTTTATGTTGAGGCTCGCCATGCAGGAGTATTTGAAGATTCACAAAATGGACTAAGGGGGTGATTTATTCATTGATCGATGCTAAATATATGAAAAAGTAGTAGATGGCCCATCTGCCAAACTGGCTATTTGTCAGTCCCTTCAACATGTGGGCAATGTGCCAGGCTTCAGGTGGCAGAGTCTCAGCTTTCTCCTCCATCAGTAGACTTTGGCTGATGGCTATCAGTTAATGTTCTTCAGAGGATTCCCCATTTTAAAGACAGACATCTACACACATTTTCCTGCTTGCTGCTGCCAGAAAAGCCTATTAGTTACAAAGCAGAAACAGAAATAACTCCCAGGCTCTCAAAGAGAACTCTGATCACATTGGGGTTATTTGGTATTTGTTTTACAGAACAAACACCCACTTTAGGGTTGAGAGCTTAGCCGCACCTTCTTACCTGTGTGGTCCACAGGATCAGCTGAAATGTATTTACCTCTATGAAGGATCTTGTGACATTTTGAAAGGAGAGTTAGTAATTCTTTATTTCTTCACTTATCCAACAAAAATATTGGACATAGGGTCATTGCCACCCCTTGCTCCAGACAGTTGTCCTTCCCACCTAGGCAGGCCATTCCGGCCTGTGGTAGGCGTGAAGTATCTCCGCCCAGAGCAGGCTTTGTTTGTGGCCTCTGAGAGCCCTGGCTCTCACCTCATGAGATCAGAGGCATGTCTGGTGGTAGCAGCCTGGCTAAGACTAGTCAGAGACCACACTGGTGCGTGGTAGGTTTTATGGGGACCCTCTAAGTTGTCCCTTGTGTGCATTTATTAATAAATCCAACACTGACATCAGGGAGGATTTATTAAGATAAGATGTTTGGTACCAAACATCTTAGGGTACAGTGAAGCCATCATGGAGCTAGAAACCTCGTAATGACAAGTATCCAGCCTATGTACGCTCTATGACATTCCTGGACACTTACAATATCCAAGAATAAACTTATATATTGTTGGGTCATTTCTGCTCATGCATATATGTCCACATATGGGAAATAGTGCAACCTGCCTTATGGCTGTAAGGCCTTAATTAGGGGTGACTTACTTATACTTAATGCAGTGTCTGTGGACATGGCACACAGGGCTGAGTGCCATGTCGACTCTTCAATTTTCTCCACACCAATACACGTCGCCTACAATGGCAATTTGCATGGTCTTGGTGTGGGGTCACTAGGGTGGCACAATTTGTGCTGCAGCACTAGTGGACCCACTCCAGTACCCATGTCCTAGGTTCCAGGGTGCCGTTTACTAGGGACTTGTAGGGGTTGCAGAAGATGTGCCAGTTATGGTGCAGTTTTAGGACAGAGAAGTGGCACTGGGGACCTTTAATTCAATATCACATCATACACCAGTCAAAAAGTGAGGACTACCAATGTCAATGGAGCCACTTTCCTACACACTATATGCTTGTGGTACTTAAAGGAAAAACTAGATGTTATTCTAATGTTGACTCTTCAATGAAAAACAGAAGTGTAATGGTTATAACTTCCTCAGCATAACAGGATTCAATGATCAGAACTCACTATCCCCAATTGATTCTGCGAGACAAGGTCTACATGTCAAACACTCATTTTTGAGTGGGTACAACAAATCAAAATAAACTAGTGAGATCTGCACTCCAATTCTCTGGGAATCTCATTGGGGCTAACAACTGGGTTTTCTAACCCAATCGAGATAATGTAATCCAGGGGTGCAAATAGATCCTAACTTCGGGGAGGGTTAGTATGTCAAGCGGCAGTGGTAGAGCTTCCATTTCACACAATGCGGAGAGAGACATTCTCATAGCCAGTATAAGAGCACACATTGCCAATATGTATGCCTTTAATGTGCTAACGCATGCAAACAACATTCATGCATGCCTGTATTTTCACACATTGGCACATTAAAGCCAGAACTACTAGCGTTGCCAATAATTCTCAGACACTAAGCACTTCTGGAGTTTCGAGTGCATCCACCAGAACTGCGAGTATCAGATGTCTGCAAGATGTTACTTACCAAGCCAATCTTGCACCTGTCTGCACAACTGACACACAAACCTTATTGTAAAGGTGTCTTTTTGTACTAACTGTAACCTGAGACACATAATAAACAAATGCTTCAGTGAACAGGAAGATGTCTAGGGGGGGGGATTCTCCAAATGCATAAGAAAGTGCTCCCTCAGACATCAAGAAATAGACATATATGAACCCTAATAAGCAGGGCATTTGTATGAGTTATATCCACTGACAGCAGCAGGAGCTGACAGTATATGATAGCAACAGCACTCACTTGCAATGGCAAGAGCATGAAAGCAACGGCATGGCAATGTTAAGATCTGTAGGCACTGAAAGCAAGACTCAGTGGCAGCAGCAAGGAACCAGGATATAAAAAGGAGAAGTTGTGGTGACAGCAGGACTCAATTTGACAGTTTTAGATGTTTTGGGATATGTCAGAAGCATCTCTAACAGCATCTTAAGTAAGTGAGTGTGAATACACACCTAGGGGCCAATTCCGATTTCGGCCGCAAAACGTACCGACCGACACGGACCGAGACCGGAGACCGACCAACATGGACCGGCGCCGTACGACCCGTGCAGTACGATGCAACATGTGTGAATTACAACCGTCACTCCAAAATCCCCCCTAATAAAACCTTGGCTACCTGGGGAAATTCTGCTAGCCTGAGAAAAAAAGAGATAAATAAACAGAAATTACATGACCCCAGAGAGGAGGCAACTGAAAAGGTAGAGGTGGGTTCGGGTGAAGGAGAGAGATTTTTTTCTCTCAATGAAGACTCAGATTCAGCACATGCAAGTGAGGAGCTCTCAGAGGATCAAGATGACGACGACGACGACGAACTATCGCTCTCAGTCACTAACTCCTCGGGGGAGGATATAGGAACAGGGAAAGATTCGACCCTGCGAAAGAGACAATTAAAGCCAAAGTTAAATAACTTACAGACTAGTGGTTTGGGAAGCACCGAAAGGGGGTTGCTTTGGGACTACTCAGGCACTTCCCAGGTGTACCAGGCTGAAGATAATATTGGGCCACAGAAACAGTCTGCTTCTTTTGACACTTTGTTTAGTACGCTGAAACAGATGCAAGCAGAGGCTAGAGGTGTGAGTCGGAAAGCAAGACAGGATGCTAAGAAAATACAATCCTCATTAAGAAAGACAAACAAACTGTACGAGGATTTGGTGGGAAGAGTCACTGAAGTGGAAGAGCGCATGAGCAAGCTCGAAGACGATCACAGTAATTGGCAGAACTTTAAGGCGGCTCAAGAGAAGGTGGCAGAAGACCTCCAGTGGAAAATGGAGGATTTTGAAAATCGCCAAAGGCGGAACAACATTAGAATTTTGGGTGTGGAAGGGCAGGACACAAGGCGCTATGTGATCAACTTACTTAGAGGGGCATTCCCGGAGTCTCAGTGGCAGTGGGACAGGGAAGTTCAGAGAGCGCATAGGTTTCCCTTCACACTTAAAAAAAGGCAGGGGGCTGATGGTGGTAGTGGAGGGAACACGATTTTCCCACGAGCTATCTTAGTGTATTTAGGAAATTTCCTGTTAAGACAGGAAATAATTGAGAAAGCTAGACCGGATTCTAAGAGATCATTTGAGGGTATTTCCTTCTTTGCCAGGCCAGATTTCTGCCATGTGACGGTTGAACGGAGGTGGAGGCTGAGGCAGCTGATCTCAAAATTTCAGGGGCTGGGGTCAGAAGCCTACTTATTGTTCCCCGCTAAATTAAAAGTAGTCACTATAGGAAGAGCTATGATATTTTTCTCAGAGATCAAAGCTCAACAGTACATGGATGAGTTGAAAAATCAAGGTCCATAAGGGGATAGGGGATGGGAGAGGGGCGCGATTTTCATAGCCCTGACCGGCCACATATAGGTCCTGCGGACCTATTTGCCTGTACAGGGGGAGGGGGGGGAGGGGTGGGGGGGAGGGGTGGTTGTGGGGAGGGTGGGGTTGGGGGGTCTCACCACAAGGGTTAACATTTTTGTACTTTTTGGGTTGGACAAAGCACATTACTTTTTTTTTTTGTCCTGTGGGGGACATGATATGTACAAGTTAGAAGGTCTAGACAAGATCAAAGGAGTGTAGACTGCTATATCTCAATGCTAATTACTGTTTGGCTGAATCTGAGTAAGAATCTTTTGATACCCCTCAATGCCCTGTAAAATTGCCTCAATTAATGTATGTGGTCTTAATGATCCTAGGAAAAGTGTGAAGGTAGCAGGACTGCTGAGATTCTTACAGTTGGATCTGGTATGTCTTCAGGAGACGCATATTGAAGCATCACAGTTATACCTTTTGAAACAACTGGGATTCGATGTATTAGTGGCAAGCAAACAGAGCACCAGAACTAGGGGGGTCGCAATACTAGGAAGATTCAGGGATTTGGTGGTGTATAGGAAAAAGGAGGATCAATGGGGAAGATGGGTCATGGTTGATCTATGCTTTAAGGGGACACGGTTCACATTAGTTACCATATATGGATCTACTGAAGACGACCCTGATGTTTGGCAGTTTATGGACATGGAATTACCGCAGTGGCCGGAACCTATTGTATGCTGTGGGGATTTCAATATCCATGACCCAAGAAGCTCCTTTGTAGAACCTGGGGGGAGGTACCTAGGGAGAAAGAAAAAATCATATAGAGCTCTTGCTGCCATGGTTCAACATAATTCCCTAGGGGATCCGTGGATGAAGTATCATCCCTTCATAGATGGTAGTACCTTCTTTTCTCTACCACATAAAGTATTGGTCAGGTTGGACTACTTTTTAATTTCCAACTCTCTAATTCATCACTCAAAAATAGAGAAACAACCTAGGATCATATCTGACCATAGTCCGCTTATTTTAACACTAAACACCACCCAGATAAATACTACGAAAACCCAGTGGACCTTTGAGCGTAGTTTATTAAATGATGAGGCATATCAGAAAAATATGGTGACTTGGATAACACATTATTGGGAGGATAATAGGGGTTCGTCGTCCCCAGGTGCAGTTTGGGATTGTTTCAAGGCTGGGGTTCGGGGGGAAACAATGAGTTTTGTAATGGCAAGACGGAAAAGGGAAAGAAGACACTTGGAAGACATAAGGCTTAAGTTATATACAGCAGAAGAAAATTTGGCTATAGCTACAATGCAGGGAATCCCACTCGACCCTTATATACTCAGATTGGTTACTCTTAAAGGAGATGCGATGGAGAGCATTATCTCGAAAGCTGCTGGAAAATATCTTGTGCATAAACAGGATACCTACGAGCTAAGCGAGAGAGTCGGGCATATCCTTGCTGTTAGAACCAGACAGCACACAGCAAAGGCTGATATTAAGGAGATTCAAGATCCGCAGGGAAACTTGGGCACTGATTCAGATTTTATCAGAGAAGTTTTTCATAAGTTTTACTCTAACTTGTACTCTTCGGAAGACACAGGGGACCCAATTGCTATAGAAAAATATCTTAGCAACACTTTTACTTCTGTTCTATTGCCAGAGGATAGAGAGATATTAGATGCCCCCTTTCACTTAGAGGAGATTAGAGGGGCATTGGAAAGCCTTCTCTCTGGGAAAGCTGCTGGGCCAGATCAAATTCCGGTGGAATTTTATAAATTGTTTCCGAATAACTTGCTTGTCGAGATCTTTCACATAATGCTACATACGCAACGAGGAGGTTCTCCTCCGGAGTCTTGGGGGGGGGGCAGATATTGTAGTTATCCCAAAAAAAGGGAAATCTCCTATACTCCCTGCCTCATATAGACCTATTACCCTTATGAACTCTGACGTTAAAATCTACTCCAAAATTCTTGCGACAAGGCTTGCAGGGAATATAGAACAGCTTGTAAGTCCGTTGCAACACGGTTTTATTCCAGGTAAGGGAACCACCCAACATGTGAGGACAGTTATCACAATGTTTGATGCCGCAGGAATCCTGGGTGACCCTATTGCAGCATTGTTTTTAGATGCCGAAAAAGCCTTCGATAGGGTCGCCTGGGAATATCTCTGGGCAGTTTTAAGATGGAGTGGTATAGGGGAAGGTTACATAACAGCTATCCAAGCTCTATATAAAGGACCCACTGCCAGAATTAGAGTGAATAGAGGGTACTCAGATGTAGTAAAAATCTTTAGGGGGACAAGACAGGGTTGTCCCTCATCTCCCCTTCTTTTTGCGCTATTTTTCGAACCTCTATTACGACATCTGGAGAGAAATGGGCGTATCCTCCCAATGACACCAAACGGCAGAACAGTTAAAATTCTTGCTTATGCTGATGACGTGGCTATATTAACTCCCGACCCTGAGATGGCTATAAAGAAGGTGGAACGTGAAGCCACTAAGTTTGGGCACCTGTCGGGTTATAGTTTGAATAAATCAAAGACCTTGATAGTTAAGAACAATTACACCACGTGTGCCAACCCCAGGGTGGTTACGTCTGCTATGTATCTCGGTATAGTAATTACAGCTAATCGTGACGCTATCGTTGAGGTAAATATGACCCCTGTCCTGGCTAAAGTAAAAGTAGACTTAGATAGAGTAAATAATTTACACCTTTCTTTAGTTGGTGTCACTAATGTGGTGAAAATGACGATCTTGCCAAAACTTCTCTACCTATTTAGAGCAATACCACTATTTTTTTAATCTAAATGGTTTAACACGTTGGAGGGTATCCTTAATAGGTTCATATGGGCGCATGGAAAAACGCGTAGAGCCTATAGATTTATGGCTCTACCTAGAGATAGAGGAGGAGGGGGGATTCTACAGAAAGTTACCTCCTCTTCGACAGATGTCTACACAATTCTATTGGGTCAGGAGACAGAAAATCGTCTATTGCAACATACAGAGTTTGGGTGTCTTAGAAGAAAACAGTTTAAAACTTTAGCTGCGGCTATTAAAGTATGGAATGCTTTTTTGAAAAAAATGGGGTTGGGTAGATTTCACAGATATATCAAACTATATAACAATAGATGTTATGTTATTTTCATTTATTCAGTGCACAGCTACTCGGAAGTGTCCCGGCGCTATAGACCGCTGGGGAACCCGTCCTGGCTATCCCTGTGAGATGGTCCCTTTCTGGGTATCTCCAAGGTGAAACCAGGCATCCCCAGCATCTGTGGGGGGCCGTTGTAGAGATGAGGCAAGCTTAATGCCCAGAGTTGCCGAGTGTGTTCCTGGTTAGAGTAGGTACTGAGGCAAGAATTATCGAGTCCGTTTTTGACCCTGGTCCACGACCCTGCCGCATCGGGAATTGAACCCTGGTCTCTGGCCGATTCTCTGCTTATGGATCTGCCACCTCTAACCAGTGAGCCACACCTCTCCACATCTTTTCCCTCTGAAATATTTTCAGACTCAGTCATGGCTGTATGGGACCAAAAGGGAATTAAGCAAATTGGGGACTTAAGAGATTCAAGGGGAATAGTACAGTTTAGCGTACTTGTAAGTACATTTGATTTAAGCAATAGGGACTTCTTTAAATATTTGGATTAGGAGTTTTCTGGGTAATAAACAGGGTGGTGCAGTAGGATACCAAACCAACGACTTACTTGAGATTTTAATTACTGGTGGAGAGCATACGATTAGATCAGCTTATGCCCTATTAGCTAAAACTAAGGTGGATGATCTGGATAAACACAAACATAAGTGGGCGGAGAAACTTCAAGGAGAACTTGATGATTTCCAGGAGTCGTTGGATTTGGGTTGTAGTATACTATGCTCGGCTTCCCTGCAATCGCAACATTATAAAACATTGTTTTCATTGTACCATACACCAGACAGAATTGCTAAATGGGGAGGTACGAATGGAACTCCTTGCCCTCGCTGTAGCTCAACTGATGCAGATATAATTCATATGTTTGCTACCTGTCCTCAACTATATACGTTAATCAGGGACATTGAGAGCTTTTTGGCTCAGGCATTAGGATTACGGATATCCTTAAACCCCTTGTTGATCTTGTTGGGAATTGGACATACTGAGAACAACAGGAATCTAGACAAAGAATTTTTATTTATGAGAATGGCTGTGTATAGATTAACTTTAGCCAGGGCATGGCTTGATAAAACTCCCCCGCCCATGCAAACATGGCTGGTGAATTTAATCTCTGCATTTAATTTGGAAAAACCTATATATGCTAGGAAGGGAAGAGCTGGGATAGCTCTAGGTTTAAGAATTTGGAAGCCATTAGCACGGTGGAGGGATGGGATAGGGTAGAGAGTAGAGGGCTTAGAGGGTTTAGGGGTTTTTTGGATTACTAAGTATAAGTATGATATGATTTGTTTAATTTGTTAAATAAGTCCCATTGTTGTGTATGATATTTTTGTTGGTGAAAATATGTATTGAACATAAAAGTGTGATGTCGAAGGCAAAATACAAATATATTTAAAAAAAAAAAAAGAAATGTATCATGACATGTACAAACCTACCAACAATTAGAGCAAGGCAGTGGAACAAAGCCAAATAAACACTGTCAGACAGTTTGCCAACACAAACACACTACCTCACATTGCAGCTGACTGACAGGAAGGAATAGTGGGTATGCAGGTGAAGTGAGTGTATCCAAAAGCATGATGGGGTTTGTAGTCACAGATAATGCTCCCCCTCCAAATTGGCCCATCAAGACCTCTCTGAAACATGCCCACATCACAGGGAGTGGAAAATGACTGGCAAGATGTCTGACACTGTGTCCAGCTGTGGGGAGCACAAGGCCCTCGTAGTAGTTGTGCACAAATCAGAAGCAGGACACCACTGACTAACATCCTGAAAGACAACTTGCACGCCCTCCAATGGAAGCACGTTTCATGGTGGGATGTCTGGCTGGGTGGGAAGGAGGACTGACAGCTCTGACCATACTTACCAGCATATGGAGACACACACACCCCTCAACACAAACTCCACACAACTCACCGGGTAGAATGCATTGATCCACACCTCAGTGAAATATCAGCAAAAGATACACCGTACTGGGTGCTGCTGTGTGAAGTACAGGGGCTCTCTTTAGACTTGTAGCCAAACAAACACCAGGACTTCACAGTCAGCCATCTTGCCATTGCTGTCACACACCTTCACAGGGAAGCAGAGTCAAGAGGAAGGAAGTATGGGCATGCTGGGAAGGGGGGTGTAGCCAAGAGCATGATGGGAGTAGCAGTCACAGAGAATCCCCAGCCACCCACATGGCCCAGCAAGCTCACACTGAACCATGCTCGCCTCACAGGGAGTGGGAAGGGACTGACAGGATGTCTGACACTGGGCTCTGTTGTGGGGAGCACAAGGCCATGCTGGGAACTGGGCAGCAACAAACACCAGGACTTCACAGTCAGCCATTTTGCCATTGCTGTCACACCCCCTCACAGGGAAGCAGAGTCAAGAGGAAGGAAGTATGGGCATGCTGGGAAGGGGGGTGTAGCCAAGAGCATGATGGGAGTAG
Organism: Triturus cristatus; assembly: GCF_964204655.1. Taxonomy (NCBI): domain Eukaryota; kingdom Metazoa; phylum Chordata; class Amphibia; order Caudata; family Salamandridae; genus Triturus; species Triturus cristatus. The sequence goes on along the minus strand of NC_140592.1, from coordinate 421,620,352 downwards.
CAGTCACAGACGATCCCCAGCCACCCACATGGCCCAGCAAGCTCACACTGAACCATGCTTGTCTCACAGGGAGTGGGAATGGACTGACAAGATGTCTGACACTGGGCCTGAGAAATGATGTGGCTGACAATCACACATATGCACTGGCCAAACAAAAGCTGGTCGTACACACAGCCATTGCAACCATATGTTCCAAATCATTGTCTGGGTATGCAGTGTCCAGGGGTGCCCCCTGGCCAGGCCGGGGAGGTGTGTCTTGCAGATGACAAATGTGGAGAGCCATATATGGTACATTGCACAAAACACACAGGAACTCACATATACATCATTGACGGGGACATCTGTCAGTGAATGGAATGGACACACCAATATTGCCGACACCAAAGCATGTTTGCATTCATATTCGGTGCTGTTGTGAGCTGCGTTCCACTCCTACATCGTGCTGAAACATAGGCATCCTTCACACAACACACCACTCACTGACATAGACACTGTAGACACAAGGTCAAACATGGACTGCATTGGAGGAGACATGCTACTCACAGCAGCCAAACTGCAACACACACACACACCACCAGCCCTCTCTGTCATGAGCATTGAAAAGCCAGAGTGCTACCTTGCCCAATCCATGTCACCATGGAGAACATTGACAAGTCAAATCCCATATGCATGTACTAAACTCAGCACCAGACTCATTGATGATGGTGACACCATCACTTGTATGAAATGAGATGGGAACTAGGAACACTGTAAAAAAACACTTCCTCCAAAGAGATCACAGGCATACCGGACTGTGACCATGTTGTAGCAATACACCAATGTGGCACACAAAGACTAGCAAACTCTGCTACCACACATGCCCCAATAGTTCAACATATCCCCAGTGGAATAGCACATATGTCCTTGTTAAAGCTCACATGTGTACAGGAATGACACACCTGTGTCAGCAATGTGATGGCCCTTGAGTAGTAATGGTCATGTACAGACAAATCTATCCATGAGCTGGGCATGCACACACTTCGACATGCACATTGAAATGTTTAATTTTGGCTGGGCAATCTGCAACAACAATATCAATCTCTGTCCGTGACAACCCGGAAGAAAGCAGTGTACAGGCAGGCATCCGTTCGTACAGTAGAAAATGTCATGTTTGCGAACCATTGATGCCTGTAGAAACCTAAATTACATTGTGTGTCTTTTTCAAACATAGGTGGTGCTGGGGTCGTCCGAAGAAGGACATGTGAGACACAGATGTCCCTGCACATCCCCCAGGGCCTCTAAACCTGTTGTGGACAATGTTCTTTGTGCGCAACCTGTTCACCTTGTCCGATCGGACACAACTCGCCTACATGACATGGAGGGTTCATGTTGGTCCAATGTAGAAGATGACTGTGGACTTTACTCTGGACATTTCATCTACCAACACTTCCAACTCTACTGTGAACTTTGGATTCAAAACCCAATGTACAGCACACACCGTCCTGTGCACTATCCTCACACATGTTCGTAAATAAACTCACCAGTACACCATACTTGGCTCTGTTGTGATTCCAACTTGTCATGTGTCATGGAGATGTTGATTTGCTAAACAACACAGTGCATGCCAAATACTACAAAAATGTGACCACCGTTATGTGAGTCATGGTGATGTGACACATGTGAGGGAGACACACCACTATGGCACCACAACACATACTCACCATGGCCATGTTACTCATCCCACACAATGATGTTGACCTGAAATACATTGGTATGCATAGACACAACACCTATCCATAGTCAGTGGTAACAAGTCCACAAGCAAATATTACTCAGATGTGGGAAGACAGATAACGCACCTAACAAAGCATAGCACTGGTTCATTACACATCAGCAACATGTTTATTCTAAAATAGTTGCAATAATTGTACGTTACGGTGGACACACAGTCACAGAGTGTCTGAGAATTGAAGTCCAGGGGTGTGTGGCACATCACTTGATGGGAATTGACTACTCCCACACTGGCGTTGGATTCTGGGTGTTGGGGGTCAGTGTTGACCAAACAACAGGCAAAGTACCCTGGGAAGGACAGACACAAGTCACAGTCAAACGCACAGTAAAACAGGAGAGAAATGCAATACACATGCACAAAACATGTCACAAGAAACCTACACAGAAACAAGTTAGCAGTACTACACTATTGTGTAGTACAGACCACCTGAATGGACACATCACTGCATGCATCCAGTCAAGTGGCACACAGACACACTCAGACAGTAACAGAACAGCCACAACACATTTCAGGCTAACTCCATACATTATCATAACAACCATGTAAACTCACATTCAGGTGAAGAAGCTGTTGATGAGCTGTGTGCGGACGTCACCCCCATCATCATCATCATTGGCATCGTGTTCCAGGCCGGGATCCTCCACATGTGGCGGAGGTCGGTCATCGTCATCCTGGATGAGAGGCACCTTCTTCCACACTGCCATGTTGTGTAGCATGCAGCATACAAGGATAATTTTGCACACCTTTGCAGGGTCATAGGGGAGGGCCCCTCCGGTCTTGTCCAGGCAGTGGAAGCAGCTTTTCAGGAGACCAAATGTCCACTCAATCACCCTCCTGCTCTGACCATGTGCCTCATTATAGCGCATCTCGGCTGGTGTCACAGGGTTCCTGAAGGGTGTCAGCAACCACGACATGTTGGGGTATCCAGAGTCACCTACACATAAACAATTGAACAATTAGCAGAGTTTTGTAGGAGTGCGGAATACAACATTGCCAAACAAACACAATGGTAAACAGTCAGTACACACTGACAATCCATGCATGCTGGTCTGGCATCTGTGACAGCAGTGTTGCAAAGCGACTACTCCTCATGGTGTAGGCATTGTGCGCAGAACCGGGGAAACGTGCACACATATGTCTGATACACTTGTCTACAAGACATACCACCAGAGCATTGATGGAGTGGAAATGTTTTTTGTTCCGGTATGTCTGCTCATGTGCCTGTGGTGGTATCAGGGCCACATGTGTTCCATCAATGGATCCAATGACGTTCGGCATCCTCCCCAGTGTATAAAAGGCATCCTTTATTTCAGGGAGTTGAGCTGGGTTAGGGAACTTGATGTACAGGTCAAGGAAATGCAACATCCCCTCCAAGACATCATGTAGCACATGACTAAACATAGTTTGCGACATACCACCATCAGTAGCCACAGTGTACTGGAAGGTACCAGTAGCAAAGAAGTGCAGGGCTACCATCACCTTCACCTCTGGGGTCAGTGCTGTAGGGTATGTCCGGCCAGGTAGCAGATGTGGTGCCAACTGCTCTGCCAACTCCTCAATCAGTGGCCTGGCGAAGCGGTACCATCGGATGCAGTCGTGGTCCTGCATGCTTTCAAGGTCTGGGAATGGTCTATGGACAGCTGGTGCCCTGCATAACAGAGATGCACAAAGGAAGATTGTCTGTTCATCCACCCATGTGGCCATGACTAAGCAAAATATCACATGATACATCATGACAATACACAATGTACTGAGGTGTGTGCAGTTGGACATGGACACATATGTCACCTACATGGACATCACCTCACATCTCAAGTCCACATGTCCACATAAGTCCCATGTAGTGCAATGGCCAATCATTGGGCTGTGTCACCCTACCTATGTACTGCTGTGACGTTACAAACACACACCACAGTGACAAGTGAGGCCTGATGTCTCCCAGGCATCACAGATCTTTGCCATGCAGATACCCAGGGTCCCTGTATTGCCACATCTACACTGGCAAGACATGGTGTATCATGTACACGCCACAAGGCAACCGTGAGTCCCACAGGTAGTGGCCACCGTTGTCTATGCAGGCCCTACATCTACGTCTCTTAGACACACACACACAACATCAAGGTTTCTGCACATACCACATGAATGTGGAGACTGTCTCCCATTGGGCACATTTGATCAGCCACATCTGAGACACAACGTGCACATAGACTGTGGGTGTACATCAGATTTGTGGCTACAGGTCTCACTGTGACGTACATGTCATAACCCCCAGGACTCAGGTTGTATGCGACATGTCCGAAACATCTCTAACCTGCAACTGTGTCCATGACTCATGCCCATAACTGTACAGTTGTACATCACAGTGGTAATGTGCACAACACACAAAGGATTCTGCCACCATAAACACGTGCACAGCCTGGGAGTGGCTGAACAAAAGTGCCACCCAACAAACCAAATGTTGCCCCCCAACACACAGGGAATGCAGCCTTACATGCCATGGGACACTGTGTGGCCAATGCTGCAGTGTGGTAGGTGTGCATATGAGTCCTTGGCAAGTAATTGTGTGTTGAAGCCGTCAAATAGTCACACCAATGATGCTCGACGCGGGTGACAATGCGTACGCATTGCACGGTTCATGACCGAGCCGTGTGTATGCTTTGCCATTGACTGCAATGAGGTCCGACGCGGGTGACAATGCGTACGCATTGTACGGTTCATGACCGAGCCATGCGTATGCTTTGCCATTGACTGCAAAGAGGCCCAACAGGGGTGACTATCATGCATGCACATCGGGCAGGCATGGTCCGAGACAGACGTACGCCTTGGCCATTGAATCGTATAGAGGCGGGTGCATGTGTATTTTCAAAATACGCGTTGTACAGTCAGTTGACCGAGCCGGGGGCACCCATTGGCTCTGGACTGTCATGGAGACGGATGCAGATTCAAAACTTGTACGAGTTGTGCGCTGGAAATTCAGTTGGATGCCTACAACAATGTTGCAATTCCTAGGGTTTTATGAAGGTGAAGATTTGAACGATGCGGAAGACGTGTACGAGTCATACATTTCCATGGATTGGCCAGATTCATAGAATGCAACCGTGTTGGACCTATCACTGGGGACACATGGCACAGAGTCTGCCTCTGCAGCACAGATATAAGGCTGGCTGTCCCCCAGGGAGCTCACTTGCCTGCACTACATGCTACTGGACCACATCCCTGCTACCACTGCTGCTGTCTCTGCATCCTCTGGCTACTGCTATGGCACGTACTCTGGAGAGGGCCCCAGCCTTCACTGAGGAGGAGAACCAGGCCCTGCTGGACGGGCTCCTTCCACAGTACAGCAAGCTGTATGGGAAACCAGGGGAGCAGGTGAGTGTGCATTCCACTGCCTTCCTAATTAGCAGTGTGTACACCAGTGGCAAGTATACTCACTGAGTACTTTCATCCCCCAAAGTGCGTAGGTACATGTAATGAACAGGTGTTCTGCAGCTAAAGTGCATTTGTGCACGCTTAAACTTCCCAGGCATTGTTAACATGTCAGACATGCAGGGCATTTGTCCTTTTCCATGGGTGCACTACCTGAGTCACTCATTTTCCTTTGTGATGATGACATGTATATCCAACTGTGTGCAGCACAAATATAGGGCATGTGTGTTAATGGACTTTTACCTTTGTCATCCTCACAGGTTGATGCCCACCAGAAGCAGGAGATATGGCTGACCATCGCCCAGGCAATTCGATCGGTGCAATGTCACCTGTCCATGTGGGCTTCACAGATGCACATTGGTGCAGTTCAGGGTGTGTGGTGTTGAGGGTGGACTGATGTAAATGTTTGCATGGATGGGTCCCTAGCTGCCGTTTGTCCATGGATGACGGGCCATGCTGAGTGATTTGTGTTTGTGTAGGTGGGATGTGTGTTTATGGCACAGGACACATGTCTGGGTTTCACAGTTTGTACGACATCTACCTTTGTCAGCACAGTGGAGGTGTAATGCATGCTTGTGTCACCCTAATGTCTGGTCCCTGGGGGTAGTGCTGTTGTGTGTCAGTCTCTTGCTGTGTTAGTTGCCATTCATTTCAGCTTATGTCACATGTGTCTGTTGTGCTCCCTCTCATCTCACAATGCCTGATTGCCCACTAAGGGGGGCCCATTGATGGTTTATTTGTGTATGCCACTGTGTCCACATCTGTCTCACTGTGGTTCAGCACCCCTCGTGTGTTGTGCAGTTGCCTGGGGATACTGACACACACACACACACATGTTGTGTCAGATGTGCAGTGTGAGGTTGCCTGTTTGTGTTTGTGCATCTGCACCAGTGCATTGGTATTGCTGTTGTGGGCCATTGTCTGGATGTTGTTTTTGTGATTTACCCTGCTGTCCCTGTGAGTCATATCACATCATTGTGCACATTCATCCTGGTTGTTAGGTGCCATTGCTGGCATGGAATGGGAGCTTGTGACCTGACACCTACAGTCTACACAGGTTGTTTTGATTTGTGTGTCTATTTTCGAGATGTGTGTATGCTTTGTGAAGGTCACTTCTGCTTTTGTGTCATTGTACACTGTATGCATTGTCAGCCCCCATGGGTGGTGCTTGTCTGCACATGGTCGAGAGTATGTTAGGTTATCAAAGCACTGTTAGCCTCCCCACATCTCTGTGGGTATGGGACACAACCACTACTTTGGCCCAAACGTTTTTCATGTGTTGGGATCAGAAATCATACATGCAGTTTGGCATTTGCAGCTTTGTCCATGATGACACTTACCTTTTGGTCACTGTGGTGAGGGGGGTTTTGTACCCCATGACCACAATGCTCAACATCTGCTGCAGTTTGGAAGCACACACTTAACTTTTGTTCTACACAGTGAGGGGGTGTTATTTTTACATTGCCACAGTGCTAGTGATGCCTTGTATAGGCCACACTCAATTTTTGGTCACACATGTGATGGTATTTACATTATGTTCAAAGTCATGATCACTGTTGTGGGTATTTGTCACAGACTACACACTGTTGTCATGATGAGAAGTGTAGCTCACTGGTTAGAGGAGGCATACCCTGAAGCAGAGATCAGACCCGGGACCTGGATTCGATTCCCGACGCGGCAGGGTCCAGAACCCAATTGTCCATGGACTCGATAATTCTCGCTTCGGTGCCCACTCTAAGCACGAGTTCACACTATGCAGCTCTGGGCAACAAGCCTGCTTAATCTCCACAACGGCCCCCCGCAGTGGGATGCCTGGCTTTCACCTTGGGGATGCCCAGTACGGGTTATCTTACAGGGAAAAACCAGGACGGGTTCCCAATGCAAGCGCCAAGATGCCCGTAGGGTGATAGCTGCGCTCTATAAGTACCTCAATCAATCAATCATGTTAGGGGGGATGTATTTTGTTGACTCAACTAATGTTGGTGTATGATGGATGTGTGGCGCATCACACATCCTATGAGTGGGGGTGGCATTAGTGATGGGCAACTGGTCCACTATGGGTGGGGGTGGCAGTAGTGATGGGCAACAGGTTCCCTATGGGTGGGGGTGGCAGGAGTGCTGGGCAACAGGTTCCCTATGGGTGGGGGTGGCAGTAGTGATGGGCAACAGGTCCACTATGGGTGGGGGTGGCAGTAGTGATGGGCAACAGGTCCACTATGAGTGGGGGTGGCAGTAGGGATGGGCAACATAAGCCCTATGGGTGGGGTGGCAGTAGTGCTGGGCAAGAGGTCCACTATGAGTGGGGTGGCAGGAGTGATGGGCAAAATAAGCCCCATGGGTGGGGATGGCAGTAGTGATGGGCAACATAAGCCCTATGGGTGGGGATGGCAGTAGTGCTGGGCAACATAAGCCCTATGAGTGGGGGTGGCAGGAGTGATGGGCAACATAAGCCCTATGGGTGGGGGTGGCAGTAGTGATGGGCAACATAAGCCCTATGGGTGGGGGTGGCAGGAGTGATGGGCAACAGGTCCCCTATGGGTGGGGGTGGCAGTAGTGATGGGCAACAGGTCCACTATAAGTGGGGGTGGCATGAGTGATGGGCAACATAAGCCCCATGGGTGGGGGTGGCAGTAGTGAGGGGCAACATAAGCCCTATGGGTGGGGGTGGCAGTAGTGCTGGGCAACAGGTCCACTATGAGTGAGGGTGGCAGGAGTGATGGGCAACATAAGCCCTATGGGTGGGGGTGGCAGTAGTGACGGGCAACATAAGCCCTATGGGTGGGGTGGCAGGAGTGATGGGCAACAGGTCCACTATGAGTGGGGGTGGCAGTCGTGATGGACAACATAGTCCCTATGGTTGGGGTTGGCAGTAGTGATGGGCAACATAAGCCCTATGGGTGGGGGTGGCAGTAGTGCTGGGCAACAGGTCCACTATGGGTCGGGGTGGCAGTAGTGATGGGCAACAGGTCCACTATGGGTGGGGGTGGCAGTAGTGATGGGCAACAGGTCCACTATGAGTGGGGGTGGCAGTAGTGATGGGCAACATAGTCCATATGGGTGGGGTGGCAGTAGTGATGGGCAACATAAGCCCTATGGGTGGGGGTGGCAGTAGTACTGGGCAGCAGGTCCACTATGGGTGGGGGTGGCAGTACTGCTGGGCAACATAAGCCCTATGGGTGCGGGTGGCAGTAGTGCTGGGCAACAGGTCCACTATGAGTGGGGGTGGCAGTAGTACTGGGCAACGTAAGCCCTATGGGTGGGGGTGGCAGTAGTGATGGGCAACATAAGCCCTATGGTTGGGGGTGACAGTAGTGCTGGGCAACAGGTCCACTATGAGTGGGGGTGGCAGGAGTGATGGGCAACATGAGCCCTATGGGTAGGGGTGGCAGTAGTGATCAGCAACATAAGCCCTATGGGTGGGGGTGGCAGGAGTGATGGGCAACAGGTCACCTGTGGGTGGCGGTGGCAGTAGTGATGGGCAACAGCTCCACTATGAGTGGGGGTGGCAGTAGTGATGGGCAACTTAGTCCCTATGGGTGGAGGTGGCAGTGGTGATGGGCAACATAGTCCCTATGGGTGGGGGTGGCAGTAGTGATGGGCAACATAGTCCCTATGGGTGGGGGTGGCAGTAGTGATGGGCAACATGAGCCCTATGGGTGGAGGTGGTAGTGGCGCTGGCCTTACAACCCCTATGGTGGCCTGGTGTTAGTGGCCAGGATATAGATCACCTGTGTGTGTATATGTGACAGTTTGCGGGTACGTGTTGTTTGTTTGTGTGGTGGGTGTCTGAGTTACCGTCTGCGCCGTCTGCGTCTGTTCCTGACCCGGTCATAGATGAAGAGTACTGGTATGACCTGCGCGATGGGATTCATGATGTGTTCATCTCGTACACGCTGCTTGTTGCTCCGTCTTGTACCCGTTGCAAGCTGTTCCGTCATGGATTGAGGTATGGCGCGAATCGTACCTGATATGCTTCTTTTCCGGATGCTGTTACGTGCCGTACGTGGCGACCCTGCCCGGTGCGTAGGAAGTACGCATCGTACTTGTCCGGGCGGAAACTGCTAAGGTTACTGCTTCCGGGCGACTCGCTTTGGAGTTAGGAGTTACGGCTAGGACGGAGAATGTAGCTTGAATCACAGCCTACGTGTCGGTCTGATTTTTGGCAGTTATGCGCATCGTACTTCATCAACAGGACGGACCGGCTCCGGGTACGGCTCGGTCACAAGGTAAGGCTACGAACAGATCTCGGAGAGCTGTCCGACCGGATCAGAATTGACCCCCTAGTGTCAGAGTGCCACGACAGTGAGAGGGGCAGGAGCACTCTCACTTTCACCAAGATAGCCATTTCAATGAATTTAGCACTCGTTCCAAACAACTGTGTGCAACCTACATCCTCTGCCCTATATGTTCTGTTGGCGATAAATGTTTGTTCTACAGCTGTCATGTTGGGTCTGTTCTAAATGGATGTTGAGATTACATTGCTGCTACTTACTGTGAGCAAGGGAAGCTTGTTTGTTGCTGTCAAGGAGTATATGTTCTGTGAGGAAAGAAAGCTTGTACTGTAGGTGCTGACATGTAGTGAAGCTTACATTGCTGCTGCCCAGGACATACGTGTTCTGTTTGAAAGGGAAGCTCTCACTGCCGTCACATAAGTTGCACCTGCTCTATGAGGAAGCAAAACTTCCACTGCTGATGTCCCATCTGTTCAAGTTCTATGAGAGGGACAAATGTTTCTACTGATGCTCATATTCTACAAGGAAGCTTTTAAAATTGCCGTCCTTCCTATACCTCCTCTGTTTAACAACAACTTCTGCTTCCACATTCACAGCACCTATACTTGTACTAGTGATACTGCCAATGTCATGAGATGCTTGTGGTATGTTTTAGTGATCATTCTAATGAATAATTTACCTTTGCAGAAGCCAAACAATTGGTTTGTCAATGTTTCCTTTTAGACGTGATTTCAATAAGTTTGAACTCACCAAAATATATAAGAGGTTAATGCTTGCTGTCCCATGTAAACAGAGATTCAAAATTGATTATATCTTTCCTACAGTTCTAAACCATAGCTGCCAAGTGAATGTGTTTTGTGTGCAACACCTTCACCACCGCCCAGTATTCAGTTTGTTACCAAAAAAAAACTCGAATGGTGTTATCCATAATGTTTCTTTGTACCCTCAACATTCACAACTAGCAGTGGCATTGCCCGCTCACGAGGTGACTGTCAGACTTCTGGTGAAAAACACAGAAAAGGAGAAATGTGAAGTAAATTTCAATCACTATCATTTATAGCCACTAGTTTACATGTCACATACTCTGCCATCTCCCGTTTCACACATTTTCTCTCCTCTTTCCTATTTAAGTCACATTCTCTTCTCATTTTGTCTCTCTTTCCTCCCTTCATATTCTCTCACACTTTGTCCCTCTTTTCTGTCACTATTCTCTATCTCGTCTCACTTTCTCACTGATTTCTTTCCTCAATCCCTTCTCACTCACTCTCAACCTCTCTCCCACCTTTTCCTTCCGACACCTTATCAGAGACAGGCTATGACAGAGGCTAACCTGGGTGAGAGGCCAGTGGTACCCACCAGAGATGAGAAGCTGGTCACTACAACCTTAGTACCCACAAAAGTTCAGATTTTACTTTGTAGTAATGAATATTGAAAGAGCTGAACTCTGCCTCTGAACTGGCTCAACACAATCTATGAATCAACACCTTTCATGCTGTGCAGGGGCTGAGCTTTATGTATTCAAACACTCGGATCTGGTTCACTGCAAGAAATAAACTGTATGTAAAGAAACTCAACAGAATATCTGTAGGAGCTCAGTTTTACCTGTGCATAAACTCTGCTCTAAGCATGGGTTCAGCACTATGTTTGCAGAGACTTAGCTGTGGTGCTATGACCAGAGATGCTGACTCTGGAGCTGAGTAACTAGGTTCAAGTCTCGGTGTCAGCTCAACCTCCTGTGATCTTGTGCAAATCGCATAATCTCCGCTGCCTAAAAAACATGTACTACCTTGTGCAATGTAACTGGTGCACATATAGAGGGACCCATTACCTTCAGGTCAAGTTTATGCTATATAAAACGGCCCAAAAACCCCCCCATCAACTCAATCCATGAATGAACTCTGTACTATAAGAGGGGACCGTTTATGACAGAGCCCCAATTTCTCTGCATGTGCAGGAACTAATTTTATCTGTGAGGGAACTTATTTATGTCTTCTAGGTATTCAGCCACATATCTAGAAGTGCAACCAACTTCAAATTGGGGTCCCTCTACTTATTAAAACAAGCACTGAAATGTGGTTCTTGATCCCAGTCAGTCTTGACACTTTGATTGCTAAGTTGCACTGCAACACTCTAGATACATCATCCTCACCTTGTCAAGTTCTAAGCAGGGACCCTAGTGGAAATTTTGGTGGGCAAATCCCATTTTTATGGGGATGGTGCTTGAAGGGCCAGGCCAGTGGGTAACCGTGATTTTGAGAAATTTCAAACAGAAAATGTTATTTATGTGTCTTTTGGAAATTAAGTGTGGCCGGAGAATGTTTAATTCTCAAATCTATCTTTGGTAGTCTCAGGCTAATTCATTGTTGTGATGCTGGGGTGGGGAATGTGGTTACTTTAGTATATTCACCCAGATGGCATCCCCACTCAACCTCTGTGCTTCCCCCGCCTGTGTAAAATGTGAGCTCTTGTCCCTGGCAAAATGATTGAGCTGTAAAGTCCCCTCTACAGGCAGACATTCAAAAGAGGGGAAGATTTGTACTGTGTCTCGGAAGAAGGTGCATTAATGCACAAGACTACAGTTGCCGGTTTAAAGTTGGCATATGATAGTAGAAGGCAAGGGCAGCACCAGCTGACTGTAAAAGTAGGTGGGCTTGAGATACAGCAAGGCCCAGGGGTTGTGCATCAATGATGTGTTTCAAGTGATCATTTAAAATGGGTCTGTGTGTTGGATTTGGAGCTGGGCAGCATTTTCACCATGTTTTTCAACACCAAATCCACTTGCAGAGATGGTAAGGAGGCCCAATAGATGAACCACACCGAGGCAGTGCAAGTTGGTGCACACCATTCTTCTGCAACAGAATGCTTTGGTGGGTGCAGGGCCTATTGCTGTCCATGCACAATTGCTAGAGTGAGGTTTTCCTTAAAATCCGTATACCTCCTCCATTTTATCGTGTTAAAATTAAAACGAATAACTGATTAATATTGATAGTATTAATGGTTTGCTGTGTTTTGAATAATCAACATTACTAATTAGAAAATGCAAGTGGGAATCGCATTTGCATGGCCTGATTGATATGTAAACTAATTTCGTATGCATACTAATGTCAGATATTTAGAATTTGCATGTTATACGTTGCTTTTGTGATGTGATTTGTGAATTGTGCTTTTAAATGTGAGTATAAACCGCAATCCGTGTAGCTTTTGCTAGATAAATACACACACATAAATGGTTTAGTGAGGGAAAAATATTTTAATAGTCATTTCCATGTATTAATTACGTTTTGTGTTTCTTTGCTTAAGTTTACCTTTCTGGAGTGGCCACAAAATGGCTGCCATCCCTATTTTGACGGACAGACGATATACAGAAGTCACTGGGTCAAGTGCGCCTGCGCTAAAAGATGAGCAACAATAACCTCGTCCTGACCCCAGGCAGACTGTACTCGTGAAGGTCGCACCGGGAGGAGTGCCAATCCTCAGACAATGGACTTCCTTAAACTAAGAACTGTTAAAATTGATGACACCATGGACACAAACCCGTATGAGAACCAAAATGCCCTGAATGGACAAGTAACTGTTGCAAATTATTAGTAAATTGAGAATTACATCTAAAGAAACATCGAGCGCATGAGAATCAGGAAGAATGATCCTGGTTCCACCAATCAAATTTGTTTTAAAACATGTATTGTAACATTTTGTTGTTGATTTTACTATAAAAGAAGTAGACTAGAGAGGGTCAATATTCGCGCTTTACCAGATTTCCTGACGTTATGCTGATGGAGAGGACGGTGACACTGCTGGACAGCTGCTTGCCAGAGACTCTGACGGACTGATCAGATGCCCAATTAATTTACGAACTGATTGATCGATTTATGGGCATAGAGACGAAAGATCTGAATTTGACATAGAGGACGCCATTTAGCCAGATCAGGTAAATATGCGAATCAAAATATTGAATGCTTTATGATTTTCTTATGCTTTATCTTAGATAAATATTTCAATTCATTTAAGAACCGTGTCGGGTTATTATTTTGAAGTGTATTGATGTATATTGTTTAGAAGAATTAAGTGTCGCTCTACCCAGCAACTCAGCTGATCCATGGCCTATCCATGGGAGGAACTGCTAGGTTAAAAGTTTAAGACCCTGGCGAGGTAGGGAGGAGTAGGTGAACTGATTTGTGCATTTTCCTCCCATTTTCAGCGCATGGAATTAAAGGAACCCCTCTCTCGAGGACCATAGATCTGAAAAAGAAGAATGAATGAAATGGTGTTATGGGCCCCACCAGTGAATGAATGAATGAAAAGTGGTCGTAGAAGATCTGTGGTCTGTGACGTAGAGAGGGGATTTGGTATTCAGCGCTGGAGCAGTTTTTCTGGTAGCAGAATGATGGTTAGCTATAGTTTTGGGTTTAGTGACGATTGCTTGTAAATAGCTTATTGATTATTGATTGGTATTGGTTTATGTACTAACACTCTATGTTGAGTCGCGTCGAGTTATATGTTGTTTGCACGGCTTCTGGGATGTAGGAATTCGGAAGTTTGTAACAGTTCCGTAGTAGAGCAGAGGGAAGCGCTGCTCTCGGGAAAGACGGGATTGTGGTTGCCAGTAGGTACACGGGAAGGAAACGTGTAGCAATCGAAGTTACACAGCGCATTGTCTGGGTTCGATTCGGCAGCATTGTCGTGTGTTGTCATCAGTGATATTTTCTGTGTGAGAGAAGTATGAATGATAGCAAAGGGTTACCTGTGAAATTTTGGTCTTAGGTACCAGGAAACCAAATGGCATACCGATAACGCTTACTACTGAAAAGGTAGCAGGTATATTCTGAGCTTGCTAGAAGGACAAAGTAGAGGGAAGCGCTGCTTTGTTAACGAATGGTATATTCTGGGGTAGGGCAGAGGTAAGCGCTGCTCTTGAGAAAGACAGAAGTCTGTATGAATGATCTACATTATCCCTGTATGACAGTGTGTGCATGCAAAAGGCATTCTTATTAATGGCAAAACTCTTGTGTTATTTAATTCTAGAGAAGCGGTTAGTTGATGCTTAATAGAAGGGTGAAGTAGAAGGATGTGCTACTTTATCAACGAAAGGACTAAATGCGTAGTAGGACAGAAGTAAGTGCTGTTCTCGAGAAAGACGGAATTCTCGTGAGAAAGGTCTTTTTCTGTTCTTTGGTTAGCGAATCAGACAATGGAGATGTTTTAGTGTTGTTACTAACAGAATCGTAAAAGTTGCAGTAAGAGTTCACGGAGCGTTCTTGTAAAGGAGGGGTAGACGAGAGGAGAGCAGAGCTGCCGCAGCGGCTGCTGTCGTCAGAATGACCGCGCTGGGATTGGACAGTAGATTGGAGGCGTAAAACGCTCTGGATTGGTGCGTTAGTGTAAAGCCGTGCGAAGAGTGGAGGAATACAGAGTGACGTAAACGCTCCCTGATTGGTGCATTAGTAAGAGTCGCGCTGTGAGTTGACAGAATAGCGGTACCATTGTAAGAAGACTAAACAGTACACGGAAATCAAGAAAATGTATTACCAACCACCAGAAAAGAAGAAATCGTGGTTTGGGAAAATTAAAAAGTGGTTCAAGAAAGATAAAGTAGTTGAGACTAGGAAAGGACAGTTACTTCCTCCACCGAAAACACCTGCATCTATAATGATTGCGAAATATGGGTATCACACTTGTATTTGGTTAGATAATTGGGTAAAATACACCAAGGATGATGGAGTCCTGGCGTTTCCAAAACATGGTTCCTTTAATTTGGCCGTTTTGAGAAATCTCCGAGACAAAATGATGGACCTAGAACCAAGACCTAGACCAACGCAGTTTGAGGCATTGACGGAATGGGAAGACGAAATGCATGAACGAGAAAAGCAGAGAAGTGGTAGGGGTTACCGATACATGTTCGGTAGATCATACGGACATGAGGCACATGACGACCGGATGAAAAGGTGGCGAAATGCAAGTATGACTGAGGGTATGTTTCCAGTGAGAATGAAAGGAGAAAATGCACTGAGAAAAGGTGTAATATGGATTTGAGTGGGTATGAAGCGAATGAATCTGAAGATGATGTTCTTGATGATGTGTTTTATAAAAACCCACCACCGTATCGACCAGAACCAGAAACATTGTCACCAAGTGCCCCAATGAGAGAAACATTACGAATAATTAAAACAGAGACTATGTCACCAGAATTAGGGAAAAGTAACTCTGCAAGAGAGATAGAAAAACAGACAGAAAGTAGGGTAAATGGCGAGAATTCAGTAGAACTGGCCAAAACTACCCTAGAATTAACTGAGAAAATAAGAGAATTGACCAAAAATCTAGAAGCTGTAACAGTTCCAGTAACGATAGGTCCAGTAATGCTCATATTTGAGAAACAAAAAGATACTGAACATTGTCTAACAGTGCCGTACAGAAGCCAAAATCTAATTGAAAATACTGAACAAAGTCAAATTGAGAATCCATGGGGACCAACAATAAATATGTTTGAACCAAGTGTTTCAAATAATCCATTTGTAAATAAAATGTATGCTGAAAAGAGTAGAATGACAGAGGAAACATTATTAGAACCACAAAAGGCCCCAGAACAAAATAATGTTGACAACCCAGTAGGGCCTTCTGTAGAAGAATTAAGCGAATGGCTCAGAGAGCTACAGAAAAAGGATCAAGAATCCCAGTCAATAGATGTAGCTAAATTACAGATGGTATTAGAAGAATTAATAGTAGGAACTATCCCTACTGAAAAATTGAAAAACTATCAGGATGAGGAATTGTTGTTTCTCTGCAAGAGTGCAACGTGGAGAGCGAAAAACTTGCATGAAAGATGAGAGGAAATGGGAATAGATTTTAACAAAGTAAAAGCACTACAAAAATCTTATCGAGTTGATTTCACTGAAAAGGATATAGAAAACATGAATACTACAGGAAGGATAAGTCAGATTAAGGACATAATCGGTCTGTTGAGAAAATGGGGAGATGTGGACAGATGGAGAAGTAAGTGGTGTAAAAGACGCAATAATACTACAGAAAAGACAGCTTCAGCATTTCCCGTTAGAGAAAAAGAAAAGGTAATGACAGAATACCCCATGAGAGAGATTCCAGGAGGAGGGTATGTACATGTTCCATGGACAAGACAGGACATTTTGTCTTTCACAAATGATTTCCCTCGACTACGCGAAAAGCCCGCACCGGCAGGTAGACAGATTAGTAAAATTGTCAAAGGTATTATGGATAGATTTGAATAGTCTATTTGATATAATAGTACCAGCAGATTTGTGGACAGAATGCAAGCTGATGATAAATTGGCCCACTCAGGAGTATCCTAGGGACCCTAAGACGGGAGCTCCTGACCCAGAAGTAATGAAGAAATATGAGCAGGTTATGGCATAGCTGAAAAATAAAGTACCACCTAAAGAGACCGATTGGGTAAAAATTGACAGAACCCATCAGGAAAGCAAGGAGTCAGAACATGCATATTATGAGAGGCTAATTCAGGCTTTTAAACAGTTTAGTGGAGATGAGAACCTGAGTGATAAAGATGTGAGTCATTTCGTATACAGATTTGTATATGGTTTACGTCCAGAAATTGGTGATATGATAAAGCAGCATACAGTTGATTGGCAAAATAAGAAAATAGATGAAGTTTTGAGACATGCAAAATATTTCAGTGATGAAATTGAGGCAAACCAGCGAAAACTAAAAGAAAAGGCAATGTGGGCACAAGTAAAGGTAGCAGAAAGGCAGGAAGCACAATTGGTCGAACAAACAAATAACCCAGGAACTAAACCGAGATTTGGTTCAGGAAAAGGGAAAGGTAATATAGAAGAAGCTAAAAAGAAATTCCCATGTCACAATTGCGGTGAGTTAGGGCATTGGAAATCCGAGCGTAAAAACCCTCCAAATACCAATATTGAAAATCGATCGTTGAATCCACAGGTGTGGAAATAGGTGGGTGGTCAACTGCAGCAACAGCAGCAGGTGGTTACCTCTCAGAATCAGGTGCCAAAACCACCTTTTCCACAGAACAGAAACTCAGAGAAGTATAGTAATGAATTGGGATTCTACGATGAAGAACAGGTAAATAAACCATCATGCGCTCGCACTGTTTCGCAGTACTGGCTGCAACATGATGAGAGTGATTCAGAAATGGGTTATTGACGGTGCCGAAGGGAGGAAGAAGAGTGCGTACTTGGCGCAACTCTAGAAGTATACCAGACAGGACCATTTGTAGATGGGAAGATTAATGATGATAACATTACTTTCCTAGTGGACACTGGCGCTACTCGATCTACTGTTAGATCAGCTGATGTTAAGAATCTTCCTCTTTCGGATGAAACAATCCAAGTAGTTGGTGTATCTAACCAACAGTTAAAAACATACCTTGCAGAACCCATAAAGGTTAGTATAGGGAAATTTTCTGAAATGCATCGATTTGTGGTGTGTGACACTAGTCCTGTGAACTTGCTAGGTAGGGACCTGTTGTGCAAGATGAATTGCACTATATTTTGTACTCCAGATGGAATAGCTTTTGAAACACCAGATGAGGATGTATTGTATAAAATGACCATAGCTAACAGAGAATGTGAGAATATTGGAACATATGCAGTATTTAATCCAGATGAACTGCCCAAAGAATTGAAGCTGTCTGTAAAAGCAGAGGTTTGGGATTTGACCGGAGAAGATGTAGGGCTAATGAGAAACGTAGACCCAGTAAAAATTACTGTAAAAGAAGGAGTAAGTTATCCGAACATTCCTCAGTATAGATTGACACCTGAAATAATTGAAGGAGTAACTCCAATAATTGAGAAGATGATCAAGCAAGGAATTCTGAGAGAAATAAGGAGCAGTCCATGTAACTCACCCATAATGGGCCTGAAAAAGCCAAATGGGAAATTCAGAATAGTGCAAGACCTGAGAAAGGTAAATAAAATCGTTGTACCATGCTATCCCATTGTACCAAATCCATCAGTGATTTTGTATCAGATTCCCCATGATGCAGAATGGTATACAGTGATTGATTTGTGCCATGCGTTCTTTTCCATCCCATTGCATCACGACAGTCAGCAAATTTTTGCATTTCGGTTTGGAGACCGTATTTTGGCATGGTGCCGAATCCCACAGGGGTATACAGAAAGACCCTCAATATATAATCAATTGTTGAAAAAATCATTGGAAAGTCTGCAAATGCCTGAGAGTTCAGTATTAGTACAGTATATCGACGACCTCCTTTTGGTGTCGAAAACTCATGAAGCTTGTGAAGTAGACACTATAGCCTTACTAAATCACCTGGCAGATGGAGGACTAAAAGTGTTCCCAGCCAAACTGCAGTATTGTAAGAAAGAAGTACAGTATTTGGGACATAACATTGAAAAAGGATTGAGGAAAATAACAATAGACAGAATCAGAATCATAAAAGGAATGAGAGCCCCCATGACTCAAAGAGAAGTGAGAATGTTTCTGGGAATGGTAGGGTACTGCCACCAGTGGATCAGCAACTTTTCGCTGATTGCAAAACCTCTGGTACGGCTAACAAGGAGTGATGTAAAAGATCCTCTTGAATTGAATAAGGAAGAATTAGCAGCATTCAAACGATTGAAAGATGGATTGTGTGAAGCCCCAGCATTGGGTATGCCTGATTATGAAAAAGAATTTGAGTTATATTGCAGTGGAGAAATGGTTGTGCATTTTCTGTGTTAATCCAGAAGCATGGAAGATTGAGGAGACCAATTGCATATTATTCATCGATGCTTGATCCAGTAGCCGTAGGCTTACCTGGTTGTCTGAAAGCAGTAGCTGCAACATGTCGAAGTTTGGAGCAGAGTGAAGGAATCGTGATGGGATATCCTTTGAAAGTGTTTGTACCTCATGATGTGGCGATTCTTTTAACAAGGAGTCGTATTCAGTATATGACACATAGTCGGCTGACTAAGTATGAGAAAGTCATATTAGGTGCAACGAATGTGAGCCTTGCGAGATGTGTGAATGTGAATCTAGCAACGTTGTTACCAGATACTGAGAATGTGGAAGTGAGAGATGAAGCAGATCATGATTGTTTGGATGTGCTTGAGTATTGTACGAAACCGCGACCAGATATAAAAGATGTACCTTTGGCAGAAAATGATTATGTAATGTTTGTTGATGGGTCATGTTTGAGAACAGAAGAAGGGGTGTTGAGTGCAGCAAATGCAGTGTACACGGTTGCAGCAGTGATGGAAGCATCCTATCTAAAAGGAGTAAAATCTGCTCAAGTAGGAGAATTAGTGGCTCTGACTCGAGCATGCAAAAATGGCGAAAGGTGTTAGAGTGACTGTGATAATTGACAGCCAGTATGGCTTTGGAGTCGTCCACGATTTTGGCCAGTTGTGGCTGCAAAGAGATTTCCTGACCTCAAGTGGAACTCCTATAAAGAATGCTGAAGTGGTTGGAAAGTTGATTGAGGCGATACAGCTGCCTAAACAATTGGCTGTGGTGAAATGTGCTGCTCATAACCAAGGTGAGGATTACGTTACTGTCGGCAACAGATATGCCAATGACATGGCACAGTACTGCGCCAGAAATCAGTATTCAGTCAATCGGGCAAAGGAGAAAGAAATGACTTCCTATTCCTTAATGTTTACTAACGTTGTAGGGACATGGGAATAAGTGAGACAATTGCAAGAGGAAGCAGGAGATGAGGAAACAAGGCAGTGGGTAAAAGCAGGATGTGCACCAAGGGAAAAGGATCAGGTGTGGGTCTATCGAGATGAAAGACCAGTCCTACCAGATAGCATGTTGTCTACCATGGCACGGATGTATCATGGCCAGGGACACATAGGGAGAGATGCTATGATCAGGTCGTTTAAACAGACCTGGTATAACCCAAAATTCAGAATTATATCAGTGAGTCTATGTCAGAGATGTCTAATTTGTCAGCAATACAATCCTGGGAGAAAGACAGTGGTGAGCCTAGGCACTATAGGCCGAGAAGGAGAGCCTTTTACCAGAATGCAGATAGATTTCATTGAGATGCCAACATGTAATAGATTGAGATACGTTCTGGTCATAGTCTGCCTATTCTCCAGGTGGGTAGAAGCATACCCGACAAGGAGAAATGATGGATTGACAGTAGCAAAGCTGCTTTTGAGAGAATTCATCCCCAGGTTCGGGTTCCCAGTGACCCTTGAATCAGACAGAGGAGGGCATTTCTATAATGAGATTGTAAAATTGGTCAGTGAAGCATTGAATGTACAACAGAAAATGCACTGTGCCTACGGACCAGAAGCTTCTGGTGTGGTTGAGCAAATGAATGGTACAATCAAAAACAGAATTGGAAAAATGTGTTTAGCCACAGGAATGAAATGGCCTGATGTCTTGCCTCTAGTGTTGATGATCATACGTGCAACCCCAGATAGAACTACAGGGTTAAGTCCTCATGAAATAATCATGGGACGTGCAATGAGGCATGCTTACATACCAGTCAACAAACTGATAACGATTTCTGATGACATGGTGTTGGAGTACTGTAAAGGCCTGGCTGACGCAGTTCATTCTGTGTTTCATCAGGTTGGAGCGGATGCCACCACCCTTGAAAAGAAGCCAGCCCATGATCTAAGTCCAGGAGATTGGGTGAGGATAAAGGTCCACAGAAGAAGAAACTGTTTGGTTCCCAGGTGGGGAAAACCAAGACAAGTCATTCTGACCACGACAACAGCTGTGAAGTGTGCTGGACTGAAAAACTGGATCCATGCCAGCCACACCCTGAGAATACCAAATCCAGTGGATTGCAAGGAGAAAGAGTACAATGACGAATCAGAGTCAAGTACTGAATTAGACAACGAAGAACCAAAAACACGAGAAAATCCTTAAAGGGGGGAAAACGAACCAAAACAGATTCTAGTTCCCAG
Organism: Triturus cristatus; assembly: GCF_964204655.1. Classification (NCBI taxonomy): domain Eukaryota; kingdom Metazoa; phylum Chordata; class Amphibia; order Caudata; family Salamandridae; genus Triturus; species Triturus cristatus. Next base: position 421,599,047 of record NC_140592.1, on the reverse strand, counting down.
AAGTGTCTCTCTGAGAAGAAGACTGCAGATTTCGGACAGCTCAGATTCTGAAGACGACCAAAGAAAGAAAGGGCCTAGAAAAGAACCTAAAAAGAAGGAAAGAAAAGACAAAGAAGAAGCAGTAAAAGAAAGTCAAAGAAAACAAATCCCAGATGAAAAACTAAGAGAAATTTCACCTGAAATAATAGATTTGAATGAAAGGGACAGATACAGAGAGAGAGGGACAGATTGCGGAAGACCCCCGAGGAGGTGTAGGGAACTGCAACATCCAGCTAGGTGAAGGGACAAATAGTCAGCAGGAAGATTGCATGTCGGAGACCCGAGGAGGGAAAGAAGTAGGGAAACCAGAACAAGTGGTGGATAAAGAGACTGGTGAAAAGGAGAAGCAAGTTGGGACAGAGTCAGAAGAGAGTGAGAACGAAATACCTGAAGGTCGAGTTCTGAGAAAGAGAGCTTGGAGAGAAGAAAAGAATGAAAAGAATGTCAAAGAAAGTAAATTGAAAAGAACTGTAAAACCAGAAGTTTGGCCAAACAAAATAAAGAGACTAAGATATCGATTGTCTCGAGTGAAATCACCAAGAGCTAAACAGGTGAATGAAGTCACGAGTCAGGAAAAATCAAAAGAGGAAGAAACAGTTGTAACCAAAGGGTTCGGAAGGACAGGAAAACCTAATCAGAAGTATAAGTCGCCGGAATGGACGTATGTGGCCCTGCCTGAAGAAACCCAAGAGGCAGACAGTCAAGAAAATCCAGAGGAGGCTTTACTGAAAGTGGTTAAAGAAGAAGAAGAATCAGAAATCCTGAGAGTTCTCTTGTCCGACATTGGAGAAGAAGAAGCGGAGATTCAGGAAATTCTGTATCCTGATTGGGAGAAGGAGGCAAAGGACGATGAGATGCCAAACTGAATAAACAAAGAAGCTGTTGATGTGGAAAACGATAATAAAAGAGAAGAAGTAGAAAACTAGTGGAACCAAGTATAAGCTTAGAAGCTTTGGGTTAGAAACTGTTCATAAAGTAGAAGAGGCTGAGTCAAAAGACACGGTCTATTTTAGTAAAGATGGCTAACATAGATGGTAGTAAAAGTAGATGTACATTCATGAAAAGATGGTGTAAAACATGTTGCTGTTGTACAGGATTATTAATGCTTTTATGGAGCATCCTAGCTCTTGTAATATCATTTAAAGTCACAATAGATACAATAGAAGGACATGGTCAAAACAAAACTAACATAGGTAAAATTTCAAAGGTAGTACCGACTGTAGAAACAAACATTAATTTGCATAAAGATAGGTCTATTAACGATTTCTCTAATAATGTATTTTCAAAATTATTGTATGAATATGTAAAAACTATGGATGTAATGGACTGCTACATCTGTATGCAGTTACCTGCTTCTGTGGCATCACCTTCCAGCTACTTATGGAATAACATGTAGTGTAATAGCTAGTCTTTTTTATCAGATAGGGAAATTAGAGTATTATTTTTCAGATGTAGATAACATCTTTGCATTAGTGCCTGCTAATAATAAGCTAAATAAGGTAAGACCTGCTAAAGTTTTAGGTGAATTTTTCTTCGAGACTAGTGAACTAACATTAGAAGTTGTGTTTAAATATAATTTGACATGCAGTTTGCAGAAAGAAGAAAATACATTTTTGAATATGGTTGAGGAAAGAAGGCATAAGATGCACAAAAAGGCATCAGAAGGAAAGGTTGAAAAAACGGCTTGGGACATAGAAATGGAGAAACACCTGACAAAAGGAGAGTCAACACCAACAATAGCTTTAGATAGGCCTCAGAAAGGAAAATTTTGTATAAGAAGAAATCAAACTGCATATGATAATCTTTTTGTAGGTAATAGTGAGTGCCATGATACATACCGAATCATAGGTGGATGGGGATTCAAAGGTGGAAGAGATCCAGTATTTCCTGGAATATATTTTATCTGTGGGAGTAGGGCATATTATTGTTTGCCAGACCATTGGTATGGCACATGTTATGTAGGCATGGTATGTCCAAAAATCTTTCACATGGACAGAGAACAGGGTGTAAATAGTTTAAATAGTCATTTAGTGTGTAGAAAGAGAGAATCTTGGGCAGAAATTGTGGGTGACATCTTTTGTGCATTGATACCAGCAGTGGGAATAACTCTGAATGCAAATAAAATTAGAAGACTATCTACAGTAGTGGATCGCTTGTCAACAAGCACTGCTAATGGATTCTTATTGGTTAATACTGAAATGGTTGCCATGCGTGCTATGGTAATGCAGAATCGACTTGCCCTTGACATTCTATTGGCAAAAGAGGGTGGAGTCTGTGGAATGCTGAAAGTTCAACATTGTTGCACTTACAATCCAGACGAGAGTAAAGATCTAAAAGTTTACATTAAAAATATTACTGAATTGCATGATGAACTTCTACCGCTGGAGGTTGAAGATGTATGGACAAGAATGAGAAAGAAAATAGCTGATATTAAAAATTTCTTAGCTAAAATAGGTAGTACTGTTATAGGTAAAATTCTGTTTCCATTGACATGTGTGATAGTTGCATTATTAGTGATAAGATTAGGGTGTATGTGTTGTAGAAATAAGAAAACAAATAATAAAATAAAAAGAGATAAACTCAAGAGAAAAGGAAAAGATCCGGAAAAGGATTTTGAAGAGATAGCCTTAGATGAATGGAAAGAAAGTATGTATAAAAAAGCAAAAAGAGATGAATATGGAGAAACTGAATTATGAGCTATGAGTAAGAAGTCATTTCAAATTTCCGTAACAGGGTACAAAATTTGGGTGTTTTGTGGTGATAAAATCACCAAAGGGGGGATTGCTGGAGTGAGGTTTTCCTTAAAATCCGCATACCTTCTCCATTTTATCGTGTTAAAATTAAAACGAATAACTGATTAATATTAATAGTATTAATGGTTTGCTGTGTTTTGAATAATCAACATTACTAATTAGAAAATACACGTGGGAATCGCATTTGCATGGCCTGATTGATATGTAAACTAATTTCGTACGCATAATAATGTCAGATATTTAGAATTTGCATGTTATACGTTGCTTTTGTGATGTGATTTGTGAATTGTGCTTTTAAATGTGAGTATAAACCGCAATACGTGTAGCTTTTGCTAGATAAATACACACACATAAAGGGTTTAGTGAGGGAAAAACATTTTAATAGTCATTTCCATGTATTAATTACGTTTTGTGTTTCTTTGCTTAAGTTGACCTTTCTGGAGTGGCCACAAAATGGCTGCCATCCCTATTTTGACGGACAGACGATATACAGAAGTCACTGGGTGAAGTGCGCCTGCGCTAAAAGATGAGCAACAATAACCTTGTCCAGACCCCAGGCAGACTGCACTCGTGAAGGTCGCACCGGGAGGAGTGCCAATCCTCAGACAATGGACTTCCTTAAACTAAGAACTGTTAAAATTGATGACACCATGGACACAAACCCGTATGAGAACCAAGATGCCCTGAATGGACAAGTAACTGTTGCAAATTATTGGTAAATTGAGACTTACATCTAAAGAAACATCGAGCGCATGAGAATCAGGAAGAACGATCCTGGTTCCACCAATCAAATTTGTTTTAAAACATGTATTGTAACATTTTGTTGTTGATTTTACTATAAAAGAAGTAGATTAGAGAGGGTCAATATTCGCGCTTTACCAGATTTCCTGACGTTATGCTGACGGAGAGGACGGTGACACTGCTGGACAGCTGCTTGCCAGAGACTCTGACGGACTGATCAGATGCCCAATTAATTTACGAACTGATTGATCAATTTATGGGCATAGAGACGAAAGATCTGAATTTGACATAGAGGACGCCATTTAGCCAGATTAGGTAAATATGCGAATCAAAATATTGAATGCTTTATGATTTTCTTATGCTTTATCATTTAAGAACCGTGTCGGGTTATTATTTTGAAGTGTATTGATGTATATTGTTTAGAAGAATTAAGTGTCGCTCTACCCAGCAACTCAGCTGATCCATGGCCTATCCATGGGAGGAATAGCTAGGTTAAAATTTTAAGACCCTGGTGAGGTAGGGAGGAGTAGGTGAACTGATTTGTGCATTTTCCTCCCATTTTCAGCGCATGGAATTAAAGGATCCCCTCTCTCGAGGACCATAGATCTGAAAAAGAAGAATTAATGAAATGGTGTTATGGGCCCCACCAGTGAATGAATGAATGACAAGTGGTTGTAGAAGATCTGTGGTCTGTGACGTGGAGAGGGGATTTGGTATTCAGCGCTGGAGCACAGTGACAGGCTGATCCTCTCTGTCAGTCTATTACATGTTCATCTACCAAATACTCAAGGCAAAAGGCACACACAGCACTTTGTGAGGTGAACTGTGAGAGGCCAGTAACCAGCAGCCTGTGAGAAGGCACAGTGGAATATTGTAACCCACGTGTGTCCCAACTGTGGAACACGTTTCCTGCCCTGCCCAAACTGAGCTACATTGCAATCACTAGGTAGAGGAGTGCAATAACTGGCAGCTCTCCTACACTGCTGATGTATGACTGTTAAAGCAACTATGTGACATGACTTTAGTCTCAAGCCATCACCCTGGCACAAATACTGCCTGATAGGGTATCTCTGGCCTTCCTTCTTGGATACAACAGGCAGCTAGGAATATTTTACTCATAGACTGCCTGAAAGGAACCATCTTTTAAAAGTCATTAAAGGAAATGCAAGTATTTTAGTGGGAGGAATATGGACATTCTCAAGCATCCACCCATGGATGTTGGCAGAATGCCAGATTTGCAAAGGTATATATACAAGGATTGTGCCACAATGGTGTGCCTCCCTGATTCAGGCTTAACTAGGAGAAATATCTTAATTTTTTTTCGTTACTTCCTCTTTGTATGTGTGCTGCATTCTGCTCCAGCTCCAGGAGGCATCAGACATGCACATTTTTTCTCACTCCCTTTCATGTAACACAGAGCAGCAAGTTATCTTCGAAGCAAAACCACAAAAACCTACCCCCCCATGCAAAATGATGTTGGTAATTCATTCTGGATTGTCTGATGGACACTGAATCATTTCAATGCAACACCATTTAAAAAAAGAAAACGTTCTCCCCTTTTTTTGCATTCATTTACCGCTTACTACCCCCTTGTCAAGGATAGTAAGGGCTATATAAATACAACTACAAAAAGTATCATTTGTGATTTGAGCCTTTTTTGCGTTGAAGGACTCAGGCTAACAATGGATTTGGAACAAGGCATAGATCACCTTTCAATTGAAATTCTGCCTCGGTCATGGCAGTATTAATGAGCAACCATTGTCTCACCTTTAAAACAATGAGAAATGTTAAAGCACATGACCCATTACAGTTAGAGCCCCCCACTATGGAGTCTGTGAATTAGCATATTTAGTATTGCTGGTGGCTGCCACCTCTTCTTTGAAGACTCTTTCCAGATGCACAAAAGCTGAACCGGATTTTCCAAAGAAACATAAATGTTTCCCAAATAGTACTCTGCCCAGGCACTCCCTGAGTCAAGCACCCATGAAGCTGCAGTCTGGGTATACGGCATACGAAATGGGCGGCAGGGGGATAAAGCACTTTTATTACAATGGACGTTCAGTGACGTAACAAAGGCCACGCAGCCCCAGCAGTTCAGGGGCCTCCGAGCTCCAGGGGACCCCCTCAGCACAGTGCCGTGGCCTGAGAGCTCCTGAGTGAGTCCGGAGGGGGCCCCCTCCATGTACTTTGCAGGGGAGCCCCCTCAGGTTTCATTACGCTACTGTGGACATTGTGTGCCTGATGTAACCCCAGGTATTTTTGCAGGTCTGTACCACTTCACCTGAAGACTCCAGCTGCTGCAAGCTGTCAAAGTAGTTGGGTGAAATTCTGTTCAAGACTATGGGCCTAATTATGATGTCGATTGGAATGTTCCAGCCTACTCCTTGTCAGAATGGTTTCTGCCCAACTCGGGTTTGGGGAGTCCGACGGACTGATTACAATGTTTCCGAACACCGTTCGGTTGGAACACAGGCTCCCATTGGAGTCAATGGAATTCCGACCCAACGGTGTTCGGAAACATCATATTTAAGGAGTGGTTGTAGAAAACCTTACACCCTGTGGCGGGCAATGCATGGTGCCTAGCACACTGTGCATGGTTAAAAAGAGGAGGCCCATGGGTACCCCCACGGGCCCCAACCGGAGGCCTCTGGGTGAAGGGGGCCTGCTACAGGACCTAAAGTCAGTTTTCAACAGCCGTTCTGTGTCAGACAAACCGAGTCTGAATGGCTGTCCGAATCTGACATCGTAATACGTCGGTCAGAAACGCAGTCCGTAGACCTGTACTGTTCGGTTCCGACCTACTCGGAGTCTCCGAATGCTAGTCAGAACCGAGTCGGAAAGACCGAACGGTTACCTACTATTGTAATCTGTTTAGTCGGAAATGTTTCCGAGTCGGTCGGCAACATGGGTTCCGACTTGGGTTAGGAAAATCCGAATGTCATTCGGAGCCTTTCACACCAACTTTGTAATGAGGCCCTATATGATAAATGGAGAGGAAACAACACTTCCCACAAATTATTACCCAAAATCCCTTTAACAGAAATATTTTAATCCCACCCAGAATTCCCGGTGTCTCCCGACTAAAGGCACTCCAGAGGGTGGAGGGTAAAAATTGGACTGAAAATGGCCTAACTTGTATTAGTCCTATGAACGTTTATAAAGGAATGCACAGCTCACCCTGCACAAATAGTAGGACCTCAAAATTTGAGAAATTGTGCTCTGAGATCAAACAGAAAAAAAATCTTCAGAAAAAAAGTAGTTATTTTACAAACCACCTTCAAGAAAACAGATAGCACTCATAGTAATGGAAAGTGAAAGCGCATTCAAAAACAACTGTTTTTGGGGCACTATATCTCAAAACTATAAAGAAAACTTGACATAATCAGGTGAATATATCAAAGGCCTTCATCATATAGCAGCTTACAACTCCATTCAGGAATCAATTTAGGAAACGTATTGTGAAATCTCCTCCTTTCTATATTAAGAGGGATTTAAAAAGACCAGCAATCTGTTATTTTGCAGTTCTGGACATGATGCTTCTTTACAAATTACTGTGATTGTGTCTTTCAAAATTGGTGTAGTGAATCTGACTTCACATGACATATAAGAAAGATTCAGTACAGATACATGGTTGCATGCGGGAATTAATTGAATCAATACATTGTTTCAAGAGTCTATTAGTGCCAGAACAGTGGTAATACATGAAGGGGACAGTTGTCACTCTGTTGATATGAGACTGTGTAGTTCTAAATAAGATTTGGTTTTACATTTATATTGGTCATTCATTGATGGATTGTCAAAAACGATGTTTTCCTGGCTGATCTACCTATCTGATGCTATGCTTTTATTACATAAAAATAACAACTTCAACAAAAAATGCATGAACTAAAACAAATATATTTAGCTTATGTTTCATGCTTATTTAGAGATAAATTCTAAACCAAAAATTAGAGTGGGAGGAGGTTTTACTTATACATAAAAGTGACATATACCTTAGGCAAGACAAACTCCCTAAATGGAGTATCACGTGTCACAGCGTGAGCACCTCCCATTGGAAAAGTATCACTGCATCGCTGGATCTCGGCAATCACAGCTTTTGTGTATGGCATCTTCCCTCTGTCTTCAAAGGTTGGAGTCCAGTTCTTCTCACCAATCACATTGTCGATCTCCTCATGGACTTTTGCTGCCAAGAAAACTGCCTTAATTAGTACTGGAACACAAATTCTGATTCACAGTTATTGTAATTGTAATAACGATCAGCACCCCCTTTTTTGTTGGTGCATGCTTGACAGATCACCCTGAAACCTTCCAGGAAAGGGCAGAGCTGGATTAATGTTTTTAAAAAAAAGTTTTGTGCACATTTGTCATAAGGTACCAAAGTTATTAGCAAACCAAAAAGAACCCTTTCTATGGTGTTGTGATTATCTTTACCGTTATGGTTAGGTCCAAGCTTTTTTTTTTTATTTTGAAAAATTCCTATTGTCAAGGGGGCTTTTTCTCCTGTTGTCTAGTGTGGGTTCACAAATACAAATTAGATTTCACAGACCCAAGCACTGCGATTGATTGGCTGCAACAGGAAACTATGTCTAATTTTCAGGATTAATTAATGCAGCTTTTGATTATCATGTCCTGAAAAGAATTACTTAATAGAAATTCAGGGGGTACATCCCCGACACCTAGGTCCTTGTGGTAGGGGTCCTTGGAAGGATTTTTGTGGGCTTGCAACCCACAAGTTAATGTTTGCAATCCTAGAATCCATGTGGTGTTCACAAACCCATAAAGGGTTTCTGGACTCTAACAGAAGAAGAGAAGGCTTGATTTCAGTCAGGTCCTGTGGCCAACCCTGGCTGTACACATGGTAGGTTCTCATGGCAATGTCAGATCAGGGACAGGTCACAAGACAGGCCCTGCAGTAAACTAAAGCTGCTGAATACTTAAGGTTTGGTCACTTGCATTGGCCCACGGCCTCGATCCGCTGCATACAGCCCTGTGGTTAGAAAACAAGCATCAGGCTGCACACTCATAAATTAGAGAAGGAAAACACACCACTATGGCACCAGCCCCAAAGCCACTGGGGTTTTGAAGTAAAGCCTGGTGATAGGGTAAGCTGCTGCAGGGGTGTACACCGAAGGCCACATGTCACAGGGTCAGATGAAAAATATTTCAACAGGTTCTGTGTTTATGCTATGAAAATCACAGGATTCAAAGAGTACTCTGATGCCAAACATTTTGGTATGTAGAATTAAGAAATAAAGGACATTTATATATAATCAATAAAATGAAAGTGTGCTTTACACTTTTAATGTTTTCGTCATCCTTCAGAAATCATCCGTAGGTACAGCTAAAAACATTAATATCTGTCAACATTTAAGAAAGCTCCAAAGACAAATATACTGTATTTGACCCAATATTATTAGCCCTCTAAGACTTACAATATATTTTCCTTTCAATTGATGTGTGTTTGTCCACTGCATGCTTGGCAACATGTACAAGAGTCCAGTGCTATAAACGGACAGGTACCGTCAGTTACTGAGCACCTGCACTTCTTTAATTTGAAAGGGAGAGTAGTTGTACTTCTCAGCAGTACTGGAATACATTTGATGTAAGAGTACTGACACTTTTCAGGAGCTAACAGGTACTCTTAAAAGTGAATACATGCTCTTTTATATTTCCATTTAAAGCACTGCAAGAGTCAATACCAAATCATGTCTCCTACAGAACATGGATTGAGTCAAAGGGAAACGCCGGGTGGTAGAAAATTTGCGTTGTCGCGGTGATCTCACACAGAAATGTGAGAAAAAAGAGATTTATTTTTCATCTAAATTTGAGGTTTACAGGGGATTCTGGGTAAAACAGCATTGGGGGATCCATGCAAACCATACATCCCTGAACTACCCCGGGTGTCTAGTTTTCAGAAATGTCTGGATTTGGTAGGTTTCCCTAGATGGCCACTGAGTTCAGGACCAAAAACGCAGGTGCCCCTCTTTAAAAACCAGTTAGTTTTGTGATAGACAATTTTGATATCTCCACAATACATTTCGGGCCCTTCTCTGTATCAGGCACTTTGCCCACCCATATATAAGTGAGGTTCAATTTTTATCAGGAGACTTGGGATAACGCTGGCTGTTAGGAAATTTGGCCCTGTGATCTCACACCTTTAACACAGAAATGTGAGGAAAATGTGATTTTATTTAGCAAAAGTTGAGCTTTGCCGGGGATTCTGGGTAAGAAAACATTGGAGGTTCAACACAAGTCACACCTTCCTAGAATTCCCCTGGTGTCTAGTTTTCAGAAAAGTCTGGGTTTGGTAGATTTTCTCAGATGGCTGCTAAGCCCAGGACCAAAAATGCAGGTTGATCCCTTGCAAAAGCAGGTCATTTTGTGATAAAAACATTTGATGTCTCCACAGTACATTTTGGGCCATTTATTGTCACGGGCACTGGGCCTACCTTCAAATGTGAGGTACCATTTTTATCGGGAGACTTGAAGAAATGCTGAGTGGAAGGAAACTTGTGGATTCCTGCAGATTCCAGAACTTTCCATCACAGAAATGTGAGGAAAAATTATATTTTTAGATAAATGTTGAGGTTTGCAAGGGATTCTGGGTAACAGAGGAGCCTGGTGAGAGCCACACAAGTCACCCCATCCTGGATTACCCTGGGTGTCTAGTTTAAAAAAATGTACAGGTTTACTAGGTTTCCCTAGGTGCCGGTTGAGCTAATGCTCAAAATCCAGAACTAGGCACATTGCAAAAAGAAAGGGTCCGTTTTCAGTGGAAAAATTTGATGTGTCCACATTGCGTTTTGGTCCATTTGCTGTTGCAGGCACAAAGCCTAATCACACAAATGAGGTACCATTTGTATCTGGAAATTTGGAAAAATGCTAGGTGGAAGGAAGTGTGTGGCTCCATTCAGCTTCCAGAGCTTTACATCTTGGAAATGTGGGGCAAATCTGTTTTTCTAGACAAAGTTTGAGGTTTGCAATGGATTCTGGGGTAACAGAACCTGGTGAAAGTCACACCAGTCACCCCATCCTGGATTTCTCTGGGTGTCTAGTTTTCACGCATGTACAGGTTTGATAGGTTACCCTAGGGGATGGCTCAGCTAGCGCCCAAAATCCACAGCTAGGGACATTATTAAAAAAGGGGTAGTTTCAGTGGAAAAATGTGATGTGTCCAAGTTGCATTTTGCCCACTCAAGTAAGGTACCATTTCTATCGGGAGAATCTAGGGAACACAGAATAGTAGAACAAGCGTTAATACCAATTATCTTTCTAAACATTTCTGTCTTCCAAATGTAAGACAGTGTGTCAAAAAAATATTTTGGAAAATGCACTCTAATTCACATGCTAGAATGGGTACCCACAAATTCCGAAATGTGCAGTTTACCACTGCTTCTAAACTTCATATCTTGTTCCTTTTTCAGAAATACATAGGTTTCCTTGATACCTATTTTTCACTCTTTGTATTTTACCAAATGAATTGCTGTATACCCGGTACACAATAAAAAAACATTGCAAGGTGCAGCTCATTTAGTGGCTCTGGGATATATCCCCGCAAACAGAAGGGTCACGTGGACATAACGGTATATTACTTTAATAAATCTGTATAGTTAGAAGAAAAGACAGATGAAAATGTAGGCACAAACAACTGTTTTTTTAACTCAATTTCAATATTTGGTTATTTCAACTGTTACTTTCTATAGCAGAACCTTCAAGTATCTATACAAATGACCCCCTACAGAATTCAGAATGTTGTCTACTTTCCAGAAATGTATAGCTTTCCGGTATCCATTAATGGTTTTCACACCCAATTCTACCATTAACTGGAAGGAGGTTAAAAGCACAAAACATAGGAAAATTAGGCAATGTCCCAGTAAAATGTCAAAACTGCATAGAGAAATGTGTTTTTCTGACAAAAGGCTGCCTGTTCCTGAATACTGGGAAGCTCGTGAATGTAGCACTGTAAACCCTTTGTTGATACCATTTGCAGGGTAAAAATGATGCTTTCTCCTGCAGCACTTTTTTCCCATTGGTCGCCCCAAAAAACAAAACTTTGCTGTATTTTGGCTAATTTCTCGGTCCCCTCCAGGGGAAACCACAATCCCAAGATACTTTGAGAATCCTATGGAAGTTGGAAAAAAGGACGCATATTTGGCGATGATACCTTATGTGGACAAAAAGCTATCCGGGCCTAAGTAGAAACTACCCCCAATGGCAAAAACAAAGGTTTGGTTCAAGGGGTGGAAAAAACCTGGCGGTGAAGGGGTTAAAGCTTTGATTACAATGAGACAGCCTTCAGGTGTGCCACATTTTTGTCATAAGTGCAAAATGTTAGTATTCTAGTTGCTTATGCGGGATTATGTGGGACAGCTATACTTGATCATGAGGGAGTTAACTTGCAGGATGCTGCTGGTGTTGAAAGATCGTTTCAGTCTGCATGTCACAACGTTTTACTGAAATGGATGAGGAAAATGTTTGAGAAATCATAAAACATGTGTCCCAATTTTGCTGTCTACAGAACTAAACATATTTTATAAGACATAACAAAGCACCTCATTTTGTTAATGTCTAGAAGAAATGTTTTTGGTTTTATAGGTTTGATGCAATGAAGATGGCTTCTGGTGTGCCACACTTTTGTTCTAAATAAGAATATTAGCACTCTAGTTGTTTTTTAGAACACTGTGGGAGAATATAGTAGAACACTGGGTGATCAACTGTCAAGCTGCTCCTGCTGTTGGAAGTACATGTTTTACTAAGTATGTCAGACTTAATTCTCACATGGTGAGCAAGCTGGTGTGAATTTACAGAACACATGCTGGGATATGTTGTCCCTTTCAATTTTGTTTAGTCTCTCGTAGACCCTGCGCTGCAGCATGCATTGTTCATTTTAACTTTACCCTGCAGTGGATATCTAAATTATGAATGTTTGGTCATTCTGCTTATCTGTTGTCCCATCAGGCTTCGGATTTCCAGGCTCAGGCCCCACTCAGGGGGTGCAGGGTTAATGTTCCACAATATGCCACTGCTATTAAAGACACACTCCACAGCACAATAATTAAAAAGCAACCAACATTCTTCATTTTGATTTCTTTACTTGCCTAACAGCAGATATGAAGAATGATCGAACATTGATAATTTAGATGCCCACTAGAGGGTAATTTAAAAATGAACAATGCATGATGCAGGGCAGAGTCTGCAAGAGACTAAAAAAAATTGAAAGGGACTATATATCCCAGCATTGAACATTAGTTTAACTCAAGTGCTAAGACCCACTGGGGGTCAATTAAAATAATTAAACATGCAGAAGGTGTGCCCTTTAAAAAATACTGCGTGCACCATGAAAGCCTGTGAGCAAGGACCTGAGCTCCGAAATGTGTTATGCAAGTGAAGGAATCAAAATGAAGAATATACGATTGCTTTTTAATTATTCTGATGTGGAGTGCGTCTTTAAAAGCACTGGCACATTGTGGTTTGAAGGGGGCCTACTGGATTGGGAAAAACTGCAATATCTCCACACAGAAAATGCAAGAATGGCAACTTTCTATCTCTTGCCTAAAAATCATAAATGTACAGCAAATCCACCTGGAAGGCGATAGTGAGTTTGATTGGGTCCTTACTAGAAAAGAGATCCAGATTTCACAACCCGTTTTTACAGGAATATGTGATTAATCTCCCCTTCTACATCAAGGACAGCACGGATGTCTTGAAAAAGCGGGATAACATCCCATGGAAAAAAGATTACATCATGGTGACAATGGACGTTGTGGTATTGTACACTTTAATCAAGCATGAAAAAGGAATCCATGCTTGCACAAGCTTTAAGAGAGATCGGCCAGTGGAATGGCTGGAACATACACACATGTTATTGGAAATGCTAGAATATTGCCTCACACACAACATCTTTATATTTGATGGGAAGTTGTACCACCAAGAACAAGGAACAGCAATGGCCACCTCCTTCACCCCACCTACGAACATCTCTTCATGGGGTGGTGGGAGAAGGAGGTATCATGGGCTGAGACAAATAACATGTTCATGGAAAATGTAGCAATGTGGACCAGGTTCATTGATGACCTATTTATCCTGTGGGAGGGCAGCGAGAAAAGTTTAAAGCTCTTCCTGACTAAGTTGAATACCAATCAATATAACCTGCAGTTCACATGTGCATGGAGCCAACAGCACTGTACCTTTTTAGACGTACAATTGGAGGTTAAGGAGGATACTCTAACTACTAGAATCCATAGGAAACTGACTGCAACCAACTCTATTCTGCGTGCCAACAGTGAGCATCCATGTGCACTGAAATTGAGCATCCCTTACAGTCAAATTCTGAGAGCAAGGAGGATTTTCACTACAGACGAGCTGTATAACGAAGAGGTGAACAGACTGTTTGGGATGTTTAGACAGAGGGGATATCCAAAAAATGTTCACGAGGATGCAAAACGCAGATCCCAAGAGAAAAAGAGAAAGGAATCACTCTACTTTCCAAAGGCCCCAGGAAGAGAACAGTAGTACTACCAAAAGGATTTTTCTGGAGTACAATTTGGTACAGTCAAATGTCACTTCCATTCTTTAAAAACATTGGTGTGTGCCAAAAAATGATGAACATTTAACTGAAATCTTTGAAAAGGGCCCGCAAATTACATCAAAAAAGGTGTGATCCCTAAGAGATATTTTGACCTCAAGCCATTATACCACTCAAAAAATCAACAAGGAATGGGATCATGGTTATCAAAGAGCCAGGAAGGTTTCATAAAATGCAACTCATGTAAGGCCAGTGAATACGGGATAAACAGCAAGAACTATTGCACAATGGACTGACGTACGATACCGATCAGAAAAAGAGAAACGTGCAACACTGAGTTTGTTATTTATGCACTAAAATGTGGCTGCAATAGGCTGTGCGTTGGCAGTACTACAAATAAATTGAAACTAAGAATCCTATAACTTATAAGAACAATTAGAAATGGGGATAAGACCTACCCAGTAGCATGCCACTGTAATCAGATGCACAATCGATCTTTGTCAACATTCTCCTATTGGGGAATTAAACATCAAGGCCCACCCAAGAGGGGGAAATCGAGGGAATGAGTAGCGGAAACAAGAATCACAATTGATTTTACTGATGGGAACGGAGACACCGTGGGGCCATAAAAGGGGCGCAGAACTGTTTGTACACTTGTGATATTGTATATATTTGAACTGAAGAAGGACTGTGATTTATCAGCACAACTATGAAATTTCAATGTGCAGAGTAATCCGGACTGTGTATATATTGAAATATTAGGTTGCTCAGACTATAACTTAGTAGTGAAAAATTTAAAAAGTTGAGGAGGACTAGAAATTTTACCCTACATCATGTATGAGTTATGAAACGTTTAGCTGAATAAGAGGTAACGGAGTTAGAGAAAGCACCATGCACTTTAGATTAGCTAGCACTTATTATATATGCAGTCTGTTGAGATGGAGGAGAAAATCGTACATATACCCTTCCTACATAATATATAGCATGACCACTTTATTGCTAATTAGAAACTGTGGAATAGGCTGTCCCCCGGGGATAGGAACTATGACACTCAAGCGCATTGCACTGTATTGCTGCTGAATGGTTGGTCGTACCGAGCTCTCCCCATTGGTAGGGTTGAGCAACAGCACGTGACACCTTAATGGAAATCTCCTGGAGTGGGACAAAGGACCGCTGAGCACATGGCACTTTAACACTGCTGATTCGGTTAGGAGAAACAATCTCCCTGTGCGCATCCCTCCTATGAACTCCTATTTATTACTATAAGTCTCTTTTCATCTCTAGAAAGGTACAATAATTACATTTTGCACTAACTTTTTAAACCTGTACCTATGTGCAGGCTGCTATTCCCTTTTTTTATATGAGAAATACATTCCAGGATATCTCATATTAAAATGCACTTGCCTTTTATTAGATAACCAAGCTGATAAGGTGATTGGCTTGAAATTAGGTAGAAAGGCAATGAATGCAGTTGCATTTTTTCTAAACACCCCAGGAAATGGGAGACATCTGGTGTAAAAACAAGGAAAAATAATTAAATGTGGTATTAGGAGATAGTGCACTTCCTTGCACTTTAAATATGGCATTCCTATCACTGGGTGCGCCTCACAAAAAAGAGAAAAACATATTTCATAGGAGGATGCGGTGCATAAAATCAGGATATTGCATGAGAAGGCATTTATAATCGCCTATGTCGTAGCCGACTTTTTTCTTTTCCTTTTATTATTTCCTCTGCTGTTTTCTAATTTGATCAAATGAACTGTAATTAAACGTATGTTGATATAGAAAAAAAGAAAAAAAGAAGGTCAATTGTAGGAAAAAGTACAAAAAAAGTACAAAAAAGAAAAAAATTAACTTAAACAGAAACACATGTATAAAAAGTGTATCGCTGTAGTGGTCACTTAAGGGTCAGCGACATAGAGAAGGGACACAGGATATAATGAACATAATGTTGAACCCACAGTAACCCAGTAGAAGGCAATTCACCGAAAC
This sequence comes from Triturus cristatus, assembly GCF_964204655.1. Taxonomy (NCBI): domain Eukaryota; kingdom Metazoa; phylum Chordata; class Amphibia; order Caudata; family Salamandridae; genus Triturus; species Triturus cristatus. Next base: position 421,582,997 of record NC_140592.1, on the reverse strand, counting down.
ACGTTGGTCCAATATTGTAGATACAAGTGACTGTGTATTTTGCCATGCATAAAGTAAAATAATTATGGACTTCTCAAAAAAACTGACCTTGTAAAAGTGGTGCTGCGGCTTGTGGACCGGGTGCTGCTGGATTCAGTGTTCGAAAAGAAGAACGCCAAATGGAGACATACTTCATGCTCCGTCCTTCGGGAGCGATACAGCAGAGCACTGTGGCACGAGGGGCACGGTAATTCGAAGGATTTCTGTGAAAAGGAAGGGAGATGCCACAGTTCTCAACCGACTAAGGCCAAAGAAGACAAAAGCGCAGTGTAGACAGAGTCTGCCATACTGCATGGAGGTAAGGAAGTGACTGACATGGGAACCGAAGGGTTCTCGGGGGGGGGGTCACGACCTACCGATTTGCATATACGAGCAGCAGTGTGGCACGGGCAATGAAAGGTTAAGTCTGGTGTTAGCCGCATGAGCAACAGGACGCAGTACCACTGCGGGACAAGGAGGGAGAGACCCTTCCCCCAGCGGGGGTAACTGTTGCGGTTCAACAGGCACTTAGTGGGAATACAAAACGGAATTGGCAAAAGGTGGCATGGATCGAGGGGACAACCCTCGAAGATTAAGAACGCAGTCTATCGGAAAGGGTTACAATTGTGCAACATTGTGCATCACTGGGAACAATTGAAACGAATATTCATTGTGACTCAGAGTGACGACCAAAGAACAGCCAAATTGACTGAATACACAGGGTGAATTCTGCAATACTCTAGAAACAAAGCACCAATCAAAGAAACACACTTTCCCAGGAAAATGGAGGAGAGACAAGCAAAATGGAAGTTCCCTGCAGAACTCACCTTCCAAGAGGGCACGAATATAGGAAGATCAGACAACCCGAGATCTGTTCAAAGTGTTTTAAATGGCAGTTAACGACTGACAAGAGCTCCTCTGATTTAGTCAACACCAAGAATGTGAACTTCTAGGTCTTCCTCATCATAGCCTTAAATGGCTCTATAGAGAGAGCAAATAGAGTAGTGAAAGTGGGCACGCCTGCCTGGTCCCCCTGTGTTGTCTCACTATGCCTGATCTATCCCCTTTGACCATAATTATCACCACTGGTTCCTTATAGTTAGCGAATAGCCAGCTACTCAGCCTATCTCCAAAACTAATTTATGCAAGGTGTGGGATTACAGAGGAATGCTCAGTGAGATTGATGAAAACACTCATTGAACATGCGAGAAAGAAAATGCAACTACAGTCAGAGAGGATTGAAACAGTCAACAAGGAATTGGAGAAACATAAAGAAGATGGCACCTTAAAAGATCAACTTAGTAAGATAGAGAATTCATTACAGAAATATGATGAGGAGATTATGGAATGAAAAGCTGGAAAGTTTACAAGAGACAGACTCGATTACCAATATGGCCGAGTTTATACATCCGCTAAAAAATTTGACAGCTTGAGAGCAAAAGATAGATCCACTACAATGACATGAATTGTGCAAAGCGAAAGCGAAGTAAGCACAGACGCAGGATCCATCTCGGATGAAATACCAAGAGAAAAGCTGGATTTTCACAAGGAACTTCAGCTACTACGAATGACTACGAGACAAGGAGGGAGAGGTCGCACAGCACAGGACCAACCAAAGGAGGAAGCAGAACAAGAAGGGGCAAGAGTAAGAGGCTGAGGAAGAAACTGGAATTGTAAGTAAATGAAGGAATAATCAATGTAAACTCAAAACCCTTAGTAGTCAACATTTTATCAGTGACACTAAATAATAATCAAATGTGTCTGCTCAATTTAGGTTTAACATTCTGCCCAGTATCTCATCCAGACTTAGTAGATACAAGAATTGAAATTTTCAAATATGTAAGAAAGTTAAAACTACATAAATTCCATCAAATGAAACACAGAGTAAGAATGCTAGAAGCAACAGAAGCCAACAGGTCTGCTTTGTTCCAGGTTGCGGACATCGCAGATTTATTAAGTATTAAAGACTTGGTTCAGTCAAACAAGACAATGGACGCATCAGCAGGAGGATCCACCGTTGATTGACCAACTGAAAGACTTCAAAAAATGGGTTTTGCAACAGGTGAACATGTGGGTAGCGGTTTAAAACCAGGGAGCACGTTTTGCTCCAGGGAACCGCTTGGATCTTTTCCACGAGTTGGTGGTTGATGACTTGAATAACACTCAAAGAAATTCGAGGACTGACTATACAAAGAGTAATTTCATATCCCGAGATTGGATAGATATCAATGAATTAAAAAACAATCCCTCTCTCATCATCAAACCCTCCGATAAGGGAGGAAACATTGTCCTAATGGACCAAGTGACATATGTAACAGAGGCACAAAGACAATTAAGCAATCCGCAGCATTATACTTGCTAAAAAATAAACACCACCCACAAAATAGAAACAATATACCGTATAAAATTGAAGGTGTGGTTTGAAGGGGGCCTACTGGATTGAGAAGAACGGCAATATCTTCGCACAGAAAATGCATAAATGACACCTTTCTATCTCAAGCCTAAAATTCATAAGTGTACAGGAAATCCACCTGCAAGGCCAATAGTGAGTTCGATTGGGTCCTTGCTAGAAAACAGTTCCAGATTCCTCAATTTTTTTTTAGGAATATGTGATTAATCTCCCCTCCTAGATAAAGGACTCAAATTCCATGCACCCCAAAGGACCCTACGATCAGCCCAGCTCTCCTACGCCATGGTCCCCCACACCAGAAAGACCAGTTCGGGAGGCCGCTCCTTCTCCTTCCTCGCGGCCAGATCCTGGAAAACCCTGCTGCTACACCTCAGACAGACAACATCGCTCCCCATCTTTGCAAGAAACCTCAAAACCTGGCTCTTCAACAGACCCCCTCCTTGATAGACTGGAACCTGCAACCCCCATCCCAAGCGCCTTGAGACCCTTACGGGTGAGTAGTCGCGCTTAACAAACGCCTGATTGATTGATTGATTGATTGAAAGGACAGCACGGATTTCTTGAAAAAGCTGGATAACATCTCATGGAAAAAAGATTACATCATAATGACAATGGACGTTGTGTCATTATACACTTCAATCAAGCATGAAAAAGGAATACATGCTTGCAAAAGCTTTATGAGAGATCGGCCAATGGAATGGCTGGAACATACACACATGTTATTGAACACGCTAGAATGTTGCCTCAAATACAACATCTTTACATTTGATGGGAAGTTCAACCAACAAGAATCTCTTCATGAGGTGGTGGGAGAAGGAGGTAGCCTCGACTGAGGAAAATAACATGTTCATGGAAAATGTAGCAGTGTGGACCAGGTTCATTGATGACCTATTTATCCTGTGGGAGGGAAGTGAGAAAAGTTTGGAGCTCTCCCTGACCACGTCGAATACCAATCAATGAAACCTGCAGTTCCCAAGTGCATGGAGCTGACAGCACCGTACTGATTTGGACGTACAATTGGAGGTTAAGGAGGCTACTCTAACTCCTAGAATCCATAGGAAACCGACTGCGACCAACTCTATTTTGCATGCCAACAGTGGCCATCCATGTGCACTGAAATGGAGCATCCCTTACAGTCAAATGCTAAGAGCAAGGAGGATTTGCTCTACGGAAGAACTGTATAATGAAGAGGTGAACAGACTGTTCCCATAAGAAAACGAGAAAGGAATCTCTCTACTCCCAAAGGCCCCCAGTAGTACTACCAAAAGGCTTTTTCTGGAGTACAGTTTGGCTCAGTCGAATGTCACGTCAATTCTCAAAAAACATTGGTGTGTGCTAAAAAATTATGACCATTTAACTGAAATCTTTGAAAAGGGCCTGAAAATTACATCCAAAAAGTTGCAATCCCTAAGAGGTATTTTGACCTCAAGCCATTATACCAGCCAAAAAAATCAATAAGGAATGGGATCATGTTTATCAAAGAGCCAGGAAGGTTTTGTAAAATGCAACTCATGTAAGGCCTGTTAATATTGAATAAACAGCAAGAACTATTGCACAATGGACGGTCGTATGATACCGATCAGAGAAAGAATAACTTGCAACACGGAGTTTGTTATTTATGCACTAAAATGTGGCTGCAATAAGCTGTACATTGGCAGTACTAAAAATAAATTGAAACTAAGAATCCTACAACATATAAGAGCAATTAGAAATGGGGATAAGACCTACACAGTAGCCTGCCACTTTGATCAGATGCACAATAGATCTTTGTCAACATTCCCCTATTGGAGCATTAAACACATCAAGGCCTACCCAAGAGGGGGATACCGAGAGAATGAGTTGCGGAAACAAGAATCCCAATTGATTTTAGAGATGGGAACGGAGGCACCGTGGGGCCATAACAGGGATGCAGAACTGTTTGTACACTTATGATATTATATATATTTGAACTGAAGAAGGACTGTGATTTATCAGCACAACTATGAAATTTCATTGTGCAGAGTAATCCCAACTGTGTATACATTGAAATGTTTGGTTGTTCAGAGTAGGACTTAGAAGTAAAAAAAAATAAAAGTTGAGGAGAACTAGAAATGTTACCCTACATCATGTATGCGTTTTGAAACCTTTAGCTGAATTAGAGGGAAGGGAGTTAAAGAAAGCACCATGCCATTTAGATTAACTAGCATATTATTATATATGCTGTCTGTTTAGATGGAGGAGAAAATCTTACATATACCCTTTCTACATAAGATATAGCATGAGCACTTTATTGATAATTAGATACTGTTGAATAGGCTGTCCCCCAGGGATAGAAACTATGAAAGTCAAGCACATTGCACCTTATTGCTGCTGAATGGTTGGTCATACAGTGCTCTCTCCATTGGTGGGGTTGAGCAACATCAGGTGACACTTTAATTGAAACTCCTGGAGTGGGAAAATTACCGCTGAGCTCATGGCACTTTAACACTGCTGATTTGGTTAGGAGAAACAATCTTCCTGTGCGTATCCCTTCTATGAACTTGTATTTATTACTATAAGTCTCATTTTATCTCTAGGAAGGTACAATAATTCAATTTTTCACTAAGTTTTGAAAACTGTACCTATGCGCAGGCTGCTATTCCCCTTTTTTATATGAGAAATACATTCCAGGATATCTCATATTACAATGCACTTGCATTTTATTAGAAGCCAAGCAGATAAGGTGATTGGCTAGAAAATAGGTAGAAAGACAATGAATGCAATTACATTTTTCCTAAACACCCCAGGAAATGGGAGACATCCGGAGTAAAAACAAGTGAAAATCATTAAATGTGATATTGGAGATATTTCACTTTCTTGCACTTTAAGTATGGCATCTCTATCACTGGGTGTGCCTCGCATAAAAGAGAAAAAAATATTTCATTGGAGGATCTGGTGCATAAAATCAGGATTTTGCATGCGAAGGCATTAATAATCGCCTAAGTAATAGCAAACTTTTGTCTCTTCCTTTTATTATTTCCTCTGCTGTTTTCTCATTTGATCAAATGAAAAGTAATGAAACGTATGTTATTATAGAAAAAAAGAAAAAAAAAAGGTTGTTTGTAGGAAAAAGTATAAAAAGTAAAAAAATAATTTTATTTTTTACTGGACAGAAAGACATGTATAAAAAGTGAAATGATTACTTACTTAAGCATTATTGGGTAAACTATAGATGGCGGGGAACAATGGCCAAGAAAAGCAATGAAGTGTATCGCTCTAGTGGTCACTTAAGGGTCAGCAACATTGAGAAGGGACACAGAATATAATGAATACAATGTTGAACCCACAGTGACCCAGTAGAAGGCAATTTGCCGAAACTCATCGGTCCAATATTGTAGATACAATTGACTGTGTATTTTGCCATGTAAAAAGTAAAATAAATATGGAATTCTCAAAAAAACTGTATGAAAATTTCTATAGTTAGAAATTAGCATTTAAAAAACCTTCAAAATACACTAAAAAAACCACAGGTTTTAGGGACGTTATAGTTAGTTGGACATTTGACTCGTACAAAACCAGAGAAATTCAGCTGTTATAGTTAGTTGAGCTAACTATAACTCACCCCTCCGCAATGCACTACTGATGATGTCTCATATCACATCATTCATGACATGGTCAGTGACATCACTGATGACATCACTGATGACATCTCAAATGACATCACTGATTACATCATCCAGTGACTATGTGTTTCTGTAAAGTTTGAATATGTTTTATATATATATATATATATATATATATATATATATATATATATATATATATATATATATATATATATATATATATATATATACAAGACTATTCCCGCCTCCGCCATAGAAACGGGTCTGACACATGATCGGGACCTCTCCAGGTAGGCTTTATTCACCACTCAGAAAGGTACAAAGTCACAAAATAAAACACCTGGCAGACGCGTATATATATATATATTCACTGAAAAAACCATAGGTTTCACACATGTTATAGTTAGCTGGACATTTCACTCGTACAAAACCATTGAAATTCCCCCGTTATAGTTAGTTCAGCTAACTATAACTTGCGCGACCGCAATCCACTGCTGATGAAGTCACATATAACATCACTCATGACATGGTCAGTGACATCACTCATGACATCACTGATGACATCTCAAATGCTTGCAATCACATCACTCTCTTTTTGTTTTCTCTTCTGTACATCCTCATTACAGATATTCTCAATTCTCCTTTTCCGACAAACAACACGTTTTTCAAACACAGGATACTGACCTAAATGAGGAGCATAGCTTCTTCTTAATCTATTATACTCCTTTACACAATTTGCATCAGCACTAACTTTTGAGTCATCAAAGTCTATCATGAATAAACCAGTTCATTTTTTCACTCGTGACAAAGCAACATATGCCATACCTTCTTTAAACACACTAGATCCAATGTTTACAAAAGCGCTATCTCCAGTTAATCCTTGAGATTTGTGAATAGTTACAGCATATGCTAGAGAAAACGGAAACTGCTTCCTACGTACATATAAGTCTTTCACAAGCAAAAAACGAACGGAACAACGACTAATGTCTTTAACCTCTTCAATCTGATCAAATTTTATTTTTAAAAATTCAATTCCATCTTTTTTCTGGTAATTAACAAAACCCACAACTTTACCCATAGCTCCATTCACTAAACCTTTTTCTACATTCAAATCACGTCTTAAAATTACTCGACAGTTCATACATACATAAAGATTCTTTTCTAAACCAGCTGTTTTCGATATGTTTTTCTCTAGAGAATCCAATTTAGTTTTCAATTTGCCTGTCAATATAATAGTTATTCCTTCATGCTGTATTTTATCCACGGCTTCCATTTTCATAATCTCTTCATTTTCCAATTTCAAAAGTTCTTCATTGAATATAGAGCATTCATGTAGTGTTGGCATTAAGCAGATTACAGTATTTTTTCTGTAATTTTCTTGTATATTTTCTCTGAAACTATTTGTTCTGTTGGAAACAAATTACATGGCAATCGACTCTGTAAAGATTTTCTGCCATGTTCTGTGAGTAGTCCAATTCTGATATCTTTGAGAATACTTGCATAATCATCATCATTTGCTTGCCGCATATTGGTAATGAGTTCTTTGTACTCAAAGTATGACCAAATATTCACATTACCTATACTTCCTAATGACTTTTTCGTGTCTTCATGTTCAAGAGTATTAAATACTGGTTGTCCTTTAACTGGAGTGAGCTGCAGTAGATCCCCAAAAACTATAACTTGTTTTCCTCCAAATAACACATCATAGTCTGTCTTTAGAATTTGCTGCATTCTTAAATGCACAAAGGCAAGCATTAAGTTTGATACCATGCTTACCTCATCAATAATGAGAACTTTCATTTTCTTCAACACTCTTGAAACTTCAAAACATGCTTCTCCTGTTAGCTTGTGGTATTCTATTTTGTTCTCATGCTCTACTGGTAACATTAGCAAACGATGTAAGGTAATTCCTTTTATGTTATATGCTGCTAACCCAGTTGGAGCAGTAACAACGCAAGACAAAGTTGAATCAGTTTTTTTCTGTAGGTAGCTTCTAATTACTTTAATTAAGAAACTTTTTCCAGTTCCAGCTTGTCCAATCACATACATTCTGATTGGTTCAAATGATGTGCATGAGCACTCTTTATTTTCATGTAGTAATCCATGATCAATTTGTTTTGTGACTTCTTCATAAATTTGTTGTTGTTCATCATTCAGTTGTTGTTCCAAATTTGGTAAGTCTATTAAATCTTCCTGAGCTTGATTCATAGCTGTTTCCACTTCAGTCATGGCTATTGCAGCTTCATTTTCTACGATTGGTTGTCCTAGGGGATCTTCACTGAGCGTACCAGAAATTTGACTGTCTTGATAACTGTCTCTAGCTACGTCAGCTGCAATTGTAGCTTCTTGTTCAATTTCTTCATTTAACATTTGTACATAATTTGAGAAAGTACTGCATTCTATGCTATCTTTACATGCATTAAAGGAATCTTCATAGCTCTGAAAATCTCCAAGTAATTCATCCTCTGAACGCCATGGTTTAAACAGCTGTAAAAGTGCTGAGTAGTAAAATTTCTTTTTGTCAGTAGTGTCGCAACTCAGCTTCCTGTGATTAATCAAACTTCCTTTTGTTTGTTTCACCAAACATCCTTCCCCACCAATGACTTTATATTTTCCATTGTTGATGTCTTCTGTGGCATTCCGTGTAAAAATGTAGTTCTGCAGCACTTCATAGAGACACATGTTCTCAAGATGATTACTTCTGTTTGGGTAATATGTGTCCAACATATTTGTTTTCAAAATGTCTGTACTTTCTGGTTCGTTCTCTGCTAAATATTCAATTTCTCGAATAGATTTCAGGACCCGATTTCGCATTCCTGCAAGGCCTAAACTTACCCAAAATATTCTTCTGGATTTGGAGTACAGACTTGCAGATGATAACCTATCTGAGCATTCGTATGACCCAATTTCTCGATGCGATAACATCTTTAAACTGAAACTGTATAGCTTTTTACCGACAGACTTCTCGTGAGAAATCTCTTCCCACATTTCTTTCAATTCCGTTTTCTCAGATTCAGTGATGTAAGATGTGACATACCGAGCAACAGCAATAGAATTGTCAGCTACATACTGAATATCCATATTAGCATTCCATATGGATAAAATGACTGGGTTGCAGTCATTCATATATTTTGACTCTTCTTTTCTTCTTAGGTTGTAGGTATTTTTCGGAGATTTTCTTGTAATGGTATGTCGCACAGCTAACATAAAACTGTTTACTCTTCCTTTTGAAAGAACAGGTCATGGAAATCGAAATCGAAATTTTGTGTAAAATTAACTTTACTCTTGTACTTTCGTCGACAGTATTTTCCACACCGATGACTTTGGAAACGTAAAACTTGCTCTTTTAAGTTTTTTTCTTCTGTGCTTTTAGGTATAGCACATGTTGCATATTCTTCAATGAAAGATAAAACTGCATCATCAGAATCTGTTCCAAATTTTGGGGCATCCTTGATCCACAACAGCATATGAATATGAGGAGCACCTCTTGCTTGGTACTCTTTTCTCCAAAAGAAATCCACAACTTCTCCAAGAGGTGGATTTTTTTTATTGCAGATGAAGGACATCATAGCCTCAAATCTATGATTGAAATATCTGCAAACATTAACCGGATCCAATGAGCACAATTCTCCTGCTGTCTTGTATTGGATGTTTTCAATATTTGAATTTGCCTCTCAAAGAAAATCCAGTAAATCATCCCAAGCGTACTCAGCACAGCTTAGGGTAAGGAACCATGTAGGAGTTCCTAAATTCCGTAACATACATTTCAATTCTCCATGGCGTCGGTACCAATATTCATTAGTTCCATGCTGACAAGCCATCAGATTAATCAATTGAGATTCCAAATGATCATCTCGCTGTTGCACTTTGTTCATAAAATCCTTTGCAGACACATTATGTAGATGTACTCCAGTTTTTAAAATGTGATTTACTGTATAAGATAGTGCAGACAAGTCACTTTCAAGTAAAAGATGGAACAAATAAGGAATACTTTGACAAAATCTTGGATCTTCTGCATATAATCTTGTAGTCCGATACTCAGAAGCAGGAATCTGTACTGGACGTTCATCATATCGTCCACCTTTTCCTGTAGGAAACAGCTGGGGAAAGCAACGATCTTCCAAGCTCTTCTCCCATACACTCACGGGAGTTCCTTTTGCTTTTTTCATCTGAAACAGATAAATAGTGCTTCCCATAACTTCTTCAGAATGAAGAGGATGTATGCTGAAATGTTCATGAATTTCTTCTTCTTTTGACTTATCCACTTTTTCAATTTGCCCAGTTGGTATTCCTGTGTCTGCTAGTAAAACTTCTTTATCTTCATCCATATAAATCTACTAGCTCCTGCCAAATTTTCTTATTCTTTGTAGGTACACCATTAACCAGAATAACTAATGGTTCAGTTTCCAAACTATCTGCATCAATTGTTTCAAAATTTTTTTTCAAATCTAACGGCAAATAGACAACTCTTCCTTTTAAACCTCTTTGTAAATCTGAAGGAGGTAATTTACCTGTTTTGAGCTCCATACGAACTATAGTCTGAAACGGGTGGACACATTGAATGAGTATAGACTCATACGTATTTAAATCACTAAGTTCTGCAGGAATATCAACCAATTCAAAATTATTATGTACAGCTCTAGCTGGCATTTCATTTTCTTCTAACTTGTTATGACAGTATTTACAAATACGCTGACCTTCACCCAAATCAAAACAATTTTCCAGAAACAAATATGTAGCAAAATCCTTCCACTCATAATTATTTTCTTTTTCACTTTTTTTTATAGAGATCAACATTCCTTGTTTGAGTTTTATAATGGCTTCTCCGGCAACAAATACAAGTAATATTTGGTCTTTCATTAGAGATGATAGTAAATTTTGTCATTTGATCTTCAAAATTTTTACTAACAGCGGGTTCTACATTCTCTTCCACATTTTCCTCAATAACTGTGTCATTTCCTGCACTTTCTTGTTCTGGACCAAAGTAACAAAACTGAATATCATCAGTAACCTTCTCTACATCTGATACAGATTCACGCAACAGAGCACTATTCAACTCATTTAACTTTAGTGCTGGACTTTTAGCAAAATACAATCTTCTCACAGACTTTCCCATTTCAGTATGATGTACTGCCAGCATCCTAAAATGGTGAAAACACTTTGACAAACTTTCCTAGAAAGACAAGCCAGAGAATGTCCTTGCAAACCAGTATTCTTTCTCACTCTGCATGGATCTAGTCTTTGAAGCACCTTAATCATCTGTTTAACACTTTTTTTTTACTATATTCTCTTAGAAAGTCACGTAATTTATCAATAGATTCTTGTCGTACAGTACAAATACTACTACAATTCCAAGTGTACACTGGGGCTTTAGGACGTTTCCCCATAACCTCATCAGCTAACACTTCTTCCTCATTTCTTGGAACCATTTTCTCCTTTTCCATTACACAACCAACTTTAACTTCATAAGTTCGACCACTGGTGTCAACTGCATGCAGCAAACTATTACTTTGAAGATAACTCTCTTCATTAAAAAATGGTTCAGTACTTGAACTATGCTTCCATTCTCCTAAGAACACATTACAAAAGTTTTTTTTTTTCACTACTCTTTTCCTTTTGCATTTTGACTTCATTGCATTGACTATTTTATCTAATGTACGGATCCTGTTCAAAATTAAAGTGAATAGTTTTCTTTTTAATTCCAAAGCCTTTGCAACAATTGATTCAATATGATTCATTTTCTTATAAAATATTGCTTTCTTCCTATATTTTTTCACATCCTTTAGCAAATTGAACACCACTCTTCTCTGAAACATTTTTTTACGAATGTTTTGAAATTCTGTTTTTCTTTTTAAGTCATTCTTTCTTGCTTCTGATTGTACATTAGCATTTAGTATTGTCTTTCTATTGTCTTGTTGTTTTCTTCTTGAAACACTATTTGCAGTGGATATACTTTGTAAATTTTTTCTATGTTTGAGGATATTTTTTAAAAAATCCTTAGTCTGCTTACCAGAAGACTTTTTCTTTTTTCCAACATGAGGTTCTTCAACTAATTTTTGTTGTCCAGTTGTCTTCAAATATATATGTTTTTGCTGTTCTTTTCTCTTTCTTGATTTTATAGGCATGTTTAATTTATTTCAGTGTTGTTCAGCAATACCTAAAGGAAACTAAAAAAAAAATACCTTTATGTAATTTAAATATATTAATATATTTTTTTGAGCTTTTCAAATACTATCATATGAGCTGCCCCTTTCCTACGAGTGCAAGTCTTACAGAACAAGAGCAACACAAATTAAATCTCTGACAACAATTCCTGTGTGCAGACAGACTCATGGTGTGCAAGTGATAATTACTGTAACAGCCTGACACATTTTCCTTATAGTTTAGAGAGGCAGAAAAGAGCACATGTCCTAACAGCTACTTGAGACCATGAGCATGTGGAACCTGGGTGAGTGATTAGACTGGAGCAAAGGAAATGAGCCTTGGTGATGTTGAATGTGTTAGCGTTACACACTGCTATCTGAAATACCACACAGTGCTGAATAATAAGCATGGGAGTGCAGAAGAAACAGCTGCCTGTGTGCTAAGAGTGTGTTTCTGGAGACTGTGTATTGTCAGGTGCAAGAGAGATCTGCATGGACGCTTGCACAACTACATGAAGACTGCAGAGATGTATGTAAGAGCACATGTGGTAAGGGTTAATTGGGCTTATGAACATGTAGGAACTACCTCACTCATTACAGTACTGCAAGGAAAATCTATCCTGTTGTTTTCAAATGTGTTAGCATTTGCCTCTCATCTGCGAGATGGTGATGTTTTCTGTATGCTAACCATCACAGTTCAAGGAAACAAGCTGCCCCTTTCCTACGAGTGCAAGTCCTACAGAACAAGAGCAACACAAATTAAATCTCTGACAACAATTCCTGTGTGCACACAGACTCATGGTGTGATTCTAGGCAGAAAACAATATTTGATTGGCAATTTCAAAGCACATTTACTACTGTGATAGAGCAAGTGATAATTACTGTAACAGCCTGACACATTTTCCTTATAGTTTAGAGAGGCAGAAAAGAGCACATGTCCTAACAGCTACTTGAGACCATGAGCATGTGGAACCTGGGTGAGTGATTAGACTAGAGCAAAGGAAATGAGCCTTGGTGATGTTGAATGTGTTAGCGTTACACACTGCTATCTGAAATACCACACAGTGCTGAATAGTAAGCATGGGAGTGCAGAAGAAACAGCTGCCTGTGTGCTAAGAGTGTGTTTCTGGAGACTGTGTATTGTCAGGTGCAAGAGAGATCTGCATGGACGCTTCCACAACTGCATGAAGACTGCAGAGATGTATGTAAGAGCACATGTGGTAAGGGTTAATTGGGCTTATGAACATGTAGGAACTACCTCACTCATTACAGTACTGCAAGGAAAATCTACCCTGTTGTTTTCAAATGTGTTAGCATTTGCCTCTCATCTGCAAGATGGTGATGTGTTCTGTATGCTAACCATCACAGTTCCAGGAAACAAGCTGCCCCTTTCCTACGAGTGCAAGTCCTACAGAACAAGAGCAACACAAATTAAATCTCTGACAACAATTCCTGTGTGCACACAGACTCATGGTGTGATTCTAGGCAGAAAACGATATTTGATTGGCAATTTCAAAGCGCATTTACTACTGTGGTAGAGCAAGTGATAATTACTGTAACAGCCTGACACATTTTCCTTATAGTTTAGAGAGGCAGAAAAGAGCACATGTCCTAACAACTACTTGAGACCATGAGCATGTGGAACCTGGGTGAGTGATTAGACTAGAGCAAAGGAAATGAGCCTTGGTGATGTTGAATGTGTTAGCGTTACACACTGCTATCTGAAATACCACACAGTGCTGAATAGTAAGCATGGGAGTGCAGGAGAAGCAGCTGGCTGTGTGTTAAGAGTGTGTTTCTGGAGACTGTGTATTGTCAGGTGCAAGAGAGATCTGCATGGACGCTTGCACAACTGCATGAAGACTGCAGAGATGTATGTAAGATCACCTGTGGTAAGGGTTAATTGGAGTTTTGAACATGTAGGAACTACCTCACCCATTGCAGGAGTGGAAGGAAAATCTACCCTGTTGTTTTCAAATGTGTTAGCATTTGCCTCTCATCTGTGAGATAGTGATTTCTGCTGAATGCTAACTATCATAGTTCAAGAAAACAAGCTGCCCCTTTCCTATGAGTGCAAGTCTTACAGAACAAGAGCAACACAAATGAAATCTCTGACAACAATTCCTGTGTGCACACAGACTCATGATGTGATTCTAGGCACAAAACAGTATTCCTGGGTGATACCAGTACACCTTAACTTATGGTGAAGACATACTCCATAATATCTTACAAGTTCAAGGCAGTTAAATATCTTCCAAAACGTAAAATGTAAAACACAACTTTAAAAAGAAGAAACAAATTTCTATTATTTATATCAAAATACACCACATACATCCCCTCTCAAATTCATAACTCACCTTTAAAATTAGTTAGTTGAGAAAGAAATGTGCCACTCACACAGCAGATTATCAGAGCCAGAATCTCTGAGCTGTACTCCTCTCACCAGAACCACTAAATGGCAAAAATTCCCTCTCTTTTTTCACACATATACAGGTTAACTTCAAATCACATTGCTTCCCACATTTTTTTAAAATGGAAACACACATTTCTATTGGTTGCAAATTTCAACCCTTTCCAATTGATTCCTACCCCCAACATGACTTCTGCCTGCTACCATAGCAACAGATCATGGAACACTGGTGTGAGCAGAGAGGTCAGAAGTTCAGCACACAATGTTTCTAATCCAAAGAGCAAGAGTGCTTGACTTTTCAAACCTAACAGCATATCCAAAGTAATCTTCTGTGGGAACACATTTTTCTGAACCGATACAAAACATGCTTTAAAAAATTTAAACATACAGCCTAGTTTTTAGTGTTGAATGGTCTGAAACAGCCAATGAGTTCTTTTTATTAAAAAAAAGTATGTAAGCCTCCATTTTACAGCTATCTTTCTTTTCATATTGCCATTCTACTGAAAGACACCTTCTGAGTGCATCCAGATCTCGTTGAAAGATGTTCACAGTGTGGATTGTAGGTCATAGCTATGTCTACTGGAGTGAAAAGTATGCGGAAAAAAGAGGTATTGTGAAAGACCTTGCTTTGCCAAATGTAGACATTAAATGGATTGGTCAGAGAGGGTTAAAGTGGCACCAATTAATGCCTTTGGTGAAATCCTTTCTACATCTCCCACAGCCTGACCTTATAATTGTGCACTGTGGTGGAAATGACCTAGGCACTTTAACTGGGGTAGGTCTGGAAATGCTTGTTAAGGACACCTTTGTGCAATTGATGTCACTTTTTCCACAAACTACCTTTGTATATTCTAATATATGCCAAAGGCAAAAGTGGAACTGGTCCAACCAATATTGTCCGCAGATTGAGAAAGCAAAAAAGCACGTCAATAAGTCTGTTTCTGCTTTCCTCAGAGACTATGGTATGGGTTCTATATACCACAACAACTTACGTTACAATATGCAAGGCATTTATAGAGGAGACGGTGTACATTCCACAGATGAAGGGAACAGAGTCTTCCTCTTGAACTTTAGACTCTGCATCGGTACTTACTTGTAGGTACAAAAAAACACTCAATGAACACAACGGCTCTTTTTAGAGCCAACCAACATCTAAACACTTAAACTTGATTTTTAATTCTATTTTTTTTATGAATTTTTTGCCGCCGTGCACGCACCATGCACGCACTGCGCAATATTTATTTTTTTGGGACCTTAGGTGTCTTTCATGGTCCCCCTATGAAGGCCTAGGGCGTCAGGGACTCTCTACCCTGCCCCCTTTTCACGTTCTCCACTTGTGTTTTTAGCTCTCTTCTGCCTCTAAAACTCAAAATGGCGGCTGGGTGAAAAAAAATGTTTTTTTCACCCTTCGGGGTCCTTCAGGGACCCCCTGACAAAGGCTAGGGGGTCAGGAACTCTCTACCCTGCCCCCTTTTCACGTTCTCCACCTTTCTTTTTCACTGTCACACACAAAATGGCATCCGACACTTCCTGATTTCGACCAATTGGAATGTGGACTGACATCTAACCACCAAACAGAATTACGCTCGCGGACATTTGGTGCGCGCCCCGTGCGAGCACCGTGCACGCACGGTGCGAGCATATAGATATTTATGTACTTTTAATTGCACTTTTCTCAGGAACTACTGAACAGATTGACACCATATATGCAAAAGGCACATGCCTGACCTGAGGACTACCTCTTTGCCAAATTTCAAGTAATTCTGTTCAGCCGTTCGGGCTGTACCTTCGACTAAAGGTCCAATAGGAAAATGCATGGGAAAAACGCGTTTTGGGACCCCCTTTTTTCTCAGCCCTGCTTGACGAATCACCCCGAGAGGGTAGGAGCTGGGCGGAGCACCCCATTAGTATTGAAAATTTCACGAAGATAGGTCAACCGGCGCCAAAGTTATTAAAAAAAGAATTTTCAGATTTCCTCCGCTCAGCTCCTACCCTGAAAGACTCGGGGTGATCCGAACGGCTGAACAGAATTACTTGAAATTTGGCAAAGAGGTAGTCCAATGTAGTCCAAGGTTTTTTAAATGCTAATTCCTAACTATAACGTGTGTGAAACCTATGGTTTTTCCAGTGAATTTGCAAGGTTTTTTAAATGCTAATTCCTAACTATAACGTGTGTGAAACCTATGGTTTTTTCAGTGAATTTGCAAGGTTTTTTAAATGCTAATTCCTAACTATAACGTGTGTGAAACCTATGGTTTTTTAAGTGAATATATATATATATATATATATTCACTGAAAAAAACATAGGTTTCAGGGGAGTTATAGTTAGCTGGACATTTCCCTCGTACAAAACCCTAGAAATTCCTCCA
The DNA here is from genome assembly GCF_964204655.1 of Triturus cristatus. Taxonomy (NCBI): domain Eukaryota; kingdom Metazoa; phylum Chordata; class Amphibia; order Caudata; family Salamandridae; genus Triturus; species Triturus cristatus. The sequence continues at coordinate 421,566,063 of NC_140592.1, read as the reverse complement.
TTATAGTTAGTTCACCTAACTATAACTCGCGCCCCCGCAATGCACTGCTGATGATGTTACATATTACATCACTCATGACATGGTCAGTGACATCACTGATGACATCACTGATGGCATCTCAAATGACATCACTGATGACATCACTAATGACGTCATCCAGTGAGTCTGTGTTTCTGTAAAGTTTTAATATGTTTAATATATATAGGGAAAGGCCTGTTGAAGAATGAGTGGGAGTACAAGTGTGTGAATGGATAATTTTCTAGATGCGCAACTGACTCTATAAGTGAGTCATTAAGTGTATCTTACTGCAGACTAGTGACTAAACTGTGTGAATGTCTGTATGTGCCTGTGTGTTGGTGTATAAGTGGCTGCATGATTTTGTTAATAGCAATATGAGTGTCTATATGGGTTATTGATTGGTTGTCTGAGTATCTGTATGGGTGCCTGAGTGTTTGTGTGGGTAGGGTGTGTGTGACTCTGTGCAGAGATGTGTGAGTGGGTGTTTCTATGGGTGCATGGTTTTAAGAGTGCAACTGTGATGGACTGTATGGTTGGGTGATTGTATGTATGGGTGTGTTAGTGATTGAATGTATATCTCAGTTGTACATATGTCAGTAACTTCATATGTGAAATGCAGTGTATGTGTGTGTAAGAGTATATAACTATCTATATGTGAGAGTGTGTGATTGCGGGAGTGGCTGTATGGATGAGTGTGTGCTTGTATCAGTAATTATATAAGAGCGTCAGAATTTGTTAGTATTTTTACGAGTAAGTGAACTTGAGTGTGTTTAACTGTATAGGTGAGTACATTGGACTGTGTTTAATTATTTGCAAGAGTGACTAGGTGTGTTAGTACCTCAATGGATGATTGGCGGTGTGTGAGTGTCTGTATAGGTTTATAAATGCATATGATAGTCCTGTACGGAGTGACTGTAAGTATGAGTGACTGTACAGGTGAGTGAGTGGAGGTGTATGTAGACCTAAGAGTCAATGAGTGGGTATGTAGTTATTGGTATTGGAGTATCTAAGGTTCTAAAAATGGCCGTCTGAAATTTTGAGTCGGTGTATCAAAGGTTATATTAGGGTGTGAGAAGATGCACTAATTTATCACATGGATGACGTCATCAGTGATGTCGGCAGTGATGTCATTTGAGATGTCATCAGTGATGTCTATATATATTAAACATATTAAAACTTTACAGAAACACAGACTCACTGGATGACGTCATTAGTGATGTCATCAGTGATGTCATTTGAGATGCCATCAGTGATGTCATCAGTGATGTCACTGACCATGTCATGAGTGATGTAATATGTGACGTCATCAGCAGTGCATTGCAGGGGCGTGAGTTATAGTTAGCTGAACTAACTATAACGGAGGAATTTCTAGGGTTTTGTACGAGGGAAATGTCCAGCTAACCATAACACCCCTGAAACCTATGGTTTTTTCAGTGAATTTCTAAGGCTTTTTAAATGCCAATTCGTAACTATAACGCCCCTGAAACCTTTGGTTTTTTCAGTGCATTTCAAAGGTTTTTTAAATGACAATTCCTAACTATAACGTGCAGGAAACCTTTGTTTTTTTCAGTGAATTTCAAAGGTTTTATAAATGCTAATTCCTATCTATAACTTATCTCTGAAGATATCATGTTTAATGATTTTGATTGGATTTGTATATTTTTCAAATTCAGTGTGTCAATTTTATTAATTACATTTTTTTTTAAATACTTTTTTATCACCATTTTTTAAACTTATTTTTTCAATTAATTCTTTTAAAAATTAAAAAATATTATTTGAACTTAATGGGTTTTTCAAACATATTTGTATATTTTTTTCAAAATATTTTTTTAACTATATGTGCAAAACTTTATTTTATATATTTTTTTCAATGTTTTTGGATCCGCGCACCCTAAGCGCACCGTTCCCGATCCCTACGCGGCAGCATCCGCGCATGGTATGCGTCGGGTATGTGTTTAGTGCGCGATCACACAGCCGGTACGCGACTCCCAGCCTATACGCGACACGTTCGATGTACATAACGCGACGTTTACGTGCTTCCGCGATGCGTCATCTGCATCTATGACGCAGTAGGTGCGCGAATCCCGCGGAGTATTTAACATTTAAAAAAACATATGTATGTATTTCATGTGAATATTAATTGAAGACAAACTCTAAACTAGTCTTAAAACTAATATATTTTTACATCTAATCCTATAATTTTGCGGATGCGCGCTGGGAGCGTGCTGCATAAGCGCAGGGTGCGCGGATCCCATGTGACCTGCAAAAAAAGAGATGTGATTGGTTCATTACACTTCCTCTTCTAACTATTGAAAGTCCCCACCCATTTCAATCATTCTTCTATGACCGTCTTTAGAGCACCATCTCTTTGGAGAGAAGAAGATTTTTTAGACTAAGTTTACACTTAGCTCTAACTTTTTTCAACCAAAAATGGCTTCAGGGCAGCAGGCATCACCTGCATCACCTCATACTTCTGAGAATGAATTTTTGGCGTAGGCACCACCCAAAAAACATTTTTCTTCAGTGGTGTGGACATTTTTTACTTTTCACGAGGGGCAGAATAAGACCAATGCCACCTTGGTCACGTGCAAGATTTGCAAAAGAGTCCTGTCGCGAGGGGATCCTAGCAAGAAATACTCTTGCGGCACGGCAAGTATGATGAAGCACATGAGGACCCTTCATCCGAACAATCTTGCACGAGAAGAGTGCCGACGGATGAGAAACACTCCTGCTCCTGCGCCATCCACCTCATCGCAGCCGAGCACATCAAGAGTGCATCCATCAGCCCGAACCTTGGACATCAGTCCTCAATTTCAATTTTTAAAAGTGCTCTGCACTAAGTGCAATGTGACTTTGTGCTATGGTGAGCAGTCGATCGATCTGATCTGCCGCCGCCAAGAAAGTCACATTTGCTAGCTTTTTTGTTTTTTTGTTTTTTTATTGTTCCCTGAAGTTCATTGTTTGGTTTTTCCTGTTGTTTTTTTTTGTTGCAGAAAAACAAAAAAAATTAAAAAATTGTTCAGAAAACCTCCAAAAAATTATAAAAGCAGAAAGAAGAAAAAGAACTAACTTTCCTGGTTTAAAAAAAGAGCTACATTTCTATGTTAGTGTTAGTTTAGATGAATGTATGTGTAGTACGTAATTGACTGAATGAATGCATTAGTAGCATATGGTGAATGTAAAAGTGCAGAAGTATGAGGAAGTGCTGCAGCATTACACAGTAACCTCTTTAACTTCAGTGTGCTGTGGTACTTCCGAAGCACAGGGATGCAACATATGTGCATAAATATGTTGTAAATCTATGCTTCTGTCTGCACGGCTGCTTAAACTGCAGCCATGTGGTGACACAGGCACCCTTGCAACATAGTGCAAGGATATCTGTGTCATGGGCTGTTTGTTTTTCTGCAGGAAGACACACCTTCCTGCACAAAAACAATGAGAAAATGCATTTTTCTCCTTCAATGTATGCTGAACATTTCAGCATGCATTGAAGATATAAAAATGTGGAGAAATGAAAACAATTCTCCTTGTAGTGCTTTCCTACACCAATTTTAGAATGGTGCACCATTTACACACATATTGAGATTCATCATTTCTGATAAATCTAGACATGTGTCTTGTTCTATTAGTATTCAGTGCAATCATGCACAACAACACTTATAGACCACCCTTTCAAAACAAAGTGGTCTGCATGATGAGGTTGTATTTACATGGAGTATAAAAAGTGCACAGAGTACCTTTTCCTCTCTTTGTAAATATGAAAGAGTATCTTACACAATAACTATGTTACAAAAAGTGACATATTTCCGTTTTTAAAATTCTTGCGAATGATAAAAGGTAAGCACAGAGTTTTGTCTGCAAAGATGTTCAAAGAAGAATGATTGAAATAATTGAGGTCCTTCAATAGCTAAAATAGGAAATATTATGAACCCCTCAAATCTCTTTTTTTGCAGGTCACATGATATCTGATTATGGTCAGATTTCAAAACTACATAGGTATAAACAGAGTGTTTTTAGAAACATGTTTCCACTTTGTATCTTCTTGCAGACCTCCTCATTCTGCATATTGAGACTTAGTTAAACTTACCTTCACAGTAATAGGAATAAAAAAAGGTACACATTTTTTTCACATTTTCATTCCAATCTAAATTCTTAAAAATTGCTTATTTAAAAATTTCGATCTGTGAAAGAAAAGGAAAAAAAATTTATAACATGTAATAATACATTTTTTACAACACAACGTAATTTCCACAAAGTAATTTTTTTGCCTTTTTTGCTGTTCTCAGAATATATTATATTTCACTAAAAATAGTGATTTCAATCGTACTCATCACTTAACAGCGGGCAAAAAAAAACAATCACAAAGATTGTTAAAAGAAAACCAACATGCTATTCTCAACAAAATACCACAAGATACAAATCACAGATATATAAAATGCTCACAGCTAACAAAATTTTATAAGTTTAACTTACAAAAACTGTAAATGTTGTCGCTTTAAAATATTCACCGAATCTAAGGATGAATTTTTGGAGGACGCGCCACGCCCAAAACGTTTTCCTTCAGTGATGTGGAAATTTTCTACTTTTCTCGAGGGGCAAACAAAGACCCATGCCACCTTTGTCAAGCGCAAGATTTGCAAAAGTGTTCTGTTACGAGGGGATCCTAACAAAAAATACTCGTGCGGCACGGCAAGTATGATGAAACACCTAAGGACCCTTCATCCAAACAATCTTGCACGAGAAGAGTGCAAACAGATGAGAAACACTCCTGTTCTGTACCTGTAAAAAAGAATCACAAATAAATGTATATTAATAACTTTCAAATTTATACTATTCCATTACTGTACAAACACATTTTATATAAATACTGACTAAGAAACTATAGCCCTGGACCACAAGTGTGACGATGGTTAAAACACTACATGCATAGTGCATACTACTTTGAAGCAGTTCATGCCCTAAAGCCTAAGGGCCCGATTCACAGAATTAACTTAAGACAAAATCCTGAACTTACTACTTTTGGTATTCACAGAATGCACTTACTACTTTTGGTATTCACAGAATGCACTTACTACTTTTGGTATTCACAGAATGGATTTACAACTACTAACTTTACGTCCGCACTCGTGCCGGAAATTCCGGCCCGGAGGCTGAGCTTACGGCCCGGAGGCGGAGCTTCCAGGCCAAAGGTGGAGATTTCGGCCATGGCTAAATCTCTGCCACTGGCCGGAATCCCCACCTCCGGGCCAGAAGCTCCGCCTCTGGGCCGGAAGCCCCGCCTCCGGTCCGGAAGCTCCGCCTCCGGGCCAGAATTTCCAGCCCGAGAGCGGACGTAAAGTTAGTAGTCGCAAATCCATTCTGTGAATACCAAAAGTAATAAGTGCATTCTGTGAATACCAAAAGTAGTAAGTGCATTCTGTGAATACCAAAAGTAGTAAGTTTGGGATTTTGTCTTAAGTTAATTCTGTGAATCGGGCCCTACCTTACTAAAACACTACATGCTAACTGACTAAATGATTACAGTACTATAAGGGGACACACTGGGTGAGTGACAGGGTGTTTGCTAGAAGAGTATGAATACTAACTAGGGAATTGAAGGTGTGAAACACAACTGTGTAGGTGATTAGAGGCCTGCATGCATAGTGAATAGGCATTTAAAGCAGTCCATGGGGTAAGGCCTGGCTCACTGCATGACTTCTTGGGTACTGACTGAATGATTAGAGTACAGCAAGGAGAGTGCCTTGGTGAATTTATAAGTGGTAGGCTTTTCGCACAGTGAATGGATTAGTACATGATGCTGAATGGGTCACTAGAGGACTGCAAATGGAGTTACAAGGTGTTTCCTGGAAGTGTATGGATACTGACTAGCGAATTGAAAATATGAAAGACAAGTGTATAGTATGTTAGAAGACTGCATGCATCAAGCATAGACATTTAAAACAATCTATGTGATAATTTATGGTTCACAACATGAGGACTTGGAAACTGACTAAATCATCAGACTACTACTAGGTTAGTGCCTGGGTAAAACTTTTAAATTTTCAGTTCTGGCACAGTGAATATAATAGTACATGGAACTGCACTTTAGTGTCAAACCCTGACTCATTTTATCAATGCATAAGCAAAGAATAGCTTCTAAAGCTACTAAAACTTGACAACATGACCGATTTTAAAACAGTTATCTGTCATCAAATACACTATGTTACCAAATGCTTCTCTCACAATCCTTACCCAAATGTACACAGACTCACAGTGTGATTTTAGACAAGCAAAACTATCCCTAGCAGTTTACCAAAACTCATTCACTAGTCTAGAAGAGTTAATGGTACTGCACACAATCTACATATTTCAGGACTGCACTTTTGTGTCAAAGCCTAACTCATTTAATCAGCGCACTGGCTTCTAATCCTACTAAAACTTGACAACATGACAGGTTTTAAAACAGTTATCTGTCAGCAAATACATGATGTTACCAAATGCTTCTCTCACAGTGATCCCAAATACACACTAGCTCACAGTGTGATTCTAGACAAGCACCACTATCCCTAGCAGTTTACCAAAACTCAATCACTACAGTGCAAGTGGTAAGGGAACTGCACATAATCTACATATTTCAGGACTGCACTTTTCTGTCAAAGCCTGACTCATTTAATCAAAGCATAAGCCATAACTGTCTTCTAATGCAACTAAAACTTCACAACATGACAGGTTAAAACAGTTATCTGTCAGCAAATACACAATGTTACCAACTACTTCTCTCACAGTGGTTCCCAAATGCACACAGACTCACAGTGTGATTCTAGACAACAACCACTATCCCTAGGAGTTTACCAAAACGTATTCACTACTATGGAAGTGGTAAGGGAACTGCAGACAATCTACATATTTCAGGACTGCACTTTTCTGTCAAAGCCTGACTCATGTAATCAAAGTATAAGCCATAACTGTCTTCTAATGCTACTAAAACTTCACAACACGACAGGTTAAAACAGTTATCTGTCAGCAAATACACGATGTTACCAAATGCTTCTCTCACAGTGGTTCCCAAATACACACAGACTCATAGTGTGATTCTAGACAAGCACCACTATCCCTAGGAGTTTACCAAAACTCATTCACAACAGTGCAAGTGGTAAGGGAACTGCACACGATCTACATATTTCAGTACTGTACTTTAGTGTCAAAGCAAGAATCATTTTATCAATGCATAACCAAAGACTGGCTTCTAATGCTACTAAAACTTGACAACATGACAGGTTTTAAAAGAGTTATCTGCTAAAAAATACACGATATTACCAAATGCTTCTCTCACAGTGGTTCCCAAATGCACACAGACTCACAGTGTGATTCTAGACAACAACCACTATACCTAGGACTTTACCAAAAATCATTCACTACTGTGGAACTGATAAGGGAACTGCACACAATCTACATATTTCAGGACTGCACTTTTCTGTCAAAGCCTGACTCATTTAATAAAAGCATAAGCAAAAACTGGCTTCTAATTCTACTAAAACTTAACAACATGACAGGTTTTAAAAAAGTTATCTGTCAGAAAATACACGATGTTACCAAATGCTTCTCTCACAGTGGTTCCCAAATACACACAGACTCACAGTGTGATTCTAGACAAGCACCACTATCCCTAGGAGTTTACCAAAACTCATTCACTACAGTGCAAGTGGTAAGGGAACTGCACACAATCTACATATTTCAGGACTGCACTTTTGTGTCAAAGCCTGACTCATTTAATCAAAGCATAAGCATAAATTGCCTTCTAATGCTACTAAAACAAATACACAATGTTACCAAATGCTTCTCTCACAGTGGTTCCCAAATGCACACATACTCACTGTGTGATTCTAGACAAACAACACTATCACTTGCACTATACCAAAACACATTTCTTCATCTAGAAGAAGTACTACATTTCAGTATAGAAACATAACAAATCTAATTTCACAAATTCATAAACAATGACTGGTTTCTAATTCTACCAAAATATAAAAAACTGCACTGTTATCTGTCTGCAAACACATGAAAAACACAAATGCTTATCACAGAATGGTTTCTACATGCACACACACTGTCAATACGATTGTAGAGAAAAAAAAGTACTCCCTACACTTTAGCAGGAGAAAAACATTAGTCTGATTGAAATCAAAATAGTCTACATACATCCCCTCACAATTAAATAACTCATCTTTCAAGTTGTTTTGTAGATTAAGAAGTATATCAGTCACTCACCATATTTTCTTTTACAGAATCTCTGTACTGTGCACCTCTCAGCAAAAACAAAGAATGGAAAAGTTTCCCTTTCATTTTCCACACATATACATGTAAACATCAAATCACAATCCTTCACACATAAACTCAAAAGCAAACACACATTTCTATTGGTTAAACATTTCAACCCTTTCCAACTGAAATACATTTCAACCCTTCCCCCAATCTGCCTTCTGCCTGTTACCATAGAAACAGGTCATGGAACTCTGCACTGAGCACACAGGTCAGAAGTTCAGCACACAATGTTGCTAAACAAGAGAGGAAGCGTGCTTCACTTTTCAACATATCAGCCTATCATATATAATGTTCCTTACAATCTGTTTTTGTTAACCAATAAGAATCATACCTTTAAAAAACAGAAATATACACCCTACCTTTCAGTGTGCAAAGTAGTCATACAACCAATGATTTCTTGTCTTTTTTCCCCCAAAAATTCCATGGATCCGCGCACCCAACGCGGTAGGATGCGCGCACCGTGCGCGCATTTCGACGTTTTTTTATTTTTAAAAAAGGGGGCCCCAGGGGGTCCTTATGGGACCCCCTAAGCACCTCTAGAGGGTCAGAGTATTTCTACTCTGCCCCCTTTATATGTTTTACACACTTTTTCCCCTTGCTTCTTCAGCCTTGCTTCTACCGACGCAGAAAATGGCCGCCAACAGTGCCTGGTTTCGAATGTAGACAGACACTCGACAGCCAATTAGCATTCAGCGCGGGATCGGGAGGGTTCACGCTCGGTTCGAGGAGGGTCCGCGGATCCTCCCCGGCCATAGATATTTATCTACTTTTAACTCTAATCTTCTCAGGAACTACTGAACCCATTTATGCAAAAGGCACGAGTCTGAACTGAGGACTACCTCTTTGCCAAATTTGGTGTCATTATGTTCAGCGGTACGGGGCTGTAGCTGCGACAACAGATCCTATGGGAAATTGCATGGGGAAAACGCGTTTTGGGACCCCCCTTTTTTCTCGGCCCCCGCTTGACAAATCACCACAAAACATTTAGGGTAGGAGCAGAGTGGAGCTGGCCAAAAGTTTGGAAAACTTCGCAAGGCGCCAGACTTATTGGTGTGTGGCTATCAAGGCAGAGAAGCTGCAGATTCATTCATATATATATTTATATGTATATATAGTTATGGGGGGCCCAGAGGGGCCCCCCAGTCCCGGGGACTGCCACCCCCCGGGGCTTATCTTAATGTATGTGGGGGGGCTCATGGCCCTCCCGCAGCCCCGGGGACCGCCACCCCCGCGGCTTGTTTTAAAAAAACAAAAAACCTGTGTGGGGGGGCTCGGGAGGAGGCCACGCCCCCTCCTTTCATCACTCTGCAAACGCGCCTCCTGGCGCGTTTGCAGAGGGGGAACAAATTCCCCTTCAATACTGGGGGTCCCTGGGGGCCAACTAGCCCACCAGGAACCTCCAGTATGTGCCAGGGGGCTGCGTTGCAGACAGGTGTAATGTAGCCACGCCCCTTTTTACACCTCTCTGCAACGCATCTCCATGGCACTTACTGGAGGTACCTGTGGGCTAGTTGGCCGCCAGAGGACCTCAGGATTCAAGGGGACTTAATCTCCCAACTTAAAACACGCCACGGGGCGCGTTTGCACAGTGGTGAAGGTATGGGGTGGAGCCTGAGGTGATATGTGTGCAAATACGCCCTGTGGCGCGTTTTAAGTTGTGGAATTAATTCCTCTTCAATCCTGAGAGTCCCTGGGGACCAACTAGACCACCAGGTACCTCCACTAAGCGCCACGGAGCTGCGTTGCAGAGTGTTGTAAAAAGGGGTGTGGCCTCCGAACACCTCTCTGCAACGCAGCTCCCTGGCGTATACTGGAGGTACCTGGTGGGCTAGTTGGCCCCCAGGGGACCTCAGGATTGAAGAGGAATTAATTCCTCAACTTAAAACGCGCCACAGGGCGTGTTTGCACACATATCACCTCAGGCCCCGCCCCCTTCCTTCACCATTGTACAAATATTTCTCTAAAATCAGCCGAACTACGAATTCCGATTTACTCACCTGTAATCAGGAGAGAACCCTGGGCTGCATCTTTTAGCCCAGCACTGACCCTGAAAAGTAATTCTAAGCGTACTTACCAGTAACTTGTATTTCCTTCCATTGGAATCCATTGTGTGGTTTTCAGCAGAAAAGTTTCTAAGTGTCCATTTTTGAAACGTACAAATATTCCTCTAAAATCAGCCGAACTACGAATTCAGATTTACTCACCTGTTATCAGGAGATAACCCTGGGCTGCATCTTTTAGCCCAGCAATGACTCTGAAAAGTAATTCTAAGTGTACTTACCAGTAACTTGTATTTCCTTCCATAGGAATCCATTGTGTGGTTTTCAGCAGAAAGTTTTTCTAAGTGTCCACTTATGAAACGTACAAATATTCGTCTAAAATCAGCCGAACTACGAATTCCGATTTACTCACCTGTAATCAGGAATCCATTGTGTGGTTTTCAGCAGAAAAGTTTCGAAGTGTCTATTTTCACAAACAAAAAATATTCCTAAAAAATCGTCTGTATGACTTAAATACATTCTTTCAACTGTTTACAGGAGGTTGGCCAGTGCTGGATCCAGCATCCACCACTGAGTAAGAAAAAGGAACGATAACACTACTTACCTGCTAAGTGAATTTTCTGCCAAAGGATAACATTGGTGATTCTATGTGAAAAAATTTCTTAGTGTCAACTTTTAAAATACAATAATATTCCTTAAAAATAACTACTGTAACCAAAACGCTTTTACTCAACTGTTTACAGGAGATGTCCAAGGACTGAATCTAGGATCCAGTCCTGTGGTTAGAAAAGTAATCCATAAAGTAACTAATTGCATTTAACTAGAAATTCACATTGAGCTCAATGTTGCTTTGTGTTTGAAATTGGGTTGGCCATTGCAACAACTGTAACTACTGTACTTAAAAGTCTGTTGACTATTTGCCAAGTATTTAAACTAAAGTAATTCATTCTGAGAAAGTATATTTTGTATTGTAATGTATAATGTAATTATAATGTAATTACAAAACAAATATCTAAAAATAAATAGTTAAAAAAATGTAGTAAATCAGTATAAAAAAAATCAGTATAACAATTAATACATTAAAAATGGTCATTTACAAAACCTTTGAAATTCACTGAAAAAAACATAGGTTTCAGGCCTGATATAGTTAGGAATTAGCATTTAAAAAACCTTTGAAATTCACTGAAAAAACCATAGGTTTCAGGCCTGATATAGTTAGAAATTAGCATTTAAAAAACCTTTAAAATTCATTGAAAAAACCAAAGGTTTCAGGGGCGTTATAGTTAGGAATTAGCATTTAAAAAACCTTAGAAATTCACTGAAAAAACCATAGGTTTCAGGGGTGTTATAGTTAGCTGAACATTTCCCTCACACAAAACCCTAGAAATTCCCCTGTTATAGTTAGTTCAGCTAACTATAACTCGCGCCCCCGCAATGCACTGCTAATGACGTCACATATTACATCACTCATGACATGGTCAGTGACATCACTCATGACATCACTGATGACATCTCAAATGACATCAATGATGACGTCATCCAGTGACTGTGTGTTTCTGTAAAGTTTAAATATATTTTATATATTTATAGTGAAAGGCATGTGGAAGAATGAGTGGGTGTACAAGTGTGTGAATGGATGATTTTCAAGGTGTATAACTGACTCTATAAGTGAGTCATTAATAAATGTATCTTACTGTGGACTAGTGACTGGTTGTCTGAGTATCTGTATGGGTGCCTGAGTGTTTGTGTGGGTAGGGTGTGTGTGCATAGATGTGTGAGTGGGTGATTCTATGGGTGCATGGTTTTAAGAGTGCATCTGTGATCAACTGTATGGTTGGGTGAGTGTATGTATGGGTGTGTTAGGGATTGAATGTATGGATCACTGACATAATATCAATGACAAGAATATCGACCTACAAAAATATCGAGGAAAAAATATAGAATGCCAAAATATCGACTGCCTATCTACAAACAGGTAAGTACTAAAATATCGATTCCAAAATATCGTTGTAAAAAATATAGTTAGTCAAAATATCGATTTTTTTTAATATATTAAAAGTAATGTAAAATTAATGAAATAATAAATATAATTAACTAAAACATACTTACAAATACTTAAATAACTTTACAATTAATAAATAATTAATGTAAGTTTAAAAAAAAAGAAAAAATTAATACCTATATATATTAACGTAATATTAATAAAAAATATTCAATATTTTTAGCGTAGGATAGCGGGTGGGTCAAATTTACTATTACCACTCCAGTAAGTCCAACAGTAGGGAAAGCATTGGATAGCGGGATGGTAAAAATTACTATTCCCACTCCAGAGAGTGCAACAGTAGGGAAAGCGCTGGATAGCGCAAGGGTAAACATTACTATTCCCACTCCACAGAGTGCAAGAGTAGGGAAAACATTGGATAGCGTAGGGGTAAAAATTACTATTCCCACTCCAGTAAGTGCAATAGTAGGGAAAGCGTTGGATAGCGTAGGGGTAACAATTACTATTCCCACTCCAGTGAGTGCAATAGTAGGAAAAATAATAATTTAATATTTTATTAAAAATAAATTAATTATTAATAGTAATAAAAAATGTATTAACATTATTTACCAATCACACAACCTTTCATAATTAATTATTTATAAATACCAATAAATATGTTTTTAAATTAATTACCTATTAATAATTATTTAACAACCAATTAATGTTCAATAAAAAAATAAATAAATACAAATACAAATTAATAATTAATTCATAATAAATTAATTATCAATATACAAAAATAATTTCAACAAATTATTTATTTACAATTAAATACCTTCCCACCATATTTCCCTATAAACCCACAACCCACTACAAATAATTAATTAATACAATTAACATAATTATCAATTAAACAATTAATAAAAATTAATTACCAAATAATACACATTAATTACCAATTAATAATTAATCAACAACCAATTAATTGTCTATACCAAAAATTGATAAATAATAAAAAATACCAATTAATAATTAACAGTAAATTATTTATTAATACACAAAAATATATTCAATAATTACTTAATTATAATTAAATTACTTCCCACCCTATTACCCTATAAACCCACAACCCGCACCGAATAATAAATTAGTACAATTAACATAATTATCAATTAACCAATTAATACAAATTAATTACCAATTAATAAAAATTATTTACCAATTATTACAAATTAATTACCAATGAATAATTAATTACAATAAATTAGTTATTACCAATTAATAATTAATTAATAATAATTAAATTACTTCCCACCCTATTCCCCTATAAACCCACAACCCGCTACAGAAGTAAAACGCAAACTTAAATTACAAATAATTAATAATTCCTAAAAATTATTATTTATTGTACTATAATTAAATTACTTCCCACCCTAATCCCCTATAAACCCACAACCCGCTACGGAATTAAATTACAAAAAAATTAAATAACATAAAATTCATTACTTTAAAAATATTCAAACATACATTCCAAAATTAATACATACTTTTAACACATATACTAACACTTAAAACACTATAAAAAAATCGATATTTTTTACAACTATATTATGACTGTCGATATTACTTACTTCGATATTATGCAAATCGATATTTCTTACCTGATTTTCGATATTCTTCACCACTATATTTTGGTATGTCGATATTCTGTCCATGCTATATTTAAAACTCGATATTCTGTCCACTCGATATTTTTTTTTCGATATTTTGGCTGTTTGCCTGAATGTATATCTCAGTAGTACATGTGTGACTAACTATATATGTGAAAGGCAGTATATATGCGTGTAAGAGTATATAAGTGGGTACATGTGAGAGCGTGTAATTGTGAGAGTGGCTGTATGGATGAGTGTGTGCTTGTATCAATGATTGTATAAGAGCGTAAGAATGTGGTACTATTTTTATGAGTAAGTGAACTTGTGTGTGTTTAACTGTATAGATTAGTAAATTGGACTGTGTTTAATTACTTGCATGACTGACTAGGTGTGTCAGTACCTCAATGGATGATTGGTGGTCTGTGAGTGTCTATATAGGTGTATAAATGCATATGATAGTCTTGTATGGAGTGACTGTAAGTATGAGTGACTGTACAGGTGAGTGAGTGGAGGTGTATGTAGACCTAAGAGTTAATGAGTGGGTATGTAGCTATTGGTATTGGAGTATCTATGGTTTTGAGAATGGAGGTCTGAAATTTTGAGTTGGTGTATCAAAGGTTAAATTAGGGTGTGAGAAGATGCAGTAATTTATCACATGGATGATGTCATCAGTGATGTCATCAGTGATCTAATTTGAGATGTCATCAGTGATGTCACTGACCATATCATGAGTGATGTAATATGTGACATCATCAGCAGTGCATTGCGGGGGCGCGAGTTATAGTTAGCTGAACTAACTATAACAGGGGAATTTCTAGGGTTTTGTACGAGGGAAATGTCCAGCTAACTATAACACCCCTGAAACCTATGGTTTTTTCAGTGAATATATATATATATATATATATTATCTACTGGCGGTCGCCAGTAGATAGTTATAGTTAGGACCTATTTTCCAAAGGAAATCCACAACATTCTATTCCCAATAAGACTGGCGCCGGTTGATGAATCATCGCGGAATTTTCCAAACTTTTGGCCAGCTCCGCTCCGCTCCTACTCTGAAAGTTTCGTGGTGATTCGTCAAGCGGGGGCCGAGAAAAAAGGGGGGTCCCAAAACGCGTTTTCCCGATGCAATTTCCCATAGGATCTGTTGTCGCAGCTACAGCCCCGAACCGCTGAACGGAATGACACCAAATTTGGCAAAGAGGTAGTCCTCAGTTCAGACTTGTGCCTTTTGCATAAATGGTGTGAATCTGTTCAGTAGTTCCTGAGAAAATTAGAGTTAAATGTACATAAATATCTATGGCCGGGGAGGATCCGCGGACCCTACCTGCACCGTAAGCGCACCCTCCCCGAACCGAGCGTGCACCCTCCCGATCGCGCGCTGAATGCTAATTGGCTGTCGAGTGTCTGTCTACATTCGAAACCAGGAACTGTTGGCGGCCATTTTCTGCCTCGGTAGAAGCGAGGCTGAAGAAGCAAGGGGAATAAGTGTGTAAAATATATAAAGGGGGCAGAGTGGAAATACTCTGACCCTCTAGAGGTGCTTAGGGGGTCCCAGAAGGGCCCCCTGGGGCTCCCCTTTTAAAAAAAAAAAACGGCGAAATGCGCGCACGGTGCGCGCATTCTATCACGTTGGATGCACGGATTCTCTCGCGGTGGGTTAACGGATCCAAGGAAAAAAAAATGAAATTGTTGGGAGATAAAGATTAAGCTTAAGTATTTTGTTCTTGAGTGGCTCTAAAAAGAGCCGTTGTGTTCATTGAGAGTTTTTGGTACTTATAAGTAAGTACCTATACAGAGTCTAAGGTTGTTGAGGAAGACTCTGTATCCTTCATCAGTAAAGTGTACTCCATCTCTCCTATACATCTCTTGCATATGAAAGCGCAGATTGCTATTGTAAATGGACCCCATTCTGTAGTCTCGGAGAAAAGCAGAAACAGATTTATTCACATGTTTCCTAGCTTTCTCAATCTGTGAACAAAAATGATCGGACCAGTTCCATTTCTGCATTTGGCATATGTTAGAATACACAAAGGCAGTTTTAGGGAAAAGTGGAATCAGTTCTGCAAAGGTGTCCTTCATAAGCATTTCCAGACCTACCCCAGTCAAAGTGCCTGGGTCATTGCCACCACAGTGCACTATTATGAGGTCAGGGTGTTGGATTTGCATGAAGGATTTCACCAATGGCATCAATTGGTGCCACTTTAACCCTCTCTGTCCAATCCATTTAGGTGCCGATCACGATCCTGCAAAAACCGGGTACGAACCATCGGACGGAGCATATTCTCCATCCGACGCGTACCCGGTCGACAAAATATACAAACATGGAATTACGATTCGCACGGAAACACAATTTCCGTACGAATCGTACAAAACCCCGACCAACGAAAAGAAACATACAAATGCGATACGGGAAAGCGCCGACGTGATGTCGGGACGCACGCAGCCTGCCATTCACGAACCAGGAATTACGATACGCACCGACGTCATCCCGCACGGACAATATTTTCCGGCTGCCAAAAAATGCCGGGAAATCAGGACGACACGAACAAGGAGGACCTGTACGTGACGGACAGACATGGACCCGAACCTACGTGTCATCCCGGCCCTCATAGCAGTCGACCTCCTCTACAGGTTCTGACGCAAACGCCGCAGAAGGTCAGAACAACTAAGGGAGGGGGGGAAAGGGGGGGGGCAAGACCAGGGGCAGGCCACAAAACCACCACCAAAGTCACACAGCACACATGCCCTGGACATACCTGACCCCCATGCCCTGGTCACCACGAGGGGGTGGGGGTGTGTCCAGCAAAGCCAGCGTCCGCCACAACGGAAGTACCTGATGACGCGAACCGGCAACACAACTATACAGGTACGTCCCGTACCCACGCCTTAAGAGCGTGGGTATGAGTCGTACCACGCCCACACCTACGTCACCCCAACAATGGCGGGACGCTCGTACCCACGTGGCAAAGGCCTGGGTACGGCCCGCACAAGAATTCCACAGCATGGGTACGGATATGTACGGACCGTACCCCCACCCGCGTATGCATGGACTGTACCCCCCATGCCAACAGTGTACGTACGGACCGTAACCCCACCCGCGTATGCATGGAACGTACCCCCCATGCCAACAGTGTACGTACGGACCGTAACCCCACCCGCGTATGCATGGAGCGTACCCCACCCCAACAGTGTAAGTACGACCCGTACCCTCACCCACGAATGCATGGAGCGTACCCCAACAGTGTAAGTACGACCCGTACCCCCATCTCGTATGCATGGAACGTACCCCAACCCCAACAGTGTATGTACGTACCATACCCCCACCCCAACAGTGTAAGTACGACCCATACCCCACCCGCGTACGTATGGAGCGTACTCCCACCCCAACAGTGTAAGTATGACCCGTACCCCACCCGCGTACGTATGGAGCCTACTCCCACCCCAACAGTGTAAGTACGACCCGTACCCCACCCACGTACGTACGGAGCCTACTCCCACCTCAACAGTGTAAGTACGAACCGTACCCCCATGGAGCGAACCCACACACGTGTATGTGCTAAGCGTACATATTGTTAAATAGGAGGGGTGTGTGCCTATCACTCCCAGCAGTGCCCAGACATAAGAGGGGTGGGTGCCTAACACTCCCAGCAGTGCCCAGACATAAGAGGGGTGTGTGCAGAGTCCTCCCAGCAGTGCCCAGAGACAGGAGGGGTGGGTGCAGAGTCCTCCCAGCAGTGGCCAGAGTCAGGAGGGGTGGGTGCAGAGTCCTCCCAGCAGTGCCCAGAGTCAGGAGGGGTGGGTGCCTAACACTCCCAGCAGTGCCCAGAGTCAGAAGGGGTGGGTGCAGAGTCCTCCCAGCAGTGCCCAGACACAGGAGGGGTGTGTGCAGAGTCCTCCCAGCAGTGCCCGGACACAGGAGGGGTGGGTGCCTAACACTCCCAGCAGTGCCCAGACATGAGAGGGGTGGGTGCAGAGTCCTCCCAGCAGTGCCCAGAGACAGGAGGGGTGGGTGCCTAACACTCCCAGCAGTGCCCAGAGTCAGGAGGGGTGGGTGCAGAGTCCTCCCAGCAGTGCCCAGAGTCAGGAGGGGTGGGTGCAGATTCCTCCCAGCAGTGGCCAGAGTCAGGAGGGGTGGGTGCAGAGTCCTCCCAGCAGTGCCCAGACACAGGAGGGGTGTGTGCAGAGTCCTCCCAGCAGTGCCCAGACATGAGAGGGGTGGGTGCAGAGTCCTCCCAGCAGTGCCCAGAGACAGGAGGGGTGGGTGCCTAACACTCCCAGCAGTGCCCAGAGTCAGGAGGGGTGGGTGCAGAGTCCTCCCAGCAGTGCCCAGAGTCAGGAGGGGTGGGTGCAGAGTCCTCCCAGCAGTGCCCAGAGTCAGGAGGGGTGGGTGCCTAACACTCCCAGCAGTGCGTGCCCAGAGTCAGGAGGGGTGGGTGCAGAGTCCTCCCAGCAGTGCCCAGACACAGGAGGGGTGTGTGCAGAGTCCTCCCAGCAGTGCCCAGAGTCAGGAGGGGTGGGTGCAGAGTCCTCCCAGCAGTGCCCAGACACAGGAGGGGTGTGTAAAGAGTCCTCCCAGCAGTGCCCAGACACAGGAGGGGTGGGTGCCTAACACTCCCAGCAGTGCCCAGACATGAGAGGGGTGGGTGCAGAGTCCTCCCAGCAGTGCCCAGAGTCAGGAGGGGTGGGTGCCTAACACTCCCAGCAGTGCCCAGAGTCAGGAGGGGTGGGTGCAGAGTCCTCCCAGCAGTGCACAGACACAGGAGGGGTGTGTGCAGAGTCCTCCCAGCAGTGCCCAGAGTCAGGAGGGGTGAGTGCAGAGTCCTCCCAGCAGTGCCCAGACACAGGAGGGGTGTGTGCAGAGTCCTCCCAGCAGTGCCCAGACACAGGAGGGGTGGGTGCCTAACACTCCCAGCAGTTCCCAGACATGAGAGGGGTGGGTGCAGAGTCCTCCCAGCAGTGCCCAGAGACAGGAGGGGTGGGTGCCTAACACTCCCAGCAGTGCCCAGAGTCAGGAAGGGTGGGTGCCTAACACTCCCAGCAGTGCCCAAAGTCAGGAGGGGTGGGTGCAGAGTCCTCCCAGCAGTGCCCAGAGTGAGGAGGGGTGGGTGCCTAACACTCCCAGCAGTGCCCAAAGTCAGGAGGGGTGGGTGCAGAGTCCTCCCAGCAGTGCCCAGAGTCAGGAGGGGTGGGTGCAGAGTCCTCCCAGCAGTGCCCAGTCACAAGAGGGGTGTGTGCCTAACACTGACAGCAGTGCCCATGGAACGCAAAGGGTGGAGTAGCCACAGATACCATGCCCACAAATTTCAGTCAGGTGCACAAAGACCCTGCAGTACATGTACCACATGTGTGCGAGGCTGGGATTATACGCATGCATAGCGCAGAAAAGAAAACATGTCCACATGAAGTCATGTCAATAGTCCACATACACAAGTACAATGACTACCAAGAATGCCACGAATGATGCAGGTGGAGACATCGCTCAGCATGCATGTGCAAAGTAGAAGGAGTCCGTCACACACCCAGCTAATGTACACACAGCTCAGCGCTAAATATTGGGAACACCCTGCAGGGAAGATGTCAGGGTACACAGAGGAAGGAATACACCTTTGGACAATTTCACCATGCAGCAACTGCTTACATGAACACAGAAACCTAGCTAACACCGTGTGATGGCACACAGATCCCAGGGTCCCCCCTATGACCAGCACACTACTTCATTTCCCACACAACCAACACATGAACACCACCCAAAACCATGTAGCAGCCCCACCAACAGCAATACCAGCAAAGCAGAAGTGTTCCAAGTGGGAAAAAAAATTGCTTTATTCAGCATAAACCAAAAAATCTTGTTTGTAGGAAGTTCAATATTTTCAAAGCCCATAGGGTAGTCCAGAAGTCACAGCTGGATGGGGGACACAGTGGGATGCGTGTCCCCTAGCTTGCCTGCACAGTTACATTCCGTCGTCTTCCACAGGGGTGAGGGCATCATGTGGGGGGGAAGAACCAGGCACCGCAGGCACAGGAGGGTGAAGGGTAGGCGTCGTGGGTGCAGGGATGGAGGACTCCACCAATGGGGGTGGGGCAGGGCCAAAGGCGGAGGCCAGGATCTCGCTGCACACCTTAGCAAGGTCCTCCAGGGAATCCCCTGCACCCGAAGGAACCACAGGCCCCAAGGAGGGGGGGGGTCAGAGGGATGGGTCGCAGCGCCACTGGGGGAGGGTGTAGACAGGGGGGGGAATCAACCACCCTGACCGGGGACTTCCTTGACCGCTTGCTTGGTGGTGTCACTGTGGGGCTCAGGGACAGAGCGGCCATGAAGGAGTCTTTGGGGGAAATGTGGCCAGGAGAGCTGAGGGGAGGGGATTTGGAGGGAGTGGATTGGGTGGAATGCGGACTCCCACTCTGGCTGCGTGTCACACGTTTGCCCCCCGACCTAGTGGGTGTGCCTACTTCACCCTGTGTGTGCATGTCAGGAGGTGTGCGGTGGACCTTCCCTGCTGGTGTGGTGCCTGTGTGTGTTGTGGTGGGTGCATGCTGACGTCTGGGTGTACGTGGGACAGGCATGGGAGTGGGAAGTGTGGATGGGGCAGGGGTAGGGGGTGGGACGTAGCGCTGCAGGAGACCCACTGTTGCAGTCAGTGTCGAGTCTATCGACCTCAGCAAGCTGCGTTGGTCAGCCTGTGATGAATGAATGCCCTCCAAGTATGCCTCCATGTTGTTGAGGACCTGGCTGTGGCCATGAGGACATTAAGGATCGCAGCCTGACCAATCTGCAACTGCCGCTGGATGTCCACATACTCGGCATTGGCGGCAGCAGTGGAGACAGGGGCAGGGGGTGTGGTGCCTGGCAGGAAGGAGACATGTGGTGACCGGGCACGTTGGGAAGGGACACAAGCAAGTGGGAGGTGGCTGATGGCAATGGAGGGGGCGGGGCGAGATGTAGTGCCGCTGTCAGCTGCTGTTGCAGCCGCCGCCCACTCGGAGAGATCATCCTCGGACCCATCAGCTTCATACTCTGTTGTGCCAGTCGACAGGTCCCCGGCTTCACTCTCCTCCGCCTCAGTCCCACTTGATGTGCCAGCCCCGATGTCACCGCTGGCACTGGTGCTCGGTCCCTCTGCTCCGTCTGTGCCCATGTCTCCCTCCGTGTCCCCCGACGATGCTGTGGGCAGGGTGAAGAGACAGAAATTAATCATACACCTGTATACATATGTCACATGAGTCCAATCTACATAGGTCACAGTGCATAGCCTGAAACAAAAGAAGAGTTACATCTACAAAACAAGGTATATATGTAGGGCATGCAAGACACAGTTGTTTGACCCACCATGCCACTGAAAAACTATGGAGAGCATGACACAATAGCAAATGAGATGGAATGGAATTTTGACTGAGGAGCAAGGCCCTGGGGACAATCCAGCACTGCATCTGCACCACACAGCGTGGCAGGAAATAGGGATGAGCAGGGACCATATCCAGGAACAAGAGGCACATGCAGCATAGGTTATACTGAAAACATGCCCACCATGACTGGCTCACTGCACCTTGAGTGCATGTCCAGACATACATCACACACTGGCCAGTCCTAGCAAGGAGATATCAGGTTGTGACATGAAGGCCATGCCCGCACCACCCACCCGCTACATGAGACAATTATTTGGAGACACAGGAAGCACTTACATCCCTTAGTCTGGGTGAAATACACATGGGATGCAACAATTCAAGATTGCACACAAAATACCCAAGGTGCGCCTGTCCAAATAATTATGTACAAATGGGCATCATCAGATGATTGCAACAAGACACACAGGCAATGTCCACCGTGAGTATGAACAAGGAAAATCAGGTCAGGCTGTACAGTGGACACTTGTACTACATTTCACGTCAATATACATTTGGCCAGGGGACAATGGCACAGAGCACAACCTATGCTGTAGACACAGAGATTGTCGACATATTCGGATTACACACATGATACCTAGGAAAATATGCCCCTGGGGACAGTAGTGGCCACACAACTCCATGCTCCTGAATGGGAATGAATGCAACACACGCTACCATCCCCGCACTATGCGTACCGCACACTCATGCACATCATGTCACAGGCCACCACATAGGACATGCTTGCTGTAAGGCCTCACACTTGAGAGACTAACTCCCATGTCTGGACTCAGCATTAGTTCCAACTGACATGGAACCCACAAGACCAGAAGTGGACAGGGCACAGGCAAGGTCCCAAAACCTGTCATACACCACCCCCACACATGATGCTGCAGGCATTGTACACGTGGAGAAGGTGCCAGGCTACATAACCTTGTGACGGAGTGACTTCACACAGACCAGGGAACACATTGCAATGAGGGGAAGGAAGGTAGGAGAGCACTGCAATACTGTGGGTAACAGGATCTGCACAGCACCATTAAACCCTGGCAGTGTATCCATGGAACAGTGCACTTACAAATGCTGGTGAAACACAACAAACACACATGTACCTACCTCCTTCCTGCTGCTGCATCTCCTGTAAGCGCCTGTCCAAGTCTGGAAATACCACCGCCAGCACACGCTTGTGGATGTGGGAGAGACGGCGGCACCCGCGGTTCTTATGGCTCTCAGGTGAGTCCCCCAGCAGGACCCATGCGATCCTCCGCGTCCAGCACCGGATATCCTGCCAGCGTTTCCTCACCTGGGACAGGCGCTGCTTGAGACCATCCGCACTCCTCACGGCACTGACGGCGGTCAGCCAGATCTGCTCCTTGGCAGAGGCGCCTACCTGTGAGGATGAACAAGTGACACTACATCAATACACCTGCAACATGTCACAGAGACACATATGAGAACAAATTAGCTGGTTACAACAAGGCATGTCATGCAGCCAACGCATTGCACCTTTGCCATAGGGACATACTCATCTGGGGAAGGGCAAAAGCAGTACGTGCCAGTGAAAGTACACAGGTGGAATGAGGGCAAAGACACAATCAATTATCAAGGCTCACACTGTGCATCACACCCACCCCTCCTGCGTCTGGGCACTGCTGGGAGGACTCTGCACCCACCCCTCCTGTCTCTGGGCACTGCTGGGGGGACTCTGCACCCACCCCTCCTGACTCTGGGCACTGCTGGGAGGACTCTGCACCCACCCCTCCTGTCTCTGGGCACTGCTGGGAGTGATAGGCACCCACCCTTCCTGCGTCTGGGCACTGCTGGGAGGACTCTGCACCCACCCCTCCTGACTCTGGGCACTGCTGGGAGTGATAGGCACCCACCCCTCCTGCGTCTGGGCACTGCTGGGAGGACTCTGCACCCACCCCTCCTGTCTCTGGGCACTGCTGGGAGGACTCTGCACCCACCCCTCCTGTCTCTGGGCACTGTTGGGAGGACTCTGCACCCACCCCTCCTGTCTCTGGGCACTGGCTGGGAGACATCAGGCATTCCCCCCCCTGGGACCCCCCCTACAGTACATAGCATGTGTGTCACACCTGGACACAATGGCAGAAGTCACAGTCACAAAAAAGGGACACAGTCTGTGCTAGTAGCCTCTGCACTCACCTGATACCCTGGTCGCCCATACAGCAGGGGGTACTGTGGGAGGATCACATCCAGCAATGCCAGGTTCTCCTCCAGGGTGAATGGCTGTGACCTCTCCACAGACTTTGTCATGGTTCCAGGGAATCAGGAGCAGCAGCAGTGTGGTAGAATCGAAATATGTGCAGTCAAGTGATCCCTCATGGGACCTGGCTGCCTTATATCTGCCTTGCTGTCCTGTTTCATGCACAGGAGTACAGAGTGATTGGTCACTCACATTTGCATCCTATGTTTCCTCCAATCCCTTCAAACCTAGCACAGTCAGTGGGTTCTTATTGTGTTTTTTTCTTCAGCATGATGTCAACCCCACAAACACATTGCAACAAAGTAGATTCATTCCAACTGACTTCTGCTGTGCACCTTCCAGAACAAATTCAAACTTAAAACTTGGTCTCCATGACAACCAGCATGCATGTAGCCCTTAATACTTGTCCCTCATGTGTCCCCTATGTGAATTTGAGCTTCACACACACGTACGGTGCGTTCCGGGGCACTAGGGCACCCCAAATGCATAGCAACGGCCCGTACAGGCATGTGTACGGGCCGTACCCCTATGAGTACGCATACGCAAGAACACCCATAGTGGTAGGGCCCGTACACAGGCCTGTACGTTCACTATCACCATGGGTGTCCTCGCGTATGCGTACTCGCAGTGGTACGGCCCGTACACACGCCTGTATGTTCACCATCACCATGGGTGTCCTCGCGTATGCGTACTCGCAGTGGTACGGC
Source organism: Triturus cristatus (assembly GCF_964204655.1). Taxonomy (NCBI): domain Eukaryota; kingdom Metazoa; phylum Chordata; class Amphibia; order Caudata; family Salamandridae; genus Triturus; species Triturus cristatus. The sequence goes on along the minus strand of NC_140592.1, from coordinate 421,541,791 downwards.
CCGTACACATGCCTGTATGTTCACTATCACCATGGGTGTCCTCGCGTATGCGTACTCGTAGTGATAGTGAGCGTACATGCGTGTGTACGGGCCGTACCACTGCGAGTACGCATACGCGAGGACACCCATGGTGAGACGGCCCGTACACACGCCTGTACGCTCACTATCACTATGAGTACGCATACACGAGGACACCCATGGTGAGACGGCCCGTACACACGCCTGTACGCTCACTATCACTATGAGTACGCATACGCAAGGACACCCATGGTGATAGTGAACGTACAGGCGTGTGTACGGGCCGTACCACTGCGAGTACGCATACGCGAGGACACCCATAGTGATAGTGAACGTACGCACGCGTTTACGGGCCGTATGGGTGTTCTTGCGTATGCGTATTTACTGACCGTACACTTGCCTGTACGCTCACCATCACTATGAGTACACATACGGCAGCACTCCCATAGTGATATGGGAACGTACACAGGCCCTCTTAGCAGCAGTACGGTGGTTTTCACACATCACAGTGGTGACAGGCAGCACACAGGAAGGAATAGGGCTGACCTGACATACTTGTCCATGGATGGACATCAAGGCATTGTCTGGGCAGTACTACATGTGTGGGGCACAGGTGTGAAAGGCTGTGATGTGGCACATGACTCCTGAGTCGAGAAGGCACCAGATGTATGATGAGATGTGTACACATGTAATGTGTGACGGTGCGATGTGTGCCAGGCATGCCCTTGACTCCTTTGACATGTGTGCATATCGTACTGCACACTTGTGATGAGCGTCACTGGCATGGCACGGACACCAACACATGGAAGTGTCCCCTGAGGCCCGGTACAGGGGTTACCACACCTGACATGTCACTACCCACGGTGCACGATGTGACTATGTCATGTATGTGTGGGGGGTTCAAATTAGGTTGATGTTGGAGCTCCCTCAAAAGCTGCAGCTGTTGCAGCAACCAACATGTGTCTGTGTGTAGATTAACATTGCACACTGTTCCGCACACCATGCCACATGTGGTATCGGATGTGAGGTGCGTATGTATGCATGGGACACGGAGTAGCGTAACAAGGACATGTCTGCATCCTCTCTATGAATGTGTGGTGAGTCATCACATGTACACCTTCATGGCAAGGTGTGTGGGCTGTCCTAGTGTAATGTCATGTGACCTGTGGCTCTAGTGTTCCGCTACCAGTCTCTGCAATCTACATCCTACTTCTGCTGATGTGTGGATGTATGTCACTCCTGTCTTGCGTCTGGCTGTTCACTTGCACTGGGACACAGCTAATCCCATGCCATGGCATGTGGAGGTTCACAATCTCCGTGTGTAGCTGGGTCTCGGTAGGAGTGTCACCTGGCAGCCATACGTGTCCAGGGCATGTGGCACATACCTGACTCCGTATGTAGCATATGTGTATAGACAGATTAACATGTGCTCAGTACTAATTAATTGTTGTTGTGGTGCACTCACTCTTCCTTGTCACTTCCAAATTACTGCAGAGCGCCGCCTCTTCCCCGACCAATTCCGGACTTGGCTGCCATGCGGGAGAATGACTGTATCCGGTGCTACCGCTTCCCCCAACGGTTGATTCTGGATTTGACGGCGAGACTGGCACCACACCTGCAACCGCTGCACAGGTATCCTACGGCACTGACACCCAAGCTGAAGGTAATGGCAGCCCTACATTTTCTAGCCACGGGTACCTTTCAATATACCATAGCTCATGTTGGTGGCATGTCCCAGAGCATGTTCTGCCGTGTGCTGCATGATTTCTTAGAGGCCATGTTGATTCACCTGGATGACATCATCCATTTTCCTACCCCTGAAATGTTGACTGGGGTCAAGCGTGGGTTCTATGCCCTGGGACGGATGCCCCATGTCATTGGGTCCATAGATGGGACACATGTGGCTTTGGTACCACCACAGGCACAGGAGGAAGCGTACCGGAATCGCAAGCACTACCACTCCATCAATGCCCTTGTGGTGTGTCTGTCCAACATGGTGATTTCACATGTCTGTGCTCGTTTTCCAGGATCAGCACACGATGCCTACATCATGAGGCGTAGCAGGGTGCCTGAAAGGATGACACAGCTGCGCAACGAACGAGCATGTGTTGTTGGTGGGTTCAGTCTGTCTGTCCTGTATTTAGCGTAGACTTCCAGCATGACCGCTTCTCCTGTCCTGCTTATGTCCATGTGCTTTCCATGTAGGGGACGCTGGCTATCCCAACATGCCATGGCTGATCACACCTCTCCGCAACCCCATCACGCCGGCCCAGCTCCGCTACAACACCGCCCATGGCCGGACAAGGTGAGTGATAGAGAGGACGTTTGGCCTCCTGAAGAGCCGATTCCGATGCCTCCACAAGACCGGCGGCACCCTCCCATATGCCCCGGCGAAGGTCTGCAAAATCTTCATGGTCTACTGCATGCTGCACAACATGGCAGTTGAGAAAGCTGTGCCACTCATCCTGGATCAAGATGACCAGGACCATCCACCCGTGGAGGACGAAGGGCTTGGCAATGGGGCTAGTGATGTGGAGGATGTGGAGCCGCAAGAGGACATCCGGACTCGGCTCATACGCGACTTCTTTGCTTAGTGGTGAGTACCAGTGTCTGAGTGTGCACGCATTGGTCCCCGTGTGACATGTGTTGTGATGTGTGTCTCCACCTGTATGTATGGCACGTGAGTCAGAGGTGTGTGTGGGTGTGTCACTGGAGTGATGGTGCCAGTGATGGTTGTATTTCCCAGTCATAATTGTGACCTAGCATGTTGTCATCCATACATGTGTCGAGTACATGCACATGCAAGTGGCTGTGCTTTTTGTGGCTGACTTCTTGTGTGTCTCTCTTCCCCAGGTACTTGCACATGCCGTCTGCTGGTTGTATTGTTGTGGCACTGCTATTCCTCATGGACACGTCATCGTGTGCTGACTCAGCGTTACAGGCACGGACACGTTTGGAAGGCACCTTAGGGTAAGGGATGCATCAGGGGTGTATTGGGTGTGGCAGTTGTTCACGATGTATGCACACTGCCCCTGTCAATGTTTGGTTCCTCTGCAGACATGTAGTATCACCATGGTACACATTACATGCAGCTGGGTAGACCTGAATATATGGTCAGACTTGTTGACAGTCATCAGTGATGGGATTGTGGAATGTGATGATGGCATCAATGTGTGTAACACTGCCCTCGGACACATACGGTTTGCATTGGCTTGACATGCTGTGGGACTTCCACATCAGCGGATCAATGGTGTATGGCAGGCTCTCCGTGAGCAGCTGGGGGTGTTTAGCTGTTAGCCGACACTTGTGTGCCAGTTCCATGGCTATCACGCATTTGTGCTGCAGAAGGGGGGTGCCAGAGTTGGACCCACTTGTTACTCCACATGAACTGTTCATGTGTACTTCGAGTTGCCTCTGCAATCCCAAATACATGACTAATAAAGGTGTCCCTATGCCTCCAAGGTGCCTCTTCTCAGTCAATGCTGGTGTGTTGCCACGGTGCATCCGGCATGTCTGGCATGGTTTTCCGTGATAGTGGCTATGTGTCTATGTGTAGAGTAGCAAGATGCAAGCTGTTTGTGTGGGATTAGACTGTGTATTGTGCATGATGTCCATGACTGTGTGGGTATTGTGACATGTGCCATCCCCATGCATCCAACGTTGGCCAGGCTACCATTCTCTGCATCCACCGGACTCAAGCTTGCAGGACATGGTTCTGCCACCTGTCTACACATACCTGGGTGCCCCCAGGACACTCCACATGATCCCTGACCTCTGCGCATGACTGTTGCTGTACTCAATGTGTCTGTCGGCACGGTTGTGCGGCCACCCCCTCAGCTGGTTGGCCACATCACGGGTGTGTATGGTGCTCCATGTCTGTCTTGCCTAATACACTGTGACCCATGTGTGTCCTGTGCCAGACTCAGGCCCCAGGGTGTGGATGGTTGAAGTCAAAAGAGAACTCAGGCATGGTTAGACTTTACAAGACACATGTAAGGTAATAATGCAACCAGCAGGCATCTTCTCTTCATGGTGTGACTTTTTATTTTAGTGGGGGGGGGGTTTGACATGAGGGGCTCTCCGGGTGTGTGGAATCCAAAGTTCACTAGGGGAGTGTTGTCCTTGCCATTTGAAATCCTCAGAGTCCATGCCACAGTCTTTGTCAACATTGGTCAGACAGTGACCAGCAAGGCCATGTGGCAGAGAATGTCTTTTGATGCTGTGATGCTGTTGCTCCAGTGGGCCAGGTGCCAGGCCAGGTGTCCTGGGAGATGGTGCTGTAGCGCCGACCCTCACAGTTGTTTCCGTGGACGACCCGGCCTCCTGCGGGGACCCTCAGAAGCAGGCCGTGACGATGTTTGGGATGCTCCATCGGATGTTTCCTCCTCCTCCTCCTGATCCCTCCCTGTGGGTGGTGATGTTCTACGCCTTCTGGCACAGGGAGGGTTGCCCATGTTGTCGGCCATCCGACGGAGTGTAGTGTGAATTCCCGTGAACACCGTCACAAGCTCAGCCTGTCTGTCCTCCATCCTCCGTTGGTGTTGCAGTAGACAGGCATGTAGCTCCGCATGTTGCTGGGCCTGCTGGGTCTTGATCCCCTCGAGGACGGTCACAACCTGGGCCATGCCCGTGGTGTCCTGCCGGTATGTGTCCAGGATGTTTCGGACATGGGCATATACCGGTTCCCCAGCCAACTGGTCAGGCTGGCGCCTCCGCCATCCTCCACTCCCACCACCCCTGCCCACTTGCGCCTGGCCTGCCGTTGTGGGCACATCGGGTCTCCCGGACCCCTGAGGGATGGCATTTGCGGTGTTGCCTGCCTCCTCCTGGGTGCCCGGAGAACCTTGTCCCTCCTGGACAGACTGGCTGCTTTATGGTGGTGGGGCAGGGATCCTGGGTGTCTCCTGGGATGTGGCAGGAGTGGGGGTGGTGGTTGGCCCCGTTGTACCTGACGCAGGTGCTGCAGGTCGTTGGACACCAGAGGGGCCAGGTTGGTCGGGGTCGTCCACAGAGTGGTGAGAGTCGTCGCTGCTGGTGGGATCGGCCTCCCGCAGAGCCGGGTCCTGTGAGTCTTCCCCCCCAGTGTTGGGGGGTGAACCACGACGTTGACCTGTGTGTGAGAGAGACAATGTTAATTTTGTTCCATGCAACATCCATGTTTCATTAGTTTCAAAGTTTGAACATTTCCTCTGGGAATTTGGATCTGTCTAGCATTCCACTCAGAGTGCACTTGTGCATGGGTATATCCCTTCACTCAGAGTGCACTTGTGCATGGGTATGTCCCTTGGGCACAGCTTTGGCGACTTTAACTATGTGTGGCACAGTCTTACTTGCTGCGTCAAGTGTGACTGCAGTCAGCAGTGGAGTGGGCAGGTGTGGCGAGCCGTGCATTGGTGCCTTCCGTGTTGCACTGTACGTCGGCACATGAAGTTGTTCCACACACTTCAGTGATGCAGGTAGCTGTCGTTGTGCTCGTGCACAGGTTGTGACATGGCCCTGTGTTTTGCCATGGAGGAAAGGGGGGGTGCTGGCACTGGCCACCCTTGTCTACATGCACGCAGTCCACCTCCCTCTCTCTCCCCCTCTCCCTCCCTCTGTGTGTGACCCTCTGTCACCTCAGCCCAGCTTCCTGGGCACACACTGTTAGCAGTTCTTTGAATGGCCCTTGGATTGTTGCTGTGAGTTTGTTTCTGATCTCCAGGCACCCATTGGGTGTAGTGTCTGTGTCTGCGCTGCTGCTGTGGTGGTGTGTGCTGCCACTCTTTCACAGTGTTGGCTGTTCATTAGCTGCTGTCATGTGCAAAAACGTGCCTTCCCCCCCATGTGTTAATGCAAGGCGTCCGCCATTTGCTGGCAAGTCTTTCCTGTGTGGGGACACACTGTTTGTCTGGCTGTGACCTAGGCCATATGGGCAGAGGGCATTGTTGTCTGCTTCTGAGTTGTACTATGTGATTTTCGGGGCCCACCCTCCCGCCATCCGGGTTACCGTGTCATGTGTTGGTGTCTTCTGTGGTCTGTGACTTGACATTGTCCAGCTGGGTGCATGGGGCATGGTGGCGGCAGTGGCATGTGCATGTTCATGGAGTGTGGTTGAGTCATGCGATAGCTTGGGGTGGTTGCGTGCCTGTTTGTGAGTTTGGTTGTGGATGATGTTCCCCCCATGTGAGGTGCGTTGTTTGTGTACTCACCCGGGTCTCGGAGTCCTCCTAATCCCTCCACTGTCTCCACCGGCAGTATGGCCATCACCCTCTCCTCCCAGGGATGGTAGTGTACGGGTCTGCGGGACGGCCCTCCTCCAGTGACGTTGGCCTGGTTGTGTTCATCCGTCATCTTGGCTCGGACCCTCCTCCGCAGATCGTACCACCTGGCTTGGCATTCCTGCTTGTTCCTTCTGGTGTCCGCAACAGCATTCACAGCATCGACGATGGTCTGCCACATGGCTGTTTTTGCTGATATGCTGGTCTGTCTGACCAATGTTCCAAAGAGGTGTGGCTCGACTCTGAGGATTTCATCGACAAGGACCACCAACTCTCGGCTAGTGAACTTTGGATTCTTGTTAGTGGGCATGGTGAGGGGTGTGGGTGTGGATGGTGGGGGGGGGTGTGTGGATTGTTGTGGGTGTGTGGGTGTGGTTGTGCAGGTGTGTGTGTGAATGTGATGAGGGGGTGTTTGTGAAGGTGTGTGTGTGAAGGTGTGCAAGTGTAAGGTGTGGTGAAGCTTCTAATATGGTGCTGTAGGTTGTCTGTGGGGTCTGGCAGCAGTGAGTCTGTTGCAAAGGCTCATGGTTTGTGTGTGTTGGCCCTTTTTATTGCTCCATTGGTGGGTGTGGCTGTGTTTGAACTTTGGGTGGGTGTGTTATAAGGAGTGGTGGTGTTTTGGGCCTCTGTTTGTTTTTGGCAGTTGCAGGTCAGTGAATGTGTTGTTTTAGTGGTTGTTGGACATGTTTAGTGGCTTTGTGCCATTCGAATGGTGTATTCTTGTGTTGTTTTGGTTTGTCCTGGTTGTGTACGTGCGATTTTAGCGTGTGTACGGTGTGTACATGGGCCATTTTGTTGTACAGTGCTGTCCTTGTGTGTGGCTTGGTACGACTCGTACATGCGGTTGTGATGTTGGGGCCTGGGGTGCGCTCCGTACTTAGAATGTTGTGGTGGGGGTACGCTCCATGCATACGCGGGTGGGGGTACGACTCTAACGTACACGGGTGTAGATACACGGGGGTATGACACGAACGTAGGGGGGGGTACGGTACGTACACGGGTGAACATACACTGGCGTACGACACGGACACGGGTGTACATACACGGGGGGTACGACACGTACAGGGGTGTACATACACGGGGGGTACGACACGTACACGGGTGTACATACACGGGGGTATGACACGTACACGGGTGTACATACAGGGGGGTACGACACGTACACGGGTGTACATACACGGGGGGTACGGCACGTACACGGGTGAACATACAGGGGGGGTACGACACGTACAGGGGTGTACATACAGGGGGGTATGACACGTACACGGGTGTACATACACGGGGGTACGACACGTACACAGGTGTATATACAGGGGGGGTACGACACGGACACGGGTGTACATACACGGGGGGTACGACACGTACAGGGGTGTACATACAGGGGGGTACGACACGTACACGGGTGTACATACACGGGGGGTACGACACGTACACGGGTGTATATACACGGGGGGGTACGACACGTACACGGGTGTACATACACGGGGGTACGACACGTACACGGGTGTACATACACGGGGGTACGACACGTACATGGCTGTCCATTCCCGGGGGGACGACACGAACGTACACGGGTGTAAATACGGGGGAGGTACGACACGAACGTACACGGGGGGGACGACACGTACACAGGTGTACATACACGGGTGGGGGTGTACATACACGGGGGTACGACTCTAACGTACGGGGGCTGGGGGGAGTGTTGGGCGCGTATGCGGGCACATGTCTCCATGGTTGCTATGGGAGTTCGGTGCGGACGGTGTTTTTTCCATACGGTTGTAACATCGGACGCACGGGATGGATCGTGATTCCGCGGTCGGACTTCACTTTTCACATTTGTACGGCAAATCGTCCGAGGACGTGTCGGACACATTTTCCAACCCGAGGACGTGTGGGGAATAATTCCCAATGCGATTCGTATGGTCTTTTTCCCATGCGAATCGTAATTGGCAGTTTGTATGGCACTTGTACGATTCGTACGGTAAAAAGACCGGATACGAGTCGTACAGGCTATTTTTTTACCGGATCGTGATCGGCACCTTAATGTCTACATTTGGCAAACCTAGGTCTTTGTGAATGCCTTTGTTTTCTGCATACCTTTGGCTCCAGAAAATGTAGCTGTGTCCCACAAGCCACACTGTAAGCATCTTGTAAGGAGGTCTGGATGCACTCAGATGGTCTCTGTAAATGAAATGGCAGTTTGGAAAGTAAGAATGGTGGCTAAGATGCAATTTTGAAAAAAGACAAGAAATCATTGGTTGTTTGACAACCTTCTACACTGAAAGGTAGGGTGTATATTTCTGTTTTTTAAACGCATGATTCTTATTGGTTAACAAAAACTGATTGTAAGGAACATTATATATGATAAGCTGATATGTTGAGAAGTCGAGCACACTTGCTGTCTTGATTAGCAACATTGTGTGTGCTGAACTTGTGACCTTTGTGCTCAGTACAGTTTTCCATGACATGTTTCTATGGTAACGGGCAGAAGGCAGATTGGGGGAAGGGTTAAAGTTTATGTCATTTGGAAAGGGTTGAAAAGTTTAACCAATAGAAATGTGTGTTTGCTTTTGAATTTATGTGGGAAGGAATGTGCTTTGATGTTTACATGTATATGTGTGGAAAATGAGAGGGAAACTTTGCCATTCTTTGGTTCTGCTGACAGGTGTACAGTGCAGAGATTCTGTATAAGAAAATCTGGTGTGTGCCTGATATACTTCTTAATCTACAAAACATCTTGAAAGGTGAGTTTTTTAATTGTGAGGGGATGTATGTAGACTATTTTTATTTTAATCAGACTAATGTATTTCTTCTGCTAAAGTGTGAAATGAGTTATGTTTCTGCACTAAAATGTAGTACTCCTTGTAGATGAAGAAATGGGTTTTGGTATAGTGCAAGGGATAGTGTTGTTTGTCTAGAATCACAAAGAGAGTCTGTGTGCATTTGGGAACCACTGTGAGAGAAGCATTTGGTAACATCGTGTATTTGCTGACAGATAACTCTTTTTGACATGTTGTCAAGTTTTAGTAGCATTAGAAGCCAGTCTTTGCTTATGCGTTGATTAAATGAGCCAGGCTTTGACACAAAAGTGCACTCTTGAAATATGCACATTGTGTGCAGCTCCCTTACCACTTCCATAGTAGTGAATGAGTTTTGATAAACTCCTAGGGATAGTGTTGTTTGTCGAGAATCACACTGTGAGTCTGTGTGCATTTGGGAACCACTGTGAGAGAAGCATTTGGTAACATCGTGTATTTGGTGGCAGATACCTCTTTTAAAACCGGTCATGTTGTCAAGTTTTAGTAGCATTAGAAGCTAGTCTTTGCTTATGCATTGATAAAATGAGTCAGGGTTTGACACTAAGGTGCAGTACCATGTACTATTCTCTTCACTGTGGCAGAACTGAAAATTTAAAAGTTTTACCCAGGCACTGTCCTAGAAGTAGTCTGATGATTTAGTCAGTTTCTAAGTACTTATGTTGTGAACCATTCATTACCAAATAGACTGCTTCAAATGTCTATGCAGTATGCATGTAGTGTTCTAACATACTATACACTTGTCTTTTACACCTTCAATTCCCTAGTCAGTATCCACACACTTCCAGGAAACACCCTGCCACTCCCTTTGCACTCTTCTAGTGACCCATTCAGTACCAAGTACTAATCCATTCCCCGCGCCAAAGGCCTACCACTTATAAATTCACCCAGGCAGTCTTTTTGCTGTACTCTAATCATTCAGTCAGTACTCAAGTACTCTAGAGAGCCAGGCCTTATCACATAGACTGCTTCAAACGCCGATTCACTATGCATGTAGTCCTCTAACCACCTACACAGTTGTTTTTCACACCTTCAATTCCCTAGTCAGTATCCATACACTTCCAGGAAACACCCTGTCACTCCCTTTGCAGTCCTCTAGTGACCCATTCAGCACCATGTACTAATCCATTCGCTGTGCCAAAATCCAAACACGTATAAATTCACCAAGACACTCTCTTTGCAGTACTCTAATCATTCAGTCAGTGCCTAAGTATTCATGCACTGAGCCAGGCCTTAGCACATGGACTGTTTCAAACCCCTATCCACTATGCATGCACTCGTCTAACCACCTAGACAGTTGTCTTTCAGACTTTCAATTCCCTAGTCAGTATCCATACCGTCCAGCAAACATCCTGTGACTCCCTTTGCACTCCTCTAGTGACCCATTCAGTACCAAGTACTAATCCATTCCCTGTGCCAAAAGCCTACCACTTATAAATTCACCCAGGCACTCTCCTTGCTGTAGTCTAATCATTCAGTCAGTACCCAAGTACTCATTCAGTGAGCCAGGCCTTAGCACATGGACTGCTTTAAATGCCTATCCAGTATGCATTCAGTCCTCTAATCAGCTACACAGTTGCCTTTCACACCTTCAATTCCCCAGTTAGTATTCATACACTTCTAGCAAACACCCTGTTACTCACCCAGTATGTCTCCTTATAGTACTGTAATCATTCAGTCAGTTAGCATGTAGTCTTTTAGTGAGTTAGGCTTTAGGGCATGAACTGCTTCAAAGTAGTATGCACTATGCATGTAGTGTTTTAACCATCGTCACACTTGTGGTTCAGGGCTATAGTTTCTTAGTCAGTTTTTATATAAAATGTGTTTGTACAGTAATGGAATAGTGTAAATTTGAAAGTTATTAATATACATTTATTTGTGATTCTTTTTTACAGATACTGTTTTTCAACGTTAAAATACAGAAATTATGCCAGAGAAAAAAAAGAAAAAGAAAAGAACAGAGACAGGAGGATTATTTGAAGAAACATCAACCACAAGTATTGAATGAACAAGATAATGTGGCTAAAAGGAAAAAATCTTCTGGTAAGATCACAAAGCAATTTATTAAAAATGTTTGTAGGAGCAAACTGAATGTAGATAATGCTTCAACTTCTGAGAATTTTTCAAGTAAGAAAAAAATTCAAAATAGGAGGAAAAGTAAAAAAGCAAATGTTCAGTCAAAGGAGATAAAGTATGGTAAAAGAAGACAAAATCAGTATAAGGAATTACGCCAAAAAATATTTTACAAGAGAGTAGTGCATAATTTGCTGAAAGATGTGAAGAAATATAAAAAGAGAGCTTTATTTTATAAAACGAAGAAGCATATTGAAAGCATTGTGGAAAAGGCTTTTGAAGTAAAAAGGAAACTTTATTTTAGTGTTAAACAGAATCCGATCACTAGATAAACCAATATATGTAATGAAGGCCAAAAGTAGGAGGAAAAGAGTTATTAATAAAAAAATGTTGTGATGTTTTTTTGGGAGAATGGAAACACAGTTCTAGTTCAGAGCCTCTTTTTAATGAAGAGAGTTATTCACTGAGTGAAAAACTTATTGTATGCAGTTGACACCAGTGGTGTAGGTTATGAGGTTAGTGATGGTTGTCCAATGGAGAACGAGAAAATGGTTGAAAGAAATGCAGAAGAAGTGATAGCTGATGAAGTTTTAGGGAGACGTGCTAAAAACCCTGTGTACACTTGGGATTGCAATAGTGTTTGCTGTGTACGACAGGAATGTATTGAAAAATTATGTAGTTTTTTACGAGCCTATACTAAAAAAAGTGTAAAACAAAAGGTTAAGCTGTTGCAAGGACTAGACCCTTGCAGAGTGAGAAAACATACTGGTTTGCAAGGTCAGTCTCTGGCTTGTCTTTCTAGGAAAGTTTGTGAAAGTGTTTTTCACCATTTCAGAATGCTGGCAGTACATCATACTCAAATGCGGAAGTTAGTGAGAAGGTTGTATTATGCAAAAAGTCCAGCACTAAAGTTAAGTGAGTTGAACAGTGCTCTTTTACGTGGGTCAGTTTCAGATGTGAAGCAGGTCTGTGAGGATATTGAGTTTTGTTACTTTGGGCCTCAGCAAGAGAGTGAAGAAACTGACACATTAGTAGAACAAAATGTTGAAGACAATGTAGAACCCGTAATTACAGAAAAATTTGAGGATGAAATCACAAAGTTTAAGGTAATTTGCAACTTATTTGTTGGTAGAGGATTGTTTTGATTTGGGATGTGAGCAGCGTATTTGTAAATATTGTTATAACAAATTAGATGAGAATAAAATGCCTGCTAGAGCTGTTCATAATAATCTAGAGTTGGTTGCTATTCCTCCAGAGCTGATAGATTTAAATATGTATGAGTCTATTCTCATACAATGTGTTCACCCGTTTCAGGCTATTGTTCGTATGGAGCCCAAAACAAGTAAATTACCTCCATCAGAGTTGCAAAGAGGATTGAAAGGAAGAGTTGTGTATTTACCATTAGATTTAAGGAAAAATATTGAAACTATTGGTGTAGATCATGCAGAAAATGAGCCACTATTCATTCTAGTTAATGGTGTTCCCACTAAGAATAAGATAATCTGGCAAGAGTTAGTGGATGTTAAAAAAGTGAAAAAGGCATCACTGTATCTGTTAAAAAATAATGAGTACTATAGAAATGTGTTTGTTGGAGAAGAAGAAATAGATTTAGCAGAAGATAGTGAAACATGAAGTGGACAAATTGATAAAGTGGACATGTCTAGATGTGAAGAAATCTATGAACATTACAGTGTACATCCACTTCATTCCAAAGAGGTGATGGGGAATACGATTGAGTTGTTTCAAATGAAAAAAGCAATAGGAAGTCCCATGAGTGTATGGGAAGAGAGCTTGGAAGCTCGTTGTTTCCCGCAGTTGTTTCCAACAGGAAAAGGTGGACGATATGATGAACGTCCTGTGCAGATTCCTGCATCTGAATATCGGACAACAAGATTATATGCAGAAGATCCAAGATTTCGACAATGTATCCCTTATATGTTTCATCTTCTGTTTGAAAGTGACTTGTCTGAACTTTCATATGCAGTAAATCACATTTTAAAAACTGGAATGAATCTTCAAAATGTAACTGCAAAGGATTTTATGGATAAAGTGCATCAGAGAGATGATCATTTAGAATCTCAGTTGAATAATCTGATGGCATGTCAGCGTGGGACTAATGAATATTGGTAGTATTCTTGGGATGATTTACTTGAATTTCTTCGAGAGGCAAATTCCAATATAAAATATATTGAATACACGACACCTGGAGAATTGTGCTCTTTGGATCCTGTCAATGTATGCAGATATTTCAATCATAGATTTGAAGCTATGATGGTTTTCATCTGCAATAAAAATAATCCTCCTCTTGGAGAAGTTGTGGATTTCTTTTGGAGAAAGGAGTATCAAGCAAGAGGTGCTCCTCACATACATATGTTGTTATGGGTCAAGGACGCCCCCAAATTTGGAACAGATTCAGATGAAACTGTTTTGTCTTTCATTGAAGATTATGCCCCATGTGCTCTTTCAAATAGCAGAGAAGAGAAAAACTTAAAACAACAAGTCTTATGATTTCAAAGCCACACGTGTGGAAATTACTGTCGACGAAAGTACAAGTCAAAGGATAAGTTCTATACCAAATGTCATTTTGGATTTCTACGTCCTGAATTATCCAAAGGAAGAGTGAACAGTTTTATGTCAGCTGTACGACATACCATCACAAGAAAGTCTCCGAAAAACACCTACAACTTAAGAAGAAGCGAAGAATCAAAATACAAGAATGACTACAATCCAGTTATTTTATCCATGTGGAACGCTAACATGGATATTCAGTATGTTGCGGACAATTCCATTGCTGTTGCTCGATATGTAACGCCTTGCATTACTAAATCAGAAAAGACTGAATTGAAAGAAATGTGGGAAGAGATTTCTCACGAGAAGACTCTAAGTAAGAAATTATACAGTTTCAGTTTGAAGATATTATCGCATCGTGAAATTGGAGCATATGAATGTTCAGATCGGTTATCATCTGCCAGTCTATATTCCAAAAGTAGAAGAATCATTTGGGTGAGTCTAGGTCTTGCAGGAATGCGAAATCGGGTATTGAAATCTGTTCAAGAAATTGAATATTTAGCAGAAAATGACCCTGAAAGTACAGATATTTTGAAAACCAATATGTTGGACACATACTATCCAAATAGAAGTCATCATCTTGAGAACATATGTCTCTATGAAGTGCTGCAAAACTACACTTTTAAACAGAATATTACAGAGAACATCAATGATGGAAAATATGGAGCGATGGGTTCTGAAGGATGTCTGGTGAAACAAAGGAAAGGAAATTTAATTAATCACAGAAAACCGAGTTGCGACACTGCTGACAAAAGGGAATTTGACTATTTAGCCCTTTTGCAAATATACAAACCATGGCGTTCTGAATAAGCCTGGGCAAAGCACTACACTACGCTCGCGTAGTTTGCGAAGTTCGCGCTACTTCGCACTACGCGGACTGCACGTAGCACAGTGCGAACACGCGTAGCGTAGTGTTGCGTAGTGCTGCGGTCATTTTTTGCTTGCTCGCGGTCCTCAACGTCAAGTTGGCGACCGCGAGCAAGCAAAATGACATCCCGGCGAGACCTTTTCCTTGTTCGCGATCAGCAACTGCAAGTTGGCGATCGCGAGCATGGAAAATAAACCTCCCGGCGAGATTCCCAACGCGAGGAGGTCAGGTTTCTCATTGCGAGTGGTCGCGTATGCTCGCGACCGCTCGCAATGAGAAACTACCATGTTCGCGTTGAGAAAGCTGAAGCTCGAGTAAAAATCTACTCGAGCAGCAGAAAACTACAGCTCGCACTGTGCAAGATGCCATTTTCAATGATTGCACAGTGCCGGTTGCTTGTCCGCACTGTGAAATCATTGAAAACAACATCTTGCACAGTGCGAACATGTTCCTCCGCAGTTCGCGACGTGCTACGCGTAGCTCGCGTAGTGCGAATTTCACTTTGCGTAGCTTCGCGAAGTGCTACTTCGCGAACTACGCCCACCCTTAGTTCTGAACTGGAATTACTTGGAGATTTTCCCAGCTATGAAGATTCATTTAATGCTTGTAAAGATAGCATACAATGCAGTGCTTTCGCAAATTATGTCAAAATGTTGAATGATAAAATTGATCAAGAAGCTATAATTGCAGCTGAGATTGCTAGAGACAGTTCTCAAGACAGTCAAAGTTCTGCTGCACTGAGTCAAGATCCACTAGGACAACCAATTGTTGAAAATGAAGCAGCGATTGCAATGAATGAGGTGGAAACAGCAATGTATCAAGCACAAGAAGATGCAATACAGTTAGGAAACTTGGAAAGAGCAACTAAATGTTGAACAGAAACAAATATATCAGCAAGTGAAAGAGCAGATTGACCATGGATTACTTCATGAAAAGAGAGGGTGCTCATGTACATCATTTCAACCTATCCGAATGTATGTGAGTGATCAAGCTGGAACAGGAAAAAGTTTCTTGATTAAAGTAATTACAAGTTATTTGCAAAAAACAACTGAGTCGCATTTGTCTTGTGTTGTCACTGCTCCAACTGGGTTGGCAGCACATAACATTGAAGGAATTACTTTACATCGTTTACTAATGCTGCCAGTAGAGCATGAGAACAAATTGGAATACCACAAGCTATCTGGAGAAGCTTGTTGTGAAGTTTCAAGAGTCCTGAAGAAAATGAAACTTCTCATTATTGATGAGGTGAGCATGGTTTCAAACTTGATGCTTGCCTTTGTGCATTTAAGAATGCAGCAAATTCTTAAAACAGAGTATGATGTGTTATTTGGAGGAAAACACGTCATAGTTTTTGGAGATCTACTGCAACTGACACCTGTAAAAGGACAACCGGTATTTAAAACACTTGCCCATGAAGATACCAGAAAGTCTCTTGGCAGTGTTGGTAATGTGAACATTTGGAGTAATTTTGAATACAAAGAACTGACAACAAATATGCGATAGGCAAATGATGCTGAATATGGAAGTATTGTTCAAGATATAAGAATTGGAATTCTTTCAAAACTAGGGAAAGAAGCTTTGGAGAGTCGATTACTTTGCAATGTCTTTCCAAATGAAAATGCAGTTCCTGCAAAAGTGTACGTGGAAATTGCTAAAAATAAGTCAGTGATTTGCTTAATGCCAACACTGCGTGAGTGTGCAATATTCAACGAAGAATTATTAAAATTGGAAAATGAAGAAATTGTAAAAATGGAAGCCATGGATAAAATACTGCATCAAGGAATCACTATTATTTTGACGGGTAAGTTGAGATCAAAACTGGATTGTTTAGAAAAACAATATCTAAAACTGCTGGTTTGGAAAAGACACTGTATGCGTGTGTAAACTGTCGGGTAATTTTAAGGCGTAATTTGGATGTAGAGAAAGGTTTAGTTAATGGTGCAATGGGCAAAGTGGTGGATTTTGTGAATTATCAGAAAAAAGAAGGAACTTGATCAGATTGATGAAGTTAAAGAAATTGGTCGTTGTTCAGTTTGTTTTTTGCTTGTTAAAGATTTATATGTCCGTAGGAAACAATTTCCATTTTCTCTGGCATATGCAGTGACTATTCATAAATCTCAAGGATTAAGTGTAGACAGTGCATTGGTGAACATTGAATCTACCGTATTTAAAGAGGGTATGGCATATGTTGCTTTGTCGCGAGTCAGAACATTATCTGGTTTATTTTTGATTGATTTTGATGAGACAAAGGTTACTGCAGATGCAAACTGTGTAAAAGAGTATAATAGGTTAAGAAGGGTGTATGCTCCAAATTTAGGTCAATATCCTGTATTTGAAAAGCGTGTGGTTGGTCGAAAAAGAAGGTTAGAGAATATCTGTTCTGAAGGTGTCAAGAAAAGAAAAGACCAAGATAATGTTGTGATTGCAGGTAAAAATGAATTGAACACTGTTGGAGAGATTGTTGGTTATCAGTTTGAAAATAGTTCTGGTGTCAACTGCTATGCTAATGTAGGGGTCAATGTTGTTTTTTATCTTGAAGTTTTGCAAGAACAAATTATGGAGAATCGGCAAAAAAGATTTTGTTCTCTGTTGCATTCTGTTTATGAAAAGTTGACAACAGATAGAAGTAAAATACAATCTGTTTCAGATGTTCGTAGTCCTTTGGATGTGTGTTCTGGTTCTACACAATTTACACAAAATATCCAACAAGATGCTCAGGAATTGTTTATGTATATGCTTACCATTTTTGAAAATGAAGGTGTAGAAATAGAAAATATGTTTTGCCTTTCTTACAAATGGGAACATTATTGTGAAAATTGCATGTATACATGTAGCACCAATATAGATAGATAGAGAGAGATTTCTGTATTTAACATTATCAGACTGTAAATCAGTGTATTTCAATAAATTAGTGAAATTTGCAATTCAAAACATGGAGTGTAGCCAATGTAAATCAGAAATGTTATCCACATTATTCTTAACAAAATATGGAAAATACATAATTTTAATGATGCAACGTTGTACAGCTGACGGAAGAAAATTGGATACTTTAATAAAACTATTTGTAGCAGCACAACTATCAATATCAGGAAGGACTTTTGTAGCAATTGCAATCATTTTCCATGATGGACCTTCCACCACATCTGGACATTACACTGCCTATCTAAAATGTGACAAAGGCTGGACACTTTGTAATGATGCCCAGTTGGTTTTCAAACAACATTTGCCTAGTGAATTACCAAATTCCTACCTAATATTTTTAAAGCCAAAGTTTTAGGAAGATAATTCACTCTCTGAGGAATGTATTATTATAATTTAATAGGACTACCATTGGACAATTTACATAAAGAAGAAGTGCAAAAATACCATTTGGCCTCAAGGAAAGTACATTTTTGAATTATGGACTTTTTGGTGGTCATTTATTCGGTGATTATTTTAATGCGGCAACATTTACAGTTTTTATAAGTTAAAGTTTTAAAATTTTGTAATCTGTAAGCATCTCATATATGTATGATTTGTATTTTCTGGTATTTTACTGAGAATAGTATGTTGTTTTTTGTTTAACAATCTTTCTGATTGTTTTATTTTTGCCCGCTGTTAAGTGATGAGTACGATTGAAATCACTATTTGTGAAATTCAATATATTCTGAGAACAGTGAAAAAGGCAAACTAATTACTTTGTGGAAATTATGCTGTGTTGTAAAAAATGTATTATTACATGTTATATATTTTTTTCTTTTCTTTCACAGATCCAAATTTTAAAATAAGCAATTTTTAAGAATTTAGATTTGAATGAAAATGTGAAAAAAATGTGTACCATTTTTTATTCCTATTACTGTGAAGGTAAGTTTAACTAAGTCTCAATATGCAGAATGAGGAGGTCTGCAAGAAGCTACAAAGTGGAAACATGTTTCTAAAAACACTCTGTTTATACCTATGTAGTTTTGAAATCTGACCATAATCAGATATCATGTGACCTGCAAAAAAAGAGATTTGAGGGGTTCATAATATTTCCTATTTTAGCTATTGAAGGACCGCAATTATTTCAATCATTCTTGTTTGAACATCTTTGCAGACAAAACTCTGTGCTTACCTTTTATCATTTGCAAGGAATTTTAAAAACGGAAATATGTCACTTTTTGTACCATAGTTATTGTGTAAGATACACTTTCATATTTACAAAGAGAGGAAAAGGCACTCTGTGCACTTTTTATACTCCATGTAAATACAACCTCATTATGCAGACCACTTTGCGTTGATAGGATGTTCTATAAGTGTTGTTGTGCATGATTGCACTGAATACTCATAGAACAAGACACATGTCTAGATTTATCAGAAATCATTAATCCCGATATGTGTGTGAATGGTGCACCATTCTAAAATTGGTGTAGGAAAGCACAACAAGGAGAATTGTTATCATTTCTCCACATTTTTATATCTTCAATGCATACTGAAATGTTCAGCATACATTGAAGGAGAAAAATGCATTTTCTCATTGTTTTTGTGCAGGAAGGTGTGTCTTCCTGCAGTAAAACAAACAGCACATGACACAGATATCCTTGCACTGTGGTGCAAGGGTGTCTGTGTCACCACATGGCTGCAGTTTAAGCAGCCGTGCAGACAGAAGCATAGATTTGCAACATATTTATGTACATATGTTGCATCCCTGTGCTTCGGAAGTACTACAGCACACTACAGTTAAAGAGGTTACTGTGTGATGCTGCAGCACTTCCTCATACTTCTGCACTTATACATTCACCTTATGCTACTAATGCATTCATTCAGTCAATTACGTACTACACATACATTCATCTAAACTAACACTAACAAAGAAATTTAGCTCTTTTTATAATTTTTTGGGGGTTTTCTGAACAATTTTTACATTTTTTGGTTTTTCTGCAAAAAACAAAACAAAAAACAAAACAGGAGAAACCAAACAATGAACTTCAGGGAACAATAAAAAAAACAAAAAAAAAACTAGCAAATGTGACTTTCTTGGCGGCGGCAGATCAGATCGATCGACTGCTCACCATAGCACAAAGTCGCATTGCACTGTCTTAGTGCAGAGCACTTTTAAAAATTGAAATTGAGGACGGATGTCCAAGGTTTGGGCTGGTGGATGCACTCTTGATGTGCTCGGCTGCGATGAGGTGAATGGCGCAGGAGTAAGAGTGTTTCTCATCTGTCGGCACTCTTCTCGTGCAAGATTGTTCGGATGAAGGGTCCTCATGTGCTTCATCATACTTACCGTACCGCAAGATTATTTCTTGTTAGGATCCCCTCGCGACATGATTCTTTGCAAATCTTGCACGTGACCAAGGTGGCATTGGTCTTATTCTGCCCCTTGGGAAAAGTAAAAAATTTCCACACCACTGAAGAAAAACGTTTTTTGGGTGGTATCTCCGCCAAAAATTCATCCTCAGAACTATGAGGTGATGCAGGTGATGCCTGCTGCCCTGAAGCCATTTTTGATTGAAAAAAGTTAGAGCTAAGTGTAAACTTAGTCTAAAAAATCTTCTTCTCTCCAAAGAGATGGTGCTCTAAAGAAGGTCAAAGAAGAATGATTGAAATGGGTGGGGTCTTGCAATAGTTAGAAGAGGAAGTGTAATGAACCAATCAAATCTCTTTTTTTGCAGGTCACATGGAATCTGCGCACCCTGCGCTTACGCAGCACGCACCCAGCGCGCATCCGCGAAATTGAATAAAAAAAAATTATAGGATTAGATGTAAAAATATTTTAGTTTTAAGACTAGTTTACAGTTTGTCTTCAATTAATATTCACAAGAAATACATACATATGTTTTTTTAAATGTTAAATACTTCGCGGGATCCGCGCACCTACCGCGTCATAGACGCAGATGACGCATCGCGGAAGCGCGTAAATGTCGCGTTACGTACATCGAACGTGTCGCTTATAGGCTGGGAGTCGCGTACCGGTCGCGTTGCGATCGCGCACTAAACACGTACCCGACGCATACCATGCACGGATGCTATCGCGTAGGGATCGGGAACGGTGCACTTAGGGTGCGCGGATCCAAAAACATTGAAAAAAATATATAAAATAAAGTTTTGCACATATAGTTAAAAAAATATTTTGAAAAATATGAAAAAATATGTTTGAAAAACCCATTAAGTTCAAATAATATTTTTTAATTTTTAAAAGAATTAATTGAAAAAATAAGTTTAAAAAATAGTGATAAAAAAGTATTTATAAAAAAATGTAATTAATAAAATTGATACACTGAATTTGAAAAATATACAAATCCAATCAAAATCATTACACATGATATCTTCAGAGATAAGTTATAGATAGGAATTAGCATTTAAAAAACCTTTGAAATTCACTGAAAAAACCATAGGTTTCATGCACGTTATAGTTAGGAATTGGCATTTAAAAAACCTTTGAAATTCACTGAAAAAACCAAAGGTTTCAGGGGCAATATAGTTAGCTGGATATTTCCCTCGTTCAAAACCCTAGAAATTCCCCTGTTATAGTTAGTTCAGCTAACTATAACTCGCGCTCCTGATGACGTCACATATTACATCACTCATGACATGGTCAGTGACATCACTGATGACATCTCTGATGACATCTCAAATGACATCATTGATGACATCACTGATGACGTCATCCATGTGATAAATTAGTGCATCTTCTCACACCCTAATATAACCTTTGATACACCGACTCAAAATTTTAGACGGCCATTTTGAAAACCATAGATACTCCAATACCAATAACTACATACCCACTCATTGACTCTTAGGTGTACATACACCTCCACTCACTCACCTGTACAGTCACTCATACTTACAGTCACTCAGTACAGGACAATCATATGCATTTATACACCTATATAGACACTCACACACCGACAATCATCCATTGAGGTACTGACACACCTAGTCAGTCATGCATATATTTAATTACAGTCCAATTAACTCACCTAAAAAGTTAATCACACTCAAGTTCACTTACTCATAAAAATACTAACAAATTCTGACGCTCTTATACAATTACTGATACAATCACACACTCATCCATACAGCCACTCCCAAAATCACACATTCTCACATATAAATAGCTATATACTCTTACACACATATACACTGCGTTTCACATATGTAGTTACTGACACATGTACAACTGAGATTCATTCAATCACTAACACACCCTTACATACAGTCACCCAACCATACAGTCCATCAGAGATGCACTCTTAAAACCATGCACCCACTTAATCACCCACTCACACATCTATGCACAGAGTCACACACACCCTACCCACACAAACACTCAGGCACCCATACAGATACTCAGACAACCAATCAATAACCCATATAGACACTCATATAGCTATTCACAAAACCATGCAGTCACTTATACACCAACACACAGACACATACAGACATTCTGTCAGGATCCCTAATGTGAGTTCCAAAACGAAGCGCAAGGAATTAAGTTCTATGGGCGCTTCAATCTTGAATGGGTTTCAATGGTCGAGTTTGTGGCATGCCCGCATTTCCAAGATGGCCGCGCAGACGCTGGGGTCGGCGGTCTAGTTGCTAACAGATCTAGAGGGAGACGATGTGACGCGCGCGCGCCTGAGGTAGTGCGCACTTCACCAAGATTTTTCCTCAGAGAAGACGTGTTAGAGAGAGTTCCCAGTTCTGAAGAGAATACCTTGTCGAAGAAGTTTTCCAGAGTGACGCAAGAGAGTTGTGTCGATACTTACCGAAGAGAACAGAAAAAGCCGTAGAGTCCGTAGAGGCAACTTACTGAGAGTAGAGTTTGGAGTTTTCCTCGTCGCTCCAGGAAACGAGATACGACTTCTACAGCACCTGAAGAGAAGACAGAAGAAAGCTAAGTGAATTATTGATAGATAATCTAAGGTCACATAAATGATAAGTAGTGTTGGGTGACGCAATAAGTAAAGACTTACCAGGGACAGCAGAGATCAGTATACCGAGTCCAGAAAAGAAAAGAAGTATATTGCAGTATTACTGAAGAGGTTACTAAGGGAAAAAAGTATAAAAGACTATAAGAACAGCCAACTAAGAAAGTAAGGAATAAAACTTACCTGAGCCATAACCATTCGCAGTAACCATAGGAGAGGAAGCAACTGGAGAAGTTAAAGCACAAAGAATCATCTAGAAGTCTACAGTTAATAGTATAGCTAGAAGCAAGAAAAGAAAGAAGAGAAACCACGAGAAGAAAGATTGATGGTAGGTCAAAAGAGAGAGTTAAAAGATATTAAGACTACAAGATAAAAAGGTATAATAAAACGAATATATGTTTTACAGATAATTAGTGACATCAATAACAAGAAAGAAGAAAAAGGCAGAGTTGAACAAGAAGAGAGGCACAGAGTTCAGGATACTTGGGTAGGTAGGAAACACCATTAGAGAAAAGAAGAAAAGTGACAGAATAGAGTAGAGGAGGAATAATAATATAATGTTGTGTGCTTAGTTACCTCAGGAATCTTCAGTAGCGGAGAGATAGCTGAAGAAGAATTCCAGATAGGAAAACCAGAAGGTCCAGAACCAGTCTCTTCTCTCATTTGTTATTTTATCCAATTCCCCCTTCCCCCTTGCTGATCAGTTAGAGCCAAAGACATTTCTTGGGGCTGAGTGATTAGTAGTGGGAGTCGGGAAGCTAGCAGCTTCTGTTCCTGTGCAAGACAACGGCAACCAGTGGGAAGCTGAAGGTGAGCCTTGACAGAGTGAAGTGCCCACGTATTAATCTTGCACCCGAACAGAAAAGAAAATGGTTGAGGGAATACATTTACAGACTTTAGGGTCAGTCCTAGAGGCGATACAAAAGGAATTGGTAGGAGTTAAGGAAGAGAATCAAAGTCTAAGGCAGGAGGTCATGAATTCTAGGAAAGAGACGGCAGAATTAGCACAGAGGATAAGACAACCTTATTCAACTGGAAGGGAGGGTCCCACCACTTCAATGGGAGAGACAAATAAGCTAACAACGCAAGTAATACATTCCTTGTCGCCAGTAATACCGTTGGCAGCACCAGAGAGGTTTAGCGGGGACCCACAAAAAGCGCAGGTGTTTATTACACAATGTTCACTACATTTTTTGTGTCGCCCTTCTATCTTTCCTGATGCGCAGTCGAAAGTAGCCTTCATTTTGTCATATTTAAGTGGAGATGCAGCAGCATGGTCGATGCCGATAGTCTCATGAGATGATCCATTATTGCAGAATTTTGATGAGTTCAAGAAAGAATTTTTGAGAATCTTTGACCGAAGACGAATCTCTCAAGCAGTAGATAACGAGCTCTTGGAATTGAAGCAGGGAAATAGAGACTTAGTGGCTTATCTAGCTCATTTCAACAAACTTGTAATGGAGACTGATTGGCCGGAGAACAAGAGGACAGCAATATTTTATCGAGGGTTGCGAGATGAATTAAAAGATGGCTTGGCTCAAATACCGAATCGTCCAACTGAAATTTCCGCCCTGATAGACCTAGTGCTAGAACTGGATTTCCGGCAGGGAGAGAGAAGAGGAGAGAGAAGACGAGAGTACAGAAGTACGGTTCCGCGATTCGATCGAGCTAAGGCTGAAACAGGAAGGAGTACGGAAGGAACCACAGGATCTGAACCTATGCAAATAGGAACGATTCGAGGACCGCTCACAAAGGAGGAGAAGGAGAAGAGGCGAGCCAACAACTTATGCATGTATTGTGGATCTAGTGGGCATTTTGTGCGAAATTGTCCAAAAAAGCCAAAGGGTTCATTTAAGCCGAAGGAAAACTCGCAGCACCACCTGTAGAAGGAGTTGTGCAGGTGGATGCGAATCAGAAATCAACTCCTCAGGAACATCGGCTGGCGAATACATTACAGTCGTCTTCGCCTCATTTGATTTTATCTTTGACAATCCGTTTTCGTGAAAAAATAATGAAAGGAGTGACTGTGATGGTGGACTCAGGAGCCACAGGTAATTTCTGCGATCAGAAATTCGCGACTAAGATTGGGCTGCAAGCAATTGCCAAGGCTAAAAGTGAACCAGTTCGAGCAATCGATGGTACCAATCTATCCTCAGGACCAATCACGAGTCACACAGAGTTGATAGAGCTGATTCAAGAAGATGGGCATAGAGAAGCTATGCACTTTAATTTAATTGATGCCCCCCAATTTCAACTTATATTGGGGCTTCCTTGGCTCACAGAGCACAATCCTTCAATCAATTGGAGCAACAGAACAATTGAAATGAACTCGGCATATTGTAGAGAGAACTGTTTTGGGGCCTACGAGGCAACGAGTAAACAGAACCCGGCTCATGCCTTATGTTCAGCGGAAGTCTCTGTGTGCGTAATAAATACTCAAAAAATTCCACAAGAATATCAAGATTTCGAGGACGTTTTCAACGAACAGGAAGCAGAGCAACTGCCGCCTCATCGTGTTTACGACTGCAAAATAGACTTGGAGCCAGGGGCAAATTTGCCTTGCAGCTGAGTGTACCCCTTGACGGAACAAGAGAATCATCACCTAAAGGAGTATATCGACAAGTATCTGGCCAATGGATTTATACGCCCTTCCCAATCGCCGGTGTCCTAAATTGAATAACAAAGAAGAACAGCTATCCTCTTCCCCTTATCTCCGTCTTGTTGGACCAGATCAAAGGAGCAAAGATGTTCACGAAGTTGGATTTAAGGGGAGCTTATCACCTTATTCGAGTTAGAGAGGGAGACGAGTGGAAGACGGCCTTCAGA
Source organism: Triturus cristatus (assembly GCF_964204655.1). Lineage (NCBI taxonomy): Eukaryota > Metazoa > Chordata > Amphibia > Caudata > Salamandridae > Triturus > Triturus cristatus. Next base: position 421,516,467 of record NC_140592.1, on the reverse strand, counting down.
ACACGCTTGGGACTATTTGAATACCAGGTGATGCCCTATGGGTTGTGTAATGCGCCTGCAGCATTCCAACACTTCATAAATGATGTGCTCAGTGAATTCATTGATCAATGTGTAATTGTGTATATTGACGATATACTAATCTACTCAACGAATACGCAGGAGCATCAAACACAAGTTCGAGGAGTTTTGCAGAAATTGCGAGAGAACAAACTATTTGTCAAGTTGGAGAAAAATGCTTTTGGAGTTCCACAGGTAGAGTTCTTGGGCTTTGTAATCTCGCCAGCAGGCATTCATATGGACAAACTAAAGATTCAGGCCGTACAAGAATGGAAGTCGCCCACTTTTGTGAAAGAAGTCCAAGCGTTTATTGGGTTCGCCAATTTCTATCGGAGATTTATTGGAGAATTTTCCCGACGAATACTACCTTTGACGCGACTACTGAAGAAGGGAACACGATTCGAATGGTCGGAGGAAGCAGAGCAAGCCTTTAAAGATTTGAAGATAGAGTTCACCACTGCGCCAATCCTCCTTCATGCCGATCCGATGGAGCCCTTTTATGTCAAGACAGATGCTTCGGACCTTGCGATTGGTGGGGTTCTATCTCAAAGGAATAAGGAAACGGGCCAGTTACACCCGGTGGCTTATCGGTCCAGGAAGTTGACACCAGCAGAAATCAATTATACGATTACAGAAAAAGAGTTGCTGGCGATAAAAGACGCCTTCAAGGAGTGGAGACATTATCTAATGGGGGCCCACCATGTGGTAACAGTCTACACGGACCATCGGAACTTAAAATTCCTGAAGTCAGCCAGAACATTGACACCTCGCCAACTCCGTTGGTCTCTGTACTTTGCCGATTACGATTTTGTGATAACCTATCGGCCGGGGGCACAGAATGGAAAGGCGGATGCTTTGTCTAGGTTGGGAACCGGAGAAGAAAGAAGTCCACTAAGCGCTCAAGTGATCATACCTGATACCAAGATTATAGGCGCCACTGATATACTGAACTTTAAGGAAAAGGTAATCCAAGCTCTAACCCCAGAAGAGATGTAGAGATGGGCGCAACTAGAATCTGGAAGAGAAGTTTGCGATGAATTACCATTTAAAGAAGGTGCATTGTATTTGCCGACTATAGCATTGCAGAAGCAAGTCTTGCAGGAATGCCATGATCATCTGTTGGCTGGCCCCAAGGGAGAGTCCAAGACAGCCGACCTAATTAAAAGAAAGTATTGGTGGCCACAGATGAGTAGGACCACGCCCCCTTTGCTGTGTTTGGATCTTGTTCGTAACGGCCACTCGGCACCAGCTCCATTGACCGGTTTTCAAGGAAGCGTTTCTCTGGATGACTTCGACGTGTTCTTGGATTACCGGAGTTTCGCTGGAATTGTACTGAACCTCCCACGCTTGAAACGCGCTCCCGGATTACTCTTGCCTACAGCCCGAAGTCGCGCGTGTGAAAGGTTTCCTGCTACTTTGTATCCAGCCTCTTCCCGACAGCGCTACTTTGTAACCAGCCTCTACCCGGCAGCGTAGAGACGGCTCTAATTGATCGGCGTTTTGATTGCCAGCGCAGGTAAGCGCTATTGAACTCGTTAATTTCTGCACCACCTATAAAGCCTTAAAATCATGGTACAGAGACTCTTGTGGTTACACGCTATCACTTCAAATCTTCTAAGAAGTGTTTATGTGATACTTGGATGAAGCCACGCAGCGCCTGTGCAAACAGTCACATTTCTTGCATAGACTCTCAGTGTACAACACAATATCGAAGTGGAGAAAGGACTAATGAACTAATATACTGTTTGGGGAACACTAGAGACAGCGCATTGTAAGACGCTGTATTCCTACTACTTGAGTGGGAGCTGACTGGCCAAAACAGATTGTCAGGTGATTGCCTCTTCCTGGCAACGGCATCGCTACGCTTGGGTCCCTGAGGTCAGTATGAGGGACCTCCTAGCCTCCTAGCAAAACTGCCATTGCCGTTGCCGTTTTGGATTTCCTGAGGACACTCAGCGCAACTTTCTCCACGCAACGTGCGGGTCCCGCTTCGCAGAGGGGCGCTTTCCTTCCCGGGCTGAAGCTGCTGCTCGGGTAAAACAGGGGCTGAGGGCTGCGAGCAAGAGGGCTGGGACTCCATCTCTCAGGAGTCCCAGGAACCCGCGCCCGCTCCACCTGGCTGCTCTCCCTCCCCGCCCCGCCCCCAATGACCGGGTGAACAAATACCGGCTTGCCTTGTACTCCGTGGGACCTCCTAGCAAACCTGCCATTGCCATTTTGGATTTCCTGAGGACACTCAGCGCAACTTTCTCCACACCTCGCGGAACCCGCTGCGCGGGTCCCGCTTCGCAGAGGGGCGCTTTCCTTCCCGGGCTGAAGCTGCTGCTGGGGTAAAATAGGGGCTGAGGGCTGCGAGCAAGAGGGCTGGGACTCCATTTCCCAGGAGTCCCAGGAACCCGCTCCCGCTCCACCTGGGCTGCTCTCCCTCCCCGCCCCGCCCCCAACGACCTGCCCATCACCACAACAGCCATAAAATAACGCGTGCTTACCGCTGCGCGGGAGCTCGCCGGGAGAAGCCCGGGACAAGGGCGGGACCGTCTAAGGCCGTCCAAGGACGATCAAGGTTGGGTCGGGGCTACTCCCTTTATCAGTGATCCCAGATCTCTTACTTTAAACTGTTTGGTTGTAAGTTATAGCACTATATATTTAGTTGTTTCCTAGAACCCACATGATGTCCTTGCGCTCAGGGAAGGGTAGACAGGTCACCGTAAAAACGAACAATGGGAAAGCAACTGGAACTTTAGACGATTTTATAACTCGGGCAACTGTGATCTTAGAAAAAGAAATCGCCCTTACCGAAAAGCGTTTGTCCCTAGATCTAATAACAGGCAAACGCTCATCCTTGGGAGATATTGCCTCTAAAATTACCCCCAATAAGGCACCCACTCCCGAGAAAAGTGCAGATAGTGCAGATAGCAACCTAGAGGCTAGTCCAAATCTAGTGGCACTCTCTGACTCCCAGACAATCACGATAGCAGACCCAGGGGACTCCCAAGCTGAAGCACCCACACTCACTCCTATACCTATTTCATCAGGTATCACGGGGGATAACGCCTTAGACGGCAATTTGAGCAATAATGGGCCCATCCACATACAAGATCATGTAGTAGCCTGTGAGCGGGAACCAAACAATCCGAACAAACGTAAAAGAGGGGGAAACCATAGAAAAGGAACCAGATCCAAGTCAGCGAAGCCAGCACCACCTAAAGTTCTGACAAATCCAACTAAACAAAAGGGCACCCACCCAGTCGACGCGGGACAGAAAATTTTCTCTCTTAACACCAATAATAATGACCGACTTTTGAGGGAAATTGAGAAATCGGTTCAGATGCTCTTGCTGCCTGTTCTAGAGAAAATTCAAATTGTTAATCTAAAATTAGACCAATTGGAACACCTTATCTCTCTTAACACCAACTCCCTTGAAACTCTAGTAACTAAAAATAAATCACTCGAGGTGGGGGGTACTAATAACAATAACAAAAACAGTAACGCCAATAATAGTAATTCAAAAAAAGGGGGAGAGAATAAAAATGCCAGTAAAACACCTAAAACACTTATAACTGGTGACCCTAAGGCAGCACCGGTCCCCTTAGTACGAACAAAACCTGTTCCATTAGCTCGTACTAAACTTGCAGTGGCGGGCACTGTGGGGCCCCCTAGTCAAAATATGGGTAGTACAGTACTAACACCAGAAGTTATTACTTCTAAACAGGGAACTACCCAAGGGCCAAAACAAACATCTTCGCAGGGGCCTGCAGCAAACAATGACAACGAGAGAGCACATAAAAGGAAAACACCACCTGTAAACTTGCCCCCAGACTCAGCTCCTTTTATGGTAATACTCACAGGAGTACCCCCAGTTTTGTCTAATAAAACGGAATCAAACCAGGAGTTAAAAAACAAAGTAATATCCTGGCTCAATAATAACAGACCACTCCCTCCTGATTCTAAAACAAAAATACTTAGTGTACTGTGGAAATGTGGATTTTCCTGATCAGTTATGTCCCCTATCTTGGACCCCAACGGTTCTATATACATGTTACAAGTACATGTATGTTCCCTCCAGTTCCAGTTTCTAAGACGCAAACATATGTGTGTCTACCGTCAACATGTTCTCTGTCAGATCCGCCATCAATGGGCTGGATATTCGATTCCTAGGTATGACAGGCCACCGACTTTATATGGCTAAGTTACTCCATTTTTACAGTTCAGGCGAGTAGGCCCGATTCTGTCCTCAAAGCCTTTCCCTGCTCTCTGTCTCTGACAGCTTCAGCTTGAGCTCGCATCTGTATCCATGAACTTTGTCCTACCCCCTGTGCAGCTAACGGTGCCTGCCTCGGCCAGTTTTCGCCTGTCTGCCAAGAAGTTGTATTTCACCTTCGAATTATCTATTTTGCTCTCCAGCCGATGCATTCCTGTCCAGTGATTTAGGTAAACATTTCCTTTAGCTCACAAGCAAGGGACTCAGCCTTTCCGTCCTCCTGCAAGTGATTCATAGCCCTGTTGCCATGGAAAGTTTTCTATCCCTCGCATCTCATATAGACACTTAGACGCTTGTACACGTACACAGTCAGTATAGAATAGATTCTGTCCGAGAGTCTCTTCCTTGTGGATAACATAGTTCTTTAAACATAGGATGTTAGATATGATTTGGGATTAGGTTGACTTGACCCCCAGACTTCTCGTCTCCACATGTAGAGCTAAATGTCAAGTCCCCTTCACCCCCTAGTTGCACGTCAATTACACGTCATGCTGCCGCGCGCGCATCTATGCCAAGTATTATCTTATAGATCCACCTATGTCTGATAATTCTAACCAATCATGTTTCTTTTATTCCTTATTACGCCTAGTTTCGATTATGTCACTGTTTTGTCACTTTTCTTATCAAATGTTACGCCTTCTACATTCGTTTCATTGTAATGCACTTATTATAAAAATACATGTCTGTCAATGAATTATTGTACTTCACTTCCTGAACCCTCGTGGTGACGGAACCTGAAGGCCGCGACTCGAGTCGGCCATTTTGAATGGAATAAAGCCCATTAGAAAACCTCTTATACCACGGATTCTGCCTCTTGTTATTTTGAGCTATTTTACTTTATTTAAGATCCCGTATGAAATTCAGTCCGGTATATTTTATTTACCACAGAATGGCGCCCGAACAGGGACACTTTCTCATCTCACGCGCCGGCGGTGCGTTGCAGGCCCGGTCTCCTGCCACAGCTGGACGGACCATAAACGCGTACCAGCAGGATTTCCTGTAAGCTCCCTCCGGTCAAGCGGGGGCGACTGAGGCTGCGATCAACCCAGACGAGGCGGTGAGAAGTGCGAAGTATCCCGACCAGAGCCTAGCTGAGAGAGCAAGATCCGAGGTATACAGAGGCCCACCAGGTTTTCCGAAATCCCGACGTCCAGAGGGTCCGATGTCCGCAGTTATCGAGTCCTGTCCATTCTCTGAGGCCTTCCGTTTCAAGGAGCTACTCGGTGAGTACCATCGCCGGGGAGGCGTGTTGACGCGCACATAGGTTGTGCCGGTCAAGACGGATTTGGGTACACAAATCCGGTCTGCACTGTTTAGCAGTGTATATGTACTGTTTAGCAGTATATCAAGTATTCCGAAGTATTCAGTTATTGTCAAGAATTCAGCGTGGTGATTAGTTAGGCAGACTGTCATCATTGTCGATCATTGTTATAATGTTTAATGTTTAATGTTTAAAGTATTCAGAAATGTCTTGCATATTGTGGTATGAATGACCGTTCATTGTTCACTGTTCATTTATGGTGTTTTTCGTATTAAGAAAATTCAAGAGTAAGTATCAGATCAGTTGTCAATATGCCGCTCTTCTCGAAGTTAAGACAGATTACTACCAGAAAAGGGGTGCTTGAAGAAGCAGTTCCTATTCCTCCTAGGGACACTCCAGGGCATTTTATGTACCATAAACATGGCTTAGATGCCATATTGTTTCTTGATCTATGGGTAGATTATACCAAAGGATTACCGGAAAGTCAAAGGTGGCCCATAGCGGGAACCTGGGATGCAGAGTGCATCATGAAAGTGGAGGAAGAGTTATGGAAAAGAAAGGTCAGACAGTCACAGAAAGACGCTGTTGAGTTATGGCGTAAAGAATCTCATAGACGAACAGAAAAAGCACGTAGACAAGAAGAGAGGAGTAAAGAAAGTTCAAATAAAGTTCAAGAAAATCTATTAATTGAGGAAGGTATCCGAGTGAGATCAGAACAAGTAAATAGACAAAGAAATGCTCTTATGAATGGTATGTATCCCCTACTAGCCGAAGGACTACCTAAGGCTGTTACAGAGATGCCAAAAGACTTGCCACCCCCATTATTTCCAATTAAGGTACATCCAAAGGGGCATCCCAGAACCGCAGAAGATGTTTTTCTTTCCTCATATCTAGATGACGCAGCTCCCGAGTATGCTAACGCCGCACCACATAGACCGACTGGCGGAGGGGTTCAACGTCAGGATCAGGTATCTGTCCCCGTGCAACAGCAAGTTCCGACACAAGCGTCGGCAAGCACATCTGTTTCCGCATCTGTCTCCACAGTCGACTCTACAGAGGTATCGACACCCATAGTTGCTGTGTCACGTTCAACGAACCCATTCACACCCGACGCCCCAGATAGGGCCACGGGAGGTGCTAGCAGTACTTTTACACCACCTAGAATAAATAAACTTGTCTTTCAAGAGTCAGCACATTCACGTACACCTAAATTCGTAAGTGAACGTACGCTTAAGGAACTCCTTGTAAATTGTAGATATGACCCGGTGGTTGGTAAAGAGGACGAAATGGTCCTGGCATCATTACGTATCAGGCGAGCCGCAGAGTATTTAGCGAGGTTACCAGGGATGACTACGCATCTAGATAACATATATCATTTTGTTCAAACAGGACGAGATCCAGGATGTATTAACAGAGCTATGGAATTCCAGAAAGTAGAGATACAGGGGGAACTGTTACGTTTCCTCATAAACTGTGTAATCAGAAATCAAGATCGTCCGGGGGTAGACCCGAATGCAATGCTTATTCTTACAAGATGGAGTCAGAATATATCAGAAGGGAGACCCGATAAGCAAAATTGTATAATAGCCATGTGCCGAAAAATACGTAAAGAAATAGAGCGTATTCATGAAGAGAGATTGGGAACAGACGAGTTTGAGCAAGATGAAGTGTCCGAATCAGGGAATTCCGCAAGACAGTCAGAGACCATAGCCTATGTAGGCAAAGGAAGATACTGTGAAAATACTAGATGTTTTTCTGATCCCATACACTCTGTATGTCCAAATAATAGCAGAACGTATCCGACGCCTGTAATAAATCTGAAATCTCCTGAACATTCGTTTCAAGCCGCAGATAAAATACTACGAGAACGAAGAGGTTACCACCTCCTCGATTCCATGGATGAGCAAGAATTAGCCAGATCAGCCGTTCACTGGATTGACAGTCCTGAAAAATACGGTGATGAGACCGTAGCACACACGTTTCTCAATCTCAGTACAGATGAACAACGCTTAGCTGGAATCTATATGATTCAGCAACTCCTCATATTATATAAGTGCCAACATGCTGACCCTGGTCCTTTACCTGATATATTAACGGAACTACTCACAAACAGATGGAGAGGTTCTAGTAACAAGCTAATTAAAGAGATATTAGTGTCACGTAAACAGTATGTCCTTTTTGTAAGTCCGGATTCTCTCTCGCTGCCCCACAGAGAAAGAACGCCGTACTATATGGATAGACAAAATCCTTTACGAGAAGTGCACCCAATAAAAGGCGAAGACAATGAGTTTCACCGTGTATTTGTTTACACACCCATATCAAAAATGGAATTATTAGAAATGAAGAAAGTAGTACCTAGTCATGACAAAGACCCAGCGGGTTTCCACCGAGAAATTAAAGACATGTTACTGATGGGAGAGTACACCTTTCCTGATATTATGACGATATTAAAGGTGCTTTTGCCTGCTGGCATTTATGAAAAACTGAAAGAAAAAGAGTGGGAAGTAGGAGACCAAAGGATAGACTGGACAGCATTAGCAGAGGAAGAAAGGAGCCGAACTGCAGGTTCGGGGCTCGGAGATAAAGTTAAACTGTTACCAGGTTTACTAGTACAGGTACTGCCACGTTTATTAACTACAAAAAAGGAAGATTGGGGTGCAATCACAGCCTGTAAACAAAAGCAAGATGAAGACACAAGCGATTATTATGCTCGATTTGAAAAATGTTTTGGTATAAATAGTGGTATAAAAGCAAGTAGTGACTCATATCCACATTTATTTGTGACAAAATTAGTGGAAAATGCATTGCCTCCAGTGAAGAATAGAATATTGAAATTCGAGAGTACCTGGCAAAGTAACACTCCGTCGCAAATGCTACAAATGTTACAGTATCATCACAATAGAATTAGGGATGAACAAGAACACGAGCATAGACGCATGAAGGATACAAAAATGAAAATGCTAGTTTCTCAGACAGTACCAGCAGATGGTCACAAAAGGGGTGTGACACATTCTGGTGATTCTGCAGTTCCTGTAAAAGGAACCTGCAATTACTGTAAACAACTAGGCCATTATGTACACGATTGTCCAGTCCTGAAACGTAATATAGCTACAGGTATTGCAAAAGAGAGACCACGATTAGTTAGACAAGATCAGAATGAACAAGGAGCTATGCAGCATGGACAGTCCATGCCAGCTCAGCAACAGTCCATGCCAGCCTCACAGCAACCCATACAGTTTGTGCCAGCTGCACCACCGTTGCCTGCTACTGCCACACAAACCACAACACGACAAATGTATCAGACTGCACAGTATGAATACCCTGAATATCAGCGCTACGCATGAACAAGCCTAGAGAGGGAAATCGACTTACCGCTTATCGAGATTCCTGTAGATCAAGAAGGACCTTATGTACATAGTGAATTATTAGGTCAAGATAGAAAATTCTTACTCGATACAGGGGCAAGTCGAACAACTATAAAACGTAGTGAAGTTCCAGGGGCACCCCTCTCAGGCTCTCAAAATGTTTCCCTTGGTTTTTCAGGAAAACCTATTGTTAATGAAGTATCACAGCCTCTACCACTTACGATAGGACCTTTGACACGAACTACAGATTTATTGCTTACTAAATCATGCCCAGAAAATCTGTTAGGAATTAAAACTCTGAAAGCACTAGGAGCCATAATATGTTGTTCTCCAGAAGGAGTAAGGTTGTTTTTACGTGATTTTAAAGGTCACTATGTGTCTAGAGACATGGATCCCCGACTACAGACTTTACCAGTACATCTATGGGCACAAGGCCCTACGGATGTTGGCTGCATGAACATTACACCCTATCGAGTTACATTGAAAGCAGGAGTGGTACTACCACGAATGCGACAATACAAGTTACCGCATGATGCTGTAGTGGCTTTGTTGAAAATCATTGATGAGCTGATTGCCCAGGGAGTAGTTATAGAAACAGACTCCAATATATGTAATTCACCGATAATTCCGATTCTTAAACGAACTGACCCTACTGCTCCGCCAGTATACCGATTGGTTATTGATTTGCGTGAACTAAACAAGTGTATTGTACCACAATTCCCTGTGGTCCCTGATATATCATCATTGTTGACAGCAATTGATTCCGAAGCAACATTCTTTACTGTAATTGATCTCAAGAATGCCTTTTTCAGCGTCCCAATAGATCCGGAAAGCCAATACTTGTTCGGATTCAGTTTAAATGGGCGCAGTTTTAAATTCTCACGCGCTCCCCAAGGATTCACAGAAAGCCCCAGCATCTACAGCCAAGCATTGAAACGAGAACTTGACAGTATCCACATGCCAGTCAATACTGCACTGCTTCAATATGTCGATGATCTGCTGATCACCGCAAGAAGCGAGCCAGAATGTGAAAAGGCTTCTCTGACAGTTTTACATTTCCTAGCCGACAAGGGGCACAAGGTGTCCCCTTCTAAGCTGCAATTCTGTGTTCAGCGAGTTATTTATCTTGGTCACTCGCTGTCCAAGGAGGGAAGGCAGCTTACACCAGATCGCATTCAGTTAATTGCTAACATGTCAATACCCCAGACACAGAAGGAGGTGCGGGCTTTCATAGGCCTCACTTCATATTGTAGGCAGTGGATCCCTCAGTACGCATTTCTAGCGAAACCACTTATTCAGTTAACCACACAGGAGGCAGCCACATCGACTGTTCTCCCTTGGACTCAGGAACATACACAAGCTTTTGAAAGCTTAAAGAAAGCTTTATGTCAAGCACCTGTTTTAGCAACGCCATGTTATAGCAAACATTTTACACTTTTTGTTACAGAACGCGAAGGTACTGCCTTGTCAGTACTCACTCAGGATCAAGCAGGATCACGCAAGCCATGTGCTTATTTTTCCAGTACATTAGATCCCGTAGCTCAGGCTTTGCCTGCATGCCTGAAATCAGTGGCAGCGACAGCTTTAGCAATCAGACAAAGCGATGCCATAGTATTGAGACACATTGTATAGATACTTTGTCAGCCCAAGCAGCAGAACTTATTGCTCTAACACAAGCCTGTATTCAAGCCACAAATAAGAAAGTTAATGTATACACTGACTCACGTTATGCATTCGGAGTTGTACACGACTTCGGCGTGCTGTGGCGAGAGAGAGGTTATTTAACGTCCCATGGTGCCCACATTCAGCACGGACCCCTCATTCATGCTTTGTTAGACGCAATACATCTACCCACTGCTATATCGATTATGAAATGTAAAGCACACACGAAGGTTACTGATACCATTTCTCAAGGCAATGATTTAGCTGACAAAACAGCTAAACAGACTGCTCAGAATCGCACATTAGACATGACAAAGCCAATAGTTCAGACACCAACACAGTGTATGACAATTAAGGATCCCGCACTTGATGTAATTGACATACAGACACATGCCACAGCAGAAGAAATAAAGAAGTGGACTGAACTAGGAGGGATCCAGACAGATCAAGGATGGATGACGAAGGAGAAATCTGTATGGTTTCTCCCTGATTCCATGGTTCAAGCCATTATAGCTACAGTTCACAGTCCAGCACATTTAGGAGAGAAGGCTATGCTAGACAGCATTCAGCACATTTGGTTCAATAAACATTTACGAGCAGCAGCTAAACAAAAAGTTCGTACCTGTATGATATGTTGTCAGTTTAATCCAGGAAAGAGTGTTTCCGTAGAGCAGGGTGGATTTCAGCCTCCTGACCATCCTTTTGAAGTCCTCCAGATGGATTATATTCAGATGGAACGTTGTCGAGGATTCAAATATGTTCTCGTAGTTGTCTGCGCTCTCTCCCGTTGGACAGAGGCGTATCCCGTATCAGATTACACTGCCTCGACTACTGCCAAGCAGCTAGTTCGAGAATTCTTCCCACGGTACGGTTTACCACGTGTTGTATATTCAGATAACGGTCAGCCTTTCTCATCCGAATTAATGAAACATGTCTCACTCTTGTTGGGATATCAGTGGAAATTCCACTGTGTCCGACACCCCGAGGCAGCAGGTCTCGTAGAAAGACATAACCAGACACTGAAAATCAGACTGTCCAAAATATGTAGAGAGAAAGGTGTCGACTGGATAGTAGCATTACCAGTTGCACTCTTTTACATGAGAATGGTAGCACACTCTAGAACAGGGCTATCCCCGTATGAGGTGATCTTTGGTAGACCACCGAATATGTGGGGGACGCCTATACCACGCAAAATAACTGACATTGACTGTAACATGCTGACAGATTACTTGGCTTCCTTGATGTCTGCACTACAATCTTCTCGTTCACAGGTAGCTGCAGCCTTTCCCGACAACACTGAGGCGAAACCCCATGACGTTGTTCCGGGTAATCTTGTCTTTGTGAGAAATTTCGACAGGAAAAGTCAACTGGAGCCCAGGTGGAAAGCACCCAAGTTGGTCCTGTTGACCACAAGAACAGCCGTGAAGATCGAGGGACGCAAAGGGTGGATTCATTCAAGTCACGTCAAAAAATTTCATGGACTACCTTCAGATATAGACACTGTGCCCTGCACTCCCTCACAGACTGATTCAAAACTTCCTTTTGTTGAACAGAATGACTCTCAGTACTATAAATTAAAGCTTAGGCCCAAACAGTCGAGCAATTTGATTGTTTAAGTCCTCTCCAAGGTGAAGCGGTTGAATTGTCTCCGACATGTATCCCTTGGACCTGAGTAGAGAAAATACCCGAGAAATGTTGAAACGACAGGCGTATTGTAAATCACTGCGTAGCTACTGTATGAGGACATTATTAATTTTGTTTTTATTGAGTATTTTAGTAATTATTACGAGTGTGATTTTGCACATATATCATCCTATCTCTAGACATGTTTATAATGTTGCTGCAGAACATTCTTTTAGTGACCTACCCCCACATGAGTTGTCCTATAGACTTGCGCTGCGCAATAACACCTTCATTAGTATGTTACATCATTCCCATCAGACTAGTAATGCCACCAATTGTTGGGTGTGTGGCCGACTCCCTCCCTATCAGAATAACAAAGGAGTTCTGCCTTTCTTTCCACATCCATTCACACACAATGGCTCCTGTGGAGCATGGTTTAGTTTATTAAATTCCATAGACCCAGACACAGCAGTTTATCAACAACATTGGATATGGGGAAATCTGAATATAGTTTTATTCAAAGTCTGTCACCCCAATAAGGAGGGTCACCCCAGTAGAACAGGAACTGATTTAGAAAATGAAGTGTATAAATTAGGTAATTTTACGCCTAATCTTATGATTTTGAATGTCAAATCCGAAGTTGAACTAATTCTGCCCACTATGTCAGTATTTCCAGTTAAGGGTGAATTATGTGTGAGAAAAGTTGGTTCCATACATATGGGCCATAGCCAATGCGTTACTATAGTAGAATATAGTGATCAAGGTAAATCTTCATTTAGAGCTTCTCGCCATTCTTACTTTATATGTGGTCAGACGGCATATATGCGTCTGCCTCTAGATTGGGATGGTACCTGTTACATAGCATTCCTTTTGCCACCTGTTTTCCTAGCTCCCCCTGATTATTATCGAAATGTTCATTTAGTACACAATAGAGAGCAAAGAGATCTCCCAGTTGTCGATTATACTGAGACAGCATGGGACAAGTATGTAGATTTCAATAAAGGTATCTTTCCCTATATAGGTACAATATCAAATAGTAAGCTGATACGTAGACTAACCAAGACTCTTGAAGCTGTAGTAAACGAGACTATAGCCGCCCTAGGCAATCTGACAGAGGAACAATCAGTGATGAGAATTGTTGTTCTCCAGAATCGTCTTGTCCTTGACGTCATCCTGGCCGATAGGGGCGGAGCTTGCAGGGTCATCGGATCCAGCTGCTGCATATTCATACCAGAAAATTCGCCATCTGTATATAAAGCTATAACACGCCTTCATAAGATTGTAAGCCAGATACACGAAAATCCAGGCACTTGGACGTGGTCCGGGTGGTTTTGGAGTGTGATATCAGCCTGGGGATGGAGAGTTTTATCCTTCCTAGGTATTGGCCTTCTTATGCTCTTCAGTTGTTGTTTATGCCTGCAAGGTGGACCAGCGATTTGTGGTCTGTGTGCCACATCGTGCATTCCATATCACAGTTCTCGTTCAAAATACCGGAAGAAGAAGGAAGAAGAAATGATGCTCCATGAGCAAATCAATGGAATGATGAAGATTGATGTCTCGTGAAGGGCAAGAAGGGGACAAGGAGGGAATGTGGAAATGTGGATTTTCCTGATCAGTTATGTCCCCTATCTTGGACCCCAACGGTTCTATATACATGTTACAAGTACATGTATGTTCCCTCCAGTTCCAGTTTCTAAGACGCAAACATATGTGTGTCTACCGTCAACATGTTCTCTGTCAGATCCGCCATCAATGGGCTGGATATTCGATTCCTAGGTATGACAGGCCACCGACTTTATATGGCTAAGTTACTCCATTTTTACAGTTCAGGCGAGTAGGCCCGATTCTGTCCTCAAAGCCTTTCCCTGCTCTCTGTCTCTGACAGCTTCAGCTTGAGCTCGCATCTGTATCCATGAACTTTGTCCTACCCCCTGTGCAGCTAACGGTGCCTGCCTCGGCCAGTTTTCGCCTGTCTGCCAAGAAGTTGTATTTCACCTTCGAATTATCTATTTTGCTCTCCAGCCGATGCATTCCTGTCCAGTGATTTAGGTAAACATTTCCTTTAGCTCACAAGCAAGGGACTCAGCCTTTCCGTCCTCCTGCAAGTGATTCATAGCCCTGTTGCCATGGAAAGTTTTCTATCCCTCGCATCTCATATAGACACTTAGACGCTTGTACACGTACACAGTCAGTATAGAATAGATTCTGTCCGAGAGTCTCTTCCTTGTGGATAACATAGTTCTTTAAACATAGGATGTTAGATATGATTTGGGATTAGGTTGACTTGACCCCCAGACTTCTCGTCTCCACATGTAGAGCTAAATGTCAAGTCCCCTTCACCCCCTAGTTGCACGTCAATTACACGTCATGCTGCCGCGCGCGCATCTATGCCAAGTATTATCTTATAGATCCACCTATGTCTGATAATTCTAACCAATCATGTTTCTTTTATTCCTTATTACGCCTAGTTTCGATTATGTCACTGTTTTGTCACTTTTCTTATCAAATGTTACGCCTTCTACATTCGTTTCATTGTAATGCACTTATTATAAAAATACATGTCTGTCAATGAATTATTGTACTTCACTTCCTGAACCCTCGTGGTGACGGAACCTGAAGGCCGCGACTCGAGTCGGCCATTTTGAATGGAATAAAGCCCATTAGAAAACCTCTTATACCACGGATTCTGCCTCTTGTTATTTTGAGCTATTTTACTTTATTTAAGATCCCGTATGAAATTCAGTCCGGTATATTTTATTTACCACAGTACGCAGAGTTCCCTGTGTGGGCCCAAGTGAGAAGGACCTAGAGGGGGACTGTATCCTGATCAACTTCAGCGACACCTGGGTAAAAAATATCATCTGCTGTAAACCAAGATTTGCTAGAGCTGGGGATATTCAATGTATAGGTCTAGAATATTTCTATCCAAATTTGAATCTTGTTCCCCCGACTTTGCTTTACAAAAACACTGGGCAGACATCTAACAGTGAAACACATCCTGGGTGGGCCCGGAGAAATAGAGCCGTATGGCCAAACCAAAACAACTGCAACAGAGTGATGGTTTCTTTAGGGGATCAATTTATAACAATAACAACTCTTCGCAAACCTGGTATAATGAACTAAGACCAAGATTCCAGGGGGAAGACTACCTAGGATGGTTTCCAAGTAATATCCCCCTAAGAAACCGCTTTGATGCACTTGCGGGCATGGAAGAGATAGATTGACCATCACTAAGTTCTCCTGGTAATACTAATACTCTGACAACAGGAGAGCCCAGCCAGAGGGAGAAGGGAGAAAGCTGTGACGATAACTCACGGGAGAATGTTTCCGTTGGTGACGATCGTACTTCTAACCCCCAAGTCCCTGAGGCTGGCCTTACTAAAGAAAGCGAACCAAGTCCAATCATCTTAAGGCATAATCCGGAAGTACTACCTGAACCAGTCAGAAAGAACCAAAGCGAAGTAAGGATGCGCCTTATTTCTTGGAATATTGCTGGGCTCGCCTCAAGATTGGAGGATGAGGCATGGTTAGACTTTGTGGGTGACTGTGACATCCTGTGCCTCCAGGAAACATGGAGCCGATCCACTCAGAACATCGAGGGCTTCCAAGCCTTTAATACCCTAGCGATACCTTCACAAGCGGGTAGGGCAAAAGGTGGCCTAATGACAGCAACCTCTTTAAAACTATGCAAACTTGTAACTTCTATGATAGTTGACTCCCCATGGTTTCAAGTGCTAATGTTGGTTAATTTGTTTCCTGAACCATTGTTGTTGATTAACTGGTATTACAACATCTTTGACAACAATGAGACAAGCGTAATGTTGAAATTGGAGGAGGCCATAGCCAAGGCACGCCACGGGCAACCCCTACTATTTGTCATCTGGGTGGGAGATTTCAACTGTTCATTATGCACCTACGGGGACTCGAAGGTGTGTGGCTTGAGAGACTCCCATGATCAACCCCTGTTACACTTCAAACATACACCCCAGGGGGACGCCTTAAACAACATCATTATTCTAAATGATCTATGCATAGTGGAGCCCTGGGTTGGTCCACATTTTGCTCCAATACCGACGTTTCAGGGAAGTAGAGGTATGATGAGTTTTATTGACTTTGTAATTGTCTCTAGTGGGCACTTCCATCATGTTGATAAGTTGGAAGTAATTGCTAATGCTGCCAGTGACCACAACCCTCTAAACTTATCCCTGCTTTGTCCCGTTAAACCCAAACATTCTGTTTGGGAGCAACCTATAATGTATAGTAGGATCCAAGGTATCACACTTAAATGGGGCAAAATAGACGCGGCAGGTCTTGAGGCAGAGATCCTAAATGGATATAGCTCTGAGTACGAGGCATGTCTAACACCTACAACTACCCCTGAAAAGGTCATAGGGAATTTTGAATCTCTATGTGGGCATGTAGCCGAACGCCTCACAAAACCAATTGGTAAAAGCAAAATGCTAGGTCTCAGATGGTTTGATGCCGCATGCTCGGCAACACACAGATCCTTGAAAGCGGCATTAAATCAAAAACCTAGGGACATAGAACTGGTTAGAGCATCTAGACTGGCCTATAAAGAAGCAATAAGAATAAGGAAGTTGGACTTAAAAAACCAAGCCTGGGAAGATCTAGAAAAGGCCTCGGAATTGAAGGACAGTAGGCTTTTTTGGGAAGTTATCAATCGCCCCCTTTTTACAAGTAATGGCAAGGATAACATTGTGATGCAGATTGCATGCGAAACATGGGAATCACATTTTGGGAACATTTTTAACCCACATGGTGCTTTATCCAATGAACCATCACTAGGAGACGCTAGGGAATCGGTGGTCTCTCAATCTTCTTTGTCCTTGAGCTCATCGCTCACCTTACAAGAAGTGGAAGATGCTCTGTCGAAAGGCAGACCATTAAAAGCACCCGGCCCTGATCTAGTGCCTTTGGACTTTTTTAAACACAATGTTAAGGTTTGGGCCCCCCTGTTGTTAAATGTTTTTAGAGCAGTTGTCATTAGCCGTATTCTGGCATCATGGAAGGAGGCAGTAGTGGTGCCAATTTTTAAGAAGGGCGATAGATCAGACCCCCGATGCTATCGCCCAATCTCATTAATTGATGCATCGTGTAAGATATTGGGTAGGGTCATTTTAGCCAGACTAGAAACATGGGCAGATTCGGTGGGCCTTATTGTGAATTCCCAATATGGGTTCGGAAAAGGTAAAGGTACTGTCGAACAGTGCCTGAACCTGGCCCTGATCATTGGGAAATACATGAAGGCAAGGAAATCCTCCATCCACCTTGCCTTCATGGACCTCTCAAGTGCATTTGACACTGTGTGTCGGAGCAAGCTGTGGCAAATGATGGAGGTCATGGGCTTCGAGGAACCCTTGGTCACCTTGCTCCGTAGACTCCATGAATCCACTACTGTAGCCATAAGGTTTGGGCCAGGGGGAGAGAAAACTAAGTCTATCCTCTCAACTGAGGGCGTTCGACAAGGATGCATATTAGCTCCTTTTTTGTTTCTTGTGTACACCAATGGTCTGGAAAAATACCTGTTGGACCACTGTCATGATTTTCCAAAGGTCAACGGCAGGAGCATTCCAATGCTTTCTTACGCCGACGACACGGTACTTATGACACTCACAGGAAACAGTATGCAGCACTGTCTAGATGCCTTCCACAAATTCATGTCGGACCTAGACCTCAAGGTAAACTTCGCCAAATCCTTTGCTATGGTTTGTGGCCCAAAGGGTACTAAAACCAGAAAGTTTGTAGTCAATAACTCCACCATTGAAAAGGTTGAAAACTTTAATTATTTGGGAAACCTCTTTAACAACAAACGAAGCTGGGCCCCGTTAATGCAGACTCGAGTTCAAAGTGCTAGTCGCTCTATAGAGGGTCTGTTTCGTTTCTGTGGCAAACTAGGACAAAAACCTGTTATACATCTAAAAACCATGTATAAAGCTAAATGTTTGTCGTTTGCTACTTATGGGGCAGGGGTTTGGGGGACTGAAAGCCCTGACACGATACAGATCATGGAGAACACATTTTTAAAGCGTGTATTGGCTATTCCACCAGGCTCCTCAAACAGATTTGCCCACAACGAAATAGGTCTAAGCTACGTGAGTGACACCATCCGCCTTTCCCCTTTACTGTTATGGGGCAAAATATGGCTATCAGAGGACTTACAGCTCACCAGAGATATCCTCCGGGATTGTTTAAAATTGGCAAACATGAAACAGATCCCCTGGCTATCTTATGTAAATGAAAAGCTCCATAAAATAGGCTTGGGTGACATTTTTGACAACCCCGAAAATATACAGGGAGATATCAAAGCTGTAATTAAAACAAATTATTGGAAATCACCGTTTGTGAATTCCCTGGTTAGCCCTTATGTTCCTAAGGCTACTTTGCAGCACCAGTTTTATTTAACCTTCACAAACCATGTGCAATGGCGATTCTACTTGACAAGGTTTAGGCTACACATCTTGCACTTCCTTTTTGCGTTTCCTAAACAGGGGGGTTGGTGTGAGAGACTGCCCCCCTGTCCTTGTAATAACAAAGATAGCCAAAGCACGATGCATATTGTTCTTTTCTGTTGTCTATATAAGGACCCGAGAATCAGGTTTATTAAGCCGATCCTTAAGGAAAAGCAACCATGCCATTATAAAGAGGGTTATGATTATTTATTATCTCTGTCTTCACCTGGTGTCTGCTGTGCAATGTTAAATTTTATACGGGTGTCACTTTTGATTAGAAAACGGTATGGCTAAATCTGGCCCCAAGAAGCTGACCCTTTGATCATGTATATTGTATATTGTTGCATCGTGATTTTCTTATTTATTTTATCTGCCCCTCAATGTATGCCCCGGTACGAAGAATCTATGAAATCATCTAATTTGATTGAAAGTAAAAGCTATGGGGTCTTCATCTGTGATTATATTAGCTAATGAATTTTATTAGTTTAGTGTTATAATTGTAAGACTGTCTTTTAAAAATGAACCTGAAATAATGCTTGTAAATGAAATTGTTTACTTTTATGATTCTTTTGTTTTGAATCGAATAAAGTTTTTGAAACGAAACGAGTAAAGACATAGAACAATATGTAAAGACTTTTGAGATATGCGCTCACGGAAAATCAGAACGGCACGCACCACATGGGCTGTTGCAACCCCTTCCCATTCCTCCTCATCCTTGGCATACAATCACCCTAGACTTAATTACATACTTACCATCTTGTCAAGGGACAAATACAATACTAGTAATAGTAGATGCATACACGAAAATGACACACTTCTTGGCCTTAAAGGGAATCCCTACAGCAAAACAGTTAGCAAGACACTTTAGTACACAGATTGTCAGATTACATGGAATACCCAAGATCGTAATATCAGACCGGGGAACCCAATTTGTTTCACATTTCTGGAAGGCTTTTATGAAAGGGTTAGGATTAGAAACTCGTTTTTCCACCAGTTTCCATCCGGAGACGGATGGACAAACGGAAAGGGTGAACCAGGAATTGGAGCAATATTTACGATTGTTCTTGCTGAAACAGGAGGGAGAATGGCCGGACTACTTGTGGACAGCAGAATTCGCTCATAATAACGCGAAGAATGTGTCCACTGGATATTCCCCGTTCTACTTAAACTATGGTAGACATCCAAATTCCGCAGTACAAGATGTGGAGCTCACAGTCCCAGCAGCCAAGGATTTGGTAGCTCATTTAAAGTCAGTGCATGAAGAAGCGTCAAAGAACCTAGTACAGGCTAAGGAAAAGTATAAGAAATACGCAGATAAGAAAAGAAAGAAACCCCCTCCACTAGGAATTGGAGATAAAGTCTGGTTGAATACAAAAAATTTAAGGTTAAAAGGGAACCGAAAATTTCAGCCACGATTTATCGACCCTTACCCAATTGCAGAGCAGATCGGTCCAGTGACCTATAAATTGACCTTACCCTCCCAATTCAAAATTCACCCAGTATTTCATGTTTCCCTTTTGAAGAAGGCAGTTTCTGATTTGAGGAAAGAACCAATTCCAAAACCAATCCAGCTAGATACAGGACTAGAGTTTGAGGTGAAAGTAATTCTGGACTCAAAATTAGTCAGAGGTAAACTGTACTATTTGGTAGATTGGAAAGGCTACGGTCCAGAGGAGCGGTCTTGGGAATCAGATTCAGATGTTCATGCTCCTAGGCTAATAAGACTTTTTTATCAGCGCAATCCAACCAAGCCCAGAGTGGAAGGACCATCCTTGGTGGGGGGTACTGTCAGGATCCCTAATGTGAGTTCCAAAACGAAGCGCAAGGAATTAAGTTCTATGGGCGCTTCAGTCTTGAATGGGTTTCAATGGTCGAGTTTGTGGCATGCCCGCATTTCCAAGATGGCCGCGCAGACGCTGGGGTCGGCGGTCTAGTTGCTAACAGATCTAGAGGGAGACTATGTGATGCGCGCGCGCCTGAGGTAGTGTGCACTTCACCAAGATTTTTCCTCAGAGAAGACATGTTAGAGAGAGTTCCCAGTTCTGAAGAGAATACCTTGTCGAAGAAGTTTTCCAGAGTGACGCAAGAGAGTTGTGTCGATACTTACCGAAGAGAACAGAAAAAGCCGCAGAGTCCGTAGAGGCAACTTACTGAGAGTAGAGTTCGGAGTTTTCCTCGTCGCTCCAGGAAACGAGATACAACTTCTACAGCACCTGAAGAGAAGACAGAAGAAAGCTAAGTGAATTATTGATAGATAATCTAAGGTCACATAAATGATAAGTAGTGTTGGGTGACGCAATAAGTAAAGACTTACCAGGGACAGCAGAGATCAGTATACCGAGTCCAGAAAAGAAAAGAAGTATATTGCAGTATTACTGAAGAGGTTACTAAGGGAAAAAAGTATAAAAGACTATAAGAACAGCCAACTAAGAAAGTAAGGAATAAAACTTACCTGAGCCATAACCATTCACAGTAACCATAGGAGAGGAAGCAACTGGAGAAGTTAAAGCACAAAGAATCATCTAGAAGTCTACAGTTAATAGTATAGCTAGAAGCAAGAAAAGAAAGAAGAGAAACCACGAGAAGAAAGATTGATGGTAGGTCAAAAGAGAGAGTTAAAAGATATTAAGACTACAAGATAAAAAGGTATAATAAAACGAATATATGTTTTACAGATAATTAGTGACATCAATAACAAGAAAGAAGAAAAAGGCAGAGTTGAACAAGAAGAGAGGCACAGAGTTCAGGATACTTGGGTAGGTAGGAAACACCATTAGAGAAAAGAAGAAAAGAGACAGAATAGAGTAGAGGAGGAATAATAATATAATGTTGTGTGCTTAGTTACCTCAGGAATCTTCAGTAGCGGAGAGATAGCTGAAGAAGAATTCCAGATAGGAAAACCAGAAGGTCCAGAACCAGTCTCTTCTCTCGTTTGTTATTTTATCCAATTCCCCCTTCCCCCTTGCTGATCAGTTAGAGCCAAAGACATTTCTTGGGGCTGAGTGATTAGTAGTGGGAGTCGGGAAGCTAGCAGCTTCTGTTCCTGTGCAAGACAACGGCAACCAGCGGGAAGCTGAAGGTGAGCCTTGACACATTCACACAGTTTAGTCACTAGTCTGCAGTAAGATACATTTAATGACTCACTTATAGAGTCAGTTACGCACCTAGAAAATCACCCATTCACACACTTATACACCCACTCATTCTTCCATAGGCCTTTCACTATAAATATATAAAACATATTTAAACTTTTCAGAACAACACACATTCACTGGATGATGTCATCAGTGATGTCATGAGTGATGTCATTTGAGATGTCATCAGTGATGTCATCAATGATGTCACTGACCATGTCATGAGTGATGTAATATGTGACGTCATCAGCAGTGCATTGCGGGGGCGCGAGTTATAGTTAGCTGAACTAACTATAACAGGGGAATTTCTAGGGTTTTGTACGAGGGAAATGTCCAGCTAACTATAACACCCCTGAAACCTATGTTTTTTTTAGTGAATTTCTAAGGTTTTTTAAGTGCCAATTCCTAACTATAACGCCCCTGAAACCTTTGGTTTTTTCAGTGAATATATATATATATATATATTACCTACTGGCAGTCCCCAGTAGGTAGTTACAGTTAGGACCAAGTTTCCATACGAAGAGCATTTTTTGTTTTACTTATAACTTTGGCGTTGTTTGATGAATCTTCATGAAATTCTCCAAATAAATTTTTGTTCATATCTGCTCCTATGTTGAAAGTTTGGGGGTGATTCGTCAAGGGGGGGCCGAGAAAAAAGGGGGTCCCAAAACACGTTTTCTCCATGAAATTTCCATAGAAAACTTTAGACAAGGCTGCAGGTCGAACGGGTGAATGGAATTACCCCAAATTTGGCAGGGAGAAGGATCTTGGTCTAGAACGCACGCTTTTGTTTAATTGGTGTAAATCCATTCAGTAGTTTTGGAGAAATATCAAAATTTACAGATATCGATATTTGGGAATTCTACCATCTGATTGGTTGAGGAATTACGAGCACCAGCTTGCTGCTTATTGGCTGTGAGCGGTGCGAGCGGTTGCAAGAAGGAAGTGTTGGCAGCCATTTTGTGATTCTGTCGAAGCGAGTAAGGGGAAAAAAGGTTGAAAAAAGTAGGAAAGAGGAGGGTAGGAGCACTGTAACCTCTGTGGTGTGTTTAGGGTGTGCTATACAGGGGTGCAAAGCAAACTACTCATCCCTACCGGTCTGAAAGTGCTGGGCTTCGGAAATGAAGTGAGGTATTGCCTAGAGTCTGATGCTGCTAAGGTGAGCTGCTGCGGGACTCTGGGGATTAAAGCATGAGCCCAAACTGTGTGTCATATGCTATGAAGTAATGTGCTCTGGCCTCTGTGCCACATCTGTGCAAGTAGTGTCAGCATGTACTTATACCTACTCGGAGGAACTTTTGTTTCGAACATTGTAACTTGTGTATGGTGCTTAGGGGGAGTTATACAGGGTGTGCGAAGGTAAATTCGCGCATATCAAATCAATTCGGTATTTGTAAAGTGCAAACTACTCACTTGTATGGCCGGACTCCGGGATGAAAGCGTGAGTCCAAACTGTGTGTCATATGCTGTGAAGTCATGTGCACTGGCCGCTTTGCCACATCTGTGCAAGTAGTGTCAGCATGTAGTTATACCTATTCGGAGGAACTTTTGTTTCGAACATTGTAACTTGTGTATGGTGCTGGTAAGTGATCTGCAGCACTGCCAAAGGCAGTGCACCCAGGACATGCAGCAGACGTGCAAGGTATAGGTAGATGTGAATGGAGTCGATCATGTGTTCGGGCTGCCCTGCTATGCGTCAGTAGCTCTGCTTGCAGCTGCACAGGCTTGCCATGTGCCAGTCTTGTGGATGAAATGGCACAGCTTGGTGAAATGAGCCGGTTCTGTGAGCAATGGGTGCAGGGCAGGATTGTGGTGGGAGTACGTGTGATGGCCATTTCATGAATGCTAACTATGACAAAGGACTTTTGAGTGTGGGATGTCCACTCGTTGTTCTCAAATCGGGCAGTGCGTAGTGTGGGAGACGGATGCAAATATTATCGTATCTGTCAGGGGTGCTGGCCACTTGCAAGTTCCTTCTAGGAGCAGCAGATGTGTTAGCGCAAGATAGCTGAGACAAAGAACCTTTGATCTTTACAGTAACTTCTCCAGCTGCATTCATTCAGGATGTGTGCAAGGCCGGTCGTGGGTGTTATGGGATGTCTGCGACCCTAGTCATCATGGATGAGATGCCCAGCACATGGGCGGGCTCACTGCGTGTTACGTTGGCAAACAACTGCTCCTCCCTCCCACGAGGCCCCACACTTTTGTGCGCTGGGCTGTTGTATCCCGTGCACTCCTACGGCACACCTTTGGAATGGCTATTCACGCATGTCCTGCGGGATTCCAACCACACTGTGACACTGCCGTTTGGAGGTGGTGCATGCCACTTTACAACATCGACTGCTGCGGCCCTTGTGGCGGCCACACCAGAAGACAGAGACACACTTACTTCACTTCTTGCACACGGACATGTGTGAGACACCCCGTTCCCTTTGCCGCTTCTACATGTAGGAGGGTGCATGCGAAGCTACATCTCCAAGCTCACTGCCAACGCTGAGGTGACATGGTAACGTCCGCTGAAGACAGCACACTGATGTTGCAGGGACCGTGCCTATCATGCTAACACAATGACCGCACGGACATACTTCCTCAGATGCGGGTTCAGGGGGCGTTGGCGGTCCTGAAGTTGTTGTGATGAGTGTTATGGCCCTCATGGGTATCCATGTATCATGCTCATTGACTCTATGGCACCTGTGGGTGTTCAGGTGTGGCTCTTTGCTGTGTTTCCTTTCATGCTGCAGGTAGTGGTCCTGCTTAACACCAGCAGAAAGCAGGTGTAAAATCTCTGGTGAAAAAGCGGCTTATCACCGGAATTTGTTTCACATCGCAGTTTTTGCCTTTCGTTGTGAAAGTTGTAATGTGGTTTTTTCGTGTACAGAAAAATAAATGAACTGGGCAGTGTATGCCGTCAAGATCCAGTACCTGACCCACTTTTCACAATCAATATAAATACAATGACATTTCTTCATTGATTTTTTGTGTACACTGTAAATGCACCCACTACCACAGTGCAATTCAATACAGGATTTTAGTATTTAGAATAAATCGCAAAGGTGCACCTCGTGAGTTTTTGCACGGGAACGCCTACTCTGCATCTCATTATCAGCAATTTAATGCAACTACAGTTGAGATAAATCTAACACACTATTCAGAAGCTGGTGCAAACTGCAGACATCGCCAGTATTCCCGTAATAACTGCCCCAAAATTTAACACCATGGTGGACACCACCAAATTACAGTAATAAGAAAGAGAAAGAGTCACACAGCACTTAAGTAACAACCAAAAACTTCATTGAATTGTTTTTTTGTTTTTTTTCAAACTTTATTTTTTCGTAAAAGTATATATAAAGGATAAAGTAAATTTAAGAAAATGAACACAAAACAACAAGGTGGAAGACTCCTGTCGGGAGCATGAATGTCGACGACACAGCCTGGAAAATAAAGCACAAAATAAGGACATGTGTAATGCGCATATCAAAGGAGCGAGACACAGAGAAGGAAAGGAAAGAAGCCAGAGAGAAAAAGAGAGGGAAGGAAAGAAAGGGAGTGAGAAAGGGAGAAGGGAGATAGAGAAAGAGAAGGAAAGGAAGGAAGAGAGTGAGAGTGAAGAGAGGGAAGTGAGAGAGAGAGATACTGCCGCATCCATGACCAAATAATTACCTGCTGCTACCGGGGTGTGTACCAGTGGGCACTCCATGTGCCTGTCAAAGCTCCGCGGCCCGGCAGATCTCACAGATGTCGCTGAGTTCTGAGTCATGAATGGTGGAGACCACATCAGCTTCTCCGCGGCCCGGCAGATCCCACACATGTCACTGAGTCCTGAGTCATCAGTGGCGGAGACCACATCAGCTTTGGGTGCCGCTAACCCTGTGCAATGCAAGTCAGTGCCACGTGGTGGTAGGCCGCTGACAGCCATACAACTTGGTGTGCAACTAACCCAGTGTAACTCAAGTCCACGCCACGTGGTGGTAGGCCCCTGACAGCCACATCAGTTTCGGGTGGCACTAACCCTGTGCAAGTCAAGTCCGCGCCATGTGGTAGACTGGTAGTAGGCCCCTGACGGCCATACAGCTCAGGGTGTGACTAACCCTCTGAGCAACTTTTCATGGACTCTTTATGATTGAGTCCTGTGGAGTGTCCGCCATCCAGTCACCACCGGCAATAAAGGATGTGACATTGTCGATGCATTATATTTGCGTGGTCACATGGCCTGTGACGTATGTGCCGGATGGGGGTGGTGTGTGTGCAAACCTGCCATCAGGGTGTGGCCGTGACATGTTGACAACTAGAGCACTGACCTGCACACCAACAGCAAGTACGCCTGCATCAGGTAGCTAAGTGGGGATGTGAAAACGTGTTTTCTCAATGGATTTTCCATAGGAAACTTTAGACAAGGCTGCAGGTCAAACTGCTGAACGGAATTACGCCAAGTTTGGTAGGGAGAAAGGTCATGGTCCAGAAAGCGCTCTTTCTTGCATCGAGTGAAAATATAAAAGAAAGATCCCGAGGCTATTTAATATACCGGAGATCTGTCTGTGCGAGATTACCCTTTAACGCTCCCTCTTCCCAACATCACCACTTCGCAGCTATAGCGTTAGAAGCCAGTCCGTCCGCTCGCAGCTCTCTTTGCTGTGCTTGTACCTCTGCGGGCTACTACGTTGCTGTTCCTTTGGGAGCGGATGGCTCGTAGTACTACGTCTGTGAGTCGACCGGACGGGACGCAGTTGTCCATCTGCGAGCCTGGGTGCGAACTTTTCATAAGTCACACTACATAAGCATTGAAAAGCCATTTTGTGATTCAGTCCGTCAGCTGGCATCTGTCCGAGGCATTTCTGAAAACATACCGGAGTTCTTTGTGTGAGAGATACCCCTTTCACGCTGCCTCTCCCCACATCAGCAGTTAACGCACCCTCTTCCCACATTACCAACATACCCCCAACAACCTTCTTGGGCCCAGAATTATCCCTGTGTGGTTGGACAAACAAGAATCTTAGTCATGTATAGATTTATATATAAAAAATGTTATTTAAACAAAACAACAACAACAAAAACTGAAGGGAGTCTGGTGCTGTCGTCGCTGCCACGAAGTTGGGGTTACTGTTATTCAGGACTCAGGACAATGTTCCACATGTGGGATTGGCTTGTATTGAGCAGGGTTAGTGGCAACACGTGTCGCGCCTTGTGTTGTACAGGGTTAGTGGCACCACGTGTCGCCGGCCTTGCATATGGAAATATGCCTGACTGATCAAAGGGAGTCTGGTGCTGTGGTCGCTGCCATGAACTTGGGGTCACTGCCATTCAGGACTCAGGACACGGTTCCACATGTGGGATCGGCTTGTGTTGAACAGAGTTAGTGGCACCACGTGTCGCGGCTTGTGTTGAACAGGGTTAGTGGCACCACGTGTCAAAAATCCGAATTGCGAGTGCCCGCAGTGTAGAGTGTTATTGAGTGTTTGTTGGCATTTGAAGATGAATTTGTTGATTGTACTAAAGCTATAATGGATATAAAAAAAAATCTTGAAGCAAGGATTCTAAAAGGATATTATGTAGATTTTAGGCCTGTGAAAGTTACTTGCCTAGTGGACTCTGCAATTTATGAATCAAGATTTAATATTAATTGTTAGCCCTACTGACCGCAGTGTAGGCGTATCATGAAAAGATTAAATATGTATAGAATACACTTTCAAAGTGTGTGAGCCTGTGATGCTGCTTGGTGCGGATGGGACGCAGTGGGAGATATGTCTGTTGTCTACTGCGTCATCTGCAATCGCGACTGCATCTGAATTGTGAGCCCTGCTGACCGCAATGTCGGCGGTGAGCAAGGGCCCATAGCCACATGCATAGGTTGGTGGCCAACTTCTGTTGAACAGGGTTAGTGGCACCATGTGTTACGGCTTGCGTTGAATTCTGCCAAATGCGATGCAGCGCGTGCAACAAAATTCGGTTTTTTTCTGCTAGTTACATGAGATCGTCCGTTTGCCACATTTTACAACCCCCCGCCCCATGTCACTGCCCGGTGGCACACCGTATATGGGCCGTGGATGCCCTGAACCCTACAACAGAACCCTACAGTTCACTAGCACCACAACACTACCCTAAACCCTAAAACACAACCCCCTGCACGACACTTCTCCAGCCCCAGTCGTGTCCCTACTCTCAAACACTACCCTGCACAACCCCGACACTATGCTTAACCCTTAAACACTAAACTACACTAACACCACAGCACTAACCTAAATCCTAAAACACTACCCCCAACACAACACTACCCCTAGCCCCAGTCCTGTCCCTCCTCTTAACACTACTCTACACGACATCCCGACACTACCCTAAACCCTAAAACACTACCCTATACTACTCAAATGCCACACTATCCTAAACCCTAAAACTGTACCCCCAGCACGACACTGCCCCTACCCCCAGTCCAGTCCCCACACTATCCTACACTAAACAGAACACTACCCTTCACAACCCCCTCCACTACCATAAACACAAATACACTACAATACACTACACAAACAAAACTACACTTCCCTAAAACAACGCCCCCAGCTTACCTTTCCTGACATCCTCTTCGTAGGTGTTGAACACTCCCTCCATGACGGCTGGTCACGCTCTCACAATCCTTAATCTGCCACTCCTTGTCACCACTCCCCCTGCCTGGGACGTCACGTGATAACAGTGGAAACAAAGGTAGAAAATTACTTCACGGCAGTTAGTGTGATACGTACAACACATGCGTTGTAACAATGCGCATAGTAATGGCTATGCGTTGTTACAACACATGAGTTGTAACATTTGCATAGTAACTGTATGCGCACTAACAGCCACAAAGTAATGGCTGTTCACCATGGGGAACTCTTCAGGGCTAAACATAACTGTAGCTCAGTGGAGTACTTTCTTGAAGAACAGAAGGTTATGTTGGGTTGGTTTACTGAAAGAGGTTATCCCATGTAGGTTTCACGTAAGGCTATGGAGAAGGTCATACTGGTGACCAGAAATAAGACGTTGCAGGATAAGGTTACTACCCTCAAAGGAGAGACCAACACTGAGAGAATCATTCTTACTTTCAATAATGATTCAAACAATGTCCATAAAATTCTTGCTAGAAACTGGGATATACTAACAAAAGATCCAGTTATAGGCAATATCATTCCCAGTAGACCAAGGATAACTTACAAGAGGGGCCGAAACCTCAGGGATAGTCATATTCAAAATGACATTACACCTAAGGTTCAATTTAACAACTTGAACCTTAAAGGCTTTTATCCCTGCGGCTATTGTAAGGCCTGCAAAAACAGTACTATGATTAAAGAATATAACAACCCTAACAGAGGCACTAAAATACTGATCAATCAATTCCTTACCTGTAGTTAAACGTTCATAGTGTACGTACTGGAGTGTCCATGTGACATGCGCTATGTGGGTAGTACGAAACATACAGTTAAAAAACGTGTTCTTGAACACACGAGGGCCATTGTCAACAGAGATCCTCACTACCCCATAGCCCACCACGTTGAAGCCCATCATTTTTCGGATAGCTCGAAATTGAAATATTTTGCTATAGAACAAGGGAATGTGGGAATCAGAGGAGGCAACAGGCTGCTCCAATTGTGGAATTCCTTCCTATACCTAACTTTTCGGCCTCGTCGGCCTTGCTCACAGGTAGAAGGACAGCTTTCAAAATGCTAATTGCGCTCTGCTGTGTGCTCTTAAGCTCTTATTCCTCACGTGACTGAATTAGAAATACATGTCCCAGAGTGCACCGCCATTACTACAATTTCATAGGTGGTGCACTCTGGGACATGTATTCCTAATTCAGTCACTTGAGGAATAAGAACTTAAAAGCACACAGCAGAGCACAATTAGCATTTTGAAAGCTGTCTTTCTACCTGTGAGCAAGGCCGGACGAGGCCAAAATGTTAGGTACAGGAAGGAATCTGCAGTGCTAGACGCTGAATAAACATCGATGTTTTGCCAGTTATGGGCCTCTTGTGTTCTTCCGTGTTGGTAATTGATGGGCTGCTCCATGCCCTTTGTGAAGAGGCCGCCCTGAAGGGTCAGGGGCTCCAGTAACAAGAGACTTGGGTTTGGATATATATATATATAGCGTATGTGAAACTATTACTCAATATGTGGGCTTTTTTCTTCAAGATTCTGTCAAGAGACTGCCAAGTTATGTAAAGGACACTAGTGATTTTCTAAAAAAGGTACAAGGCATTACGTGTTCTGAAAATTTATTATTTATCACATTGGATATTGAATCCTTGTACACCAGTATCGAACATTCCACAGGTCTAATGGCCATTAAGTTCTTTTTAGATTTTATCAACATAACAAGAAGCTTTTAAGTTTGATCTCATGGTGTTTGTACAATAATTATTTTTTATTTGGCAATGATGTTTATCTACAGAAGAGAGGTGATGCAATGGGGGTTTGCTTTCCCCCCCAGCTACGCATGGTTGCATGTAGGCTGGTGGGAGGAGCAGGTCCTCAAGATTATGTATGCCACCATTTTTTATGAGCATGTTTTGTATTGGTTGCGATACATTGATGATGTTTTTATTGTATGGTGATGCAGTGAATCTATTGCATCTGAATTTATTAAACTGATAAATATTAACACTGCAAATCTGAAATTTACTTCCAATTTTAGTAAGAGCAGCATTGATTTTTTAGACGTCAGGATTTACCAGAGTCAGGGACAACTGTGTACCACTCTATACAGAAAGGATACTGCTGGCAATTTAACATTACATGCCAGCAGTGCACATCCTAAATATTTGATTGATAATATCCCTTATGGTGAATTCTTGTGACTTAAAATATTATGCAATAACAATGAGGACTTAAACAGATGCACTGATGAGGCCTATCAAAAATTCAAGCAACGGGGCTACAGTGAGAGGATCCTAAAGGCGGCCATTAATAAAACCAAGGACCGATCTAGAGAATCCTTACTCACGAATACTGTAGATCCAAAAACTAATGGTAATTCTGCCCCGAGGCTGATCACTGCCTTTAGCAAGCAAGAAAGAAAAGTTTGTGCTATTGTTAAATGTCACTGGCCGATTCTATTGAGAGATGGGGTGCTGTCTGCAAGATTACCATCCCAACCAATTGTCACTTACAGGAAGGGCATTTCTATGCGCACGCAGATTGGGAAATCTTGCCCGAAGTTGGCAGCCGCTAAAACTTGGTTACAACCTAAGAATGGCTTTACTAAATGCTCTACTTGTAGAGATTGCAAGTTTGGAAAGAATACCACACACTATTCTTCACCGTTCAGCCCAGACAAAATAGCCATTAGAGGTAACTTTTCATGTAGGACAGAGTTTGCGGTATATATTCTGACATGCACCTGCGGACTGAGATATGTGGGCAGCACTAAGTTGCAGGTGCATGTCAGGATATTGCAACACCTGCGTGCCATAGTGAATAACGATCCTTCCTATCCTGTGGCTCGCCACTTTAAACAAACACATAACAATGATCTTAGCTGTTTGAGTTATTTTGTAGTGGCAGCCATTCCTAAATTACGTCGTGGAGGGGATCGTGAAAAGCCCCTAGACAATTGGAGTCAAAAACGATTTTAGAGCTAGACACCAAATTTCCGTATGGCTTGAACAACACCGAAGATCTGCATAACTTTTTGTAGAAATTGATTGGAATCAACCGACACCATGTTTCGGGAGTAGCAATCATGATGGCCTCCCAGTACACATAGTGAAATTCCTGTATCCGTTTGTAAAATAGGTATGATTCTGAGCAGCGACAATTTCTACTTGGATGCAAGCAGAATTGGATTGTATACAGTTTTGGTTGCATTCAATTACTTTAGGCCCACAAATTGAGAACGTATTTAGAATTTTTAAGCATTTCTTGGTTGGAACACTTATTGCATTTGCACTTTAGTATGATATGAGATTTGCACATTGAACAAGCACTTTATATATTTATTGCACTTTAGGCCAAGTATGTTAGGAAGTACTGTTGAGGTCCCATATATTAATATGATTGAGAATGGAGTAGGTTCTGGAAGGGGTTGTGACATATCAGCATTTAAGCAGGAATTGGATGCAGTTCCAGGATAATAACATATGTCGCTTTTAATTAAGCGGAGATTTTGAATGAATATTCACGTCTAGGAGAATTCATACACATATATATCTTTGTGTATTATGTGATATGTTGGTGATATTATGCACTAAATGTGATTTGATGAATTGTGTATCTATTTATATATTTATATATTAATTTATTCATATATATTATATTTATATTCTCCTATATCATAAATGGAATTGGAAATATTTATTGAAATTATTTATTGAAACTGTCACAGAACTCGGTGGGACCTATCACCTCTATAAGGATAATGAAAAGAGAAGATTTAATTGGACACAACAGAGAGAAAGAAAAAATGAGGAAAAAAAAAAGAAAGACTATGAACTTTGGCAGATGTGTGTATTTTCACTATGTTTACTTGTGGTGTTCTATCACGTGGTTTAAGCATTTAAAAAAATTGCGTTTTCACTCTTTGTTTGTGTGATCAAGGGCAAGTGGTGCCCGAAAAAAAAAAGTTGAATTGCCTGCATTTTGGTGGTCGTGGCTCCTTTGCGGCGGATGCGAGCGCTGACAACACTGCGAGTTGACAGAGGATCTCTTGTGATTTATATATATATTTATGGGATGCGTGCCCTCAATGGTAGAACAAAGGGAGATAAGGAAGGTATGTGCACATATGATAATGGTCATAATAGAAGCAGGATAGACTACGTTATTTGTAGTCTTAATCTTTGGCAGGGGGTTTGTGACATGGAAGTTAAGGGCAGGATAGAAAGTGATCACAACCCCCTCTGTGTGACCCACACTTGGTGGAAGCACACTCAGCCTTATCTACATGCTAGTAATGGGTTGCTCCCAGACATGGCGAATAATATGCGTAGATTGAAATGGCCCTCGGTATTGGCGAATGCAGCCTCCATGGATTTTATTGGGTCTGAAGTGGACAAAGCAATTGTTTCCATGGAATTAGCTAGTGCAACACTGCCAGGATCTAGGGCGATCACTGAAATCCATAACAATCTTTTCGCCACCCTAAAACCATACTTTATGAGAACATGTAAGGGTAATCGCACAGCTTCCTCTAAACCAGCAGGGTGGCTTAACAAACAGTGCAGGGCAGCCAGATTAACACTGGGTAATGCTATTAGAAGCAGGGATAGTGTAGCAATCAAAACTGCCAGGAAGCAATACAATACTAGCATTTTCTTGGCTAAAAAAGACTGGGATGAGAAGCATTGGGAGGAACTGAAGGAGGCTTCTGGAGCAAAGGATTCCAGGCTTTTCTGGAAGATAGTAAAGTGGGGCAGAGGCGGTACCCCAAACAAACCGGATAATAATGTTGCTGAATCCGATTGGGTGAATTACTTTAGGCCCCAATATGCTGAAACAAAGGAGTGGGGTGGTGGGGATGTAATCTTGGCTGTATTTCCTAAGGATGATCTGTTTTCCTCCAAGGAAGTTGAATTTGTAATTAGCTCCGTTCAAGGGGGTAGGGCCCCGGGATTAGACGGGATACCCTCGGACGTTTTTAAAAATGATAAAGATAGGTGGGGCAGATATGTGCTCCTATTGGGGAACGCAATTGCAAAGGGTGCGCAAGTCCCGGAACAGTGGAGGGGAGCCATCATTATACCCGTCCACAAAAAAGGAGATCGATCCCTTCCAGCTAACTACAGGCCCATAAGTTTGATTGCCACCGTCCAAAAAGTAATTGGGAAGATGGTGGTAAACAAACTTATGGACTGGGTGGACGAAAATGATTCTCTTTCCCCTTTTCAGGCAGGCTTTCGAAGGGCTACCAGTACCATCGACCAGGTGTTTCGCTTCACTATGCTACGGTGGGGGACGGTTCTTCTTGGTGGGGGCAGCCTGTATGTCGCTTTTGTCGACCTGCGGGCTGCCTTCGACCTAGTCCCAAGGGGTAAGCTCTGGGCAGTGTTAAGTAAGATAGGCATTCCCGCAGAATTGCTTACTTTGGTTATGAGGTTGCACGAATGCAATTTTGCCAAAGTACAGTGGGGGTCAAATGGCCAATCCTCTACTGACTTCCCTGTGGAGCGTGGGGTGCGCCAAGGTTGTGCAATGGCGCCCTTGCTCTTCACATTATATATCAATGGGATAGTCAGCAGGATGCAGGACGCTAGTGTGGATGCGCCTTCGTTGGCGGGCATCAGGGTTCCGATCCTGATGTTCGCTGACGACACTTTGATAATATCCAAAACCCCAGCTGGATTGCAACGGGCCCTGAATGTTTTTGATGACTTTTGCCAGGAGCATGGCCTGGAAGTAAACATAGGCAAGACCAAGCTGATGGCTTTCTCCCAAGGACAGAAGCCTCGCCCTAGGATACACTTGAATAATATCGGGCTTGAGGTCGTAAGGGAGTTCACCTACTTAGGGGTACAAATCGCAAGTAATTATGGTTGGTCCCACCACATAGAAAAGGCGGTCCTGAAACATCAGCAAATATCGGGGGCCTTACGGGTGGAGCACAATAGATCCAAAACAAAACCCATAAAACCTGTCCTCGCTGTATACGATGCTAAGGCAATAGGATCGGCCTTATATGGGGCGGAGCTGTTTGGCTTTGACAACTTAACCTCATTACAGATAGCTGAGAACTGGTTTCTTAGGGGCATTACGGGATTGCCCCAGAGTACACCATTAATCCCCCTTAGTCTTGACCTGGGAAGAAGATCGGTAACCGACCGAGCCAGACTGCGTCCCATCTTATACTGGAGGCGACTTTGGTCCACCCCTGAAATTAGGCATTATGGGGAAGGCTTCCGGGCAATAATCAAGAGTGATACATTCCATAAAATATCATGGCTAAAAAACCTAAGGGTATTGCTAGGCGAACTAGGTCTTTCCAACCTTTGGGACAATCCGTCGGGGGAAGTGTTCCCAAGCAAAAATATACTTAAAGCACTATATTGGGAATGGATAGATGAGAGGCTTTGGAGAAGGGTTAAATCTGACTCAATGGGAGGTCGCTTTTTGGAAAGTAAAATGTGTCCTGCTTTAGAAAATTACTGGGACAGTATAACTGTTCCTATGGACAGAAAGTTGTTTTTCCAATTAAGATCTGGTTCCCTCCCGTTGAGAGATCTAACAGGCAGGTGGAAGAGTTTGAACACCCAGTGCTGCCCAGCATGCGGCGCAACTAAGGAAAGTGTGGGACACTTCCTATTTGCTTGTAAGGCTTATGCCTCCCCAAGAAGGGTCTGGTTAACCCCTATCTGCAAGAACCTTGGGACATCCAGTGCGGCTGAGGCACAGAGAATTATTTGCACTACTTCTGAGGAGCCTATTGTTATGGGAATAGCAAAGTACCTGGGGTGGGCTTGGTCCATTAGACGGAGAGCCCTTTCTGTTTCTCCTAATGTTTCTTGATTATGTTTTATTTGTATAATGTTTTGTTTTACAATGATTAAGCTTGCGCAACTGTTTTAATGTATTGAATGAAATGCCCTGATTAAGTGTGATGTTTTTATAATATGCATGTTGTGCTTTTATGAGTTTATAACTCGAATAAAGCCTTCTACACATACACATATATATATATATATATATATATATATATATATATATATATATATATATATATATATATATATATATAACCTACTGGTGGTCGCCAGTAGGTAGTTATAGTTAGAACCTAGTTTCCATAGAAAAAGCATTTTTTGATTTGCTAATAACTTTGGCGTCATTTGACGAATCTTCGCGAAATTCTCCAAAAAAAAAGTCTATCCAGGTCAGCTCCTATCCTGAAAGTTTGGGGGTGATTCGTCAAGCGGGGGCTGAGAAAAAAGGGGGTTCCCAAAACACGTTTTTGCCCATGACATTTTGAGACGGGCTACAGCCCGAACTGCTGAACGGAATTACCCCAAATTTGGAAAAAGGTAGAGCTTGGTTCAGAAAGCGACCTTTTTTTAAATGTGGTAAATCCCTTCTGTAGTTTTTGAGAAATTCAAAAAATAAGAGTCAAAAAATCAATTTTCCATAGGAAACTTTGGGCAAGGCTACAGCCGAAACTACTGAACGGAATTACCCCAAATTTGGCAAAAAGGTAGTGTTTGTATCAGAAAGCGACCTTTTTTTCAAATGGTGTAAATCCGTTGAGTAGTTGCTGAGAAATTCAAAAAATAAAACTTTCGATAACTAGGGCAGCGGTGGATTTGTGACCCCTCCCGACCACGAGCTTCATTCTAATTGGCTGCCATGATGACGAGCTTCATTCTAATTGGCTGTCAACACTCCAAAAAAGGAAGTGTTGGGAGCCATCTTGTGACTCGGTAGAAGCAAGTCACCAGAAAACAGAGAAACAAAGATATAAAACAAGAGAAGGGGGCAGGGTAGAAACCCCCTAGGCCTGCTCAGGGGATCCCAGAAATTCCCAAATGGCCAAAAAAAACATTTTATTTTTTTTCAATTTTCGGCTGCATTTTATTTTAATCAGGCCCCCGAGTGGGCTCGGTCCCGGGGTCATTTCTTAAAAAATAATAGTGGGGGCCCGGTGAGGCCTCCGCAGCCCCGGGGACCACCACCTCCCAGGACTTCACTGATGTTGGGAGGGGGCCGCGTGGCCCCCGTCCTGGAGCCCCCCTCCTTAAATAAAAAATATATATATATATATGGCCATGCCCCAAGACATATGACTGTATGATTGGTTACAATGGGGACTTGGATGGATTGAGTGCGTATGGGAGACACATACATAAACTTACTAATGAAGTAGCACAAATGAAGGCAGTAACAATCATCAAACCTGTAACTTTTTTTTTCAATAATGAACATGTGGGCATGCTTCGGGGGATGGGGTCCCAGAGGTGAATATGGACGTTGAAAAAAAACTCCAAAACACATGGAGTCACGACTCTAGCGCAGGTCTCAGCATGGCCCCCATGTGAAAGCGATGGATGTGCGGCTCTCAGCGCGCCCCCCCCCCGTGTGACCGCGATGGGTGCGCAAATTTACATCGCACTGGGTGTGCGTTTCCAAACAAGAAAAATATATTTATTTTTTTCAAAAACTAAATTATATGTTGGGTTATTAGGTGGCTCTAGAAAGAGCCCTTGTGTTTAATGAAGATTTTTGTAGCTACATGTAAGTGCCGATGCAGAGCCTTAGGTTGTTGAGAAGGACTCTGTTTCCCTTATCTGTAAATGTACACCATCACTCCTGTGGATGCCATCCATATCGAAATGCAGATTGTTGTTGTATACGGACCCCATACAATGGTCTCTGAGGTAAGCAGAAACAGCTTTATTGACAATTCTAGCTTTTTCAATCTGAGGACAAAATTGATTGGACCCTTTCCATTTCTGCCTTTGGCATATGTTAGAATATACAAAGGCAGTTTATGGGAAAAGCAACATCAATTCTGCAAAGGTGTCCTTCATTAATATTTCCAGACCTACCCCAGTCAATGTGCCTAGGTCATTGCCACCACAGTGCACAATCATGAGGTCAGGGGGTTGAAGATGTATGAAGGTTTTAACCAAAGGCATCAATTGGTGCCACTTTAATCCTTGTTGTCCAATCCTTTTAATGTCCACATTTTGCAAAGCTAGATCTTTGTCAATACCTCTATGTTCAGCATACCTTTTGCACCAGAAAACTTAGCTGTGTCCCACAATCCACACTCTAAACATCTTGAAGGGAAGTCTTAATGCACTGAAAAGATGTGTGTAGTCGAAGTAGACAGTTCGTAGAATGAGAGGTAACTAAAATGGTGGACTAGACGCAGTTTTTAAAAAAGAAGAGAAATGATTGGCTGTTTAAGAACATTATATAGTGAAAAATAGGGTGCATATTTCTGTCTTTAAAAAGCATGCTTCTTATTGGTTAGTAAATATTGTTTGAAAGGTACATTACAGAGGATAAGCTCATATTTTGGGAAAGTCAAGCACACTTGCTGTTTGTATTTGCAACTTTGTGTGCTGAACTTGTTACCTGCCAGTTCAGTTAAGTGTCTCATAAACTGTTACTATGGAAACAGGCATGAAGGAGAATGGGGTAGATTAAAAAGTTAACTGTGACATTAAAATGTGAATTTGTTATAAATAATAAAATTGCAGTTTGTTCTGTGAATTTATGAGGTGCAGATAGTGTTGTGGTACAAAGATATCCATGCATGTTTTCAGGAATATAGCGAGACTTATAGCAGAGACATGTGAACGGTTCCTGCTTTCTATTTGGCTAGGTGTAACATTATAAGTAGTTGTAGAATGGTAAAGCAGCAGCACAAAAGTGAGGTTTGAGATATGTTTGTAGAGATATAATCACTCAAGCAGTTTGTATGTACTCCTAAAATATCCCAGACATTATGTTTTTCAGTAATATGGTGAGACTTATAGCAGAGAAAAGTGAATGGATAGTGCACAGAATATTGTAGCTATACTAGTGTCGGGTGCCACCAACTCTGTGTACTTCAAGTCATAGGAGAGAATGGAAATGGCCTCCAGCACGTCGCCTCGCTGGTCACAGAGTTAATGGCACCACAAAGGCTGAGCGGGAGTGCAGCCTGCGATGAATAGCCGGGTGCACTGGTATGTCCTCTGCCATGGCAAAATCAAGACACAGCAGCAAATGTGGGACCTGGTGTGCTGCGGAGCGAGGCTGCATGATATGGAAGGTGCCCTTTCTGCGGGCCCCGGACTTGGGGCTTGCAGCGCCACATGCCGGGACATACTGCAGCGCTCAAGCTCACTCATCTGAAACATAGTATAGAATCAGTAATGGCAGAGGAAATACAACTGCACACGCCTAAATCGCTGTTCTGCCGCTGGGAACCCAGGCTGCTGCAAGCCATCCACTCCACCGCCCATAGGTGTCTGCCTGCCCCTGTGCACCCAGGCTGCTGCACCCCATCCACTCCCGCCATCCAGAGGTGTCTGCCTGCTCCTGCGCACCCAGGCTGCTGCACCCCATCCACTCCTGCTGCCTAGAGATGTCTGCCCGCCCCTGCACACCCAGGATGCTGCACCCCATCCACTCCCACCTCCCAGAGGTGTCTGCTCGCCCCTGCACACCCAGGCTGATGCACACCATCCACTCTCACCGCCCAGAGGTGACTGCCTGCTGCTATGCAAACAAGCCTCTCTCTTCACCTTCCGCTACCGGCGTGTGTCCAAGAGGGCCCACCACGTAGTACAACTGCTAAATTCTGTGCACTAAGCATGCAGACCTCTAACCAGCTACATACTATTGATATACTCTTCTAAATATGCAGTTCATACCCATGCAGTCTAGGAATCCTCCTGCCTGTCCCATGCACTTCTCCAATTACCCATGTAGCACTATTTACTTATCCTATCACTCTGGCAATACCTAAGCACTTATAAATTCACCATGTACTCTGTTTCCAGCACTGTAATCATTCCAGTTATTAGTCATGTTGTTATGGAATGGCCTAGCCACTAACACAAGTACAGCTACAATATTCTGTGCACTATCCATGCAGACCTCTAACCAGCTACATACTATTGATACACTCTTCTAAATACCCAGTTCGTACCCATGCAGTCTAGGAATCCTCCAGTCAGTCCCATGCACGTCTCTAATCACCCATCTAGCACTATCTACTCATCCTATCACTCCACCAGTACATAAGCACTTATAAATTCAGCATGCACTCTTTGCAGCACTGTAATAATTCCAGTTACTAGTCATGCACTTAAGGAATGGCGTAACACTAGTACAGCTACAATATTGTGAGCAATATGCATGCAGACCTCTAACCAGCTACATACTACTGATACACTCTTTTAAATACCCAATTTCTACCCATGCAGTCTAGGAATCCTCCTGTCAGTTCTGTGCACTTCTCCAATCACCCATCCAGCACTATCTATTTATCCTATCACTCCGCCAATACCTAAGCACTTATAAATTCACCATGCACTCTGTTTGCAGCACTGTAATCATTCCAGTTACTAGTCATGTACTTATGGAATGGCCTATCCAGAAACACGAGTACAGCTACAATATTCTGTGCACTCTATGCAGCCAGACTTCTAACCAGCTGCATACTATTGATACACTCTTCTAAATACCCAGTTACTACCTATGCAGTCTAGGAATCCTCCTGTCTGTCCCATGTACTTTTCCAATCACCCATCCAGCACTATCTACTTATCCTATCACTCCGCCAATACCTAAGCACTTATAAGGTCACCATGCACTCTGTTTGCAGCACTGTCATTATTCCAGTTACTAGTCATGTACTTATGGAATGGCATAGCTACTAACACAAGTACAGCTACAATATTCTGTGCACTATAAATGTAGACCTCTAACCAGCTACATACTCTTGATACACTCTTCTAAATACCCAGTTAGTATCAATGTATTCTAGGAATCTTCCTGTCAGTCCCATGCACTTCTCCAATCACCCATCCAGCACTATCTACTTATCCAATCACTCTGCCAATAACTAAGCACTTATAAATGCACTCAGGCACTCTCCTTATAGTATTGTAATCTTTTAGTCACCAGCCATGTATTCATGGAATGAAACAGGTACTAAACATGCAGTTCCACAATCAGATGTGTACTACTAATGCTGTACTCTAGTATCTTTCACACTACTCATAAACTCCTACAATTATGTAGGTAGCACTGTTCCATTGCTCAAATCATTGAGTTTCTGTGTATGTATTTTTATAGTTATGCACAGGAATATTTATGTATAATTATTTTAGTTATATTAAATTGTTTTCAAATCTTTTCTTTTTTACAGATATTTTGCATGAGTATTAAGGAAGAGTTACAATGACAAGAAAACAGCTATGAAAAAGAGAACAAAGAGAAGAGGCCTATGTAAAAAATAAAACAAAAGAGCAATTAGATCAAGTACAACATGGATCCTTAAAGAAAAAGCCTTCTGGTAAGAGAAGTGAAGATTTGTTTTTAAAACTTGTAAAGAGTGTTTCAAATTCTAAAAATGAAGAGGAGAGGGATAGAACAAGAACAATGAAATGAAAGGAAAAGAAAAATGTAGAAAAAAGTGGAAAATTGGATTACGGAAAAATAATTATGTTGGAAGCAGGAAGAAACAATTTTCAGAAATTCGAAAAAGATTGTATAAAAGTATAGTACTCCAAAATTTACTAAAAATATGTAAAATATATAAAAGGAGATCAGCTTTTTACAGATAAAAAAGGAGATTCAGCAGTGTAATTGAAAAAGCATTTGAATTGGAAAAAAATTGTTTATCTTAATTTTAAAAAGATTGAAGACTTTAAATACAATAATGCAGTGTATGAAGGACAAATGTAAAAGAAAAAGAATTGTAAATAGAACAAATTTTTATAAAATATTTTCCGGGGAATGGAAGCATACTTCTAGTACGGAACCTTTTTTTTAATGAAGAAAGCTATTTTCAACAAAATACATTAGTGCATGCAGTTGATACCTGTGGTCGTTGTTATGAACTGAAAAATGGTTGTCCAATAGAAAAAGTAAAGATACTTCCTAGAAATGTTGAAGAGGTAACAGCTGAGGAAGTTCAAGGGAGACGTACCCATGCTCCAGTGTTTACATGTGATTGTAGTAGTATTTGTAGTATACGTCAACAATCTATTGATATTTTACTACATTTCTTAAGAGAATATGGAAGAAAAACTGTGAAACAGAAGATTAAGATATTACAAGGACAGGATCCTTGCAAAGTGAGAAAAAATACAGGGTTGCATGGTCATTCTCTGGCTTTGCTTTCTAGGAAAGTGTGTCACAGTCATTTTCATCATTTCATAATGTTAGCAGTACATCATTCTGAAATGCGGAAACTAGTTAGAAGATTATACTACGTGAAAAGTCCTGCATTATGTCTAAAATAAATTAATACAGATCTTTTGCATGGTTCAGTGTTGGATGTAAAAAAAGTTTGTAATGATATAGAGTTGGTCAAGAAGAGTGTAGAGAAAGTGAGAGTTTGATAAGTGTAGGTGTTGAAAAAGAGATGGAAGATACTACTAATGTGAAGTTTGAAAAAGAAATAACAAAGTTTAAAGTAGTTTCTGGTGAAAATTCCAACTATGGTGCCGATCACGATCCGGTAAAAACCGGGTACGAACCGTCGGACGGAGCATATTCTCCGTCCGACGCGTACCCGGTCGAAAAAATATACAAACATGGAAGTACGATTCGCACGGAAATACCATTTCTGTACGAATCGTACAAAACCCCGACCGACAAAAATAAACATACAAATGTGATCTGGTAAAGCGCCAACGTCGGGACGCACGCAGCCTGCCATTCATGAACCAGGAATTACGATTCGCACCGACGTCATCCCGCACGGAGAATATTTTCCGGCAGCCAAAAACTGCCGGGAAGCAGGACGAGGCGAACAAGGAGTACCTGCACGCGACGGACAGACATGGACCCGAACCTACGTGTCATCCCGGCCCTCAAAGCAGTCGACCTCCTCTACAGGTTACGACGCAGACGCCGCAGAAGGTCAGAACAACAATGGGAGGGGGGAAAGGGGGGGGGCAGGACCAGGGGCAGGCCACAAAACCCCCACCAAAGTCACACAGCACACATGCCCTGGACATACCTGACCCCCAGGTCCTGGTCACTACGAGGGGGTGGGGGCGTGTCCAGCAAAGCCAGCGTCCGCCACAACGGAAGTGCTTGACAATGCGAACCGGCAACACAACAATACAGGTTCGTCCTGTACCCACGCCTTAAGAGCGTGGGTACGAGTCGTACCACGCCCACACCTACGTCACCCCAACAATGGCGGGACGGCTGTACCCACGTGGCAAAGGCCTGGGTACGGCCCGCACAAGCATTACATAGCATGGGGACGGATATGTACGGACCATACCCCCACCCCCGTATGCATGGAGCGTACCCCCAACCCCAACAGTGTAAGTACAACCCGTACCCTCACCCGCGTACGTATGGAGCGTACCCCCCACCCCAACAGTGTAAGTACAACCCGTACCCTCACACGCGTATGTATGGAGCGTACCCCCCAACAGTGTAAGTATGACCCGTACCCTCACCCGCGTATGTATGGAGCGTACCCCCCACCCCAACAGTGTAAGTACGACCCGTACCCTCACCCGCGTATGCATGGAGCGTACCCCCACCGTAACCGTGTATGTACGACCCATACCCTCACACGCATATGTATGGAGCATACCCCCCGAACAGTGTAAGTACGACCCGTACACTCACCCGCGTACGTATGGAGTGTACCCCCCACCCCAACAGTGTAAGTACGACCCGTACCCCCACCCCAACCGTGTATGTACGACCCGTACCCTCACCCGCGTACGTATGGAGCGTACCCCCCAACCCAACAGTGTAAGTACGACCCGTACCCTCACCCGCATACGTATGGAGCGTACCCCCACCCCAACAGTGTATGTACGGACCGTACCCCCACCCCAACCGTGTATGTATGACCCGTACCATCACACGCGTACGTATGGAGCGTACCCCCCACCCCAACAGTGTAAGTATGACCCGTACCCTCACCCGCGTATGTATGGAGCGTACCCCCACCCCAACAGTGGATGTACGGACCGTACCCCCACCCCAACCGTGTATGTATGACCCGTACCCTCATACGCATACGTATGGAGCGTACCCCCACCCCAACAGTGTATGTACGACCCGTACCCTCACCCGCGTATGTATGGAGCATACCCCCAACCCCAACAGTGTAAGTACGACCCGTACCCTCACCCGCGTACGTATGGAGCGTACCCCCACCCCAACAGTGGATGTACGGACCGTACCCCCACCCCAACCGTGTATGTACGACCCGTACCCTCACACGCATACGTATGGAGCGTACCCCCCACCCCAACAGTGTAAGTACGACCCGTACCCTCACCCGCGTACGTATGGAGCGTACCCCCAACCCCAACAGTGTAAGTACGACCCGTACCCTCACCCGCGTACGTATGGAGCGTACCCCCCACCCCAACAGTGTAAGTACGACCCGTACCCTCACCCGT
Organism: Triturus cristatus; assembly: GCF_964204655.1. NCBI lineage: Eukaryota > Metazoa > Chordata > Amphibia > Caudata > Salamandridae > Triturus > Triturus cristatus. Next base: position 421,472,582 of record NC_140592.1, on the reverse strand, counting down.
GTACGTATGGAGCGTACCCCCACCCCAACAGTGTATGTACGGACCGTACCCCCACCTCGTATGCATGGAGCGAACCCACACCCGTGTATGTTCTAAGCGTACATATCCTGAAATAGGAGGGGTGTGTGCAGAGTCCTCCCGGCAGTGCCCAGAGACAGGAGGGGTGGGTGCAGAGTCCCCCCAGCAGTGCCCAGTCACAAGAGTGGTGTGCGCAGAGTCATCCCAGCAGTGCCCAGACACAGGAGGGGTGTGTGCAGAGTCCTCCCAGCAGTTCCCAGATACAGGAGGGGTGGGTGCAGAGTCCTCCCAGCAGTGCCCAGAGACAGGAGGGGTGGGTGCCTATCACTCCCAGCAGTGCCCAGAGACAGGAGGGGTGGGTGCAGAGTCCTCCCAGCAGTGCCCAGATGCAGGAGGGGTGTGTTCAGAGTCCTCCCAGCAGTGCCCAGACACAGGAGGGGTGGGTGCAGAGTCCTCCCAGCAGTGCCCAGAGACAGGAGGGGTGGGTGCAGAGTCCTCCCAGCAGTGCCCAGACACAGGAGGGGTGGGTGCCTATCACTCCCAGCAGTGCCCAGAGACAGGAGGGGTGGGTGCAGAGTCCTCCCAGCAGTGCCCAGACGCTGGAGGGGTGTGTGCAGAGTCCTCCCAGCACTGCCCAGACACAGGAGGGGTGGGTGCAGAGTCCTCCCAGCAGTGCCCAGATGCAGGAGGGGTGGGTGCAGAGTCCTCCCAGCAGTGCCCAGAGACAGGAGGGGTGGGTGCCTATCACTCCCAGCAGTGCCCAGAGACAGGAGGGGTGGGTGTAGAGTCCTCCCAGCAGTGCCCAGACACAGGAGGGGTGGGTGCCTATCACTCCCAGCAGTGCCCAGAGACAGGAGGGGTGGGTGCAGAGTCCTCCCAGCAGTGGCCAGACGCAGGAGGGGTGTGTGCAGGGTCCTCCCAGCAGTGCCCAGACACAGGAGGGGTGGGTGCAGAGTCCTCCCAGCAGTGCCCTGACGCAGGAGGGGTGTGTGCAGAGTCCTCCCAGCAGTGCCCAGACACAGGAGGGGTGGGTGCAGAGTCCTCCCAGCAGTGCCCAGAGACCGGAGGGGTGGCTGCCTATCACTCCCAGCAGTGCCCAGAGACAGGAGGGGTGGGTGCAGAGACCTCCCAGCAGTGCCCAGACGCAGGAGGGGTGGGTGCCTAACACTCACAGCAGTGCCCCTGCAAAGAAAAGGGTGGAGTACCCACAGATCCAATGCCCACAAATGTCAGTCAGGTGCACAAAGATCCTGCAGTACATGTACCACATGTGTGCGAGGCTGGGAGTATACACATGCATAGCGCCAAAAAGAAAACATGTACACATGAAGTCATGGCAACAGTCTACATACACAAGTACAGAGACCACCATGGACGCCACGAATGATGCAGGTGGAGACATCGCTCAGCATGCATGGCCCAAGTCTAACGAGTCCGTCACAACCCCAGCCAATGTAGACACAGATCAGCACCACATATTGGAAAGACCCTGCAGGGAAGAAGTCAGGTTACACAGAGGAAGGAACACACCTTGGGACGATGTCACCATGCAGTAACTGCTTACATGAACAAAGTTATGTAGCCAACAGCTTGTGATGGCACACAGATACCAGGATCCACCCTATGACCAGCACAAGACGACAATTCCCACACACCCAACACATAATCACCACCCAAAATAATGGGGCAGGTCGACCAACAGCAATACCAGACAGACAGTAGTGTACTAAGGAAAAATAAATTGCTTTAATCAGCATCCAAAACATATGTTTGTCCCTTGAAAGTTCAAAATGTACAATGCCCATAGGGCAATCCAAAGTTCAAATCCAGGTGGGGGACACAGTGGGACGCGTGTCCCCTAGCTTGCCTGCACAGTCAGACTCCTTTGTCTTCCAGAGCGGGGAGGGCATCATGTGGGGGGGGAAACCAGGCACCGCAGGGACATGAGGGCGAAGGGTAGGCGTCGTGGGTGCAGGGATGGAGGACTCCACCACAGGGGGTGTGGCAGGGCCAAAGGCGGAGGCCAGGATGGCGCTGCACACCTTAGCAAGGTCCTCCAGCGACTCCCCTGCACCCGAAGGAACCACAGGCCCCAAGGAGGGGGGGCGGAGGGATGGGTCGCCACGCCACTGGGGGAGGGTGTGGACAGGGGGGGACTCAACCACCCTGACCGGGGACTCCCTTGACCGCTTGCGGGGTGGTGTCACTGTGGGGCTCTGGGACAGAGCGGCCATGAAGGAGTCTTTGCCGGATATGTGGCCAGGAGAGCTGAGGGAGGGGAGGGGATTTGGAGGGAGAGGATTTGGTGGAATGCGGACTCCCACTCTGGCTGCGTGGCTTACGTTTGCCCCCCGACCCAGTGGGTGTGCCTACTTCACCCTGTGTGTGCGTGCCAGGAGGTGTGCGTTTGACTTTCCCTGCTGGTGTGGTGCCTGTGTCTGTTGTGGTGGGTGCATGCTGACGTCTGGGTGTACGTGGGACAGGCATGGGAGTGGGAAGTGTGGATGGGTCAGGGGTAGGGGGTTGGACGTAGCATTGCAGGAGACCCACTGCTGCAGTCAGTGTCGAGTCAATGGACCTCAGCAAGTTGCGTTGGTCAGCCTGCGATGATAAAATGCCCTCCAAGTATGCCTCCATGTTGTTCATCACTTGGCTGTGGCCATGGAGGACATTAAGCATCGCAGCCTGACCAACCTGCAACTGCCGCTGGATGTCCACAGACTCGGCATTGGCGGCAGCAGTGGAGACAGGGGCAGGGGGTGCGGTGCCTGGCAGGAAGGAGACATGTGGTGACCGGGCACGCTGGGAAGGGACACGAGCAAGTGGGAGACGGCTGATGGCAATGGAGGGGGCGGGGAGAGATGTTGTGCCGCTGTCAGCTGCTGGTGCAGCCTCCGCCCACTCGGAGAGATCATCCTCGGACCCGTCAGCTTCATATTCTGTCGTGCCAGTGGACAGGTCCTCGGCCTCACTCTCCTCCGCCTCAGTTCCACTTGATGTGCCAGGCACGATGTCACCGCTGGCACTGGTGCTCGGTCCCTCCGCTCCGTCTGTGCTCATGTCTCCCTCCGTGTCCCCCGACGATGCTGTGGGCAAGGTGAAGAGACAGCAATTAATCATACACCTGTATACATATGTCACATGAGTCCAATCTACATAGGTTACAGTGCATAGCCTGAAAAGAAAGATCAGTAACATCTACAAAACAAAGTACAGATGTAGGGCATGCAACACACAGTTGGTTGACCCACCATGCCACAGAAAAACTATGGAGAGCATGACACAATAGCAAATGACATGAAATGGAGTTTGACAGAGGAGCCAGGCCCTGGGGACAATCCAGCACTGCATCTGCACCACACAGCGTTGCCGAAAATAGGGATGAGCAGGGACCATATCCATGAACTTGAGGCACATGCTGCATAGGTAATACTGAAAACATGCCCACCATGACTGGCTCACTGTACCTTGAGTGTATGTGCAGACAAACATCACACACTGGCCAGACCTAGCGAGGAGATATCAGGTTTTGACATGTAGGCTTTGCCCGCACCAACCACCCCCTACATGAGACAATTTGTTGAGACACAGGAAGCACCTACATCTCTTAGTCTGGTTGAAATACACATGGGCTGGATAAATGCAAGATTGGACACAAAATACCCTAGGTGCACCTGTCCAAATAATCATGTACAAATGGTCACCATCGGATGAATGTAACAAGACACACGGGCACTGGCCACCGTGAGTATGAACAAGGAAAATCAGGTCAGGCTGTACAGTGGACACTTGTACTACATTTTACGTCAATATACATGGTGCCAGGGGACAATGGCACAGAGCACAACCTATGCTGTAGACACTGAGAGTGTCCACGTTTTGTGATGACACACATGACACCTAGGAAAATATGCCCCAGGGGACAGTAGTGGCCACACAACTCCATGGTCCTGAATGGGAATGACTGTAACACACGCCACCATCCCTGCACTATGCGTATCGCACACTCATGCACATCATGTCACAGGCCACAACATAGGACATGCGTGCTGTAAGGCATGACACTTGAGAGACTAACTCCCATGTCTGGACTCAGCATCAGTGCCAACTGACATGGAACCCACAAGTACTGAACTGGACAGGGCACAGGCAAGGTCCCAAAACCTGTTACACACCACCCCCACACATGATGCTACAGGCATAGTTCACGTGGAGAAAGTCCCAGCCTACATAACCTTGTGAAGGAGTGACTACACACAGACCAGGAACACATTGCAAGGAGGGGAAGGGAGGCAGGAGAGCACCGCTATACTGTGGGTAACTGGATCTGCACGGCACCTTTAAACCCTGGCAGTGTATCCATGCAAGTGTGCACTTACAAATGCTGGTGACACACAACAAACACACATGTACCTACCCCCTTCCTGCTGCTGCTTCTCCTGTAAGCGCCTGTCCAAGTCTGGAAATACCACCGCCAGCACACGCTTGTGGATGTGGGTCAGACGGCGGCGCCCGCGGTTCTTATGGGTCTCAGGTAAGTCCCCCAGAAGGACCCGTGCGATCCTCCGCGTCCAGCACCAGATATCCTGCCAGCGTTTCCTCACCTGGGCCAGGCGCCGCTTGCGACCCTCCGTCCTCCTCACGTCACTGACGGCGTTCATCCATATCTGCTTCTTGGCAGAGGCGCCTACCTGTGAGGATGAACAAGTGACACTACATCAATACACCTGGCACATGTCACAGAGACACATATTAGAACAAATTAGCTGTTTACAACAAGGCATAGTATGCAGCCAACGCATTGCACCATTGTCATAGGGACATGATCCTCTGGGGAAGGGCAAAAGCAGTACGTGCCATTGAAAGTACACAGGTGGAATGAGGGCAACGACACAATCAATGATCCAGGCGCACACTGTGCATCACAAGCTACACCAGGATAATGTGCAGCACCTCTAAGCAGTCACATGCCACAGGCCACTGACGCTACCGCAGCAGAGTACACAGACACACACAGGCACAGGACATTCACCTGCCATTGCCAAATGCAGCGACAAACCACACTCTGCACATGTGCCACTAGAGGGGGGGGGCTCACAGGTGTGGGGCTGGCTCTGCACGTCAGACACACAGCACTGCTCCCTGCTCACATCACATGGGCTGGGTATATCCATCCCTCATGCCACCCAGGTGCCACACTCCACATATGCACCTACCCATATGACAGGGGACTTACACACACACCGATGTCCAGGGTACGAACACATCATGTGGACACTCTCAGCACAGGTACACAGAACTAACACACATCTGTGGGTACAGTCACCTGTCACACTGGGCTGACCACATAATCAAATGAGGACTGTAGAGGCTACATTCCCAGGAGGACAAGACAGGCAGAATGTGGCATGCACCATGCAGTGATTGTCACAGTAAACACAATGCAAGTGAGGACGGCAGACATGCACCACAGCATGCACTGGCTGGGAGACATCAGGCATTCCCCCCCCTGGGACCCCCCCTACAGTGCATAGCATGTGTGTCACACCTGGACACAATGCCAGAAGTCACAGTCACAAACAAGGGACACAGTCTGTGCTAGTAGACTCTGCACTCACCTGATACCCTGGTCGCCCATACAGCAGGGGGTACTGTGGGAGGATCACATCCAGCAAAGCCAGGTTCTCCTCCAGGGTGAAAGGCTGTGCCCTCTCCACAGACCTTGACATGGTTCCAGGGAATCAGTAGCAGCAGCTGGGTCATAGAATCCAAAGATGTGCAGGCAAGTGCTCCCTCATGGGACCTGGCTGCCTTATATCTGCCTTGCTGGCCTGTTTCATGCACAGGAGTACAGAGTGATTGGTCACTCACATTTGCATCCTATGTTTCCTCCAATCCCTTCAAAACTAGCACAGTCAGTGGGTTCTTATTGTGTTTTTTTCTTGAGCATGATGTCAACTCCAGAACCACATTGCAACAAAGTAGATTCATTCAAGCTGACTACTGCTGTGCACCTGCTGAAAAAAAATTCAAACTTTAAACTTGGTCTCCATGACAACCAGCATGCATGTAGGCCTTTATACTTGTCCCTCATGTGTCCCCTATGTAATTTGGAGTTTCACACACAGGTACGGTGCGTACCGGGGCCCTCGGGCACCCCAAATGCATAGCAACGGCCCGTACAGGTGTGTGTACGGTCCGTATCACTATGGGTGTTCTCGCGTATGCGTACCCATAGTGATAGTGAGCGTACAGGCGTGTGTACGGTCCGTACCACTATGGGTACGCATACGCGAGAACACCCATAGTGATAGTGAGCGTACAGGCGTGTGTACGGTCCGTACCACTATGGGTACGCATATGCGAGAACACCCATAGTGATAGTGAGCGTACGCACGCGTGTACGGTCCGTACCACTATGGGTACGCATACGCGAGAACACCCATAGTGATAGTGAGCGTACAGGTGACAGGCAGCACACAGGAAGGAATAGGGCTTACATACTTGTCCATGGATGGACATCAAGGCATTGTCTGGGCAGTACTACATGTGTGGGGCACAGGTGTGAAAGGCTGTGATGTGGCACCACACTCCTGAGTCGAGAAGGCACCTGATGTATGATGAGATGTGTACAGATGTTATGTGTGACGGTGCAATGTGTGCCAGGCATGCCCTTAACTCCTTTGACATGTGTGCATGTCGTACTGCACACTTGGGATGAGCGTCACTGGCATGGCACAGTCAACAACACACGCAAGTGTCCCCTGATGCCCGCTACAGGGGTTACCACATCAGACATGTGACTACCCACAGTGCACGATGTGTCTATGTCATGTATGTGTGGGGTGTTCCCATTAGCTTGATGTTGGTGCTCCCTCAAAAGCATCAGCTGTTGCAGCAACCAACATGTGTCTGTGTGTAGATGGACATGGCATACTGTTACGCACACCAGGCCACATGTGGTATCGGATGTGAGGTGCGTATGTATGCATGGGACATGGAGTAGCGTAACAAGGACATGTCTGCATCCTCTCAATGAATGTGTGGTGAGTCATTACATGTACACCTTATTGGCAAGGTGTGTGGGCTGTCCTAGTGTAATGTCATGTGACCTGTGGCTCTAGTGTTCCGCTACCAGTCTCTGAAATCGACATCCTCCTTCTTATGATGTGTTGATGTATGTCACTCCTGTGTTGCGTCTGGCTGTTCACTTACACTGGGACACAGCTAATCCCATGCCATGGCATGTGGAGGTTCACAATCTCCGTGTGGTAGGAGTCTTGGTAGGAGTGTCACCTGGCAGCCATACGTGTCCAGGGCATGTGGTACATACCTGACTCCGTATGTCGCATATGTGTATTGACAGATTAACATGTGCTCAGTACCAAAAAATTGTTGTTGTAGTGCACTCACTCTTCCTTGTCACTTCCAAATTACTGCAGAGCGCCGCCTCTTCCCCGAGTAATTCCGGACTTGGCTGACATGCGGGAGAATGACTGTATCCGGTGCTACTGCTTCCCCCAACCGTTGATTGTGGAGTTGACGGCAAGGCTGGCACCACACCTGCAACCGCTGCACAGGTATCCTACGGCACTGACACCCAAGCTGAAGGTAATGGCAGCCCTACATTTTCTTGCCACGGGTACCTTTCAAAATACCATAGCTCATGTTGGTGGCATGTCCCAGAGCATGTTCAGCCGTGTGCTGCATGATTTCTTAGAGGCCATGTTGCTTCACCTGGATGAGTTCATCCATTTCCCAACCCCTGAACTGTTGACTGGGGTCAAGCGTGGATTCTATGCCCTGGGAGGGATGCCCCATGTCATTGGGTCCATAGATGGGACACATGTGGCTTTGGTACCACCACAGGCACAGGAGGTAGCGTACAGGAATCGCAAGCACTACCACTCCATCAATGCCCTTGTGGTGTGTCTGTCCAACATGGTGATTTCACATGTCTGTGCTCGTTTTCCAGGATCAGCACACGATGCCTACATCATGAGGCGTAGCAGGGTGCCTGAAATGATGACGCAGCTGCGCAACGAACGAGCATGTGTTGTTGGTGGGTACACTCTGTCTGTCCTGTATTTTGCGTAGACTTCCAGCACGACCGCTTCTCCTGTCCTACTTATGTCCATGTGCTTTCCATGTAGGGGACGCTGGCTATCCCAACATGCCATGGCTGATCACACCTCTCCGCAACCCCATCACGCCGGCCCAGCTCCGCTACAACACCGCCCATGGCCGGACAAGGCGAGTGATAGAGAGGACATTTGGCCTCCTGAAGAGCCGATGCAGATGCCTCCACAAGACCGGCGGCGCCCTCCCATATGCCCCGGCGAAGGTCTGCAAAATCTTCATGGTCTGCTGCATGCTGCACAATATGGCAGTTGAGAAATCTGTGCCACTCATCCTGGATCAAGATGATCAGGACCATCCACCCGTGGAGGACCAAGGTCTTAGCAATGGGACTAGTGATGTGGAGGATGTGGTTCCGCAAGAGGACATCCGGAGTCGGCTCATACGCGACTTCTTTGCTTAGTGGTGAGTACCAGTGTCTGTGTGTGTGTCCATCTGCATGTATGGCACGTGAGTCAGAGGTGTGTGTGGATGTGTCACTGGAGTGATGGTGCCAGTGATGAGTGTATTTCCCCAGTCATAATTGTGACCTAGCATGTTGTCATCCTCACATGTGTCGAGTACATGCACATGCAAGTGGCTGTGCTTTTTGTGGCTGACTTCTTGTGTGTCTCTCATCCCCAGGTACTTGCGCATGCCGTCTGCTGGTTGCATTGTTGTGGCACTGCTATTCCTCATGGACACGTCATCGTGTGCTGACTCAGCGTTACACGCACGGACAAGTTTGGAAGTCTCCTTAGGGTAAGGGATGCATCAGGGGTGTATTGGGTGTGGCAGTTGTTTACGATGTGTGCACACTGCCCCTGTCGATGTTTGGTTCCTCTGCAGACATGTCGCATCACCATGGGACACATGACATGCAGCTGGGTACACCTGAATAGATGGTCAGACTTATAGACAGTCATCTGTGATGGGATTGTAGATTGTGATGATGGCATCAATGTGTGTTACACTGCCCTCGGACACATACGGCTTGCATTGGCTTGACATGGTGTGGGACTTCCACATCAGAGGATCAATGGTGTATGGCAGCCTCTCCGTGAGCAGCAGGGGGTGTTTAGCTGTTAGCCGACACTTGTGTGCCAGTTCCATGGCTATCACGCATTTGTGCTGCAGAAGGGGGGTGCCAGAGTTGGACCCACTTGTTACTCCACATGAACTGTTCATGTGTACTTCGAGTTGCCTCGAAAACATGACTAATAAAGGTGTTCCTATGCCTCCAAGGTGCCTCTTCTCAGTCAATGCTGGTGTGTTGCCACGGTGCATCCGGCATGTCTGGCATGGTTTTCCGTGATAGTGGCTATGTGTCTATGTGTAGAGTAGCAAGATGCAAACTGTTTGTGTGGGATTAGACTGTGTATTGTGCATGATGTCCATGACTGTGTGAGTATTGTGACATGTGCCATCCCCATGCATCAAACGTTGGCTAGGCCACCATTCTCTGCATCCACCTGACTCAAGCTTGCAGGACATGGTTCTGCCACCTGTCCACACATACCTGGGTGCCCCCCAGGACACTCCACATGATCCCTGACCTCTGCGCATGGCTGTCGCTGTACTCAATATGTCTGTCGGCACGGTTGTGCGGCCACCCCCTCAGCTGGTTGGGCCCATCACGGGTGTGTATGGTGCTCCATGTCTGTCTTGCCTAATACAACGTGACCCATGTGTATCCTGTGCCAGACTCAGGCCCCAGGGTGTGGATGGTTGAAGTCAAATGAGAACTCAGGCATGGTTAGACTTTACAAGACACATGTAAGGTAATAATGCAAAATGTAGGCATCTTCTCTTTATGGTGTAACTTTTTATTTTGGTTGGGGTACGTGGGGGGGGATATGACATGAGGGGCTTTCCGGGTGTGTGGAATCCAAAGTTCACTAGGGGAGTTGGTGTCCTTGCCATTTGAAATCCTCTGAGTCCATGCCACAGTCTTTGTCAACATTGGTCAGACAGTGACCAGCAAGTCCATGTGGCAGAGAATGTCTTTTGCTGCTGTGCTGCTGTTGGTCCAGTGGGCCAGGTGCCAGGCCAGGTGTCCTGGGAGATGGTGCTGTTGCGCTGACCCTCACGGTCTTTTCCGTGGATGACCCGCCCTCCTGCGGGGACCCTCAGAAGCAGGCCGTGACGATGTTTGGGATGCTCCGTCAGATGTCTCCTCCTCCTCCTCATCCCTCCCTGTGGGTGGTGATGTTCTACGCCTGGTGGCACAGGGAGGGTTGCCCATGTTGTCGGCTATCCGACGGAGTGAACGGTTAATTCCCGTGAGCACCGTCACGAGCTCAGCCTGTCTGTCCTCCATCCGCCCTTGGTGTCGCAGTAGACAGGCATGTTGCTCCGCATGTTGCTGGTCCTGCTGGGTCTTGATCTCCTCGAGGATGGACACAACCTGGGCCATGCCCGTGGTGTCCTGCCGGTATGTGTCCAGGATGTTTCTGACATGGGAATATACCGGTTCCGCAGCCAACCGGTCAGGCTCGCTCCTCCGCCGTCCTCCACTCCCACCACCCCTGCCCACTTGCACCTGGCCTGCCCTTGTGGGCACATCGGGTCTCCGGGACCCCTGAGGGGTGGCATTGGCGTTGTCGCCTGCCTCCTCCTGGGTGCCCGGTACACCTTGTCCCTCCTGGCCAGCCTGGCTGCATTGTGGTGGTGGGGCAGGGATCCTGGGTGTCTCCTGGGATGTGGCAGGAGTGGGGGTGGTGGTTGGCCCAGTTGTACCTGACGCAGGTGCTGCAGGTGGTTGGACACCAGAGGGGCCAGGTTGGTCGGGTCGGGTTCGTCCACAGAGTGGTGAGAGTCCTCGCTGCCGGTGGGTCTGTCATCCCGCCGAGCCAGGTCCTGTGAGTCTTCCCCCCCAGTGTTGGGGGGTGATCCACGACGTTGACCTGTGTGTGAGAGAGACAATGTTAATTTTGTTCCATGCAACATCCATGTTTCATTCGTTTCTAAGTTGGCACATTTCCTCTGGGAATTGGGATATGTCTTGCATTCCACTCATAGTGCACTTGTGCATGGGTATGTCCCTTGGCCACAGCTTTTGCGACTTTACCTATGTGTGGCACAGTCTTACTTGCTGCGTCAATTGTGACTGCAGTCAGCAGTGGAGTGAGCAGGTGTGGCGAGCCATGCATTGGCGCCTTCCATGTTGCACTGTACGTGGGCACATGGAGTTGTTCCACACACTTAGATAATGCAGGTAGCTGGCGTTGTGCTCGTGCACAGGTTGAGACATGGCCCAGTGTTTTGCCATGGAGAAGAGGGGGGGTTCAGGCACTGGCCACCCTTGTCTACATGCACGCAGTCCACCTGCTGACGAGCAGACATTCCCAGACCCCCAAAGGCTGAATTGGTCTCCCTGTGTGTCCCTTTCTCACTCCCTCTCTGTCCCCCTCTCCCTCCCTCTGTGTGTCAGCCTCCTCCCTCTGTCCGTCTCCCTGTGTCTCCCTCCCTCTCTCTCCCCCTCTCCCTCCCTCTGTGTGTCACCCTCTGTCACCTCAGCCCAGCTTCCTGGGCACACACTGTTAGCAGTTCTTTGAATGGCCCTTGGATTGTTGCTGTGAGTTTGTTTCTGATCTCCAGGCACCCATTGGGTGTAGTGTCTGTGTCTGCGCTGCTGCTGTGGTGGTGTGTGCTGCCACTCTTTCACAGTTTTGGCTGTTCATTAGCTGCTGTCATTTGCAAAAACGTGCCTTCACCCCCATGTGTTAATGCAAGGCGTCCGCCATTTGCTGGCAAGTCTTTCCTGTGTGGGGACACACTGTTTGTCTGGCTGTGACCTAGGCCATATGGGCAGAGGGCATTGTTGTCTGCTTCTGAGTTGCACTATGTGATTTTCGGGGCCCACCCTCCCGCCATCCAGGTTACCGTGTCATGTGTTGGTGTCTTCTGTGGTCTGTGACTTGACATTGTCCAGCTGGGTGCATGGGGCATGGTGGCGGCCTTGGCATGTGCGTGTTCATGGAGTGTGGTTGAGTCATGCGATAGCTTGGGGTGGTTGCGTGCCTGTTTGTGAGTTTGGTTGTGGATGATGTTCCCCCCATGTGAGGTGCGTTGTTTGTGTACTCACCCGGGTCTCGGAGTCCTCCTAATCCCTCCACTGTCTCCACCGGCAGTATGGCCATCACCCTCTCCTCCCAGGGATGGTAGTGTACGGGTCTGCGGGACGGCCCTCCTCCAGTGACGTTGGCCTGGTTGTGTTCATCCGTCATCTTGGCTCGGACCCTCCTCCGCAGATCGTACCACCTGGCTTGGCATTCCTGCTTGTTCCTTCTGGTGTCCGCAACAGCATTCACAGCATCGACGATGGTCTGCCACATGGCTGTTTTTGCTGATATGCTGGTCTGTCTGACCAATGTTCCAAAGAGGTGTGGCTCGACTCTGAGGATTTCGTCGACAAGGACCTCCAACTCTCGGCTAGTGAACTTTGGATTCTTGTTAGTGGGCATGGTGAGGGGTGTGGGTGTGGATGGTGGGGGTGTGTGGATGGTTGTGGTTGTGTGGGTATGGTTGTGCAGGTGTGTGTGTGTGAATGTGATGAGGGGGTGTTTGTGAAGGTGTGTGTGTGAAGGTGTGCAAGTGTAAGGTGTAGTAATGGTTCAAGTATGCTGCTGTAGGTTGTCTGTGGGGTCTGGCAGCAGTGAGTCTGTTGCAAAGGCTCATGGTTTGTGTGTGTGGACCCTTTTTATTGGTCCATTGGTGGGTGTGGCTGTGTTTGAAGTTTGGGTGGGTGTGTTATAAGGAGTGGTTGTGTTTTGGGCCTCTGTTTGGGATTTTGGCAGTTGCAGGTCAGTGAATGTGTTGTTTTTGTGCTTGTTGGACATGTTTTGTGGCTTTGTGCCATTCGAATGGTGTATTCTTGTGTTGTTTTGCTTTGTCCTGGTTGTGTACGTTGGTTTTTAGCGTGTGTACGGTGTGTACTTCGGGAATTTTGTTGTGCAGTGCTGTCCTTGTGTCTGGCTTGGTACGACTCGTACATGCGCGATGTTGTGTGAAGGTGCTGGTGTTGGGGCCTGGGGTGCGCTCCGTACTTAGAATGTTGGGGTGGGGGTACGCTCCATGCATACGCGGGTGAGGGTACGGGTCGTACATACACTGTTGGGGTGGGGTACGCTCCATACGTACGCGGGTGAGGGTACGTGTCGTACATACACGGTTGGGGTGGGGGTACGGTCCGTACATACACTGTTGGGGTGGGGGTACGCTCCAAACGTACGCAGGTGAGGGTACGGGTCGTACATACACTGTTGGGTTGGGGGTACGCTCCATACGTACGCGGGTGAGGGTACGGGTCGTAAATACACTGTTGGGGTGGGAGTACGCTCCATACTTACGCGGGTGAGGGTATGGGTCATACATACACGGTTGGGGTGGGGGTACGCTCCATGCATACGCGGGTGAGGGTACGTGTCGCACATACACAGTTGGGGTGGGGGTACGGTTTGTACATACAGGGTTGGGGTGGGGGTGCGCTCCATGCGTACGCGGGTGAGGGTACGGGTCATACATACACGGTTGGGGTGGGGGTACGGTCCGTACATACACTGTTGGGGTGGGGGTATGCTCCATACGTACGCGGGTGAGGGTACGGGTCGTACCTACACTGTTGTGGTGGGGGTATGCTCCATACGTACGCGGGTGAGGGTACGGGTCGTACATACACGGTTGGGGTGGGGGTACGCTCCATGCATACGCGGGTGATGGCACGGGTCGTACATGCACTGTTGGGGTGGGGGTATGCTCCACACGTACGCGGGTGAGGGTACGGGTCGTACATATACGGTTAGGGTAGGGGTACGCTCCATACATTCACGGGTGGGGGTACGTCTCATACATACACGGGTGTACATACACGGGTGGGGATTCGACTCGTACATAGGAGGGCTGGGGGGAGTGTTGGGCGCGTATGCGGGCACATGTCTCCATGGTTGGTATGGGAGTTCGGTACGGACGGTGTTTTTTCCATACGGTTGTAACATCGGACGCACGGGATGGATCGTACTTCCGCGGTCGGACTTCACTTTTCACATTTGTACTGTAAATCCTCCGAGGACGTGTCGGACACATTTTCCAACCCGAGGACGTGTGGGGAATAATTCCCAATGCGATTCGTATGGACTTTTTCCCATGCGAATCGTAGTTGGCAGTTTGTACGGCACTTGTACGATTCGTACAGGAAAAAGACCGGATACGAGTCGTACGGGGAATTTTTTTACCGGATCGTGATCGGCACCTATGTTTGTATTTGTTGCCAACGTACTCATTATAAAATTCAAACTAGGAATTTAGATGTGTTTTTAAAAATTGAAAAGGAAAACAATGATAAATGGACAGAATTTGCTGCTTATCTGTTTCTGGAAGGTCGTTTTGAGTTAGGTACTGTACAATGTATTTGTAAATATTGTTACAATAAATTATAAGAGAACAAAATGCCAGCTAGAGCTGTCCATAATGACTTAGAATTAGTAGCTATACCTCCAGAACTTAAAGATTTAAATACATATGAGGCCATCCTTATTCAATCTTTTCACCCGTTTCAGGCTATAATTCATATGGAGCCTAAAACAGGTAAGCTGCCTCCAACAGATCTACAAAGAGGTTTAAAACGAAGAGTTGTGTATTTACCTTTAGATTTTAAGAAACATTTTGAAACTGTTGGTGTAGAAGGAGAGGATACTGAACCTGTAGTCATTCTTGTTACTGGTGTACCCACAAAGAGTCGGAAAATATAGGAAGAATTAGTAGGTGTCACAAAAGTCCAAAAGGCTACATTATATCTGGTGCAAAACAATATTTGATATAAAAATGTAAATGTAGAAGAAGAAGGAATGAGTTTAGAAGATGAAACAAACATTTCAAGTGGACAAATAGAAAAAGTGGAGAATTCAAGAAAAGAAGAAATCTATGAACATTAAAGTATACACCCTCTACATTCAAAAGAACTAATAGGAAATACTATTGAATTGTTCCAAATGAAAAAAGCAAAAGGAACTCCCATGAGTTTGTGGGAAAAAAGTGTGGGAGCTCATTGTTTTCCACAGCTGTTCCCTACTGGAAAAGGTGGACAATATGATGAACGACCAGTTCAGATTCCAGCTTCAGAATATCGTGCTTTATGACTATACTCAGAAGAACCAAGATTTCGCCAGTGCATTCCATATTTGTTTCGTCTTTTATTTGAAAGTGATCTGTCTGCACTTTCATATGCAGTCAACCATATGTTAAAACAGGAACTCATCTTTCACATCTTTCTGCAAAGGAATTTATGGACAAAGTTGAAGAAAGAGATGAACATTTAGAATCATAGTTAATTAATTTGATGGCATGTCAACGTGGCACTAAAGAATATTGGTATCAACATCATGGGGAACTAAAATGTATGTTAAGGAACTTAGGAACCCCTACATGGTTTGTTACACTTAGCTTTGCTGAGTATGCATGGGTTGATTTACTGGATGTTCTATGAGAAGCAAAGTCATATATAGAAAATATTGAATTGAAGACAGCTGGAGAACTGTGCTCAATGGATCCTGTAAATGTTTGCAGATATTTTAATCATAGGTTTGAAGCTATGATGTCTTCCATCTGTAATAAAAAGAATCCACCTAATGGTGAAGTTATTGATTTTTTTGGGAGAAAGGAATACCAAGCTAGAGGTGCTCCTCATATACATATGCTTTTGTGGATCAAGGATGCACCCAAATTTGGAACTGATTCGGATGAGACTGTTTTATCTTCTATTGAAGACTATGTTATCTGTGCGATTCCAAAAACAAGAGGAGAAAATATCTTAAGACAGCAAGTTTTAAGGTTTCAAAGTCATCGATGTAGAAAATATTGTCGACGGAAATACAAGTCAAAGGAAACATTTTACACAAAATGGCGATTTGGTTTTCCACGTCCAGCAATTTCCAAAGGAAGAGTGAACAGTTTTATGTCAGCAGTGAGGCATACTATCACTCGTAAATCACCAAAAAATACTTATAATATAAAAAGAACAGAATCCTTTGGCCCTCAAACGCCAACCTTTGGTATCCCAGTCTCTTTGCGATGACCTTTCCAGTTACTTTGAGGATAAGATTGTTACAATTCAGAATTCCTTTCCTAGTAAAATCAACCCTTCCCATCTGAAATCCTGTCCGGTCAGCTACAACCCCGACAAGGTTTTTTCCGACTTTGAGGTGATTACCCCGGAACACTCTCTGGCTGAATTACTTAAATGTAAATCCGGTTCCCCTTTGGACCCTTGGCCGGCTAAACAGTATAAATCCCTTGCCCCACTGCTTAATCCTTTTTTAAATAAAATTTGGAATGACTCCCTTCGGACAGGCATCTATCCCGACTCTTGGAAACACGCTAGATTGGTTACCATTATCAAAAAAGCAACCACAGACCCCTCTGAACCAGCTAACTATCGTCCCATCTCCCTGCTCCCCGCCCCAGCTAAAGTGCTGGAGAAACTTGTACAACGACAACTGTCTGGTTTCTTGGAAATGAATGGTGCTTTCCACTTCTCACAGCACGGCTTTAGGTCGGGTCATAGCACCGAATCTGCTTTAATAGAGATGGCTGACGCCATCAGATGGAAGTTAGACGAGGGAACTAGAGCGGTGTTGGTGCTGCTCGACTTGTCGGCAGCATTCGACACCGTTTCCCACCCCGTCCTCCTTGATCGTCTGCAGGCAAAAGGCATTCAAGGTAAGGCCTTGGAATGGCTTGCCTCATTTCTGTCCAATCGGACTCAGGCAGTTTTCACTCCCCCTTTCACCTCAGACAACCGCCCCCTCAGATAGGGCGTCCCTCAGGGCTCCTCACTGAGTCCCCTTCTGTTTAATGTGTGTTTTTCCACGTTAGCCGAGATCATTACTCAATCTGGAATCCAGGCCACTTCTTATGCGGACGATATACAGCTTCTGTTTTCATTTGAGTCCCCCTCCCATTCCACCTTTGACCCGTTGAAAAACTGCCTCCGGAACATCGCTAGCTGGATGGATGATAACTCCCTCCGGCTTAATGCTGGCAAAACCGAGGTCATATTTTTCCATCAGCCTTCGCCTCTGGACCCTAACTTGTGGTGGCCACTTGATCTGAGCTCACCCCCTTTCCTAAAGACTCAGTCAAAAATCTCGGAGTAATCTGGGATACCAATCTTCCTTTTCAGAAACAAGTCCAGTCGGTAGCGGCGTCTTGTTTTTCGAAGATGAGGATGATGAAAAAATGTATTAATTTGCTCCCTAGCCATACTAGGAAAACTATTGTGCAGGCTTTAATCACTTCCCATCTAGATTACGCCAACGGACTGTATCTAGGTCTCTCCTGCGGCCTTCAGCGACGTCTTCAGACAGTCCAAAATGCTGCTGTCCGTCTGGTTTGTGGTCTCCCACTTCGTGAACATATTACTTCCCATCGTCACAGGTTGCATTGGCTTCCAGTTCACAAAAGGGCGGAATTTAAGGCTCTTACCCTTGCTCATTGTGCGATCAATGGTAAAGGCTCTGCTCATCTATCTTCTTGCCTTCGTCCTTACAGTAATACTCGACTTCTTCGTTCTAGCTTTAAACATCTTCTTTTAACACCCAGAGTCAAAAAAGCTCGATCTGGGGGGGGAAACATTCCAAGTCTGTGCCTCCTCCCTCTGGAATAACCTACCCTTGCCCATTAGAACTATCCGGGAGGAACTTCCCTTCCGAAGACTTTTCTTTTCTGTTAAACATTTTTTGAATTCTGGCACATCCTCTGCTTTCACATAAGCGCCGGGACACCCCGTTGGGGTATCTGTGCGCTATTCAAAATTTCCAAATAAATAAATAATAAATAACAGAAGAATCGAACTACATCAATGATTACAATCCAGTGATTTTAAAGATGTGGAATGCAAATATGGACATACAATATGTTGCAGATAACTCAAATGCTTTTGCTCGCTGTGTCACATCATATATTACGAAATCTGAGAAGACAGAATTGAAAGAAATGAGCGAGGAAATTTCACAGGAGAAGACACTTAGCAAAAAATTGTACAACTTCAGCTTGAAGATGCTTTCACATCGAGAAATTGGATCGTACGAATGTTCAGATCGATTGACATCTGCAAGTTTATATTAAAAGTCAAGAGGAATCATCAGTCTAGGGCTTGCTGCAACACGAAATCAAGTTTTGAAATCTGTAGAAGAAATTGAATGCTTGGCACTGAATGAACCGGAAAGTACAGATATTCCAAAAATAAATATGTTGGATACGTACTATCCAAATAGAAGTCCATCCCTGAAAAACATATGTATATATGAAATACTGCAACATTATAGTTTAAAAAAAAATGTTACGGAAGATATAAATGAAGGAAAATACGCTGTAATTGGATCTGAAGGATGTTTGGTAAAGCATGCCAAAGGAAATCTGATTAATCACAGGAAACTAAGTTGTGATACTCCAGGTAAAAGGGACTTTTTCTATTTAGCTCTTCTGCAACTCTTCAAACATTAGCAGACTGAAATGGAATTACTTGGAGATTGTGACTGCTATGAAGATACTTTCAATGCATGTAAAGATAGCATTGAATGTACAATATTTCCAAATTATCTCCAAATGTTGAATGAAGACATTAATCAAGAAAGAACTATTGCAGCTGAAATAGCTAGAGATAGTTAAGATAGTCAGAGTTCTGCTCACCAAAGTCAAGATCCACTGGGAGAAGCCATACTTGAAAATGAAGCAGCAATAGTAATGAGTGAAGTGGAAATGGTGATGCAGCAAGCACAACAGGAGAATATTGATTTGGAAAATTTAGAGGAATGTCTGAATAGTGAACAGAAAGAAATATATCACCAAGTTACACAACAGATACAACATGGATTACTGCATGAAAAGAATGATTGCCAATGTACATCATTTAGACCTATTCGTATGTACATCAGTGGACAAGATGGAATGGGGAAAAGTTTCTTGATTAAATGTTTGTCAAATTATCTACAGAAAACAACGGATTCACATTTGCCTTGCGTTGTAACTGCTCCAACTGGGTTAGCAGAACACAACATTAAAGGGATTACATTACATTGTCTACTTATGTTACCAGTAGAACAAGAAAATAGGTTGGAATATCACAAGCTTTCTGGAGAAGCTTGTTTGGAAGTTTCAAGAGTACTGAAGAAAATGAAACTTCTGGTAATTGATGAAGTAAGCATGGTCTCAAACTTAATGGTTGTGTTTGTACATTTGAGAATGCAGCAGATTTTGAAAACAAATTACAATGTTGTTTTTGGAGGAAACATGTAATTATGTTTTTATCACTGGCCAGAATACCAATCTAACAGGACGATACCTCGACATCAAATGTATTCCATCTTGTGAGGCTTTTTGGGATTATATAGAGAGGCCTTTTGATAGAAAACTGTATTTTCAGTTTCGAATTGGGTCTCTCCCTGTTAAAGCATTTACTCAAAATTGGTCACCCAACCATGATAATTGTTGTCCTCACTGTCGAGATTTGATTGAAGATGCTGGTCATTTATTATTTGTTTGTCCATTGTATGTCATTCCACGTCGTAGATGGATAAAACCAGTATGTTTAAATTTGGGAATACGTAGATACAAGGATGCCTTGAGGATACTCGAATCTGATTGCACTCCATACTTGGTTATTGCCGTAGCAAAATTCTTGGGGTGGGCCTGGGTAATACGTTCAAGCACCCTAAAAATGCTAGAAGAAGGATAAAGAACATCTGACACCAAGGACATTGTTCTATTTTTAACTAAAGCTTGTTTTTAATTGATGGTATCAATTCATCGGAACTATTCGCCAGCATTATGGTTTAATGTATTTTTAAGATTGTATATTGTTTTTAAATATAGTATTTATATTTATTGTTAGGATGTAAATATGCTTTTATGACAATGCTGTCGAATAAAGCTTTGAATTTTAATTTGTAATTATATTTGATGATCTACTACAACTCACACCTGTGAAAGGCCAACCAGTTTTTAAAACCCTTCTTCATGAAGACACAAAAAAATCTTTGGAAAGTATTGGAAATGTGAACATTTGGACCTATTTTAAATATAAGGAACTTATTAAGAACATGCGACAAGCAAATGATGAAGATTATGGAAACATTCTTCAAAATATTAGGATTGGTGTCCTAACAAAGGATGGAAAAAATGCTTTAGAAAGTTGGCTACTAAGAAACTTGTTGCCAAAAGAAAATATTGCACCTGAAACAATCTACCGATCAATTTCAGAAAATAAATCTATAATTTGCCTTATGCCAGCACTGAAAGAATGCTCTACATTCAATGAAGAACTGTTGAAACTGGAGAATGAACCGATAATGAAAATGGTAGCCATTGATAAAATAGAACATGAAGGAGTAACTATTCTTTTTTCTGAGAAATTACAGTTAAAATTAGAGTCTTTGGAAAAATCAATGTCTAGGACTGCTGGTTTGGAAAAGACATTATATGTGTCTGTAAACTGTGGGGGAATATCACGGCGTAACTTAGATGTTGAGAAAGGGTTAGTAAATGGAGCAATGGGGAAAGTTGTTGAGTTTGTTAGTTATCCAAATAGAGATGGAATTGAATTTTTGAAGATTAAATTTTATCAGATTGAAGAGGTGAAACAGATTGGACGTTATTCTGTTTGTTGCTTGTAAAAGATTTGTATGTTCGTAGAAAACAGTTTCCTGTTTGTTTAGCATATGCAGTGACCCTTCATAAATCCCAAGGTTTAAGTGTAGACAGTGCTTTGGTAAATATTGGAAGTTCTATGTTTAAAGAGGGTATGGCATATGTTGCATTGTCTCGAGTAAGAACGCTATCCGGATTGTATTTGATTGATTTTGATGAGCAAAAGGTTAGTGCAGATGTAAATTGTGTAAAAGAGTACAATAGATTAAGAAGACTCTATGCTTCTAGCTTAGGTGAATATCCTAATTATGAAAAACGTTTAATATGTCCAAAATGAAAATATGATAAACATTTTACTGAGGTTGCAAAGAAGAAAAGAATTGAAAAGAATAATGAGTCTTTAAAGAAAGTAGAAGGGAACACGGTTGCTAATATTGTAGGATATCAGTTAGAAAATAGTTCAGGTATCAACTGCTATGCTAATGTAATCGTGAACGATGCATTTTTTTAGAAAAGCCACAGCATGCAATTATGGAAAATCGAGAAAAAAGATATTGTTCTTTGTTACATTATATTTTTGAAAAGTTGAAAACTGATAAAACGAAAATCCATACTGCTTCTGGTGTGCGGAATCTTCTGGATATATGTTCTGGTTCTTCACAATTTACACAGAATGTACAGCAAGATGCTCAGGAGTTTCTAATGTTTATGCTTGCAGTATTAGAAGATTAAGGTATTCAAATTGAAAAAATGTTTGGACTACGTTACAGATGGGATCATACATGTGACAGCTGTTCATTTTAATCTACCACTAAAATACACACTGAACGATTCATATATATTTGACAATGCCAGATTTGAAAACAGTGTCTTTCAACGATCTAGTGAAATCAGCTAATCAAGATATGGAATGTACTCAGTGCAAATCGGAAATGTTGTCAACATTGTTTATAGAAAGATGTGGACAATATATTGTTTTAATGCTGCAATGTTGTAAAACGGATAGAAAAAAATTGGAAACCAAAACTAAAAATTTGAGGCTGGTCAAGTGTCAATTTCAGGAAGAACTTTTAAAACAGTGGCTATTGTTTTCCATGATGGACCTCCTTCAACATCTGGACACTATACTGTGTATTTAAAATGCAATAAAGGATGGACACTATATAATGATGCACATTTAGAGTTCAAATGTTGGTTGCCTAATGAATTAGCAAATTCATATTTAATATTTTTGATGCCAAAATTCTGAGACGATAGCAACTTGAATTACTGAGTATATTTTGGATATTTCCACTACAAATAATTTTTGATACATCATTCACCCTATTGGAAAAATGTGAATATGATTTTAGAAGTCTATCTTGGATAACCTCATTGCAAATGTTTTCAGAAACATCATTCGGTCTATTTGGAAGGTATGTATATGAATTCAAAAGTTTATTTCGGATATACTCATTGGAAATATTTTCAGAAACATCATTCGGCCACTTGGGAAGATGTTGATAATTACGGTTTCAATTATTGATTCTGTTCTTTCATATTGCGTTTGGAAAATTACGTTCGAAAGAAGTTGGTCATATATTTGATGTTTGTATTATATACTGTGTTACTAAGGATGTTCATTTGTGAAAATATAAATACAAAATTGAGTTTATTGTAGATATTTTGAAGAGAAATACGTTTTTTATAACAATCTTATTGATTGTATTTTTTTCCCGCTGTCATCTGATGATCGACATTGAAATCACTGTGTATGGTGAAATTCAATAGAATCTGAAGATAGCAAAAAAAGGGAAATAGAATATGTGATGTAATTGTATACTTATGTTTTGTTGTAAAAACTATATCATTATATGTAATAACACATGTTTTCTTCTCTTTTACAGACCCTACTACTAAAGTTTAAAATATTTTTAAGTTTACTTTGCAAAAAAAAGAAGTGAAAATATATTACTATTAATTTCATATCTACTTGAAAACAGGTAAGATTAATTCACCCAGGTACTACCCTTGCAGTCTATCAAAAACACTGTTACTCTCCATGCCCACCTCCAGTCACCCAGCCAGTACTATATACTAATCCAATCTCTCCACTAATATCCAAGCACTTAAAAAGTCACCATACACTCTCCTTGCAGTACTGTAATCATCCAGTCACTGCTCATGTACTCATCTAATGGCCCAAGCAGTAACACTAGCACTGCTACAATTCTCTGTGCACTATCCATACAGATCTCTAAGCAGCTACATACCACTGATTCACTGCTCTAAATACCATGGTAGTACCCATGCACTCTAGCAATCACCCTGTCAATTCCCATGCACTTTTTCAATCACCCATCTAGCACGATGTACTTATCCAATCACTTTGTCAATATTAAACACTTATAAATACCCATGCACTATCTTTACAGCACTGTAGTCATCCAGTCACTGCTCATGTACTCATACAATGGCCCAGGCACTAACTCAAGCACTGCAACCATCCTCTGTGCACTATCTATGCAGACCTCTAAGCACCTAGATACTACTGATTAACTCCTCCAAATACTCTGGTAGTACCCATGCAGTCTAGCAATCCTCCTGTCAGTCCTCGTGCACTTCTCCACTCACCCATCTAGCAGTATATACTTATCCAATTACTCTGCCAATACCCAAGCACTTATAAATACACCATGCATTCTCTTAACAGCACTGTAATTATACAGTTACTAATCATGTATTTATGCGATGGTGCAGACACTAACAAGCACTGCTACAATTCTCTGTGCACTACATACAGATCTCTAACCAGCTACACACTACTGATTCACTTGTCTAATTACCCATGTACTACCTATGCAGTCTAGCAAACATACTGTAACTCCCCATGCACTTCTCCTAACACCCATCTAGCACGATGTACTTATCCAATCACTGCACCACTACCCAAGCACTTAAAAATACACCATGCAGTCTCTTTACAGCACTCTAATCATCCAGTCACTGCTCATGTATTCAAACAATGGCCCAGGAACTAACACAAGTACTGCTACAATCCTCTGTGAACTATCCATGCAAACCTCTAACCAGCTACATACTACTGATTCATTTCTGTAATTACCCTGGTAGTACCCATGCGGTCTAGTAATCCTCCTGTCAGTCCCCATGCACTTCTCCAATCACCCATCTAGTAGTATGTACTTATCCAATCAGTTCGCCAAAACCCAAGCACTTATAAATAAATCATGCACTCTCCTTGCGGTATCGTTATTATCCAGTTAAATAGACACCACTCATACTGTGTTACAATCATCCATGTACTACCCATGCACTGTTTGAATCAATCAATATGCATTAGCATAAGATTTGCAAAAGAGGTCTGAGATATAATACAGCACTTATCCTTGTCTCGGGAACATTATCAATTCTATGGTGCGAAGATCGAGGAAACAAGTGAAAGTGCTTCCTAAACAAGTGAAAGAAACTTTCACAACAACAATTACATAAAAAATTTGATCCGCACTCAATAAAGTATAAGAAAACAATTCCATCCAATAATTGTATATTGTATATTCCTTTATTCTTGTATCCTTTGAGTTATAATATCTCTCTTCCTTATAGCCAACGCGTTTCGTTCCTTTTAAGGACTTCTTCAGGGCTAAAAACACAAACAATAGCTAATATTAAAACTTTTTAAAAACAAAACGTATTAAATAGGTTAAATTCATATACATATTTAATATAACAATTCAATATAATTTCATTTTCATCACCTCATAAGTGTACCACACCAGGCACATGACTCTTAGCAACAGTGATAACCCGTGTTCTATTGATAGTCATAACATATGACAGTATGGGAAACTCAGAGAGTACTGTCAAACAGTTAATGTGAAAATTAGAATATAAACAATTTCACAGACACTCATTAAAAGCAATACATTTGTAAGCCATTATAGAGAAACACATTCCATATTCATGTCCATAAATCAGACCAGGGACTCCCTGCATGTATATATAATATGTATATATATCTCATAATCTAGGGAGATCTAATATTGACTATAAATATCTTTATAGTACTTATTTCATATGGGCTACTTGGTCCCATGACAAAGCACACGGAGTGTACTTAGTGCTATGATTACAACAACTAGAGAGTCAACACATTACTAGGAGGTCACCTTTATAGCTACCTCATCTGTTGTCTTTCAGGTTGTTTTTGATCTATTCTTGCTTTCATCCCCTCTATCTTGTGTTATTCCTTCTAAAAGATATATATACACAAAGTTAAAGGATATTATAGTCCTTAACAAAATGATGTCTTTACATCAAAGAAATAGTAAATGGTATCCTCCCCAATTAATGCTATTTATTCAATTATTTTGTTCTATAATTATGCAACAATATGCCTATATATCAAATATCAGATTTCCTTATCTCATAATATAATATTTCATTTCGTAGGCCTTCGCCATATATCTAATAAAACATATTATTAATTATAAAAAAGCAAGATCAACCTCCAAAAAAATATACAAAATCAAAACTTCATGTACATTATAATATAAGTCACAATATGTTCAATATAAATAATAGATATAATAATATTATTTGCAGAAACATCAAATTGGCACATGATTAACTATGTAACAATAACAGCAACATCATTTAAGAACATAAGTTGTCTTAACATAACATGCCCAAAATATTCCGGTATTGTAAAGTCACTATTTGATGACCATAGCCTCATACCTGTATCATCATTCCGAATTCCATGGCCATGTAAATTCAAATAGGGGGTTGTTTTATATATAAAAAAAGCAATCCTTCAATAACCTCAGGTCATAGTTGACTCAACAATCTAATGAAAAAATATAAGAATATATAAGGGAAAATATGTACAAACAAAATATAAATACGACACAACGTCTTATATTTTAAATCATATACCCTCTCCTCTCAATTATCGTGCTCTAACACACAACACTATAGCCCATAGTATTCGTCATATACATGACCAAGATGTCACTGTAGCAAGCGCATTAGTCCCATTCTGATTGATCTTAAATGCATGTTATAGGACATTGACTCATAAATATCGAAACAGACATCAGTAATTATACATGGTAGATGATGATTAATATAAAAGCAACGTTCTAAAGCACGCAGTGAATATTACGTACATAAACATGGTGCCCACTATGGAAAACATAGCTATCATCACCTCGTCGTCAATGAATATATATTTTAACAGGTACCATAACCAATACAAAAATGATTGCCATCCGAAAAAACGCCATTCACATTATGTCTTGATCTATTTTGCCAAAGTAATCTGTACATGGCTAATGTCAGTCAATACAATAAGTGACTAACAGCTAGCATTCTAAAGCACACAATGAGTATTACCTCCATAAACATGAAGCCCTTTATGGCAGGCATAATTATTCTTACTTTGTTCGACAATGAATAAGTATTTCAAAACATCCATTGGCAAATACCATAACTGTTATGGGTATAATTCCCATCGGAGCAAGCACCGTTAATACACTCTGGAAGTGGGAGAAGCTCAGTGTGATTACTTGAATTTTAGGTGAGGTTATGGTAATGGTACTTTGCTTCTGATTGAAGATTGGTTACTTTGTTAGATCAACAGACTGTCAATATGTAGTATATGACTATTTTCTAAGTAACAATACTATTGTTATGTCTAGATTCATTTTATTATAATGGAAAGAAGGGTGACTCTTGAGATAAATAATATTGATTGATTGAGACATCTGCACACGGTTTTGTATGTGCTATATAATTTCTGAATGGCAACTAGTAATGTAAATGAGGAAATTAATATCCCTGATGTTACCATAAGCTTGATTGTCTATGATAAGCTAGTGATGTAAACACCATTCTATGAGGGTCATATATGATCAAAATAGTACTGCTTAGATTATAATGGAATGGATAGCGTGTATATCTGTTTTGACATCACATATAATGTAGTGGTGATGCTATTTCAAGATGGCCGCCCGTTGGTGACTTGGTTTTATCGAGACATTAATAAAACCGAGTAGTGTCTATTCTTGAGAATGGCCATCTAAGTTTTACGCGGTAGTGTTGAGACATTAGAAAATGAGCTATTTCTAATTTAAGTGTGACCAAAGGAACGCTAGCTTAATGACGATATAAAATATTTGATGCTACATTGATAATTCAACTGTTAACAACTACGATAGTGATGAGAATACTATCATATGAGGCTCATACATGACCGATACAGTACCATTTAGATATTACCAATAGAAGCAGTTTGCTTTTGAGTGTCACCGCAAAACATAGGGATGACCATTATAGTAGCGGTGGTGTTATTTCAAGATGGCCGCCACTAGAGAACTAGTACTAACTAGGTTTTAAAAATACGTATAGTCCGTTTTTTGGTTTGCGGTCAAAAAATAATGGGCTTCTTTACCATTTGACTAGGTTTAGTTTTTTGTTATAAGGCTATTTAATATGGTGAATTCATTATGGGATGGAGAAGAAGAATAAGGCTTATAATGACACTGAAACCACTTAAAGATGGCAGCCCATTTGATAATACTATTACGTAAACAACTATGTAATGAAAGGTCTGTAATTTTAAGTTTGTTTAATGAATAACAAGCTTATTAATGTGTAGACAGTTTATGATGGTACTGAGGTTGGAAATAATGTTGGTGTGAACTTGACAGCCTAAAGTTAGAACCTTGTCCAAGATGGATCCATATTCATACTATGTACCTGTTAGCGCATGCGCTAGCTTAGGAGTCAAAGACGTAAAAGCCCGCAACTCTTTGAACTCTTCTTGATGGTGCTATACGATGACAGAGGGACAGCCTGCCCGGGACGGATTTTACGGTAAATTTCGAAACGTAAATGATTTAAGGGCTTATTTTGATAAAATAGATTAAGAAATAATGTGCAGTTTCCCACTATGTAGAACAAACGGTGCTTGCTCCGATGGGAATTATACCCATAACAGTTATGGTATTTGCCAATGGATGTTTTGAAATACTTATTCATTGTCGAACAAAGTAAGAATAATTATGCCTGCCATAAAGGGCTTCATGTTTATGGAGGTAATACTCATTGTGTGCTTTAGAATGCTAGCTGTTAGTCACTTATTGTATTGACTGACATTAGCCATTAGCCATGTGCAGCTTACTTTGGCAAAATAGATGAAGACATAATGTGTGAATGGCATTTTTTCAGATGGCAATCATTTTTGTATTGGTTATGGTACCTGTTAAAATATATATTCAATGTCCGCAAGGTGATGATAGCTATGTTTTCCATAGTGGGCACCATGTTTATGTACGTAATATTCACTGCGTGCTTTAGAACGTTGCTTTTCTATTAATCATCATCTACCATGTATAATTACTGATGTCTGTTTCGATATTTATGAGTCAATGTCCTATAACATGCATTTAAGATCAATCAGAATGGGACTAATGTGCTTGCTACAGTGACATCTTGGTCATGTATATGACGAATACTATGGGCTATAGTGTTGTGTGTTAGAGCACGATAATTGAGAGGAGAGGGTATATGATTTAAAATATAAGACGTTGTGTCGTATTTATATTTTGTTTGT
This sequence comes from Triturus cristatus, assembly GCF_964204655.1. Classification (NCBI taxonomy): domain Eukaryota; kingdom Metazoa; phylum Chordata; class Amphibia; order Caudata; family Salamandridae; genus Triturus; species Triturus cristatus. The sequence continues at coordinate 421,444,189 of NC_140592.1, read as the reverse complement.
ACATATTTTCCCTTATATATTCTTATATTTTTTCATTAGATTGTTGAGTCAACTATGACCTGAGGTTATTGAAGGATTGCTTTTTTTATATATAAAACAACCCCCTATTTGAATTTACATGGCCATGAAATTCGGAATGATGATACAGGTATGAGGCTATGGTCATCAAATAGAGACTTTACAATACCGGAATATTTTGGGCATGTTATGTTAAGTCAACCTATGTTCTTAAATGATGTTGCTGTTATTGTTACATAGTTAATCATGTGCCAATTTGATGTTGCTGCAAATAATATTATTATATCTATTATTTATATTGAACATATTGTGACTTATATTATAATGTACATGAAGTTTTGATTATGTATATTTTTTTGGAGGTTGATCTTGCTTTTTTTATAATTATTAATATGTTTTATTAGATATATGGCGAAGGCCTACGAAATGAAATATTATATTATGAGATAAGGAAATCTGATATTTGAAATATAGGCATATTGTTGCATAATTATAGAACAAAATAATTGAATATATAGCATTAATTGGGGAGGATACCATTTACTATTTCTTTGATGTAAAGACATAATTTTGTTAAGGACTATAATATCCTTTAACTTTGTGTATATATATATCTTTTAGAAGGAATAACACAAGATAGAGGGGATGAAAGCAAGAATAGATCAAAAACAACCTGAAAGACAACAGATGAGGTAGCTATAAAGGTGACCTCCTAGTAATGTGTTGACTCTCTAGTTGTTGTAATCATAGCACTAAGTGCACTCCGTGTGCTTTGTCATGGGACCAAGTAGCCCATATGAAATAAGTACTATAAAGATATGTATAGTCAATATTAGATCTCCCTATATTATGAGATATATATACATATTATATATACATGAAGGGACTCCCTGGTCTGATTTATGGACATGAATATGGAATGTGTTTCTCTATAATGGCTTACAAATGTATTGTTTTAAATGAGTGTCTATGAAATTGTGTATATTCTAATTTTCACATTAACTGTTTGACAGTACTCTATGAGTTTCCCATACTGTCATATGTTATGACTCTCAATAGAACATGGGTTATCACTGTTGCTAAGAGTCATGTGTCTGTTGTGGTACACTTATGAGGTGTTGAAAATGAAATTATATTGAATTGTTATATTAAATATGTATATGAATTTAACCTATTTAATAAGTTTTGTTTTAAAAATATTTTAATATTAGCTATTGTTTGTGTTTGTAGCCCTGAAGAAGTCCTTACATAGGACGAAACACGTTGGCTACTAGGAAGAGAGAAATTATAACTGAAAGGATACAAGAATAAACGAATATACAAAATACAATTATTGGATGGAATTGTTTTCTTATACTTTATTGAGTGCGGCTCAAATCTTTTATGTAATATGCATTAGCATGCAGTTATTTCTCTTTTTTAACCAGATAAGGTAGATATGAAAAGAACTTTTTTTTCTTTTTTTGGTTTTACACTTGTTTGTGTTTTTTAAACAATTTTGTATATTTTTTTGATGTTTTCCTTAAAAACAGGAAAAACAAAAGAAGTAAGTTTAGATTTTGCAATTAACTAGTCATTGCAACAATAAAAAAAAGTTAAGAATGGTGTTTTCTTGCGGCAGAAACCACAGCATCTATGGATTGCTCCCCGCAGCATACAAGAGTGTTGCACTTTGATGCAAACTTGCTTTAGGTTTCCAAATTCAGGACGAATGTCTGGGCCTCGAAAGGAGGAGCTTGAGGTTCCAGATGTGCTTGGACCAGCTCACTGGTCATCATGCTGCCTTTGTTCTTACGCACGTCGTAGTTGTTCACAAGAAAATAGACGAGGGTGACTGGTATGCATGTGTTTATACATGCTGGGTGTTCTGCAGGAGAACTTCATGTCACTCCCCCTAGACAGTACTTTCTTTTCTCCAGGTGGAATTGAGAAGAATTTCCAGACAATGCTTTCCTTTTTTTTTCTTAATGGAATGTCCTCTTCCTCTTCTTCCAAAGGAATATCCTCCACAGTAGTAGAAGAAGCCATATTAGAAGAAAAAGGAAAACCCAAAGAAATATACAAAGTACCTCAAAAAACACAACAGGTGTGTCTCCTGGGATGCTGTAGAAAGAATGAGAAAAATGGGTGAGGTCCTTCAAGTTCTAGAATGGAAAACTTTATGAACCAATAAAATCCTTTCTTTACAGGTCACATGGGAGTCGCGCAACCAACACGCACCTGGCACGCACCCGATGCGAGTTCGCAAAAGTATATTTAACAGTAATATAACTTTATTGCAATTAGAAATATATCATTTTCATAATTAGTTTACATAATCTCTTGGTCTAATATACATATTCAACTAGTATACATGTAGTTTTCAACATAATTTTTTTTTCACGGGAGTTGCATACCTGGCGCGTCCGCACATGTTGATTATGTTATGCGGGGCAGGGAACCGCGCTTTCGCCGCATTCCAAACGAGCACATGACGCGACTTTGCAAAACCATATTTATCAGTAATATAACTTTATTGGAATTAGAAATATATCATTTTCATAATTAGTTTACATAATCTCTTGGTCTAATATACATATTTAACTACTATACATATAGTTTTCAACATACACTTTTTTTGCGAAAGTCATGCATCCAGCGCAACCGCAAACGTTCATTACGTTATGCAGGGTGGGGAACCACGCTTCCATCGCATACCAAACACGCAGATGACATGATCTCATACGTATATGACGTTACGTGGGACCAGGCACCGCGCACCCGTCACTAACCAAACGCGCATCCTTCACCACTTTGCCAATATGGCCGCTTGAATCCGTGCACCCACAGAGATAGACACACGATGGGTGTGCGATTCCACTTTTTCTAAAAAATAAATATTAATATATAAGAAAACAGAAGAAATTATATAATGTTAATAAAAAAAATGACAAAAACTATTTTTACGATATTAAACGTACAAAATATCATACAAAAAAATACTGAACAAACCATAGATTTAATGAACATTTTAGTTAAAAATTGTCATTTACAGACCTTTGAAATTCACTGAAAAAACCATAAGTTTCAGGGACGTTATAGTTAGAAATTAGCATTTAAAAAACCTTAGAAATTCACTGAAAAAACCATAGGTTTCAGGCACGTTATAGTTAGAAATTAGCATTTAAAAACCTTAGAAATTCACTGAAAAACTCATAGGTTTCAGGCACGTTATAGTTGGACATTTCACTCGTACAAAACCATAGAAATTCAACGGTTATAGTTAGTTCAGCTAACTATAACTCGCGCTCCCGCAATGCACTGCTGATGAGGTCACATATTACATTATTCATGACATGGTCAGTGACATCACTGATGACATCACTGATGACATCTCAAATGACATCACTGATGACATCACTGATGACATCATCCACATGAAAATCACATACACCTCATCACACCATAATATAAACCTTGATACACCCACACTAAAATGCAGACTATCATTTTCAAAACCATCGACACACCAATACCAGTTAATACATATCCACTCACTAATTCCTACCTCTACACACACATCCACTCATTAATTTAATTTAATTTAATTTAATTTAATGGTTTTGTAGAGCGCGTAGTAACTCCGAAGAGCATCCCAGCGCTGATCTGTTTCTCCAGGGGTTTTGGCCAACTAATGGGATTATATTTGCGGGAAAAGGAAGGTCTTTAAGGTCTTTCTGAACTGGAGATAGTTCGGTTCAGTCCTAAGTTTTCGGGGTAGCTGGTTCCATCTCTTCGCCATGTGAACCGAGAAGCGACGGCCACCGGTCTTAGCTTTTCTCACTCTAGGGACTACAATGAGATTTTCAGAATTGGACCGGAGATCCCTCTCTGCTTTGTATGGAATTAAAAGTTCTCTCAGAAGGGGGGGACCGTTGTTGTTGAGTGTTTTGTGGGCCAGACAGAGGGCTTTGAACAAGACCCTTTCTCTGACTGGGAGCCAGTGGAGAGAGTTGAGGGCTGGCCTGGCGGAGGATCTTCCAGGTGTGCCCATACAGTCACTCATACATTCAGTCAGCCATAAATACGGTATTATCATATGCACTCACATATCTATACAGACACTCACACACCGCCACTTATCCATAGAACTACTCACACACCTAGTCAGTCATAGAAGTGATCAATCACACTCCCATTTACTCACCTGTACAGTTATGCACACACCACCTCACTTATCTAAACATATACTAATACATACTTACTCTCTAATACAATAACTAATACAAGCACACACTGATCCATACAGCCACTCTCACAATCACTCACTCTCACATATAGTCATTTATACACTCCAACACTCAAATATACAGCATTCCACATATGCAGTTATTCACATATGTACCACTGAGGCTTCCATTCACTCACGAACATACCCATACACACACTCTCCCATCCATACAAGTCTTCACAGATGCACTCTTGAACCTATACAGCCAGTGAAACATCCACTCACACATTTATAGTCAGTTACACCCAACCCCACCCACCCACACAGACACACAGGCACACATAGAGATACTCAAACAACTATTCAATAACCCATATAGATCCTCATTTAGGTACTCACCAACCCATGGAACTGCTTACACACCAACTGACAAACTCAACTCTGTGAATATCTGTATCAGTCACTAACCCATGCATTTAGTAAGACACAATTAATCACTTACTTAAACAGTCAGTCACACATCTACAAAATCATCCATCCTGATACTTATACACCCATTCATTCTTCAATACACCTTGGCATATATATAAAACATATTTAAAGTTTACAGAAACACACAGTCACTGGATGATGTCATCAGTGATGTCATCAGTGGTGTCATTTGAGATGTCATCAGTGGTGTCACTGACCATGTCATGAATGATGCAATATGTGATATCAGCAGTGCATTGCGGGGGCGTGAGTTATAGTTAGCTGAACTAACAATAACAGCCGAACTTCGATGGTTTTGTACTAGTGAAATGTCCAACTAACTATAACGTGCCTGAAACCTATGTTTTTTCATTGAATATATATATATTCACTGAAGAAACCATAGGTTTCAGGGGCATTATAGTTAGCTGGACGTTTCACTCGTACAAAACCATTGAAATTCCCCGTTATAGTTAGTTCAGCTAACTATAACTCGCGCGCCCGCAATGCACTGCTGATGACGTCACATATTACATCACTCATGACATGGTCAGTGACATCACTGATGACATCACTGATGACATCTCAAATGACATCACTGATGACATCATCCAGTGAATGTGTGTTTTTCTGAAAATTACATATGTTTCATATATGTATATCTCAAGGTCGATGGAAGAATAAATGGGTATATATGTGTCTAAATGGATGATTTGTTTTTGAAAAATTGATTGTATAACTGACTGATTAAGTGTATCTTAGTGAATACATGGCTTAGTGAGTAAAATTTAAATATTTAAATATCTGTATCAGTCTCTCACTTTGTGTATAAGTGGCTGCATGGTTGGTGAGTAGCTACATGAGTGTCTATATAGGTTATTAGTTGGTTTTTTGAGTATAAGTAGGAGTGTCTGAGTGTCTGTATGGTTCGGTGGGGGGTATTATGTAGTGCATAGGTGCATGAATGAGTGACTCACTGTTTGTATGTGTTGAAGACAGCATGTGTGCAGGACTGTATGGGTGGATGAGTGTGTACATGGGTGTGTTAGTGAGTGAATGACTGTCTCAATAGTGTCTTTATGAGTAACTACATATGTTTTAAACTAGTATATGTGACTATTGGTGTATATAAGTGAGTATATGTGAGAGTGAGAGATTGGAAGAGTTCATGTATGAATAAGTATGTGTTTCTATAAGTGATTGTTTAAAAGACTAAGTATGTGTAAGTTTCTGTAGAAGTAAGAGTGGTAGTGTGTGTATAACTGTATATGCAAGTAAATGGATGTTTGATTCTTTATTAGCATGAGTGACTATGTGTGTGAGTAACTCTATGGATGAGTGGCATTGTGTAACAGGATGTATAGGTGTATGAGTACATATGATGAGTGAGTACATGTATGAGTGACTGTATAGGACTGTTGGTGAATGAGTGGATGTGTATGTGGATCTTAGAATTACTGAATAGGGGACCCTTAATCACAGAAAACTTTACCTGGACGCCGCCACTTGCCGACTGGGTGAGCTGGGAGAACGCCGATCCGCCTTGTGGCCTCCCCGTGTCCCTGGAGGGATTGACCGCCTTATCGCCAGTTAACATCTTGCAGCACCCGCTTCGCGGGTGCCGCTGCGCGGCATTTGGCGTGGGGTCGAGGCTGCAGGGGTGCCGGAGAGTGCCCGGAACGAGGACGGAATAACTGCGGGAGGTACCAGAGGGCGCGTGCTGCAGGGACTCTCTAGACCAGGAGTCCCTGCGCTGCACAGGTGTGCACGGCCGTGTCCCCAGCAAGACACGCCCCCGGCCGACCAAGCTTTAAATTGTGAACATTCCCTAAGTGCTGTGGGACCCTTAATCACAGAAAACTTTACCTGGACGCCGCCACTTGCCGACTGGGTGAGCTGGGAGAACGCCGATCCGCCTTGTGGCCTCCCCGTGTCCCTGGAGGGATTGACCGCCTTATCGCCAGTTAACATCTTGCAGCACCCACTTCGCGGGTGCCGCTGCGCGGCATTTGGCGTGGGGTCGAGGCTGCAGGGGTGCCGGAGAGTGCCCGGAACGAGGACGGAATAACTGCGGGAGGTACCAGAGGGCGCGTGCTGCAGGGACTCTCTAGACCAGGAGTCCCTGCGCTGCACAGGTGTGCACGGCCGCGCCCCCAGCAAGACACGCCCCCGGCCGCAACGTCACCTTTAAGAACAGCGCTTCTCTGCATAGCGGGACGCGAGCGGGACGCCGAGCGAAGCCCGGGCAAAGGGCGGGCCCTCTGTGGCCCTCAGAGGCCAGAGGAGGCTGGACTGGGCCATAAACCTTAATTGGTTGTACTTAGCTCCCCCTTGCTTTTACTGGTAGGATTATAGGCCATGAACTGTCGTGAAACCAGAAGTATGGCCGCTGTAGGAGCTAAAAAACTTACCGGAACCTTGGATGATTTTATCACCCGCACTCATGCGCTAATTGACAAGGGTATAACATTAATGGATAGGAGAGTGTCCCAAGACCTGGCCATGGCCAAACGATCCTCCTTGGGCCTTATAGCACAGGCACAGACACCCAACACTGATTCTCGGACAGATATACAGGCCCTAGTACATAGCACTGGAGAGACTGGGGATCTTGACGCTTTAAACACTTTACAGGATCTGGAGGCTTCTCCTAACCTTCATTTCCTATCAGAATGTGGAGTGCAACAAAGTGAGTCAAATACCTCTAACAATATATCCGTTACAAAAGAAAGGGGTCGGACAGAAGGGGCTATCCCTAAGCAAATTCGAAAAACCAATAAACCATCTATTCATAAAGGAAAGAAGGTTCGAATTCCCCCTAACCCCCCTAACATGGATAAATTGCCAGTAGCTTTACCCAGTTCCACAGAGGGACCGCATGTTATTAAGAGTGGCTTACCCCTGAGCCTTCCTGACGATACTATTATCGATCAAAGCCTGGAGGAAATCCTGGAGTTGACCGGGGAAGCTGGTAACTCAGTAAAATCTCCATTACAGGAGGGCTATGGTTCAAGCATGAGTAATACCACTATTTTTAATATGTTAAAAGTACTGCTGGAACCGTTAGAGTCTAGATTACGCTGTCTGGAAACTGTCCTAAAAAACATACATAAGGACATAAGTGCCCCTAGTTTCACCTTGAATAACAGAATTGCCCAGGTTACTATTCCAGCTAAAAAGGTCAATAAGCCTTCGGTGGCTGTTAACAAATCGCTGGAGACTACAAAAATGACCCCCAAGAATTCCAGTAACGCTATAAACCAGGATGGCATCACTATAAAGGCACCCAGAACTGACCAAACTCAGAAAACAGATCAATCTCTGACAACAACCAAGAGCAATTCAACCGCTCAGGCTACATTAAGGGATCGCTTATCTCAGCCTCTAAATTTTGACGCACCCGACAGAGCTAAGGGCATGGCACGTAGAAACATCCATCTTCCCCCTGATGCCTGCCCTTAAGTTATTATTCTCACTGGTGTCACTGAAATCTCTTCGCCAGAAGTTGAATCGTAACAGGCCCTTAAAAATAAAGTATGTTACTGGCTATCTAAAAATTACCCTCTCCTGCCAAACATACCGTGCAACATTTTAATGATTGAGAGAGCTCCGTGGGTGGGAGGCAACAGAAAAAACCTACAAGGGGACTGTGTAGTGGTCACTTTCGAGAATACTGAGGTTGTAGAGTTCATTTGTAGTAGTGGATCCCCTAGATTCCAGACGAGCACGGTGGTTGCTAGACCTCTGTCTTATTTTCATCTCCCACAAAATCAAGCCGACAATCGATGGAGTTGGTTAAAAGGACCCCATGACAGTAAATTTAGACAAAGATCCAATCCCCCCTGGGAGATACAACCCCATGGGTGGGAGGAGGGGTGGAATGCGGGATGGAACCAGGTAAGGAGTAGAAGAGGTAGACCGCGTCAAGGCGGCCCTCTTGTTGGTCCACATTACAGCCAACCCTATCATTACCAACAGTTTACAAATGGTCTAGATAATCCCTTGCACTTTCCAATAGCCAATCGTTTCGAATGCCTGTCAACCACAGATTGGGTTGACTGACAAACACAGAGTTCGGAATTTGGTCGGAGTTTCCAGATTATTCCTACTCAACCAAGTAAGGCTGTTGCTATAGAGGACTCGATTAAACTAAACCTTTCTTATACCCCTGATAAAGACCCAGTGGAGGGTGATCGCCGGGGTGCGCTTACCCCTTCTAATGCAGATTCATCATATTGCAAATTTCTCACCTGGAACGTGGCAGGTATAAATGTAAAGGCTCTAGACCCCATATGGCAAGGGTTTGTAAAACAATATGACGTCTTGGCAATCCAAGAAACATGGGATACCACTAGAAGTTTCTCATTGGATGGTTTCTGTAGTTTTTCAACCCCAGCAGTCCCAGGAGCGAGAGGGAGAGCAAAGGGTGGCTTACTCACACTATGTTCTCTGAACTTAGCGGGGGTTTTTAAAAAATTAGATTCCGCACCCATGAACACGTTAGTTGTGGAGTGGATTTTATCTGACACTAAAGTTTTCTTGCTCATTAATTTTTATAATTCCAAGGAGGTTTCTTATGCGAATGAGCATTTGACCTCCTTGTTAGATTTCCTGTCAGTCTATAGACAAGATTGCAATTCCGTCCCAGAGATGGTAATCCTGGGTGATTTTAACATTCATCCCTGCGAGGGAGACTGTTTTAATGATAGATATGGGGGCTTACCGACCGAGGGCATTCCCCATTTTGAACACACAAACGAGGGTGAGTGCCTCGAGACTTTTCTTGCGAACTTAAATCTATTTGAAATTGAGCAGGGCAAAAATGAACCCAGACCCCCAACATTCATAGGGAGAGACGCCAACACTGTCATAGACTATATTTTTGTATCATCCTGGGTCCTGTCAAAGGCACGTGAGTATAGGGTTTTTACTGCTAGTTTCAGTGATCATCACCCTGTCCTCCTAGTGCTGAACCTAGACTGTTTCCGGATTAGTAGATTGACAAGTGTGGCAGCTCCAAATGTTTTGACAACTAAGGACCAGGGAAGGCGTCTTAAGTGGGGGATGATTGTCCCTGAGCAATTCTTCCAAACACTAGCACAAGAGGCGGAGGCTAATTTGGCAGTGTGCCTAGATCCAACTGCCCTTGGCTCTGATGTTATGGCAGCGTATGAGGAAATATGTACAAGGATCTCTAAGAACTTGGAGCCAAGGCCAGGCGCTCTAAGGAACAAGAAGATTTTTAAATGGTTTAACAAGGATTGTTCGCTAAAACACAGTGCCCTGTTGAAAGCATTAAAACATAAACCCAGAGATAGGCCCTTAGTGACTAATCTAAGGAAGGAATACAAAATTGCAGTCACTAATCGCAAAAACAAAATTAAGGAGGAAGCTTGGGATAGTTTACTATCCATTGATGTACTGAGAGATAGCAAAAAGTTTTGGGCCTTGGTGAACCAGCCTTTTTTTTCCGAGGATGGGAAAACTGATATGGACTGTGTGATCAAAGATGGAAGATGGCTAGGCCACTTTAAACAGATTTATGAATCCACAGCATTAACGCCACCAGTCAGTACCCATGCTACACCTCACCTGAAGTTTAACATCACTGAGGTTGAGAGGGCGATTAAAGATACAAGTAAACACAAGGCCCCGGGTCCGGATGGGGTCCCCGCAGATCTCTACATCCAGTATCCGCAATTTTGGTCAAAAATACTAACCAATGTGTTTAATGCGATACCTGCAGCTGGTTTTCCTTCCTCCTGGTCTACCTCTATTATCGTGCCTATTTTCAGGAAAGGGAATAGGGGGGACCCTGCCTGCTATAGACCAATCTCCCTGTTGGACTCTGCCGTTAAGATTCTGGGCAGAGTTATTTTGCAAAGAATGGGGGATTGGCTAGTGGAGAGCGGGACCCTATCGGATCTACAGTACGGTTTCAGAGCACATAGAGGGACCATGGACCAATGTTTAAACCTTCACCTTATTATTAGTAAATACACTGTGGCGAAGGGTGGGCTTCTTTATTTGGGATTTATGGACTTATCTTCTGCTTTCGATTTGGTAAATCGCTCAAAACTTTGGATTATTTTGCGAGACTTAGGTTTGGACAGCACCTTGGTTAACTTTTTGCACGACCTCCACCAAAATCTGTCCGCCTCGGTCAGGGTTACAAGGGAAGGAAGATGCACGGCGAAGTTTAGGTCAGGAAGAGGGGTCAGACAAGGCTGCATTCTGGCCCCTCTCCTCCTTACACTATATATTAATTCCTTGGGGAAATCCCTGAATTCAGTTACCTTGGACATACCGCATATGGGGGGGTTACCTATTCCGGTACTGCTATACGCGGACGATGCCGTTCTTGTAGCTCGGACTGGTACGGGCCTGCAAAGATTATTAGATCATTTTGGTGGTTTCATGGAAGCCTTGGACCTAAAGATCAACACTACTAAATCCCATGTTATGGTTACAGGCTCACGGAGGAAAAACATGAAGATTAGGGCCTTTAGTTGTAACAACTCTCCAATCTTGAGGGTACCCTTTTTTTGTTATTTAGGAGTCACTTTTGATGAGAAAGGAACTTGGGGTGCCCAACTAAAGTTAAAGGAGAATGGTGTAAGCAGATCTACCACAGCTCTTATGCATTTTGCTAAAAGATTGGGTTCGAGACCCATGGAAGCCATGACTCGTATTTATAGAGCCAAATGTGTGGCAATTGCATCATATGGGGCAGATATATGGGGCTACGTTTCAGCCCCAGGCATTCAAATCGTAGAAAACAACTTTATACGAGCCTTGTTATCACTCCCGAAATCATCCCCCACATATTCAATACATAACGAAACAGGCTTGGGTTATGTCACTGATCTCTTAAAAATGTCCCCACTGTTATGTTGGATTAAAACTTGGACAAACGAGGAGATTACATTGAACCACTGCATTCTCAAAGACTGCATGACTTTGGACAAAGCAGATAGCATACCGTGGCTAGCGTATGTTAGAGCAGCATGCGCTAGGTTAGGACGCCCGGATATGTACTCTTTTCCACAGAACCTTAAAAAAGAAGATGTAAGGTGGGTTAAGCAGCACTTTCGAAATATGTTGGAAGCTGAGAGGGAAACGGTTGAGCTTTGTAAACCAATGGTAAGATCACTTTACCAACTTTCGTCGTCTTTGGCCATGGAACCTTATTTAAAATATGTTACTAAACCATATCATCGTTTTCTACTCATAAGGTTCAGGTTCAACCTGATACACCTTGTGCTTGGCTCGTATACAAAGTGGGGCATCCCAGAAGATTCCCCACCCTGCACCTGCGATTTTTTCTCTACACAGGATACTCTGCACCTAGTGATGCTTTGTGAACATTATTTGGTGGCCCGTAAAAAATTTCTTTTCCCTATCCTGAAAGACTTAAATTTTGCTCAGGTACGGCCGGCTCTATTATATTTACAGATGTTGAACTCGGTACAGGTCACCTATGGTGTAGCGTGTTTTTTGGTAGCAGCCGCTAGACAAAAGAAAATCAGTCTGGCCACAAAGATAAATCACCAAACCTGACACTTGCAAATATGGTACTCCTTATATCTCTGATACGTTTCTTTTATTTAGGATTTGCAATCACTTTTTAATTTGTTTTATTGAATTTTTAACCTTGTTTTATGTATTTTGTACTGCTTTTATGGTTTTTAGTAACCGAATAAAGTTCTTTGACTGACTGACTGACTGAATAGGTTGTTGTAACTGGTATTGGTATGTCCATTGTTTTGAAAATTTTAGTTTCTATTTTTGAATGTGTGTATCAAATGTTATATTAGAGGAAGAGGAGGTCTGCCACTCTAGCACAAGGATGATGTCATCAGTGATGTCATCAGTGATGTCATTTGAGATGTCATCAGTGATGTCATGAGTGATGTCACTGACCATGTCATGAGTGATGTGATATGTGACGTTATCAGCAGTGCATTGCGGGCGCGTGAGTTATAGTTAGCTGAACTAACTATAACAGGGGAATTTCAATGGTTTTATATGAGTGAAAAGTCCAGCTAACTATAACGCCCCTGAAACCTATGGTTTTCTTCAGTGAATTTCCAAGGTTTTTTAAATGCTAATTCCTAACTATAACGTGCCTGAAACCTAAGGTTTTTTCAGTGAATTTAAAAGGTTTTTTAAATGCTAATTTCTACCTATGCCTACAGAGATAGGACATGTGAAGAAAGAAGAAAAAACGCACAGAAAAAAAAGAAATGCAGAAAGAAGCAACAGAAGTCCTCAAAGACGAAGAAAAGTGCAGGAAGAAGGATAACATGGAGAAAGAACAAACAGAAGAGCAGAAAGAAGCCTTTTTGCAAAATCATCCTGTACCCTCAACTTAATCAGACGGATACTGGTGGTAACTGAGTCTGACTATCCAGTCCTAGAGCCAGTGCTATGTTAAAAGACACTCAGAATACAGTGAAAACACCAACATACATTAGGGAACACTATGCGTTGGGGTCCCCCTGTGATTAGCATGACCTCCTCTATAAGCCCCTAGTATATAATAGGGCAGGGGATTAAAACTACCTCTTAAAATGTGCCACAGGGTGTGTTTGCACACGTCACCTCAGGCCCCGTCCCCTTCCTTCCCCAATGTGTAAACACACCCTGTGGCCGTTTTAAGTTGGGAGATTAAGTCCCCTTGAATCCAGAGGGTCCCTAGGATCCAACTAGACCACTAGGTACCTCCAGTAAGCACCACAGAGCTGCGTTGCAGAGAGATGTTAAAAGGGGCACGGCCTAGACCACCTCTCTGCAACGCAGCGCAGTGGCGCTTACTGGAAGCACCTGGTGGGCTAGTTGGCCCCCAGGGTCCCTCAGGAATGAAGGGGAATTATTTCCTAAACTTAAAACGCACCACAGGGCGTGTTTGCACACGTTACCTCAGGCCCCGTCCCCTCCCTTCACCACCGTGTAAACACGCCCTATGGCCGTTTTTAGTTGGGAGATTAAGTTCATTTGAATCCTGAGGGTCCCTAGGGTCCAACTAGCCCACTAGGTACCTCCAGTGAGCGCCACAGAGCTGCGTTGCAGAGAGGTGTATAAAGTGGCACGGCCTGGACCACCTCTCTGCAATGCAGCTCATTACTGGATGCACCTGGTGGGCTAGTTAGCCCCCAGGAGCCCTCAGGATTGAAGGGGAATTATTTCCCCAACTTAAAACGCGCCATAGGACTTGTTTGCACACTTCACCTCAGGTCCCGTCCCCTCCCTTCCCCACTGTGTAAACATGCCCTGTGGCCATTTTAAGTTGGAAGATTAAGTCCCCTTGAATCCTGAGGGTCCCTAGGGGCAAAATAGGCCACTAGGTACATCCAGTAAGCGCCATTGCAGAGAGGTGTAAAAAGGGGCACGGCCTGCACCACCTCTCTGCAACGCACAGCAGTGGCTCTTACTGGAAGCTACTGGTGGGCTAGTTGGCCCCCAGGGTCCCTCAGGATTGAAAGGGAATTATTTCTCCAACTTAAAACGTGCCACAGGGCGTGTTTGCACATGTCAACTCAGGCCCCGTCCCCTCCCTTCACCACTGTGTAAACGCGCCCTGTTGCCGTTTTAAGTTGAGAGATTAAGTCCCCTTGAATCCTTAGGTTCCCTAGGGTCAAACTAGCCCACTAGGTACCTCCAGTAAGTGCCACAGAGCTGCGTTGCATAGAGGTGTAAAAAGGGGTGTGGCCTCAGAACACCTGTCTGCAATGCAGCTCCCTGGCGCATACTGGAGATACCTGTTGGGCTAGTTGGCACTCAGGGACCCTCAGTATTGAAGGGGAATAAATTCCCCAATTTACAACTGGACAGGGGTCGTGTTTGCAGAATGCTGCAAGGAGGGGGCGTGGCCTCCGGTGCGACGCCAGTCTTTTATTTATTTCATTTTTTTAAGAAGGAGGGCTGTGTGGCCCCCTTCTTTTTCTAATTTATTGGCCCTGGGGATCCCATCCCCCAGGGCCTGCACCCTCATTTTTTGTTGTTCAAAAGAATACATTTTGAAGGGGGCCAAGGCCTTAATCGACCCCGGGGACCCCAACCCCCAGGTCATGGCCTTTGTTTATTCTTTAGGAGGGGGGCTGCGTTGCCCCCCTCCTCAGGCCACTTATGGCCCCGGGGACCCCATCCACTGGGGCTGGCCTTTGTTTTTTATTATTTAAAAAAAAAATATATTTATAGAAACACCTAGGACATGCTGGACAAACCATATATATCTATCACCATGACGATTTGCGTGCTATTCATTAACAGGCGACTATGCATACAATGAATCCGCGTGGAATGTATTTACACCACTAGTGAAGCTCTGACGTGTCTGGCGCCCTACCGTGCCTAATCCCAGCGCCCCCGCCGGTGGGTACTCTCCAAGTAGACACCCTTGTCGTTTATTTATACAAACATGGGTAGCTATTGACGGGCACATTTAATACACACGCACACCAAGCCATTCAAAGGGGATTCGACAAAAATGTGACCATACTATGCAAGAAAACCCCCTCACGGTTAATAAAACACACATGCACTGCCGAATGTGTAATACTTTTTATTTTGCTCTCTGGAAAGGAGACGAACCTCACTTGAGAGTCACAGCGTGCTCCTGGCTGAGCCCAATGCTGTGTTACACCCACCAGTGCCCGCCGAGTGCCACACACCTCTGTGTTGTATTCCACCAGCTAGTGCGTATGCAATGACACTCTCTAGCCCATGTGCACTGTAACACCACCCCGTGAATATGTCATGCCACACTTGCCTTCGCACGGGTTATATTGCCCCATCTAACGTGCCTTCCTCGATGCCGATGTTATAACGCACAGCGCTATGCCATACGTATTACAATTTGGGATCCATATCTTTGTCACAGTGCATATGCAACGTTACACTCCCCAGCACATATTTTATATTACAACTTTAGAGACTAGTTAGGCTACACAACACTGCCCTGTGCATATTACACTCCAAGGCACATATCGCATAGCACGCGCTAGTGCCTGTGCTATCTCGCGCTCTCCAATGAATCTGTCATTGCGCACAATGTATTGCATATTATATTTCACGCCCCAGTTCATCTTATATCACACTTTTTTGTGCATAGTTTATACCATATACTATATCTAGTTTTCGTTTTCAATCGTGCTCTCAGAACTATGTTCTCTATAACACTGCGTCCACCTATCCTTTTCACGGGCATTACATTTTGCGATGGGGGTGGAAGGTCAGGGGGTATTTCTGCCAACTGAGCCTGGAGTCACAGTCACAAACGTCCTCTTCTTCCTGAATAAAAGTGAGATTATGCTGCATACTTGTTCATATTTTAAGTAGTTCGCACAGACACACATTTTAAAATCAATAAAGTTCCTAATACCCACCTTCTCTGAACAGTTAGCTTGCTGCCCCATCCACCTCCTCCCTATCCTCTGTTGTCTGAATCCATGGACTAGCCTCCTCCCTCCTGCCATGCATGGTCTGATGTGCTGCCACTGCCCTCCATTTAGCATGATGTACCAGTCCACTCCTCCTGCCCTCCATTGCCCAATTCTATGGCCCATCATTGACCTCCTGCTTAGCCTCTGTGCTTAGCTTGCTGCTCCTATTCTCCTTCCCCCTGCCCTCCGATGTCTTTGTGCATGCCCCAGCTCCATCCTTTTTGCCCACCATGTTCCATGGACCTGCCACTGCTATCTACTCTGAGTGTTATGTTGAGCTGCCACTCCCCTCACACCTGCCTAGCATTGTCAGATGACTGTAAGCTGTCCCTGCCACCTCAACCCTGCCTGTCCACATGCCCCTTCCTCCTGTCCTCCATGGTCCATTTTACTGCCACACCCTTCTGCCCTCCCTGGTCTGTTGTGCTACAACTGCTCCTCCTGCCTGCCCCGCGCGGTCTGTTGTGAGGCCCCTTCCCCTGAACTCTCTTGTTTGTGCCCAGGTCCTGACCCTCCCTTCTATCCTCCATGGTCCTTTGTGCATGCTCCTGCACCCTCCTTCTTGCCCATCATAGCCTTTGTGCTGCCACTAACCCTCCCGCTTGCCATGCATGGCCTTCTGTGCTGCCATGGCCCCTCCCACCTTCCCTGTGTGGTCATCTAGCTGCCCCTGACCCCCTCCCACCTTCCCTCCATGGTCTGTGTGTATGCCATCATAGTCTCACTGTTCCTCTCCATGGTGTGTCTTGTTTCTAGTGCCCGTCATGCCTGACCTCCATGGTCATCTTGCTGCTCCTGCCCTGCCCCCTTTGCCCCCTTGCCCCCAGCCCTCTGTTTCCATGTGCAGACCCCTATTCCCTCCCTCCTGGCTTGTCTGTTCCATTGTAATGCCCCTGATCCGTCCCTCCTGCCCGGTCTGTTATGCTGCAGCTTTCTCTCCTGTCTGTCCATTATGGTCAGCTAGCTGCCATTGCCTCTTTCCCCTCTGTTCTCTGTTGTCCATTAGCATGGTCCTGTCCCCTCCCTATTGCTTTCTATGGATTGCTGTGCTGCACTCCCGTCCCGCATGCCCTGTGTGGTGTATTGTGCTGCTGCAAACCCTGATGCCTGCCCTGTAGGGTCAGTTTGGTGCACCTCTCTATGTCCCTCCTGTCCTCTGTTATCCGAGTCCATGTCCCTAACCCAATTCCTCCTGCCTACCATGATCCAATGTACCATACTTGCGAACATTTTGAACTTAGTAAGAGGGAGATTTTGAAAAAAAAACTGGGGTATTGATTTTCCCCTTTGAGTTACATTGAAAAAGAGGAGATTGTAGGCAGGAGACAGATCAAATAAAGCCCATTTGAGCTTAAAAACATTGGACGTTTCCTGGCTGAAACGGGTCTGTTGGCATGTATGGTTGTACTTCCACTGCCTCTTCCTTCTGCCCACAATGGTCTATTATATTGCCACAGCCTCTCTTGCCAGTCCTGTATTGTTGGTTTGTTGCCCCTGCCCCCCTTTCCACTGCCCTCCATAGTCGGTTGTGCTGCCACTGCCCTTCCTGCCTGCCCAGTGTGGTCAAATTGATGCCTCTGCACTCTCCTACCTGCCTTCAATTTTCAGAGTCCGTGCCCCTGGACTCTGCCTCTCCACAGTATCCCAATGAACAACTAGATTGCTAACATTCTATATTTATTACAAAAGTGTGGAACGCCTGACGTCATCTTGATGTAATCAAAACTGTAATACCTAGAGCATTTCCTTTACAAATTACATATATGAGAGGGTCTTATTTGCATCAAAATTATGGTTAGTGCTCTAAAAAACTAAAATGAGGACATATTTTCTGAGTTTTCAAATAGCGACAAAGAACTTTTTAATTATTTGTAATCTTTATGTTTTTTTATCCAGTTGACCACTTGATTAAATGTTGCACTTAGGGGAGAGGATGTGGTGTTACTTCCAGAACTGCAGACTTTGCAACTGGGGAACCAGGTTGGAGTTTCTGCTTCAGCTCAAAATTCTGTGGTTCTGGTCAAATCACTTAATCTCCCCATGTCTACAACCAAAATGAATTTGATTTTGTGTGATGTAACCAATGCTCATGTAAAGCACTCCAATACCTGACAAGTCTGCACTAGATAAAACTGCAAATACACAAAAAAATAAGTGTTTTGCACACTTCTGTCATTGGTCTACATGTGGGCTACATCTGGGTGATATTTGTGCTGCATTTGGGCTCTTTTGTCTCTGGTGGCCATCTTGGGAGATTTGTTTGTTATGAAGTTTCCTAATTTCCTCATTTACTGCAGTCTCCTCAGTAGGAAATGCTTTCAGTTTTTTACTTTGATTCCATCAGGAAGGTATTCAGATATGTCACACATTTGCCATAAATTCTGAATGTTAGCACTCTAGTTGCTCATTAGATCACTGTAGTAAAGCTACTGCTCACCAGGGAAGTCTGCTGCTGGTATTCAAAGTGCATGTTTCAGTCTGCATATCAACATTTTTTAATGAAATAGAAGAGGGTTTGAGAAGTCACTCAAAATGTGCCCTAATTTTTCTTTCTTCAGCACTAATCATAATTTCTATGGCAAAATGAACCCCCTCATTGTGTTCCTTTTTAAAATACATTTTTTAAGTGTTACCAGTTTATTCAAATCAAGATGGCTTCAGGTGTGCCATACTTTTGTCATAAGAAAGACAGTAAGCGCTCTAGTTGTTCTTAAGAACGCTCTGGGACATCCTGTCATTGGGCTATACTTGGGCTACATTTGGGTGATATTTGGGCTACATTTGGGCTCTTTTGTCTCTGGTGGCCATCTTGGGAGATTTATTTGTTATGAAGTTTCCTAATTTCCTCATTTACTGCAGTCTCCTCAGTAGGAAATACTTTCAGTTTTTTACTTTGGTTCCATCTAGAAGGCATTCAGATGTGTCACACATTTGCCATAAATTCTGAATGTTAGCACTCTAGTTGCTCATTAGATCACTGTAGTAAAGCTACTGCTCACCAGGGAAGTCTGCTGCTGGTATTCAAAGTGCATGTTTCAGTCTGCATATCAGAATTTTTTTATGAAATAGAAGAGGATTTGAGAAGTCAAAATGTGCCCTAATTTTTCTTTCTGTATCACTAATTATAATTTCTATGGCAAAATGAACCCCCTCAATTTTTTCCTTTGTAAATTGCATGTTTCAAGTGTTACCACTTTATTCCAATCAATATGGCTTCAGGTGTGCCATACTTTTGTCATAAGTAAGACTGTTAGCGCTCTAGTTGTTTGTTAGAACACTCTGGGACATTCTGTCATTGGGCTATATTTGGGCTACATCTGGGTGATATTTGTGCTACATTTGGGCTCTTTTGTCTCTGGTGGCCATTTTGGGAGACTTATTTGTTATGAAGTTTCCTAATTTCCTCATTTACTGCAGTCTCCTCAGCAGGAAATACTTTCAGTTTTTTACTTTGCTTCCATCTAGAAGGCATTCAGATGTGTCACACATTTGCCATAAATTCTGAATGTTAGCACTCTAGTTGCTCATTAGATCACTGTAGTAAAGCTACGGCTCACCAGGGAAGTCTGCTGCTGGTATTCAAAGTGCATGTTTCAGTCTGCATGTCAGAATGTTTTTATGAAATAGAAGAGGATTTGAGAAGTCAAAATGTGCCCTAATTTTTCTTTCTGCAGCACTAATCATAATTTCTATGGCAAAATGAACCCCCTCATTTTGTTCCTTTGCAAATTGAATGTTTCAAGTGTTACCACTTTATTCCAATCAAGATGGCTTCAGGTGTGCCATACTTTTGTCATAAGTAAGACTGTTAGCGCTCTAGTTGTTTTTTAGAACACTCTGGGACATTCTGTCATTGGGCTATATTTGGGCTACATCTGGGTGATATTTGTACTACATTTGGGCTCTTTTGTCTCTGATGGCCATTTTGGGAGACTTATTTGTTATGAAGTTTCCTAATTTCCTCATTTATTACAGTCTCCTCAGTAGGAAATACTTTCAGTTGTTTACTTTGATTCCATCAAAAAGGCATTCAGATGTGTCACACATTTGCCATAAATTCAGAATGTTAGCACTCTTGTTGCTCATTAGATCACTGTAGTAAAGCTACTGCTCACCAGGGAAGTCTGCTGCTGGTATTGAAAGTGCATGTTTCAGTCTGCATGTCAGAATTCTTTAATGAAATAGAAGAGGATTAGAAAAGTCACTCAAAATGTCCCCTATTTTTTCTTTCTGCAGCACTAATCATACTTTCTATGGCAGAATGAACCCCCTCATTTTGTTCCTTTTTAAATTAAATGTTTTAAGAGTTACCACTTCATTCCAATCAAGATGGCCTCAGGTGTGCAATAAGTTTGTCATAAGAAGGACTGTTAGCGCTCTAGTTGTTCTTTAGAACACTCTGGGAAGCTGCACTCGAACACAAAGGAATCAACTGACAGTCTCTGCCCTTGTTGGATGTACATGTTTTACTGAGAATGTCAGACTCCATTCTCACATGACTGAGAAAGATAATGTGAATTTACAGAAAATATGCTCTCAGTTTAGCTTATAGATCACCTTCCAAACCTCTGTGGGAAAAGCATGAGAAAATAGTTTTCTCTCAAACATGATTCATGATATCACAGCAGAAGGCTTTTTCACATGGTAAAATCACCTTAGAACACACCACAATTCCTAAAATGAGTATGGTACCATCAACAAATGATTTATAATGTAACTAAAGTCTTAAAACCTTCTATTAACTGCAGTGCTTTTTAATGAGGTGCTATCATGTAAATTAGTCCCAAGATGGCTGCCAACACTTCTTGGATGAAGTACTGACAGCCAATCAGATCTCACGATGAGATGTGTGGTGAGGCTCCGCCCACATATATCTATCTTTTTAACTTTAATTTTCTCAGGAACTACTGAACGGATTTACACCATTTAAGCAAAAGGCACGAGTCTGAGCTGAGGACTACCTCTTTGCCAAATGTGGTGTAATTCCGTTCAGCAGTTCGGGCTGTATCTGCGTCAACAGGTCCTACGGGAAAACGCATGGGGAAAACGTGTTTTGGGACCCCCCTTTTTTCTCAGCCCCCACTTGACAAATCACCGTAAAATTTTCAGGATAGGAGCGGACCGGAGCTGGTCAAAAGTTTGGAAAATTTCGCGAAGATTCGTCAATCGACGCCAACGTTATTCTAAATAGAATGTTGCGGATTTCCTATGGAAAATAGGTCCTAACTATAACTACCCACTGGCGACTGCCAGTAGGTAATATATATATAATATATATATATATATATATATATATATATATATATATATATATATATATATATATATATATATATATCACAGCAACTCGTGATACAATCCCGCTTTCGCACGGAAATCACCAGTACAGACCAACTTGTGCAGCATTATTTTTTATTTCTTACTCCTCCTGTGTCAGGACGCGTTTCGGCCGTCCAAGCGGCCTTGATCACCTGATCGCACGTCACTGATAGACCCGTTTTTAAAGTGCAAGTGCATGAATCAACAATAGACATAGATGAAATACTGTATTTTCATTACTGCGAATCAATGTAAATTAACCATCATTGATCACATTATATGTTATAAAAAACACAATCTTGGTCATATAATACCCACATATGCCAATGATACAACTCACAAAAATAAAGGCCTAAATGCCTCTTATATTTTGCATATGAATATGCATTTCTCAATGAGTTATCTTAGGGCACATATATAATGAGAGTATCATCGATTTGTTAAAATTACACATAAGTTGATTCTTTGCATAATAAACATAAAAATATAAAGTGCTCACCGAAATAAAGTGCTATAGTTATATCATTTCAAAGTATACACAATACTTAAAAAATAGATATACTATAATACAAATAAAACCTTGAAATCTGTAATATTGCAACAAACACTCAGGAACATGAAATTAGAAGAGAACACTTTCTGGAGGGATATCATTTGTACAATGGATTTCATCTTTAGAGGAGCTAGTGGAATACCAATCAATCCTGCTGATTAAAATTAATTCAATAAAAGCAGCTCGGTGACGCAGTTAAAACAATCAATATAAGAAAACAAACATAGATAAAACTACCCATGAAATTCCTTTAAAATTGATTGTAAAAAAACAGCGTCCCCATAGACATAGCCAAATAAAATGCAGATAACCACCTAGTATAGGGCACCCTCTCTTTCTTAATAGTTGTTAAAGTAGGGTATGTAGATCTTCCGTTGTGTTCAAACCACCTGGCCATTTACTATTGAACTCCAATATATAGTTGGTCTCAAGCCTACGGAGGGTAGCCTCCCTGTCCCCTCCTCTCTTTGTTGTAGGGATGGACTCAATGGCAAAGTAGTGAAGAAATCGTGGGTCACTATTGTGCGTGGTTTCAAAATGTCTAGCGACCGGGTAATTCTGATCTTTATTAGTTATTGCCCTTAGATGTTGGAGGATTCGCTTATGAACTGCCAACTTTGTGCTGCCAATGTATTTAAGATGGCAATCACATTCAAGGACATACACACAGAATTCCGTTTTGCATATATATATATATATATTTATTTATATATATATATATATATATATATATATATATATATATATATATATATATATATATATATATATATATATATATATATATATATATATATATATATATATATATATATATATATCAAACAAAGTTTGCCCTTCATTAAAAGCGCACTCTCGAGGCAGTTTAACTCAGCAGAGTCATTTATTTACGGCAAACAGCATTCAGCATTAAAGATAGATTTTCTCGCCTTACGCGTTTCAAGCATCATCGCTCTTGATCACAGGCATTTATGCAAGGTTCTGGCAGCACGTCAGGACTTCACTCTCGACTGCATGCTAATTAGATAATTGTCCTCCGGTGGGCCTCTCCAGTGTGTCATTCTGCCAAAGCATGCTGGGGTTAGTAGTCCGTTAAGAAAAACTTTTTTACCCTCCAGTGGGTTGTGTGCCAAAAAATTGCAGTAATATATTTAAAAGCCCTCCAGTGGGCCTCTCAATGGCAAATGCGGTTTGCATATTTGTAATCCTGCCGTACCGTAGTGAAGCTGTGAAGAATTCAAAACCTCCGGTCCCACATGATTCTCTGGTGGTGGTGCTGGCTTTCACGGCTGGGCTGCCGTTAAACATCAAACAAAGTTTGCCCTTCATTAAAAGCGCACTCTCGAGGCAGTTTAACTCAGCAGAGTCCTTTATTTACGGCAAACAGCATTCAGCATTAAAGATAGATTTTCTCGCCTTACGCGTTTCAAGCATCATCGCTCTTGATCACAGGCATTTATGCAAGGTTCTGGCAGCCGTAAATAAAGGACTCTGCTGAGTTAAACTGCCTCGAGAGTGCGCTTTTAATGAAGGGCAAACTTTGTTTGATATATATATATATATATATATTATCTACTGGCGGTTGCCAGTAGATAGTTATAGTTAGCACCTATTTTCCATAGGAAATCCGCAATATTCTATTCCCGATAAGTCTGGCGCTGGTATATGAATCCTCGCAAAATATTTAAAACTTTTGACCAGCTCCGCTCCGCTCCTACCCTGAAAGTTTTGTGGTGATTCGTAAAGTGGGGGCTGAGAAAAAAGGGGGGCCCAAAACGCGTTTTCCCCATGCTATTTCCCATAGGACCTATTGACGCAGCTACAGCCCGAACTGCTGAACAGAATGACACCAAATTTGGCAAAGAGGTAGTCCTCAGTTCAGACTCATGACTTTTGCATAAATGGTGTGAATCCGTTCAGTATTTCCTGAGAAAATTAGAGTTAAAAGTACATAAATATCTATGGCCGGGGAGGATCCGCGGACCCTACCCGCACCGTAAGCGCACCCTCCCCGAACCGAGCACGCACCCTCTTGATCGCGCACTGAATGCTAATTGGCTGTCGAGAGTCTGTCTACATTCAAAACCAGGAACTGTTGGCGGCCATTTTCTGCCTTGGTAGGCGCGAGGCTGAAGAAGCAAGGGGAATAAGTGTGTAAAACATATAAAGGGGGCGGAGTGGAAATACTCTGACCTTCTAGAGGTGGTTAGGGGGTCCTAGAAGGACACCCTGGGGCCCCTTTTTAAAAAAAAAAAAAACGTCGAAATGCGCGCACGGTGCGCGCATCCTATCGCGTTGGGTGCTCGGATTCTCTCGCGTTGGGTGCGCGGATCCACGGAAATTTTTTGGGAAAAAAGACAAGAAATCATTGGTTGTATGACTACTTTCTACACTGAAAGGTAGGGTGTATATTTCAGTTTTTTAAAGGTATGATTCTTATTGGTTAAGAAAAACAGATTGTAAGGAACATTATATATGATAAGCTGATATGTTGAAAAGTCAAGCACACTTCCTGTCTTGTTTAGCAACATTGTGTGCTGAACTTGTGACCAGTGTGCTCAGTGCAGTGTTTCATGACCTGTTTCTATGGTAACAGGCAGAAGGCAGATTGGGGGAAGGGTTGAAATGTATTTCAGTTGGAAAGGGTTGAAATGTTTAACCAATAGATATGTGTGTTTGCTTTTGAGTTTATGTGTGAAGGATTGTGATTTGATGTTTACATGTATATGTGTGGAAAATGAAAGGAAAACTTTTCCATTCTTTGTTTTTGCTGAGAGGTGCACAGTGCAGAGATTCTGTAAAAGAAAATCTGGTGTGTGACTGATATACTTCTTAATCTACAAAACAACTTGAAAGGTGAGTTATTTAATTGTGAGGGGACGTATGTAGACTATTTTGATTTTAATCAGACTAATGTATTTCTGCTGCTAAAGTGTAGGGAGTACTTTTTTTCTCTACAATCTTATTGACAGTGTGTGTGCATGTAGAAACCATTCTGTGATAAGCATTTGTGTTTTTCATGTGTTTGCAGACAGATAACTGTGCTGTTTTTATAATTTGGTAGAATTAGAAAGCAGTCATTGTTTATGAATTTGTGAAATGAGTTATGTTTCTATACTAAAATGTAGTACTCCTTCTAGATGGAGAAATGTGTTTTGGTATAGTGGAAGGGATAGTGTTGTTTGTCTAGAATCACACAGTGAGTATGTGTGCATTTGGGAACCACTGTGAGAGAAGCATTTGGTAACATTGTGTATTTGCTGACAGATAACTGTTTTAAAACCTGTCATGTTGTCAAGTTTTAGTAGCATTAGAAGCCAATCTTTGCTTATGCATTGATAAAATAAGTCATGCTTTGACACTAATGTGCTGTACTTTAATATGTAAATTGTGTGTAGTCTCCTTACCCCTTGCACAGTAGTGAATGAGTTTTGGTAAGCTGCTAGGGATACTGTTGCTTGTCTAGAATCACACTGTGAGTCTGTGTGCATTTGGGAACCACTGTGAGAGAAGTATGTGGTAATATCGTGTATTTGCTGACAGATAACTGTTTTAAAACATGTCATGTTGTCAAATTTTAGTAGCATTAGAAGACAGTTATGGCTTATGCTTTGAATAAATGAGTCAGGCATTGACACTAAAGTGCAGTCCTGAAATATGTAGATTGTGTGCAGTTCCCTTACCACTTGCACTGTAGTGAATGAGTTTTGGTAAACTCCTAGGGATAGGAGTGCTTGTCTAGAATCACACTGTGAGTTAGTGTGCATTTGCGAACCACTGTGAGAGAAGAATTTGGTAACAACATGTATTTGCTGACAGATAACTCTTTTAAAACCTGTCATGTTGTCAAGTTTTAGTAGCATTCGAAGCCAGTCTTTGCTTATGCATTGATAAAATGAGTCAGGTATTGACACTAAAGTGCAGTACTGAAATATGTAGATTGTGTGCAGTACCCTTACCCCTTCCACAGTAGTGAATGAGTTTTGGTAAGCTGCTAGGGATAGTGTTGCTTGTCTAGAATCACACTGTGAGTCTGTGTGCATTTGGGAACCACTGTGAGAGAAGCATTTGGTAACGTTGTGTATTTGCTGACAGATATTTGTTTTAAAACCTGTCATGTTGTCAAGTTTTAGTAGAATTAGAAGCCAGTTTTTGCTTATGCTTTGATTAAATGAGTCAGGCTTTGACACAAAAGTGCAGTCCTGAAATATGTAGATTGTGTGCAGTTCCCTTATCAGTTCCACAGTAGTGAATGATTTTTGGTAAACTCCTAGGTATAGTGGTTGTTGTCTAGAATCACACTGTGAGTCTGTGTGCATTTGGGAACCACTGTGATAGAGAAGCATTTGGTAACATTGTGTATTTTTTAGCAGATAACTCTTTTAAAACATGTCATGTTGTCAAATTTTAGTAGCATTAGAAGCCAGTCTTTGCTTATGCGTTGATTAAATGAGTCATGCTTTGACACTAATGTGCTGTACTTAAATATGTAGATTGTGTGCAGTACCATTACCTCTTCTAGACTAGTGAATGAGTTTTGGTAAACTGCTAGGGATAGTGTTGCTTGTCTAAAATCACACTGTTAGTCGGTGTACATTTGGGATTGTGAGAGAAGCATTTGGTAACATATTGTATTTGATGACAGATAACTGTTTTAAAATCGGTCATGTTGTCAAGTTTTAGTAGCTTTAGAAGCTATTCTTTCCTTATGCATTGATAAAATGAGTCAGGGTTTGACACTAAAGTGCAGTACCATGTACTATTCTCTTCACTGTGCCAGAACTGAAAATTTAAAAGTTTTACCCAGGCACTAACCTAGCAGTAGTCTGATGATTTAGTCAGTTTCAAAGTACTCATGTTGTGAACCATACATTACCACATAGATTGCTTCAAATGTCTATGCAGTATGCATGCAGTCTTCTAATGACATCTCACGCCCATTCAGGATGTTAAACCATCTATCTGACTCAGAATTAAAAGCGCTCCTTCACTCTTATGAGCCACCGCACCCTACACTTAATGCTGGACCTCCAGCTATTGCACACACAGACTCCCGAATACCTGCTATTCCTACCAACTCAAACAGACCCACCAGACACAACCCCAGAGGTATTGTTGAAAATAACCTTACTAGAATAGCCCTTACAAGTGATCCATCCATAGCATCCATCAAGCAGAATCTAAGCTGTATCCTGCTGCACTGCAGATCCGCGTCTAGACACGCAGCTGATATAGCTGACCTACTTATTGCTAAGGAACCAGACATTTTGATCCTGACGGAAACCTGGTTAAAGGAAACGTCTACCCCCATCATGGACATCCTGCTACCCCCTAACTATGACATCACCAGACTAGACAGAGCTGACAGACAAGGAGGTGAGTTAGCCTGCATTCACCAGATCAACCTTTCAGTTTCCATCTCTAATGCCCCTTCGGTACCTTCCTGCGAATATCTTTGCTTAAACATAGCCAATAACAACGAACAAATTTGCTCTCTACACATCTTCTACCACCCGCCCGGAGACAACCTAACATTCATAGAACACCTCATGGACATTCTAACGTCAAATGACAACCAACAAAATAAGCAAATCTTCTTGGGTGACTTCAACCTACATTGGGATGACGTGAACGACCCAGGGGTAAACAGCCTCAAATCTTTCCTCGCTGACCTCAATCTTATCCAAATATGTAACAGCCCGACACACGACAAAGGTGCCACTCTAGATCTAATAATTTCCAAAGCTGGTGCCACTCAACTTGTCTCGATTCTCCCTTGCGACTGGTCTGACCATCATCTCATTTCTTTCCAAATCTTGGAAATGATCAAACGACGCCCAACACAACCCTTGAGAACTAAGACCTGGAAGGGAAACCTGAAAAACGCTGGCTCTAACCTTATTTCATTAGTTAATTCTAACCATCTCCACCCCCCCGAAGACCTCAAGGATGTTCAGGAGCTGACCAGTCACTACTTCCATTCCACGAACAACCTACTTGACAATATTGCCCCGCTTCAACTGAAAAGTACTTCTACAAAAGAGTCAAAACCCTGGTACGATGGGAGACTAAATGATGACAGACGCTCTCTCAGATTATTGGAACGTCGTTGGAGAGCTGACTCCAGAAACGCTTACTTTAGGAAGATCAGAAAAGCGAAAACCATCTTCTTCAGATCACAACTAGACCGGGCCAGGAACCGCCCCAAAAAGCTTTTCGATCTTATCAAAGCTCAGACCAATAACCCTCCCAATCTCCCCAACATGATCCCACCCTCTCTTCCCAACTGTGACGAATTTGACACCTTCTTTGTGACCAAGATGGAATCCATTAAATCAGACCTAAGAAAAGACCTCTTAGACATTGCAGACCGGCAAAAGAACCCAGCTCTGCCCATGGCAGAGGCTCAAGAAAATGACCTCCCAAAATTTAAACTAAAAAACAACGCAATTTGGTCCCATTTTAACACTTACTGTTTATGAACACATATTAAAGACGCTAACTTCTCTGAAACCCTCCAACCATTTCATAGACCCAATACCGGCTAATTACTTAAAGACTTCATTCCCCTAGTTCTACCCCTCTGGACTAAGATCATCAACTAGTCCCTTCTTCAAGGATCCATCCCGGACAGCCTGAAAACAGGTCAGGTCTCACCGATCCTTAAGAAACCAACAGATGACCCTTCGGACCCAAACAACTATCGCCCGATCTCCAACATCCCTATGCTGGCCAAGCTCCTGGAAAAATGCATTAACTCACATTGTTCAATTCAACCTACGTAACCAGTTTCGAGCAGGCTTCCGACCAGATCATAGCACTGAATCTGCTATGACACATATTCTAGACGACGCACTAAAAATCCTAGACCAAAACGAAGCCTGTTTACTAATTCTACTCGATCTATTCTCAGCTTTTGACACCGTCAAACACGACAACCTGCTCATTCTCCTGAAAAACAGAATGGGAATTTCTGGTTTCGTTCTTAACTGGTTCACCTCTTTCCTGCAAAATAGATCCCAAAGCTTCAAGGCTCAACCAAACTCTGTCCAACCCCATGCCAGTCACGTTAGGAATTCCTCAAGGCTCTTCTCTCTCTCCCACCCTTTTCAACCTCTTTATGAAACCACTCACCGATTTGCTCAGCCTCGCCAAAATTCACTTTCACATGTACGCTGACGATACCCAAATATACATCAAGATTCATTCTCTGGAAGACATCAAATCACTCAACTCCACGCTACTAAAAACCCAAATCTGGCTGGCCGAAAACCACTTGAAACTAAACTCCCTCAAAACTGAATTCCTCTTAATCGCTCCCCCCAACAAATCTCCAATTATACTGGAATGGATGAAACACCTAACAGCTCTTAATGGTCATCCGCTAGTCGTGGACTCAGCGAAATCTCTGGGGGTCACGCTTGACAGTAACCTAAAGATGCAGAAACATATCAGCGCCGCCACAAAAGGAGTTAACTTCCATCTGAAGACTCTTCGAAAACTAAAACCCTTTCTACCGGTCCAAGATTTCAAACTAGCGGTCCAAGCACTAGTAATCCCTCGTGTGGAATATGGGGCAGTTACCCTTTGCGGCCTTCCGAGGGCATCGACAGCCCCACTAAGAGCCACGATCAACTCTGCTGCAAGACTCATCACTGGCTCAAAGAGAAACTCCCACATTTCTCCAGACTTGAGAACACTCAACTGGCTTCCGTTTGAAGCCAGAATTTATCTGAAAATCGCTTGTATGACTCACAAGGCCCTCCACCACTATGCCCCCCACTACCTAGCTCAGTAATTGGTGCTCTCTTCCGGCAACAGAGCCTCCAGGAGTGCCAAGACTCTTTTTCTGAAACCACAAAGATTTGCCAAAAAAAAAACCTATAACCGTTCCTTTTCTGGTATGGCTCCTAGGATCTGGAATGCCTTACCCAGTGAAACACGAATGAACCCTTCTTCTGCCGCATTCAAGTGAAAGCGATCCTCATGGCTAAATTCACATGAACTCTGTAAAGGGTTTTTGTATTATGTGTTTGACGTATGATGTTTTCATATCTTCAGTTGTCCCTCTGTTTAGCTTAATCTTTATGACTTTCTGAACTGCACCTATGACCTGTAAAGCGCTCTGTTACTCGCAAGAGTCTTGTTCGCGCTATATAAAACTTTCAAAATAAATAAATAAATAAAATACTATACACTTGTCTTTCACATTTTCAATTCGCTAGTCAGTATCCATACACTTCCAGGAAACACCCTGTAACTCCCTTTGCAGTCCTCTAGTGACACATTCAGCACCATGTACTAATCCATTCACTGTGCCAAAACCCAAAGACTTATAAATTCACCAAGATACTATCTTTGCAGTACTCTAATCATTCAGTCAGTGCCTAAGTATTCATGCACTGAGCCAGGCCTTAGCACATGGACTGCTTCAAACCCCTATCCACTATGTATGCAGTCTTCTAACCACCTAGACACTTGTCTTACACACTTTCAATTCCCTAGTCAGTATCCATACAGTCCAGCAAACATCCTGTAATTCCCTTTGCACTCCTCTAGTGACCCATTCAGTACCAAGTACTAATCCATTCCCTGTGCGAAAAGCCTACCACTTATAAATTCACCTAGGCACTCTCCTTGCTGTACTCTAATCATTCAGTCAGTACCCAAGTTCTCATGCAGTGAGCCAGGCCTTAGCACATGGACTGCTTTAAATGCCTATCCAGTATGGATGCAGTCCTCTAATCACCTTCACAGTTGTCTTTCACACCTTCAATTCCCTAGGTAGTATTCATACACTTCTAGCAAAAACCCTGTCACTCACCCAGTGTGTCTCCTTATAGTACTGTAATCATTTAGTCAGTTAGCATGTAGTCTTTTAGTGAGGTAGGCTTTAGGGCATGAACTGCTTCAAAGTAGTATGCACTATGCATGTAGTGTTTTAACGATCGTCACACATGTGGTTCAGGGCTATAGTTTCTTAGTCAGTTTTTATATAAAAGATGTTTGTACAGTAATGGAATAGTATAAATTTGAAAGTTATTAATATACATTTATTTGTGATTGTTTTTTACAGATACAGAACAGGAGTGTTTCTCATCTGTTTGCACTCTTCTCGTGCAAGATTGTTTGGATGAAGGGTCCTTAGGTGTTTCATCATACTTGCAGTGCCGCAAGATTATTTTTTGTTAGGATCCCCTCACAACAGAACTCTTTTGCAAATCTTGCACGTGACGAAGGTGGCATTGGTCTTTGTTTGCCCCTCGAAAAAAGTAAAAAATTTCAACACCACTGAAGGAAAACGTTGTGGGCGTGGTGCATCCTCTAAAAATTCATCCTTAGATTCGTTGAATATTTTAAAGCGACAACATTTACAGCTTTTGTAAGTTAAACTTATAAAATTTTGTTAGCTGTATGCACTTTATATATCTTGATTTGTATCTTGTTATATTTTGTTGAGAATAGCATGTTATTTTTTTTTAACAATCTTTGAGATTGTTTTTTTTTTGCCCGCTGTTAAGTGATGAGTACGATTGAAATCACTATTTTTAGTGAAATTTAATATATTCTGAGAACAGCAAAAAAGGCAAAAAAATTACTTTGTGGAAATTGTGCTGTGTTGTAAAAAATGTATTATTACATGTTATAATTTTTTTTTCCTTTTCTTTCACAGATCCAGATTTTAAAATAAGCAATTTTTATGAATTTAGATTGCAATGAAAATGTGAAAAAAATGTATACCATTTTTCATTCCTATTACTGTGAAGGTAAGTTTAACTAAGTCTCAATATGTAGAATGAGGAGGTCTGCAAGAAGCTATAAAGTTGAAACATGTTTCTAAAAACACTCTGTTTATACCTATGTAGTTTTGAAATCTGACCATAATCAGATATCATGTGACCTGCAAAAAAAGAGATTTGAGGGGTTCATAATATTTCCCATTTTAGCTATTGAAGGACCGCAATTATTTCAATCATTCTTCTTTGAACATCTTTGCAGACAAAACTCTGTGCTTACCTTTTATCATTCGCAAGGAATCTTAAAAACGGAAATATGTCACTTGTTTTAACATAGTTATTGTGTAAGATACTCTTTCATATTTACAAAGAGAGGAAAAGGCACTCTGTGCACTTTTTATACTCCATGTAAATACAACCTCGTCATGCAGACCACTTTGTGTTGAAAGGGTGTTCTATAAGTTTTGTTGTGCATGATTGCACTTAATACTCATAGAACAAGACACATGTCTAGATTTATCAGAAATCAGAAATCTCGATATGTGTGAATGGTGCACCATTCTAAAATTGGTGTAGGAAAGCACAACAAGGAGAATTGTTTTAATTTATCCACATTTTTATATCTTCAATGCATGCTGAAATGTTCAGCATACATTGAAGGAGAAAAATGCATGTTCTCATTGTTTTTGTGCAGGAAGGTGTGTCTTCCTGTAGAAAAACAAACAGCACATGACACAGATATCCTTGCACTATGGTGCAAGGGTGCCTGTGTCACCACATGGCTGCAGTTTAAGCAGCCGTGCAGAAAGAAGCATAGATTGCAACATATATATGTACATATGTTGCATCCCTGTGCTTCGGAAGTACTTCAGCACACTGCAGTTAAAGAGGTTACTGTGTGATGCTGCAGCACTTCCTCATAGTTCTGCACTTATACATTCACCATAAGCTACTAACGTATTCATTCAGTCAATTACATACTACACATACATTCATCTAAACTTTCACACACTAACAAAGAAATTTAGCTCTTTTTTTAAACCAGGAAAGTTAGTTCTTACAAGAACTTTTTTTTTCTTCTTTTTTGTTTTTTAATTTTTTTGTACTTTTTGGAACAATTTTGTTATGTTTTTGTTTTTTTCAAAAGGAAAAAAAGACAACAGGAGGAACAAAACAGTCAACTTCTGCAAAAAAAAAATAAACACAAGTTTAGCACTTGTGGTTTTGCTGCGCTCGGCAGATTAGTTCAATTGACTGCTCACCGTAACATAGTAGTTTGTTGCATTTAATGCAACTAATTTTTAGTTTTCCAAATTCTGGAAGTATGTCCGGGTGAGTGCTTAATGGTGATGCTGCAGAAGTGCTTGCCACTGCTGGCTGAGGCTGCTGTCGGAGTTTTCTGCATTCCTGCTTGGCCAGGTTCGCGGGATGCAGAGTCTTCAGGTGTTTTAACATACTTGCAGTCCCACAAGAGTATTTTTTTGATGGATCTCCTCTGGAAAGCACTCTTTGACATATTTTACATGTCACTTTAGTTGAATTGGTTTTATTTTGTCCTTCTGGGAAGGAAAAAAATGTCCACACCACAGAGGTGTATCTTTCTGGGCGTGAAGGTTCCACAACAAATTCCTCATCGGACGAATGATCTGATTCTGATGGTGGCTGCTGTGCAGAAGCCATTGTCTTCAGAAAAATTGCAGCTGTGGAAATCTTCCCCAAAAAGTTTCTTCTAGTTCTAAGGTGTGAGATGTTCCTCCAAAGAAGCTCAAAGAATGATTGAAATGGGTGGGGTCTTTCAATAGTTAGAATAGGAAGTGTAATGAACTAATCAAATCTCTTTTTTTGCAGGTCACATGGGATCCACGCACCCTGCGCTGATGCAGCACGCACCCAGCGCGCATCCGCAAAATTGAATTTAAAAAAATTATAGGATTAGATGTAAAAATATATTAGCTTTAAGACTACTTTAGAGTTTGTGTTCAATTAATATTCACATGAAATACATATATATATGTTTTTCAATATGTTAAATATTTCGTGGGATCCACGCACCTACCGCGTCATAGACGCAGATGACGCATCGCGGAAGCGCGTAAACGTCACATTATGTACATCGAACGTGTCGCGTATAGGCTGGGAGTCATGTACCGGTTGCATTGCTATCGCGCACTAAACACGTACCCAACGCATACCATGCACGGATGCTAAAGCGTAGGGATCGAGAACGGTACGCATAGGGTGCGCGGATCCAAAAACATCGAAAAAAATATATAAAATAAAGTTTTGAACATATAGTTAAAAAAATATTTTGAAAAATATAAAAAAATATGTTTGAAAAACCCATTAAATTCAAATAATATTTTTTAATTTTTAAAAGAATGAATTGAAAAAATAAGTTTAAAAAATGGTAATAAAAAAGTATTTTTTTAAAAAAAGAATTAATGAAATTGACACTGAATTTGAAAAATATAGAAATCCAATCAAAATCATTAAACATGATATCTTCAGAGATAAGTTAAAGATAGGAATTAGCATTTAAAAAACCTTTGAAATTCACTGAAAAAACCAAAGGTTTCAGGGGCGTTATAGTTAGGAATTGGCATGTAAAAAACCTTTGAAATTCACTGAAAAAAACAAAGGTTTCAGGGGCTTTATATTTTGGAATTGGCATTTAAAAAAACCTTAGAAATTCACTGAAAAAACCATAGGTTTCAGGGGCGTTATAGTTAGCTGGACATTTCCCTCGTACAAAACCCTAGAAATTCCCCCGTTATAGTTAGTTCAGCTAACTATAACTCGCGCCCCCGCAATGCACTGCTGATGACGTCACATATTACATCACTCATGACATGGTCAGTGACATCACTCATGACATCACTGATGACATCTAAAATGACATCACTGATGACATCACTGATGGCGTCATCCATGTGATAAATTAGTGCATCTTCTCCATCTTCTCACACCCTTTGATATACTCAATCAAAATTTTAGACGTCCATTCTCAAAACCATAGATACTCCAATACCAATAACTACATACCCACTCATTGACTCTTAGATCTACACACACATCCACTCACTCACCTGTACAGTCACTCATACTTACAGTCACTCAGAATCTCTAAGGTTTTTTAAATGCCAATTCCTAACAATAACGCCACTGTAACCTTTGGTTTTTTCAGTGAATTTCAAAGGTTTTTTTAAATGCCAATCCCTAACTATAACGCCCCTGAAACTTTTTCAGTGAATCTATATATAGATATATATGTGTATATATATATATATATATATTACCTACTGGCGGTCGCCAGTAGGTAGTTATAGTTAGGACCACGTTTCCATAGGAAATCCACAACATTCTATTTTGAATAACTTTGGCTATATATATATATATATATTCAATGAAAAAACCATAGGTTTCACACATGTTATAGTTAGCTGGAAATTTTACTGATAAAAAACCAATGAAATTCCCCCGTTATAGTTACTGTAGGCAACTATAACTCACGCGACCGTAATCCTCTGCTGATGCTAATACTGTATTTAGACACTTATTTGCCCATGTCTTCTTCCATTAAATTTTAGCTATACATATTTTACAAATTTTTTTTTTTCATAAAGACACATATGTCATCACCAGAGGATTACGGTCGCGTGAGTTATAGTTGCCTACAGTAACTATAACGGGGGAATTTCATTGGTTTTTTATCAGTAAAATTTCCAGCTAACTATAACATGTGTGAAACCTATGGCTTTTTCATTGAATTAGCAAGGTTTTTTAAATGCTAATTCCTAACTATAACGTGTGTGAAACCTATGGTTTTTTCAGTGAATTTGTACGGTTTTTTAAATGCTAAGTTACTTTACGCCATTCGTGGCGTGCACGCCCACTTAACGCAGTTCGTTCCGTGCGCGCACGGTGCGCTTCGCGCACCGTGCGCGCACAGTGAGCACGCGGTGCGCTTCGCGCACCGTGCGCCCAC
Source organism: Triturus cristatus (assembly GCF_964204655.1). NCBI lineage: Eukaryota > Metazoa > Chordata > Amphibia > Caudata > Salamandridae > Triturus > Triturus cristatus. The sequence continues at coordinate 421,408,452 of NC_140592.1, read as the reverse complement.
TTTACGCAGTTAGTGCCGTACACGCAAGGTGGGCACGCAGTGCGCTACGCGCACCGCGTGCCCACGTTACGCACCGTGCGCACATGGAGGACATATTATGCGCTTCCTTGTGATAGATAATCAGTTAAATTTAATTTGTAAGTGATGACAATAATATGCCATGCACAGAGAGTGTTTTTTTTTTTTTATTAAAATTTTTAGCGTAAGCGCACCGTACGCGTACGGTAAGCGTAATCGGCGAAATTTTCAAAAAATAAAAATTTACCGTTTTTGGCCTTGGGGGATCTTTGAGGACTCAACTAACATGGCTATGTGCATGGGCGCTGTCTAAACAGCCCCTTTATATGTTTTTTGCCTTTGTTTACAGCCCCCCCCTCAGAGTACGAGAGAGAAAATGGCGGCCGCCGCTTCCTGGTTTCGGCCGATTCGAATGTTTACTAAGATCTAACAGCCAATCAGAATCGCGCTCGCGCACGCCACCGTACGCGTACGGTAAGCTTACGGTAAGCGTACCGTAAGCTGGCTCAGATATATATATTGATTTAAAGGCTATTTTCTCAGAATCTACTGAACAGATTTACACCAAACCTACAAAAGGCACTTCCTTGACCTGAGGACTACCTCTCTGCCAAATTTCTAGTAATTCTGTTCAGCCGTTCGGGCTGTAGCCCTGTCTAAAGGTCCTATGGAAAAATGCATGGGAAAAACGCGTTTTGGGACCCCCCTTTTATCTCAGCCCCCGCTTGACGAATCCCCCCGAGACTTTCAGGGTAGGAGCGGAGCGTAGCGCCCCATTAGTTTTGAAAATTTCGCGAGGATTCGTCGACCGGCGCCACAGTTATTCAAAATAGAATGTTGCGGTTTTCCTATGGAAACAGGGTCCTAACTATAACTACCTACTGGCGACCGCCAGTAGGTAATATATATATATATATATATATATATATATATATATAAATATGCCAAGGTGTATTAAAGACTGAGTGGGTGTATACGTGTCTGCATGGAAGATTTAGAAGGTGTGTGACCGACTGTATAAGTGAGTGATTAAGCGTGTCTTACTGAATGCATGGGTTAGTGGCTAAACTGTGTGAATGTCTGTATCAGTCATTTGGTGTGTAAGCAGCTGCATGGGTTGGTGAGTAGCTACATGAGTGTCTACATGGGTTATTGATTGGTTGTCTGAGTATCTGTATGGGTGCCTGAGTGTCTGTGTGGCTGGGTGAGGGTGGGGGTGAGTCTGTGTATAGATGTGTGAGTGGGTGATTCACTGGGTATATGGGTTCAAGAGTGCATCTGTGAAGGGCTGTATGGGTGAGTGTGTGTATGAGTGTGTTGGTGAGTGAATGGATATCTCATGGCACATGTGTGAGTAACTACATATGTGAATGGCAGTATATGTGAGTGTTGGAGTATATAAATGACTATATGTGAGAACGAGCGATTGTGAGAGTGGCTGTATGAATGAGTGTGTGCTTGTATCAGTGATTGTATAAGAGAGTAAGTATGTGTTGTTATCTGTATGAATAAGTGAGGTGGTGTATGTGTAACTGTATAGATGAGTAAATGGGAGTGTGATTGATTCTTTGCATGACTGACTAGGTGTGTGAGTAACTTCATGGATGAGTGAAGGTGAGTGAGTGTCTGTATAGGTGTATGAGTACAAATGATAGTGCTGCATTGATGAGTGATTGCATGTATGAGTGACTGTATGGGAGAATGAGTGGATGTGTGTGTAGACCTAAACGTCAGTGAGTGGGTAAGCAGTAACTGATATTGGTGTGTTTATGGTTTCAAAAAGGGTAGTCTGTATTTTAGAGTGGGTGTATCAAAGGTTATATTAGAGGTGTGAGGAGGTGCATCAGATTATCACATGGATGATGTCATCAGTGATATCACCAGTGATGTCATTTGAGATGTCATCAGTAATGTCAACAGTGATATCACTGACCATGTCATGAATTATGTAATATGTGAGATCATCAGCAGTGCTTTACGCGGGAGCGAGTTATAGTTAGCTCAACTAACTATAACGGTCGAATTTCTCTGGTTTTGTAAGAGTAAAATGTCCAACTAACTATGACGTGCCTGAAACCTGTGGCTTTTTCAGTGAATTTCAAAGGTTTTTTAAATGCTCATTTCTAACTATAACGTCCCTGGAACCTACAGTTTTTTAGTGAATTTCAAAGGTTTTTTTAAATGCTAATTACTAACTATAACATCCCTGAAACCTATGCTTTTTTCAGTACATTTCTAAGGTTGTTTAAATGAAAATTTCTAACTGTAACATTCCTGAAACCTGTTTTTTTTCGAGTTAATTACTAAGGTTTTTTAAATGCTAATTTCTAACTATGCCTACAGAGATAGGACATGTGAAGAAAGAGAAAGAAAGGCACAGAAAGAAACAAGAGAAATGCAAAACAAGGCAACAGAAGTCCTGAAAGAGGAAGAAAGGTGCAGAAAGAAGAAGGTGATATGTGGAAAGAACCAATAGAGGTGCCAAAAGAGGCCTTGTTGCAAAGTCATCCTGTGCCCTCGGCACCCCCCATCCTTTTGCTGACTGGTACTGGTGGTAACTGACTCTGACTGGCCCTGGGCTCTGCCTAACCAGGCCCGGACCAGTGCTTGTACAACCTGCTTGAAGTCCTTTTGTGGAAGGAATGGCTTGATGTTCTCATCAAGAGATTAGCTCCCTTACACATTGCTAATATGATTTTTCATATTTAGGTGTTTGTCCATGGTGATTCCTAGAGATTTGGCTGAGTCTCTGATGAGAGGGGTGCAATTGAAAGTAGTGAGGTGATTCAGCCAAGGGTCTACCTTGGGATGTGGTTAGGGGGAGGGATGAACAGAAATTCAGTTCTGGAGGTGATGAGCAGTTGATGGTTCTCCGTTAACCAATTTTGGGTAGAAATTAGGGTAGTGTTGAGTGAGATGATGTTGTCTGGGGATGAGATTTTAAATAAAGTTGAATGTCAACCACAAACATATGGAAGAGAATGTTTGTGGAATTTAGAGAGTTAGCTAGTGGTTCTAAGAAAAGTTTGAAGAGGATAGGAGATAGGGGAGACCCTAGAGGGACACCCATGAGTACTGAAGAGGGCTGGAAGAGGGAGTGGTTTGCCTTGATTCTTTGTGATCTGTGGTGAAGGAAGGACGAAAACCATTGTAACATCCGACCCATGAAACCCATCCTGTTCTTCAGAATGGATAAAAGGTTGTTGTGATTAACCGTGTCGAAAGCAGAAGAAAGGTCAAGGAGTATTAGGAGGCAGGAATAATTTTAGTCAAGCATTTTTAAGATGTCATCCATAACGTGCGTGAGAGCTGATTCGGTACTGCGTCCCTTCTGGAAGCCGAGTTGGAAATTCTCTATGTGAGCATAGAGTTGCGATTGTACGCATTTTTCAAGTAGTTTAGCTAATGTGGGGATGTTGGAGATAGGGCGGAAATTATTGAGGTCAGTTTTACCTGCGTTTGTTTTTTTTAGTATGGGTGATACCTGCGCTGCTTTTAGGCATTCTGGGATCATGCCTTGTGACAGAGAAGCGTTTACAATCCTTGTCCAGGTGGGGATGAGTACATTCTTGATTTCTTTGAAGATTGCTGGTGGCAGCTGGTCAAAGAAGTGGTTAGATGGATTGATGTTCTGAAGAATCTTGTTGATGTCTTTTTCACTGAATGGGGTAAAGGTTCCCCATATCGCTTTGTTCTTGTTCAAGCTGATTGGTTTGCGCTTTTCTGAGAGGTCAGGGGGTGGTGCGGACCCCGAGGATGGCAATAGCACATTCTTAGTAGCAAGTTCAATGGTGATGAGCCTTGATTTCTCGGTGAAGAAAGCAGCAAGATCATCGCAAGAAGGTGGGCTGCCTCTGGAGTCAGAGTTCTTTGGGCCTACCACTGATTGCTGCTTGACCAACTCAAAAAGTTTCTTGGGGCGGTTTGCAGCTTGATCAAGTTGGTGTCTGAAGTAGTCTGCCTTAGTGCTTTTGATTTGTTTGCTGTAAAAGCTTCTAACATCTCTAAGGAGTTTTAGTTGTTCCAAGGAGGGATTGGATCTCCAGGAACGTTCAGCTGCCCTAAGGTTGCCGCGGTCCGTGTTTAAATTGTCGTTTTACCATGATTTGGATATTTTTGTTGAAGTATTTTTTGTTGGAGCGGTTTGAAGTTGTCCATGATGTTGGAGATGGTCAAGTTGTAGGAGTCAGTAAGTAACTGAACAGCAACATCATGTTGCTGTGTTCATGTGTGGTACTTTAAAATTTGGGACCGCGTAGGAGGCAGGGCCCTACCCTGCCTATTCCGGTATCAGCGAACCGCGAATGGCCAATGCAGTATGTACAAGTGCTTTGCATAACGTTTCATCGATAAATGCACTGTGTATACGATATTACACATTGACTTCGTGGGTTCCATTTTGGAGCGGTGGCCATCTTATGGTTGTCCTCACATAGGCTACACATCAAGGACAAACACAGGCCTTCAGAACACATGTGCCTTCTATTGACTTCTCTGTGACCTATGCGATTTGGCTCCACCGCCCCAGGTCAGTCCGGTCCCACGAGCTCCCCGTCCTACAGCCACCTGTGATTAGCATCAGGGTTTGATACACCATAAAGCCTTTTCATCCCACACAAGCCTCCAGCTAATCTCTTTCACACCTGACTCTTCCTGCTTTATGGCTTGTTTTACAAACAGGAGGTGCCCGTGTTTATTGGGGTCTGCTGATATCTGATGTGGGATCTGAGCCTCGCTGGGTAAATAATTGTGGGCTGGCTCAACTGGAAAGTGGGATAGTCATCATGACTCTGCCTTTTCGTTTGTAATGAATACATATGAATGACCATATCGTAAAATGAGGAATGTGTGCCTGAAGCATGATATTTTGTATATAAGGAGAAGGCCATTTCTGTAAGTTTAAGCAGTCTCCTGAGAACATACATTGTGTTGTACTTCTCGGATACCTGTAATTGGTCTGCAGCCAATAAACAAGATCTTTGACTTCACCTAGAAGACTCTGTGTTTCTGTGGGTCTGAAACATGAAGAACTCGAAGTCTTAGGGTGTGTTCCCCTGCACCGCTGGGTTCTAAAAACCCAGTACTTCAGTTGGCGCCCAACTCTGGGCGATTTCAGCGGTACCGGTCCAAGCCAGAGGTTCGTGAGGGGCTTCGTGTGGAAATTCCGGAGGAAGGCCGCCACTTCATCGACCCCTGCATGTCGAAGTGGTCTGAAAGTCTTTTCTGCGAGGTTCTCCGCGTCCCGACGGCTACGAAGGACTGCTGCCCTGATTAATCGCCCTGTTTTGGACCCTTGACGATTTGGTAGAGCGAAACAATTGAGAGAGTCTTCTGGTGACGCCATCGATCATCGATACCTCAGTTAAGTATAAGTGGAGCGTCTCCCAGTTTGTTTGGTATCCTTCGGGAATTTGGTATCCTTCGGGATCGCTTTGATTTGGAACTTGCAAGTGCCAAAGCCAGAGGACTCGTGTATTCACGAGATTATCGTATTCGATACTCCTTTGAAGTTTGAAACTAGACTAGTGAGCGAAGATGCCTGGTTCTAGTGTATTTGGAAGTTTGTTTTGTTTGGGTTGTAAAAGGGATTCCCAATTAGAGGATTCGTGTCCGGTTCCTCCAATTGGAACTCCAACTTATGAGCTTTATGTAAAACATGGCGTGGGCCCCATCGCATATAATGAAGTATGGATCCGATACACCAGAAAGGACGGTGTTTTAAAATGGCCCCAAAATGGTAGTTTCGATACAGATATCTTAGATAATTTGGAAGTTAAATTATTTAAAAAGAAAGCCCGGCCGGCGATGTTTGATTCTTTCCGCCTATGGCGAAAGGAAGCCAAACTGAAGGAAATTAAGCTAGCAAAAAGGAATAAGAGAGAAAAAGGTATGTCAATGATGCAAGCGACTGTGCAATTTAAAGATAATGAGGAGGAACAAATGAATGAGCAGTTACATAGACAGCGCAAACTAGGGATTGATAAATGTTACCCAGTTTTGTCACCCCTTCCACAAGATGAGACAAAAGAGAAAGAGAAAGATTCCCTAATGTCCCATTTGCTAAGTTCGCCACCCCCGTATGCGCAAAATGCCACAGCGCCTCCACAGCTCGTAAATGTGCAGCCTCCAGTTAATGTACCGCAAGCCTTCCCACAGCCGCCAGCTCCCCCTCAGCTGGCTCCTATCCCTACAGCGCAGCCCTCTCAAGGGCCACCAATCTCGTTACCTGTCTCCCCTGCACTTCCTGCGACTTTGCCTAGTACATCAGCTGCCTCCCTTGGCGCTCTTCCTAACACTGCCCCTGTACCTGTATCTGCACCCGTTTTTCATCCCTCTGTCTTTCCCCCCATTTTCGCCTCAACTTCTCCTTCTGCACGACAACGAATAGCTAATGTAGTTACTAGTTTAATGTCGCCTCTCTTTGGGTCATCTAGTATGACCCCTGGTTTACAACGTAAGCAGTTGCGTAGTCAGCTGCCAAATCCTGAAGAGAAAGAGGTATTAGACCATATGGCACGTAGGTGGATTGTTTTTTCTTCACTCTATGATGTGGAGTCAGTTGTTAACGTTTTTCACCAATGGGAAGTCCCAAAACAGAGGTATGTGTTTGAAAAAATGTGTGAATTCCTCTGTGAGGAATTGGAAGATCATGGTTCAAACTAGGCCTGGGCAAAAATTTCGTTCCGTTCGCGGAAATTGCGATAATTTGACATTTTTGCGTTCCGCGGAGAGCGCGAAAATGTCAAAAATTCCGGTTTCCGCAGCTTGGCGATAATTTGTTTCTTGCTCGCGCTGTAAAATGATACATTCTCGCGCGCGCGCGATCGCCTTACCTGAATCCCTGCGTTCGCCGACAAGTTTTCTTGATCCGGTCGCGTTCTCCATGAGATGTTGTATTGTTTTTAGCCATTTGCGCTGTCTCGCGACAGTTCGCGCCCGCAGTGACGTCATGCGTCGCGCGATCACGTCTTTCTTCTCGCGATCATGCACCGCGAGAACAACTCAAAACAAGATGGCCGCGCCCGCAAGCAGCCACATGGGTAAGTTGGCGACCCGCAACCATGCAGAAAATCGCGCGAACATGCCGGAAAAAAACTTCTGCATCTTCGCGATATTTCTGCTTGTTTGCGATAATTTTAAACATTCTCGCGATAATTTGCGAAGGTTAATTCCGCAAATTCCGCCCACCCCTAGTTCAAACTCAAACCCGCAGGAGCTTTGTCGAGTGCGATTTGATTTTGGAACAGGTACAATTGTGGGTCCCGATGTAGACAAAGCAGTTGCGATTTTACTGTCCTTCAGGTAGGGGTGGGCGGAATTTGCGTAATCGCGCAACGCAAATCTCCGCGAAACGGTAAAAAATCTCCGCGAACACGCAGTAATTCCGCGAACACGCGGAATTGCTTGTTCGCGATACTTTTTTCCTGTTCGCGATCGTTGTTTGCATGCTCGGGGTGAAATATCTCGCGAACACGCATATTGAGAACGCGAACAAGCAAAAAATGTTGCGAAGTCGCGGAACGCAGATTTTTGGGCAATTTCGCGTTCTCCGCGGAACGCGAAATTACCCAAATTCCGCAAATTCCGCGACCGGAACGGAATTTACCGCCCAGGCCTACCTTCAGGAATAATGATTGTCAACAATCATTGTTCGAACAGGAATTCTCTGTGGGGAAAAACGTAAAAGCGCGCCAATATCCAATGCGTGAGGTTCCTCCAGTTTGGAGGCCTGGTGATGGTATTGCTGTTCCAACTTTTTTAGCCTATTTTCAGCGTGTTTGGGTACATGTCCCATGGAAGCGTTCTGAAGTGTTAGCGCTTAAACAGACATTGCCTGACCCCCGTAAAAACCCTGCAGGATATTATAAGGAGTTATCACAGACTGCAGAATCGTGTGTCATGAATCTAGCTGATATAGATATGTTGTTCGGGAATGTTGTTCCACAGCCTTTATGGGGATCCATTTGTAATGTAGATCACGCTGCAGAATTGGGTAACACATGGGCTAATATCGTTGCCACAGACACTAGACAAGTTGGTGGTGCAAAACCTGAGCCCCTCGTATCAGAACTCCCTGATAGAATTATTACCTACATGAAAACTTTAATGCCTGCGATGCGTGTGAATTGGGATAAACTATCGGCATGCAAACAGAAGAAAGATGAAACGGTGTCTGATTTCTTCACTAGGTTTGAAGAAACGTTTATCGACCACAGTGGTCAAAACATGAGTACTGAAGGTGGCCAACGGTTATTTGTTGATAAATTTGTGCATAATCTGCTTCCCGAGTTGTGTAAGAAGTTAAAAGATTCAGAGAGTTCTTGAGCTGTTTCCTCTTCAGCGCAAATACTGGCTACTGCACAGTATTACGAAAATAGGGATAAAGACGAGAAGGATAGAGCAGACAAGAAAACGAAAGAATTGAAGACGAAGGTTCTGTTACAACAGGCCTACCCATCGCGTGGTGGCCAGAGTAACTATCAGCAACCTCAACAGTTTCAGAGAAACATGCAAAGGTTCGAGTATTCCCAACCGCGTGTTCCTGTAGGTCCCAATCAATGTTCGTATTGTAAAGAGGAAGGTCATTTTAAGTATAGTTGTCCTAAATTATTGCAGCGTACTAATAATGCGTATAGCGCAAGAGGTAGAGGTAGTCCGCAAGCTCCTAGAGGTAGAGGGCGTGGAAATGTTCCCCAGAACGCGCGTCCTCTTCCGCCTCAAAATACGATAAATAGCTTTGATCAGCAAGCCAATGCAACTGGTAATACAGCTCAGTACTATAATAATGACTATTATGCAGAAGACGACAATGTGGAAGGTAATGATTACTAGGACAGCCATAGGCAGAGAGAGGGAGTTGTTTCAGTACCAGTGGATCAGAGAGGACCGTATGTTAAGGTGACTACAGCGGGTGTAACAGAGCCCTTTCTGCTGGACACTGGTGCTGCAAAGAGTTCAATTATGCATTCAAAACTCCCTGGCGCGCCTTTGTCTGGCGAAATGAATATTTCAGTGGGTTTTTCTGGCGCCCCAGTTAGGAACCCGATTTCTAGTCCTATGCCCCTTTCTGTTGGACCTTGTGAGCTAAAAGCACCCCTCATCCTAACGACAGGTTGTGGTGAAAATCTGTTAGGGTTGGATTTGTTAAAAAGATTGCATGCAACACTATATTGTTCTCCCTCAGGAGTACAACTTACATTGGGTAAGGAAGTGATTTCCCCAATGTATTGGTGAAAGAATATACTGCCACCTGAATTGTCATCCCTTCCGGATGTCCTTTGGGCTACTGGCCCCAATGATGTGGGTCTCTTGGAAATGCAGCCATATGTGGTCACTTTAAAAGCCAATGTCAGATTGCCACGCATTCCCCAGTACAAGATCTCCAATGAAGGTCAGAAAGCGTTGTTAGCAATTATCAGTGATTTGATTAAAAAGGGTGTAATTGAAGAGACAAGAGGCAACGTTTGCAATAGTCCTGTTTTACCTGTTTTAAAACGTACGGACCCTTCACAGCCACCTGTTTACAGATTCGTGATTGATCTTAGAGAGGTAAATAAGATTGTTGTGCCACAGTTTCCAGTTGTCCCTGATATAACTGCCTTGTTAACTATGATTCCAGCCTCCGCTGCATGGTTCTCAGTGATCGATTTAAAGAATGCTTTCTTTAGCATCCCAATTGCAGAGGAGAGCAGGGACATTTTTGGCTTCAGTTTAGGAGGTCGAAGCTTCCGCTTTAAACGCGCTCCACAGGGCTACTGTGAAAGTCCATCAATATACAGTCAGGCATGAAAGGCGCAGCTCGATGCACTTGTTTTACCTAGTGGTGCTACCCTCATTCAGTACGTTGACGATTTGCTAATCGCCGCGGATACTGAAAAGATTTGTAAAGAAGCTACATTGTCATTGTTGCGTCATTTGTCTGCCTTTCATCACAAAGTGTCCCTCTCAAAACTGCAATATTGTCGACAAGAAGTGACCTACTAAGGTAATCTCTTATCGAAGGAGGGAAGGAAACTGACCCCAGAAAGAATTCAAGCCATTGCACAATTAAGTGTGCCAAGAACACAGAGAGAAGTGCGTGCTTTCTTGGGCATTACTTCATACTGTAGGCACTGGATCCCGAGTTTTTCTTTGCTGGCAAAACCTTTGTTAGCATTAACCTGTAAAAATACACCGAATCCTGTCCCATGGTCTGAAGAGTGTCAGAAAAGTTTTTGGGAATTGCGTAATGCATTATGTTCAGCTCCTGTGTTGGGTACCCCTGACTACAGCAAGCCTTTTACATTGTATGTTCATGAAAAGGAAGGTTGCGCATTATCAGTGTTGACACAGCCTTTTGGCGACAGACCGCGTCCATGCGCATATTTTTCGTCAACTTTGGACCCGGTAGCGAGGGCATTGCCAAGTTGTTTGAGAGCTACAGCCGCAGCAGCTGTGTCTATTCGACAGTCTGCTGGACTAGTGATGAATAACACATTGATTGTAATGGTTCCACATGCTGTGGACACATTGTTAAACCAGACCAAGACACAGCACTTAACTAGTGCTCGATTGTCAGGATATGAATTGACACTGTTGGCAAACCATATACACATAAATACACATAAAGAGATGCAACACGTTGAATCCAGCTACATTACAGCAGACATAGATGAGATTGAGCAGCATGATTGTCTGTTCAGAACAGATGAAGAGACGAAAGGGAGAGTGGATCTTAAAGATACTCCCCTAACTGAGTGTGATGGTACCTTATGGGTGGATGGTTCGTGCTTCAAGCTTCCGAATGGTGATACGACTGCTGCATATGCTATCACGACTTTGCACACGATTGTTGAGACTGCACGCATACCACATAATTCGGCTCAAGCAGCAGAATTAATTGCCCTTACAAGAGCATGCGTGTTGTCTGAAGGAATGAAAGTGAACATATATACTGACAGTCAGTACGCCTTTGGCGTGGCCCATAGTTTTGGGCGATCATGGAAAGAACGTGGGTTCCTGACTTCGCATGGAGCTAAAATTCAGAATGGTCAGTTGGTGAATGATCTCCTTGAGTCACTGACCTTACCGTTACACGTTGCGATTATGAAACGCAGTGCGCACAAGAAGGTCACTGATGATGTTGGTCGTGGTAATGCATTTGCTGACGAAATCGCGAAAGAAACAGCAAGAGATGTGAAGACTCGAATGTATGTTGCATGCCCTGCAAGATGGGTTGGTGATGTTGGAATGTGTGAAGACACGATAGAGAGTGTGAAGTCCCTTCAAGCTGAAGCCACAGAGAAAGAATTGAGTATGTGGAGAGAAAGTAAGGGTACATTGGATGAGAATGGTTGTTGGGTGAATTTGTCAGAACATCGGCGATGGTTGTTACCTGATGCATATGTGCTTCCAGTGGTTACGATGGCACATGGAATGGCACATATCAGTGTGAAAGGAATCTGTAAGTTGTTGGCTCCTGTATGGCAGAACGCTGGAATTCCCAAGTGTGCAGAGAATGTGGTCAAGAATTGTATGGTATGTTTGAAATACAATCCTGGTAGGGGAACCCCAACTCCAGCTGGTCATTTTGCGCCTCCATCATACCCATTTGAGGTTTTGCAGCTAGATTTTATCCACATGGAAAGGTGCAACAACTTGAAATATGTACTGGTTGTTGTTTGCGCTTTTTCAAAATGGATAGAAGCATATCCCCTAAAAGACAACACTGCTTTATCCACAGCCAAAGCCCTTGTGAAAGAATTTTTCCCTAGGTTTGGAATGCCAAGAATGGTGTGGAGTGATAATGGTAGTGAATTTGTGGGTCGAGTGATGAAGAATGTGTGTGAGGGATTGGGCATTAAGCAGAAGTTCCACGCTGCAAACCACCCCCAATCAGCTGGATTAGTAGAGTGCTACAATGGCACTCTGAAACTCAAACTGGCCAAAATCCAGGCGAGCTCCGGTCTTAAATGGCCTGACGCTCTGCCTTTAGCACTCCTATCAACAAGAATGACTGTGCATTCACGAGTGGGACTTAGCCCATATGAGATCATATTTGGCCGCCGGGCCAATGTATGGGGTGTGCCAAGACCGACAAAATTCAGTGAAATCGAACATCCAGTACTGCTTGACTATCTGTATGAATTGACGGCTAAATTGCGTGTTTTACACCAGCAGGTGCACGATACTCTGCCCCAGGCCTCTGAAGCTCCAGGACACCCTATCGACCCTGGCTCGTGGGTGCTCATAAAAAATTTTCAGCGAAAGAACAACAATGAGCCCCGTTGGATTGGCCCTCACCTCGTACTTCTATCGACAAGATCAGCGGTTCGAGTGAAAGGGAAAAAGAATTGGATACACGGCACCCACTGCAAATGGATCCCTTTGCCTCTACCATATGACAGCTGATTCCGAAACTGACACTGTCCTCCGTTTCGTGCCATTTAGTGATGCACGTGTAAAGGGAACGACTTCAGAACGGGAAAGCGACAATATTTTGCAGGAAGCTGTGCCACCGTCAACTCGAATAGACACCACAGAGCCTGAACTCTTGTTTCAAGACCAGACAGTACCTGGCAGAAACCGCTATAACTTGAGACCAAGGCCTATGGACAAATAAAAATTCCCTTCCCTTACTATTTTTTGATATTATAGCTCTCCCATCTGAAGGACTTCTTGATTTTTATTTTTCAAACCACCATCCGGGTTCAGCCGCAGGGTCGCGGTGCCAAGACTTCGGGGTACAGGCCGAAGACGTTAGGTCAACGGTTCTGGTTGGTCTGGGGTGCTCCCTGGACTGACAGGCGTACTCCTTAGCAGAAGATACTCACCCGCCGCGAGCGGCACAATTAGAGGATGGAGTTTTTCAAGATGGAGAGACCCGGTGAGGAAATGAACTTTAAGACGAAAATATGTAGAATAATGAAGAGCAAACGTTTTGTATTATTATGTCTGTTTATATTATTTAGTATGATGGTGTTTACTGTAGGTTATGTATTCTTCTCCTCTCAAGTGCCATTTGCACCCACTGTACAGCCTATACCTCCTCCTACTGTCTCCTTACACTCTTTCCACCCTCTGCCTGAACACGAACAAGCTAGACGGTCTGAGTTGGTAAACAACTCGTTTATCCAACTCCTGCACCAGCACCAGCTAGTTATGAATACAACCAATTGCTGGGTGTGTGGTTTAATGCCACATACCATTAATAAGGGTATCCCATATCTAGTGCTGCCGTTTAGCTATAATGGATCATCATGGGCATTCCAGACCATGTTTCTTTTTGCATTAGATGCCTACTCCCCACGACAACCGCGTTCCATCAGACCTAGCACAAATAATAAAGCCTTAATGAAAGGAGTTGCTGATATGAGCAGAGATATCGACGCATACTCATCTATTCCCAAGGGTAATTGCGAGCTTATGTAGGTTGGAACGCGACGGGGTATAGCATTAGTCTGGGTGAAAGGCAGCGGAAAATCTCATCCCCAATTTGGGTCGTACCCCACATAGGTCGGTTCTGTCTACAAGGTAATGGTCAGAATCCAAGAGCTAAACTGGGGAAAAGTGACTGTACTGAAACGTACACTTTTCCATCACAGTTTTCCCCTGCGTTTTTGGCTGCCAAGGGTACACATTTTGTTTGCAATGACCGAGCATATACATGGTTGCCCCCTGATTTCTCGGGCACATGTTATATTGCAAACTTGCTACCGCCAACATTTACTGCTGCCTCTGATTATCACAAGACCAGAGTTGTGAGAGGCGTTTTTAGTCAGGAGGATACTGCCGGTCAGGAAGCTGGAGACTTCTTTTTGGGTTTCCTGCCGTTTTGGGGACCAATGGTCAATAGTAGGAACCTGAGACAACTGACTCGTGTGGTTGAATCCACTGTTAATGTAACGGCTGGTGCCCTTGGTAATTTGACAGCTGAGCTCCAAGCGGATCGCCTCATGACTTTGCAGAACCGTATGGTTCTAGACGTCATACTTGCAGACCGTGGTGGGGTATGTAAGGTCATCCAATCTAGCTGTTGCATTTTCATACCAGATAACGCTCCAACAGTTTATCAAGCCATCTCCAAACTGCATAAATTATCTGAATATATTCACGTGGATAAAGGAGATTGGTCACTGATGGGGTGGTTCTGGGAACTGATATCTGCCTGGGGTTAGAAGATTCTGATGGTCATTGGAATGATCTTAGCCATTCTTTTCCTGTTCTGTCTGTGTGTACAGTGTGCTCCCGTGATATGTGGCCTCTGTGCTACATTATGTGTAAGGAAACCTGTATCGAGGGACGAGCTAAGTAATAGGATGATACTACAGCAACATCTCCATGACCTTATGAATATGGACCTGGACTCGGATTAATATGAGTATAGTTATTGCCTATGTAAGGGCAAAAGGAGGGTCTGTGGTACTTTAAAATTTGGGACCGCGTAGGAGGCAGGGCCCTACCCTGCCTATTCCGGTATCAGCGAACCGCGAATGGCCAATGCAGTATGTACAAGTGCTTTGCATAACGTTTCATCGATAAATGCACTGTGTATACGATATTACACATTGACTTCGTGGGTTCCATTTTGGAGCGGTGGCCATCTTATGGTTGCCCTCACATAGGCTACACATCAAGGACAAACACAGGCCTTCAGAACACATGTGCCTTCTATTGACTTCTCTGTGACCTATGCGATTTGGCTCCACCGCCCCAGTTCAGTCCGGTCCCACGAGCTCCCTGTCCTACGGCCACCTGTGATTAGCATCAGGGTTTGACACACCATAAAGCCTTTTCATCCCACACAAGCCTCCGGCTAATCTCTTTCACACCTGACTCTTCCTGCTTTATGGCTTGTTTTACAAACAGGAGGTGCCCGTGTTTATTGGGGTCTGCTGATATCTTATGTGGGATCTGAGCCTCACTGGGTAAATAATTGTGGGCTGGCTGAACTGGAATGTGGGATAGTCATCATGACTCTGCCTTTTCGTTTGTAATGAATATATATGAATGACCATATCGTAAAACGAGGAATGTGTGCCTGAAGCATGATATTTTGTATATAAGGAGATGGCCGTTTCTGTAAGTTTAAGCAGTCTCCTGAGAACATACATTGTGTTGTACTTCTCGGATACCTGTAATTGGTCTGCAGCCAATAAACAAGATCTTTGACTTCACCTAGAAGACTCTGTGTTTCTGTGGGTCTGAAACAGGAAGAACTTGAAGTCTTAGGGTGTGTTCCCCTGCACCGCTGTGTTCTAAAAACCCAGTACTTCACATGCAGCAAAGACGATTGGGTGACAGAAGAAAGAGTTGCGTTGTCTGTAGTTGGGAAGGCGTGAATTGTGAGGGTAGCTGACACGAGAATTGTATTCCAGTGGGTTTTAATAGAAGTTCAACTTGAACCAACACTTTAAAGCCAGAAGACTGCTCTTGGAGCTGGGTCTAGCTGATAGACTGTCCTTAAGAGCAGAGCTGGATGGACACCCCTTTTAACATCAGTACATATTTCTCTTTCAAAGTCTATGCCATCACCCCACAAATCATATGTGGCAGAGCCACTGATAGGGTTCAAAGGACTATTTTAACGTTATGAGCCACGTGCCTCTGACATGCCTTTTTTTGGATAGTGGTGGGGTGGGGGTACGGGCTGCATTTAGCCCCCCAAAGAAACTTTAATTCTCTGCAAGACTAACTCATCCTTTCATCCTCCTGAGGTCCAATAAATTGGGTAATATTGACACTTGTTATTTACAGCACTTAGAAACAGGGAACACTATGATGTGGAGCAATACACAAGACACATTACCATTGTTAATAAATGGTATATGGTGTGTGTGCGCTGGTGCAGGTAGGATGCGACTGTACATTCCTAGTAGCACCTTTGAAAATATCCTTGCTATTCCAAGCACCTGATCGCAGAGCACATGATGGAACCGTGGCTCAGTGAGATGGAGGGGTTTCACCAGGCTAGAGGTGAATCTCAACGTGATTCCACAGTCCTAGACTGCATTGATCTCTCTCAGGCACAAACATCTCTCCAAAGGGATCTCCACCTCGTAACGGACTTGGAAGACAGGGAAGTCTTCGGGTTCTCCTGAAAATTGACAATACACTCCCAATCTGTCACCCTGCCAGGGCACTTTTCATGGCTTCAAAAGGCATGGGGGAAGGGTTCATGACCCATCCTATCCCTCCCCCATACCCCTAGTTCTGTTTCCTGCACAGATCTCTCAAAGGCAGGACTGCCAAACTCGCAGAAACTCCAAT
The DNA here is from genome assembly GCF_964204655.1 of Triturus cristatus. Classification (NCBI taxonomy): domain Eukaryota; kingdom Metazoa; phylum Chordata; class Amphibia; order Caudata; family Salamandridae; genus Triturus; species Triturus cristatus. The sequence continues at coordinate 421,392,186 of NC_140592.1, read as the reverse complement.
CCTCTCACCTCCGATTGCTCAGTCTATGATCCTGGTCGGACCCACTTATTGCTATCTCTCGGTTCCGTGGCTATCGATGGATGAAGAGGTCTTTGCCTGTGCTCACAGCAGGAGTTCCCAGGGCAGTTTGTGCTGGGGTGTCATGAACACTGCCACCTGTCTGCAAGGACACACTGCAGAATCTGCAGAGCCCGCTCTCCTATATTATTGTATTGCGAGATCAAGAACAGTGTCAAGAGGGGCTCTGCCCTCCATCCATCCACTCATCCCACCCAGCCTTCCATCCATTAATTCATTTGTCCATCCATTAATCTCGCAACAAGTCATTTTAGAATGAGGCTTTGCTGCCATACCTCACACGCCTCCCAGCCCCTCCGCCTCCCCTCCCAGGCGAGCCCTACCCTCTTCCTACCTTCATTAGCAAGGTATGTCTGCAAGGGCCGAGCAGGGAGCACACAGCAAAGGGCGATGAGGAAAAGGGGATAAATCCACAGGAAAGCGATGTCCATGCTTTGGGTGCGCAGCAGCCTGCTGCATACCTGACCAAAGTTACTAAGCTTTAGAGACAGAAGGGGAGGCTGGCAGAGAAGGGGGGGTGACAGGAGAAGGGGGAGGACTCACAGGCTGGCTCTCAGCTGTCACTCAAAGCAGTTGGCTGCACCAAAGAGATCATGGGTATAGTGTGTCCTCATAGCGCCTCCTCTAACCCTTGCCTGCCCATCTCCTACTCTTTAAAGACACAGGCATGTTTCCCTTTCAAGTCTTCTTCGTTCCCACGCTCCTATTACACTTGCTCCATCCTCTCCTGACTGCATGGCGTGTATCACCCTTTTTGCTCTTGTTTTTCTGGGTCTCTTTTAGGTGTCCATTACAGCCTCTTCCCTGTGCCCATTTCCCATTCTCCTATTGCATCACTCAATTTTCTGACTTGTTTATTTTTTGTCCTTGCCTTTCATCTCCTTTCATCTCCTTTCTTTTCCAATTGTTAACATTTCTATCTATCTATCTATCTATCTATCTATCTATCTATCTATCTATCTATCTATCTATCTATCTATCTATCTATCTATCTATCTATCTATCTATCTATCTATCTATCTATCTATCTATCTATCTATCTATCTATCTATCTATCTATCTATCTATCTATCTATCTATCTATCTATCTATCTATCTATCTATCTATCTATCTATCTATCTATCTATCTTTCTATCTATCTATCTATCATACCTGTATGTCTCTGCTTTTTAGTATGTGCCCCTTTCCCTTTATCAGTATTTTGTAAGATGAACTTGCTAACTGTACTGTCAGGTACTGTTCTTCATAGTGCGTCTTACGCACACCTGTATAAGCTGTAGCCGCGGGTTCTTTCTAATGATTGGCAGTACAACGCCTCTCGCGTACATTTATAAGCAATAGTTGCAACGTGACATGCTCTCTCCTTTACTGTAATTTCCTCCTTCATTTGTCATGCCCACCATCTTGCTCCAATTTTATTTAATTCTTTCTCCGTGCTGTCTCCTCTTTCTTTCTTCTTTTTATTCTCCTCTGCCCTCAATCTCTTCACCACCTGCCTCTCCTCCCCTCCTCCTCCCCTGATGGATCATGTTTGCCACCTATCTGCTGTTTCTCTTCTATCTCAATCCCTTTTTTTCTCTTCCTCAAGCTTGTTTCCTGGCAACACTGTCTTTTTCTTTTCTCTTCTATGTTTCTTCCCTCCCTTCTTCTTTAGCTCTTTTGTTCCTAGTTTTACTCCCCAGTTTTGCCTTTAAACCTGCCCCTCTCTCTGTCTCTTTCTCTGATTTCATCTCATGTCATCTCTCCCTCATTAGCTCCTCTCCTTCTTTACTTCCCCTCCCTCCCTCTCTTCTTTTTGTCTTTCAATCGCTCCCTTTCTGACTATTTTTCATGTTCATTCTTTCCCCTTCCTTCGACCTTCTTGTTGACTGTCTTTTTGGCAATCTTCTCCTCACCCATCACACACACTTTGTAGATTTCTCCTCTTTTCACATTTAACACATGCGTTTTTTATGCCTTATGTTAGCTCTCTCCTGCCTTCACTTCTGGTTCATTCTGTGCACATATCTATTCTTGTCATATCAGATACATCTATATATATATCGGATATCATTCTGTCTAAGCCATTCACTCTCCTTATTTCTATTTTTACACTCCTTGCTTTATTTTCTCTCACTCCTTCTGTGCATGTTCCCATATTAGTGCCCCTTTAGTATCTCTGCCCTCTACTTTTCCCAAATTCCCATTCTACTATTTCTAAATCCATTTCTGTTCCAGCTCTCCTCATGCCATTCCCTCCCTACCTCCACTCTCTTTCAGGTCCATCCCACTATCTGCCCTTTGTCTTACACATTTCCATTTTCATAAAATTTTTCTTCTAACGCGCCTCTCTCCCCTTCACTCCTTCCGGGGTCTATTCCCTCACTCAACTCCTCTCCTCGTTCGATATTTTCTACCTTAGTGTCCTTCGCCGACCCCCTTCCATCATTCCTTTTCCCCGCAGCCCAATGTTCTTCTCTCATTCCCCACACAACTCCTCTCCTCATTCATTTTTTCTAGCTCAGTGTCCTTTGCCCTCCCGCAGACCCTTCCCTCATTCCTTTCCCCCTCAGCCCAATCTTCTTCTCTCATGCCCTCTCTCCTGCGCTATGCTTCTCCCACATGCATGGGAGAGGGAGCGAGAGGCGCGAGCTACTGCATCCTCTTAAAGAGACAGGCACAGGCGCTTGCGCTTCTACTCGGGAAAAGAGCACGACTTGACGAGTCAGGAAGAAAGAGAACAATCTCAGAGGTCTTGGAAGAGGGAGTGGTTATCGTGTAATCCTCATTTCAGGGAGGTGCTGCAGTGCGCGTTTCCATTCTTTAAGTTAGGAGGTACTGGAGCTAGTGTTTAACACCATGCTGTCTTATAGCCTCGCCATTAAAGACGCCCATTTCAGACGATGCTCCTTACCTGGCCAGTCCTCACTGAGTCTGACTAGAGAAGGAGCCTTGAGTGAAGAGGGTTTCAGAGCGAGGCGGAATACCATTGTGATCACAGTAAGCCTGACAAAGGAAGACTGCACTTCAATTTTTAAAAACATTTTCTTCCGGATTCGCGCACCCAGCGTGAATTTGGCTGAAACTATCTAACAAAAATGCTTTTTTGGCCCTGGGGGTCCTTGTGGGACCCCCTGAGCAGGCCTAGGGGGTCAGGGTGTTTCTACCCTGCCCCATTTTCTTGTTTTTTATCAATTTTTTAACTGTTTTCTTGTGACTCTGCTACCAAGTCACAAGATGGCTGACAACACTTCCTTGTTTGGAGTGTTGGCAGCCAATAAGAATGAAGCTCGTGCTCGGGAAGGTTTGCGAATCCTCCTCAGTGCTCAGATATATATATTTTTTGAATTTCTCTGGAACTACTGAACGGATTTACACCATTTTTAAAAAAGGGCGCTTTCTGAGCCAAGAGCTACTTTTTTGCCACATTTGGTGTAATTCCTTTCAGCAGTTCAGGCTGTAGCCTGTTCTAAAAATTCCTATGGAAATTAATATGGGGAAAACGCGTTTTGAGTAACCCTGGGCGTAGCAGGCTTAGTGCCTCTACGCGTATTTCCACAGAGTTTAAAAAAAGCTCTGTGGAAAGACGCCATGCTCCCTCCGACCTCCCAAATTCATTAAAAATGTCAAAAAGAAGCCACTTACCTGTTGTCTGCCACCTCCCCTACCTTGCAGCTCTCCGTTCTGCTCCTCAGTCCTCGCATCCCCTTCTGTAATTTAAAACAACACTACGTTGTATGTCTGATGCTCGTGCGCACACGAATGAGAGCATGAAAAATGATCTTTCTTCCATGAAGCGGAGCAGAATTGTTTTTAGGCAGAGGGAGCTGCATTTTTGTAAGCTCCATCTGCCCAAAAGCAATGCCGGCCTTCGCCGGAGGTGAGAAGCCAGGGAGCAGGAAAGGACGGCTGGGGCCTTGAGGCTCCCAATGTGGTCCCCAACATTGTGTCTATGCCCCAGGGGATGGGTTCCCTGGGGTAATATTGGCCCAGGTAGGGGGCTATGCAGGCCCCCCTACCCAATTTTTTTCTTTTTAACAGAAGGCCTGGCCCTAGGGGATGGGGTCCCCGGGTGCCAAAATTGGCATCAGGAGGGGGGCTGTGCGGCTCTCCTCCAAACATAAAATAAAAGACAAAGCAGTTCCCTGGGATGGGGTCCCCAGGGCAAAACTGCAAACAAAAGGAAGAAAATGGCACAGCCTCATGGGTTGGGGTCCCCGGGGCTGAAATCTGCCTGGGGAGGGGGGCTGCATTGCAAAAGGCAAGGGGATTTCATCCCCCAAGCAAGAGTGCACCAGAAGGCATGTTTGCAGAGGTGTGGAGAATGGGGGCATGGCCTGCGACCACCTCTCAGCAATCCCTTTGTGGGGCTTACTGGAGGTAACAGGTAGGCTAGTTGGCTGCTAAGGACCCCCAGCAGTGAAGGGGACTTCATCCTCCAACCCAAGAGTGTGTCAGGAGACACATTTTCAGAGTGGTGGAGAAAGGAGGCATGGCCTGTGACCACCTCTCAGCAATCCCAAGGTGTGGGGCTTACTGGAGGTAACAGGTAGGCCAGTTGGCCTCTAGGGACTCCCAGCAGTTAAGGGGACTTCCTCCTCCAACCAAGAACACAACAGGAAGTGAGTTTGCAGACTGGTGGAGAAAGGGGGCATGGCCTGCTATCAGAACTCAGCAATCCTGCTATGTGGGACTTACTGAAGATAATAGGAGGGGTAGTTGGCACCCCAAAGATGTCTTTGGGACCAACTACCCTCCTGTTACCACCAGTAAGTCCCACGCAGCAGGATTGCCAAGAGGTCTTCGGACGCCACACCCCCTTTGTCCACCACTCTGCAAATGCACCTCCTGGTGCACTACTGGTTGGGGGATGAAGTCCATTTTACTCCAGAGGGACCTTGGGGGCCAAGAAGCCCTCCTGGTAACTCTTATAAGTCCTACACATCGGAATTCTTGAGAGATGTTCAGAGGCCAGGACCCCCTTCACCACTCTGCAAACGTGACTACTAGTAAAAAAAACATAGAAATTCACTGAAAAAGACACAGGTTTGATGGACATTATTGTTAGGAATTCGCATGTAAAAAACCTTGGAATTTCACTGAAAAATCCACAGGTTTCAGGGACATTGTAGTTAGGAATTAGCATTTAAAAAACCTTGGAAATTCACAGAAAAAAATAAAGGTTACAGAAACGTTATAGTTAGGCTGACTTTTCACTCGTACAAAACCTGACAAATTCAACTCACGTCCCTGTAATGCACTGCTGATAACATCACTAATTACATCACTCATGACATGGACATATATGTATATTCACTGAAAAAAACACAGGCTTCAGGGACGTTATAGTTAGTTGGACATTTTACTCATACAAAACCAGAGAAATTCAGCTGTTATAGTTAGTTGAGCTAACTATAACTCATGCCCCAGCAATGAATTGCTGATGACATCACATATTACATCATTCATGACATAGTCAGTGACCTCACTGATGACATCACTGATGACATCTCAAAGGACATCACTGATGACATCCCTGATGACATCATCCACTGACTGTGTGATTCTGCAAAGTTTAAATATGGTAGGTGAGTGACTGACTGTATAAGTGAGTGATTACTCATATCTTACTGAATGCATGGGTTAGTGACTAAACTGTGTGAATGTTTGTATCAGTCTGTCTGTTGGTGTATAAGTGGTTGCATGGGTTGGTGAGTAGCCACATGAGTGTCTATATGGGTTATTGATTGCTTGTCTGAGTATTTGTATGGGTGCCTGAGTGTCTGTGTGGGTGGGTGGGGTGTATGTGACTCACTACATGGATGTGTGTGTGGGTGATTCACTGGGTGTATGGGTTCAAGAGTATATCTCTGAGGAGCTTATGGGTGGGTGAGCGTGTTTATGGGTGTGTGGGTGAGTGAATGGATGTCTCAGTGGTACATGTAAGAATAATTACATATGTGAAAAGCAGTATATGTGAGTGTTGGAGTACATAAATGACCCTATGTGAGAGTGAGTGATTGTGAGAGTAACTGTATGGATGAGTGTGTGCTTGTATCAGTGATTATAAGTGCAATGTCACTGCTGATTGTCTTTCCCGATTGCCATGGCCAGGTGACAAGAGCTCTGAAGTGTGTGATGATATCAAGATGATGGCATCCATTAGAGAGTATGTGACAGGGGAGTTTGTGAGTATTTTGCAAGAGGAATGGAGGAAAAGTAATGTTCAAGATGAGAGATGGAAATTGTTAAAAAATATATCACATGGAAGGGTGGTCCAAAGAAAAAGAAGTTCCTAGAGGTGAGGCCTTTCCATTGAGTAACAGGTGATCTGGCAATAGTAGGTAAATTATTGTGTGTCATTTGAAATGTCATCAGTGATGTCACTGACCATGTCATCAGTGATGTAATATGTGAGGTCATAAGCAGTGCATTGTAAGGGCGTAAGTTATAGTTAGCTCAGGTAAACATAACTGCAGAATTTTACTGGTTTTGTATTAGTAAAACCTGAGCCTAACTGAACAGTTCCTGTAACATTTGTTTTTATTCAGTGAATTTCTATGTTTTTTTTCCTATTTTCTAACTATAACATCCCTGTAAGCCTTGTGTTTTTTTCAGTGACTTTGGAAGGTTTTCTAAATGCTAATTCCTACATGTAAGGGCCCTGTAACCTTCAGTTTTTGGTAGTAGTCACATTATCAGAGTGTTAGAGAAAGGGGGAGGCTCCAACCAGCTCTTAGGAATCCTGCTGTTGTCGTACTTTAGAATTTGGGACCACGTAGAAGGCAGGGTCCTACCCCTGTCTATCCCGGTATTAGCGAACCGCGAATGGTCAATGCGGTATGTACAAGTGCTTTGTGTAACGTTTTAGCTATGAATGCACTATGTATACGTTATTATACATCACTACGTGGGTTCCATCTTAGAGCGGTGGCCATCTTATGGCTGCCCTCACATAGGCTACATAACATGAAGCAAATACGGGCCTTTTAGAGCACATGTGCCTTCCTTTGACTTCTCTGTGACCTGGGCAGCTTGGCTCCGCTGCTCCAGGTCAGTCCGGTCCCACGAGCTCCCCGTCCTCCGGCCACCTGTGATTAGCATCAGGGTTTGACACACCATAAAGCCTTTTCATCCTACACAAGCCTCCAGCTAATCTCTTTCACACCTGACTGTTCCTGCTTTATGGCTTGTTTTCCAAACAGGAGATGCTCATGTTTATTGGGGCCTATCGATATCTGATGTAGGATCTGAGCCTTGCTGGGTAAATAATTGTGGGCTGGCTTAACTGGAATGTGGGATGGTCATCATGACTCTGCCTTTTCGTTTGAAATGTATACATATAAATGACCATGCCATAAAACAAGGAATGTATGCCTGAAGCAGGATATTTTGTATTTAAGGAGAAGCCCGTTTCTGTGATTTTTGGCAGTCTCCTGAGAACATACACGCTGTTGTACTTCTAGGATACCTGTAATTGGTCTGCAGCCAATAAACTGATCTTTGACTTCACCAAGAAGACTCTGTGTTTCTGTAGGTCTGAAACAGGAAGAACCCGAAGTCATAGGGTGTGTTCCCCTGCACCGCTCGGCTTAAAATTCCCAGTACTTCAGTTGGCGCCCAACTCGGCGCGATTTCAGAGGTACCGGTCCAAGCCAGAGGTTCGTGAGGAGCTTCGTGTGGAAATTCTGGAGGAAAGCCGCCACTTCAGCGACCCCTGCATGTCGACGTGGTCCGAAAGTCTTTTCTGCGAGGTTCTCCGCGTCCCGACGGCTACGAAGGACTGCTGCCCTGATTAATCGCCCTGTTTTGGACCCTTGACGATTTTGGTAGAGCGAAACAATCGAGAGAGTCTTCTGGTGACGTCATTGATCATCGATATTAAGTTAAGTATAAGTGGAGCGTCTCCCAGTTTGAATTTGGTATCCTTCGGGATTATTTTGATTTGGAGTTTGCAAACCCCAAAGCCAGAGGACTCGTGTATTCACGAGACTATCGTAATCGATAATCCTTTGAAGTTTGGAACTAGACTAGTGAGCGAAGATGCCTGGTGCTAGTGTTTTTGGAAGATTGTTTTGTTTGAGTTGTGGAAGGGATTTCCAGTTAGAGGATTCATGTCCGGTTCCTCCAATTGGAACTCCAACTTATGAGCTTTATGTAAAACATGGCGTGGGACCCATTGCATATAATGAAGTATGGATCCGATACACCAGAAAGGACGGTGTTTTAAAATGGCCCCAAAATGGTAGTTTCTATACAGATATCTTAGATAATTTGGAAGTGAAATTGTTTAAAAAGAAAGGCCGGCCGGCGATGTTTGATTCTTTCCGCCTATGGCGAAAGGAAGCCAAACAGAAGGAAATTAAGCTAGCGAAAAGAAATAAGAGAGAAAGAGGTATGTCAGTGATGCAAGCAGCTGTGCAATTTAAAGATAATGAGGAGGAACAAATGAATGAGCAATTGCACAGACAGCGCAAACTAGGGATTGATAAATGTTACCCTGTTTTGTCACCCCTTGTGCAAGATGAGACAAAAGAGAAAGAGAAAGATTCCCTAATGTCCCATTTGCTAAGTTCGCCACCCCCATATGCGCAAAATGCCACAGCACCTCCACAGCTTGTAAATGTGCAGCCTCCAGTAAATATGCCGCAAGCCTTCCCGCAGCCGCCAGCTCCTCTTCAGCTGGCTCCTAACCCTGCAGTGCAGCCCTCTCAAGGGTCGCCAGTTTTGTTACCTGTTACCCCCGCGCTTCCTGCGACTTTGCCTAGCACGCCAGCGGCTTCCCCTGGCGCTCCTTCTTACACTACCCAGGTACCTGTATCTGAATCCGTTTTTCTTCCCTCTGTCTATCCCCCCGTTTTCGCCTCAACTTCTCCTTCAGCACGACAACGACTAGCTAATGTAGTTACTAGTCTAATGTCGCCTCTCTTTGGGTCATCGAGCGCGACTCCTGGTTTACAGCGTAAACAATTGCGTAGTCAGCTGCCTGGTCCCGACGAGAAAGAGGTGTTAGATCATCTGGCGCGTAGGTGGATTGGTTTCCCTTCACTCTATGATGTGGAATCAGTTGTTAACGTTTTTCACCAATGGGATGTCCCAAAGCAGAGGTATGTCTTTGATAAGATGTGTGAATTCCTCTGTGAGGAATTGGAGGATAATGGTGCAAACCCAAACCCACAGGAATTGTGTCGAGTCCGATTTGATTTTGAAAAAGGTACAATTGTGGGTCCCAATGTAGATAAAGCAGTTGCGACTTTACTGTCCCTCAGAAATGGGGATTGTCAGCAATCATTGTTCGAACAGGAATTCCCTGTCGGGAAGAAGGGAAAAGCACGACAATACCCTATGAGAGAAGTCCCTCCGGTATGGAAAGAAGCCGTTGCGGCTAATGCCGCTCAAGGTATTGCTGCTGCTCCAGCACATTTTCAGCGTGTTTGGGTGCATGTCCCTTGGAAGCGTTCTGAGGTCTTAGCGCTTAAACAGACATTGCCTGACCCCCGTAAAAACCCTACAGGTTATTATAAGGAGTTATCACAAACTGTAGGATCATGTGTAATGAATCTGGCTGACATAGACATGATGTTTGGGAATGTTGTTCCACAGCCTTTATGGGGATCTATTCGTAATGTAGATCACGCTGCAGAATTGGGTAACACATGGGCTAATATCATTGCTGCAGATGCTGGCCAAGTTGGTGGCGCGAAACCTGATCCTTTGGTAGCAGAACTCCCTGGTCGAATTATTACCTACATGAAAACTATAATGCCTGCGATGAGCGTAAATTGGGATAAACTATCCGCATGTAAGCAGAAGAAAGATGAGACAGTGTCTGATTTCTTCACCAGGTTTGAAGAAACGTTTATCGACCACAGTGGTCAAGACATGAGCACTGAAGGTGGCCAACGGTTATTTGTTGATAAATTTGTGCAGAATCTACTTCCCGAGTTGTGTAAGAAATTAAAAGACTCAGAAAGTTCCTGGGCTGTTTCCTCTTCCGCGCAAATACTGGCTACTGCACAGTATTATGAAAATAGAGATAAAGATGAGAAGGATAGAACAGATAATAAAACGAAAGAACTGAAAACAAAGGTCCTCTTGCAGTAGGCTTATCCGCCACGTGGAGGACAGAATAATTATAGGCAAACACAAGGTATCTATCAGCAACCCCAACAATTTCAGAATAATCAGCAAATGAATGGGTATTATCAACCACGAATCCCTGTAGCTCCCAACCAATGTTCATATTGTAAAGAGGAAGGTCATTTTAAATATAGTTGCCCCAAATTAATGCAGCGTAACAGTAATGCGTATGGCGCAAGAGGTAGAGGTGGTCAGCAAGCTCTTAGAGGCAGAGGGCGTGGAAATGTTCCCCAGAACGCGCGTCCTCTTCCGCCTCAAAATACCATAAATAGCTTTGATCAGCAAGCCAACGCGACTGGTAATACAGCTCAGTACTACAATAATGATTATTATGCAGAAGACGACAATGTAGAAGATAACGATTACTAGGACAGCCGTAGACAGAGAGAGGGAGTTGTTTCAGTGCCAGTGGATCAGAGTGGACCCTATGTTAAAGTAACTACAGCAAATGTAACGGAGCCCTTTCTGCTGAATACTGGTGCTGCAAAGAGTTCAATCATGCATTCAAAACTCCCTGGCGCGCCTTCGTCTGGCGAAATGAATGTCTCAGTAGGTTTTTCTGGCGCCCCAGTTAGGAACCCGATTTCTAGTCCTATGTCACTTTCTGTTGGACCTTGTGAGCTAAAAGCACCCCTCATCCTAACGACAGGTTGTGGTGAAAATTTGCTAGGATTAGATTTGCTAAAAAGGTTGCATGCAACGCTATATTGTTCTCCCTCAGGAGTACAACTTACATTAGGCAAGAAAGTGATTTCGCCGATGTATTTGTCTAAAAATGCAATGCCACCTGAATTGTCATCCCTTCCGGATGTCCTTTGGGCTACTGGTCCCAATGATGTGGGTCTTTTGGAAATACCGCCATATGTGGTCACTTTAAAAGCCAATGTCAGATTGCCACGTATTCCCCAGTACAAGATCTCCAATGAAGGTCAGAAAGCATTGTTAGCAATTGTCAGTGATTTGATTAAAAAGGGTGTAATTGAAGAGACAAGAGGCAACGTTTGCAATAGTCCTGTTTTACCTGTCTTAAAACGAACGGACCCTTCACAGCCACCTGTTTACAGATTTGTGATTGATCTTAGAGAGGTTAATAAGATTGTTGTGCCACAGTTTCAAGTTGTCCCTGATATAACTGCCTTGTTAACCATGATTCCAGCCTCCGCTGCATGGTTCTCAGTGATCGATCTGAAGAATGCTTTCTTTAGCATCCCAATTGCAGAGGAGAGCAGAGACATTTTTGGCTGTAGTTTAGGAGGCCGAAGCTTCCGCATTAAACGCGCTCCCCAGGGCTTCTGTTAAAGTCCATCAATATACAGTCAGGCTTTAAAAGCGCAGCTTGATGCACTGGTTTTACCCAGTGGCGCTATTCTTATTCAGTATGTTGACGATTTACTAATCGCTGCGGATACTGGAAAGATTTGCAAAAACGCTACCTTGTCATTGTTGCGTCATTTGTCTGCCTTTCATCACAAAGTGTCTCTCTCAAAGCAGCAATATTGTCGACAAGAAGTGACCTGCTTAGGTCATCTCTTATCGAAGGAGGGAAGGAAACTGACCCCAGAACGAATTCAAGCCATTACACAGTGGAGTGTGCCAAGAACACAGAGAGAAGTGCGTGCTTTCTTGGGCATTACTTCATACTGTAGGCATTGGATTCCTAATTTTTCCTTGTTGGCAAAACCTTTGTTAGCATTAACATGCAAAGACACACCGAATCCTATTCCATGGTCTGAAGAGTGTCAGAAAAGTTTTTGGGAATTGCGCAATGCATTGTGTTCAGCTCCTGTGTTGGGTACCCCTGACTACAGCAAGCCTTTTACATTGTATGTTCATGAGAAAGATGGTTGCGCATTATCAGTGTTAACACAGCCTTTTGGCAACAGACCGCGTCCATGCGCATATTTTTCATCAACCTTGGACCCGGTAGCGAGGGCATTGCCAAGTTGTCTGAGAGCCACAGCCGCCGCAGCTATGTCTATTCGACAGTCTGCTGGCCTAGTAATGGATAATACATTGATTGTTATGGTTCCACATGCTGTGGACACATTGTTAAACAGGACCAAGACACAACACTTAACTAGTGCGCGATTATCTGGTTATGAGCTGACACTGTTAGCAAACCATATACACATAAAGAGATGCAACACATTGAATCCAGCTACACTATTACCAATTCTAGCAGACCTAGATGAGATTGAGCAAAATGATTGTCTGTTCAGAACAGAAGAAGAGACGAAAGGAAGAGTAGATCTTAAAGATACTCCCCTGACTGAGTGTGATGGTACTTTATGGGTGGATGGTTCGTGTTTCAAGCTTCCGAATGGTGATACGACTGCTGCATATGCTATCACGACTTTGCACACGATTGTGGAAACTGCACGTGTGCCACAAAATTCGGCTCAAGCAGTAGAATTGATTGCCCTTACAAGAGCATGCGTGTTGTCTGAAGGAATGAAAGTGAACATATATACGGATAGCCAGTACGCCTTTGGCGTGGCGCACAGTTTTGGGCGATTGTGGAAAGAACGTGGGTTCCTGACTTCACATGGAGCTAAGATTCAGAATGGCAAGTTGGTGAATGATCTCCTTGAGTCGCTGACCCTACCGTTACAAGTTGCGATTATGAAATGCAGTGCGCACAAGAAAATCACTGATGATGTTGGTCGTGGTAATGCGTTTGCTGATGAAGTCGCGAAAGAAACAGCAAAAGATGTGAAGACTCGAATGTATGTTGCAGGCCCTGCCAGATGGGTTGGTGATGTTGGAATGTGTGAAAACACAATAGAGAGTATAAAGTACCTTCAAGCTGAAGCCACAGAGAAAGAGTTGAGCAAGTGGAGAGAAAGTATGGGTAAGTTGGATGAGAATGGTTGTTGGATTGATCTGTCAGAACATAGGCGATGGTTGTTACCTGATGCATATGTACTTCCAGTGGTTACTATGGACCATGGAATGGCACATATCAGTACGAAAGGAATCTGTAAGTTGTTGGCTCCAGTATGGCAGAATGCTGGAATTCCCAAGTGTGCAGAGAATGTGGTCAAGAATTGTATGGTATGCTTGAAATACAACCCTGGTAGGGGAACCCCAACTCCAGCTGGTCATTTTGCGCCTCCATCATATCCATTTGAAATTTTGCAGCTAGATTTTATCCACATGTAAAGGTGCAACAACCTGAAATATGTATTGGTGGTTGTTTGCGCTTTTTCAAAATGGATAGAAGCCTATCCCCTAAAGGACAACACTGCTCTATCCACAGCCAAAGCCCTTGTGTAGGAATTTTTCCCTAGGTTTGGAATGCCAAGAATGGTGTGGAGTGATAATGGGAGTGAGTTTGTGGGTCAAGTGATGAAGAATGTGTGTGAGGGGTTGGGGATAAAACAGAAGTTTCACGCTGCAAATCACCCCCAATCAGCTGGATTAGTAGAGCGCTACAATGGCGCTCTAAAACTCAAGCTGGCCAAAATCCAGGCGAGCTCAGGTCTTAAATGGCCTGACGCTCTGCCTCTAGCCCTCCTGTCCACCAGAATGACCGTACACTCACGAGTGGGACTTAGCCCATACGAGGTCATTTTTGGCCGCCCGGCCAATGTATGGGGTGTGCCAAGGCCGACGAAATTCAGTGAAATCGAACATCCAGTACTGCTTGATTATTTGTATGAATTGACGGCTAAATTGCGTGTTTTACACCAACAGGTGCACGATACTCTTCCCCAGGCTTCTGAAGCTCCAGGACACCCTATCGACCCTGGCACGTGGGTTCTGGTGAAAAATTTCCAGCGCAAAAGCAACGATGAGCCTTGTTGGATCGGCCCTCATCTCGTACTTCTGTCTACAAGATCAGCTGTTCAAGTAAAGGGGAAGAAGAACTGGATCCACGGCGCCCACGTTAAAAGGATACCTTTGCCTCTGCTATATGACCAGTGGGTCCAGGAGGATATCGCAGACTCTGAAACAGACACTGTACCTCGTTTTGTGCCGTTCAGTGATGCACGCATAAAAGGCACAACTTCAGCACAGGAAATTGACGATATTTTGCAAGAAGCTGTGCCACCGTCAATTCGATTGGACACCACAGAGCCTGAACTATTGTTCCAAGATCAGACAGTACCTGGCCGTTTCCATTACAATCTAAGACCAAGGCCTATGGACAAATAAATATTCTTTTTCCTTACCTTTTTGTTTTTGATAACCAGAGCTCTCCCATCTGAAGGACTTTCTTGATTTTTGTTTTTCGAACCACCATCCGGGTTCAGCCGCAGGGTCGCGGTGCCAAGACTTTGGGGTACAGGCCGAAGACGTTAGGTCAACGGTTCTGGTTGGTCTAGGGCATTCCCTGGACTGACAGGCGTACTCCTTAGCAGAAGATACTCACCCGCCGCGAGCGGCGCGATTAGAGGATGGAGTTTTTCAAGATGGAGAGACTCGCTGAGGAAATGAACTTTAAAGCAAGAATGTGTAAAATAATGAAGAGCAAACGTTTTGTATTTTTATGCCTGTTTGTATTATGTAGTATGGTAGTGTTTACTGTAGAATTTGTATTCTTCTCCTCTCAAGAGTCCATTGCACCCACTGTACAGCCTATACCTCCTCCTACTATCTCCTCACACTCTTTCCACCCTCTGCCTGAACATGAACAAGCTAGACGGTCTGAGTTTGTAAACAACTCGTTTATTCAGCTCCTGCACCAGCACCAACTAGTTATGAATACAACCAATTGCTGGGTGTGTGGTTTGATGCCACATACCATTAATAAGGGTATTCCTTATCTAGTGCTGCCGTTTAGTTACAATGGATCGTCATGGGCATTCCAGACCATGTTTCTCTTTGCATTAGACGCCTACTCCCCGCGCCAACCGCGTTCCATCAGACCTAGTACAAATAATAAAGCCTTAATGAAAGGAGTTGCCGATATGAGCAGAGATATCGACGCATACTCATCTATACCCAAGGAGGAATTGAGAGCTTATGTAGGGTGGAACGCGACGGGGTATAGTATTAGTCTGGGTGAAAGACAGCGAAAAATTTCATCCCCAATCTTGGTCGTACCCCACATAGGTCGGTTCTGTTTACAAGGTAATGGTCAGAATCCAAGAGCTCAACTGGGGAGAAGTGACTGTACTGAAACGTACACTTTTCCGTCACAGTTTTCCCCAGCGGTTTTGGCTGCCAAGGGTACATATTTTATCTGCAATGACCGAGCATATACATGGTTGCCCCCTGACTTCTCGGGCACATGTTATATTGCAAATCTGCTACCGCCAACATTTACTGCCGCCTCTGACTATCACAAGACCAGAGTTGTGAGAGGTGTGATTAGTAAGGAGGATACTGCCGGTCAGGAAGCGGGAGATTTCTTTTTGGGTTTCCTGCCGTTTTGGGGACCTATGGTTAATAGTAGGAACCTGAGACAACTGACTCGTGTGGTTGAATCCACTGTTAATGTTACGGCTGGTGCCCTTGGTAATTTGACAGCTGAGCTCCAAGCGGATCGCCTCATGACTTTGCAAAACCGCATGGTGGTAGACGTCATACTTGCAGACCGCGGTGGGGTATGTAAGGTTATCCAATCTAGTTGTTGCATTTTCATACCAGATAACGCTCCAACAGTTTATCAAGCCATCTCCATATTACATAAAATATCTGAATCCATACACGTGGATAAAGGAGATTGGTCACTGGTGGGGTGGTTCTGGGAACTGATATCTGCCTGGGGTTGGAAAGTTCTGATGGTCATTGGAATGATCTTAGCCATCCTTTTCCTGTTCTGTCTGTGCATACAGTGTGCTCCTGAAATATGTGGCCTCTGTGCTACATTATGTGTAAGGAAACCTGTATCGAGGGACGAGCTATGTAATAGGATGATGCTACAGCAACATCTCCATGACTTCATGAATATTGACCTAGACTCGGATTGAAATGAGTATAGTTATTGCCTATGTAAGGGCAAAAGGAGGGTCTGTCGTACTTTAGAATTTGGGACCACGTAGGAGGCAGGGCCCTACCCCTGTCTATCCCGGTATTAGCGAACCGCGAATGGTCAATGCGGTATGTACAAGTGCTTTGTGTAACGTTTTAGCTATGAATGCACTATGTATACGTTATTATACATCACTACGTGGGTTCCATCTTAGAGCGGTGGCCATCTTATGGTTGCCCTCACATAGGCTACATAACATGAAGCAAATACGGGCCTTTTAGAGCACATGTGCCTTCCTTTGACTTCTCTGTGACCTGGGCAGCTTGGCTCCGCTGCCCCAGGTCAGTCCGGTCCCACGAGCTCCCCGTCCTCCGGCCACCTGTGATTAGCATCAGGGTTTGACACACCATAAAGCCTTTTCATCCTACACAAGCCTCCAGCTAATCTCTTTCACACCTGACTGTTCCTGCTTTATGGCTTGTTTTCCAAACAGGAGATGCTCATGTTTATTGGGGCCTATCGATATCTGATGTGGGATCTGAGCCTTGCTGGGTAAATAATTGTGGGCTGGCTTAACTGGAATGTGGGATGGTCATCATGACTCTGCCTTTTCGTTTGAAATGTATACATATAAATGACCATGCCATAAAACAAGGAATGTATGCCTGAAGCAGGATATTTTGTATTTGAGGAGAAGCCCGTTTCTGTGATTTTTGGCAGTCACCTGAGAACATACACGCTGTTGTACTTCTAGGATACCGGTAATTGGTCTGCAGCCAATAAACTGATCTTTGACTTCACCCAGAAGACTCTGTGTTTCTGTAGGTCTGAAACAGGAAGAGCCCGAAGTTATAGGGTGTGTTCCCCTGCACCGCTGGGCTTAAAATTCCCAGTACTTCACTGTGTAGGACTTACTGAAGGTACCAGAAGGGCTTCCTGGCACCCAAGGTCCCTCAGCATCCAAGGGGACTTCATCCCTCAATCAGTAGTGCGCAAAGAGGTGCATTTGCAAAGCAATGGAGAAAGGGTGTGTGGCCTCCAAAGACCTCTTAGCAATCCCGCTGTGTGGGACTCACTGGAGGTAACACAGTAGGGGTTGTTTGCTCTCAAAGACCTTCAGCAGCCAAGGGGACTTTATCCCCCAACTAGTAGTACACCAGGAGGCACATTTTCAGAATGGTGCACAAATGGATTGGGGCCTCTGGTGATTTGCCAGTCTCGTTTTTTTTCTCAATTTTTTTATTTATTAGGGGAGAGGCCCAGCCTTTACTCTGGGTATCCTGGTCCCATCCAATGGCATCCAGTATCTTTGTTGGGAACCGTGGGGGGATCTTGAAGGCCCCCGTGGTCCCCGCCAGCTCCTTGCATCCTGCAGAAGCTGGCATTGCTTTTAGACATATGGACCTGCTGAACATGCAGCCCCCACTGTCTAAAAGCAATTCTACTCAACTTAGAGCAAGCAAGAGCATTTTTCGTCCCCTCATTTGCTGGAAGTGGAGCATTTGCTGTGGCTTGGCGGGAGCAGAAAAGCTCCCACCAAACCATAGGAAACAGCTAAGTCCCCTGGGACATAGCAGTAGCCGACCCTGGGAGGCAACGATCCCTGGGGCGATGTATTGCCCCAGGAATGGGGCCTCCAATCTTTACTTTAGTCCCAGGGAGGTGGTGGTCCCCAGGGCTGGGGGTATGCAACAGACCCCGTTGATTATATCATTTGAGCCCTGGGGAGGTAGCAGAACCCATGTGTTTCTATAAGTTAATTGCCCCGGAGAGGTGGCATCCCTAGGGCTACAGGGGTGCACAGACCCCTTCCACATTTTTATAAGTGATTGCCCTGGGGAGGAGGGGATCACTTGGGATGCAGGGGGGCCCCATTGGCCCCCCCGCATTTCTATAAGTCGGTTGCCCTGGGAATGCAGCAGTCCCCGGGGCGATGGGAAGGCTCACTCCCCCATGCATACTATTATATATGCTCCGGGAACTTTGCCCACCTGCGGGATTTTTTTAAAACAAACCAGTGCTTGTGCATTTTTTACATTTCTAACGCAGTTTTGTGATTTTTTTATGACTTTACAGTAAAAAAAAGTATTCAAATGCTATTTTTGCGTGGTGGGGGACCCCAAAACCATGACTTGGAGGAGCAGGTATTCCTACCCTGCCCCCTTTTCTTTATTTTTATTTTTTGGGAGGTGAGACTTGGTAAATCTGAGTCCCAAGGTAGCTGCCAACACTTCCTGGTTAAAGTGTTTGCAGCCAATCAGAGCTGTGCATTTCCCTGCATGCACTCGTCTTTTTCAAGAAGGCTGCTCAACTGCAGATATATCTATCATTTATTTCTTAAATTGCTCCCCAACTACTGAACGGATTAACCAAAATAACTGAAAGCATAATCTGCATTACCAAATCTAGCTTTCTGCCAGATTTAGTCTAGTTTCGTTCAGTGGTTTGGGCTATAGACGTATTGACATGTCCTCTGGGAATTAACATTGCAAATACACTCTTTTTTCAACCCGATGTTTCTCAACCCCTGCTTTAGGAATCCCCCTGTAACTTTCTATGTATAACACCAATCACCAGGACATTTGTTTTGAAATGTTTATTGAAGATTTGTCAAACAGCACCAAAGTTATAGGGAAGGAAAAAAAAAGCTTTTCGTACGGAAACATGGTCCTAAATATACCTACCTACTGGCGACCGCCAGTACATAATTATATATCTAACTCAAATTTAGAGTGTCTCTGGTGTTGAGAGTGCTCTATGCAGGAGCTGCTTTCCACTTAAACTTGAGAACTACCCAGAGTTCTCTGCTTCTTTCTTGCATAACTTATACATCACTCTATGCCTGAAAGGGTATTGATTTGACTTGTACTGGGTGCTCCTTTGTGTCTGGACAAAGTTATACCTCTTTGGAGAGCTCTACTGAGAACAAAACATGTGTCAGGGGTTTCTTGTATTCATTTCAGGTTAGCTTGGAGGGTATATTATAAATCCAAAGCTGTGGTACTGTGCCTGGAGTGGTAAAAGGCTTACGCTATTTTACAGCTTGGCATGGATAGCACTGTGCTAAACCTATGCTTAAAGACTTTACTGTAGAAATGGCAAAATACTTTGTCCCTTTCTATCTCAGCATGGATGGCACTGTGATAATCCAATGCTTAAAGACTTTGATAGAAAACCAGACATTTGAGTTGAGCAACTTAGAGTGTCACAGGTGTTGAGAGTGCTCTATACAGGAGCTACTATCCACCTAAACTTGAGAACTACCCAGAGTTCTCTACTTATTTTTTGCATAGTTTACACATCACTCTATGCCAGTAAGGTTATTGTTTTGACTTATACTGGGTGCTCCCTTGTGTCTGGACAAATCTATACCTCTCTGGAGAGCTCTAGTGAGAGCAAAACACTTGGCAGGGGTTGCTCGTATTCATTTCAGGTTGGCTTGGGTGATATTTTACCAATACAAAGCTGTGGTACTGTGCCTGGAGTGGTAAAAGGCTTAGGGCAATTGAATTCAATTCAATTCAATAAGTCATTATTTCGATTAAAAATCATAAAAGACATTTACATTTAAAACATAATAGTCAAATTAATTGAAGTGGGTGTTTGCAAAATTATACATAAAAATGGCGATCAAAAGAAAGAAAGTAGATCCACAAAGATAAGATGCCTTGATATCAAATAAATAATTAAACTAATAAAACTTCTGACGATTGTGCCGCAAAAATCAGTACCAGTAATCTCAGCATATGTGTAAAAAAATAACCAGGTGTGTACCCTAAAAACATGTTATCGTAGCCTCATCTTCTTAGCTCTTATGGCCCACATCCAACTTAGAAATTTGGCAACAGTAATCACTATGGATTCATTGGTGTCTGTATTTAGGATCCTGAATGCTTCATTGCCAGAACTGATGCCCAAAATCAAACAAATTGGTTTGAGCAGTTTGTTCCTAGGGATTTTGTAAACTGGGCAAACAAATAAAATGTGTATTAAGGATTCGTTCTGTGTTGGACAGAAGGGGCATTTACTATGGTTCAGGGCATGCCATTTACTAACAAATGAGTTAATTGGGAGAGAACCCACTCTAAATTGCTGATAAATTTTCCTATCATTAAAAACAGTAATAAGATCCCAATAGCCTTCGTACTCTAAATCATGTTTAAGCTCTAAGAATTCCCTTGTTAGTGATGGCTTTGTTAAAGAGGGGAAGCGCTTCATTTTGACCATGTTCGAGTAGAACGCCTTAAATTCCTTCTTTGAATGAAAGGGATTATCAACAGGATTTTCCCACAGTATACTCATCCCCATCACGCTCAAAATATCTTTTGTCCGTCTCAGCCAGGGAATTTTACACATACGATCTGCCTCCCTGACTGCAAGAAGAGCCTGTGTGTACAGGGATAGTTCTGGTGTGACCCAGAGAATTCTCCAATAAGCCACTGGTCTAAACCGCGCCGTGTCCTCAATAGAATAACAACCAATGTCTAAAAAGAAGGGCAATAGTGGTGTTGATTGGGGAAGACCAGGTATGGCCCTCAGGAATTTGTTTTGAGCTGTAGCCAGGGAACTAAGTTATCAAAGCCCCATAATTCTTCCCCATATAAAACCGAGGCACTAATTTTAGAGTTATATATTTTTAGGACAGGTGCGACAGGCTTGGTGTGGGAAAGACACTGTTCCTTCAACAGGGCACCGGACAATTGGGCGTGTTTGAGGACCAAATAATCGACATGAGGCTTCCAATTAAGTTTGCTACCTAAGGTAATCCCCAAATATGTAAATACATGAGTCTGCTCCAAGGTAACATTGTTCATAGCAGCTCTGCCTTTTATGACCTTGTGTTTGTGTAGAACCATAAATTTAGTTTTTTCCACATTAACTATCAGGTCATGGTCCTGATAAAACTCCTCAAATCTTTCAATAGCCGACTGGAGTCCTTTTTGTGTCTAGGAGATTATCAAAGTATCATCCGCAAACATGAGCAAAGGAATCTTCATGCCTGCTAGGGTAGGAGCATCGGTGGGATGATTCTGGAAGAACTGCACTACCCTATTGATGAACAAGGAAAAGAGGGTTGGTGCTAAAACGCACCCCTGTCGAACCCCCTTTACTACTGGAAACCTATCGGTAACACTTCCCTGTGGGCCCCACCGTACCTGTGCATAATTTGAGTCATGTAATGTAACTAAAAGGGCCAATAATTCCAATGGCATGCCCTGTTCCACGAATGCTCTCCACATTTTAGTGCGTGGAACAAGATCGAAAGACGACTTAAGATCGATAAAAGCCGCGTAAATGGTACCCCCTCCTATAATTACCTCTCTCCAATAAATTAAAATAAACCTAAAAACCTGGTCAATAGTGCTTGTGTGTGAACGGAACCCCGCCTGCAATGGGGACAAAATATCATATTCATCTATCCAGGCCTGGATTCGGCTTAGTACCAGCCTAGCTGTGACTTTTTTAATACAATCAATGAGGCTTATAGGCCTGTAGTGGCCTGGGTTGGAGCGGGTCCTTTTCTTTAAAATTAGGAGGATTTCAGCTCCTGACCATGTATCGGGCTTGGGGGCACTACTGGCGGTGGCATTTGCAAGTAGCTGGATATATATTACCCAGTTTGCTCTATCATGCAAGAACAGATCAGCTGGAATACAATCCAACCCAGGCGCCCTACCTCTCGGGACTGAGTTTAACGCTATTTCTACCGCTTTCTTTGTAAAATACAGAGAGGAATTATAATGGGGCATTTTAAACTCTTCTGGGTCTTGTTCTGCAATGTCGAACTGGGCCTTATAGTGTGATACCCACTGCTCAGGGGCTTCATGGTTGACTGGAGCTTGGCTCGGTTTGCCACTGCCCCATTTCACAAGATGCCAAAAGGTAACCATGCGTCTCCCTTTTCTGGCCTTGAGCAACTCATTCCAATGATGCTCATCCCAGTCCCTTTTAGCTTGCTGTTGGGCTAACTTGTACCCTGCCCTTGCCCGTCTGATGTCTCCCATATTCGTTGATCTAATTGCCTTGGCCAGGATTTTATAAGCCTCTCCACAAGATTTCCCATACCATGCGGCCACCATAGGGCCAGAATTTTTCTGAGAGTTTTTAACCTTTGTAATAAAAAAGCCTTTAAGATTTTTAAACAATTCATTGTGGACCTGTAAGACCATTAAATTAACTTACTCTTGTGTAGCACAGTTTTGAAGGGTAGCTGTTGCACTTGCCATCAGCTCCCTCATCTGCTCCAACTGCTCTTCTTTGTTAATAACTTTTGTCCATTTGACTCTCCTTGTATCGTTACTGAGCTGCACTTCTACAAAGGCGCTGTCTGGTGCCGGACAATCAACGACAGGAAAACCCTTAAGCTGCAAGGATAGTACTAGGGAGTTATGATCACTTTCGGTCCGCTCCTGAACTACCATATCTATTAGGGAGGGCTAGAATTCCTTGTTGAGAAAAATGAAGTCTATATGACTACTTCTCAACCCATTATTGTAAGTTTGCGAGCCCTGCCTGTCAGAAACGGACCTTCCGTTGACAGCCCTAACCCCCCGTTCCAAACATAACACTTTTAGCTGCAGCGCTGCTCCGGTCCATTTTTTAATTGGAGGAAGGTCCAGGGACGGAATGTTCCACTGAGCATCCTCCTCTAAGCTAAGGTTGATGTCGTTATTGTCTAGTGGTTCAAAAGAACAATTAAAATCTCCGTCAATTATCAAATTACATGCGCCTTTATGCTGATCTAAAAAGGTGTCTAAGAGAGCAACAGTGCTGGAAGCTTTTCCACCTGGTAGCCCTCTCGCATATACATTGATAATCAACAGATCAGGGACATTGAGCATCTGTAGTTTAATTATTAAAATGTCCCTACCATCAATACACAATTCCTCTGCCCTATAGCAATCTGACTGTCTTACCCATGTAGTGAGGCCGCCCTTAGGTCTTCCACTCTGGCCACCCTGAGCTGTTTAAGAAACATTTAGGAAACCATGTTGATACACATGATCAATGGACCGGTTTCCTGAAAAGCCATAAGACCGTTACCTTCAATAAATGTGGACCATTCTTCTGAGGGTATTTTTGACAATAACCCTGCTATATTCCAGGATACTAGCAGTAGATTTGGTTTGAGGGGACTCATGTTTGTGATGTGGGGGGTGGGCTGTTTGTTAGTTACATGGACATAACCCAGGTCTCCCTCACAAAATGGAGCATTGGTCTGAGAGAGCCTGCCGTCCCTTACTTCACCCACAGTATTGTTGACCACATTAGTAGCACCCCTCTGTAAAGTTGACTTTAATAATTGAAATACTCCTTTTTTATTAATATCTACTTCGGGATTGTCCACACAAGACTCCCTTCGTACATGTGTCTCGAGACAAATGGAACTGGAGTTGAATCCAAGTCAATTAATTTCATCCAATGAGGCAAAAGCTTCAAATCTGTTAAAAGTAGGAACCGCGTAGTTATAGGGGCCCAAATCAGGAGCAGGTTCCCTCAATACTCCCCTTCCGTGGTTGACACATGTTTGATAGAAAAAGCCCAGCGAAAGTACGTTGATATCTTTCTTGCTTAGGTGACCGGACCCTGCCCCATCCAATGTTAACTGGACCAGGCCCGGGAACCTAAAACTTAAAACCACGCAGTCTCCACTGAGAGCCTTGTGGGATTTACCGATCCAAGGTATTCTTCGTACCATCTTAAATTCTTAAAAAAGATGGTTCCTTAATCCAGTCCTAGTACTCAGCAGATGTAGTGCCTTGTTTTTTTGGGAAGACCAGTGTTCCTGGGCATTGGCTGGGAACACTGGACGATTTGCCAGTACAATTGTGTATGGTGTTGCTTCAGGTGGGAGGCGGTGGGATGTATGGGTATTCGTGGCTCCACCCATACTTTGCAGTGGAGCTCGAGGTTCCATTGGCCCTACTGTGTGTGCCGATATACCACTTTGTAGGGGGTTTACCAAAGGGGTGGCCGTAGATGTGACTGCCCCCGAAGGTGGAGGACATAATGCTAAATTAGTATGTGGTCTATTATCAGAACTATTCCCGTGTCGGGTATCAACCATTCCTTCCTGCCGAACCCCACTAGAAGGTTGGGGGGCATTGAAAATATACTGCTCTATTTTGGCTAGTCTCATATCTATTGCTGACATTTTCAACATCAGGGGATTAATCAGAGCTTTTAGCTTAACTTCAACCTGGTTTAAGAAATCAGCCTCAATATTACGAGGTGGCTGTTCCTCTGCAACAATTTTGTTAATGTGACCAGCACCCAAGTTTATAGATGTAGATGCAGACTTTAAGCCTCCCTTGCTTCCTGTTATGGCGGGCTTGCGTTTCACCATTTTGGAAGCCTGATAGCTGGTTTTGGGTAACCCACGCGCTTTCCTTTTTTTTGTAAGGGTTCACCAAAAAGAACCTGTGTAGACCTTTGCCGCCTGGTAAGTACCTTAGCTGGGGAGGCAGGCAATGTGGATGAAATGCTATCTGAACTAGATACTATAGATGGCCCAGATTGCAAGTGCACCAGGGACAGTCAACTGATGCATTGTGCTCTGGTACAGGAGTTAGTGCCATTCCAATGAGGGGTTGTGGGGGTTCTAGCGAAAGTCTGCGTTCTGTAAATTGGATCTAGTGCATTAGGGCGGATTCGGCCCGAGTAAGAAATGCGTCCAAAGTTCCCACTACACCTGACCCCCCTTACGCTTGTTCTTACTCATTAACTCCCGACTTTGAACAGGAAAACAAATACAATGGTAAAGTTACACAAGCAACTAATCGGCTTATACAGTGGAGACAATGTCAGGGGGGTGGCCCAGCCCGGTCTCCTTCGGTCTCTGACAGGCTCAGATGAGCCCGTCCTTGGCCCAGGCTTCACCCGGCATGTCCTGCGCACGTCCCGCGCTGCAGGGGTTGAGGCTGCGTTTTATGCGCGGAGATGTTCTGGTGCCTCCCCCTCGTCAGCAACACCTGATGGCAATCGCGTTGCACCCTGGATGTTGAAGTCCTCACCAGGGTGATAATGCGGGAAGCAGCGGCGCTGAGGCAAAAGAATACCCTGGGACAACGGTCCCACCAGAGTAAGGCGTCAGCAGCTGGGACCGCATGGATAGCACTGTGTTAATCCTATGCTTATAGACTTTGCTGTAGAAATGGCAACCGACTTTGTACCTTTCTATCTCGGTGTCCCATAAGTTGCTCATCTGTTTGGCTTTATGGTTTGAGAGGTGAGCAGGTTGTATCTTTGACCATTTGAAGCAAGCTTGCCTCTTGATTATTCTCTCTGTAAACTCCTCTCCTGGTACTGCTGGTAGCAAAAATATGTTCATGGTCCATTTCAAGGGATGTTGGTGAGACATCTTTGCTTACATGTTGAGCTCCTACTATTTCCAACCATAGTCTCAGTTCTGCTGGATCTCCAAATTCAAAAACAACAGTGATGGACAGAGTGCAGACAAATGTCATACATTCACCCCGGTACAGAGATCTGGGCCAAAATCCATCAATGTTTTGCTCACCATGCCATTCCAGTTTGAACCCAGCCATATGCAAATCAGTATTGACCCTGTGCCTCATGGGAACAGTCCAGCACGAACTGTCAAGTCAGGTCATCCCTGGACTGGAAACAAGCATCATAGGACCGGTTTCGGGGTTTCACCCCTCTTCAGCCAGAATAGCTTGATTTCAGTGACATGGAGAGCACGGGACCCACGTCTGGGCATACCCGTCCCACTCGGAGTGACAAATGCAAAAACAACAGTGATGGACAGAATGCAGAACAATGTCATACATTCATCCCAGTAGAGAGATCTGGACCTAAATCCATAGTTGTTTTGCTCACCATGCCATTCCAGTTTGAACCCTGCCATATGTAAATCAGTCTTGACCCTGTGCCTCATGGGAACCGTTCAGCCCGAACTGCCAAGCCAGGTCCTCCCTGGACTGGAAACAAGCATCATAGGACCGGTTTCGGGGTTTCACCCATCTTCAGCCAGGATAGCTTGATTCCAGTGGCATGGAGAGCACCGGACCCACATCTGGGCATACCCGTCAGACTCGGGGTGACAAATGCAAAAATAACAGTGATGGACAGAATGTAGAACAATTTCATACATTCACCCAGTACAGAGATCTGGGCCTAAATCCATCGATTTTTTGCTCACCATGCTATTCCAGTTTGAACCCAGCCATATGCAAATCAGTCTTGACCCTGTGACTCATGGGAACAGTCCAGCCCGAACTGCCAAGCCAGGTGATGATGGATTAAACCCAGATCAGTTAACTGGGGGTGAGTGCTTGCAATGTTAAACACTCCGTCCATCATCCCCTTTGGTTCTGCTTTGTTCGCCCTAAGTTGACAGAATATGCCCAGGCGTGGGTCCCTTGCTAGCTTTGCCACTGGATTCAAGCTAGCCTGGCTGATGACGGCTGATTAGCCAGAAACCGGTCCCAGGATGCTTGTTTCCGGTCCAGGGAAGACATGGCTTGGCAGTTCGGGCTGAACTGTTCCCATGAGGCACAGGGTCAGACAAATTTGCATATGGCCATGTCCGAACTGGGGTGGCGGAGTGAGCTAAAGAATGATGATGGATTAAACCCAGATCAGTTGACTGGGGGTGAGTGCTTGCAATGTTCAACTCTCTGTCCATCATCCCTTTTGGTTTTGCTTTGTTCGCCCTAAGTTGGCAGGGTATGCCCAGACGTGGGTCCCTTGCTCACTTTGCCACTGGATTGAAGCTAGCCTGGCTGATGATGGCTGATTAGCCAGAAACCGGTCCCAGGATGCTTGTTTCCGGTCCAGGGAAGACATGGCTTGGCAGTTTGTGCTGGAATGTTCCCATGAGGCACAGGGTTAGCCTGATTTGCATATGGCCATGTCTGAACTGGGGTGGCCGAGTGCGCTAAAAAATGATGATGGATTAAACCCAGATCAGTTGACTGGGGGTGAGTGCTTGCATTGTTCAATACTCCGTCCATCATCCCCTTTGGTTTTGCTTTGTTCGCCCTAAGTTGGCAGGGTATGCTCAGACGTGAGTCCCTTGCTCACTTTGCCACTGCATTCAAGCTAGCCTGGCTGATGATGGATGATTAGCCAGAAACCGGTCCCAGGATGCTTGTTTCCGGTCCAGGGAAGACATGGCTTGGCAATTCGGGTTGGACTGTTCCCATGAGGCACAGGGTCAGACTGATTTGAATATGGCCATGTCTGAACTGGGGTGGCAGAGTGAGCTAAAGAATGATGATGGATTAAACCCAGATCAGTTGACTGGGGGTGAGTGCTTGCAATGTTCAACACTCTGCCCAGGCGTGGGTCCCTTGCTAACTTTGCCACTGGATTCAAGCTAGCCTGGCTGATGACGGCTGATTAGCCAGAAACCGGTCCCAGGATGCTAGTTTCCGGTCCAGGGAAGACATGGCTTGGCAGTTCGGGCTGGACTGTTCCCATGAGGCACAGGGTCAGACTGATTTGCATATGGCCATGTCTGAACTGGGGTGGCGGAGTGAGCTAAAGAATGATGATGGATTAAACCCAGATCAATTTACTGGGGGTGAGTGCTTGCAATGTTCAACACTCCGTCCATCCTCCCCTTCTAAATTGGCATCTGTTTGCTTATGGGTGTGGGTATAGAACTATGTCTAGGAGATCATCACCCAAAAGAAGTAAGGAAGAGGGGAAACAACCATTCCTACGCAGTCATTACAACGCACTTCCTTTGCAGCGCAACTGCCTTTACATCGCATGCCATTACAATGCATGCCATTAAAATGCATGTCACTACAACGCATGCCATTACAACGCATACCATTACAGCTCATGCATTACAACATATTATGTTATGTTATGTTAATTGGGATTTGTAAAGCTCCTAATACCGGTAGGTCTCTAAGCGCTGAGAGAGAGTAGCCATGGCCCCTCTAGAGGAGTGATTGTTAGCCCCAGGTCAACATCTTTATTCTGTCACGGCCTCTGTGAAGAGGAAAGTCTTCAGTCTTTTCCTAAAGGGAAAGAGAGCTTTTTCTGATTGGAGGTCTCCTGGTAGCTTGTTCCACAGCTGCGGGATCAAGACCGAAAAGGCTCGACCCCCTTTAGTTGTTCTGTTGAACCGTGGACAGCCAACCAGCCGCCCTCGGATGACCGGAGGGTACGCCCGGGGACGTATCTCTCTAAGCGCTCCTTGATGTATCCTGTGGCATGTCCATGAAGGGCCTTCTGGGCAATGCAGAGGTCCTTGAATCTTGCTCACTGTTTGATGGGGACCCAATGTAGCTGTTGCAGCAGAGTTGTGGCTCATGCCCGTATGGGGAGCTTGATTAGATCAGCCTGGATGCATGAGTCATTGCTACCTGTAGCTTGCCTAGCAGCCTCTCAGGTAATCCAATATATAGTGCATTGCCATAATCTAGGCGAGATATAATCAGTTCTGCCACCACTGTCTGCATGGTGGAAAATGAGACGAGGGATGATAATTTCCTCAGCTGCCTCAGCAGGCCCACGTAGGTCCAAATCACGGAGGACACTTGATTAGACAGTGTGTGTTTGTTGTCTATTTTACGGCGAATGCTTTTTATGACTGGAGCAGAAGTCAGTGTATCTCCCAGCTCCTGTGGCCAGAAGAGGTCAGGGGTTGTTTCTCGTGGTGATAGCTAGGACCTCCATTTTGTCTGGGTTAACTTTGAGTGAGTTTGCAGTCATCCAATTAACCATGTATCTAAGGCTATTTTGAACGCATTCTTGGGCTTGTGCGTTGTTGTCAATTTGCAGAATTAGTTCCGTGTCGGTGGTGTAGTTAAACACCTGGCAGTCCATAGAGGGCAGGTCCCCCACCAAAGGTCTGAGATAGATATTGAACAGAAGCGGCGATAGTGCCGACCCTTGTGGGACTCTGCAGGTTAGTGTCCCTCTATTGGACACGCAGTCACCCATCTGGATCCTTTCAGTCTGGTCTGTCAGGAAGGAGGTGATTCATTGGTGTACCATCCCGTAGATACCTCCTATATCCTTAATTCGTGTCAAGAGTTGGCAGTGGTTGACCATGTCAAACGCCGCCGAGAGGTTTAGTAGGACCAGGGCACACAGCTTCTTCCTGTCGGCTGTGAGCATATTTTCGTCCAGCACCAACAGCATCACCAACTCTGTACTGTGGTGGCCCTGAATCCTGCCTGCTGACCCTCGAGTTGCTGATGTTCCTCTATAAATAGGGACAGGGTTTTGAGGACATGCTGTTCCAGTATTTTAGCCAAGAAAGGGAGTTGGAATTTGGGCCTATAGTTCTTCATTTTATTGGTCTCAGCTTCCACCTTTTTCAGTAGGGGGTTACTCTGGCTACCTTAAGTTACTGGGAACCCTCCCCGTTTCCGGCGAAAGATTGATCAGGACGACGATCTCTCTCTCAATTGCTTGAAGGGCCAGCCAAAATATCTTTGGTGGACATGGGTTTGCAGGTCAGCCTGACTTAATTCGGGCCGCAGTGTGGGACAGGGAGTCATGATCTAGCCTTGGGAAGGAGGCGATAGGCTCTTTCATGTCTGATTGTGGTTCCTCCATAACCAGGGGGCTCTGGCTGATGAGGGTGTTACATATGTCTGCTTTTTGTTTGTCATCTGCCTCCAAGATCTTGGTCTCATAGTACTCAGCCTTTCTAGTAAGGATGGCTTTTTTGTATGTGGCTAGCATGGCCCTGTATTCTTCAAGCACCTTAGGGTCGTATCACTTGCACCATTATCTTTCGTGCTGGCGTAGGGTCCGTTTTTGTCCCCTTAGTTCCTCTGTGAACCAGGGAGCTCCCTTGCCCTTGTTTCTCACTCTTTCTCTATGAGCCAGTACCACCCTATTGGTGGCTGCTGTCAGCTGGTTGGTGTTGGATTCACTCTTCTCCTCGAGATCCTCTGGCCTAAATCTCCATGAGTTACCTCGCAGTGCATCCCCTAGTCTATTTGCCTCAATTTTGCTCCAGCTACATACCATTTTCCATTCCCGAGGGGGTTGTGTGGGGCACCTAGCTTGGGGGATATGAAAGCTGATCAGGTAGTGTTCCGACCAACAACAAGGTTTGATAGTAATTTAGCCTGTGGCTGAGTGTACCAAATGAGGTCTAGGGTATGTCCTTTCTAATGGGAGGGGGAATCCATGAGATGCTGCAGCCCCAATGTGGACATGGTCTTTTCTAACTGCCTAACCTGTGCCTCTCTTGGTAGCTGGTCCAAACGATAGTTGAAAATACCCACTACCAGGAAATGCACGTACTGAGAACATAGGTTGGGCATTAATTCAGTAAGGCGAACGTTGAACCGAGGGGTCAATCAAGGGGGACGGTACACCACCAATAGCGCCAGGCATGATGGCTTGGAGCATACTTTTGCCACCAAAATTTCGGCGCCTTCTAGATTTTCTCAAGCCAGTCTTTCTATCGCTAGCTGTTTATTATAGAGTAGCGCAACCCCCCCCCTTTTCCCATCCTGCCTATTATGCCATAGGGCGTCATTCTCTAAGGGTAGTGCTGCTACCATGTCAGGCCCTAAGATATCATCAAGCCAGGTTTCTGTGACTGCTAGGATGTCAGGAGACTCCTCTTGAAGGAGGGTGAAGATCTCCAGGCAATGCTTCTGGAGGGAGCATGTGTTGAGTACTAGTGTCTTCAGATCCTTAATGTTTCCTGGGCCTGTGCCCTTGGGGCTCTGGGGCTGTGCGGCCCTCTCCTCTCCTCTCCCCTGTGTAGTAAGCAGTTTCTCGGCTAAGAGTATGCCCTCTACCTGTGGTTCCAGGGGGAGATCCTTGTGCTCTACAGCCCGTAGCACTTCCGCCAAGTATGATTGAATTTGACCAGGGGTCCTGGCCCCTGGTCCCGGTTGGGCGCGGACGGGCGCAGACGGGCTTGCCTTAGGCAGGCCTTCAGTGCAACAGCGGCGCACCCGCTCCGTGCTTCAGCTCCAGCGCGCTAATTATGCCGTCCCTGGTCCCTCGCCCCACCCCACAAATTAGGGCTGCAGGCAGCAGCTGGCTTCCTCCGTAACCAGTAGACCGTGTTAGTGCCGCAGAAGTGGTGTGGAATTATGCCCCCGTGAATTGTAATAGGTATGTGCCTCAGTTTCAACACATTGACATCAAATTCACAGTATTAAACACATTAAGAACTCAGTTAGTCACAAGTTTAAAAAGGGATTTTAAAAACGATTGAAGCAGGTTTTGTTGGGAAGTTAAATGGGTTAGACAATCACCGTAATTCCCCGCATGCTCGCACCACCAGGAGTGGCTGTAGCGCGTCTCTCAATATAAGGTAAGTAATGGAGATTTCTTTGTTTTAGGGTGGGTGTGGGTTTTGGAGGACATGGGAATAGTAATTTTTACCCCTACACTATCCTACACTTTCCCTACTGTTGCAGTCACTGGAGTGGGAATAGTAATTTTTACCCCTTCACAATCCAACACCTACCCCATTGTTGCCCTAAAAATATTATGCGTTGTAATGGAATGCATTGTCATGGTATGTGTTGTAATGGTATGTGTTGTAATGGTAGCTTTTAAAAATGCGTTGTAATGGCATGCGTTGTAAAATCATGCGATGTAATGGTAGTTGTGATGTAAAAACCATGTTGTAAAAGCACTTGTTGTATTTGTTTGCTTTGTAACATCATATATTCAAGTATCTGCTATGGTGCTAGGGCCATCTTTCTCCAAAATACTGATTTGCTGTGTTTCAAAAGATGAGAACAATCATGACAAAGGAGTCTCAGGTCAAGTTAGGTGAGTAAGTTCAGTAATTCCCCAGTGGAGCCGTGAGGCATGGTCTATCCTGTTACCGTGTTACACAAAGGTCGGCAGCTGCCTCTGCCCGAGTATAAGAGCAGGATGATTCATAGTGGAAGCGATCATCAGGTCTGCACCACACCACTGTCTAGTCCAGGATGAAGGCGGAGGGAGGGAGCGGGCTATCTGTTGTTCCACAAGTGAGGATGCAATCACCTTGGAGGGACCTATGTCAGATTGGCAGATGAGTGAGGAGGGCAGCCTCAGACTCACCACAAGCCCTTTCACTGCTGGGCCTTCAAGGCCCGGCCCTCCAACTAGGGTGCATGAGCAGTCGAGTGACAGCAGGCAAATAGCACGTCTCAATCCCACTACCCCAGGGGCCCCATGCTCACCTCATTTTCCTCAGGTACCAGGTGTAGCTGAGGACATCCAAGTCCGCTAACCAACCCAGAAGATGGGACATTCCACACAGAGTTCTGCACTAGGCCCCCATTTTCATTGGCTGCATGGCCACCCCCTGGATCAGAGGAACTTAATGCTTTATCCGAAGGACCACTGCTGGTCCAACTGGGCCTAGTAGCTCCTATTTGCTCCTTGGACCTCAGACATGTGTTCTGGCAACTACTCTATTCTATTCTTCATCTCTTATTTCTTCACCTATATTTTCAACCCACTGGCCACACTATCCAGTTAGAGGTTTGCATATGTGTCCTATCAGGAGGCCATGTAAGGATGTCTGTTTTTCACCCAATACTCAAAGGGTATCCAGCATTGTCTCTAGCTCTAGTACTAAAGTTACATGATTCACTTAATATTGGTCTGTTCATACTAAGCTGCTGTGTGACAAAAAATACTGTATCAGTATTTAATGTTTGTCATTCACTTCTGAAAAGTATGGCCAGTTGCAAAAGAGCAAATGCTGCCCACCTTGTCAAAAGGAAACCCTACTCCAAGCATCCAGATTAACCTCATAGGAGTATCTAAGTGGAAAGTGCTTTGCATATTCCAGTTATATGCAGACATTACAGTTTAGAAATCAATACGATTCTGTTGTGGTTGCTAATCAATGTCTCTCAAAGTTTATCAGGTTGTAATTTCTTACGAGAGGAATATCTATTCTAGTATCTCTGAAGGGGGGCCATATCTAGTCACCTGTTTTAGTTGTGCTGGTACATATTAATATAATTTGGAGCTCCCTGGCTCCCTTTGATCATTGGGATGTGTAGTTTGTTGTGTCCATTCCTACTGTCTCCTCCATATTGAATCTGTTAGTATCTTGACTAATTCCTTAAAAAAAGGAACATGGTAGGAATAATTTTACGATAGCAAAGAAATATAATATGCAAGGGGGTATTATCATTTTGGATTGTGATATTCTGCCTATTCGGATAATGACAAATTGTTCAAAATCATCAGCCACGGCCCACGGAGGTAAGAACGGTGGGATGGTGGGCCGGGTGGAAGGAGTATTTCGACGGACGATGATGAGGGAAACTTAATTATTTATTTAATTTTCCCTTGTCATTGTCTGTCGAAATCCCTCCTCACCTGGCCTCATCACTCTTACCTCCAAGGGCTGCGGCTGATTTTAATTGGCTCCTAGAGATTTTTATATGCTACCTTTCAGCAGGTCTGCAACTAAATACAGATTTGGATTCTTAAATATTTAAATGTGAAAGTGGTGTTCTTCATTGGGCAGGGTTCAAAGCACAGAGTGCAATAATTGGAATTCTGTGAAGTGGCACTAGTCAAGAGTTTTACCAAGTAACAACACAAGAGTATCCCAAATTCATTGATCTTTCCCATCACTTCCGAAAACTGTTTAGACAGATCTCTGTCATAGAGGAGAACATTTCCATTCTGTTTACTTCCCCATTAATTCAAAAGTGAAATGTCAAGGGTTCCATGGATAGTGCAAAAAGGATAGAATATGGGGGCAATTTGACAGGTGCCTTTCTTCATGAGGCCCATGTTTTAATTTTTTTTAATAAAAGGTTTTGGCATTATTTTACAACCTAACTATAATGACACTTTATCCATTGCTTTTTCAGTGAATTTCAAGTTTTTTTTTTTAATGTGATCCACCTGGGGAAAGGATGGTGGGTGGTGTGTTTGTGGCTGCTGCTATGGAGTTTTATCAGATGCTATGATGCAGTCTGATTGTCTAAACAGCAAAGTGGCTCAGCAAAATACCTGTCATGTAGTTCCTATAAACCTATATAGGATCTGCGTGTTTAGACAACATATACTCTAGGATTGGATTCAGACTGATTCTGGACACCCCTACCGGATATGTCAGCCTGGATTCCAGCTAGCTTACAGTGCCACTAGAAACTCATCTTACCAAGGAGACAATAGTTCTTGCCAACTATCGAACATGACAACCCTGATCCCTCGGAATCATAGAAACAGTGCCACTTTTCGCTCATTCGCTTGTGCTCACTTCGTCTCAGAGAGATACACAGAATAAACTTTGGGGGCTTTTCTCAATAAGCATTTATTGAACCAGCATCATTCTAGTATAAAATAGGTGTGCTTAACTAACCGTTAGACAGTAACAGATATAAATGATAGTAAGCACTAACAGAGTAATGGGATGGTAGATTTCTACCATTGGGCTAAAACAATGAAAACAGGCAAGTTTATAAAATAAATGACAGTAAAATGCGTACCCCTATGGTGCGTCCCCAACTAGATGTACCTTAATATACCTAGCATGTATGTGGGTGTAAAGCCAAGAATCCTTCTAGGATAAAGTCGACCCTATTACCTGAAGTGAGAGACTGTGGGACCCCGTCTTGGTTTCGAGATAGGCACCCCACAAGGGATGTCAGACCACTGCGAGCTGGAGTGTCTGCATGCAGGAGCCTCAGCATCTCACATCATTGTGTCAGCATTGAAGTCTTTTTCTCCTCTGACTATCTCAGCAAGAGAGGTTGTATATATACCCAAAGTGATACCCCCTGGGGATATACCTTGCTTTGTCAGGTTGGACTCAGATGACAGAAGGAATGACCCTTATACATAGTTATTTTGCAGGAGATGGTAGGCCTGCTGTCCAGCTGTGATTCCAAGAATCCTCATGCATAATGAATGAGGCTTAAGATTTTCAGAGAAAACCCCATGTTCTCTTTAGACATTACCGTAACTAGGTAAAAGGTCAGTACTAAGAACCGTTATGTAGTGAACCGTTATGTAGTGAATGGTAGGGAGAATATAGGTGAAGGGCTACCTGAGCCTATATTAGGGTACCTATATGGAACATGACATATCAATATGCAAATAGTGTTCTTAATTATCTTTTTTTTTCTATAAGCTGTGGATTTATCTATGAGTAGTGTCAGATGGCTGTTTCAATTTTTATTTACTGTGGAGAATTGCCAGATGGCTGCTTTCATTTTTTTTGCTGGTGTCCCCTTGGAACTGCAGTGACCCTTCAGGACCCATAGAGCCAATGATAGATGATGCACCCCTCCCACAAGGCCTTTACCTCCTCTTCTCAGTCCTGCAGAAGTATCATAGGACCTGAATCCCTAGCCCCCCCCCCCACATGAGCCTGGGTATCAGAGAGTACTAACTCTGCCCCTTATATGTCCCTTATTTTATTTTATCAGGGGTTGGTGTCCCACTCCCTGAGTCCTGTGAGGACGACCTCAACATTTTCTCCAATGCTGTGGTCAGCCAATCAGATTGTTTAGATACCAGGGACCAGACCCAGTGGTACCAAAATGGTGGACAGGAGAAAAAACTTCAACCAATCAGGTTTGAGTATGTCATTCATTTATTCCTGTTGTACTGTATCACAGGAGTACTGCAGAACCAACCATCCAATTATCTCAAACATGTTTAAGGTTACCCCTTCATGAACAAACCAATGCTAATTTCTTGAAATAGTTGAATGGATTCACACCAAATTACACAAAGCATTCTTCCTAGTAAATTCCTAACTTTTTGCCAAATTATGTGTAATCCTGTACAGCCATTTTTTCTGTATAGGAGAGCAAGAATTCCCATGGTAATTAGCATAGAAAATTGCACTCTTGGTTCATCTCCTTTTTCTTGACCCCATACTTGATGGATAAACGTGAAAACTTTCTGTGAAGGAGGCAAAAAGTATGAACTTTTTTTGGAAAGCTTTCTGTAGATTTGTCAAACAAGTTATTAGGTTAAAAAGTACCTTTCCAATGGAAACTGTGCCCTAACCATAACACTGGAAACCTACTGGTATGGATAAATATATAAATATCACTGATGTCATCATCTAATGAATGTTACAATTTGCCATTGGAAGGTATCAGTGTGCTACACGTAGACCTAATTTTCTATCACCTCTGTAGGGATATTGGGCATAGCCATTTGAAACACCTGAGACATAAAGTGTTTCTGTGAAATCTGGGGCAGATATACAAACAAGTCACGCAATGCAATGCGGCAAAACAACTTGCTCTGCTGACTGACAGGGAGAGGGCAGGAATGCACAATATGTACTAAGATATGGTGCTTTCCTGCTCTACTCCCACACTGGCACACCAAGAGCAGCCTAAAGCCAACACAGGTACCCTTGCATCATGGTTTAAGGGTGCCTGTGTCACAGCTAGGATTGTTTTTGTGAAGTAAGCGGTACCTTCTTGCACAAAAACAAACCTATGAGGTTTTTCTTCTTTCTATGCGTGCTACAGAATGCAACAAACAGAAAAAGAGGAAGGAAGGTGGAGAAATAAACATATTTTTCCTCATTATGCCTCACCTGGGAAGCCATAGTATTTTAATGCATTCCAAGGTTTACTAGTCTTAGTAAACCTGGGAATACACCATAATCCATGAGTAGATGCAAGAGAACACAAACATTCCACCCATGGAACACCTTCCCAGGCAGAGTAATTCAAGGCAGTGACTTGCACAGCCTTGCATTACTTTAGATTTACTAAACCACGCAAAGCCATGCAAAGTGGTTTTGAGTGGCTTAGCAAATCTCATTGAAGCCCTCGTGTTGCATTGCGCTACCTTGTGTGATGTAATGTCAATGCAAAGGATCCGTTAATCAAGGCTCTAGTGACTCTTTAGACATTATTGTAATCAGCAATTTCATGCACTTTAAATATCATTCAAAAGAGTCTTTAGTCATTATTTACTTTAATGAGCTGTAGCTTTTGAATACCTAATTTGACATAGAATTTTAAGTCAATGGACTCATATCTATGCTTAAGCCACTGATATGGCATGTTTGTAAAAATACCTTATATATATTGTTGAATTGAGCAAAATAGAGTGCACCAATAAACAATGCTAATAACCATTCTTCATTGTGAGCCATTTGTAAGTCAACCACCCTTAAATTCTAGGGGTACAGCAATGCAGTATTTTCACTGTGCCCTCCTTGCAATACCATGGATTTGCAGTATTTACTGTATGGTGCTCCAAGTTGCAAGGATTGATAGGTGCATCAGGAATCCTGATGTATGTGTCGGCCCAAAACTCATGCATTGCTGGAGTTGTGTTGTAAGCATGACATAACACCAGCAATAGATGGGGGAGCACTCTTCCTATTGCACTGCGTCACCCTTACACCTGCTTTGAGGCATGCATTAGGTTTTGACACAGTAGTATCCTGGAAGTGGCACTGCACCACTTCTGCAAGGCTTTCTTGTGGGGGGACATCCACTCTGCATACATTATACACAGGTATAATTTGGCGCAGGGGTTTACAGTGTGATGCATCTTCCTAGATGCGTCACTTGGTCAATATGGTGCAACGTGCAGCATTGTTTGCACCACTGCTGCTTCATGAAAAGTGATGCAACAGTGGCTCAAAAGTGTTGCAAGGGGCTGATAAATAAGCCTCCACATATTTCAAAACACGCATCACTGAACATCGCAGCAACTTCCGTTGCAAAAGAACTAACACCAGAATGTGTGTACACTTACAGGAAAAGGGACACCCCCGAGAATCAATCAGATGGCTAATTTTGGAATCCTTTCCCAACATCACTAAAGAAGCCCTACTAGTCAAAGAACAAAGGTGGGTGTTTAGACTGGGCACTCATGCTACAGGGCTTAATGATGCCATTCCGTGGTCCTCTCTTAAACTACCTTGAGAGTACCATACTATACCATAACTAACAATCGGGTTACCTTCCCCTTACGTGTCATACCCATACATGAATCTCCAGCGTAATTGTATACCTAACAGTCTCAAATGCCATGTTTCCAAACTAGCCATCCCGCTGTTCCAAATAACGTCATGGGTATTAAATTCATCCCTGTATGACATTAATTCACTAACACTTTGACCGATTATTGGAATATAGGGATCGAGATAACAAACCCCACTCTGAAAGGTCATTCCTTTGAATCTAATGTACATCTAGCGTAAGATTCCTTAGCATCTTCTACTTACAGTTAGATAGACAGACGTGTCTCCTTGATACTTGCTATTGTTTGGCATACTCGAGGTTCATCTACCGCTATCCTAACCCTCACCCAAGATGGCGACTACAATGAACCAGTAACATTATTCATCACGTGCGAGTGGTGCCACTACCCCCACTTCCGCCTCCGAGATGATTACATCCTTTTTATACCCTCGCGATATTTCGAGACTCTACCTCCCAGTCCTGGTAGAGCGGGGTAGGTCTGCTGGTGACACGGACTCGGCGTGTCTGTAAGTACAATATTATTATTTTACCGAATTACCATTTCCCAAGCGAGAGCATTTTTAACCCGTCTGAATATCAAGGGGCTAAACCGGATGATGTCCGTTTATATGGGGATCCTTATAACAGGATAGGCTCACTGGAGACTTTTTACTCCAATGTATACTTAAGCATAAGTCGTCTCCATACTAACTACGAGAGGGGACACACGCATCGTCAGGAGATTCCTTTGGACAATGTCCTCGTATATGGGTTAAGAGTCCCGCCATACAATAAGAGAATGGATAAACTTGCACAAACCTAGGCTCCACTGTAACTAGATGAACATTCTATGAGACATGTGGTTTAGATGATCGCGGGAAGCTGATACAAACTACAGTTCCCGCTTCCTTTTAGTATACCTTCATCATCATTGGCCAATTTCAATCTATGTCAGCTGAACATGCCACATAAAAAAACTTTTAAAGAGAATAGGGGTTTGTAAATACTGAGCATTACAACTCTGCATTTAATTTTTCATGAGCTTTTGTATATGACTACATTATCTTCTTTTGTCTTTATAAATAAGAGAAGGGGCTCATATAACCCCGGAGTACTGCGATTTTAACCTATGTCGATCCACTAGCTCTGTCACTATATGATTACAGAACGCGAGGAACTCCTTGCGTAGCCTACCAGGAACTGCAGTGAACTATCCTATGAAGTGTATAGGGTAAGTCCACTAACACTTTTTGTCTGCAATATAGTTTTCAACACCTTTCAGTGTGATCACTTCACGTGGCTCTTACATTTATGTATTTCACTATGAATAGAGTGCACCATCACTATAGCTGCACTAAATAGCTCACGAAAGACACCATGTAAACATACAATGATTGTCCGTAAGCATTCTATAATCATAATGGTCTTCCCATTCTCCCACAGGTAGACCGAGCTGCAGGTAAAATACCAGCTACTTTTGAGAATGCTTATTGTTTATTAGAATACACAGTCTGCTTTTAAATGTAGATAGAATTAACTTGGTCCTGATGAATCGCTAGAGTATTTCTCTATAAGAGCGAGAAACATGTTGACCCCATGAGGCAGTGTATATAACCTAGATCATCAACCTAAGTTACCAACACTCAACCTCACAGTTTATAATTAGGCGAGGAGGCTCCATAATAAATTGATTGAGAGAGTGCTCCCCCCCTATTTTAGCAAACACTATCCTTCATCTACATTACAAAAGAGCCCCATACTCCCACTTCACCTAACGGCTATATTGGATGAAAAGATCTCCACAAAAGTGCTCCCTAAACAAGAGCCCGTCGGGTATTGCACCAGCCGACTCGACGCAGGAGCAGCCCGATGATGATACAATACATCCTGAGGGGTACGTGATTCACGATATCTTGATGGTTGTATGAGGGTTCCAATATCCAAACAAACAACCTTCCTGTGAACATTACATGGTTAGTCTCACCCACTTTGAGGAACAGCTTTGTTACTTTTTTGTATACTTCAGGGCACACTCAGCTGGACCTTTCCCCCAAAGCCCATTTCGCCCCCCCTATTTGTTTTTTTTCCCTTTGATGTCACCATGTATACAAGAATGCACAGTTGAATAATGTACTGTACATATGAGTTTTAGTTTTTATCACATATTTTGGCAACAAGGCTTTGTTTTAAGCCAAATCCTATTTGTCAAGCATTTCTGCAACTCACACTAAAACCTTAACAAGTAGTTAACAAGCATTGACATAGCCAAAAGGTCTAGCCTTTGGGACCTTAAAAGTGTTTAGCCATGCAACAGTTGATGTTGTTGCACCAGGGATATTGCGCTGCATAACTAAATACTTACAAGGTTCCAAAAGTGAGACCTATTGGCTATGCCAATGCTTATTTTATCACTTAAGTATGCTTAACCGTTCCCACATTGAAATGTTGTTAAGGAGTCCGTTTCAGATGCGGGAGATGACTGAAGAAGCTTCAGTAATCAGTCTTGGCTGCTCGAGCTTCCTGCTCTCTGGACACCTCTGCATACTTGGCGGGTGCACATCCTGAAAGCCACTACACCCTTAAAATGAGTCCTACTTATTGAAGTGTATCTGGCTTTTTATCGATCCAATACAACATGGCTTCCTCCTTGGTGTGCTCTTGAACGTACCATAGGGGTTTATAATTGAGTATATCGATGCTTGAAACATATGACTGCATGAATTTTCAGGAAGGTGAAACAACACTAGACGAAAAGAGCTCTAGAAACGCACGGTTGAGAAAACAGATCTGAAAATGAGAGCTTTCGAATGTTTGTTTCTAGGTGGCAACATGAGGTAACAACTTCCCAGGAGACGAAAGGGCAAAGGGGCATTCCATAGTGCCACACCCTGTGAACAGAGTTTTTTTTTTTTAAATGATTGGTCAGACTGTTTTGTGTGAATTTACTACAATAAGCAGGGAACCTTAAAACTGACCGTTCGACTGGCAGCTTTCACTTAAAACAACAATTAATTATGTAGTCCCGGATCACCTTGATTGATGGTCAACTGAAGATCGTTTAACTCTGTATATACGTGCCTTCTTTTGGATAGCCCGGGATAGGCTCTGAGAATTTGCTAAATATATATTGGACTTTATAATGTCAATGGGGAGTGTGTAAGTTTAACTGGCGGACATGAACGAAACCCAATTACGCTGACATAATCTCATACATAAATAATCAACGTTTGACTTAATCTTCATGCTGGTAGCTGGTTTTAAATTTAGAAACAGTAACCGCATGCAGTGCAACCCCAGATCATATTTATAGCTTCCAACAAGCTCACACACCAATTCGATGTCAATAAGAGAGACTGGCAGGTAAATGTTCGTTCTCCACTAATGTGGACGCGTACTTAGGTTCATGCATGTAGTGTCCTAGCCACAGAGGACACAGATGCAGGGCCAGGATTATTTTAACTCGCTTTATTTGCGACCTTCCTTCATCAGTTCCCTCTCACGACAGCCCTTCCCCAGGGCATGGCTCCGCCTCCTCCCTTATCCCACCCTCAAACAGCATTCTCAGCGAGGAGGTCCTAGTGCCCAATGTTTGAATGCAATACTACATCTCCCCCTTTCTTAACAAATGAGTTAGTTCAATCTTTTCAATAGATAAACAAAAAACATTTCACATACTTACAGTTCTTCATCAGACAACTCGGTCTCTTAATGGTTCGGTGGGGACGGATATGGACGTCTGGACAGTCAGGTTCTCCTCCATTATGGGTCGCTCTCGATGGCTGGTCACGGGTGTCCGTTACACTAAGTCTCGTTTCTCCAGTGACAGGACCATTGAGTAGTTCTTTAACTTTAGGACTGCACTTCTGAAAGTGCGCCACATTTCGGGTGATTCTCTTCTCATCCGATTCAGCAGTAATCATGGTTCCCTTTTGTTTGGTGACTACTAGCGGAGCTTCATGATAACGACAATCGTTTTTCTTTTGCTGTTCTTGTTTCACTAGTACCCAGTCACCTTCGTGAATCGAGGACGGTGCAGCTCTTCTACGACGATCTGCATACGTCTTCATTCTCTCCTTCTTGAGTCAGTCAGTGACAGCTATGTCATCTGAGTCAGAGTCGTGGGATACTGTTCTATCATTCCAGTCAGCCATGGGTATTCTGGTGCGCACTGGCCGGCCCAGAATTAGAGTCGCGGGGCACTTACCGGTAGTGGAATGAGGCGTGTTTCTGTACGCTCGCAGGACTTCATTTAGGACCATTTGAGTGTCTTGCCGCGACACTTCAGCCTGTTGAACGGCTTTCTTTAA
Source organism: Triturus cristatus (assembly GCF_964204655.1). Lineage (NCBI taxonomy): Eukaryota > Metazoa > Chordata > Amphibia > Caudata > Salamandridae > Triturus > Triturus cristatus. The sequence goes on along the minus strand of NC_140592.1, from coordinate 421,349,877 downwards.
GGTAGACTTAAATATCTCAACCATTCCGTTGGCCTGTGGCCAAAGAGGTGTATTTTTGCGATGCTTGAAGTTGAGATGCTTGGCAAAGTCCGCGAAATCTTGACTGTTGAACGGAGGTCCATTATCCGTTTTCACTATTTTGGGAATACCCCAGGCGGCGAACACTTCATCCAAGACCGGTATTGTGCTGGACGCTTTGGTTGACGCAATGAGTTGTGCGATCGGAAAAAGTGAGTACTCATCCATGATAACCAGGATATATTGTCCAGATTTAAATGGCCCAAAGAAGTCTACAGCAATATGCTGCCACACACCCTCCGGCAATCGGGACATTTGCAGTGGTGCGGGAGGATCAGGTCGACTGACCAGTTGACATTCCTTCAATGTGAGCTCTACCATTTGATCTAGCGCTGGAAACCATACTCGCTCCCTCAGTGCTCTCTTGGTGGCCACAATGCCTCTGTGGCCTTCAGGTGCCAGATTAATAATGCCTTGCCGTAAATGTCTTGGGATGACTATTTGATTGTCTCATGAGAGCAGGCCATTTGTGGCTACTGACAGTTCCTCCTTCACGTGCTTGAAAGCGGCAAGTTCATGTCTGTCAACTACGCTGTTTGGAGTGTTGACATCTAAGTATCTCCAGTCATTGTTTTGTATACGGTGCTTTACGTCTTGCAGAGGGATATCTTCAAGAGTGGCATCTAAGATGGCTTCCAGCGGGACTGATGGTGGTCAAGCCTGATCCACCACAAAGCATATGTATTCCTCGGCTACGGACGATCTGCACTTGGTTGTCTCTTTGGGGTGCCTTGACATGTAGTCAGCAGGGTTTTCTGCTTTTCCGGGCTTGTGCACAATTGTGTAAGTGTATTCTTGGAGGCGAAGGCCCCAACGTTCTATTCTCGGTGGCATCTTAGCTCGAGGATTGCCAAAGATGGTGATGAGGGCCTGATGATCGGTGATTAGTGTGAAATGTTTTCCGTATATGAAGATGTGGAAATGTTCACAGGCCCAAACAACAGCCAAGCTTTCTTTCTCGGGCTGTGAATATGCTTTCTCCATCTCAGTCAGGCTTCTGCTGGCATAGGCAATTATGTAACGCTGGTCACTTTCAGAGTCATATTGAGCTAGAATGGCTCCCAGCCCCATGGGACTGGCGTCTACGGTGATTTCTGTCTTTTTCTTCGGATCAAAATAAGCCATGTTGTCGGCTGACTCCACAGCCGCTTTAATTTCGTTAAAGGCTTGTTCACATCCCGCCGACCACTGGAATGGACAACCTTGTTTTTTGAGTTGTCTCAGGGGATAGCTGATGGTTGCATAGTCTTGGATATACCTGGCACAGTAGCTGGCCATCCCTAAGAAAGAACGAACATCTCCTGCATCCCGAGGGCTGGGGGTGTCATTAAACGCAGCCACTTTGTCTGGATCTGGTCTCATTCCCGCCTGGGAGAAGATATGGCCAAAGAACTTCAACGTGGACTTATGGAACTTACACTTGGCTTTATTTAACGTGAGGTTGGCTTCCATTAGTGCATGACAGACTCGTTCTAGGGAGGTGTCGTGTTCTTGTGTTGTGGACCCATGGACCAGGATGTCATCACTGTAGTTTAGTGTATTGGGGATGTGATGAATCGTTTTTCTAATGGCTTCTTGAAAGATTTCAGCAGCAGAGGACACTCCAAAGCTGAGTCTCTTGTACCTGAATAGACCAATGTGGGTTGAGAAAGTTGTGATGTAGCGCGACTGCTCGTGTAACTCCAGTTGGTGGTAACCTTTATTGAGGTCCAGTTTGGAGAATATCTGTGCTCCGTTGAGTGACGCAATCATGTCACTGATGTGTGGCCCGGGGTGTCTTTCTCTTTCAATGCTGGTGTTGGGCGCCCTCATATCAACACACAGACGGACTTTGTCAGGTTCGCCTTTTTTCGGCACGACGACTACTGGAGAAACCCAGGGTGTAGGTCCATTTGTCCTTTCAATGATGTCGGCTTTGAGCAGATCCTGTAGCTCCTGTTCGACTGCTTGTTGGAGATGAAAAGGGATCCTTCGATGGTGTTGAGCTACAGGAGTTATTTGTTTGTTAATGTGTAGTCGAATTTTGCAATGAGCCATCTTTCCCAGGCCAGCAAATAGCTTTGGAAATTTTTGAGCCACATCAAGTTCGTCATCAACCTTGTACAAGATGTCCACTAGTCTTAGCCGCTCAGCAGTCGGAAGACTCAGAAGGCTGTCAGTCTCTGGCCCTTTAATGACATGGATGTAGGCAGGAATTGTGCGATGTTGATACGTGAGGTGCGTTGAGAACTTTCCCAAGCACGGGAGTGGCTTTTTGGACATCCAAGTGTAGACTCTCACATGAGCAGGGCTCAGTTGCGGGGGTGACTTCATCCTCTGATATTCCGCCACTGGTAAATAATTGAGAGAAGCTCCGCTGTCCATCCCAAATTTGGTCCAGTGCGTGCCGATTTGGATGCTGAGCCGAGGATATTTCTTCAATCGGTCGGGGTCAGCGACCATACATACGTATTCATCACTGTCCTGCGAGATGGGAGACAGTGACCTTGATTCTGGAGAAGACGCATGTCGGGATGGATAACTTCGGTGAGACTGACTGCTGGAGCGGGACGATCCTGTTGACGAGTCTCTGTGATCACGTACTGCTTTGGCCTGGTGACGCGTGCTTGAAGGTCGAGATGACCTTTCCTGATCTCTCTGTTTGTCTTTTCTGTAGGTTCCACATATGTTCTCAAAATGGTTCTCCCCTCCACACTTCCTGCATTTCTGACCCATAGCGGGGCACCCGTCCGTGTGAGGAAAATCATAGCCACATCGATAACATTTGAGATCACGCTCCCACCGTCTGTTATTTCGACTGGAGCTACGACGTCTTCGGTTCACAGGTTGCTGCTGTATATTGGACCGGGATGACCTCGGCTTCGCTGGAGAATATCTGCGTGTGTTGTGAGATTGAAGCCTGAGAGCTTATTCACGCTTTTCATTTCTCCCTGCTTCCATCTTTTTGGCATGCTCTTCAGCCTGATCATGCACCCGTGTCATCTCCTCAATTTCGTCCAGCGAATAGCTTTTCTTTAACAGTTTCCGTCTTAGCGATTCGGACTGACAGCCTTCAATAACCCTCAGACGAAGGGCATCTTCGGTCGATAAAGAGTCAAACTCGCAATAGCGTGCCAGACGTCTAAGGCGTTTGATGAAAGCGCACATGGGCTCTTCTTTTTCTTGAGCCGCCAGGTTAAACGCGTATCTCTCATAATCAATGTTCTTTTTGTGCAAGAATTTTCTGTTTAAAGCTTCACACACATCAGTGTAGGAGGCCACATCTTCTGCAGGTAGTTCCTTTATAATTTGGCCGACGTCTTTACCTATTAAATTACGTAGTGCTATCAGCTGTTGACCGGCGTCCGTCACGTGTGAACCCTTCATGAAGTCTTCAAAATCCTCAAACCACTCCTTCCACCGAAGACCCATGCCTCCTCCCGTTTCGAGGACCATAGGTTCAGGTGGACGCAGAAACGACACTCCAAGCACCCCTATATGTCCAACATTGGCTTGCGCTGGACCTACTGGGGGAGGTGGTGAAGTAGACATGGTGATGAAGCGGCCTTGCAGTTGACATTACCAATGCTTGACGATTTTCTGACTTTTCAGTTGAATTTATCAATGCTTGATGAATTTCAGGTTATTCAGTTGCATTTATCAATGATTGATGTCTTTTTGGCTTTTCCCAGTTGCATTTACCAGTGCTTGATGCTTTTTTTTTTAACTTCGCATGACTTCAAAATGGCCGCTGGGACTTCCTTGCAGGGGATTGGTGCAGGCGCCTGACTTCAAGATGGCCGCCATGAACTCTCGCGCCCCACGAGATTTGGCCTTTCACACACCGGCAGCAGCTCCTCAAGCAACCGGACCTCACCCATCAGCCGAACACGAAGGAAGGCACTCACTCACAGGTACTGGGGCTCAACAACACGTGACTGGGGTGGGCACCCAGATCGCTTTTGCATGCAGCACACGTGGGACCTCCACGCTGCTCCAACGTCGGGGGGCTCACAGGTGTCCCTCACTCCTTCTGCGCTACTCCCACATTGGGGGGCTCTCAACTACCCCTCAGCCCTTCAGCGGGCCAGACACGACCGGGGTAGGCACCCGGATCGCGACGCGCCAAAATGAACTTGGTCGGGGTAGGCTCCCGAACCACGCCACAGAAATCCTGGAAAAGCGCTCCACACGCTCGCACAGCCCCTCCTGGCAGCCGCACTCACAGGGCACGCACCCACACCGCATGGGCCATGGCCACCCTCGTCGCCAGTTGTAGTGTCCTAGCCACAGAGGACACAGACGCAGGGCCAGGATTCTTTTAACTCGCTTTATTTGCGACCTTCCTTCATCGGTTCCCTCTCATGACTGCCCTTCCCCAGGGCATGACTCCGCCTCCTCCCTTTTCCCACCCTCAACCAGCCTTCTCAGCGAGGAGGTCCTAGCGCCCAATGTTTGAATGCAATACTACAATGCACCTGCTGAACAAACGTTTATTTGCGCGAAACGTCACCGTTACTTTTACTATAGGCTTGTTTCTTTGACAGTGTGAATTGTAAACCACTTAAGCACCTCGAAGTTGAGGTGCTGTACAATGAATAGCGAACAAAATGAATTACTCAAGCCTTAAAAGTCAGTTTATTTTGGGAACCTGGCTTCAAACTTCGAAAGTTGGGGTGAAGGGGGGGAGTACATCTGTGTGCCGAGTGTTGCTGATGCAAGCTAAACCCGTTGCGGAGTTCGGAGCCCCAGCTCCTTAACCAGCGTTTTTAAAATGTGATGTGCACATTTTATTAGAATACCGATCTGAACACGCCTGGTCGCCTGCTTCCACCTCATACCCCTATTAACTATCTATGCCTACATTTGTATGGAGTACCCTTCTCTCAATGTGGAGCACAGAAGCGCACATTGGGTGCAAGTTTCATATATTGGAGCGCAGTTTCACTCAGATGTCTCAAACCACGGTCATCATTTGATGAAAGCCTGACACTTTGCAAGCACTGCCAAACACAGACATTCAGGCAACTTAGAATATGCTTCACGTGTCTTACTTTAGGACACCTAGTTTCATGAGAAAATGGTGAAATAAATAACAACGAAGAAAATGTTGTCAATATGAGGAAATACAAGGGGGTCTGGCGTAACTGTCAAATAGCGTGGAAATTATGAAGAGAATCAAGACCCTTTCGACCACAATTAGAATATCGATAATGACTGCCTCATCTATTCTTCAAACAAGCTCGATCTAAATAATTACATAATGAATTCATTAATTACTTAAATAATTACAACTTTTACATAGATTCCCCGCTGACATGTTTAAGCAGTCTGTTTCAGTTCCACACAACGTATATCTTACTACTCTACTTAGTACGTAGTTTCAACCTGAGGTCTCACCTACGGATGTAGACTTGCTGTCAAACCCACTAGGTCGCATTGCTAGAGTGAGAGCCTCAAACCTTTGAGCACAGTCATGATCTCAAGTACTTGAAATCCTGCTCAGAGTCTGCATGTCTAATATCTTAAAGCACAGTTTCAGTCTCAGCCAACTTCTGGCTTAAAACATTCAAATTGTACTTAAGAACTATCTGGGATCTCTGCATTGGACAAAGTCCTGCTGTGTATTCTGGTACTCACCCAGTCTCTGGCTCGATCTCAGCTTTCTACCTTTCTGCGTTGTGACTACTCATGATGTGCCTCCTACAAGTGTGTCAACTCGAGTAGGGCAGTCCAGGATTGCGGCAGAGGCATGGGGGAGGGAGCGGGGTTCACATTGTGTTGTGCAGCAATAACCACTCAATCTGCCATTAGGAGAGGGGTGGGGGGTCACATTCAGCGATGCGCATTTGCGATATACTAGCAATGCGCTCCCACCACCCGGTGTTAGAATACCAATACACTAGCGACAAAAATACATTACGTTTTGTATAGAATGTCGAAAGTCCTGGAAAGCAAAAGAATAGCGTACATACACATTTACAATAAGGAAGAAATACTGCAAGACGTGCTAAAATATTATGCATGAATTCAAAATAAATACAGGGATGCGTTTGGACTAGCACATATTAGATCTGAATCGTTGATCTCGAATATATCAAATAAACTAAATCTGAAATGCCAGCTTATACACAGGTCTACACTGCCAGTGTTACGTGAGTGTATTTCCCATCAGTGAGAGGGATGTAGTTGGACATCTGCTCCTATGGTCTCATGGAAATACTGCATCCTCTGACAGGGAGAGATGGTCCAGTTGTTGGAAGGCAAAACAACACTGAAACTGAAATAAAGAACTCCACTGTCGGAAAATAAAGTCTTAAAGAGCAAAAAAACTGGAGGTCAAATTAAACGGGCGCTATTATCTCTCACAGTACTTCAAAACAATCATTTACTGAACATGTCCGCGTTCAATGTGGCTTGATGGTGATAGGTCACTGCCGACCGCCACAGAAATAACACCTTCCCATATCATTGACAAAAAGTGTTCAAAAACCGAATATCCAAATAGTTTTATAACATTTTCCAAATTAGAATTTAAGAGACACGATAAACGGTTGAATAAATGCACGGCATTTTCAGATATTGTGTTTTAACGATATCATTGTTTATAACACCATCTGGGCTAATTTATATATCTACCAATCTGCCATTAGTAGTTTAAAACATCCTGCGCTTCGGACGGGTACCATGCTGCACTGGTTATGGCATATTGATCAACAAAACGCCAACGGCAGTCCTGAGACAAGCATTGGCCACGCGGGAAACAAGCATTGGCTGCGAAAGTGAAACTGATGAATGCCGCAAAAGTGAAACTGATGAAAGTGATCACGCGGCCTGCTGCAGTATAGAGAGGGGGGGCGTGGAGGCCAGCAGAGTAACGCGATCTGTGGCGGGGGAGGTAGAGGAAATTGAAGCACAGAGAGAGGCACATAAAGCGCGCGCCCGTGCACATGCACTCAAGCTCTAGGCCGGCCATGGCAGTATCTGGTGCAATTGTTTTACCCCTTGCTAAAAGTCGAGCAAGCAGCGTATGCGCTGCTCGAGGCTCGACCTAAAAAGTACATCATATAAATGTCACCATACTGAATCAGACTTGTTTCCAGGACTATGCTATTTGTATTTCAATGATGAATACATATACATACAATGGATGCTGTATATATTTGTGGGCCCTTGGGTATTTACTTTCTTTTCTAAAATGATTGAGCAGCTTATAGAGTAATTAGAGGATCAGTAGCTTGGATGATGTCATTAACGATGTCTTGTGAGATAATGTCATTGATGTCAACAAATGATACCTCCCTGCTTGGGGCTCGGCGGCCTTCTAGAGAAACCTACTAACCCAACACATTTCTGAAAACTAGACAGCTGGGGATGGGTTGTATGAATCCCCCAACATTTACCTTCACAGAATCCCCTGCAAACCTCAGATTTAGCTGGAAAAAAATCAAATTTTTCTCAAATTTCTGTATCAGAAAGATGTGGGATCACCAACCTGACACAATTTCCTACCACCCAGTGTTCCCTCACATCGCCCAATAAAACTGGTACCTCACTTGTGTGGGTGGGCCTAGTGCCGGCGACAGGCAAGGGTCCAAAACCTATTGTGAAGGCATCAATATTATTTATTACAAAATTACCATGTTTTGCAAGGGGGGGCACCTGTGTATTTGGCCCTAGGCATGGCGGCCATCTAGGGAAACCTTCCAAACCCACACATTTCTGAAAACTAGACACACTGGGGAGTCAAGGGAGGTATGGTTTGCACGGATCCCCCAACGTTTTCCTACCCACAATCCCATGCAAACCTAAAATTTAGCTGAAGAAATCACTTTTTCCACACATTTTTGTGTGGGATCAACGTGCCGGCACAAATCTCCTATCACCCAGCATTCCCCTTGTTCTCCGGAATAAAATGATACCTCACTTGTGTGGGTGTGCCAAGGGCCTGTGACTGGGAAGTGCCAAAAACATAGGGATTAAGAGTATAGCACAGCAAATTCTAAGTGCTACATTTGTGAAAAAAAATGTTTTAGCCAATTCTGCATTGGTCAGCCACACAAGTGAGGTATTATTTTACTCGAGAGATCAAGGGGAATGCTGGGTGGTAGGCCATTTGTGCCGGCATGGTGATACCACAAACAAAGTGTGGAAAAAAAGTTATTTTTTCAGCTAAATTTGAGGTTTTCAGGGGATTCTGGGTAGGAAACCTTTGAGGGATCCATGCAAGCCAAACATCACTGGACTCCCCAGGGTGTCTAGTTTTCAGAAATGTACGGGTTTGGTAGGTTTCCCTAGATGGCCGCCAAGCCCGGGGCCAAAAACCCAGGTGTCCCCCATTGCACAACCAGTTTGTTTTGCGATAGGTAATTTTTATGTCTCCAAAATATGTTTTGGGTCTTTGCCTGTCGCGAATACTTGGCCCACCCACACAAGTGAGGTACCATTTTTATCAGGAGTCCTGGGGGAACGCTGAGTGTTAGGAAACTTGTTTTTTTATACTAGGTACTATCCCGGCACTCTAATGTTGAAAATTACAGTATCACAGAGTATAATAAGAGATAACATGTGATAGTATAGTATTTAAGCACAGAATTTATGCTGTCCCCCACAGATCAGAAAGAACGATACTGTCCCAACAAGTGTCTTTAGTCATAATACATGTCATTTAATTTGCTTGTTTCAAATGTACAATATTCAATTATTACATCAAACATGGACCTGTTCTCCTAGTATTTGGTTATGACCTGTACAAAAGGAACATAAGTCTGTTCTCCAGTGTCTCACACGTAGTTCAAAAAATACAAAGTTCAATTGCACAATACAGAGTCGATCCCTTTGCAATGCACTGGTTTCCCGTGCAGTAGGAACCAATATCACAGTGTCCAAGATTCAGTAAAGAGGTGATCCAAAAAACAGCCAGACTTATGTTCCTTTTGTACAGGTCATAACCAAATACTAGGAGAACAGGTCCATGTTTGATGTAATAATTGAATATTGTACATTTGAAACAAGCAAATTAAATGACATGTATTATGACTAAAGACACTTGTTGGGACAGTATCGTTCTTTCTGATCTGTGGGGGACAGCATAAATTCTGTGCTTAAATACTATACTATCACATGTTATCTCTTATTATACTCTGTGATACTGTAATTTTCAACATTAGAGTGCCGGGATAGTACCTAGTATAAAAAAACGTTGCAACCACGAGTGCCCCTTCTTTCGGGCTTTGTGGCTAGTCACATCCTAGGTAGTGGGATGCTTTTCTATCCTGATGGGCACCGCAAAATGTCCTAGCTACTAGGGAAAAGATGTGCGACTGACAGTTCCATCACTACCGCAGTTTAAATAGATGTTAGGAAACTTGTGTCAGCCCGGTGATCCCACAACTTGCTCACTCAGAAATTTGAGAAACATTTAATTTTTTCTGCCAAATTTGAGGTTTGCAGGAAATTCTGGGTAGGGAACGTTGGTGGATCCACGCAAGCCATACCTCCCTGGACTCCCCAGGGTGTCTAGTTTTCAGAAATGTGTGGGTTTGGTAAGTTTCCCTAGATGGCAGCGAGTCCGGGGCCAAAGACCCAGGTGCACCCCTTGCAAAACCAGGTCGTTTTGTGATAGGTAACTATGATGTCTCCACAATACGTTTTGTGCCCTAGCCTGTCACTGATACTTGACCCACCCACACGAGTAAGGTAACATTTTTATCGGGAGACCTGGGGGATCACTGGGTGGCAGGAAATTTGTGTCAGCCCAGTGATCCCACAACTTTCCCACTCAGAAATTTGAGAAAAAGTTCATTTTTTTCAGCAAAATTTGAGGTTTGCAGAGGATTCGGGGTAGGAAAATGTTGGGTGTCCACACAAGCCATACCCCCCTGAACTCCCCCGGGTGTCTAGTTTTTAAAGATTTCTGGGTTTGGTAGGTTTCCCTAGATGTCCGCCGAGCGCTGGGCCCAAAAACCCAGGTGGGCTCCATTGCAAAGCAAGGTTGTTTTGTGATAGGTAATTTTGATGTCTCCACAATGCGTTTTGGATTCCCTGCCTTAGGCACTTGGCCCACCCACACAAGTGAGGTGCCACTTTTATCAGGAGACCTGTGGGAACACTGAATGTTAGGAAATTTGTGTCCGCCCGGTGATCCCACAACTTTCTCACTCAGAAATTTGAGAAAAATTTCATTTATTCAGCAAAATTTGAGGTTTGCAGGGGATTCTGGGTAAGGAAATTTTGGGGGATCGACGCAAGCCATACCTCACTGGACTTTCCAGCGTGTCTAGTTTTCAAAAGTGTGTGGGTTCGGTAAGTTTACCTAGATGGCTGCAAACCTGGGGCCAAATACCCAGGTGCCCCCCTTGCAAAACCAGGTTGTTTTGTGACAGGTAACTTTGATATCTCCACAATATGTTTTGGGCCCTTGCCTGTCACTGGTACTTGACCCACCCACAGTAAGGTAACATTTTTATCAGGAGACCAGGGGGAACACTGGGTGGTAGGAAATTTGTGTCAGTCTGGTGATCCTACAACTTTCCCACACAGAAATTTGAGAAAAATTGCATTTTGTTCAGCAAAATTTGAGGTTTGCAGAGGATTTGGGGTAGGAAAATGTTGGGGTGTCCACACAAGCAGTACCCCCTGAACTCCCCCGGGTGACTAGTTTTCAAAGATTTCTGGGTTTGGTAGGTTTCCCAAGATGCCTGCCGAGCGCGGGGCCAAAAACCCAGGTGTGACCCTTGGCAAAACAAGGTTGTTTTGTGATAGGTAATTTTGATGTCTCCACATTGAGTTTTGGACCCTTTCCTGCCTCAGGCACTTGGCCCACCCACACAAGTGAGGTACCATTTTTATTGGGAGACTTTGGATAATGCAGGGTGGGTTGAAGTTTGTGGACCCACACAGATTCCAGGACTTTCAATCACAGAAATGTGGGGAAATTGTGTTCTTTTTTACAAAGTTTGTGGTTTGCAAGGGATTCTGGTTAACAGAATCTGATGTGAACCACACAATTCCCCCCTCTTGGATTCCCCTGGGTGTCATGTTTTCAAAAATATATAGGATTGCTAGGTTTCCCAAGATGCTGGCAGAGCTAGAGCTCAAAATCCACAGCTAGGCACTTTGCAAAAAAAGGGTCAGTTTTCATTGTAAAAATGTGGTTTGTCCATGTTGTGTTTTGGGCCGTTTCCTGTCATGGGCACTAGGGCTACCCACACAAGTGAGGTACCATTTTACCAGGAGACTTTGGAGAATTCTGGGAAGATAGAAATTACTGGATCCATGCAGATTCCAGAACTTTACATTGCAGAAATGAGACGAAAATCATTTTTTTTTTACAAAGTTGGAGGTTTGCAAGGGATTCTGGGTAACAGAACCTGGTGAGAGCCATGCAAGTCATGCCCTCCTGGATCCCCCTGAGTGTCTTGCTTTCAAAAATGTATCGGCTTTCTAGGTTTCCCCAGGTACCAGCAGAGCTAGGGTTCATAATCCTTATCTAGGCACTTTAAAAAAAGGGTCAATTTTCACTTTAAAAATGTTGTGTCCGCGTTGTGTTATGGCCTGTTTCCTGTCTCGGGCACTAGGCATACCCACACAAGTGAGGTACCAATTTTATTGGAAGACTTTAGTGAAAGCAGAGAGGTTGGAATTTTGTGGATCCACACAGATTCCAGAACTTTCCATCACAGAAATATGAGGAAAATTTGTTTTTTTGTGACCAGGTTTTCCATTTGCAAGGGATTCTGGGTAACAGAACCTGGTGAGAGCTACACAAATCACCCCCCTTTGGTGTATAGTTTTTAAAAATGTATAGTTTTGCTAGGTTTCCCTAGCTGCCGGCAGAGCTAGGGTTCAAAATCTACAGCTAGGCACTTTTTAAAATAAAAGTGTCCGTTTTCACTGTAAAAATGTTGTGTCCATGTTGAGTTTTGGCCTGTTTCCTATCGCGGGCACTAAGCCTACCCACACAAGTGAGGTATCATTTTTTTTGGAAGCCTTTGGGAAATGCACGGTGGGTGAATTTTTGTGGGTCCGCTCAGATTCCAGAATTTACCAGCACAGAAATGCGAGGAAAATCTTTTTTTTTTTACAAAGTTGGAGGTTTGCAAGGGATTCTGGGTAACAGAACATGGTGAGAGTCGCATAAGTCACACCCTCCTGGAGTCCCCTGGGTATCTACTTTTCAAAAATGTATACGTTTGCTAGGTTTCCCAAAATGGCAGAAGAACTAGGGATCAAAATCCACAACTAAGCACATTGAAAAAAAAGGGTCAGTTTTAACTGTAACAAGGTGGTGTGTCCACGTTGCGTTTTGGCCTGTTTCCTGTTGCGGGCACTAGGTCTTACCACACAAGTGAGGTGCCATTTTTAACGGAAGACTTTGGGGAATGCGGGGTGGGTGGAATTTTTTGGATCCATGCAGATTTTAGAACTTTCCATTACAGAAATATGAGGAAAATGCTTTTTTATTTTACAAAGTTCGAGGTTTGCAAGGGATTCTGGGTAATAGAACCTGGAGATAGCCCCTTAAGTCACTCCTTCATGGATTCCTCTAAGTGTCTAGTTTTTAAAAATGTATAGTGTTGCTAGGTTTCCCTAGGTGCAACCTGATCTAGGGTTCAAAATCCACAGCTAGGCACATTGCAAAAAAAGGGTCTGTTTTCACTATAAAATGTGGTGTGTCCACGTTGAGTTTTGGGCCGTTTCCTGTCGCAGACACTAGGCCTACCCAAACAAGTGGGGTACAATTTTAAATAGGTGACTTAGGGGAACACAGAATTGTAGAGCAACTGTTATTACCTATTGACTTTCTATGCATTTCTGCCTTCTAAATGTAAGACAATGTGTAAAACAAATGTCACTATAATTCACATGCTATTATGGGTACCCACAATTTCGGAGATGTGCAAATAGCTACTGCTTCTAAACTCTATTTTTTGTTCCCATTTCAGAAATACATAGGTGTTCTTGATACCTATTTTTCACGTTTTATATTTTTCCAAATGAATTACTTTATACCCGGTGCACAAATAAAAAATCATTTCAAGACGCAGCTCAGTTATTGGCCCTGAGTTCCTCAGATTCTTGGTGAACCTACAGTGCTATATATCCTCACAACCAGAAGTGTCCTGCGGATATAACGGTGTATTGCCTTACAAAATCTGTCATACTTAGAAGAAGTTACAGGTGAGAACGCTAGAAATAATTGTGGGCTTTTTCAACTCATTTTCAATTTTTCTTATTTTCAACTGCTAGTTTCTATAAAAAGAACCTTGAAAACCTTGAAGGATCTACACAAATGATCCCTTGCTGAATTCAGAATTCTGTCTACTTTTCTTTAATGTATAGCTTTCCAAGATCCATTATTGCTTTCATGGCCATTTCTACCACTAACCGGAAGGAGTTTGAAAGCACAAAAAAATTGCAAAAATAGGGTATGCCCCAGTACAATGCCAAAACTGTGTAAAATATTTTGGTTTTGTGACAAAAGTCTGTGGGCCATATAATCAAGAATGGCAATAACATTATCGCCACTTTAGCGGCAGGAAACTGCCACTAAAGCGGCGATAAGGGCCTTGATAATATGCCCTAGAGAATACCAACAGAAGCCTAGGTTTGTGGTCCTTCACACCAGAACCTGGGCTTCTATTGGAATTCTCTAGGGTATATTATCAAGTCTTTTATCGCTGCTTTAGTGGCAGTTTCCTGCCGCTAAAGCGGCGAAAATGTTATCGCCGTTCTTGATAATATGGCACCGTATGTCCCTGAAAGCAAGGAAGATGGTGATGTCAGCACCATAAAACGCTTTCTTCTGCAGCACTTTTTTCCCTTTTTTCCCCAAAAAACAAAATGTATCTGTATTAATTTCTGGGTCCCCTCCAGGGGAATCAACAAACCCAGGGTACCTTTAAAATGCCCAAGATGTTGGAAGAAAAGGATGCAAATTTGGTGTGGATACCTTATGTGGACAAAAAGTTACAGGACCTCAGGCGCAAACTACTCCAAATAGCCAAAAAAAGGCTTATCACAGGGGAGGAAAAGGCCTAACAGCGAAGGGGTTAATGTAAGTTTAACATCTTATTACCAAACCGAGAAAGAACATCTATTTAATCTTTGTTTTTTTCAGTCAGTTTCTACTGTTATTAACATATTCAATCAACTCCTCCACTGCACGCAGACTTTGGCCATTCACAGCAGGGAGTTGGAACAGGCCCACCCCCTGTAGGTGGCCAATGCATCGCAGCCTGCCCTCCATGGTCAGGTTGCTGCTTCTGCTTCTTCTCCTCGCCCCTCTATTCTACATCTGCATATCCCAGCCCCCACCTACTGCACTCAGTGGTCAGCTTGCTGCCCCTGCCACCTCCTGCCTGCTCTCTTTTCTCCAGCTGTACGTTCTAGAGACACTGTGAAATAAGCATACTGACAGACAAAGGGATGAATCCACAGTCTTCAATAAAATTTCAATTTTCAGTAATATTCTTTACCTTGAATTTCGGGATGCTTCATGAGAGCAAGTAATCCGTATTTGGTAGTGGTGGTTATACTCTCAATGGCACCAATAATAATGTTCATAACTGTCATGACTAAATTCATGATGGTAAATACAGGTGATGGATTGTCTTTTTCCTGCAAATAAAATAAAATAAATTAATTTATTAATTATTTACATTTTCAAACCTATAGATCAGCCCTGTGGGCAAGAGAGAAACAAATTATAAGCGAAGGTATGCAAAATAGAGAAAAATATGTCCATGAGACGGATAAGCTTATGATCCATAAGGCATAATTGTGAGCCGGATAGATTGAGATTGGCTGAAGAGGTGGTTGGTTTGATAGGTAGGTTGTCAACCCCTGTGTGAATAAAGCAGAATGCAACCAATATGCTGAGAAAGAACAACTTCTTCCAGAGCCTCAGAGTATGAAGAGAAAGTTGGTTTACATGTCTTTTCGTTTCACAATTATCATTTTAATGCCAGCCTATGGCAGATCCATGGATTAGCTCTAGATTGTTGTGCAATAAATAGCCTTTGATAGCAAATTTATTGACAATATAGTTTTTTAGATGAATGGCCTTGAAAGTAAGGAAACAGACTTTAAAAACAATCATACCTGAAGGTAAAACCAGTGTAAATCTCCCAGCATTGAAAGATATAGTCAAACATATTATGACTCCTGTCCTGTCAAGCTAACACATGGAGTAAGTAAGTAGTATATTTGCAGAGCGCACGATTGCCGAAGCATCTTGGCACTGTGGGTGGCATGTCCAGTGTTGTCCAGGCAAGTAGCTAAATTATTAGGCGGGGAAGAGCCAGGTATTGATCATTTTCCTAAACTGATGCCTGGTAGGCTGTAGCCTAACGGTGGTTGGCATCCTGTTCCAGAGTTTGGTTGCCCGGTAGGATAGGCTTTTCCCTACCCATCTGGCTTTTTGGATTTTAGGAACCTGAACTAGCCCTGCCTTGCCTGATCTGAGACTCCGTCTCGGGGAGTATCAGAGGAATTGTTTCTGCATGTCCAAGGATCCCTCAACACATATAGTGACTTATGTACCAGACACAGGGCTTTGAATACAGCATGTTGTTGGATCGGAAGCCAATTGAGCTGCCTAATGCTACCGGAGATGGAGTGGTTTTTCAGGATTTCAAGTAGTAGTTGTGCTGCGGCATTCTTCAGTGACTGTAGTTTAGCTATCTGGTACTTGTCAATGCCCAAAAACAATGAGTTACCATAGTCTATATTTGATAGGATTAGCTGACTTATTACCAGTTTTTTTAGATCATTTGAGATGAAGGGCAGGATCTTACGTAGGATCTTCAATACGAAAAAGCAAGAGGAAGTAAGGAGATTAATCTGCCCTGTAAAGTTTTACAACAAACGTGGGACCCGTGCTCACTACGCCACTGGAGTCAAGCTATCCTGGCTGATGACGGCTGATAGCCAGAAACCGGTCCTAGGATGCTTGATTCTGGTCCAGGGAAGACATGGCTTGGCAGTTCGGGCTGGACTGTTCCCATGAGGCACAGGGTCAAGACTGATTTGCATATGGCCATGTCTAAACTGGGGTGGCGTAGTGGGCAAAAGAACGATGGATTTAACCCAGATCTCTTGACTGGGGGAGAATGTCTGCATTGTCAGCATTCCGTCCATCATTTGTTTGTTGTAACGCTGTAAAGTTTAGCTGATTGTGAAACATCACTCCCAGGTTTCTTGCCTTAGCATATTTTCTAATTGCAACAACAGCGGACCTCTCTTGCCGCACCTCACACCAGTTTCAATAATAGTAATGGTCGTGCAATCAACCCCATATGCCAGCCGTTGAACGGCGTCACTGTGTTCCAGATCAACAAAGAT
Organism: Triturus cristatus; assembly: GCF_964204655.1. Classification (NCBI taxonomy): domain Eukaryota; kingdom Metazoa; phylum Chordata; class Amphibia; order Caudata; family Salamandridae; genus Triturus; species Triturus cristatus. The sequence continues at coordinate 421,333,473 of NC_140592.1, read as the reverse complement.
TAAGAGTAGATGGGGGTGCACAGTTCAGAAAGTCCAAGAGGCAGGTAGTTATAAATAAATAACTTCTTTACTTCAACTTTTAAAGAGTTCATCTGGTATAAAAGGTCCAGCCAACGTGTTTCATTCCCCCAAGGGGGGCCCTCTGATCAACACCAGCACTGGACAGCTGTGACCTCAACACGGTACTGATATCAACCAAATACTATGTTTACAGGCAAAGATGTAATTGAAGGTTACTGTTAGTTAAAGGAAGGAAACAACAAGGGTGACCTACAACGCCTGCCTTTGAATACACCTTAATTTTTAGTGGCATAATACTTCATAAGTATGATATAATCTTTTTTTAAATTCTAAAGGAGTGTCCCTCAACATGCTGACCTGTGTCAACTTCGCACATCAGATCATGTCGGTGCATTGGAGAGTAACATTTTGATCTGCATAATTATCAACCAACATTTGGGCAGCAGTTCCCAAACACACCCCACCCCGGGACAACAATGTCAATTGTGGACTGGGAGATCAAACATTTGTGCAGTGCACTCTTTGGGTGGTCTATGTTTCCATTACACACATATAACATCAAAGTCTATTTTACTTGACACTGGAGAAGGTTTCAGCACACATCCTAAAGTCACATATTTAAAGGTTTGCTTATATGTGATTATGGTGGAAGAGGTGGCAAAGTGAAGACTCAACATTTGGCTAACATCACACAATGTGGTAAAGTGGAGAAGCTGGAATGATTCCAACCTTTCCCTTGATTCACGTTGTGCAGTTCAGCTCCAAGATCTATATTTTTTTGATTCCTCTTCACCCACGTTACCAGCCCCAACACCCCTCCCCAACCACAATCCTGCTGGCATCAGCATATCCCTTATCTACATCAATTGGGCCATGGGATTTTCATTGAGATTATCCATGTCATGGACTTTCAACTCAGTTGTGGCTACTCATCTTCATGGGAGACAACATTAGCAATTTGGTACGTACTGTATTCACTTGATATATATTTTTAGTCATCCTTACATTAGTCAACATGTTATGAGGTGGAATACTGTTATGAATCATATGTGAGCATATAGAGATGAGTGATATTAGACACACACCACATACTGCAGACATTTAATCCACTTTTGTGGAGCAAAAGCATTAGGCAAAGTCATTCTTATGTATACTTATCATGGTCTCGCATCTGCCCTGTGTGGTGCCTCACCATATGTTATACCTGTACAAGAAGCAGAGATCGCTGTTGCCTGAGTTTTCTAGACAATGTCACAGGGCCTACAATGATATGTGTGTTTTTACTTTACAATCTAGTCGACATATTTGATGCACAATATTTGCTAGTTCAGTTCACAGGTTTGGGACTGTTGAAGGATTCTGTGTCTTATATCTATTGGTTGTGTGATCACAATGTATGAGTTTGAAACCTCTCTTGGCCATATCTACATATCAGTGAGTTTTTTTCTGGTGGTATGGGTTGATGTGTTCCATTGCGTTGCCTCCCTGCAGGTGCAGGGACCTGTGCTCCAGTGGGGGACTGTACTCTGGCTGTAATTGGCAATAAAAGGGAAAAGTCACCGGACGTAACCAAGAAATGTTGAATATATGCAACTCGTCACCTATTTGCAAAATGGCATCAACATGCCAAGAGTAATGATAAATGAATGTGGCACATTATCTATTTACATTTACCAGTGTTAGATGACTATACCAGCAGTGATAGACCACTATTTGGGACTGAGCAATTGGAATTGCCATTTCTATCACAAAGTATTTTGGGACTTGTAGTGCAATGGACTAAATGAGACACATGAGGGTCTGACTCACCATGCAATTTACACGTACCTGGGACAACATCCATTGTCAGATTTGTAGTGTTTCAGAGACAGGCTGGGATTGGCTGTTGGCTAAGGAGTTTCCCCTTAAACTGGCTGTGGGGGATGGTTGGCCCTGGCACAGGTTTCTCAGGATGAAAGAATACCTCCACCCTCCCCCCGAGTGCGGGGATTCCAGCCCAGGTGTGGAAACTCCACCCCGAGCACGGAGATTCCAGCCCGAGTGTAGACGTAAAGATACTACTCCTAAATGCCTTTATGAATGCAGTTTACCTTTGTGAATCAAGCCCGGCATGTACATTTATTTTCAGTATTCTGTAATGGGATTAGTGCCTTAGAGCCCCATACCCCTGCACCTTAGGTGGCCAGGCTAACACATTTAGCACAATAATTGGCCAACATGTGAGTGAGCAATCTATTATCCAACTTATCAGCAAAGGAGAAAACTGCATTGATACTCCTTACAAGCTGATTGTTTCTGTTATTTATCTGCTGGGAACAGGACCCCCTGCAGTTTAAGATTACCCCCAGATAGTAAAAGTTAAACATATGTTTACCAGGGTATGCCTGACGCTTAAAAATGGTCCTTCGGCCTGACCTGTAATCACAGGACATTAAAAAAGATTTACTAGGATTCATTTTCATACCTAGTCTTCCATAAAGGAGGCAAAAGTGTTCAGAAGACGCTGCAGAGTAAAGGTGTGTGACCCATGATTAAAGTGTCCACTGAATACAATAGGGCTAGTATGGGGCACTTTTTAATCTGGGGAATGTCCCCATATCTTGAGACTAATTACCTCTCCAGATTTATGTAAAGGAAGAAAAAGAATGGTGCAAGGACACAACTCTGTCTGAAGCCTCTGCACACCCTAAATGATTTGTAGCTCTCCGAGGCAAGTCTTAGCCTCACAGCAGCACTGGAATCGCACTAAATTTCCCTAATGGTATTATTAACTGCTCTATCTATGCCTAGGCAATATATGATACCCCTCAATTTCTAATGAGATATGTGATCTAAACCACTGGACATGAAAGCTAGGTACAAAGCACCACACTTTGCAATTATGCATTTCCCCAGGAAGAGGCACAGATTAATGCGCTGGTCTTCTGTCCTCGTCCCTCTCCTGAACCACTACTGGATCTCAAATAGAGTGCTGCTCTCCTCCACCTAAACATCCAAACGTGAAAGCTGGATGAGGCCCATCAATTTTACGATAGCATCCAGGAAAATTGGGCAATAGTAGCCAGGGACCTCTAGATTGGGACGAAAAAAGAGAGTGACCAAGAGGGAATCTTAGTAGAAGAGCATGCTGCTCTGAGAACATTGGCCACAAGAGGTAGTCACATTTCAAGATTACTCTTAAATAAATCCAGAGGGACCCCAAACCTGGGCCTGGGGCTTTACAGACCGGGCTGGCCTTGATGGCCATAATCACCTCTTCCAGTGAGTGACAGTACTTGGAGTGAAAGCGCCCAGCTGCAACAAGTGAGGACGCGCTGTCATTTCCTGGTTCATTGCTACTGGATTAAACCCCCACCCCAAAGAAAGCAGTCCATGCAAGGCCAGATATTGCAGAATCAATCAATGGAGCATCATTTTGACTGATTAATAGTAGACCAGAAAGCCTTATGATCGTTCCTAAGTGATGCATCCTGAAGTGCCTCCCAGGCTTGTAGACTAGGAGTATATTTCCTTGCAGAGATCACCCTTTTATATAGCTTCTTGCAGCGCGTGACCTCAGCAGCGAACCTGGGCTGGGTTTGGAGTGAGACCATCAACTCTTTAGTATATTTTGAACATGCTGCGACAAACCAACCCTTTACTCTGCCAGACCCCACATGAGGCACTTTTTGTGATCCACCTGACACCGCTTCTGAAAGACTGGTAAAAGCATCCTTAATACTGGCTGCATCAGCCTCTGTACAGAGCAGATCTCAAGCAGAGCGTGATTGCATTTAATTAGCTGAGATATAAACATTTCATGATTAACAAATTCAAATTTAATGTTGGTGTCATTGCTCTTATTAGTGGTAACGTCAGTCATTCTCCTGCAGCTACCCACCTGAACCTGCCAGCAACTAAAGATGATAGCAAGGCTTTGGGGAAGGTGGTCTCTCATGGCAAGATTATTTAGGGACTGATCCCCTACCCTGGCAACTTTGATGAAAGACAGTAGATTAAAATCAATTCCTGAGCCCGGACCTTTACCCACAAAGGTTGGGGGAAAAACAGTCATAGAGCTGTAATCATTTGCAAAACATAGGTTACATTTCAACATCAAATAATTAAGTAACTAGAAAATACATCATGAGAAACGTGGGAGGAAGAATTCCCTTCACAGTCAGCTATGCCTTAAGCGGCTTTGAGATCAAGGGGGCAAAGATGAGCATTAAAATCGCACCCCCAGATAATGCCCAAATACGTGCCTGCTCTATCACTGAGGAAGTCCAGATAACAGTCTAATTTCATCAAGATACTGCGGGCCATATTATCAAGAATGGCAATAACATTATCGCTGCTTTAGTGGCAGGAAACTGTCTCTAAAGTGGCGATAGGGGGTTGTTAATATGCCCTTGAGAAATCCAAAAGAAGCCCAAGTTCTGGTGTGAAGGACATTAAACCTAAATAATCTTACCGCCATTTTTGATAATATGGCCCATAACCCCCTCGCTTCTGGGATGTTATTGTAAAAGTTCATGATGCCCAGTCATGAGCCTGTCATGAATTCCATACCCAGGATTTGGAAGAATGGAGTATCTGCGGTGGGTAGGGTGACCAACCGTCTGTAATTTTCACGGACTGTCCGTAAATGTACTGCAATGTCCTTTGTCCGTGAAGGAAGTTTCTATGGACGGTATTTGTACATAATTTTAGCCTTGGTGCTAAAGGACACGTGTTCAGTAGTTGTTTGTGATGGCTCAACAGAAGCAGAAGGAAGGGGGACTCCTGTGCAGTGATCCAGAGGGAGGGGCAGCCAGGGTGCAGGGCTGCTTCAAAGAAATGTAAATGCGGGCACCTGGGTAATCTGCGCATGTAAAGGCTGCTTGAATTTGAAATAGGTGCTAATTGCTAGAGTATACGTTAAACTGCCTGAACTGAACCATAGTGACCACACCGTCATCCGCTCCACTCAACACGTATGCACAGACAACACCCAATGATTACACTGACACATTAGTTATGGGTGAAGAACTGCTGCAGGTTTATTTCATCCAACATAAGTATGACGATAGAGTGGGTTATCTTACGGGTGATCCAGGGCAAGCAGCCCCTCGCTGCTCCGCCCGCCTTGCGAGCCAGCACGCACGGTGGGTCGATGCCCGGCAGTGCGGCACATTTTTCAGATCCTCCTTTGGATCACGTGATCTGTCTAATACTCCCGCCCCTTTTAACGGGGGCGGAGCGTGTTAGGGCACACCCCCGGTTGGTCAGGCCCCCCAACCGCCCGAAGGACTAACGGGGCGCCGTCGCGGTCTTCCCAGAACCTCCTTCGGCTCCCGGACCTTGGCTCGGGCACTCTTACTGTGCCGGACAGGGGTACCCTTACTGTACCGACTGTCGCAGAGGTACCCTTACTGTACTCTTCTGCCTCCAGATCGCCCTGTAACTCCGCCTGCAACACAAGAAAAAACATTATAACATTCCAGTTGCGTGCTGCCTACGCCGCGCAGGGTAAGCGGAAAGGGTGGGAACTCGCACAGCCCAGGAGTGTACCCCAGGAAGCAGAGGGCGATCTGCGGGGGCGGAGGGCATATATAGGGCCTAGCCCCACCCAGCACCAGTGGCCCGCCTCCCCCAGCATATGCCTATTGGGGCCTCCCCTCCCCAAGGCGTGGCCTCTCGGGAGAGATGGAACAGGGGGGGGGGAGGAGGCTCCGACGGGTGGCCACTAGAGAGCTGCCCTGCTGATGTCCCCCTGCGTGGGACACGGGCAGCAGCATAGTGACCACACCGTCATCCGCTCCACTCAACACGTATTCACAGACATCACCCAATGATTACACTGACACATTAGTTATGGGTGAAGAACTGCTGCAGGTTTATTTCATCCAACATAAGTATGACTATAGAGTGGGTTATCTTACGGGCGAGCCAGCACGCACGGTGGGTCGATGCCCGGCAGTGCGGTATATTTTTCAGATCCTCCTTTGGATCACGTGATCTGTCTAATACTCCCGCCCCTTTTAACGGGGGCGGAGCGTGTTATGGCACACCCCCGGTAGGTCAGGCCCCCCAACCGCCCGAAGGACTAATGGGGCGCCGTCGCGGTCTTCCCAGAACCTCCTTCGGCTCCCGGACCTTGGCTCGGGCACCCTTACTGTGCCGGACAGGGGTACCCTTACTGTACCGACTGTCGCAGAGGTACCCTTATTGTACTCTTCTGCCTCCAGATCGCCCTGTAACTCCGCCACAGCTCTGGGAAGGCTCCCGTCGCTGCCAGAGCCCCCCCTTTCCCCCTTCGCTGTTAGTGATGCCCTGCCCCTGCGAGCGCCTCTTGCACATCCAGCAAGAACATGTCCATCCCTACCCTGGACAGGTGTACCCCATCAGCCTCATAGAACCCCTCCACCTTCTCTTGGATCAACGCATGTCTGATGAAACCCAAGCCCCTGTGCTCCATGAATTTCTGCACTGACCTGTTGACCCTCCTGCGCGACCTATTTACTGCAGCCGGGGACCTGGCTCCCCTCCAAGTCCTGCGGGGGAAGATCTCCGACCACCAGAGTTCACACGAACCCAGTGCCTGACTGATGGCTGCCAAGTCAGCTTGCATGGACTGTAGCAGAGCCCTCCTCCCACTGGCAACAAGGTCATTCCCCCCAAGGTGCAAGATGAGGACCGACGGCTGGGCCCCCCCGGCCGCCACTCGCGCGGCCCAGGAGTGTACCCCAGGAAGCAGAGGGCGATCTGCGGGGCCGGAGGGCATATATAGGGCCTAGCCCCGCCCAGCACCAGTGGCCCGCCTCCCCCAGCATATGCCTATTGGGGCCTCCCCGCCCCAAGGCGTGGCCTCTCGGGAGAGATGGAACGGGGGGGGGGAGGAGGCTCTGATGGGTGGCCACTAGAGAGCTGCCCTGCTGATGTCCCCCTGCATGGGACGCGGGCAGCGGCATTCCTTCTTTCTAATGTAACTGCAAATGTAGGCGCTCATCTGTAAAAGGTTTGTTTGTTGTAAGTCAGAATCAAACTGATCTAATTCTTTACAGATCTGGATGATCTGATTTCAGATCTCTCTGGCAGTTGCTAGTTCATCCGCAAGTAATGGGCGATCCAACAATTGAGCGACATTGCAACCCAGCTTCCTATACACACATATCTTGGGTGTAGTGTAGGTGGGCCCCCTGCTGTTAGCAGATTGTAATATGTGCCCCAATGGGATGTATTATGGTGGAGAAACCCTAAATCACTTAGAGTAATGTTTCATGTTTATGTTGGTTGTCTATTTTACTTACCTATATACTAGTGGGCAACCTCCTCTGGTGTGTTTGTGAAACTTACCTTATGTCGCATATTTTTGTCCTGAATTTTGACCTTCTGTCTTGAATTTTTGTCCTGAATTTTGACCCTTTGTCCTGAATATTTACACTCACCATCCTGCATTTTTACCCATGCCAGTTGGTCACCCTAATCTGCGGCATAATCGAAGTGTTTTACATCGATCATAATTGAAATATACATGGCCAAACCCCCCTTTTGGGTGTCCAGAGGGAGATGCAGTGGATGATAGGTGAAATGTTCGAAATCCATTAATGTGGGAAGGCAGAATGGCCCATGATTCCTGTAGGCATAAAACCGAGTTGGAATGCATGAAATCAGCCCACATGTGGTCATCGATGTTCTCTTTAATTCCCGGCATGTTCCATACTAGCAAATAGAGTTTGGGGGAATGGGCACTTCCAGGACAACTGCCGGATCGTCGCGCACCTCCAACTCATGTAGTATCCGGCCCGAGTGATGGGGCTGTCGGGCAGGCATGGTGTAATATAATATAAACAATTGATTCTGTCGGATAAAGCTAATTTCTTTAAAGCCTTTAAACCAGTCATTGGTTTACTCATAGGAACAAGTAATTTATCAAAAAATTTATCAAAAAGCCACATATAAATGACACACCTAGGGACACCATAGAGGGTATTCAGAAGTTTTTTAAATTACGGCATTTATGAATACCACCATTGATTCATGAGGCTGTCAAAACATAACATAAAATGCGTTGCAATTTTGTGACAAGGTGAATATAGTGCTCAGTGCAGTAGTGAAGGTGCACAATATGTACAAAGTGAATTTCACAGAAAAGTCGTTTCTTTTGGAAGGCCAGGAAGACAACGATGTTTGAATAGCTCTGTGGATTAAATGAATAGGTCTTGACACAGGGTCTTTCAACTGGTCCGGGTAAAGTGTCGACGTTTCAACCCAAGGGGCGTTACTGTATTAGTCAATGCGGGTCTTCATCAGGACAAGGAAAAGCGGGACAGCCTAAAAAGCCCAGTAGAGATCAAGGGAGTGTATATCTTCGACAATTCGTGCAGCTACAACATTCAGCTTTCAATTTGGGATAAATCAACCAGGGGACCCCCAAGGGAATCAATCGACCACGGTTGTCTAAGGCATTAATTAACCAGGAGGATGGACAAAAGGATCTCACGTCTCCTGTGCGGTGGAGCGCAGCAAATGCGCGTTTCTCTTACAAAGACCGGGGGATCAACAACGGCGTCGTCGTGTGCTGTTGCCGCCGTTGTTGATCCCCCGGCGGCTACAGGAAAAGCGGCAAGTAGTAATGCATTGAATGTGGCAGATCCGAAGGCAGGTTCACCCGTTAGTGCGGGGGTGCCTAAAGAAAATATGTTTGTTCCTGCCCCCGAGCGTAATGGGTCCCCTCATCTTGAACAGGCCGGTGGTGGCCTATCGGCTCGAACGGTGGTCTGCCTAGACAGTAATTTCTTACCTGCTGGAGACAGTGGAGATATTTCAGTAACTGTTCTTAAAGGGAAAGATGAACTCCATTCCATGGCACCTCTCCTGGGCAGTGGAACTATGGGAGATGTAGTTCAGCACTCTCTTGCAGCACCAATGGGAGACCAACGACACCAGCAGAATCTGGAAGCATTCAGCAAAGGCATTGATCCGGCAAGCGCAGAGGCTCAAGGGGTTAGTGTACAGGACTTTGCTGATGGCAGTGGATCTGGTACAGAGACTGAAGGGGCAAATAAATTCTACTCCATGTCTGATCATACAGGATCCTCAGAGGAGGAAGATCTGGATAAGGAGTGGACGGACGACGATAGCGATTTAACTGACTGGCAGTTTGGTGCAGCACAAAAAGCCAAACCTTTACCCCGTGGGGAGGGAACGGTCCGCAAATCTACAAAATCTAAACCACGTGATCAAGGGGGGGGGCCTGTGTCAAATCAGACATCTGGGCTAACGGGGTCAGCGAGATCAATGGTTTGGGATTACTCGTTCTCCATTCAGCACGGATCTGCCGCTGATGTCTCTAAAGCTATTGATGCGGCTCAAGGACCACCTGCAGAAATAACGTTGTCAACTATCTACCAGACCAGTATGGCCCATCGGGAAGAGACGTGTCAGGAGAGCTCTCGGACACAGGGGGCGTGTCGCAAGATGTAGAACTCAATCCGGCGAGTGGCCAAAACATGTTCGGATATAGCTGCTAGAATTGTAGAGGCTGAGGAAAGGATCTCTGTCTTGGAGGATGATTTGGCAATACAGAAGGGCCTCATGGACATGGTTAAGGCACAAAGGGATGAAATGATCTGGAAGTTGACGGACCTGGAAAACAGAGCTAGGAGGAGCAATTTAAGAATCTTAGGGATTCCGGAAGGCAGAGAGGGGTCTGACGTCAGACAGTTTGTCGTGGAACTTTTTTCGGAAGCATTTCCGGACCTAAAGCAGTGGGACTGGCAGACGGAGGTCCAACGAACACATCACTTTCCCTTCAAGTTAAAGCAGAAGTCTGGCTCAGCTATGGACAAGCCCCGGGCTATATTGATTTGTTTAAATAACTTTCTTGCTAGGTAGGGAGTTTACGACCTAGCAAGACCAGACAGGAAGAGAGAAGGGAAAGATTGTGAGTTTTTCGTCAGACCAGACTTCTGTCAGGCAACAGTTGAGCGGAGGTGGCAGCTCCGCCAGCTGATAGCGCCATTTCAAGGGAAGGGGGCGCAAGCCTTTTTGCTTTTGCCATCGAAGTTGAAAATAATTTATCAGGGGCAAACAAGATTTTTCCTATCTGAAATTCAGGCAAAGGAATTTTTGAACACTATCTAGGCTCATTTTTGCCTTTTGCGGTTCTTCACCATGGGGGTCTCTATCTTTTTCAGGTATAGATGTGGGGGTGGCTCCTTTTTTGGTGATATCTCATTGGTTTGTATTATTTTGATCCTCCCCTCTGTGTTTTCTGGCTAAGATGGGGGGAAGGATCCAGGGGAGAGCGGTGGATAGCCAGCTCATTAACCATCACAAGGACCTCTGTCCTGACGCCTCATAAGGGGGGTGTAGTGCAGGGGTGGAGGTGGGGTTGGAGGGGGGTTCGGGGTGGGGGGAGGTTTGGTGTTAAGAGCAGAGGGAAGAGTGTGTGGTGCTTCGGTTTTGGGCTTCAAATATAGTCATGACAATCGTATTATTAGTGATAGGGATATCACAGAGTGTATGAATAAAAATGGTGGCACTTATATAGCAGTATTTTGTGCTGAGTTGAGACTAGGGCTTATGTTTTGCTTAAATGGGGCAGGGTAGGTCTAAATGATGGCAAAAAGCAGGCGCTCCTATCTAAAGTTTTACAAATTATGCAAACCGACATTCTGGCGCCGATCACGATCCGTTATAAACCGGGTATGAACCGTCGGACGGAGCATATTCTCCGTCCGACGCGTACAAAATCGTCGTCAAAATCTACCAACATGGAATTACGATTCGCACGGAAACACCATTTCCGTACGAATCGTACAAAGCCCCGACCGACGAAAATAAACATACAAATGCGAACCGGGAAAGCGCCGACCTGACGTCGGGACGCACGCAGCCTGCCATTCACGAACCAGGAATTACGATTCGCACCGACGTCATCCCGCACGGTGAATATTTTCCGGCAGCCAAAAACTGCCGGGAAATCAGGACGACACGAACAAGGAGTACCAGTACGTGACGGATAGACAGGACGACGCGAACAAGGAGTATCCGTAGGCGACGGACAGACATGGACCCGAACCTACGTGTCATCCCGGCCCTCATAGCAGTCGACCTCCTCTACAGGTTCCGACGCAGATGCCGCAGAAGGTCAGAACAACAAAGGGAGGGGGGAAAGGGAGGGGGGCAGGACCAGGGGCAGGCCACAAAACCCCCACCAAAGTCACACAGCACACATGCCCTGGACATACCTGACTCCCAGGCCCTGGTCACTACGAGGGGGTGGGGGCGTGTCCAGCTAAGCCAGCGACCGCCACAACGGAAGTTCTTGACGACGCGAACCTGCAACACAACCAGACAGGTACGTCCCGTACCCACGCCTTAAGAGCGTGGGTACGAGTCGTACCACGCCCACACCTACGTCACCCCAACAATGGCGGGACGGCTCGTACCCACGTGGCAAAGGCCTGGGTACGGCCCGCACAAGCATCACATAGCGTGGGGACGGATATGTACGGACCGTACCCCCACCCCGTATGCATGGAGCGTACCCCCAACCCCAACAGTGTAAGTACGACACGTACCCCCACCCGCGTATGCAAGGAGCGTACCCCCCATGCCAACAGTGTAAGTACGACACGTACCCCCACCCGCGTATGCAAGGAGCGTACCCCCCATGCCAACAGTGTAAGTACGACACGTACCCCCACCCGCGTATGCAAGGAGCGTACCCCCCATGCCAACAGTGTAAGTACGACACGTACCCCCACCCGCGAATGCAAGGAGCGTACCCCCCATGCCAAGAGTGTAAGTACGGCCCGTACCCTCACCCGCGGACGTATGGAGCGTACCCCCACCCCAACAGTGTAAGTACGACCCGTACCCTCACCCGCGGACGTATGGAGCGTACCCCCACCCCAACAGTGTAAGTACGACCCGTACCCTCACCCGCGTACGTATGGAGTGTACCCACCACCCCAACAGTGTAAGTACGACACGTACCCCCACCCGCGTATGCAAGGAGCATACCCCCATGCCAACATTGTATGTACGACACGTACCCCCACCCGCGAATGCAAGGAGCGAACCCCCCATGCCAACAGTGTAAGTACGACACGTCCCCCCACCCTCGTACATATGGAGCGTACCCCCCACCCCAACAGTGTAAGTACGACCCGTACCCTCACCCGCGTACGTATGGAGCGTACCCCCCACCCCAACAGTGTAAGTACGACACGTACCCCCATCCGCGTATGCAAGGAGCGTACCCCCATGCCAACATTGTACGTACGACACGTACCCCCACCCGCGAATGCAAGGAGTGTACCCCCATGCCAACAGTGTAAGTACGACACGTCCCCCCACCCGCATACGTATGGAGCGTACCCCCCACCCCAACAGTGTAAGTACGACCCGTACCCTCACCCACGGACGTATGAAGCGTACCCCCCACCCCAACAGTGTAAGTACGCCACGTACCCTCACCTCAAATGCATGGAGCGTACCCCCCACCCCAACAGTGTAAGCACGACACGTACCCTCACCCATGTATGCATGGAGCGTACCCACATCCGTGTATGTAATGAGCGTACATATTGTGAAATAGGAGAGGTGGGTGCAGAGTCCTCCCAGCAGTGCCCAGAGACAGGAGGGGTGGGTGCAGAGTCCTCCCAGCAGTGCCCAGTCACAGGAGGGGTGGGTGCCTAACACTCCCAGCAGTGCCCTGAGACAGGAGGGGTGGGTGCAGTGTCCTCCCAGCAGTGCCCTGAGACAGGAGGGGTGGGTGCAGAGTCCTCCCAGCAGTGCCCAGTCACAGGAGGGGTGGGTGCCTAACACTCCCAGCAGTACCCTGAGACAGGAGGGGTGGGTGCAGAGTCCTCCCAGCAGTGCCCAGACACAGGAGGGGTGGGTGCCTATCACTCCCAGCAGTGCCCAGGGACAGGAGGGGTGGGTGTCTAACACTCCCAGCAGTGCCCAGTCACAGGAGGGGTGAGTGCCTAACACTCCCAGCAGTGCCCTGAGACAGGAGGGGTGTGTGCAGAGTCCTCCCAGCAGTGCCCAGACACAGGAGGGGTGGGTGCCTATCACTCCCAGCAGTGCCCAGGGACAGGAGGGGTGGGTGCCTAACACTCTCAGCAGTGCCCAGTCACAGGAGGGGTGAGTGCCTAACACTCCCAGCAGTGCCCTGAGACAGGAGGGGTGGATGCAGAGTCCTCCCAGCAGTGCCCAGTCACAGGAGGGGTGGGTGCCTAACACTCCCAGCAGTGCCCTGAGACAGGAGGGGTGGGTGCAGAGTCCTCCCAGCAGTGCCCAGTCACAGGAGGGGTGGGTGCCTAACACTCCCAGCAGTGCCCTGAGACAGGAGGGGTGGGTGCCTATCACTCCCATCAGTGCCCTGAGACAGGAGGGGTGGGTGCAGAGTCCTCCCAGCAGTGCCCAGTCACAGGAGGGGTGGGTGCCTAACACTCCCAGCAGTGCCCAGAGACAGGAGGGGTGGGTGCCTATCACTCCCAGCAGTGCCCTGAGACAGGAGGGGTGGGTGCAGAGTCCTCCCAGCAGTGCCCTGAGACAGGAGGGGTGGGTGCAGAGTCCTCCCAGCAGTGCCCAGTCACAGGAGGGGTGGGTGCCTAACACTCCCAGCAGTGCCCTGAGACAGGAGGGGTGGGTGCCTATCACTCCCAGCAGTGCCCTGAGACAGGAGGGGTGGGTGCAGAGTCCTCCCAGCAGTGCCCAGTCACAGGAGGGATGGGTGCCTAACACTCCCAGCAGTGCCCAGAGACAGGAGGGGTGGGTGCCTATCACTCCCAGCAGTGCCCTGAGACAGGAGGGGTGGGTGCAGAGTCCTCCCAGCAGTGCCCAGAGACAGGAGGGGTGGGTGCCTAACACTCCCAGCAGTGCCCATGGAACGCAAAGGGTGGAGTAGCCACAGATACCATGCCCACAAATGTCAGTCAGGTGCACAAAGACCCTGCAGTACATGTACCACATGTGTGCGAGGCTGGGAGTATACGCATGCATAGGGCCAAAAAGAAAACATGTCCACATGAAGTCATGTCAATACTCCACATACACAAGTACAATGACTACCAAGGATGCCACGAATGATGCAGGTGGAGAATGGTTCAGCATGCATGTGCAAAGTTGAAGGACTCCGTCACACACCCAGCTAATGTACACACAGCTCTGCGCTAAAGTCAGGGGACACCCTGCAGGGAAGAAGTCAGGGTACACAGAGGAAGGAATAAACCTTGGGACAATTGCAACATGCAGCAATTGCTTACATGAATGGAGAAAGCTAGCTAACACCGTGTGATGGCACACAGATCCCAGGGTCCCCCCTATGACCAGCACACTACTACATTTCCCACACACCCAACACATGAACACCACCCACAACCATGTAGCACCCCCACCAACAGCAATGCCAGCAAAGCAGGAGTGTTCCAAGGGCAAAAAATAAATAGCTTTATTCAGCATGATCCAAAAACTGGTATGTAGTAAGTTCAATATTTACAAAGCCCATAGGGCAGTCCAGGAGTCACAGCTGGATGGGGGACACAGTGGGATGCGTGTCCCCTAGCTTGCCTGCACAGTTACAAGCCGTTGTCTTCCACAGGGGTGAGGGCATCATGTGGGGGGAAGGAACAGGCACCGCAGGGACAGGAGGGCGAAGGGTAGGCGACGTGGGTGCAGGGATGGAGGACTTCACCACAGGGGGTGGGGCAGGGCCAAAGGTGGATTCTAGGAGCACGCTGCACACCTCGGCAAGGTCCTCCAGGGACTCCCCTGCACCCGAAGGAACCTCAGGCCCCAAGGAGGGGGGGGTCAGAGGGATGGGTCGCAGCACCACTGGGGGAGGGTGTGGACAGGGGGGGGACTCAAGCACCCTGACCGTGGACTTCCTTGACCGCTTGCGGGGTGGTGTCACTGTGGGGCTCAGGGACAGAGCGGCCATGAAGGAGTCTTTGGGGGAGATGTGGCCAGGAGAGCTGAGGGGAGGGGATTTGGAGGGAGTGGATTGGGTGGAATGCGGACTCCCACTCTGGCTGTGTGTCACACGTTTGCCCCCCGACCCAGAGGGTGTGCCTACTTCACCCTGTGTGTGCGTGTCAGGAGGTGTGCGGTGGACCTTCCCTGCTGGTGTGGTGCCTGTGTCTGTTGTGGTGGTGCATGCTTACGTCTGGGTGTATGTGGGACAGGCATGGGAGTGGGAAGTGTGGAAGGGGCAGGGGTAGGGGGTGGGACGTAGCGCTGCAGGAGACCCACTGCTGCAGTCAGTGTGGAGTCTATGGACCTCAGCAAGTTGCGTTTGTCAGCCTGCGATGAATGAATGCCCTCCAAGTATGCCTCCATGTTGTTGAGGACCTGGCTGTGGGCATGGAGGACATTAAGGATCACAGTCTGACCAATCTGCAACTGCCGCTGTATGTCCACAGACTCAGCATTGGCGGCAGCAGTGGAGACAGGGGCAGGGGGTGCGGTGCCTGGCAGGAAGGAGACATGTGGTGACCGGGCACGTTGGGAAGGGACACGAGCACGTGGGAGGCAGCTGATGCCAATGGATGGGGCGGTGTGAGATGTAGGGCTGCTGTCAGATGGTGGTGCAGCCACCGCCCACTCGGAGAGATCATCCTCGGACCCGTCAGCTTCATACTCTGTTGTGCCAGTCGACAGGTCCCCGGGTTCACTCTCCTCCGCCTCAGTCCCACTCGAAGTGCCAGGCACGATGTCACCGCTGGCACTGGTGCTCGGTCCCTCCGCGCCGTCTGTGTCCATGTCTCCCTCCGTGTCCCCCGACGATGCTGTGGGCAGGGTGAAGAGACAGGAATTA
Source organism: Triturus cristatus (assembly GCF_964204655.1). Classification (NCBI taxonomy): domain Eukaryota; kingdom Metazoa; phylum Chordata; class Amphibia; order Caudata; family Salamandridae; genus Triturus; species Triturus cristatus. The sequence goes on along the minus strand of NC_140592.1, from coordinate 421,317,656 downwards.
ATCATACACCTGTATACATATGTCACATGAGTCAAATCTACTTAGGTTACAGTGCATAGCCTGAAACAAAGGAAGAGTTACAACTACAAAACAAGGTACATATGTAGGCCCTGCAAGACACAGTTGTGTGACCCACCATGCCATGGAAAAACTATGGAGAGCATGACACAATAGCAAATGAGATGACATGGAATTTTGACTGAGGGGCAAGGCCCTGGGGACAATCCAGCACGGCATCTGCACCACACAGCGTGGCAGGCAATAGGGATGAGCAGGGACCACATCCAGGAACTAGAGGCACATGCAGCATAGGTAATACTGATAACATGCCCACCCTGACTGGCACACTGCACCTTGAGTGTATGTCCAGACAAACATCACACACTGGCCAGTCCTAGCAAGGAGATTACAGGTCTTGACATGTAGGCCATGCCTGCACCACCCACCCCCTACATGAGACAAATCTGTGGAGACACAGGAAGCACTTACATCTCTTAGTCTAAGTGAAATACACATGGGATGCAAAAATTCAATATTGCACACAAACTACCCAAGGTGCACCTGTCCAAATAATCATGTACAAATGGGCATCATCAGATGATTGCAACAAGACACACAGGCAATGGCCACCGTGAGTATGTACTTGGAAAATCAGGTCAGGCTGGACAGTGGACACTTGTAATACACCTCACGTCAATATACATGGTGCCAGGGGACAATGGCACAGAGCACAACCTATGCTGTAGACACAGAGATTGTCGACATTCTCGGATTACACACATGATACCTAGGAAAAGATGCCCCTGGGGACAGTAGTGGGCACACAACTCCATGCTCCTGAATGGGAATGACTGCAACACACGCTAACATCCCTGCACTATGCGTAACGCACACTCATGCACATCATGTCACAGGCCACCACATGGGACATGCCTGCTGGAAGGCCTCGTACTCGAGAGATTAACTCCCATGTCTGGAATCAGCATTAGTGCCAACTGACATGGAACCCACAAGTCCAGAACTGGACAGGGCACAGGCAAGCTCACTAAACCTGTTACACACCACCCCCACACATGATGCTGCAGGCATTGTACACTTGGAGAAGGTGTCAGGCTGCATAACCTTGTGATGGAGTGACTACACACAGACCAGGGAACACATTGCAAGGAGGGGAAGGGAGGCAGGAGAGCCCTGCAATACTGTGGGTAACAGGATCTGCACAGCACCATAAACCCTGGAAGTGTATCCATGGAACAGTGCACTTACAAATGCTGGTGAAACACAACAAACACACACATGTACCTACCCCCTTCCGGCTGCTGCATCTCCTGTAGGCGCCTGTCCAAGTCTGGAAAGACCACCGCCAGCACACGTTTCTGGATGTGGGAGAGACGGCGGCGCCCGCGGTTCTTATGGCTCTCAGGTGAGTCCCCCAGCAGGACCCGTGCAATCCTCCGCGTCCAGCACAGGATATCCTGCCAGCGTTTCCTCACCTGGGACAGGCGCCGCTTCCGACCATCCGCACTCCTCACGGCGCTGACGGCGTCCAGCCATATCTGCTCCTTGGCAGAGGCGTCTACCTGTGAGGATGAACAAGTGACACTACATCAATACACCTGGCACATGTCACAGGGACACACATTAGAACACATTTGCTGTTTACAACAAGGCATAGTATGCATCCAACACATTGCACCTTTGTCATAGGGACGTGATCCTCTGGGGGAAGGCCAAAAGCAGTACGTGCCATTGAAAGGACACAGGTGGAATGAGGGTATCTACACAATCAATGATCCAGGCTCACACTGTGCATCACACCCACCCCTCCTGTGACTGGGCACTGCTGGGAGGACTCTGCACCCACCCTCCTGTCTCAGGGCACTGCTGGGAGTGATAGGCACCCACCCCTCCTGTCTCAGGGCACTGCTGGGAGTGATAGGCACCCACCCCTCCTGTCTCAGGGCACTGCTGGGAGTGATAGGCACCCACCCCTCCTGTCTCAGGGCACTGCTGGGAGTGTTAGGCACCCACCCCTCCTGTGACTGGGCACTGATGGGAGGACTCTGCACCCACCCCTCCTGTCTCAGGGCACTGCTGGGAGTGTTAGGCACCCACCCCTCCTGTGACTGGGCACTGCTGGGAGGACTCTGCACCCACTCCTCCTGTCTCAGGACACTGCTGGGAGTGATAGGCACCCACCCCTCCTGTCTCAGGGCACTGCTGGGAGTGTTAGGCACCCACCCCTCCTGTGACTGGGCACTGCTGGGAGGACTCTGCACCCACCCCTCCTGTCTCAGGGCACTGCTGGGAGTGTTAGGCACCCACCCCTCCTGTGACTGGGAACTGCTGGGAGGACTCTGCACCCAGCCCTCCTGTCTCAGGGCACTGCTGGGAGTGATAGGCACCCACCCCTCCTGTCTCAGGGCACTGCTGGGAGTGATAGGCACCCACCCCTCCTGTCTCAGGGCACTGCTGGGAGTGTTAGGCACCCACCCCTCCTGTGACTGGGCACTGCTGGGAGGACTCTGCACCCACCCCTCCTGTCTCAGGGCACTGCTGGGAGTGTTAGGCACCCACCCCTCCTGTGACTGGGCACTGCTGGGAGGACTCTGCACCCACCCCTCCTGTCTCAGGGCACTGCTGGGAGTGATAGGCACCCACCCCTCCTGTCTCAGGGCACTGCTGGGAGACATCAGGCATTCCCCCCGGGACCCCCCCTACAGTACATAGCATGTGTGTCACACCTGGACACAATGGCAGAAGTCACAGTCACAAAAAAGGGACACAGTCTGTGCCAGTGGACACTGCACTCACCTGATAACCTGGTCGCCCATACAGCATGGGGTACCGTGGGAGGATCACATCCACCAAAGCCATGTTCTCCTCCAGGGTGAATGGCTGTGACCTCTCCACAGCCCTTGACATGGTTCCAGGGAATCAGTAGCAGCAGCTGGGTCGTGGAATACAGAGATGTGCAGGCAAGTGCTCCCTCATGGGACCTGGCTGCCTTATATCTGCCTTGCTGGCCCATCTCATGCACAGGAGTACAGAGTGATTGGTCACTCACATTTGCATCCTATGTTTCCTCCAATCCCTTCAAACCTAGCAGTCTGTGGGTTCTTAATCTGTTTTTTCTCCTGCATGATGTCAGCCCCACAAACACATTGCAACAAAGTAGATTCATTCCAACTAACTTCTGCTGTGCACCTTCCAGAACGAATTCAAAATTTGAACTTGGTCTCCATGACAACCAGCATGCATGTAGGCCTTAATACTTGTCCCTCATGTGTCCCCTATGTAATTTGGAGCGTCACACACAGGTACGGTGCGTTCTGGGGCCCTAGGGCACCCAAAATGCATAGCAACGGCCCGTACACACGTGCCTACGTTCACTATCACTATGGGTGTCCTCGCGTATGCGTACTCGTAGTGGTATGGGCCGTACACACGCCTGTACGCTCCCTATCACTATGGGTGTCCTCGCGTATGCGTACTCGTAGTGGTACGGGCCGTACACGCGCCTGTACGCTCCCTATCACTATGGGTGTTCTCGCGTATGCGTACACGTAGTGATAGGGAGCGTACAGGTGCGTGTACGGCCCGTACCAATACGTGTACGCATACGCGAGGACACCCATACTGATAGGGAGCGTACAGGCGCGTGTACGGCCCGTACCACTACGTGTGCGCATACGCGAGGACACCCATACTGATAGGGAGCGTACAGGCGCGTGTACGGCCCGTACCACTTCGTATACGCATACGCGAGGACACCCATACTGATAGGGAGCGTACAGGCGCGTGTACGGCCCGTACCACTACGTGTACGCATACGCGAGGACACCCATACTGATAGGGAGCGTACAGGCGCGTGTACGGCCCGTACCACTACGTGTACGCATACGCGAGGACACCCATAGTGATATGGAGCGTACATGCGTGTGTACGGCCCGTACCACTATGGGTGTTCTTGCGTATGCGTACTCGTAGTGGTACGGACCGTACACATGCCTGTACGCTCACCATCACGATGGGTACACATACGGAAGCACTCCCATAGTGATATGGGAACGTACACAGGCCCTCTTAGCAGCAGTACGGCGGTTTTCACACATCACAGTGGTGACAGGCAGCACACAGGAAGGAATAGGGCGGACATACTTGTCCATGGATGGACATCAAGGCATTGTCTGTGCATTACTACATGTGTGGGGCACAGGTGTGACAGGCTGTGATGTGGAACATTACTCCTGAGTCGAGAAGGCACCAGATGTATGATGAGATGTGTACAGATGTAATGTGTGACGGTGCAATGTGTGCCAGGCATGCCCTTGACTCCTTGGACATGTGTGCATGTCGTACTGCACACTTGGGATGACCGACACTGGCATGGCACGGACACCAACACACGGAAGTGTCCCCTGATGCCCGGTACAGGGGTTACCACACCTGACTTGTCACTACCCACGGTGCACGATGTGACTATGTCATGTATGTGTGGGGGGTTCCCATTAGGTTGATGTTGGAGCACCCTCAAAAGCTGCAGCTGTTGCAGCAACCAACATGTGTCTGTGTGTAGATTGACATTGCACACTGTTCCGCACACCATGCCACATGTGGTATCGGATGTGAGGTGCGTATGTATGCATGGGACATGGAGTAGCGTGACAAGGACATGTCTGCATCCTCTCAATGAATGTGTGGTGAGTCATGACATGTGCACCTTCATGGCAAGGTGTGTGGGCTGTCCTAGTTTAATGTCATGTGACCTGTGGCTCTAGTGTTCCGCTACCAGTCTCTGCAATCGGCATCCTACTTCTGCTGATATGTGGGAGTATGTCACTCCTGTCTTGCGTCTGGCTGTTCACTTGCACTGGGACACAGCTAATCCCATGGCAAGGCATGTGGAGGTTCTCAATCTCCGTGTGTAGCTGGGTCTTGGTAGGAGTGTCACCTGGCAGCCATACGTGTCCAGGGCATGTGGCACATACCTGACTCCGTATGTAGCATATGTGTATAGACAGATTAACATGTGCTCAGTACAAATTATTTGTTGTTGTGGTGCACTCACTCTTCCTTGTCACTTCCAAATTACTGCAGAGCGCCGCCTCTTCCCCGAGCAATTCCGGACTTGGCTGCCATGCGGGAGAATGATCGTATCCGGTGCTACCGCTTCCCACAACGGTTGATTCTGGAGTTGACGGCGAGACTGGCACCACACCTGCAACCGCTGCACAGGTATCCTACGGCACTGACACCCAAGCTGAAGGTAATGGCAGCCCTACATTTTCTAGCCACGGGTACCTTTCAAAATACCATAGCTCATGTTGGTGGCATGTCCCAGAGCATGTTCTGCCGTGTGCTGCATGATTTCTTAGAGGCCATGTTGATTCACCTGGATGACTTCATCAAATTCCCAACCCCTGAACAGTTGACTGGGGTCAAGCGTGGATTCTATGCCCTGGGAGGGATGCCCCATGTCATTGGGTCCATAGATGGGACACATGTTGCTTTGGTACCACCACACGCACAGGAGGTAGCGTACCGCAATCGGAAGCACTACCACTCCATCAATGCCCTTGTGGTGTGTCTGTCCAACATGGTGATTTCACATGTCTGTGCTCATTTTCCAGGATCAGCACACGATGCCTACATCATGAGGCGTAGCAGGGTGCCTGAAATAATGACGCAGCTGCGCAACGAACGAGCATGTGTTGTTGGTGGGTACAGTCTGTCTGTCCTGTATTTTGCATAGCCTACCGGCACGACCGCTTCACCAGTTCTATCGATGTCCATGTGCTTCCCATGTAGGGGACGCTGGCTATCCCAACATGCCATGGCTGATCACACCTCTCCGCAACCCCATCACGCCGGCCCAGCTCCGCTACAACACCGCCCATGGCCGGACAAGGCGAGTGATAGAGAGGACGTTTGGCCTGCTGAAGAGCCGATTTAGGTGCCTACACAAGACCGGCGGCGCGCTCCCATATGCCCCTGCGAAGGTCTGCAAAATCTTTATGGTCTGCTGCATGCTGCACAACATGGCAGTTGAGAAAGCTGTGCCACTCATCGTGGATCAAGATGACCAGGACCATCCACCCGTGGAGGACGAAGGGCTTGGCAATGGGGCTAGTGATGTGGAGAATGTGGAGCCGCAAGAGGACATCCGGACTCGGCTCATACGCGACTTCTTTGCTTAGTGGTGAGTACCAGTGTCTGAGTGTGCACACATTGCTCCCCGTGTGGCATGTGTTGTGATGTGTGTCTCCACCTGCATGTATGGCACGTGAGTAAGAGGTGTGTGTGGGTGTGTCACTGGAGTGATGGTGGCAGTGATGTTTGTATTTCCCCAGTCATAATTGTGACCTAGCATGTTGTCATCCATACATGTGTCGAGTACATGCACATGCAGGTGGCTGTGCTTTTTGTGGCTGACTTCTTGTGTGTCTCTCATCCCCAGGTACTTGCGCATGCCGTCTGCTGGTTGCATTGTTGTGGCACTGCTATTCCTCATGGACACATCATCGTGTGCTGACTCAGCGTTACACGCACGGACAAGTTTGGAAGTCTCCTTAGGGTAAGGGATGCATCAGGGGTGTATTGGGTGTGGCAGTTGTTCACGATGTATGCACACTGCCCCTGTCGATGTTTGGTTCCTCTGCAGCCATGTAGCATCACCATGGGACACGACATGCAGCTGTGTACACCTGAATAGATGGTCTGACTGGTTGACAGTCATCAGTGATGGGATAGTGGATTGTGATAATGGCATCAATGTGTGTAACACTGCCCTCGGACACATACGGTTTGCATTGGCTTGACATGGTGTGGGACTTCTACATCAGCGGATCAATGGTGTATGGCAGTCTCTCCGTGAGCAGCTGTGGGTGTTTAGCTGTTAGCCGACAATTGTGTGCCAGTTCCATGGCTATCACGCATTTGTGCTGCAGAAGGGGGGTGCCAGTGTTGGACCCACATGTTACTCCACATGAAGTGTTCATGTGTACTTCAAGTTGCCTCTGCAATCCCGAAAACATGACTAATAAAGGTGTTCCTATGCCTCCAAGGTGCCTCTTCTCAGTCAATGCTGGTGTGTTGCCACGGTGCATCCAGCATGTCTGGCATGGTTTTCCCTGATAGTGGCTATGTGTCTATGTGTCGAGTAGCAAGATGCAAGCTGTGTGTGTGGGCTGAGACTGTGTATTGTGCATGATGTCCATGACTGTGTGGGTATTGTGACATGTGCCATCCCCTTGCATCCAACATTGGCCAGGCCCCCATTCTCTGCATCCACCGGACTCAAGCTTGCAGGACATGGTTCGGCTGATAGAGATCAGGGTGTGTATAATATTCCCACTACCACGGATAGAGTAATCTCACAGTTACACGCACATGCATACATCAAAGGCTAGGGCCCATTTCACTACACTAACATACGCTCAAATACTCTACCAGCAATAAACCTGTGGAAAGAAAAACTCCTAATCACCCTGCATCTATATCGAGGTTGATAAGACCTGGTTTTTGTGACTGTCCTTAAACATAATCTATACAACATATACAGCAATGATCAAAAATGTAAACCCAATAATTGACAAGAAAGAATATCCAACACCATGTTTAAAAATATATTGCTTTATCTAAAATTAGTCAAAGGAAATCAATCAGAGTAAATCATTTCTCATAGTTACCTATTCTAGCTAAATGTCAGAACGGGTCAGGACAAGTCTCTCGGTAAATGTCTCTCAAGACGAAGTCCCTTCAGCATCAATCCTCAGCAACGTAGATTCGGTACGCGGCAAAGGCAAAATGGCAAGTGGCAAAAAAACCCCTCTCTAGGCTAACATTTCTTATAGTTTCTAAAACAATGAAAAGATACATTGGAAACATAGAAAAAACTGTAATGTCCGCCGGACCTGCTGAGCAGAGCGAGAAGGAAAGGATGTAACATCGCTACATTTGAAAATCTCCGCTCAGGAAAAGTTCACATAATAAAGACTACGGAACAGGAACCAAGAAATAAAACATGTATCTTATTAGTTCTACTTCTCCTCGGCAATCGAGCCACAGTTCAGAGTTTTTCTCTAAGGCTCCTTTGTTTCCCAAGGCTGCCAAGGACATTTTCATTTCACTTGGAGATCTCCCAAAACTGCTGCTGTCCTCATGGAAAGTTTTCAATCAAGCAAGCAAGGACCATGGTAAGTTAGCTTTAGGACCATTTCCAGCAGGGGTCTCCCTCGTCACAGTTTTCATATTATAAATCACAGCCAGGCTTACAAATCGGCCATCTTTTCTAGGCCATCATAGGCCTCAATAGACCATCTTAATTAAAAGAAACAAAAACAACGTTACCACAGCATAGTGATTAAACAGTGTTAACCCCACTAATACCCTTATGTGTATGCATCTATCTAGCACTTGCAACATAGAAAAGCATTAATTCGGAAAGCATTTTGTGCTCAAAAATAAACAGCACATAGCAACGTTTAAACATGAAAACACGCACGTTATTTTTAAACAGCACATTTATGCGCACCCACGTGTAACTCTCTCTTGTTAGGACAAACGGATTGATTAATATAAACACACTTGCACAAGACAAATAATTAATTATTAATTATTAATAAATTAGTACAATGAATAGACATGCCAGAGCTTCAAAAGCCACTGAATTTTCAAACTGAAAACTCTGCTCCAGCAATCCCCCCTTTGGTGATTTTATCACCAAATAAACCCAAAAAAAAAAAATTAGTGAAAATTTAGTCCCATTTTAGGAGAAATCGGAAATGTCTTTTCCCCCTTACACAACATTACACACCAGTCACTCTTTCATCATCCCTTTTTGTCTCTAAGTAAACACTCTCCCTCAATTCTTCTAATTCAATTTCTTGCGGTTCGCTTTTCAACCTCTTGTTTTTCTTTTCTTTATTCAATTTCTTCCTCCCTCCCCTATTTTTACAACACACACACACCAATCTTATTATCAATAAAGCAACAATTATACAAGTTAAAGGAAACAATATTCTACCTATAATAGTACTACCTATTTTTGCAATAAAATCCTTAACAGCTATCATTTTATTAGCTATTTTAGTCCATAAACTCTCAGCTTCAAGTGGTACTAATTCTTCATGCAAATCAGTAATATTTTTGATATAGACCTTCAGGTCTTTGCTTTCGTCTGGAATGTAAGTGCAACAATGTTGAACTTTCAGCATTCCACAGACTCCACCCTCCTTGGCCAATAGAATATCAAGGGCAAGTCGATTTTGCATAGACATGGCACGTACGGCACTTAATTCCGTATTCACCAAAAGAAACCCTCCAGCGGTATTTGTCGATAAGCGATCAACCACTGTGGACAGTTTCCGAATTCCATAAGCATTCAAAGAAATTCCCACTGCTGTAATCAAAACCCCAAAAATGTCACCCACTATTTCAGACCAAGTTTCTCTCTTAAAACGCATTAGTAAATTATTATGTTCTACATCTGTTATTTTATCTATATGAAAAATCTTTGGAAAAACCAGGCCCACATAACACGTGCCATACCAATGGTCAGGCAACTTGTAATAAGCCTTATTCCCACAAACATAATATACTCCTGGAAAAATTGTATCTTCTCCACCTCTGAAACCCCAACCTGTTGCAATGAAGTATGTATCATGGCACTCACTAGTCCCAACAAAATATGTATCATATTGGGATTTTCTTCTTGTAATACAAAGTTTACCCTTCTGTGGTGCATCTAGAGCTAAAGTCGGACTAGCCCCATTCTTCAACTCTTTTCCCATCTCAATGTCCCAAATTGTCTCACTCACTTTATATTTTCCTGCTTTTTCCTGCATGTTCAATCTCCTTTCTTCTACCATATCCAGGAAAGCTTTCTCCTCTCCTTTCAAACTGCAAGTTAAATTATTCTTAAAAATGTAATCTATGTTAATCCTTTTTCTTCAATAAAAATCTCACCAAAAGTGTTAGCTTCTTTAGCTGGATTCAGCTCTTTGTTCATTGGCAAATGTCCAAAAATACTATCTCTGTTAGACATCTTATAATCTACTTTCCCTAACAAATAAAAAACACTACTTAAAATACTACAGGAAATACCATATGTAGCTGGTAAATGATGATAAGTAACACCCTCTGAAACGGATGCAGGTAATTGCATACAGACGTAGCAATCCCTTACTTCCATTGTTTTCACATATTCATATAACAATTTTGAAAAAACATTACTAGAAAAGTTATTAATTGACCTATCTTTGTGTATGTAAGTATTACTAATTCTAATTGGAACTACTTTTTGCGAATTCTTCTCTACATTTGTCACATTCTCTGTATGCATCTCAAACTCTACTTTAAAAGTAATTAATAAAACTAAAACACCCCATAGAAGCATTAATAATCCAGTACAGCAGCAGCACATTCTACACCACCTTTTAAAGAAGGCACATCTATTTCTATTATCCTCTATGTTAACCATTTTACTACTTTAGTTTAGCCTCTACTACTCCACTACTGTTGGAACTTCTTCAATTCTTCAGCAATTCTTCAGCTTTCAGTTTTTCCAAATGATCTTTTTGTTCACTTAATCCAAGTGAATCCTTCCTTTATTCAGTTTGGATACTTGTCATTCTTCACTTCAATTTCTTCAACATCAAATTGTATTAGATCTCCGACATCAAAATCCTCAGTACTCGACTCTTCTCCAATGTCAGTCAAGAGTACTTTCAGAATTTCATCAGTATCTTCCTCAACCACTTCTCTCAAGATCTCTTCCGGATTATCTCGAGTCACTGTTTCTTCTTTTCCTCCTTCAGACAGTGCCACATAAGACCATTCCGGTGATCTGTACTTTTGGTTGGGTCTTCTTACTCTTTTTATTTCCACTGGTTCGTTTGATTCCTTTGATTCTTCTCCTTCAGCTTTTGAACTTTGACTCGAAACTTCATTCACTTGTTCAGCTTTCGATGTACTTGCTCTTATTATTCTGTATCTCAGCCTCTTAACTCTGTTGTTAGGCCAACGATCTCCTCTTAACACCTTTTTCGGCTTTATTTCTTTATTACTTCTTTCTCCAATCCAAGTTCTCTTTCTCAGAACTCGACCCTCTGTTTGTTCATTCTCATCATCTGTTTCAAGTGCCTCTTGTTTCCGTTTTCCAGCAGCTTTTTTCTTTTCCACAGATTTTTTCACCACTGTTTGAGACTTCCCTACTCCTGTCCCTCCTCGGGTCTCCGACACGCAATCTTCTTGCTGTCTACTTGTCCCTTCACCTGGCTCATCAAGAATGTTCCCTACACCTCCTCGGGGGTCTTCCGCAATCTGTCCCTCTCTATCTTCTTCTGACCCTACTTCTTCAAGTATAATCTCAAGTGGTTCTTCAATCTCCTCCTCTTCTGATTCAGGAGTAGTCTCTGTGTGATTTCTCTTTTCTTTTCTTTTTCCTTCACTGCTGTTTGAAACTTCAGGCTCTCTTACAGAATCTGATCTCTTCTCTGATACTCGCAGTGGTTCATTCGAAGCTTTTCCTACTTCTTTCCCCACTGATTCTGTATCTTCATCATCACTGGAATCTGACTCTTCAAAATACTCTTTACCAGTCCCTTCTTTTGGGTTTGGAACTCTCAGAGTATGACTCGCATGTACCCAGTGCTTCACTCCAGCACACTTTACTGCAGTCGTCGTAGTCAGAATAACTTGTCTTGGCCTTCCCCACCTTGGACTCAAGCAATTTCTTCTTCTGTGAACTTTTATCCTCACCCAGTCTCCTGGACGCAGATCATGGGCTTGCTTCTTCTCAAGTGTGGTAGCTTCTTCTCCAACCTGGTGAAACACAGAATGAACTGCGTCAGCCAGGCCTTTACAGTAATCCAAAATCATGTCATCAGTTATTGTCACCAACTTATTGACAGGCACGAATGCATGGCGCATTGCACGTCCCATGATTATTTTGTGCGGACTCAAACCAGCAGTTCTATCTGGAGTAGATCTCATAGTCATCAGAACTAGAGGTAAAACATCTGGCCATTTCATGCCAGTGGCTAAGCACATTTTTCCAATCCTATTCTTGATTGTGCCATTAATCTGCTCAACCACACCAGAAGCCTCTGGTCGGTATGCACAATGTAGCTTCTGCTGTATTTTCAATGCTTCACAAATCAAACCCATAAGCTCATTTTGAAAGTGTCCACCTCTATCAGACTCAACTGTTACTGGAAACCCGTACCTAGGAATCAACTCCCTTAACAGTAACTTTGCCACTGTTAATCCATCATTTCTTCTAGTCGGGTAAGCTTCCACCCACCTTGAAAACAAACAGACTACCACTAAAACATACCTAAGTCTGTTTACTTGGGGCATTTCAATGAAATCAATCTGCATTCTTGTAAAAGGACCTCCTTCTCTGCCTATTGTTCCCAGACTCACCACTGTCTTTTTCCCAGTGTTAAATTGCTGACAAACTAAACACCTTTGACAGATGCTTTCTGCAATTGTCCTGAACTTTGCATTGTACCAGGTCTGCTTGAACGACCTAACCATCGCATCCCTCCCCAAATGTCCCTGGCCATGATACATCCTTGCCATTGACGACAAGATGGAGTTGGGCATTACTGGTCTGCCATCTCTGTAGACCCAAACATGGTCTGTTTCTCTTGGAGCACATCCTGCCTTAATCCAATCTTTTTTCTCTTCCTCTCCTGCCTCATCCTGCAACTGTTTCACTTCATCCCAGGTTTCTAAGACATTAGTAAACATCACAGAGAGTAAAGACATTTCCCCCTCTCTGTCCCTATTGATGGACTGATTTGTTTTGGCACAGTATTGCGCAACATCGTTGGCATAACGGTTTCCGACCGTTATAAAATCCTCCCCTTGTCCATGGGCAGCACATTTTACAACTGCTAACTCCTTAGGCAGCTGTATCGCCTCAAGCAATTTACCAATCATTTCAGCATTCTTTATCGGAGTTCCACTCAATGTCAAGAAACCTCTTTGTAGCCAAAGCTGGCCAAAATCATGCACCACTCCAAATCCATACTGACTATCAGTCATTACAGTTGTCCTCAAATCTTTCCCAATTTCACAAGCTTTTGTCAATGCCACCAATTCAGCAACTTGCGCAGATTTCACTCCTTTCAATGGTGATGCTTCCATGACCTCTGAAACTTTGCATACCGCATATGCTGCGCATAGCACACCATTATCATTTCTCAGGCATGATCCATCCACAAACAACACATGATCACTCTCATTCAAGGGTAGATCCCTTATGTCTGGTCTCGGTTTTGTACAGTAATCCAGCACATCCAAACAATCATGATCATCTTCCATCTTCACACCCACATTTTCAATATCTGGCAAAAGTGTCGCTGGATTCACATTTACACATCTCTCGAGAGTCACATTTGATGCTCCCAGAATCACTTTTTCATATTTAGTCAACCGACTATGTGACATGTACTGAGTTCTGCTTCTTGTCAAAAGAATTGCCACATTGTGAGGTACGAATACCCTTACAGGATATCCCATTATGATTCCCTCACTCTGTTCCAGACTTCTGCATGTTGCTGCCACAGATTTCAGACAACCTGGTAAACCCACAGCTACAGGGTCAAGTGTCGATGAGAAGTACGCAATAGGCCTTCTCAGTAATCCATGCTTCTGAATTAACACTGAAAGTGCACATCCATTTCTTTCACTGCAGTACAACTCAAATTCTTTCTCATAGTCAGGCATACCCAAAGCTGGAGCCTCACACATTTTATTTTTGAGCTCTTCAAATGCTGCCATTTGTTCTGCATCTAGATCCAATGGATCTGTCATCTCACTTTTTGTCAGTTTAATCAGTGGCTTTGCTATCAAGGAAAAATTAATTATCCACTGACGACAATAACCCACCATACCCAGGAACATTCTCACTTCTCTCTGGGTTTTTGGAGCTTTCATTTCTCTGATTATTCTAATCCTGTCATCAGTCACTTTTCTCAGACCCTTTTCAATATTGTGTCCAAGATAATGCACCTCTTTCTTGCAAAATTGCAATTTGGCTGGAGATACCTTTAACCCTCCATCTGCCAGATGATTCAGTAAAGCTATGGTATCTACTTCACAAGCTTCACTTGTCTTTGATGCCACCAGTAGGTCATCAATATACTGCACTAGCACTGAACTCTCGGGCATGATCAAACTTTCCAACGATTTCTTCAATAACTGATTGAATATCGAAGGACTCTCCGTATACCCCTGTGGGATACGACACCATGCTAAGATACGCTGGCCAAACCTAAATGCAAAAATCGGCTGGCTATCATGATGCAATGGAATTGAAAAGAACGCATGACACAAATCAATCACTGTATACCACTCAGCATCATGTGGAATTTGATACAGAATCACTGATGGATTTGGCACAATAGGACAACATGCCACCACAATTTGATTAACTTTTCTCAAATCCTGTACAATCCTAAATTTCCCATTGGGCTTTTTTAGTCCCATTATTGGTGAATTACACAGACTACTCAGTAGTTCTCTCAGGACTCCTTGCTGAATCATTTTCTCAATTATAGGAGTTATCCCTTCAATTATTTCTGGTGTCATTTTGTATTGAGGAATGTTAGGATATGTAATTCCCTCTTTTACTGCAATTTTCACTGGATCTACATTATTCATCAATCCCACATCCTCTCCAGTAAAATCCCAAACTGTCCTTTTCACTGTGTCTCTCAGCTCTCGAGGTAAATCCTCCGGATTAAACACAGCAAATGCACCAATTAACTCACTTTCTCTATTCTCTAGAGTCACTCGGTACAAAACATCTTCATCTGGTGTCTCAAAGGCTATTCCATCCGGTGTACAAAAAATTGTACAGTTCATTTTGCACAACAAGTCCCTACCCAATAGGTTCACTGGACTCGTGTCACAGACAATGAATCTGTGCATGTCTGAAAATTTCCCTATCTGTACTCTTACAGGTTCAGTAAGACGTGTTCTGATTTGCGTATTGGCTACACCAACTACTTGGATTGCTTCATCCGAGAGAGGAAGATTTCTAACATCTGTTGACCTGACCGTTGATCTTGTCGCACCTGTGTCTACCAAAAAAGTAACACTCTCCTCATTTATTTTCCCATCCACAAATGGTCCTGCCTGGTCTATTTCTAGAGTTGCACCAAGTATGCACTCTTCTTCCTCTCCTCAGCACCGTCAATAATCACCCTCACACTCACTCCCTTCACTCTTTAACAAGTACTGTTGTACTTTGTTAGAACGTCTTGGTTTGTTTACCTGCTCATCATTGTAGAATCCTGAATCCTGATTATACTTTTGTAACCCTCTATTCTGCGGCAAGGGCGGTTTTGGTTCTTGACTCTGCTGTCTCACAACTTTCTGTTGTTGCTGCTGTTGATTATTTCCTTCGTTCTGCACCTGTTGATTTAAGGATTTATTCTCATTACTCACTAATGGTGGATTAGGACACTCCGATCTCCAATGCCCCAATTGGCCACAGTTGTGACAAGGAAACTTTTTTTTCGCTTCCTCAAGACTTCCCTTTCCTTTCCCTGCATATCTAGGTCTATTCCCTGCATTATTTCCTGGATTATTCGCTTGTTCCACTAACTGTGCTTCCTGTCTTTCCGCAACTTTCACTTGTGCCCACATTGCTTTCTCTTTCAGCTTTCTTTGTTTTGCTTCAATTTCATCACTAAAGTATTTTGCATGCCTCAGGATCTCATCTACTTTCTTACTCTGCCAATCCACTGTGTGCTCACGAATTCTCTCACCAATTTCAGGTCTAAGGCCATATACAAATCTGTATACAAAATGACTCAAATCTTTGTCACCCAGGTGTTCATCTCCACTGAATTGTTTAAATGCCAGTATCAGCCTCTCGTAAAAAGCATGAACTGATTCTTTCGCTTCCTGTTGTGTTCGATCTATCTTTACCCAGTCTGTCTCTTTTGCAGGAACTTTACTCTTCAGGTATACCATCACCTGATCATACTTTCTCATTACCTCTGGATCTGGTGCCCCTGTCCTTGGGTCTCTTGGATATTCCTCAGTAGGCCAACTCACAACTATTTTACACTCAGTCCACAAGTCTGCTGGAACAATTATATCAAACAGACTATTCAGGTCAACCCACAGCACTTTTGACAATTTCACAAACCTATCTACCTGCCTATACCACTCGACGGGCTTTTCTCTCAATCGAGGGAAATCATTCGTGAATGATAAAATATCCTGTCTGGTCCATGGAACATGTACATATCCTCCTCCAGGTATTTCTCTCATAGGATAATTATCCACTGGTTTCTCCTTTTCTCTCACTGGAAATGCTGAATAAGTTGTTCTATCTTCAGCCTCATCTCTTTTCTTGTACCACCTATCCTTCCACTTTTCTACATCACCCCATCTTCGCAATAATGCTACCATTTCCTTAATCTGTCCTGTTCTACCAGTAGCATTCAAATTCTCAATATCCTTCTCCGTAAAATCCATCCTGTAAGTTCTTTGTAAAGCTTTCACTTTATCAATGTCAACTCCCTGTTCATTTGCTATTGCTCTTAGCCTGTCATGTGTATTTCTTGCTCTCCAGGTAATATTCTTGCACATAAACATTAGTTCACCATCATGATGACTCTTCAGAATCTCTGTTGGAACTGTTCCTGTAACAAGCTCTTCTAGTTCTACACGCAACCTAGCCACGTCAATTACTTGTGAATCTTTATCCTTTTTCTGTAGAACCTTCATCCAATCATTCAAATCATCAACTGTTATTTCAGCAGTTTTTCTCACTGGAACCACTCTCTTTTGCGGTTCTAAAATTGGCATCCCTGAACAACTAGCTTCACTAGCATCCAATATTTCATTACATGTGTCATGTCTTGATTGTCTCTGGTCACTTCTTTCTGCTCTTTTGCCTGAATCTCCTGAAGGACCAACTGAATTTGTCTGATTATTCCCAACATATGGAATCACCAGTCCATTCTCACCTGTCCTCTGTTTGTCAAACACAGGCATAACCGGACCTATTGTTACAGGCACCATGACAGCTTCTAGATTCTTCGTTAACTCCCTAATCTTCTCTGTCAACTCTGTAGTAGTTCTGGCTAATTGTCTGGCATTCTCATCAAGGTAATGATCACTTCTTACCTCAGGTGTCTCATTTTCCGTCTCACTAACACACACTGTATCTCTTATCGGAGAAACAACTGGTGTACTTTTATCCGGTTCTGGTCTATATGGAGGTGGTCTCTTGTAAATCATGTCATTCAAGACCTCATCCTCATACTCATTAACTCCATATTTTCTTATTTCTGACTCAGGAACCCTTTCTGCTCCTCCTTCAACTGTTCTCATCGGATATAATCCCTCTGACATACTAACATCTCGCCACCTTTTCATTCGATCATGATGAGTCTCACGATCATGTCTCCTCCCAAACATGTACCTATAGTACCCTCCAGATCTCTGTTTTTCTCTCTCATGTACTTCCTCTTCCCATTCCACTAAAGCCTCGAACTGTGTAGGTCTCGGTTTCGGGTCTAGACATAGAATCTTTTCCCGTAAATTTCTCAACACGGCTAGATTAAATGAACCATGTTCTGGAAATGCTAGAACACCATCTTCTTTAGTATACCTAACCCAATTCTCCAACCATATACAGGTATGAAACCCATGTCTTGCAGCCATGAAGGATGCAGGTGTTTTCGGTGGAGGTAACAACTCACCCTCTCTTGTTTTAACATCTTTATCCTTGCTAAACCACTTTTTAATTTTACCAAAAAATGTTTTCTTCTTTTTCTCTTCTTGGTAATACATTTTAGCGTTTACCAAAACTCTCTACTCTTTCCGTATTATAAATATACAATACGAATTTTTCAACCAATTGCAGCGCGATTCACACTAACGCACCAATCCTGGAACGTCTACGTCACTAAATAGCCCTTCCAATCCTTGCGCGGCTCACACTAACGCACCAATCCTAGCGCGAGCACTATTCTGATCTACCATCCAATCAGAGCGCGGTCTTTCTGACGTCAACAGTCGCTGCAGTCGCTTGTCTCCTGTCTTCTGTCACTCGTCTACCCCTCCTTTACAAAATCTTTTCAGTAGACTTTGTGTCAAAATTTCTACAAAATCTATTAGTTACAACATAAAAAAAAACTCCATTGTCTGCTTCGCTAACCACAGAATAGTAAAAGAGAGTCTATTTCATAAGAGACCTTTCATTGACACAGTAGCACTTCCTCTACTCTGCCCTACTAACATACATTCATTAACTGTTTCCTCTAGGACTTGTCCAAAGAGTCTTACAATCAACTAAATGTACAAACATTCACGCACATTCATACAAGGAAATATAGTACATACGCACAGAATCCTGCTTCCCGAGAACAGACAATCTGCTCCACTACAGAATTATAACATACACCAACTAAGCAAGCTTTCTTTGCCCAGTTCTTCAAACAAGCTCAGAGAATACCTATTACTCCTCCCGCGATAAGCTTTAACGGAAATCCTTACGGATCCCTGGGACTTAAGACCAGAGTTTCACAGATAACCTTCACTATCATACACACTCCTTATATACCAGAAATATATTCTAATAGTAACATACGACGATGTCACTGATTCCGAACCCAGACAATGTGACTTTTCCTGCATACATACAGGACCAACAATCCCGTCTTTCCCGAGAGCAGCATATACTTCCCTCTGCCCTACTACGGAACTGCTACAGCTTCCAAGTTCCAGAAGCACTACATATAACTCAACATTACGACTCCAACATATAGTATTAGTACATATACCAACATGAACCAATAATCAATAATCAATAAACTAATGTACAAGCAATCTTATCAGATCAAGACAATCATCAAAAACCATCCAACTCTGCTACCAGGAAATTGATAGAGATCAGGGTGTGTATAATATTCCCACTACCAAGGATAGAGTAATCTCACAGTTACACGCACATGCATACATCATACGCTAGGGCCCATTTCACTACACTAACATACGCTCAAATACTCTACCAGCAATAAACCTGTGGAAAGAAAAACTCCTAATCACCCTGCATCTATATCGAGGTTGATAAGACCTGGTTTTTGTGACTGTCCTTAAACATAATCTATACAACATATACAGCAATGATCAAAAATGTAAACCCAATAATTGACAAGAAAGAATATCCAACACCATGTTTAAAATTATATTGCTTTATCTAAAATTAGTCAAAGGAAATCAATCAGAGTAAATCATTTCTCATAGTTACCTATTCTAGCTAAATGTCAGAACGGGTCAGGACAAGTCTCTCGGTAAATGTCTCTCAAGACGAAGTCCCTTCAGCATCAATCCTCAGCAACGTAGATTCGGTACGCGGCAAAGGCAAAATGGCAAGTGGCAAAAAAAACCCTCTCTAGGCTAACATTTCTTATAGTTTCTAAAACAATGAAAAGATACATTGGAAACATAGAAAAAACTGTAATGTCCGCCGGACCTGCTGAGCAGAGCGAGAAGGAAAGGATGTAACATCGCTACATTTGAAAATCTCCGCTCAGGAAAAGTTCACATAATAAAGACTACGGAACAGGAACCAAGAAATAAAACATGTATCTTATTAGTTCTACTTCTCCTCGGCAATCGAGCCACAGTTCAGAGTTTTTCTCTAAGGCTCCTTTGTTACCCAAGGCTGCCAAGGACATTTTCATTTCATTTGGAGATCTCCCAAAACTGCTGCTGTCCTCATGGAAAGTTTTCAATCAAGCAAGCAAGGACCATGGTCAGTTAGCTTCAGGACCATTTCCAGCAGGGGTCTCCCTCGTCACAGTTTTCATATTATAAATCACAGCCAGGCTTACAAATCGGCCATCTTTTCTAGGCCATCATAGGCCTCAATAGACCATCTTAATTAAAAGAAACAAAAACAACGTTACCACAGCATAGTGATTAAACAGTGTTAACCCCACTAATACCCTTATGTGTATGCATCTATCTAGCACTTGCAACATAGAAAAGCATTAATTCGGAAAGCATTTTGTGCTCAAAAATAAACAGCACATAGCAACGTTTAAACATGAAAACACGCACGTTATTTTTAAACAGCACATTTATGCGCACCCACGTGTAACTCCCTCTTGTTAGGACAAACGGATTGATTAATATAAACACACTTGCACAAGACAAATAATTAATTATTAATTATTAATAAATTAGTACAATGCATAGACATGCCAGAGCTTCAAAAGCCACTGAATTTTCAAACTGAAAACTCTGCTCCAGCACTGCCACCTGTCTATACATACCTGGGTGCCCCCCAGGACACTGGACTGGATCCCTGACCTCTGCGCATGACTGTTGCTGTACTCAATGTATCTGTCAGCACGGTTGTGCGGCCAACCCCTCAGCTGGTTGGGCCCATCACGGGTGTGTATGGTGCTCCAAGTCTGTCTTGCCTAATACACTGTGACCCGTGTGTCCTGTGCCAGACTCAGGCCCCAGGGTGTGGATGGTTGAAGTCAAAAGAGAAGTCAGGCATGTTTAGACTTTACAAGACACATGTAAGGTAATAATGCAACCAGCAGGCATCTTCTCTTCGTGGTGTGAATTTTTATTTTTGTGGGGGGGTGGGGGGGGGTATGACGTGAGGGGCTTTCCGGGAGTTTGGAATCCAAAGTTCAGTAGGGGAGTTGGTGTCCTTGCCATTGGAAGTCCTCAGAGTCCATGCCACAGTCTTTGTCAACATTGGTCAGACAGTGACCAGCAAGGCCATGTGGCAGAGAATGTCTCTTGATGCTGTGATGCTATTGCTCCAGTGGGCCAGGTGCCAGGCCAGGTGTCCTGGGAGATGGTGATGTAGCGCCGACCCTCACGGTCTTTTCCGTGGACGACCCGCCCTCCTGCGGGGACCCTCAGAAGCAGGCCGTGACGACGTATGGGATGCTCCATCGGATGTTTCCTCCTCCTCCTCCTGATCCCTCCCTGTGGGTGGTGATGTTCTCCGCCTTCTGGCACAGGGAGGGTTGGCCATGTTGTCGGCCATCCGACGGAGTGTATCGTGAATTCCCGAGTACGCCGTCACGAGCTCAGCCTGTCCGTCCTCCATCCTCCGTTGGTGTTGCAGTAGACAGGCATGTAGCTCCGCATGTTGCTGGGCCTGCTGTGTCTTGATCCCCTCGAGGACGGACACAACCTGGGCCAGGCCCGTGGTGTCCTGCCGGTATGTGTCCAGGATGTTTCGGACATGGGAATATACCGGGTCCCCAGCCAACTGGTCAGGCTGGCGCCTCCGCCGTCCTCCACTCCCACCACCCCTGCCCACTTGCACCTGGCCTGCCCTTGTGGGCACATCGGGTCTCCGGGACCCCTGAGGGGTGGCATTGGCGTTGTTGCCTGCCTCCTCCTGGGTGCCCGGGACACCGTGTCCCTCCTGGCCAGCCTGGCTGCTTTGTGGTGGTGGGGCAGGGATCCTGGGTGTCTCCTGGGATGTGGCAGGAGTGGGGGTGGTGGTTGGCCCCGTTGTACCTGACGCAGGTGCTGCAGGTGGTTGGACACCAGAGGGGCCAGGTTGGTCGGGGTCGTCCACAGAGTGGTGAGAGTCGTCGCTGCCGGTGGGATCGGCCTCCCGCAGAGCCGGGTCCTGTGAGTCTTCCCCTCCAGTGTTGGGGGGTGAACCATGAGGTTGACCTGTGTGTGAGAGAGACAATGTTAATTTTGGTCCATACAACATCCATGTTTCATCAGTTTCAAAGTTGGAACATTTCCTCTTGGAATTAGGATCTGTCTTGCATTCCACTCACAGTGCACTTGTGCATGGGTGTGTCCCTTGGGCACCACTTTGGCGCCTTTAACTATGTGTGGCACAGTCTTACTTGCTGCGTCAAGTGTGACTGCAGTCAGCAGTGGAGTGGGCAGGTGTGGCGAGCCATGCATTGGCGCCTTCCGTGTAGCACTGTACATGTGCACATGGAGTGGATCCACACACTTATATAATGCAGGTAGCTGTCGTTGTGTTCGTGCACAGGTTGTGACATGGCCCTGTGGTTTGCCATGGAGAAGACGGGGGGTTCTGGCACTGGCCACCCTTGGCTACATGCACGCAGTCTACCTGCTGACGAGCAGACATTCCCACACACCACAAGGCTGATTTGCTCTCCCTGTGTCTCCCTCCCTCTCTGTTCCCCTCTCCCTCCCTCTCTGTTCCCGTTTCCCTCCCTCTGTGTGTCAGCCTCCTCCCTCTGTCCGTCTTCCTGTGTCTCCCTCCCTCTCTGTCCCCCTGTCCCTCCCTCTCTGTCCCCCTTTCCCTCCCTCTGTGTGTCAGCCTCCTCCCTCTGTCCATCTTCCTGTGTCTCCCTCCCTCTCTGTCCCCCTCTCCCTCCCTCTGTGTGTCAGCCTCCTCCCTCTGTCCGTCTCCCTGTGTTTCCCTCCCTCTGTGTCCCCCTGTCCCTCCCTCTGTATGTCAGCCTCCTCCCTCTGTCCGTCTCCCTGTGTCTCCCTCCCTCTCTGTCCCCCTGTCCCTCCCTCTGTGTGTCAGCCTCCTCCCTCTGTCCGTCTCCCCGTGTCTCCCTCCCTCTCTGTCCCCCTCTCCCTCCCTCTGTGTGTCACCCTTTGTCACCTCAGCCCAGCTTCCTGGGCACACACTGTTAGCAGATCTTTGAATGGCCCTTGGCTTGTTGCTGTGAGTTTGTTTCTGATCTCCAGGCACCCATTGGGTGTAGTGTGTGTGTCTGTGTTGCTGCTGTGGTGGTGTGTGCTGCCACTCTTTCACAGTGTTGGCTGTTCATTAGCTGTTGTCATGTGCAAAAACGTGCCTTCACCCCCATGTGTTGATGCAAGGTGTCCACCATTTGCTGGTGAGTCTTTCCTGTGTGGGGACACAGTGTTAGTCTGGCTGTGACCTAGGCCATATGGGCAGAGGGCATTGTTGTCTGCTTCTGAGTTGCACTATGTGATTTTTGGGGCCCACCCTCCCGCCATCCGGCTTATCGTGTCATGTGTTGGTGTCTTCTGTGGCCTGTGACTTGACATTGTCCAGCTGGGTGCATGGGGCATGGTGGCGCCAGTGGCATGTGCGTATTCATGGAGTGTGCTTGAGTCATGTGATAGCTTGGGGTGGTTGCGTGCCTGTTTGTGGGTTTGGTTGTGGATGACGTTCCCCCCATGTGAGGTGCGTTGTTTGTGTACTCACCCGGGTCTCGGAGTCCTCCTAATCCTTCGACTGCCTCCACCGGCAGTCTGGCCATCACCCTCTCCTCCCAGGGATGGTAGTGTATGGGTCTGCGGGACGGCCCTCCTCCAGTGACGTTGGCCTGGTTGTGTTCGTCCGTCATCTTGGCTCGGACCCTCCTCCGCAGATCGTACCACCTGGCTTGGCATTCCTGCTTGTTCCTTCTGGTGTCCGCAACAGCATTCACAGCATAGACGATGGTCTGCCACATGGCTGTTTTTTCTGCAATGCTGGTCCTTCTGACCAATGTTCCAAAGAGGCGTGGCTCGACTCTGAGGATTTCATCGACAAGGACCTCCAACTCTCGGTTACTGAACTTTGGATTCTTTTTAGTGGGCATGGTGAGGGGTGTGGGTGTGGATGGTGGGGGGTGTGTGTGGATGGTTGTGGGTGTGTGGGTGTGGTTGTGCAGGTGTGTGTGTGAATGTGATGAGGGGGTGTTTGTGAAGGTGGTTGTGTGAAGGTGTGCAAGTGTAAGGTGTCGTGAAGCTTGTAGTATGGTGCTGTAGGTTGTCTGTGGGGTCTGGCAGCAGTGAGTCTGTTGCAAAGGCTCATGGTTTGTGTGTGTGGGCCCTTTTTATTGGTCCATTCGTGGGTGTGGCTGTGTTTGAAGTTTGGGTGGGTTTGTTATAAGGAGTGGTGGTCTTTTGGTCCTCTGTTTGTTTTTGGCAGTTGCAGGTCAGTGAATGTGTTTTTTTAGTGGTTGTTGGACATGTTTTGTGGCTTTGTGCCATTCGAATGGTGTATTCTTGTGTTGTTTTGGTTTGTCCTGGTTGTGTACGTGCGTTTTTAGCGTGTGTACGGTGTGTACATGGGCCATTTGGTTGTACAGTGCTGTCCTTGTGTGTGGCTTGGTACGACTCGTACATGCGGTTGTGATGTTGGGGCCTGGGTTGCGCTCCGTACTTAGGAGGTTGTGGTGGGGGTGCGACTCTGACGTACACGGGTGTACATACAGGGGGGTACGACAAGTACAGGGGTGTACATACACGGGGGTACGACACGTACAGGGGTGGGGGTACGACTCGAACGTACAGGGGTGTACATACACGGGGGTACGACACGTACACGGGTGGGGGTACGACTCGAACGTACAGGGGTGTACATACACGGGGGTATGACACGTACAGGGGTGTACATACACGGGGGTAGGACACGTACACGGGTGGGGGTCCGACTCGAACGTACAGGGGTGTACATACACGGGGGTACGACACACACACGGGTGGGGGTACGACTCGAACGTACAGGGGTGTACATACACGGGGGTACGACACGTACAGGGGTGTACATACACGGGGGTAGGACACATACACGGGTGGGGGTCCGACTCGAACGTACAAGGGTGTACATACAGGGGGGTACGACACGTACACGGGTGGGGGTAGGACTCGAACGTGCAGGGGTGTACATACACGGGGGTACGACACGTACACGGGTGGGGGTAGGACTCGAACGTACAGGGGTGTACATACACGGGGGTAGAACACATACACGGGTGGGGGTCCGACTCGAACGTACAGGGGTGTACATACACGGGGGTACGACACGTACAGGGGTGGGGGTCCGACTCGAAAATACAGGGGTGTACATACACGGGGTACGACACGTACACGGGTGGGGGTAGGACTCGAACGTACAGGGGTGTACATACACGGGGGTAGGACACGTACACGGGTGGGGGTAGGACTCGAACGTACAGGGGTGTACATACACGGGGGTAGGACACATACAGGGGTGGGGGTACGACTCGAACGTACAGGGGTGTACATACACGGGGTAGGACACGTACAGGGGTGGGGGTACGACTCGAATGTACAGGGGTGTACATACACGGGGGTAGGACACGTACACGGGTGGGGGTCCGACTCGAACGTACAGGGTTGTACATACACGGGGGTACGACATGTACAGGGGTGTACATACACGGGGGTAGGACACGTACACGGGTGGGGGTCCGACTCGAACATACAGGGGTGTACATACACGGGGTGGGACACGTACACGGGTGGGGGTACGACTCAAACGTACAGGGGTGTACATACACGGGGGTAGGACATGTACAGGGGTGGGGGTCTGACTCGAACGTACAGGGGTGTACATACACGGGGGTACGACACGTACACGGGTGGGGGTAGGACTCAAACGTACAGGGGTGTACATACACGGGGATACGACACGTACAGGGGTGTACATACACGGGTGGGGGTGTACATACACGGGGGGTACGTCTCGGACGTACGGGGGCTGGGGGGAGTGTTGGGCGCGTATGCGGGCACATGTCTCCATGGTTGCTATGGGAGTTCGGTGCGGACGGTGTTTTTTCCATACGGTTGTGACATCGGACGCACGGGATGGATCCTGATTCCTCGGTCGGACTTGACTTTTCACATTTGTACGGTAAATCGTCCGAGGACGTGTCGGACACATTTTCCGACCCGAGGACGTGTGGGGAATAATTCCCAAGGCGGTTTGTATGGACTTTTTACCATGCGAATCGTAATTGGCAGTTTGTACGGCACTTGTACGATTCGTACGGTAAAAAGACCGGATACGAGTCGTACGGGGAATTTTTTTACCGGATCGTAATTGGCACCTAAATGTCTACAAGAAACACATGTGCCATGGGGAAGCGGGAGTGTCTGAAAATTCTAGGGTTTGATTTAGCAGCTTGTACAAGGCATTCTTCAATGATCAGAGGTGTGGCCATACTGCTAAGGTGGGGGGTCGGGGTCTGCAAAAGAGCAAAAGTGGACAGATCAGGAAGATGGGTGGTAGCCGAAATTATGATTAACAATAGATCGATGTCGATCTGCTCGATCTAAGGTCCAAATTTAGACGACCCAGAAATTTTGAAATGCCTAAATGTTGAATTAGCATTGTGGCCGCACCCAATGATTGTTTGTGGGGACATGAATATTCAGTTGCCAGGAAACTTCAATCTTCTAAGCGATAAAAAATACTATGAGAGGAAGCAAAGGGTCTCTAAGGCCCTTCAAACTTTAGTGTCTGAGCATGGACTCGTTGATGTCTGGCATAGGCATAAAAAAGGTGAGGATGGTTTTACGTATTACTCCGCCCCTCATAATAAAATGGTACGGCTGGATTATTTTTTTATGTCTGTTCAGCTGGTAGGGGAGGCTTTGGTTGAAGTTCCCCCGAGAACTCTATCCAACCATAATGTGGTGATTGTGGAATGTCCTGGGGGGAGTTTGGTCAGAGTCCCTAGACCATGGACATTTGAAAGAAAACTTATTTTAGATCAGTCTTATCGGGACCACATGACTAAATAGATTGTGGAATTTCTTAGTATTAATAGGGATCTCTGACAAAATTTCGAAGGTCAGAAAATCGACCTACAAAAATATCGCAACACAAATATCGATGTCAAGAATATCGACATCCTATCTACAACATGGTAAGTGCAAAAATATTGAAAAAAAAATATAGATGTCAAAAATATCGTTTTTAAAAATATCGTTTATTTTTTGTTACAATAAATATGCTAAATAAACATAATAATACTTATAAATAAAATAAACATAATTATATATATTTAATCTCACCTGGGCTTTGTTGCTGGATTCCGCGGCTCATCAAGGACCTTTCCGAGGACGCTCTGCTGACTGAAGGGTTTTTTAACTTTGAGCATATTAATCCGGGACTGCGAGGACTAGGGGTGGGCGGAATTTGCGGAATTAACCTTCGCAAATTATCGCGAGAATGTTTAAAATTATCGCAAACAAGCAGAAATATCGCAAAGATGCGGAAGTTTTTTTCCGGCATGTTCGCGAGATTTTCTGCATGGTTGCGGGTCGCCAACTTACCCATGTGGTTGCTTGCGGGCGCGGCCATCTTGTTTTGAGTTGTTCTCGCGGTGCATGATCGCGAGAAGAAAGACGTGATCGCGCGACGCATGACGTCACTGCGGGCGCGAACTGTCGCGAGACAGCGCAAATGGCTAAAAACAATACAACATCTCATGGAGAACGCGACCGGATCAAGAAAACTTGTCGGCGAACGCAGGGATTCAGGTAAGGCGATCGCGCGCGCGCGAGAATGTATCATTTTACAGCGCGAGCAAGAAACAAATTATCGCCAAGCTGCGGAAACCGGAATTTTTGACATTTTCGCGCTCTCCGCGGAACGCAAAAATGTCAAATTATCGCAATTTCCGCGAACGGAACGAAATTTTTGCCCAGGCCTAGCGAGGACCAGGCTGCTTGGCGGTGTTCGCAGCTGTCTCCTCTTCCCGGCCCCTCCCTCCGCAGCCTCTTAACGCCTCGCGGCCCCTGCTTCGCGGGAGCCGCTCATAGGCTGTCACTGCTCACATCCCACCTGGGCTTTGTTGCTGGATTCCGCGGCTCATCAAGGACCTTTCCGAGGACGCTCTGCTGACTGAAGGGTGTTTTAACTTTGAGCATATTAATCCGGGACTGCGAGGACCAGGCTGCTTGGCGGTGTTCGCAGCTGTCTCCTCTTCCCGGCCCCTCCCTCCGCAGCCTCTTAACGCCTTGCGGCCCCCGCTTCGCGGGAGCCGCTCGTAGGCTGTCACTGCTCACATCTCACCTGGGCTTTGTTGCTGGATTCCGCGGCTCATCAAGGACCTTTCCGAGGACGCTCTGCTGACTGAAGGGTGTTTTAACTTTGAGCATATTAATCCGGGACTGCAAGGACCAGGCTGCTTGGCGGTGTTCGCAGCTATCTCCTCTTCCTGGCCCCTCCCTTCCTTCCCAGCTGACTACATAGCGCAGCCCTGTTTCCGCGTGCAAGCGGGACGCGCGCGGGACGTAGGCCGGGGCGAAGCCCGGGCCAAGGGCGGGCCCGTTGTATCCCGTTTGAGACCGAGAGAGACCGGACCGGGCCACTCCTTTTTCATCTGCGGACTAAGCCGTATGTGTACATTTTAAGTTATTATATTGCATTGACTATCGACCGTGGTTACTATTCATTCACTGGTCTATTGCAGGATATAGTGACGCATAACTACCACGATTGATTCACTGTGTTTTACATCACCTGAGAAATGGCATCCAAAGAGGGCAGGAACTATGTGTCCAAAGGTAATCTCACAGGCACTCTAGATCATTTTATAGTAAGAGCTAACTCGGTGATTGACCAGGGTATTGTACTCATGGAGCGCAGAGTTTCGCAGGACCTTGCCCTAGCTAGGAGATCTTCTCTGGGCCTTCTTGCAACTGCGCGTACCCCTAATGGTATTGGTGCTAGCAATACCATTCTACCTCTCACCCAATTTGTGGATGATACCTCCGACAGTGATTCCTTGAGTGGTAACGATCTCACGACAAACTCGAGAATTTTATCCCCCCCAGTGACCAGACAAGGACCGATCCTGCGTAAAAAAAGGGTCATTCATGAAGGGCTGATTTCGAAGACCAAGCCCAAATCCTCTAGGGAAACCAGTACCAAGTTAGGGGGAGCTAAACCAGCAAAACAACGTACCATCGTACTCCCAGAGGCAGATACAGTGGCTATAGAAACCCAGGGAAGCCGTTCTCCACCCCCAGTCCTTATCCCTTTCAAGTCCCTTGGGGATCCCCCTGTACAGGCACATGCTTCTTCTACCCTTTTGCCACAGACAGCTGGGGATGCAATACCATCGCAACAATTAGACTTACTGCTGCGTACCCTCTTGGGACCTTTAGAATCAAGGTTGGATGGCATGGTGACTCTTCTCACTAAGCTTGAACATCAAATAAGGGGTTTAGTAGATGGTGCTAATAATAAACCACTCCCCCCATGTTCCTGTAAATGTGGTTGCACTGCTAGGGATGGGGGGGTAGTGCTGATCCTTCTGTCGTTTGTCCAGACACTCGGCCTTCCATTATTCCACCTGTCATAGTTCAGCCAGCCACAGTTACTACACATATTCTCCCACAAGTGCAACATGAAGTTAGGCCCCCCAACGACCATCACACTGATTGTATTACTACAGGAAAGGTCCCCCCGGTCAAAGACAGTGTAAATGGGAGGTTGGAGTGGAAGCAAATTCAGGGAGATGCTTCTAGGCTTCCCCTGAGACTAGATCTGCCCCCGGAAACAAGCCCTTACCTGGTTGTTCTTACAGGGGTTCCTGAAATTAATGACCCCAGCACTGAAGATTTTCCCAACCTGAAAAATAAGGTAATACACTGGCTTAGCACTCATAGGCCTTTGCCTCCGTATGCTAGTTGCGAGATCATTATGGTCAGAAGGGTGAGTTGGGTGGGGTGCACCCCTAAAAACATACCTGGCGATTGCGTCATAGTTAATTTTCGGGACGCTAGGACAGCAGATTATATCTGTAATTGGGATACTTCTCACCCAGATACAAAAATTGGGGTGCGCCCTCTCTCCTACTTCTATCCCAATGAACAACTGAGGATAGAAGAAACTGGCTGGACCTATATCCCGCACTTGCATAGGGGAGGTGGTGGGAAACCAAGGCAAGCCCCCTACGACTTAAAATGGTCCTATCCCGTATGCTCAAATAGGTTCAGTTGCCTAGATCAGGTTGACTGACTGGCTAGGTATAATCATGAAGCACTGGGTTCATTGGGTGGTAGTATTATAGGCCCAGAGCCTATTGAGTTAACAAGGGAAAGGATCTTGCCACCCTGCAACCAGGGGAGCCCCTCTACCTCCGTAGGGATTATTAGTAGTGTCCCCCTAGAGAATTCTACATTGACCTCTGTTCCCCAGCAACTACCAGTCATTCCAGAAAGTGCTAGTACTGCTCTTTTTCGGCCAATTGAAACATACCAGCAGTGTGGCTCTCTCCGCCAATTGGATCCCTCACCATATCCCCCGTGCTACCCACAGCGCATGAATCTAATATCATGGAATGTGGCGGGTCTGAAAAATAAGCTAGCCTGTCCAGCATTGGGTACTTTTGTTGACACCGCTGATGTGATCCTACTCCAGGAGACCTGGGCCAGGGAGGAGGCTCATAGAGTGGGGTTTGCGGCCTATAATATCTTAGCCCGATGGGGAGGCAAGGGCCGCCCTTCTGGTGGTTTGACAACGTGGGTCGGTGTACATCTGGGCTGTAGGGTGGAATTGATTCAGACAAACTCGGATGACATTTCATGCGTCCTTATGATATGGCCCAATTTATATAAACTGGCTCTAGTGAATGTGTATTCCCGACCTACTGCCTTGGCAAAGGAATCTAACACCATTGGGGAATTATCAGCTTTTCTTGAATCTCTAAATCGAGACATTCACTATGTGATTGCAGGAGACTTTAACTGCCATTACGAGCCTCTGCAAGGGCTGAATGAGGGGTCATTATTGGATGAAGACGAGTTTTGGGGAATCCCTCAATGTAGGTCCACTTATGCAAAGGCTTGGACCCCATTGGCCATGCAGATCATGACCCTAACCCTCCATAATTCAGTCAGGGCGGCTAATGGTCGGATGACCTCAGATATTCCCTCCAAGTATACCTACAATAAAAAAGATCAGGAATCCCATCTAGACTACGTCATGGTTCAGACCAGGATGTGGTCAAGGATTGTGGATCTGGAGGTATTGAATAGAACGGACAGCGATCACAACGCACTGTTGTTGAAAATGGAACTGCCCAAACTTGCGAAAGCCCACATGGAACCGACCGCTGACCCAGGCCTGGTTATTTCTAACAACAGGAGGAGGGTAAAGTGGGCGATTCTGCGTGAGAGGAGGGATGCACTTTCTAGTTTATACACATCCATCCTTCCCTTGCTCAAAATGGCAAGTGATATCTGGGCCCAAGGGTTGTCCCTGGACACTTCGGCGAACCTGCTTATTGTCCATCAGGATCTGGTTGACTCTCTTGCAGGTATTCTTAATCCTATCATTTCTAACAGGAAGCCCAGGACTACCTCCTCGTCTTGGTACAATGCCACATGTAGGAGATCCAAATCTGATTTGATTAACGCCATTAAAATTGGCAGTGATAGGCTAACGATCCGTGCCCTTAGGCTTGCCTATTAAGAAGCACTAAAGCAGGCAAAAATAGACTGGGACTGGGAGAGATGGGAGAACTTAGCCTCTGCACTTGCCAATAAGGAACCGAGAAGATTCTGGGCTATCGTGAACTCAGGGTGTGCGGAACCCCGTAACGCAATTGAAGTTAATTTAGATGCGGGGGTGTGGGAATCCCACTTTAAATCTCTATATGCAGCAACTTCCGATCTAGATCTCCTGCCTTTTCATGCACCTCCTCTTGGGGACGCCGAGGCTCTGGAATTTTCCATAGAGGATGTTTCCATTGCCCTTGGGAAACTAGCAATGGGCAAAGCACCAGGTATCGACAAGCTACCTGGGGATATGTTCAAAGAACAGCCAAATATATGGGCGCCGTATTTATGCGCACTTTACAACTCCATTTTGTATGGTGCAGAGGTTCCGGGCTCGTGGCTGGGAGCGGAAATTATACCAATATATAAAAAGGGTTCGCCCCTGCTCCCCGTTAACTACAGGCCCATCAGCCTCATTGATGTCCCCCAAAAAATATTTGCACGACTTATATTAGATCGTTTGCAGGAGTGGACCGATGAGAATGAAATCCTTTCGCCATATCAGGCCGGCTTTAGAAGTAAAACATCCACCATGGATCAGATTTTCCGTTTAATTATGCTGTACTGGAAGACTGTGGTAATAGAGGGTGGCAGCCTCTATATGGTGTTTGTTGATTTACGTTCTGCGTTTGACACTGTCCCCAGGGGTAAACTTTGGGCTGTCCTACGAGATCTGGGAGTTCCCAATTCCCTATTGGGGATATTGGTGAGGTTACACACCTAGAACTTTGCACAGGTCAGGTGTGCAAGAGGAGGAGTTTTGTCTGCTAGGTTCACGGTGAGCAAGGGAGTCAGGCAAGGGTGTGTCCTGGCCCCTACCTTGTTCTGCTTATATGTAAATGGGTTGATTTCCTACCTGGACGCAGTGCCTAATAATGATGCACCCAGGTTGGCAGGCAAGAAAGTGGCGGCTATAATGTTTGCTGACGACACCTTGCTTTTATCTAAGTCACCCATGGGGATCCAACGCATATTGGAAGGTTTTAACAACTTCTGCTGTGAACATGGTCTACAGATAAATGTAGACAAGACTAAATACATGATTTTTAACCCTTCTTCACACACTAGACCACCCCCCACCTTAGACTCGGTTGCACTAGAGAGAGTTCATACATTTCAATACTTAGGTGTTACACTAAGTGAAAATCTCTCCTGGGCCACCCATCTTGCCAAATCACAATTTAAATTGACCCAAATAGCGGGGGGAATATTAAAAATGTCAAATGCCTCCACTTATAAACCCATTAGCCCTGGCCTTGAAATTTATAAAACGAGGGCTAGAGCGGCAGCACTGTACGGTGGGGAACTTTGGGGGCATGCCGTCAGACCTGGATTGACCAAAGCAGAGAATAATTTTCTGAGGCAGTTGCTCTCGCTCCCTCAAAGTACACCTCTTTTACAGCTGAGATTCGATCTGGGCATATTCCCTATCCAGGAGGAACTAGCCATCAAACCCCTTAGGTTTTGGAGGAGGATTTGGCTGACCCCCGAGCTCCTGCAGTACAGAATCGAATTACAAGAAATTCTGAGTATAGGCAAGGCAGTGCATATTCCTTGGCTCTCGTACATTATAGAGGAACTCTTGAAAATGGGCCTTATTGACATGTGGCTTAATCCAGTAACAGCCTGCAGCGAGATCTCAGGGAACCTATTTACTGAGCACTATAGATCTCGATGCTCTAATGTCTGGCTGCATGATTCACAGAATGGTACCATGGTAAAATCGTTCTTAAAGATCAAATCTGTATACTTATTCGAAGATTATCTGGATGTAATTTTCCCTGTCATGGCCAGGAAGCTTTACATACAATGGAGGTTTGGCTCACTTCCTATAGCGTGCCTTACCAGTAAATGGTCCCTCTCCAGGGACTCCCATTGTCCAGGCTGTGGTACGAACAATGAGGATGAATGCCATATTTTATTTTTCTGTCCTCTTTATAGTAGAATAAGGAAGAAGTGGATTGTACCTATCTGCAGAAATTTAGGATTCAGGAAAGGTTCAGATGCACTAAGGATTTTTAAATCTGATACTGCAGGTCATATTGTGTTTGCACTTTCGAATTATTTGTATGCTACTTGGATCAAAAGGAGTTTTATAATTGCAAATAGTGGCTCGTAGCTCTGGTGTACACTTGATCATGAAATTGTAGTTACTGTTTTATTACTGTATTTTATATTGTATATACTATTTTATGTGCTCTTTTATGGCTGTAATTTTGCCGAAATAAAGATTCTTGAATGAATGAAAGAGGGCTATGCTAGTTTAATACTGTTTTAATCAACATCTTAACTGAATTTTACACTGTATGTAATGAAAAATGTTTTTCTATTTTTTAACCTGCTTTTATGATTGTCTGATATAACAATCGAATAAAGCCTTCTTTTGATTTGATTTGATTTGATATTTAATAATGTTAAAAATTAATAATTAATCAATGTAATTTAATAAAAAATGAATTAAACATATACATATAATATATAATATATATACTTACTTAATAATGTTTTTATGATTATTGTAATAAATTATAAATTATTTAAAAATATTAAAAATTGCAAACACATTACACACATAAAACAATAACATAAATAAAAATTAAATAATTATGTATAACAAATTTACAAAATTACATTTAATTTAAAGATTGTTAAAATTAATTATATACTACATTAGCTAAAATAATAAAAATAAATATTAAATAGCAGAGACAATAAAACTACTACTCCAGCTCCCAAAAAAACAACATAAAGGAAATTTTTGGATAGTGCAGGGCTAAAAATTACTATATCCACTCCAGATAGTGTAACAGTAGGGAAAGTGTTGGATAACGTAGAGGTATAAATTACTATTCCAACTCCAGGGAGTGCAACAGTAAGGAAAGTGTTGGATAGCGTAGGGGTAAAAATTAGTACTCCAACTCCAAAGAGTGCAACAGTAGGGAAAGTGTTGGATAGCGTAGGGGTAAAAATTAAGATTCCCACTCCAGACAGTGCAACAGTAGAAAAAATGTTGGATAGCGTAGGGGTAAAAATTACTATTCCAACTCCAGAGAGTGCAACAGTAGGGAAAGTGTTGGATAGCGTAGGGTTAAAAATTACTATTCCAACTCCAGAGAGTGCAACAGTAGGAAAAGTGTTGGATAGCATAGGGGTAAAAATTACTATTCCAAATCCAGAGAGTGCAACAGTAGGGAAAGTGTTGAATAGCGTAGGGGTAAAAATTAGTACTCCAACTCCAGAGAGTGCAACAGTAGGGAAAGTGTTGGATAGCGTAGGGGTAAAAATTAAGATTCCCACTCCAAAAGGTGCAACAGTAGGGAAAGTGCTGGATAGCGTAGGGGTAAAAATTACTATTCCAAATCCAGAGAGTGCAACAGTAGGGAAATGGTTGGATAGCGTAGGCGTAACAATTACTATTCCAACTCCAGAGAGTGCAACAGTAGGGAAAGTGTTGGATAGCGTAGGGGTAAAAATTACTATTCCAACTCCAGAGAGTGCAACAGTAGGGAAAGTGTTGGATAGCGTAGGGGTAAAAATTGCTATTCCAACTCCAGAGAGTGCAACAGTAGGGAAAGTGTTGGATAGCGTAGGGGTAAAAATTAAAATTCCCACTCCAGACAGTGCAACAGTAGGGAAAGTGTTGGATAGCGTAGGGGTAAAAATTAATATTCCAACTCCAGAGACTGCAACAGTAGGGAAAGTGTTGGATAGTGTAGGGGTAACAATTACTATTCCAACTCCAAAGAGTGCAACAGTAGGGAAATTATTGGATAGCGTAGGGGTAACAATTACTATTCCAACTCCACAGAGTGCAACAGTAGGGAAAGTGTTGGATAGCGTAGGGGTAAAAATCACTATTCCAACTCCAGAGAGTCCAACAGTAGGGAAAGTGTTGGATAGCGTAGGTGTAAAAATTACTATTCCAACTCCAGAGAGTGCAACAGTAGGGAAAGTGTTGGAGAGTGTAGGGGTAAAAATTAAAAATCCCACTCCAGACAGTGCAACAGTAGGGAAAGTGTTGGATAGCGTAGGGGTAAAAATTAATATTCCAACTCCAGAGACTGCAACAGTAGGGAAAGTGTTGGATAGCGTAGGGGTAACAATTACTATTTCAAC
Organism: Triturus cristatus; assembly: GCF_964204655.1. Taxonomy (NCBI): domain Eukaryota; kingdom Metazoa; phylum Chordata; class Amphibia; order Caudata; family Salamandridae; genus Triturus; species Triturus cristatus. The sequence continues at coordinate 421,282,238 of NC_140592.1, read as the reverse complement.
TCCAAAGAGTGCAACAGTAGGGAAAGTGTTGGATAGCGTAGGGCTAAAAATTACTATTCCAACTCCACAGAGTGCAACAGTAGGGAAAGTGTTGGATAGCGTAGGGGTAAAAATTAGTACTACAACTCCAAAGAGTGCAACAGTAGGGAAAGTGTTGGATAGCGTAGGGCTAAAAATTACTATTCCAACTCCACAGAGTGCAACAGTAGGAAAAGTGTTGGATAGCGTAGGGGTAAAAATTACTATTCCAACTCCAGAGAGTGCAACAGTAGAGAAAGTGTTGGATAGCGTAGGGGTAACAATTACTATTCCAACTCCAGAGAGTGCAACAGCATGGAAAGTGTTGGATAGCGTAGGGGTAAAAATCACTATTCCAACTCCAGAGAGTGCAACAGTAGGGAAAGTGTTGGATAGCGTAGGGGTAAAAATTACTATTCCAACTCCAGAGAGTGCAACAGTAGGGAAAGTGTTGGATAGCGTAGGGATAAAAATTACTATTCCAACTCCAGAGAATGCAACAGTAGGGAAAGTGTTGGATAGCGTAGGGTTAAAAATTACTATTCCAACTCCAGAGAGTGCAACAGTAGGAAAAGTGTTGGATAGCGTAGGGGTACAAATTACTATTCCAACTCCAGAGAGTGCAACAGTAGGGAAAGTGTTGGATAGCGTAGGGGTAAAAATTAGTACTACAACTCCAAAGAGTGCAACAGTAGGGAAAGTGTTGGATAGCGTAGGACTAACAATTACTATTCCAACTCCAGAGAGTGCAACAGTAGGGAAAGTGTTGGATAGCGTAGGGGTAACAATTACTATTCCAACTCCAGAGAGTGCAACTGTAGGGAAAGTGTTGGATAGCGTAGGGGTACAAATTACTACTCCAACTCCAGAGAGTGCAACAGTAGGGAAAGTGTTGGATTGAGTAGGGGTAAAAATTACTATTCTAACTCCAGAGAGTGCAACAGTAGAGAAAGTGTTGGATAGCTTAGAAGTTAAAAATAACATACTTTTAAATAAAATAATTATTTAAAATAATTAATAATGTAATTATTAAATAACTCAAAATTACTTACAAATACCAATACATATTTATTAAAAACATAACTACCAATAAATAATTAATTAGCAAAAAATTATTAATAAATACCAATAAATAATAATTAAGGAATATTAATTACCAATTTTAAAATTATTGAACGATTAAATTTTGTATACCAAAAATGAATTACCAAACATTAATTACCAATTAAAAAATCTTAAACAATTACATATTTTTTTAACACAAAATAATAATTAATATACATTAATTACCAATTAATAATATCTTATTAATATATTAATTAGAAATATCACTAAATAATATTTAAACATATTTAATTACCAATTGATTATTAATCAACAATAAATTATTTTTCATAACCAAAAAGTATTATTTTAAATATTTACCAATTAATAATTAATCTACAATTAATTAATTATCAATACCCAACTACAAATTTAATAATTACTTAATTAGATTTCAATTACTTCCAACACTATTCCCCTATAAATGCACGAAACACTCAAATAATAAAATAATACAGTTAACATAATTATCAATTAATCAATTATTCAAAACTAATTACCAATTAATAAAAACTTAATTACCAATTAATACTTAATTAACAATAATATAATTAACAATTAATCAATTATTCAAAACTAATTACCAATTAATAAAAATTAATTACCAATAAATACTTAATTAACAATAATATAATTATCAATACCAATAAATAAATATAAATATTACATAATTACAATTAAATTACTTCCCACCCTCTTCCCCTATAAACCCACAACCCGCTACAGAATTTAAACGCAAAAATTATTTTAAAAAAAAATATAATTCCTACAAATGTATAATTAATTTCATATTATTAAATTACTTCCCACCCTAATCCCCTATAAACCCACAACCCGCTACAGAATGTAAACGCAAAAATTATTTCAAATTAATTTATAATTCCTACACATTTATAATTAATTTCATATAATTAAACTACTTCCCACCCTGTTCCCCTATAAACCCACAACCCGCTACAGAATTTAAACGCAAAAAATATTTAAAATGAATTTATAATTCCCAAAAATGTATAATTAAATTCATATAATTAAATTACTTCTCACCATATTCCCCTATAAACCCACAACCCGCTACGGTACTAAAACACAAAATTAACTTAAAAAAAACCATTATTAACATATATAAATTGTATACATATATTTTAAAAACAGTAGAACACTTAACAAAAAATAATTAACACATACATATTAAATTCATAATAAAATACATAACAATGTTATAAATATCGATATTAGTGACATGGATATTAGTAACATCGATATATGTCATATCGATATTACTAACTTCGATATTACTATCATCGATATAACAAAAATCGATATTACTTACCTTAGGGTCGATATTCTGTCCATCGATACTCTTGACATCGATATTCTGTCCCTACGATATTCTAGACTCGATATTATGGTAGGTCGAAATTAAATTATCGATATTTAGATTGCTCACCTATTAATAGAAAGACCGCGCCGGACAGTATAGTACGGGATACATTTAAAGCTGCGGTGCGGGGAGAGACTAAGAGCTTTGCAGCCTATGGTTGGAGGACTGCTCAGGAGCAGACTAAGGGGTGCGTAGAGCAGCTACGGATCGCAGAGATGGAGATGACGCAGAATATTAAGGACGGTCTTAATACTGACCAAAGTCAAAAGACGGTGGCTATTGTCAAATCTACGTTATTAGAAATTTTTGGGAAGGACTTGGCTACAAAATATATTCAATATCGTGGGATAATGTACGAATTTGGTGAAAACTGTGGTAGAGTTCTCGCCAAATGTCTGCAGCAGAGAAGTATGGCAAATAGAATTACCGGTGTGCTAGATCAGTATGGCCAGGTTCAGGATACTCAGGAGGGGGTTATGGAAGTTTTATACTCTGCTGTATAAGAAAGAGAGGGCTACGACATCTAGTGAGCCTGAGGCGGAGGGATTTATGCTGGATTTAGATACCTCCAAAGTTACAACAGACCAGAACGAAGTTCTTTTAGCCCCAATTGTATAGGAAGAGGTTGAATTGGCCATAACATCTTTGGCTAATTGGAAGGCCGCAGGCCCGGACGCTATTCCGCTAGAAATATTTAGTGCCTTTGCCCAAGAAATTCAACAGCATGTCCTCTCTTTCTTCAGGGACTCCCAGAAGGGCAGTATACCCGAATCGTGGAGACAAACAACCATTGTGCTTTTTAAGAAGAAAGATAAGCCTGAGCTAAATACGTCTTCTTATCGGCCCATCTCATTAATCAATACAGGTAGCAAAATATACTCGAAAATCTTGCTTCTAGGCTCGCTGAAGTCATTACCCCATTAGTGTCTGTACGGCTGTTGTAAATTGGCAGCGATTGAATTAGCATTAGTGGAATCCATCTTGTATTTAGAGGCTATCCTGTCCATTTTGTGGAATCCATTTTGTATTTTTGGCAGCCATTTTGTTTGCCAAGTGCTGCCACGTGCTCACCATGTGCTCTGTCCTCCCTCAGTGTTGACTGCTCTTGTAATCTGCTTAGAAACGAACTATATTTAGCATCTTCCACCTTCACACATGCCCAGTTGAGTTTGCAGCTGTCCTTGCAGCTGTTAGTAGTATGTAACTGTCAGGATGTGTTTACTAGCATTGGCAAACTGTTAACTCCTCCTACTTGTCGACTGTGCATTTCTATATGACCTTATATGTACATAAAACCTTCTCCTGTACTTGTACCGCCCTCTTTTGAGCCCCTGTGTGGGTATAAAAGGACCATGTTCCTTCTGTTCGGTGTGCTACTTCATTCAATACCGAATGGGTGCTGTGTGAATTTAGTTCCACCTCATGAGGTTTATTAAACTTTGAATTTTCTATTCCAGTTTCTGTGCCAACTTCTTCCTATTGGGCTGAGGACTCTGTGCAGAGAAGGGCGAACCCCGTGCACTGGTAGGCCTAGCTGAGGTCCACTTCTACAAATTGGCGCCCGGCAAGTAGGGCTCATCGGCGACTGGGATGCCCAAAGGATTGGTCGCGACGAAGGATTGGAATCTTGCTCTGGACGCGATCGCTGCCCGATGAGACCCGAGACTCGGCAACCACGGCGTTTTTCCTTTCTTTCTGATCTGACCATCCAGGTGGTGCCGGTCCTCGACTGAGATCTCTTCTGTTGATTCGCCGTGCAGTGACCATTTGGTCGGTTTTAGAACTTGGCAGTTGGAACCTGAACACCAAGTGATTGGTAAGAGTCGTTATGCGGCGCTTGCTGTTGGTTTTTATGCCTGGGATTGGTAAGGTAGTTTACTAACACTTACTGCCGCTTTTGTATTTTGGAATTTGTGTTGGCCAACTTGGATTTTTATGTGATTCATATATAAATTGCAATTTAGATAGGCAGGTAATGAGGAGAATTTTCTCTATCTGAATTGATTTGAACGGCACATCGTACTAAAGGTACCTTAAGTGCTACTTTGATTATAATACTGCATATTCTGCACTATTTTTGGCATGCCTGTTTTTAGCACACTTCGTAGGATGTGTTGATTTTGTAGTAGTACCAATTTGAGACTCGATGAAGCACAACCGGCCCCCCCGGAGGGGATGCCTAATAGGGATATGTATATTAAGTCTTTCTTCTATAATGTACAGCACATTATGGAATAAATACACTCGTAAGGATCCTGAGTTGCGTTGGCCTATGCATGGGTCATTTGATTTACGAAAGATTGAGTATGTGGAACAATGTATGTTTAAGCGAAAGACTAGGCAAGATATGTTTGACTGTGTACGAATGTGGGAGAAAGAAGTGCGTGAACGAATGAAGCGTGAGCAAGCCTTGATTGAAAAAGAACAGCGAAAGAACATTTATGCAAAAGCATTGAAGTTGAAAAACAAAGAAATAAAAGAGTTGAAAGAGAGAGAAGATAGGGAGCGCAATGTACAGGTAACTGGCCAATACGCTGTTCGGCGGCCCCTTTATCCTATACTTAATAAACAACAAAATATTTTCTCATTATTAGATCATCCTCAACCTCCGTATACTGTTCCTTCTGCCCCTCATGAGTCAGATGAGGACTCCGGTTCAGAGGAGCACAAGGCACGGGAAACTCGTTCTATGTTGACCGCTGAGCGTGCGTCCCAGCTTAGATCTGCTGCTCGTAAAGCAGTCCGTGGCACTGCCCCCGCCTCTGAACTTCTAGATAGTATGAAAGGGTGGCAGGAAAGGGAGCAGCTGTATTTTACTGAGGTGTTCGCCGCAGAGGTCCTTGAGCTGTTTAGGAAATATTCTGAGGAGTTAGAGCCCGAAGATGTAGCAGATAATTGTAAGCAAATGCGTGATGGTCTTTTTGTTTTCTCCCAGGTGACTGATTCAATCAGGCGTTTGGTTAAACTGCGTGTTGATGCAGTCCATTTGCGGGAGGAGAAAAAGGTTGCAGACGTAGCTGCACAGACATCTCAGACCGGCATGGCACAAGCTTCTATCTTCGGAACAGATAAGACTATGATAGTTCATGCGAAACCTATGCGGGAGACCGCGCCTTTGTATGTTCCTCCTAAAGTACAGGGTACAAGTAAAGATAAGGCTTCTATTGATGCAAAGGGTCATTTTATTTATAATTGGGTTTACACTCCTTGGAATAGGACAGATGTCATGGCACTTAAAACTGCATTGCCTGATCCGCGGAAAAATCCAGCCGCTTTTTATGAGGAAGTTAAGGGTGCTATTAGCTCTTGTACTATGACTTTGCCTGATATTGATTTATTTTTCGGATTGATATTACCGCCTGATATGTGGAGAACTGTTCATAAAATTGATGAGGTGCAGCTTTTGGGGCGTTATGGAAAGACTCAGAACTAATGGATGTAGAAAGGGAACCTGCACAGAAGCCATGTTGGTTAATTTTAGATCTTCCCGCAGGTATATTAGTTAAGTTAAAAACGATTATTCCCCCTAAAAAGATAGATTGGACTGTTTTAGCGTCTTGTAAGCAAAAGGCAGATGCATCAGTCTCTGATTTCTTTACACGCTTTAAAGAAGCATTCCACGATTTTAGTGGCCAGTCATTGACAGATGACACGGGCAGACATCTGTTTGTCAATAAATATGTCGCAAACCTGTTTCCAGGAATAGCTAGTCGCCTAAAAGCCAGTGAGAGTTCATGGACTACCTCTTCTCCGGTTTCTCTCTTGACTATGGCTCAGTATTATGAACGCCAGGAATTAGAAGCAAAGGGTAATGAGGATAAGAAGACTAAAGAATTAAAAACTAAGGTTATGTTGGCTCAGGCTTATGGTCCGCCTTTTAGGTGGTGATAGAGGTGGACGTGGATCTTATGGTTCGTCTTTCCCTTCTTATACTCGTTAGAATTTGTCTGTTGACCAGTACGCATACTGTAAGAAATTTGGGCATTGGGCTTCCGATTGTCCAGCACTGCGTGCTCAGCAGTGGCCATGTGGTCTGGGACAAATGAGAAATCGTTCAGGATATTCAGGGCCCAGAGGAAGCACAGGTGATCATGCTAGGTTTGATGCGAATATACGTGGGCAGGATGGGTTTAACACTTTTGATAGAAGGAACCAATATCAAATGTCCGACTATGTGCCGTCTGATTTTCAAGATTCTGCTTATGCATAGGATTGCCTAGGATGGGGTAAGGAATCAGTTGAAGTTCCAGTAGATCAGAGGGGTCCCTATGTTACAGCACATGTTTTGGGTTCTACTGATCAGTTTCTGGTTGATACAGGAGCTACTCGTAGCGCCTTGTCTAAACAATTGGTTCCAAGGGCTCCCCTGTCTGGCTTAACCATTACATCGATAGGTTTCGATGGAACCCCTTCCCTTAGCCCACTGTCACAACCACTTGTTGATAAATTTACTGCTCCATGTCCATTTTTGCTTTTCCCGAATACACCAGACAATATTGTGAGTCTTGATATGCTCAAGTATTTCAGGGCTAAGATACGATGTTCTCCAGAAGGTGTATGTGTTATCTTGAATGACAACCATCCTGTGACGGAGAGAGCTTGTCTTGTTAAAGATGATATTGCATTAGCTTCTGTTAGACCTGGCACCTTGGCGTGAGGCTCCCTCCCTTGTTTTATCGCTGTGCCTCATGTGTTTTTATGGTGTTTGGCCGCTCAGCGCGCTGTGCCACTGCCAACCAGTGTCGCGGTATGAGTGCTCCCTATGTAAATTGTATATGTTGGTTGGATTCCATGATTGGATTGTTTGGTTTACTGTCAGACCCCAGTAAAGTGCGCCAGGAGCGCCAGGGCATGTAAATGCAAACACCGCTGGTGGGCTTGCAGCACTGGTTGTGCCACCCACAGAAGCGGCCGGTAAAATATGTCTAAGGTCTGCCATCGCAGAACCTGCGTGCAGTCTGGTACTGACATGCTGACTGGCAAGTGCCCACACTTGCCGGTCCCTAAACCTTCCCTTAACTTCATGTTAGTCACCCCTCTGGTAGGCCCACGGGCAGGGTGCGTTGCAAGCATAAGGTAGGACAAGCCTGGATGCGAGGCATGTCCTAGTAGTGAATGACCGCCATCTTGTTGTTCACTACTGTAAGGCTACCCTGTTCTCATAGGCCAGTATGGGCGGCTGGGGTTGTTACATCCTATGATCCTAGCCGACCCAGGGAACATGGTAGAAGATCGAGTTTAGTATGCCTGAACTCGGAATAATAAGGTACATCTTTCCCCAAGGTTTATTTTAATATTCCGCGTTTGCAAATGCCGCTTTTAGAAAGCTGGCCTTTGCTTGCCTAAACATTTCAGCCCGCCTCTGCGTGATGTGTATCAGATGTCTGGCTGGTGTGAGTGACAGGGCTGGGGGAACCCAGATGGGCAGGGCTAGGTAGCCTGGTGGTGAATAGGACGATCGACAGGTAGATGGGTGGGAGGAGTACCCCTAGGCTCTGAATAGGACAGTGCTCTGCCACCTCAATGCCGGCTCCGCCCCCTGTGGAGCGTCTGATGACTCTGCCCTGCACTCTGAAAGAAGAAGCCTGCATCGCGTAAACAAAGTGCTCAGAAACCGGACTGGACTAGGCAAGGGCCCCCCTGGCCTGGGAGAACAAAAGATTTGCTGTATAAATGTAGGAGCCCTGCTCCTAAGAAATTCGATCCGCTTTTGACCAAGAAGAATCTCTGCCTGAGGAGGAGGCACCGGGAAAGCTGTAGGAGGAAGACTGTCCCTGTCCTGGGGGATTGGCCTGCAGTGGTGACCTTGCTGCCAAAGGGGAGAAGAGAAACTGTTGCTGAAGACTTTGCTTATTTTTACTTTCAAGACTTGTGCTTTTCCAAAACGATCTCCAAGGGCTTGGAACTGAGCTTGCCCCCTGAATGGAGCCCCAGGACCATTGGGCTCTACCTGATCTTCACTCGCCTGCCGCTGGACTGTGGTGTCCTTTCCCTCGCCGGAGCTGTGACCCTCGTGCCCCAGTCCCTCCCTGAGCTGTGACCAGGACTGCTTAGCCGCCCCCGCCTTGGGAAGAGCCTCGCTCGATCGGAGCCGCTCCCCCTACGCTGTGCTGGGCTACCCCTGTCACCTCGCTCGCTGGAGGCTTGCTGGGCACCTTCACCCTCCCGCCGGAATCGGCGTTGTGAGCATCTCCAAGCCTCGGACGGCCCGGACGTAACCTGCGTGCCCGGCTGCCCCGCTTTGTTCACCCGCCACCTGCAACACCCCGCTCTTGTTGTGAGCCTGAAGATCAGACCCCCATCCTGAAGTGTGGGAGCCTCGGACGCCGCCTCGCCCTTCTGTCGAAGAGCCGCTGAAATCCCGCACCCGCCTTTGCGTCAAGATACAAGGTACTGTACTTATGAACTCGACCGCGAGCTCGCATCGGATCCAGGGTCCGCAACGTTCTGATTTCCCTGTCATCTGCCGTGTGCTTCCCGGTCGCCGCCTCAGCACGAAGTGCGCTGAGGCCCACAGTTACCTTGGGCCGCCTAAGAACTTTCCGTAACAAAGAGAACTTTACCGTATTCCTAAAGAATTGTGGCCCCATCAGTTTAACGTTACTGGGCCTTGTATTGAATCTGCTGAATCTCCATTAAAAGCTTATTTTTATATACTACCTGATTGGTGTCCGTTTGTGGTGCATGCAAGGGGTTTACTGTATGTGTAATTGCATTTGCTTAACCGTGTACGCCTGAGACTTAGCCTAGACTGCTCGCGCCACGCACCTAGAGGGTGAGCAGGGGTTATTCTGAGGAGTCATCCTTCGCCCTGACAAGAAGTAAAGGGTCCCTGCTTGTTGTGGGTACACACCTGTGCCAACCAGAGCCCCCTTATTTCTAACAGCTTCACTCCCTAGAACTTTTTGGGCTACTTCAGACACTGATGTAGGGCAAATGGTTATTTCACCAGTACATATTAGTGTCAAGGACGGCGCTGTGCTGCGACATTTGCCTCAATACAAAATTTCACAGGAAGGCGAAGAAGCACTCATACGTATTGTCTATGATCTCATTGAAGTGGGGGTTGTTGAGGAAGATCCTTACAATGTTTGTAACAGTCCGATTCTTCCTATTATGAAAAAAGATACTGACACTAGGATTTACCGATTCATTATTGATTTGCGAGAAGTTAACAAGATTGTAGTACCACAATACCCTGTGGTTTCTGACATAACAACACTTCTTACTTTGGTTCCTCCGACAGCAACTACATTCTCTGTGATAGACTTGAAGAATGCTTTCTTTTCGATCCCTATTCGTCCTGATAGCCGATATTTGTTTGGTTTCACTTTGAATAATCGATCGTATAGATTTTGTAGAGTTCCTCAAGGATATACTGAGAGTCCTAGTGTTTACAGTCAAGCATTAAAAAGACAACTTGATTCTTTCGTTTTGCCTGAAGGTGTGGCATGTCGATGACATCTTGTTGGCAGCCGATACCCCTGAACAGTGTGAAAAATGTACTTTGGCCTTGCTTTCTTTTCTTGCTTCCCATCATCACAAAGTGTCACAAAAGAAATTGCAATATTGTAGACCGAAGGTAACCTACTTAGTTCACCTTCTGTCTAAGGAGGGACGTGCACTCACACCAGATCGCATTCAAGCTATTTTAGACACACCAGTGCCCCGTACTCAGAAAGATGTTCGTGCATTCATTGGTCTTACTTCTCTTTGTAGGCAATGGATATTAAGGTTTTCACACATTGTTAAACCCTTGCTAGCACTTTTGACTAAAGATACTCCAATGCCCCTCCCATGGACAGATGAATGTGAGACTGCTTTCTGACAGTTACGACAAGCTCTTTGTTCAGCACCAGTGTTAGGTACTCCAGATTATACGAAGCCTTTTACACTCTATGTACATGAGAAAGATGGATGCGTATTGTCAGTTTTAGTGCACACGGTGACAAACAGCGTCCCTGTGCATATTTTTCAGCAGTACTAGATCCTGTTGCTCGTGCGTTACCTGGATGCTTCCGTTCAGTTGCAGCAACAGCTGTGTCAATACGTCAGAGTGAAGGGATAGTTTTGTCACATAAGCTGTTGGTGCTAGTACCCCATGCGGGTGATGCCCTTTTAAATCAGACGAAGACGCAGCATTTAACTAGTGCTCGCCTGACAGGATACGAATTGACATTGTTGGCCCCTAACATTACACTGAAGAGATGTGCGACACTAAACCCAGCCACTTTGTTGCCATACCCGGTGACTCAGTCTCAGTCACAGGAGTCTCATGATTGTATATTCCTTACTGAGGAACAGACAAAGGTGCCGATCACGATCCGGCAAAAAATTCCCCCGTGCGACTCGTATCGGGTCTTTTTACCGTACGAATCGTACAAGTGCCGTACGAACTGGCAATCACGATTCGCATGGTAAAAAGTCCATACGAACCGCACTGGGAATCATTCCCCACACGTCCTCGGGTCGGAAAATGTGTCCGACACGTCCTCGGACGATTTACCTTACAAACGTGAAAAGCCAAGTCCGACCGAGGAATCACGATCCATCCCGTGCGTCCGAGCGTACAACCGTATGGAAAAAACACCGTCCGCACCGAACACCTATAGCAACCATGGAGACATGTGCCCGCATACGCGCCCAACACTCCCCCCAGCCCCCGTACGTCCGACACGTACCCCCGTATATGTATACCCCCACCCGTCTAGGTACACCCCAGTACGTTCCAGTCGTACCCCCACCCCAGTACGTGTCGTACCACCGTCAATGTACACCCCCCCACCCCTGTACGTGTCGTACCACCGTCTATGTACACCCCAGTACGTTCCAGTCGTACCCCCACCCCAGTACGTGTCATACCCCCCGTGTACCTACACCCCAGTACGTTCCAGTCGTACCCCCACCCCAGTACGTGTCATACCCCCCGTGTACCTACACCCCAGTACGTTCGAGTCCTACCCCCACCCCTGGACGTGTCGTACCACCGTGAACCTACACCCCAGTACGTTCGAGTCCTACCCCCACCCCAGTACGTGTCGTACCACCGTCAATGTACACCCCCCCACCCCTGTACGTGTCGTACCACTGTCAATGTACACCCCCCCACCCCTGTACGTGTCATACCACCGTCTATGTACACCCCAGTACGTTCCAGTCGTACCCCCACCCCAGTACGTGTCGTACCCCCCGTGTACCTACACCCCAGTACGTTCGAGCCCCACCCCCACCCCAGTACGTGTCATAGCCCCGTCTACCTACACCCCAGTACGTTCCAGTCATACCCCCACCCCAGTACGTGTCATACCCCCCGTGTACCTACACCCCAGTACGTTCGAGTCCTACCCCCACCCCAGTACGTGTCGTACCACCGTCAATGTACACCCCCCCACCCCTGTACGTGTCGTACCACCGTCAATGTACACCCCCCCACCCCTGTACGTGTCGTACCACCGTCTATGTACACCCCAGTACGTTCCAGTCGTACCCCCACCCCAGTACGTGTCGTACCACCGTGAACCTACACCCCAGTACGTTCCAGTCGTACCCCCACCCCAGTACGTGTCATAGCCCCGTCTACCTACACCCCAGTACGTTCCAGTCGTACCCCCACCCCAGTACGTGTCATACCCCCCGTGTACCTACACCCCAGTACGTTCCAGTCGTACCCCCACCCCAGTACGTGTCATACCCCCCGTGTACCCACACCCCAGTACGTTCGAGTCCTACCCCCACCCCTGGACGTGTCGTACCACCGTGAACCTACACCCCAGTACGTTCGAGCCCCACCCCCACCCCAGTACGTGTCATAGCCCCGTCTACCTACACCCCAGTACGTTCCAGTCGTACCCCCACCCCAGTACGTGTCATACCCCCGTGTACCTACACCCCAGTACGTTCGAGTCCTACCCCCACCCCAGTACGTGTCGTACCACCGTCAATGTACACCCCCCCACCCCTGTACGTGTCGTACCACCGTCAATGTACACCCCCCCACCCCTGTACGTGTCGTACCACCGTCTATGTACACCCCAGTACGTTCCAGTCGTAACCCCACCCCAGTACGTGTCGTACCACCGTGGACCTACACCCCAGTACGTTCCAGTCGTACCCCCACCCCAGTACGTGTCATAGCCCCGTCTACCTACACCCCAGTACGTTCCAGTCGTATCCCCACCCCAGTACGTGTCATACCCCCCGTGTACCTACACCCCAGTACGTTCCAGTCGTACCCCCACCCCAGTACGTGTCATACCCCCCGTGTACCTACACCCCAGTACGTTCGAGTCCTACCCCCACCCCCGGACGTGTCGTACCACCGTGAACCTACACCCCAGTACGTTCGAGCCCCACCCCCACCCCAGTACGTGTCATAGCCCCGTCTACCTACACCCCAGTACGTTCCAGTCGTACCCCCACCCCAGTACGTGTCATACCCCCCGTGTACCTACACCCCAGTACGTTCCAGTCGTACCCCCACCCCAGTACGTGTCATACCCCCCGTGTACCTACACCCCAGTACGTTCGAGTCCTACCCCCACCCCTGGACGTGTCGTACCACCGTGAACCTACACCCCAGTACGTTCGAGCCCCACCCCCACCCCAGTACGTGTCATAGCCCCGTCTACCTACACCCCAGTACGTTCCAGTCGTACCCCCACCCCAGTACGTGTCATACCCCCCGTGTACCTACACCCCAGTACGTTCCAGTCGTACCCCCACCCCAGTACGTGTCGTAACACCGTCAATGTACACCCCCCACCCCTGTACGTGTCGTACCACCGTCTATGTACACCCCAGTAGTTCCTGGCGCACCCCCAACACAACCTCCTAAGTACGGAGCGCACCCCATGCCCCAACATCACAACCGCATGTACGAGTCGTACAAAGCCACACACAAGGACATAATCGTACAACCAAATGGCCCATGTACACACCGTACACACGCTCAAAACGCACGTACACAACCAGGACAAAACAAAACAACACAAGAATACACCATTCGAAAGGCACAAAGCCACTAAACATGGCCAACAACCACTAAAATAACACAATCACTGACCTGCAACTGCCAAAAACAAACAGAGGCCCAATACACCACCACTCCTTATAACACACCCACCCAAACTTCAAACACTGCCACACCCACCCATGGACCAATAAAAAGGGCCCACACACACAAACCATGAGCCTTTGCAACAGACTCACTGCTGCCAGACACCACAGAACCAGACTACAAGCTACACCACACCTTACACTTGCACACCTTCACACGACCACCCTCACAAACACCCTCTCATCACATTCACACACACACACAACCATCCACACCCCCCCCCAACATCCACACCCCCCCCACACCCACACCATCCCCACCCACACCCCTCACCATGCCCACTACCAAGAATCCAAAGTTCAGTCACCGAGAGTTGGAGGTCCTTGTTGATCAAATCCTCAGAGTCGAGCCACAGATCTTTGGAACATTGGTCAGAAGCACCAGCCAGGCAGCCAAAACAGCCATGTGGCAGACCATCGTCGATGCTGTGAATGCCGTTGCGGACACCAGGAGGACCAAGCAGGATTGCCAGAACAGGTGGTACGATCTGCGGAGGAGGGTCAGAGCCAAGAGGCAGGAGGAACACGACCAGGCCAACGCCACCGGAGGAGGGCCCTCCCGCAGAGCCGTACAGTACCATCCCTGGGAGGAGAGGGTGATGGCCATACTGCCGGTGGAGGCAGTTGAAGGATTAGAAGGACTCCGAGACCCGGGTGAGTCCACAAACAACGCACCTCACATGGGGGGAACTGCAACCACAACCAAAATTACTAACAGGCACGCAACCACCACAAGCCATTGCATGACTCAACCACACTCCATGAGCAGGCACATGCCACTGCTGCCACCATGCCCCATGCACCCAGCTGGACAATGTCAAGTCACAGGCCACAGAAGACAACAACACATGACACGGTAACCCGGATGGCGGGAGGCTGGGCACCAAAAATCACATAGTGCGACTCCAAAGCAGACAACAATGCCCTCTGCCCATATGGCCTAGGTCACAGCCAGACAAACAGTGTGTCCCAACACAGGAATGACTTGCCAGCAAATGGCGGACGCCTTGCATCAACACATGGGGGTGAAGGCACTGTTTTGCACATGACAGCAGCTAATGAACAGCCAACATTGTGAAAGAGTGGCAGCACACACCACCACAGCAGCAGCGCACAGACACACATCACACCAAATGGGTGCCTGGAGATCAGAAACAAACTCACATCAACAGGCCAAGGGCCACTCAAAGATCTGCTAACAGTGTGTGCCCAGGAAGCTGGGCCAAGGTGACAGAGGGTGACACACGGAGGGAGGGAGAGGGGGACACAGAGGGAGGGAGAGGGGGACTGAGAGGGAGGGAGACGGACAGAGGGAGGAGGCTGACACACGGAGGGAGGGAGAGGGGGACACAGAGGGAGGGAGAGGGGGACAGAGAGGGAGGGAGAGGGGGACAGAGAGGGAGGGAGACACAGGAAGACGGATAGAGGGAGGAGGCTGACACACAGAGGGAGGGAGAGGGGGACAGAGAGGGAGGGAGAGGGGGACAGAGAGGGAGGGAGACACAGGAAGACGGACAGAGGGAGGAGGCTGACACACAGAGGGAGGGAGAGGGGGACAGAGAGGGAGGGAGAGGGGGACAGAGAGGGAGGGAGACACAGGAAGACGGACAGAGGGAGGAGGCTGACACACAGAGGGAGGGAGAGGGGGACAGAGAGGGAGGGAGAGGGGGACAGAGAGGGAGGGAGAGGGGGACAGAGAAGGAGGGAGACACAGGGAGAGTAAATCAGTCCTTTGGTGTGTGGGAATGTCTGCTCGTCAGCAGGTGGACTGCGTGCATGTAGACAAGGGTGGCCAGTGCCAGAACCCCCCCTCTTCATCATGGCAAAACGCAGGGCCATGTCACAACCTGTACACGAGCACAAGGACAGCTACCTGCATCATATAAGTGTGTGGATCCACTCCATGTGCACATGTACAGTGCTACAAGGAAGGCGCAAATGCATGGCTCGCCACACCTGCACACTCCACTGCTGACTGCAGTCACACTTGACGCAGCAAGTAAGACTGTGCCACACATAGTTAAAGGGGCCAAATTGGTGCCCAAGGGACACACCCATGCACAAGTGCACTGTGAGTGGAATGCAAGACAGATCCTAATTCCAAGAGGAAATGTGCCAACTTTGAAACGGATGAAACATGGATGTTGCATGGACCAAAATTAACATTGTCTCTCTCACACACAGGTCAACGTCGTGCTGCACCCCCCAACACTGGGGGGGAACACTCACAGGACCCGGATCTGCAGGAGACCGATCCCACCGGCAGCGACCACTCTCACCACTCTGCGGACGACCCCGACCGACCTGGCCCCTCTGGAGTCCAACCACCTGCAGCACCTGCGTCAGGTACAACCGTGCCAACCACCACCCCCACTCCTGCCACATCCCAGGAGACACCCAGGATCCCTGCCCCAACACCACAATGCAGCCAGGCTCGCCAGGAGGGACACGGTGTCCCGGGCACCCAGGAGGAGGCAGGCGACAATGCCAATGCCACCCCTCAGGGGTCCCGGAGACCCGATGTGCCCACAAGTGCAGGCCAGACACAAGTGGGCAGGGGTGGTGGGAGTGGAGGACGGCGGAGGCGCGAGCCTGACCAGTTGGCTGGGGATCCGGTATTTTCCCATGTCCGTAACATCCTGGACTCATACCGGCAGGACACCACGGGCATGGCCCAGGTTGTGTCCGTCCTCGAGGGGATCAAGGTCCAGCAGGCCCAGCAACATGCAGAGCTAATAGCCTGTCTACTGGTACACCAACGGAGGATGGAGGACAGACAGGCTGAGCAAGTGACGGCGTTCCAGGGGATTCACGCTACACTCCGTCGGATGGCCGACACCATGGCCGACCCTCCCTGTGCCAGAAGGCGGAGAACATCACCACCCACAGGGAGAGATCAGGAGGAGGAGGAGGAAACATCCGACGGAGCATCCCAGACGTCGTAACGGCCTGCTGCTGAGGTTCCCCGCAGGAAGCCGGGTCGTCCACGGAAAGGACCGTGAGGGTGGCTGCTACATCACCATCTCCCAGGACACCTGGCCTGGCACCTGGCCCACTGGAGCAACAGCATCACAGCATCAAGAGACATTCTCTGCCACATGGCCCTGCTGGTCACTGGCTGACCAATGTTGACAAAGACTGTGGCATGGACTCTGAGGATTTCCAATGGCAAGGACACCAACTCCCCTACTGAACTTTGGATTCCCTAATCCCGGAAAGCCCCTCACTTTGTCCCCCCCCCCCAATAATAAATCACACTATTAAGAGTAGATGCCTGCTGGTAGCATTATTACCTAACATGTGTCTTGTACAGTCTAAACATGCCTGAGTCATCTGTTCTCTTCAACCATCCACACCCTGGGGCCTGAGTCTGGCACAGGACACATGGGTCACAGTTTATTAGGCAAGACAGACATGGAGCACCATACACACCCGTGATGGGCAGAACCAGCTGAGGGGGTGGCCGAACAACCGTGCTGACAGACACATTGAGTACAGCAACAGTCATGCGCAGAGGTCAGGGATCCTGGCCAGTGTCCTGGGGGGCACCCAGGTATGTGTAGACATGTGGCAGAACCATGTCCTGCAAGCTTGAGTCCGGTGGATGCAGAGAATGGGGTCATGGACAACGTTGGATGCATGGGGATGGCACATGTCACAATACCCACACAGTCATGGACATCATGCCCAATACACAGTCTCAGCACACACACACAGCTTGCATCTTGCCACTCGACACATTGACACATAGCCACAATCAGGGAATACCATGCCAGACATGCAGGATGCACCGTGCCAACACACCAGCATTGACTGAGAAGAGGCACCTTGGAGGCATAGGGACACCTTTATTAGTCATGTTTTTGGGATTGCAGAGGCAACTTGAAGTACACATGAACACATCATGTGGAGTAACATGTGGGTCCAACACTGGCACCCCCCTTCTGCAGCATAAATGCGTGATAGCCATGGAACTGGCACACAAGTGTCGGCTAACAGCTAAATACCCACAGCTGCACACGGAGAGCCTGACATACACCATAGATCCGCTGATGTGGAAGTCCCACGCCATGTCAAGACAATGTTAACCGTATGTGTCCGAGGGCAGTGTCACACACATTGATGCCATCATCACAATCCACTATCCCATCACTGATGACTGACAACCAGGCAGCCCATCTATTCAGGTGTACCCAGCTGCATGTCGTGTCCCATGGGGATGCCACATGTCTGCAGAGGAACCAAACCCCGACCGGGGCAGTGTGCACACATCGTGAACAACTGCCACACCCAATACACCCCAGATGCATCCCTTACCCCATGGAGACTTCCAAACGTGTCCGTGCCTGTAACGCTGAGTCAGCCCACGATCTCATGTCCATGAGGAATAGCAGTGCCACAACAATGCAACCAGCAAACGGCATGCGCAGGTACCTGGGGAAGAGAGACACACAAGAAGTCAGCCACAAAAAGCACAGCCACTTGCATGTGCATTTACTCGACACATGTATGGATGACAACATGCTAGGTCACAATTATGACTGGGGAAATACTACCATCACTGCCACCATCACTCCAGTGACACACCCACACACACCTCTGACCCACGTGCCATACATGCAGGTGGAGACACACATCACAACGCATGCCACACGGGGACCAATGCGTGCACACTCAGACACTGGTACTCACCACTAAGCAAAGAAGTCGCGTATGAGCCGAGTCCGGATGTCCTCTTGCGGCTCCACATCCTCCACATCACTAGCCCCATTGCCAAGCCCTTCGTCCTCCACGGGTGGATGGTCCTCGTCATGTTGATTCAGGATGAGTGGCACAGCTCTTTCAACTGCCATGTTGTGCAGCATGCAGCAGACCATGAAGATCTTGCAGACCTTCGCCGGGGCATAAGGGAGTGCACTGCCGGTCTTGTGGAGGCACCGGAATCGGCTCTTCAGCATGCCAAACGTCCTCTCTATCACTCGCCTTGTCCGGCCATGGGCGGTGTTATAGCGGAGCTGGGCCGGCGTGATGGGGTTGCGGAGAGGTGTCAGCAGCCAAGGCATGTTGGGATAGCCAGCGTCCCCTACATGGGAAGCACATGGACATCGTTAGAACTGGTGAAGCGGTCGTGCTGGTCGGCTATACAGAATACAGGACAGACAGACTGTACCCACCAACAACACATGCCCGTTCGTTGCGCAGCTGCATCATCATATCAGGCATCCCGCTACGCCTCATGATGTAGGCATCGTGTGCTGATCCTGGGAAACGAGCACAGACATGTGAAATCACCATATTGGACAGACACACCACAAGGGCATTGATGGAGTGGTAGTGCTTCCGATTGCGGTACGCCACCTCCCGTGCGTGTGGTGGTACCAAACCTACATGTGTCCCATCTATGGACCCAATGACATGGGGCATCCCTCCCAGGGCATAGAATCCACGCTTGACCTCAGTCATCTGTTCAGGGGTTGGGAACTTGATGAAGTCATCCAGGTGAATCAACATGGCCTCCAAGAAATCATGCAGCACACCGCTGAACATGCTCTGGGACATGCCACCAACATGAGCTATGGTATTTTGGAAGGTACCCGTGGCAAGAAAATGTAGGGCAACCATTACCTTCAGCTGGGGTGTCAGTGCCGTAGGATACCTGTGCTGCGGTTGCAGGTGTGGTGCCAGTCTCGCCGTCAGCTCCAGGATCAACGGTTGGGTGAAGCGGTAGAGCCGGATCCTGTCATTCTCCTGCATGGCAGCCAAGTCTGGAATTCTTCGGGCAAGAGGCGGCGCTCTGCAGTAATTTGGAAGTGACAAGGAAGAGTGAGTGCACTACGACAACAACTCATGTCTACTGAGCACATGTAAATCTGGCAATACACACATGCTACATAGGGAGTGAGGTATGTGCTACATGCCCAGGACACGTATGGATGCAAGGTGACACTCCTTCCAAGACCCAGCTACACACGGAGATAGAGAACCTCCCCATGCCACGCCATGGGAATAGCTGTGTCCCAGTGCAAGTGAACAGCCCGACGGAAGACAGGAGTGACATACACCCACACATCAGCAGAAGTGGGATGCCGATTGCAGAGACTGGTTGCGGAACACCGGAGCCACAGGTTTCATGACATTACACTAGGCCTGCCCACACACCTTGCCATGAAGGTGCACATGTCATGACTCACCACACATTCCTTGTGAGGATGCTGACATGGCCTTGTCACGCTACTCCGTGTCCCATGCATACATGTGCACCTCACATCCGATAACACATGTGGCATGGTGTGCGGGACAGTGTGCAATGACAATCTACACACAGACACATGTTGGTTGCTGCAACGGCTGCAGCTTTTGAGGGTGCTACAACATCAACCTGATGGAAATCCCGGACACATGAATGACATAGTCACATTGTGCACTGTGGGTAGTGACAAGTCATGTGTCATGACCCCTGTACCGGGC
Source organism: Triturus cristatus (assembly GCF_964204655.1). NCBI lineage: Eukaryota > Metazoa > Chordata > Amphibia > Caudata > Salamandridae > Triturus > Triturus cristatus. The sequence continues at coordinate 421,262,152 of NC_140592.1, read as the reverse complement.
ATCATGGGACACTTCCGTGTGTTGGTGTCCGTGCCATGCCAGTGACGCTCACCCCAAGTGCGCAGTCCGACATGCACACATGTCAAAGGAGTCAAGGGCATGCCTGGCACACATTGCACCGTCACACAGTACACCTATACACATCTCATCATACATCTGGTGCCTTCTCCACTCAGGAGGCATGTTCCACATCACAGCCTGTCACACCTGTGCCCCACACATGTAGTAATGCACAGACGATGCCTTGATGTCCATTCCTGGACAAGTATGTCCATCCATGGACAAGTATGTCCATCCATGGACAAGTATGTCCGCCCTATTCCTACCTGTGTGTCGCCTATCACCACTGCGATGTGTAAAAACCGCCGTACTGCTGCTAAGAGGGCCTGTGTATGTTCCCAAATCACTGTGGGAGTGCTGCCGTATGTGTACCCATCGTGATGGCGAGCGTACAGGCATTTGTACGGCCCGTACCACTACGAGTACGCATACGCGTGCTGACCCATAGTGATAGTGAGCGTAGATGCGTGTGTACGGTCCGTACCACTACGGGTACGCATACGCGTGCAGACCCATAGTGATAGTGAGCGTAGATGCGTGTGTACGGTCCGTACCACTACGGGTACGCATACGCGTGCAGACCCATAGTGATAGTGAGCGTAGATGCGTGTGTACGGTCCGTACCACTACGGGTACGCATACGCGTGCAAACCCATAGTGATAGGGCCGTACACACGCATCTACGCTCACTATCACTATGGGTCTGCACGCGTATGCGTACCCGTAGTGGTACGGACCGTACACACGCATCTACGCTCACTATCACTATGGGTCTGCACGCGTATGCGTACCCGTAGTGGTACGGACCGTAGACACGCATCTACGCTCACTATCACTATGGGTCTGCACGCGTATGCGTACCCGTAGTGGTACGGACCGTACACACGTATCTACGCTCACTATCACTATGGGTCTGCACGCGTATGCGTACCCGTAGTGGTACAGACCGTACACACGCATCTACGCTCACTATCACTATGGGTCTGCACGCGTATGCGTACCCGTAGTGGTACGGACCGTACACACGCATCTACGCTCACTATCACTATGGGTCTGCACGCGTATGCGTACTCGTAGTGATAGTGAGCGTACATGCGAGTGTACGGCCCGTACCACTACTTGTACGCATACGCGTGCAGACCCATTGTGATAGTGAACGTAGGCATGCATGTACGGGCCGTTGCCATGCATTTGGGGTGCCCTAGGGCCCTGAAACGCACCGTACCTGTGTGTGATGCTCCAAATTACATAGGGGACAAGTATTAAGGCCTACATGCATGCTGGTTGTCATGGAGACCAAGTTCAAATTTCGAAATTGTTCTGGAAGGTGCACAGCAGAAGTCAGTTGGAATTACTCTACTTTGTTGCAATGTGTTTGTGGGGCTGACATCATGCAGGAGAATGAAACCGATAGAGAACCCACAGACTGCTAGGTTTGAAGGGATTGGTGGAAACATAGGATGCAAATGTGAGTGACCAATCACTCTGTACTCCTGTGCATGAGACTGGGCAGAAGGGCACATATAAGGCAGCCAGGTCCCATGAGGGAGTACTTGCCTGCACATCTTTGCATTCGTCGACCCAGCTGCTGCTACTGATTCCCTGGAACCATGTCAAGGGCTGTGGAGAGGACACAGCCATTCACCCTGGAGGAGAACATGGCTCTGCTGGATGTGATCCTCCCACAGTACTCCATGCTGTATGGGCGACCAGGGTATCAGGTGAGTGCATAGGCCACTGCCACAGACTGTCCCTATGTTGTTACTGTGACTTCTGCCATTGTGTCCAGGTGTAACACACATGCCATGTACTGTCGGGGGGGTCCCAGGGGGGGGTGCCTGATGTCTCCCAGCAGTGCCCTGAGACAGGAGGGGTGGGGGCCTATCACTCACAGCAGTGCCCTGAGACAGGAGGGGTGGGTGTGGAGTCCTCCCAGCAGTGCCCTGAGCCAGGAGGGGTGTGTGCAGAGTCCTCCCAGCAGTGCCCTAGGACAGGAGGGGTGGGTGTGGAGTCCTCCCAGCAGTGCCCTGAGCCAGGAGGGGTGTGTGCAGAGTCCTCCCAGCAGTGCCCTGAAACAGGAGGGGTGGGTGTGGAGTCCTCCCAGCAGTGCCCTGAGCCAGGAGGGGTGTGTGCAGAGTCCTCACAGCAGTGCCCTGAGACAGGAGGGGTGGGTGTGGAGTCCTCCCAGCAGTGCCCTGAGCCAGGAGGGGTGTGTGCAGAGTCCTCCCAGCAGTGCCCTGAGACAGGAGGGGTGGGGGCCTATCACTCACAGCAGTGCCCTGAGCCAGGAGGGGTGTGTGCAGAGTCCTCCCAGCAGTGCCCTGAGACAGGAGGGGTGGGTGTGGAGTCCTCCCAGCAGTGCCCTGAGCCAGGAGGGGTGTGTGCAGAGTCCTCCCAGCAGTGCCCTGAGACAGGAGGGGTGGGGGCCTATCACTCACAGCAGTGCCCTGAGCCAGGAGGGGTGTGTGCAGAGTCCTCCCAGCAGTGCCCTGAGACAGGACGGGTGGGGGCCTATCACTCACAGCAGTGCCCTGAGCCAGGAGGGGTGTGTGCAGAGTCCTCCCAGCAGTGCCCTGAGACAGGAGGGGTGGGGGCCTATCACTCACAGCAGTGCCCTGAGACAGGAGGGGTGGGTGTGATGCACAGTGTGAGCCTTGATCATTGATTGTGACATTGCCATCATTCCACCTGTATACCCACTGTGGCACGTACTGCTTTTTCCCTCACCAGGGGATGATGTCCCTATGACAAAGGTGCAATGCGTTGGCTGCATGACATGCCTTGTTGTAACCAGCTAATTTGTACCCATATGTCTCTCTGTGACATGTGGCTGGTGTATTGATGTGGTGTCACTTGTTCCTCCTCACAGGTAGGCGCCACTGCCAAGGAGCAGATCTGGCTGACCGCCGTCAGTGCCGTGAGGGGTGTGGATGGTCGGAGGCAGAGCCTGCCCCAGGTGAGGAAACGCTGGCAGGATATCCGGTGCTGGACGCGGAGGATTGCACGGCTCCTGCTGGGGGACTCACCTGAGAGCCACAAGAACCGCGGCCGCCGCCGTCTGAGCCACCTCCACAGGCGTGTGCTGCCGGTGGTCTTTCCAGACCTGGAGAGGCGCTTACAGGCGATGCAGCAGCCGGAAGGGGGTAGGTACATGTGTGTTTGTTGTGTGTCACCGGCATTTGTAAGGGCACAGTAGCATGAATTCACTGGCAGGGTTTAAAGGTGCTGTGCAGATCCTGTTTGCCCCAGTATAGCGCTGCGCCCCTGCCACCCTTCCCCTCCTTGCAATGTGTTCCCTGGTCTGTGTGTAGTCACTCCTTCACAAGGTAATGTAGGCTGGCACTTTGTCCACGAGAACAATGACTGTAGCATCATGTGTGGGGGTGGTGTGTAACAGGTTGTGGGACCTTGCCTGTGCACTGTCAAGTTCACTGCATGTGGGTTCCATGTCAGTTGGCACTGATGTTGACTCCAGACATGGGAGTTGGTCTCTCATGTGTCATGCCTTACAGCGCGCATGTCCTATGTAGTGGCCTGTGACATGATGTGCATGAGTGTGCGATACACATAGTGCAGGGATGGTGACGTGTGTTGCAGTCATTACCATTCAGTAGCATGTAACTGCGTGCCCACTACTGTCCCCTGGGGCACCTTTTCCTCAGTGGTGTATGTGTCATCATAAACGTGGACAATCTCAGTGTCTACAGCGTAGGTTGTGCTCTGTGCCATTGTCCCCTGTCACCATGTATATAGACGTGCTATTTTGTACAGGTGTCCACTGTGCAGCCTGACCTGATTGTCCTTCTTCATACTCACAGTTGCCAGTGCCTGTGTGTCTTGTTATACTCATCTGAGGATGAGCACTGGTACCTCATTATTTGTACAGGCGCACCTTGGCTGTTTGGCGTCCAATCTTGCTTTTTGCCTGCCCCTGTGTGTATCACCCAGACTATGAGATGTTGGTGCCACCTGTGTCTCAACAATTTGCCTCGTGTAGGGTCTTGTTGGGGCGGGCAATGCCTATGTGTCAAATCCTGATTTCTACTTGCTGGGTCTGGGCAGTGTGTGATGTGTCTGGACACACACGCAATGTGCAGTGACCGAGTCATGTTGGGCATGTTTTCAGCATTACCTATGCAGCATGTGTCTCAAGTTCATGGATATGGTCCCTGGTCATCGGTATTTTCGCCAACGCTGTGTGGTGCAGATGCAGTGCTGGATTGTCCCCAGGGCCTGGGTGCTATGTCAGACTCCGTTTCCTGTGTTTAGCTATTGTCTCATGCTCTCCATGGTATTTCAGTGGCATGGTGGCTCAACCAACTGTGTGTTTCATGCCCTACATCGGTACCTTGTTTAGTAGATGTTAGGGATCTTCCTTTTCAGGCTATGCAGTGTAACCTATGTCGATTGGACTCATGTGACTGATGTGTACAGCTGTCTGATTAATTTCTGTCTCTCCACCCTGCCCACAGCATCGTCGGGGGACACAGAGGGAGACATGGACACAGGCAAGGCGGAGGGACCGAGCACCAGTGCCAGCCGTGACATCGGGGCTGGCACATCGAGTGGGACAGAGGTGGAGGATAGTGCGGCCGAGGACCTGTCGACTGGCACGTCAGAATACGAAGCTGACAGGTCCGAGGAGGATGTCTCCGAGTGGGCGGTGGCTGCACCAGCAGCTGACAGTGGAACAACACCTCGCACCGCCCCCTCAGTTTCCACCAGCCGCCTCCCACTTGCTCGTGTCCCTTCCCAGCGTGCCCGGTCACACCATGTCTCCTTCCTGCCAGGCACCGCACCCCCTGCCCCTGTCTCCACTGCTGCCGCCAATGCAGAGTCTGTGGACATCCAGCGGCAACTGCAGGTTGGTCAGGCTGCGATCCTTAATGTCCTACATGCCCACGGCAAAACCCTCACCAACATCGAGGCTTTCTTGGAGGGCATTCATTCATCGCAGGCTGACCAACGCAACTTGCTGAGGTCCATAGACTCCACACTGACTGCAGCAGTGGGTCTCCTGCAGCGCGACCTCCCCCCACCTACCCCTGCCCCATCCACACTTCCCACTCCCATGCCTGTCCCACATACACCCAGACGTCGGCATGCACCCACATCAACGGACACGGGCACCACACCAGCAGGGAAGGTCCACCGCACTCCTCCTGACACGCACACACAGGGTGAGGTAGGCACACCCACTGGGTCGGGGGGCAAACGTGTGACACGCAGCCATAGTGGGAGTCCGCATTCCACCCAGTCCACTCCCTCCAAATCCCCTCCCCTCAGCTCTCCTGGCCACATCTCCCCCAAGGACTCCTTCATGGCCGCTCTGTCCCTGAGCCCCACAGTTACACCACCACGCAAGCGGTCAAGGAGGTCCCCGGTCAGGGTGGTTGAGTCTCCCCCCCTGTCTCCACCCTCCCCCGGTGGCGCTGCGACCCATCCCTCTGACCCCCCCCTCCTTGGGGCCTGAGGTCCCTTCGGGTGCAGGGGACTCCCTGGAGGACCTTGCAAAGGTGTGTAGTGCCATCCTGGCCTCCGCCTTTGGCACTGACCCACCCCCTGTGGTGGAGTCCTCCATCCCTGCACCCACAACGCCGCCCCTTTGCCCTGATGTCCCTGCGGTGCCTGTTGCTTCACCCCCCCCTGATGCCCTCACCAGTGTGGAAGACGATGCCATTTGACTGTGCAGGCAAGGTAGGGGACACGCATCCCACTGTGTCCCCCATCCAGCTGAGAATCATTGACTGCCCTATGGGCTTTGTGAAGATTGAACTGCCTGCGATCCACGGACATTGTGCTCATGCTGAATAAAGCTTAATTTTGTTTTCATTATCACACTACTGCTATGCTGGTATTGGTGTTGGTGGGGCTGCTACATGGTTTTGGGTGGTGTGTAAGGGTTTGGGTGTGTGGGATATGTAGTAGTGTACTGCTCATTGGTGGGACCCTGGGATCTGTGTGCCATCACAAGGTGTTGGCTAACTTTCTTTGTTCATGTAAGCAGTTACTGCATGGTGCACTTGTCCCAGGGTGTATTCCTTCCTCTGTGTACCCAGCTTTCTTCCCTGCAGGGTGTTCCCAATGTTTAGCGCAGAGCTGTGTCTACATGAGCTGTGTGTGTGACGGAGCCCTTCTACTTTGGCCATGCATGCAGGGCCATGTCTCCACCTGCAACAATCGTGGCATCCTTGGTGATCACTGTACTTGTGTGTGGAGTCTGTTGACATGAGTTCATGGGGACATGTTCCCTTGTAGCCAGTATGCATGTGGATAATTCTGGCCTCACACACATGTGTTACACCCCTCCTGTCTCAGGGCACTGCTGTTAGTGATAGACACCCACCCCTCCTGTCTCAGGGCACTGCTGGGAGGACTCTGCACACACCCCTCCTGTCTCAGGGCACTGCTGGGAGGACTCCACACCCACCCCTCCTGTCTCAGGGCACTGCTGGGAGGACTCCACACCCACCCCTCCTGTCTCAGGGCACTGCTGGGAGTGATAGGCACCCACCCCTCCTGTCTCAGGGCACTGCTGGAGGACTCTGCACACACCCCTCCTGTCTCAGGGCACTGCTGGGAGGACTCCACACCCACCCCTCCTGTCTCAGGGCACTGCTGGGAGGACTCTGCACACACCCCTCCTGTCTCAGGGCACTGCTGGGAGGACTCCACACCCACCCCTCCTGTCTCAGGGCACTGCTGGGAGGACTCCACACCCACCCCTCCTGTCTCAGGGCACTGCTGGGAGGACTCTGCACACACCCCTCCTGTCTCAGGGCACTGCTGGGAGGACTCCACACCCACCCCTCCTGTCTCAGGGCACTGCTGGGAGGACTCTGCACACACCCCTCCTGTCTCAGGGCACTGCTGGGAGTGATAGGCACCCACCCCTCCTGTCTCAGGGCACTGCTGGGAGGACTCTGCACACACCCCTCCTGTCTCAGGGCACTGCTGGGAGGACTCCACACCCACCCCTCCTGTCTCAGGGCACTGCTGGGAGGACTCTGCACACACCCCTCCTGTCTCAGGGCACTGCTGGGAGGACTCCACACCCACCCCTCCTGTCTCAGGGCACTGCTGGGAGGACTCCACACCCACCCCTCCTGTCTCAGGGCACTGCTGGGAGGACTCTGCACACACCCCTCCTGTCTCAGGGCACTGCTGGGAGGACTCCACACCCACCCCTCCTGTCTCAGGGCACTGCTGGGTGGACTCTGCACACACACCTCCGATTTCAGGATATGTACGCTTGGAACATACACGGTGGGGGTACGCTCAATGCATTCGAGGTGAGGGTACAAGTCTACTTACACTGGTGTGGTGGGGGTACGCTCCATGCATACGCGGGTGAGGGTACGGGTCGTACTTACACTGTTGGGCTGGGGGGTACGCTCCTTGCATACGCGGGTGGGGGTACGGGTCGTACTTACACTGTTGGGGTGGGGGTACGGTCCGTGAGTCCGCGGGTGGGGGTAGGAGTCGTACTTACACTGGTGGGGGTGGGGGTACGGTCCGTACGTCCGCGGGTGAGGGTTCGAGTCGTACTTACACTGTTGGCATGGAGGGTACGCTCCATGCATACGCGGGTGAGGGTTAGAGTCGTACTTACACTGTTGGCATGGGGGGTACGCTCCATGCATACGCGGGTGGGGGTACGGGTTGTACTTACACTGTTGGGCTGGGGGTACGCTCCATGCATACGCGGGTGGGGGTACGGGTCGTACTTACACTGTTGGGGTGGGGGGTACGCTCCTTGCATATGCGGGTGAGGGTACGGGTCGTACTTACACTGTTGGGGTGGGGGGTACGCTCCATGCATACGCGGGTGAGGGTACGGGTCATACTTACACTGTTGGGGTGGGGGTACGCTCCATGCATACGCGGGTGGGGGTACGGGTCGTACTTTCACTGTTGGGGTGGGGGGTGCGCTCCTTGCATACGGGGTGGGGGTAGGGTCCGTACATATCCGTCCCCACGCTATGTGATGTTTGTGCGGCCCGTACCCAGGCCTTTGCCACGTGGGTGCGATCCGTCCCGCCATTGTTGGGGTGACGTGTGTGGGCGTGGTCCGACTCGTACCCACGCTCTTCAGGCGTGGGTACGGGACGTACCTGTCTGGTTGTGTTGCCGGTTCGCGTGGTGACGGACTTCCGTTGTGGCGGTCGCTGGCTTATCAGGACATGCCCCCACCCCCTCGTGGTGAGGGTGACCAGGGCATGGGAGTCAGGTATGTCCAGGCCATGTGTGGTGTGTGACTTATGTGGTTGTTTTGTGGCCTGCCCTGGTCCTGCCACCCCCACCCCACCCCACTTTCCCCCCTCCCTTAGTTATTCTGACCTTCTGCGGCGTCTGCGTCGTAACCTGTGGAGGAGGTGGACTGCTATGAGGGCAGGGATGACTCGTAGGTTCGGGTCCATGTCTGTCCGTCGCGTACTGGTACTCCTTGATCGCGTCGTCCTGTCGCGTACGGGTCCTCCTTGATCGGGTCGTCCTGTCGCGTACGGGTCCTCCTTGGTGGCGTCGTCCTGTGTGTCCGTCACGTACTGGTCCTCCTTGTTCGCGTCGTCGTCTGTCCGTCGCGTACTGGTGGTCCTTGTTCGCGTCGTCCTGATTTCCCGGCAGTTTTTGGCTGCCGCAAAATATTCACCGTGCGGGGTGACGTTGGTGCGAATCGTGATTCCTGGGTCGTGAATGGCTGGCTGCGAGCGTCCCGACGTCAGGTCGGCGCTTTCCCGGATCGCATTGGTAGGGGTTTATTTGTTCGGTCGGGCTTTTTTACGATTCGTACGGTAATGGTGTACCCGTGCAAATCGTAATTCCTTGTTTGTAAAAATTGACGACCGGGTACGCGTCGGGCGGAGATTGTGCTCCGTCCGACGGTTCGTACCCGGTTTTTGCCGGATCGTGATCGGCACCACAGTGTTGTGTCGATTTGCAAGACACGCCCCTTTCAAGTGTTGATGGGGAACTATGGGTTGATGGGTCCTGTTTGAAGTTACCAGATGGTACAACGTCAGCTGCATATGCAATTACAACACTTCAGACAGTAGTTGAGACAGCTCGTATTCCACAGAAGTCAGCTCAGGCAGCTGAGCTAACAGCTTTGACTCGAGAGTGTGAACATAGTACTGACTTATCTGTGAACATTTATACAGATAGCTGCTATGCTTTCGGAGTGGCTCATGATTTTGGGCTACTCTGGAAGGAGAGGGGCTTTCTTACATCCCACGGGATGCAAATAATGCATGGAGAATTAGTACATAATCTCTGGACTGCTTTACAATACCCGAAGAGAATAACAATTGTTAAATGTAGCGCACATAAGAAAGTAATTGATAAGATAGGACAAGGCAATGCTTTTGCAGACCAAACAGCCCGTGAAACTGCCATGCAGCGAAGCACCACGTCTATGTACGTAGTGAAGTCACAGGCTGAACGCTGGCATGATACCAGACAGGAAGTGCTAGATATGCAGAGATCTGCTTCTGTAGAAGAAATTGAGCAATGATCTAAGGAGGGAACATTGGACGATGAGGGCTGTTGGAGGAATAAAGAGATGAGCAAGTGGAGATTGCCTACAGCCTATTTACAACCTATGATTCATATGGCACATGGGCCAGCACATGTTGGAGCCTCCTCGATAACGAAATTGCTCACGCAAGTTTGGGAGCATCCAGAAATTGCCGGCACAGCTAAAAAGATGGTGCAGTCTTGTCTGATTTGTCTTCAGCATAATCCTGGTAAAGGGACACAAACTCCTCCAGAAGGGTTTGCTATGCCAACTACACCTTTTGAAGTTTTGCAAATGGATTACATCCAGCTTGAGCGCTGTAATATCTTAAAGTATGTTTTGGTAGTGGTATGTGCCTTCAGTAAATGGGTAGAGGCATACCCTATGAAGGACAATACAGCTCTCACTACAACAAAGGTACTTTTGAAGGAATGCTTCCCTAGATTTGGTGTTTGTAAACTTTTATGGAGTGATAACGGACCCCATTTTATTGGGCAAGTTGTCGAATATGTCCTGAAGGGATTAGGGATAAAGCAGACATTTCATGCTGCTTTCTATCCCCAATCAGCAGGGCTAGTGGAAAGGTATAACGCCACACTTAAATTGAAACTTGCGAAAATACTGGCTTCTACATCCTTGAATTGGCCAGACGCATTACCTTTGGCACGGTTGTCAATTAGATCAGTGCCACATTCGCGATCTGGTCTTACACCATATGAGGTGGTGTTTGGAAGGCCTATGAACATGTGGGGAATTCCTAAACCACGTCCCATACATGATGTACCATGTGTGTTGATGAGTGACTACCTATCACAATTGACTGACAGTTTGATTTCTATTCATCAACAGGTTCGAGAAGCTCTTCCTGATAGGTCTGCAGGTGAAGGCCATGGACTTCGACCTGGAGACCAGGTGATGATCCGATCATTCCAGAGGTCGAGCAGCTTGGAACCGAGGTGGCGCGGCCCGGAGCAGGTGCTCCTTTCAACGAGAACTGCGGTCCGAGTGACGAACAGGAGGAACTGGGTGCACTCCACTGTAGGAGAGTAGGGTCTGCTATCCTATGGTCACCCCAAATTTTTGCTTTTTGCTTCACTGGTTTTTGACATATTGAGGCTGTGGGCCTGCCAATCAGACCCCCAGCCTGCTGTTCTCTCTACTAAATTAAAACTATGCACCCTAGGTGCATAACCAATTGGAAGTGGATCACCCTGTCAGCCCCTGTACCAGTGTACACTAGGTACCCAGGGCATTGGTGTACCCAAGGCCTGCCAGGGGCTGAAGCATGTATTATGCCACCCCAGGCTTGGCCTAACAATCTGACACAACTGGCTGATCACTCAGCTGGGGTAAGTTGGTGTAATCACCTCTTACTTAGGTGTAGTATACCTATACCTAACCTTAAATGGGACACCTGGTAACCTATAAGTCACTCCTATGGCAGGCCTTAACAATCCTGAAGGCAGAGTGCTTGGTTCCATGTGAGATGGTGCTCTGGCATGAGCTGAGCCTGTCTGCAGTGGTCGGAACAACTTCCTTCTACTGTTTCCAGATATCGTCACACCATATACTCTTAAGTGCATTATGAACCTCGCGGTTAAATGCTAACTTTGGTTTGGCTTTATCAAAACATGTCGAGTAAGGTGTCATACGAATCGGAATACTAACCCCTCGCCAATTCTGGCGACGGGGTTAGCATTCCACCCTTATAGAGGGACACGACATGTACAGTACCTGAAACCCGGGTAAAATCAGACATAGCCTCAGCTCCACAAAATGGATGCTGCCACCACAGACACAAGTCTGCCCTCCTGCTGCTGGGAGTCCTTCCAGCTTGGGAGGTGTGGACAAAGGGTTTCCTGCCAGGGGAGGTGCATGCACCACCCCAGACAGGATTTTGTGTATTGGTCAGGTAGGGCTTGAAAAGAAACCAGACATGCCTGTGGCTCACAAGGAGCCTCGGTGCATATGCCAGTTCAAACCGGTCCTGGGGCATACCAGTCCCGGGCCTGGGGCGAGCTGGACAAAGGATTGGGGGTGTAACCACGCCCCTTCCTGGTCCCACCCATAGGGAGGGACCTAGCAGGTAGTCCGGCCCCTAGAATCCGCTTAAAGGTAGGAGCTGTGTCCTAAGACTTCAGACATCCTGGAATCAACTTGAAACTAAGAAGAAGACGGGAACTTCGACATTCTGCTGCACAGAAGACTGAAGGAAATCTCCCCTGTGGTCAGGGAGTGACCACCGTGCTAACGCAAGCACCATCCAGCGAGTCAACGTCTGCTTTGCCGCCGCCTCCCGCCAGAGCCCGAGCCCAGAGACTGACAAGACCTAGACCTCCAGACCTCTCACCGCCCGATCCACAGTCCCTGAAAAGAGGAGACCCGTGGAGGCACCGAGACACGTGGAGCCAGCCATCTTGAAACGACCACGACAAGCTGACAAGTGCAACAACCGAGGCTCCCTCCAAGTTGTGCTTTGGGATCTGAGAAGCCCAACACCCGAGCAGCATCTGCACCAAAGGTGAGCCCTCCAGCATCTCCACGATCTGCGTGGGGCCCTTCTGCATTTTGCCACTCGACGCGCCTAACCGGTTGCTGGCCCGCTGACTAGTAGCCATCTTGGCGACGAACTTCATGAAATACACCACTGGTCTGGTTGCTCCAGACTGGCCCTTGCTCCCCTCCAAAGGAGCAGTCCCTCTGACCTTGCTGGTCAGAGCCATCAGCTTATTTCATTTCCTACAACAATTGCTGTTGCCAAGGCTTGTTTGCTTCGATCAAGTCGCCGACACCGCCGACAGCGAGAGCCTGCGTGGGACAGCTCGTGAACCGACTCCTGGATGTCGTTGACCTCCAGGGACCACGTGGCTGCAGAGACAAGCTACACCTTCCTTCCTGTTTGCACCCGACATTGCCTGGTACCCACCTGGTGCCACGCTGGTCACTGGCTAGTGACTGTGAACACTGTCCCCTCTGCTTACAGGTCTTCAACATCTCCGATCCACTCTTGGATCCACTGCATCTCTCCCGGACCGACCGCCTGCAGCATCTTTGTCTTCAAGCTCCACGGAACAGATAGAAGAAACCCGACGCACTTCGAGGCCTATGCACCCGCTTCCTGTGGGTGAGGTAAAGCTGGCACTCCTGTGCCCAAGTGTAGTATTACATCTCTAGTGCCTGTGTTCCAAATCTTGAGTTCCTAGTCCATCCGGAAGATCCTCTTTGCAGTAACTTTGTACTTTTTACGCACCCATTGAAACCTATGGGAGCACGCGTGTGACTATTTGCTCTGCACACGCCACCCGTGGACCTCCTGGTCACTAACTGAAGTTAGCTCCTTGTAGGCCCAGCGATTCTAGAGGCCCTAGGCCTTTTCCCTTTTCTGTTCGTGGTACTTATACCACTATTTTAGTATATGGTTCGAGCGGCCACCAGGGCCTATCCATATAAAGTGCAACTTCTGTGTATTCTACTGTAATCTTGTTTGACGATTTGTGCTCCTGTGCTCATAAAGAGACTAGGGGTTACTTTGAGAAATAAATACATATATATTTTGAATATATATCTGTGTGGTGTCCTTTCATTGGTATAAAAGGGGGTTACATTTGGTAAAACAGCTGGCTTAACACGCTTCACGAGTTTAGCCTCAAAGACTGCTTAGCCTACGCTACCACTAGGGCAGCTAGTCCGAAAAGGTTGACTTACAACCACACCATAAGGGTTGCTTGGCATGGTACAAGGTGATCACTTTAACTAGTGAACATCATATACCAGGCCAACTTCTCACATTGGTGAGCAGCGGTTGGATTTGAGCTTGCTGTGTTTTACCATTGTAATCTCTTGGTTACCAATTGAAAGATCACATAGGTACCTGTAGGTACATATAAAACAAGATTAGATATACATAAGTTCTACTGAACTTAGTTGTTGTAGAGCAAAGGGAGTAGCACACCCTGACTACAACTACTAGATAGGTTTAGTAGGTAAACCCAAGTGTAGGTAGATTGCAACACATCCACCCACACTTAAGAGCAATGGCTGGGGCAGAGGGGTCCACTGTACCCATCTCTGTTGAGAGTGACCCCCAGAGGGCACCATCCAGCTTTGCTACCCTTAACCAGAATGAGCTCAGGCATTTGGCAACTCTTAGAGGCCTTAAACAGCCCAAGAACCCTACCTCTGCTGAGCTCAGAGAACTCTTGCAAAATGATGAGAATCAGAAAGAGCTCAAGAAAGCTTCCCAGTTAGCCCCCTTAGGGACAGGAACAGGAGGCCCCCCTTCTGAAGATGCTACAGAGGTACCCAGTTCCAATAGCCATCCCTTAGATGAGAATCATACTACAGGGGAGGAAAGTGGTGAGGATACAGAAAGTAGTGAGGATGAAGGGAGAACTAGCCCAGTGCCAAGTGTTATACTTGGCCCAGCTAAACTAAGGCTATTGGGGATTGACAGTGGGTTTACCCCATTGGATCTCCCCAGTGGACTTAACACAGGGCTTGGGAGGCGAAGGAATCGCTCAGGTGACTCCAATGCTTCCCATGGCTCTAGAGGCTCTCAAGGTCACTCCAGGAAAAGGATGACCACCCCTCAGAGGAGGGAACATGAGGCCAGAATGCAGGAAGCCCAGCTGAGGATCAGGAAGCAGGAGCTAGAAGTAGCCCTGATGGAAGAGAAACTGAACAAGGCTAGGCAACCTAGAGAGAGTGGGTCTATACCCACTGGTGGCAGCATGGTCCCTAAGGACAAAGATAGGGTCTTTGATAATAGGAACCTGTCTAAGGTTGTGCCCCCCTACAAAAGTGGGGATGACATCCACAAATGGATAACTGCTCTTGAGAGAGCCTGCAAAGTACTGCAGGTTCCTGAAGACCAGTGGGCAGCAATCCTCTGGCTCTCCTTTGAAGGAAGAGGCAGAGACAGACTCCTCACTGTTAGAGAAGAGGATGTCAGAAATTACAGAGTCCTGAAGAGTGTTCTGGTAGATGGGTTAGGCTTAACCACTGAACAGTACAGGTTAATGTTCAGAGACACCCAAAAGACACAGACTCAGGACTGGTCTGAATATGTTGAATGTGCCACTAAGGCTTTGGAGGGTTGGTTGCTGGGAAGTAAGGTATCTGATTTTACAGGATTGTATAATTTGATGATGAGAGAACAGATTTTAAATAACTGTCAAAACCAGCAACTGCATCAACACTTGGTTGACTCTGATCTGACCTCTCCCCAAGAATTGGGAAAGAAGGCAGACAAATGGGTCAGAACCAGGGTTAAGCAAAAGAACCAGAACCAGGGACAAGGGGGTGATCAGAAGAAAACAGACCAAAAGGGTGGAGATCAGAAACCTAAAGACCAGAAGTCTTCAACAGGGCCCCAAACTACTGCTAAGGAGGGTGGGTCCCAACAGTCCAAAAAGAAGAAAGAAGGTCAAAAGAAACCCTGGTGCAATCATTGCAAAAATACAACTCACTGGACTAGTGATTGCAAAAAGGGTGGAGCCCCCAACACTGTTGCCCCTAAGGCACCTGCTCCCAGTACTACTGTTAGCAGTGTTGGTCCCCAGACAAAGGGTGTAGTGGGAATCACTATGGGAACTGAAGGAGATTCTGACTTAGACAGAACCCTGACACAGGCAGTCTTGATCTGTGATGGGGACATTGATTTGTCCCTGACTGTGAGCCCCAGTAACCTGGGCAAGTACAGACAGACTCCTTTAATTAACGAAAAAGTGGCTCAAGCCTACAGGGACACATGTGCCAGTGTCACTATGGTGACACCAGGCTTTGTGGACCCTGGACAGTATATACCAGGTGAGAATTACCTGGTGACCAATGCCAGCAATGCCACTACTTCACATAGTGTGGCAGTTGTTAACTTCTCATGGGGAGGGGTAACTGGCCTCAAAAGGGTTGTGGTTAGTGCAGACCTCCCAGTAGAATGTTTGTTGGGCAATGACCTAGAGAGTTCTCTATGGTCAGAAGTGGAGTACAGGACTCATGCAGAGATGTTAGGTATATCATCACATGTCCTTGCTGTGACCAGGTCACAGGCCAAAAAGTGCCTCACTGAACCTCAGGTCTTGGATCCTGGAACAATGGACCAAGCACCTACCAAGAAGAAGAACAGGAGGGTCAAGGCTGTGCCTTCCCCCCTGCCTCAGAGTGATGATCAGCCTTCCCAAGAAGCTGATCTAGAGGACCCTGAAGGAACTGTCCCTGAAGAGCTTGAACCTGATCAGGTTGAGTTTCTGGGGACAGGATGGACCTTCAAGGGCTGACTTGAGGCAGGCTCAGTTATCCTGTCCCTCTCTTGAACCCCTCAGACAGCTGGCTGCTGCTGAGGCTGCTGGGAATGCTCAAGGTACCCATAAAGTGTATTGGGATGAAGGGCTCCTTTATTCAGAGGCTAGAGACCCCAAGCCTGGTGCTACCAGGAGGTTGGTTATACCTCTGCAATTTAGGGGCTTCCTTCTTACCTTGGCCCATGATATTCCTTTAGCAGGACACTTAGGCCAGAATAAGACTTGGGACAGGCTTGTCCCTCACTTTCACTTGCCTCATATGAATGAAGATGCAAAGGAGTTTTGTCGCTCCTGTGTGACCTGCCAAGCCAGTGGCAAATCAGGTGGCACAACAAAGGCCCCCCTAATACCACTACCTGTGGTGGGGGTCCCCTTTGAAAGAGTGGGAATAGACATAGTGGGTCCCATGGATCCTCCCACTGCATCTGGGCACAGATTTATACTGGTGGTAGTGGATCATGCCACCAGGTATCCAGAGGCAATTCCCCTTAGGACCACTACAGCTCCTGTTGTGGCCAGGGCCCTGCTGGGAGTATTCTCCAGAGTGGGGTTTCCTAAGGAGGTAGTATCTGACAGAGGTACCAACTTTATGTCAGGATACTTGACAGCTATGTGGAAGGAATGTGGTGTCAACTACAAGTTCCCCACTCCTTATCACCCACAATGCAATGGGCTTGTTGAGAGATTCAACAAGACCCTAAAGGGTATGATCAAAGGATTACCTGAAAAGCTCAGGCGAAGATGGGACATCCTTCTACCCTGCCTTCTGTTTGCTTACAGAGAGGTCCCACAAAAAGGAGTTGGCTACAGCCCCTTTGAATTGTTGTTTGGGCTCCCTGTAAGAGGCCCACTGTGTTTGGTGAAGGAAGGATGGGAGTTACCTCTCAAAAAGCCTAAGCAAGACATAGTGGACTATGTACTTGGTCTCCGCTCCAGGATGGCTGAGTATATGGAGAAGGCATCCAAAAACCTTGAGGCAAGCCAGGCCTTACAGAAAGCTTGGCATGACCAAAAGGCTGTCTTGGTTGAGTTTCAGCCAGGACAGAAGGTATGGGTGTTGGAGCCAGTGGCCCCAGCAGCACTCCAAGACAAATGGTCTGGACCCCATACAATCCTGGAAAAGAAGGGAGAGGTCACCTACTTGGTAGACCTAGGAACTCCCAGGAGTCCCCACAGGGTACTCCATGTTAACAGGCTTAAAGCATATGTTGACAGGGCAGACATGGGCTTGCTCATGGCTACAGATGAGGGACAGGAGGAAGAGAGTGACCCTCTCCCAGACCTGTTGTCTCAGAACCCTGAAGATGGCTCAGTTGAAGGAGTGACCCTTGGAGGCAACCTCACTGCCCATCAGCAGACTGAATGTAGACAGGTTCTACAATCATTTTCACATATGTTTTCCTTGATACCTAGTCAAACTGACTGGTGTACCCATGTGGTGGACACTGGTGACAGTCTGCCTGTAAAGAACAAGCTTTACAGACAACCTGACCACGTCAGGGACTGTATAAAGGCTGAGGTACATAAAATGCTGGAATTAGGTGTCATTGAACCCTCAGAGAGCCCCTGGGCTAGCCCAGTGGTTCTGGTCCCCAAACCTCACACCAAAGATGGCAAGAGAGAGATGAGGTTCTGTGTGGACTACAGGGGTCTCAATGCTGTCACCAGGACAGATGCACACCCTATTCCAAGGGCAGATGAGCTCATAGACAAACTAGCTTCTGCAAAGTTTTTGAGCACATTTGACTTAACAGCTGTCTATTGGCAAATCAGATTAGCTGAGGAGTCTAAGGCCAAAACAGCATTCTCAACCCCAGGTGGGCACTACCAGTTTGTGGTGATGCCCTTTGGTCTGAAGAATGCACCTGCCACCTTCCAAAGGCTGGTGAACCAAGTCCTTACTGGGTTGGATGACTTTTGCGCAGCATATCTTGATGACATTGCTGTCTTTAGCTCCACCTGGGAGGATCACCTGATCCACCTGAAGAAGGCTCTTGAGGCTCTGCAAATGGCAGGCCTCACTATCAAGGCTACTAAGTGCCAGATAGGGCAGAGTAAGGTTGTATATTTGGGCCACCTTGTAGGTGGAGGCCAAGTTCAACCACTGGAGAGTAAGATACAATCCATCAAGGACTGGTCCCCTCCAACCACCCAGACTCAAGTTCGAGCTTTCTTGGGCTTGACTGGGTACTACAGGAAGTTTGTTAAGAACTATGGGTCCATTGTGACTCCTCTTAATGATCTGACATCCAAGAAGATGCCCAAAAAGGTTCAGTGGACAGTAAGCTGTCAAAAGGCATTTGATGACCTGAAGGAGGCCATGTGCTCTGCACCTATCCTGAAAAGTCCTGACTACTCCAAAGAGTTTATTGTCCAAACAGATGCTTCTGAGTTGGGTGTGGGAGCTGTGCTGTCACAACTTAATGTAGATGGTCAAGACCAACCCATTGCTTTTATTAGCAGAAGGTTGACCCCCAGAGAGAAGAATTGGTCAGCTATTGAGAGGGAGGCCTTTGCTGTGGTGTGGGCCCTGAAGAAGCTGAGGCCATACTTGTTTGGCACTCACTTCAAGATTCAGACCGACCATAAGCCCCTCTTGTGGCTAAATCAGATGAAGGGTGAAAACCCCAAACTGCTTAGGTGGTCCATTTCCCTACAGGGGATGGACTTTACAGTGGAGCACCGGCCAGGTACTGACCATGGAAATGCAGATGGTCTCTCCAGGTACTTCCACTTAGGACATGAAGACGAGACTGGTCAAGGCTAGTTTAATGTCCCAGCGTTTGGGGGGGGTTGTGTAGGAGAGTAGGGTCTGCTATCCTATGGTCACCCCAAATTTTTGCTTTTTGCTTCACTGGTTTTTGACATATTGAGGATGTGGGCCTGCCAATCAGACCCCCAGCCTGCTGTTCTCTCTACTAAATTAAAACTATGCACCCTAGGTGCATAACCAATTGGAAGTGGATCACCCTGTCAGCCCCTGTACCAGTGTACACTAGGTACCCAGGGCATTGGTGTACCCAAGGCCTGCCAGGGGCTAAAGCATGTATTATGCCACCCCAGGCTTGGCCTAACAATCTGACACAACTGGCTGATCACTCAGCTGGGGTAAGTTGGTGTAATCACCTCTTACTTAGGTGTAGTAAACCTATACCTAACCTTAAATGGGACACCTGGTAACCTATAAGTCACTCCTATGGCAGGCCTTAACAATCCTGAAGGCAGAGTGCTTGGTTCCATGTGAGATGGTGCTCTGGCATGAGCTGAGCCTGTCTGCAGTGGTCGGAACAACTTCCTTCTACTGTTTCCAGATATCGTCATACCATATACTCTTAAGTGCATTATGAACCTCGCGGTTAAATGCTAACTTTGGTTTGGCTTTATCAAAACATGTCGAGTAAGGTGTCATACGAATTGGAATACTAACCCCTCGCCAATTCTGGCGACGGGGTTAGCATTCCACCCTTCTAGAGGGACATGACATGTACAGTACCTGAAACCCGGGTAAAATCAGACATAGCCTCAGCTCCACAAAATGGATGCTGCCACTACAGACACAAGTCTGCCCTCCTGCTGCTGGGAGTCCTTCCAGCTTGGGAGGTGTGGACAAAGGGTTTCCTGCCAGGGGAGGTGCATGCACCACCCCAGACAGGATTTTGTGTATTGGTCAGGTAGGGCTTGAAAAGAAACCAGACATGCCTGTGGCTCACAAGGAGCCTCGGTGCATATGCCAGTTCAAACCAGTCCTGGGGCACACCAGTCCCGGGCCTGGGGCGAGCTGGACAAAGGATTGGGGGTGTAACCACCCCCCTTCCTGGTCCCACCCATAGGGAGGGACCTAGCAGGTAGTCCGGCCCCTAGAATCCGCTTAAAGGTAGGAGCTGTGTCCTAAGACTTCAGACATCCTGGAATCAACTTGAAACTAAGAAGAAGACAGGAACTTCGACATTCTGCTGCACAGAAGACTGAAGGAAATCTCCCCTGTGGTCAGGGAGTGACCACCTTGCTAACGCAAGCACCATCCAGCGAGTCAACGTCTGCTTTGCCGCCGCCTCCCGCCGGAGCCCGAGCCCAGAGACTGACAAGACCTGGACCTCCAGACCTCTCACCGCCCGATCCACAGTCCCTGAAAAGAGGAGACCCGTGGAGGCACCGAGACACGTGGAGCCAGCCATCTTGAAACGACCACGACAAGCTGACAAGTGCAACAACCGAGGCTCCCTCCAAGTTGTGCTTTGGGATCTGAGAAGCCCAACACCCGAGCAGCATCTGCACCAAAGGTGAGCCCTCCAGCATCTCCACGATCTGCGTGGGGCCCTTCTGTATTTTGCCACTCGACACGCCTAACCGGTTGCTGGCCCGCTGGCTAGTAGCCATCTTGGCGACGAACTTCACAAAATACACCGCTGGTCTGGTTGCTCCAGACTGGCCCTTGCTCCCCTCTAAAGGAGCAGTCCCTCTGACCTTAAACCAGATTGGTCGCACACTGCTACACCTACCAGGCATGATCCCCCAATGAAAATGGTCCCTGAAGGTCAGCGTCGGCGGATACACCTATGCTCGAGTGTGAATGCAAGTATGCGTGGCGTGTGCCATCCCTGGACACGTGTTTCGAGGTAGTTGCCTCTCGTCAGCAGGGAGTAGGAAAATGTGTGGGGTTGCTGTGTAAGCTGCTAAAATCGTATCAGGTCTAGTACCTCTCGTAGCGCGCAGGTGCGTAACCATGAGTCCGTCGACTCCACCGGCTAAAGGGAGCCTGAATATAAAGTTAAACCAGATTGGTCGCACACTGCTACACCTACCAGGCGTGTTCCCCCAATGAAAATGGTCCCTGAAGGTCAGCGTCGGCGGATACACCTATGCTCGAGTGTGAATGCAAGTATGCGTGGCGTGTGCCATCCCTGGACACGTGTTTCGAGGTAGTTGCCTCTCGTCAGCAGGGATTAGGAAAATGTGGGGGTTGCTGTGTAAGCTGCTAAAATCGTATCAGGTCTAGTACCTCTCCTAGCGCGCAGGTGCGTAACCATGAGTCCGTCGACTCCACCGGCTCAAGGGAGCCTGAATATAAAGTTAAACCAGATTGGTCGCACACTGCTACACCTACCAGGCGTGTTCCCCCAATGAAAATGGTCCCTGAAGGTCAGCGTCGGCGGATACACCTATGCTCGAGTGTGAATGCAAGTATGCGTGGCGTGTGCCATCCCTGGACACGTGTTTCGAGGTAGTTGCCTCTCGTCAGCAGGGAGTAGGAAAATGTGTGGGGTTGCTGTGTAAGCTGCTAAAATCGTATCAGGTCTAGTACCTCTCGTAGCGCGCAGGTGCGTAACCATGAGTCCGTCGACTCCACCGGCTCAAGGGAGCCTGAATATAAAGTTAAACCAGATTGGTCGCACACTGCTACATCTACCAGGCGTGTTCCCCCAATGAAAATGGTCCCTGAAGGTCAGCGTCGGCGGATACACCTATGCTCGAGTGTGAATGCAAGTATGCGTGGCGTGTGCCATCCCTGGACACGTGTTTCGAGGTAGTTGCCTCTCGTCAGCAGGGAGTAGGAAAATGTGTGGGGTTGCTGTGTAAGCTGCTAAAATCGTATCAGGTCTAGTACCTCTCGTAGCGCGCAGGTGCGTAACCATGAGTCCGTCGACTCCACCGGCTCAAGGGAGCCTGAATATAAAGTTAAACCAGATTGGTCGCACACTGCTACACCTACCAGGCGTGTTCCCCCAATGAAAATGGTCCCTGAAGGTCAGCGTCGGCGGATACACCTATGCTCGAGTGTGAATGCAAGTATGCGTGGCGTGTGCCATCCCTGGACACGTGTTTCGAGGTAGTTGCCTCTCGTCAGCAGGGAGTAGGAAAATGTGTGGGGTTGCTGTGTAAGCTGCTAAAATCGTATCAGGTCTAGTACCTTTCGTAGCGCGCAGGTGCGTAACCATGAGTCCGTCGACTCCACCGGCTCAAGGGAGCCTGAATATAAAGTTAAACCAGATTGGTCGCACACTGCTACACCTACCAGGCGTGTTCCCCCAATGAAAATGGTCCCTGAAGGTCAGCGTCGGCGGATACACCTATGCTCGAGTGTGAATGCAAGTATGCGTGGCGTGTGCCATCCCTGGACACGTGTTTCGGGGTAGTTGCCTCTCGTCAGCAGGGAGTAGGAAAATGTGTGGGGTTGCTGTGTAAGCTGCTAAAATCGTATCAGGTCTAGTACCTCTCGTAGCGCGCAGGTGCGTAACCATGAGTCCGTCGACTCCACCGGCTCAAGGGAGCCTGAATATAAAGTTAAACCAGATTGGTCGCACACTGCTACACCTACCAGGTGTGTTCCCCCAATGAAAATGGTCCCTGAAGGTCAGCGTCGGCGGATACACCTATGCTCGAGTGTGAATGCAAGTATGCGTGGCGTGTGCCATCCCTGGACACGTGTTTCGAGGTAGTTGCCTCTCGTCAGCAGGGAGTAGGAAAATGTGTGGGGTTGCTGTGTAAGCTGCTAAAATCGTATCAGGTCTAGTACCTCTCGTAGCGCGCAGGTGCGTAACCATGAATCCGTCGACTCCACCGGCGCAAGGGAGCCTGAATATAAAGTTAAACCAGATTGGTCGCACACTGCTACACCTACCAGGCGTGTTCCCCCAATGAAAATGGTCCCTGAAGGTCAGCGTCGGCGGATACACCTATGCTCGAGTGTGAATGCAAGTATGCGTGGCGTGTGCCATCCCTGGACACGTGTTTCGAGGTAGTTGCCTCTCGTCAGCAGGGAGTAGGAAAATGTGTGGGGTTGCTGTGTAAGCTGCTAAAATCGTATCAGGTCTAGTACCTCTCGTAGCGCGCAGGTGCGTAACCATGAGTCCGTCGACTCCACCGGCTCAAGGGAGCCTGAATATAAAGTTAAACCAGATTGGTCGCACACTGCTACACCTACCAGGCGTGTTCCCCCAATGAAAATGGTCCCTGAAGGTCAGCGTCGGCGGATACACCGCTGGTCTGGTTGCTCCAGACTGGCCCTTGCTCCCCTCCAAAGGAGCAGTCCCTCTGACCTTGCTGGTCAGAGCCATCAGCTTATTTAATTTCCTACAACAATTGCTGTTGCCAAGGCTTGTTTGCTTCGATCAAGTCGCCAACACCGCCGACAGCAAGAGTTTGTGTGGGACAGCTCGTGAACCGACTCCTGGACGTCGTCGACCTCCAGGGACCACGTGGCTGCAGAGACAAGCTACACCTTCCTTCGTGTTTGCACCCAACATTGCCTGGTACCCACCTGGTGCCACGCTGGTCACTGGCTAGTGACTGTGAACACTGTCCCCTCTGCTTACAGGTCTTCAACATCTCCGATCCACTCTTGGATCCACTGCATCTCTCCCGGACCGACCGCCTGCAGCATCTTTGTCTTCTAGCTCCACGGAACAGATAGAAGAAACCCGACGCACTTCGAGGCCTATGCACCCGCTTCCTGTGGGTGAGGTAAATCTGGCACTCCTGTGCCTAAGTGTAGTATTACATCTCTAGGGCCTGTGTTCCAAATCTTGAGTTCCTAGTCCATCCGGAAGATCCTCTTTGCAGTAACTTTGTACTTTTTACGCACCCATTGAAACCTATGGGAGCACGCGTGTGACTATTTGCTCTGCACACGCCACCCGTGGACCTCCTGGTCACTAACTGAAGTCAGCTCCTTGTAGGCCCAGCGATTCTAGAGGCCCTATGCCTTTTCCCTTTTCTGTTCGTGGTACTTATACCACTATTTTAGTATATGGTTCGAGCGGCCACCAGGGCCTATCCATATAAAGTGCAACTTCTGTGTATTCTACTGTAATCTTGTTTGACGATTTGTGCTCCTGTGCTCATAAAGAGACTAGGGGTTACTTTGAGAAATAAATACATATATATTTTGAATATATATCTGTGTGGTGTCCTTTCATTGGTATAAAAGGGGGTTACATTTGGTAAAACAGCTGGCTTAACACGCTTCACGAGTTTAGCCTCAAAGACTGCTTAGCCTACGCTACCACTAGGGCAGCTAGTCCGAAAAGGTTGACTTACAACCACACCATAAGGGTTGCTTGGCATGGTACAAGGTGATCACTTTAACTAGTGAATATCATATACCAGGCCAACTTCTCACATCCACCCACTGCAAGAAAGTGCCGTCTACCTTGGTGGATCCTGCTGCCTTGATCGACCATCGGGACATCCTGGATACAGAGAGAGGCCAAGCCATATCACCTGACGAACCTTAGGAAGTCTTCCTGGACCGCACGATTCCTGGAGTATCCCGATACCAACTGAGACAACGGAAAGAGCCTGCATCGTCTAAATAGACTGGCTGAGCAACCGCCCTGGGTTAGTGAAACGGAATGCCGATGTGGCAAGCGGTGGATCAGTCTTGTATAGTGTAGCGACACCCGTCTTGACCCTCGGTGAAGAAACCAACGGCTGCCCAGGGATAAGACCTCCAACGATTGTTTTCAACAACAAACTGATCATGTCCACAATGAGATCAACTGTTGCTAAGAGAAAGATCATTTGTGTTATAGGGTTTGTTGTTGCTATGGTGGCTGTAGCAGTAATTACCTGGTTCGCTGAGAAAGTGGCTTCTGCTCGAGAGCTTTTGATCGCCACTACTCCAGTATCAGTTGAACACCACTACTTTACGCTTCCCTACCATGAGCAGAAGCATCGACAATCCTACTTAAATAATACCTTTATCCAGATGTTGCATCATACTCATAATGCCACAAATACTACCAACTATTGGGTGTGTGGGATGATACCTGCACATCAAAAGAAAGGAGGAACACCTTTTATTCCTCTTCCCTTTTCTCATAATGGTTCTTGTCAAGCTTGGTATGCGCTTTTGTTTGCATCTGGAAGACGTACAGTAGGCGGGCTTCTTTTTCGCCTTAATAAAGTATGCTACCAAGATAAAGATGGTTATCCTCAAGCCAAAGGGACCAACTGGGAATGGGAAGAGTATCAACCGGACAATATTTCAACACCATATGTCTTCACAAATATGAGAACTTTTACCAGTAATGAACAATTTGTGATTTGTGTTACTAGAGCTAAAGCAGATCTATGGATAAGCAGTATTGGGAGAATTCCAGTGGGGAAAAGCGAATGTGCTGTAATTCTGACTATTGAAGGTGTAAATAACAGTAGTTTTATAGCCTCACATAATACCTACTTTATCTGTGGTAGCCACGGATATTATCAACTACCTGCTGGGTGGTCAGGTTTATGCTATGTGTCCTTTATATTGCCCCCTGTGTTTCTGGCACCTGCATCCTACCACCGGGACCTTAAATTATTCGACGATATCTCTAAAAATAGATACAAAAGGACAATAAGTGCTGACGAAGTAGACCAAACTGATACCACTCTGCAACAATATGTCGATTTTAATTTAGGTTTGTTCTTCTTTGTGGGTGCTGCATTAAACAGTAGGAAAATAAGACGATTGACTAGAGTTGTGGAAGCTGTTACGAATCAGACAGCTATGGCACTTGGGAACATTACGGAGGAGCTGCAAATTGCAAGGATTGTAGCTCTCCAGAACCGAATGGTTCTAGATGTGGTTCTGGCTGATCGAGGTGGTGCATGTCGCATCATCGGTAGCAGCTGTTGCGTATTCATACCGGATCACTCACCTTCAGTATATGACGCAATATCAAAACTGCATAAGATTGCTGCAGAAATTCATCCAGAGACTGGTACTTGGACTTTTGCTGGATGGTTTTGGACTCTTGTATCTGCTTGGGGCTGGAAGCAACTGACTATCCTGTGTATAATGATTACAATACTTTTTACATGCTCTGTATGTATCCAATGTGGTCCAATGCTTTGCTCCATTTGCATCTCTGTCTGTATACCTGTCAAAAGGAATGTTGCAGAAACAAAGGCCCAACAAATGTTGAATATAGAGGTGGCTTAAATAATGCTAATAGATGCACGGGATACATATTTAGATTACCCCAGAGGAACGAATGTCTTCAGCTAATGCTCAAAGGGTCGTCTCTTGTAAATTGGCAGTGATTGGGTTAGCATTAGCGGAATCCATCTTGTATTTAGAGGCTATCTTGTCCATTTTGTGGAATCCATTTTGTATTTCTGGCAGCCAATTTGCTTGCCATGTGCTACCAAGTGCTCACCATGTGCTCTGTCCTCCCTCAGTGTTGACTGCTCCTGTAATCTGCCTAGAAACGAACTATATTTAGCATCTTCCACCTTCGCACATGCCCAGTTGAGTTTGCAGCTGTCCTTGCAGCTGTTAGTAGTATGTAACTGTCAGGATGTGTTTATTAGCATTGGCAAACTGTTAACTCCTCCTACTTGTCGACTGTGCATTTCTATATTACCATATATGTACATAAAACCTTCTCCTGTACTTGTATTGCCCTCTTTTGAGCCCCTGTGTGGGTATAAAAGGACCATGTTCCTTCTGTTCGGTGTGCTACTTCATTCAACACTGAAGGGTGCTGTGTGAATGTAGTTCCACCTCATGACGTTTAGTAAACTTTGTATTTTCTATTCCAGTTTCTGTGCCATCTTCTTCCTATTGGTCTGAGGACTCTGTGCAGAGAAGGGCGAACCCCTTGCACTGGTAGGCCTAGCTGAGGCCCACTTC
Source organism: Triturus cristatus (assembly GCF_964204655.1). Lineage (NCBI taxonomy): Eukaryota > Metazoa > Chordata > Amphibia > Caudata > Salamandridae > Triturus > Triturus cristatus. The sequence goes on along the minus strand of NC_140592.1, from coordinate 421,235,658 downwards.
TACACGGCAACATGGGTTTATTCCCAGAAGGGATACGGCCGACCACGTAAGGCGGGTTATCGCCCTGCTGGATTGGGCGCAGGCCACGGAGTCTACCCTTGGGGTCTTCCTGTTGGACTCTGAGAAGGCGTTCAACAGGGTCTCCTGTGGCTTTTTGGGGGCAGTTCTTCACTGGAAGGGATTCAGCACAGAATTTATATGGGCACTGCAAGCATTGTATATCTCTCCAGTGGCAACAGTTCGTATCTCAGGGCAGGAAACTGGGCTATTTAACATTGGTAGGGGTACTAGGCAAGGCTGTCCGTGTTTGCCTTTTCTCTTTGCTCTGTACATTGACCCATTAATTAGTAAAATCGAAGGTGATCCAAACATTATGCCGGTCAGGGTCAATGGTACAGACTATAGGACGCTGGCTTATGTGGACGACATTGTGGTTCTAACGAGGGATGTTTCTCTGGCGTTTGCCACTTTAACGAATCTTGCAGAGCAATTTGGATAATTATCGGAATACAAGTTGAACGTCGATAAGACGCAGATCTTACATCCAGCCTCTATGCGTCCCTCTGACGTCCCTCTTATTACAGAAGCGGCTTATTTGGGGGTCAAAATCACTGCCTTCGGGAGCTAGTATTCCTGACCTGAACATGCTTCCAGTGGTCAAATCCATCAATACTAAACTCGAAAGATTAGATCATCTGCACCTCTTTCTGTATGGCCGATGTAACATTCTAAAAATGCTGGTCCTCCCGAAATTAATGTACTTGTTTAGAACCATCACGCTAGAATTTTCTCAAGCATCTCTGAGTAGCGCCGAGAGGGCCTGTTCTGGATTTCTCTGGGGGTATCGCCGGTCACGCATGGCGGCTAAATGGATGTGTCCCCCTAGAGATCGTGGGGGTTGGGCGGTTCCTAACATCTTAGCATATTATTGGTCAGCTATGCTGCAGCATTTTGGAATACATTTAGTAGGAGACAGGGCTGAGGTTCTGCAAGCTAACAGACCTACTATTTATGAAATAGGCTTGGGTGACGCTGCTAAGGGTATTTTAGTGAAGATACTTTAACCGAGTTATTTTAAAAAGACAAGGTTTAAAATAATTCAGGCTGTGTTTTTGATCTGGCGAAAGATTCAACGCAAGTTCGAAATTCCAAACATGAATACTTACACGCCTTTTTCTGCTGCTGGAATGTTGCCATTGATTTTTCAGGATAAGTTTATCTTTAGGTGGAAGTCATTGGGCTTGCAGGTTATTGGCGATTTGTGTTCTGGGGCCAAATGGCTTCCTTTTCTTTCCTTAGGGAGAAGTTTAATTTACATACCCATAATTTCTTTAAATATCTCCAGATCAGAAGTTTTCTCTATAAAGGTCAAAATGAGACGGTCATAATGGTTGGATAGATAACTGTAATTGAATTAGCCCGAAGGAATGTAAGAATTGGTGTATTATATCAGTATTTCTTATCTTGTTCTCCGGATGACATGGATGCACAGAATACTAAGTGGGAGGGGAAACTCGGCAAGACAGGGGTTGATATTAGGTGTGCTCTAGAACTAGCTAGTCAGATCCTAGTTTCCGGCAGTTCACAGACGCAATGCTACATGGCGATGTTTGATTTGTATTATACGCCTGCAAAGATTGCTAAGTGGGGGGGACGGAAGGGCGATAGGTGTACCAGGTGTGGGTTTCAAGCTGCTGATGCAGTACATATGTTTTATCTGTGCCCAAGTCTGGGGGAATTTCTTCATGAAGTTGAGTACTTCATCAATGTAGTGCTAAATATTCAGGTCAATATCTCCCCAGAATTGGTGATAATGGGTTGTGAGTGCACCGGGTCGGCCGGTGGATGTAGACATACTGCCGCCCTCCTCTTTGTAACAATGGCAATCATTCGGCTATGTATTACATCTCAATGGATCAGCCCAGAAGCTCCGACATTCTTTAATTGGAGAGCCAGGATGCTTGCATTGTATAACCTAGAGTCTTCGGTGTATCTATCAAGGGTGAAAAAGAGGCGTGAGTTGGGCACTAGAATATGGGCCCCATTTAAGGAGTGATCTAACGGTTGATGGGTATACCTGAGCTGGGCCAACCATCGGTTATACTGTTGTACAGATTTGTGCTATGATTTGTTCATTTCTGTTTTCTTCGACTTGCCTACTTGGTCTCACAATGGCTGTATAAGTATTTGTTTGCCAATTACGGACAGCCTTCTTGCTTTCTTGCTACCTTGGTTATTCTAACTCATTTCATGTTCGTGTTCTTTTCTGGCTGTTTATTATGCTTGCCATGACCTGTGCTAATTCTCAAATAAATAAAAAGAGTTAAAAAAAAAACAAAGTCTTTCTTTGGGGCCTCACTGTAGCTGTTGATTCGGGCAGAGAGCCACTATTAATTAATCCTGAGTTTGGAGAGCCAACACCGAGGGTGCCTTCTCTTTTAGATGTGGTGCTTAGCGGGTCAGTACCAGGTAGTTGTACTTGCTCTGAAGTGAGCCCTGCTGCTGCTGCTTCGACACGCTCAGAATCAGAGTTAAAGACGGTAATTGGGTCACCTGCAATCATTGGATTAGATGCTGTGAGACATACAGGAACCATACTGAGGCCTGTAGTGTTTTGTGCCATCACGAATAGACCAGCCTATGAAGAGGGCACTGAGGAAATCCGGTCGAAAAGAGCATCTAACTTTTTGGGTATCCTAGCACTGGCATCGAGGGTAGATGGACAGGGCCAGGTGTCATATGCAGTGACTGAATCTGACTGAACCCTGGTAATCAAATTATTCAGGGCAAGATGTACGAAATCAGTTCCCACGATATATCTACTTGCACATCAAGTTTGTCTGAATGATAGGACAGGGATGCTGACACCGTGTCCAAAATGCTAAGCAAGGACTTTCCTCAATTAATTCGGAGGCCCGTGATATCGCCAAAAAGTTCTACCAGGTCATATAAGGCCGGCAGTGTTCGTGTGTGATCCCAGATATAAACTAGTACATCATTCATCTATAAGGAGGAGGTGTGCCAACCTGTACTCACCTCCATGCCTCAATATGGACCCCTGGTTCGCAGCAAACATATCAAAAGGCTGCATAGCTAGTGCAAAAATTATGGGCGACACGGAGAAGCCTTCTCGGGAACCTCTCTTGATCTCAAACTGCTGCTATATCCGTTGCCCAATTCTCACCCTGGAATGAGGCTCTGTGTAGAGCAATTTGACTCACTCTAGGAACTGTGGACTGTGACTGCGTGGAGCTCAAGGAGTTTCACTCTGTTGAAATCTGCAGAGTTTCTGAAAAACTATACCAAATTCTACAAAGTTCCATGAGCATGCAGAGTATTGCACCAGTTGTCCAGCGTACACATTTGTATTGTTTTTTTAAGTCATGTGGAGGTGTGCTCACTCTCACTCAAGTATCTAGTGCCTATCTCATTCACTTGTAAAAGCAAACCTGCACTGTGGACTTTCATTGTCCCTCTCCATTCCGGACCCCTGCAGGGCTCACCCAACGCTGTCTCCCTTGGTCATGCTTAAAGAAGACGGGAAGGAAGGACACGTCCTGCTGGCTTGCAACATGCAGAAAAGGGAGCAGATTGAGTGTCGTTGTTACACGTCAAGCATCCTGTACCTTGTCTTTGTAACCTACAACAGCACTACTACTCCCATAATACATCGGTTCTGGGGGTCGGTCTGTGTACTATTGCATAATACACTGGCAAAGTGTGGTGTGGTGACTACATGACTATAAAAGAGGTTTGCTAACTAACTCAGGTGCTTGGCTTACTCTCTCTGTGTGGACCACGCCCCTTTACCTGGATACTTTGTTGTTGAACTTCCTGTTGTTTGCCAGAAACCTTGTTGGACCTACCTTGTGAGCTGTGGATATCTCTCCCCCTTTTTGTCTACAACCTGGCCTTTGTGAATCCTACTGCTTGTGGCTCAAAGAGAATCGTTTCATGGTTTTTGGATTCTGCCTTCTTTTGTTGAGCAGCTGACTCACCGCGCTTCCCTCGCGTCGATTAGCGGCTCAGCAATACAATCAGCTGACACGCCACGCTCTCCCCAGCGCCTATTTGGATTTACCCAGAACGGATTTCGGCCCGTTACAGCCTCTGTTGACAATATCCCGCCAGAGTCCTATCTGGATTTCTTTAAGCAGTGTGAGGATGCACTGTTTACCTTGTTCGTGACCACAACCAGCAAAAGCCGGAAACTGCTTCTGATTTCAGCAGCGTGAGGACGCACTGTTCGTGACTGCAACCTCCAAGCAGTGGACACTGCTTCTGTTTTCATTTAGAGATGCGAGGCTTAGTAACGAAGTCCTCGTCCGTGTCTGAGCAGCAGACTGCTTTCATTTGAGTTTTTCCGGCGCTGCCTTGTTTTAGTGTATGAATGGAGAACAAGCTGGGCATTTAAAAAGACAAACACGTATAGCGTTATAAGAAGCTGGATGCAAGGACTGTGGCATATTTTGGGGTTATTTTTGAATTCACAAATGTATTTATAGAGCACAATGCTAATAGGACACTCCTGAAGGAATCAGTGCTAGTTATCATTTTTCCAGCACCAATTTGAATGCCCCAAAGGCAGACGTATGCCTCTGATTTGTGTCTTTAGCTGCATCACACGCTCTGCAACTTGAAAGAGCAGTTTTTCTTTCTTCATTTTTTTTAACTGGTCACACCTCCATCTAACTGTGAGTATGAAGTGGTACACAACCCGCATTCCCAGACCCTTGCCATCATAGTAATCTTTCTCACTGTTTTAAAAAGAGTTAAGGGAAAGCCTTCTTAACATTTGCCATTTCTTCTTTCCTCTTTTTTATTCTTCTCTTTATGCAGTCTTGGAATAAAAGCTCCAGGTTTTTGCTTCTCCTGTCTGCTTGCCCAGTTTGAGGTCTTCCCAGGTGGTCCTTTTGTTGTCTCTTCTCTCCCTGGGGGTATTAGTCATTTTCATTATCATATTCTTGGCTTGACTGTACCTTAGGGGAGAGTGGGGGCCCCTTGTTCGCTCCCGTGGATACTGGTTCTTCTGACATTCGGAAGTAAATCCTGATAGAAAGCAAAGCACACTTTTTTAAATCCCCTGAGTGAAGATGGATAAGGGCGCCACATATGATGTGCTCATGAATAACTCTCTGTCTATTGAAACTCCTGAAACCACTATGAACGACACAGCGGCTGCAGTAGTTACTGTACAAACCGAGCTTAGAGCACTAAGGATAGAAAACCAGCGCCTAGTGTCAGAATTAGACACCATAAAATCACATAAACAAATAGAAGCTAGAGCAGCAGATCTAACTCCTCAGCACAAGAGTTACATACAACCTGTTCACTTCCATGTTCCTTCACCTTCTTCTGCTGCTTCCTCAGTGGCAGGTGGTGCTCCACCCATAAAAGTGACAGTGATGACACCTTCTCCAACGCCTTTAGCAATGCCAGAGAGGTTCAATGGGGATAGCAGTAAATATGGGGTGTTTATGAACCAGTGTCATCTGCAGTTTTTATGTAGATCGGCCGCATTTCCTGACTATGCGACCAAAGTCGCCTTTATAATCTCTTATTTGAGTGGCAGCAAGGCGCTTTGGGTGGTGCCACTTGTAGAGAACGACAATCCCGTTTTGTATGACTTGCTGCAGTTCTAGGACAGGATGAGGAGTCATTTTTTTACATGTCACTCGTATATGCAGGCAAGTGACAATGAGCAATTGGGGCTCAAACAGGGTTCAAAGGATCTGCTAACCTACATTACAACCTTCAAAGGATTAGTCACAGAGATCCAATGGCCTGAAGAAAAGAGAACCTCCCTGTCCCATAGGGGATTAAAAGATGAGTTAAAAGACATCTTATCTCCGATAGTTGACCCTCCTGAGAATAGTCCTTCATTTATTGACCTGGTAGTGAAGTTAGACCACCGGTTAAGCGAGAGGAGGGGCAAAAAAACCCAAAGGAGACTACTCCTGTTTTATCCTAACTAGATGAGAAAATAAAGAGGTGAAAGACACTAGTGAACCCATGCAGATAGGTGGCATTAGGTGTCCACTATCTCGTGAAGAAAGAGACAAGAGTAGGAAGCTTAACCTCTGCCTCTACTGTGGCAAAGGCAGTCATTAAGCCTCAGATTGTACAGTTAAACCTAAGACGGTCCTGAAAACCCCAACAGTAAGGACTGGGTATGCTATCCAATTGGAAAGCTAAGAGACTTGGAGGACAAAGAGATCGATCCTTCAAGTCCCTTTCTCTTACAGATCTTGCAGTTTTTAGCCAACACCTTGGCTCCTGTACATGAACACTTCACCATATCTGTAGTACTAATCTTGCCATCTCAACACCAAAACGCCATGTCCATATTGTTGGATTCCGGGGCCTATGGGAAACTTTCTGGATATTTCCTTGGCTAAGGCACTTGGCGTAGACTTTATTCCAAAACCCCAACCCGAAAAGGTAAGGGCAGTTGACGGTACAGAGTTATCGTCAGTGTTAGACCTGGCACCATGGCAAGAGTTTCCCTTCCACTTTTTGCTGATGTGCCTCATGTGTTTTGTTGGGGTTAGCTGCTCAGGGCACTGTGCCACTGCTAATCAGTGCCACAGTACAAGTGCTCCCTTTTGAAAAGTGTATACATTGATTGGGGTCCATGTTTGGCTTATTTGGTTTACTATCAGCCCCTAGTAAAGTGCACCAGGAGTGCCAGGGCTTGTAAATGCAAATGCTGCTGGTGGGCTTGCAGCACTGGTTGTGCCACCCACAGAAGCGGCCTAGTAAAATGTGTCTAGGGTCTGCCATTGCAGAACCTGCGTGCAGACTGGTACTGTCATGCTGACTGCGCAAGTGCACCTTCTTGCCAGTCCCTAAACATTCCCTTAACTACATATTAGTCACCCCTCTGGTAGGCCCAAGGGCAGGGTGCATTGTAAGCATAAGGTAGGGCATGCCCTGGTGTGTGTGGCATGTCCTAATAGTGAATTACAGCTATTTTCGTTTTTCACTATTGAAGGCTACCTGCTCTCCATAGGCCAGAATGGGCTGCTGGAATTATTACACGCTATAATCCCAGCGGACTCAGAGAGCATGGTAGAAAGTCAAGTTTAGTATGCCTGAACTCAGAATAATAAAATACTTCTTTTAGTAAAGTTTATTTCAATATCCTGTGTTTGTAAATGCTACTTTTAGAAGGTTAGTATTTACTTGCTTAGCCATTTCAGTCCGCCTCTGCTTTGTGTGTGTGTGCTGCCTAGTTTCAGTGAGGGGCAGGGCTGGGGAATTCCAGGAGACAGGCTGGCTGCCAGGTGGTGGGTAGAGAGATTACACCAGGATGGGTGGGAGGAGTACACCTTGACTCTGAATAGACCTGTGCTCTGCCACCACAATGCTGTCTCCGCCCCCTGTGGAGCGGCTGATGTCTCTGCCCTGTGCACTGAAAGGAAAGAGCAGAGTCACCACAACAAAGTGCTCCAAAACCGGACTGAGCCAGGCACAGGCCCACTGGCGACAAAGAACAAACGAAACTGTGTATAAGAGAAGGAGCCCTGCTCCTAAGAAATCAGATCCTGTTTATGCCAAGAAGAACCTCTGCCCGAAGAGAAGAACCTGGGAAAGCTGCATGAAGGAGTACTGTCTCTAAGCCTGAGAGACTGGCCTGTGGTGGGTGCCTTGCTTCTGGAAGGAGAGGAAGAAAAGACTGAGAAAGACTTTGAATTCAACTTGTGCTTTTAAAACAATCTCCAAGGGCTTGCTTGTGAACTTGCCCCCTGAACTGCGCCCCAGGAACAGTGGGCGCTACCCCTCCCTGGAAGAAGAAGAAGCTGCTGTGGGTGGATTGCTGATGCTGACCCCAGAGAACCTGTGTGCCCCCATCTCGCTGAGCAACGCGACTCCTAAATCGACTGTGCTGCTGTGAGCACCGTGAAGGCCTGCCCTGCCTGGCCTGAGAAAAGTGAACAACTGCCCCCTCGAGCCGGAGCTCACAACGTAAAGAAGAGACTGCCTGTGTCCCAGCACCGAGCCTCTGCGACCCCCGGCTGTAGAGACCACTGTGAGGACCGGCAGCGCACTGGTTCGCCGATTCTGGACGAAGCCGACTGCGCGCCGCGCTGAGAAATCACCCCCGAGCTGCCCCTCCTGCTTCCAAACATCGAGGTGTGCCGCGACGTCCTGAGGCGCCCCACGAAGCATCCCTGTCCACTAACCAGCGGGACTGCAACGCGACGCGGGACACCCCTGCCGAGGACTTCTGAGGCCGCCACGAACTTTGCCCCCAAAGAAAAAGGTACTGTGAGCCCCAAGCGCCCCTGTACAACGCGTACTTTGCTGTGTACGGTCTGTACGACGCAGTCGTCCCGCTACGCTACTCACGCGGGAAGCATGAGTCTTGGTGCGGTTCGCTCCAAGCCCGTACAGCGCGTCCCTGTGCCGGTACGGCCCATACCGCTTTAAAGAAATAGACGCTGCTCACGCGGGAAGCATGAGGAGTGGCAAGAAGCGTACCGGACTCGTACGGCGCGTACCTACGAAGGTACGGCCCGTACGGCTTGAGTCCCAGTACTCGTGCTCACGCGGGAAGCGTGAGAAACGGCACGAAGTGTCCTAACACTGGTATGAAGCATACGGAGGGCCCTACGAAGCGCACAGACCCCCAAAGAGTGCAGATTGCACCAAAAGTGACCATTTAAAGAACGGTGGCCTCCTGAAAAGTGATAACAAGTAACTGGAACCTCATTTTAAAGTGAAAGACTGTATTTGAAACCTACCTGAAGAGTTTTATATAAAGAGCTTTATATTTTCACAAAATACAGTCTGGGGTCTCTGTGTGGTGGGTTGGTGGTTATTGTGGGACGCCTTGAATGCTTAACCTAATGCCCTCTGGAATCTAGCCTGACTGCTCGCACCACGTTACCTAGAGGGTGAGCAGGGGTTATTTTCTAAGAGTAATCCTTCGCCCTGACTTAGAGGAAAGGGTCCCTGCTTGTCGCCAGAGACCCCTGATTCTAACATTGGTGGCAGCGGTGAGGATCTACGGATTTGCATTTTTGGTGTCTGCGCAGTGATTACTAGCCATTGCACAGTGAGGACAGTCCAGTAGCTTAAGCCACAGAACTTTTTAATTTAATTTTGCTTGCCAAGAAAGAAGATCCCTTGTGTTTGGAGTCATTCTGGGCCCAAACAGCATAGAGAAAACGACCTCTGAAGCTTCTGAAGTAGGAGAGATGAAATGGGATAAATCAAAGCTGGACAGCTACACAAGAGCCCAACTCAAGTCCTTTTGCAAGAAGTTCAAGGTTCCACATACAGGATGTAGGCTCAAAGGTGAGCTCCACAAGGCACTGCAAGCCTGGATTGAATCAAGGGATGCAGTTGATGAAACTGTACCATTGGAACTAGCGTAGAGCATCCATAGTTTTGGCAGAGGCCTGTCGCCAGAGGAGCTGGCAGACAGACAGGCCACCCGGGATCATGAGATAACATTGGCAAAACTGAAATTGAATGGCCAATTGGAGCTAGAGAGCAAGAAGATGGCGCTTGAAGAAAGAAAAATTCAGATGGAGAACGACATGAAAATGAGGGAGTTGGGGATAAAAGCGAAAAGTTTGGAAAACCCTCCCTCTGGTGGCAGCGCAACGCCGGTGCAGGTAGAGTCAAGGGTGTACATGCCAAAAGATGTCGTTAAGGAGTACTTTAAGAATGATGACAAAGGGCAATGGTTCAAGGCCTATGAGGTAGCCATGTCTTCCCACCGGGTCCCTGAGAGAGATTGGGGAGCGGGGTTGTGGGGGCGGTTCCTCAGTGAGGGGCGGGACGGGACACACTTTTAGATTTGCCCTCTGACATGTATAATTCTTACCCCCACATGAAGGAAGCTTTAATGACCAGGTATGGGCTAACTCCTGAATTATATAGACAGAGGTTCAGGGGGTGTACCAAGATTGCGGGGAGTACGTATGTGGAGTATGTAACCTTTTTCTGCAGAGCACTGGATGGCTGGGTGAAGGGTAGCAAAGTGAATGATTACCAAGGTCTCTTTGATTTAACTGCATGGGAGCACTTGTCCCTTAATTGTTTTCCTGAGCTACGCCAACACCTGATTGATAGCAAGCTGTCTAACCCTAGGAAGCTTGCTGAAGAGGCGGACCGCTGGGTCAGCACCAGGGTCCACAAGGGTCAAGTGGGAGACTCCGCCAAGGGTGGGCAGGGTCCCCAACAGAAGAGTGGGGGGGACAAGGGAAAACAGAAAGGGTTTCCAAAAGGTCCCCAATGTAATACCCAAGGGAACCAGCAGAAAGGTTCTCAGCCTCCCCCACCCCCGAAGCAGACAGGGGCCCGACAGTTAAACCTGTTCCCAAGGGGCCCCCACAGTGTTATAAATGTGTTGAGCTGGGTCCCTTTGCCAGTGATCCCAAGTGTAGCCAGTATGTAAAACCAGCACCCACTGGTGCTCTACCGAAGCAGATGGCTACAGTAGCCTTTGAGGAGGAGGTAGAAGTCCCAGGTGGGTGGGACCCCGTCCAGCTGACCCTAGTCTCATTAGGAGACAGTGAAATGGTCCCTGAAACCTACTTGCCCTCCAACACTAAGAAATATGGGCAAGTGGTGACCGTCAATGGGAAGAAGGTAGAGGCTCTTCGAGACACAGGCGCCAGTGTGACTGCAGTGCGGCAGCACCTGGTGACTCAAGAGCAGGTTGTACCCCATGCCTATTGTCGGGTTGTCAATGCTGACAACACAGAGAGCCGTTGTCCAATGGCTCAAGTTCCCTTTGAGTGGGGGGGAGACTCTGGTACTCTGCAAGCCGCTGTGAGAACTGCCATGCCTGAAGACTGTCTCCTAGGAAATGATTTGGAGAACTCCCCTTGGGAAAAGGTGGAGAAGACAGCTCACCTGCGGATGGTGGGTTTACGTGACCACCCGGTCAATGGCAGCCAGTAGGGGTGTTCAAGAGAACCTGGAGCCTGAGGGAGAGGCCCAGGAACCGGCCTTAGGGAGAGGGCGCAGGAGGCGCGGGAAACCGGTCCCTAAAGTTCCCACGGCCCAGGAGGAAGCAGACCTTAAGGGGGATGCCCTGGAGCCTACCAGGGAACAGATAGCCGAACTGGGGGACCTGCCTGAGCAGACCCATTGGCAGCAAGAAGGAGGCCCCTCCAGGGAGGAATTCTGCAGGGAGCAGAAAGAATGCCCCTCTCTCGTGGGTATGCAGTAGCAGGCTGCAGCCCAGGCCAATGGTGATCAGTCCGGTACACATTTCATCTACTGGGAGAACGACCTCCTGTACTCAGAGCCTAAGGATGCTGAACCTGGGTCAGCCCATGCGCTGGTGGTACCCCAGAAGTTCAGAGCCTTCCTAATGGGGCTGGTTCACGATGTTCCGTTAGCAGGGCATTTGGGGCAGGACAAGACCTATGAGAGGCTTGTCACCCACTTTTATTGGCCTCAAATGCACAAGAGCTCAGATGCTCATTGTAGGACCTGCCAGACTTGCCAGGCAAGTGGTAAGAGTGGAAGGAAGCAAAAGGCTCCACTCCAACCTTTCCCTGTGGTCAGTACCCCATTCCAGCGAGTGGGCATTGACATTGTGGGGCCGCTGGACCCCAAGACAGCCATGGGCAGCAGGTTTATCCTGGTCTTGGTGGACCATGCCACCCGGTACCCTGAAGCCATCCCTCTGAGGACAGTGATGGCCCCCGTGGTGGGACGGGCACTGATGGGAATTTTCTCACAAGTGGAATTCCCTCTAGAGGTGGTGTCTGACAGGGGCACCAATTTCATATCAAAATATATGAAATCCTTTTGGCAAGAGTGTGGTGTAACCTACAAGTTAACCACCCCTTACCATCCCCAAGGAAACGGGTTGGTTGAGAGATTCAACTGAACTCTAAAGGGCAGGATTATGGGTCTTGAGGAACCCATGAGGCGTAAGTGGGACGTCCTCTTACCATGCCTTCTCTTTGCGTACCGTGAGGTGCCACAGAAGTCTCTAGGGTTCAGTCCCTTTGAGCTTCTGTATGGCCACCCAGTACGAGGACCTCTTAGTCTGGTCAAGGAAGGCTGGGAGCAATCTCCCAGGAAACCTCCCCAGAATGTATACAGTTAGATGCTGGCCTTCCGGAACCAGACTAGGCGTTTCAGGCAACTTGCTGAGGCAAACCTGGAAGCCAGCCAGGAGGAAATGAAGCGGTGGTACGACCAGAACGCCACTATGGTTGAGCTTCAACCTGGACAAAAGGTATGGGTCTTGGCCCCTGTGGAGCCTTGTGCATTTCAAGACAAGTGGACCGGACCCTTTGAGATTGTGGAGCGCAAGAGTTCTGTCACCTACTTGGTGGACTTGCAGTCTCCCAGGAACCCCTTGAGGGTCCTACATGTCAACCGACTAAAGCCCCACTTGGAGAGGTCCGAAGTGGGCATGCTCTTCGCCACAGATGATGGGGCGGAGGAGGAGTCTGAGCCTCTTCCTGACCTCCTGGTAGCCTCAGAGCGAGATGGGTCAGTGGATGGAGTTAAACTCTCACCCACCTTGACCCCTGAGCAACAGGATGACTGCCGCCAGCTGCTGGGGCAGTTTCCGGACCTGTTTTCCCAGGTTCCTGGTGTCACAGATTGGTGCGTCCATGATGTGGACACAGGAGACAGCTTGCCTGTGAAGCACAAGGCTTACAGAGTAACTGACAGGATCAGAGCCTGCATCAAAGAGGAGGTCTCAAAGATGCTTGCTCTAGGGGTGATTGAGTCCTCCAGCAGTCCTTGGGCCAGCCCAGTGGTCATGGTCCCAAAGGCTGCAGCGCCGGGTGCCACACCCGAACTCTGTTTCTGTGTGGACTACAGAGGACTCAATTCAGTCACGAAGACTGATGCACACCCCATCCCCAGAGCTGATGAGCTCATCGACCGGTTAGGGGCTGCATGGTACCTCAGCATGTTTGATTTAACGTCTGGGTACTGGCAGATCGCCTTGACTAATGGGGCCAAAGAGAGGTCCGCATTCTCCACACCAGATGGGCATTTCCAGTTCTGGGTTATGCCATTTGGGATGAAGAATGCCCCTGCCACCTTCCAGAGGTTGGTCAACCAGGTGTTTGCTGGGCTGACCGAGTTCAGCGCCGCCTACCTGGATGACATTGCAGTGTTCAGTGGCACATGGAAAGAACACCTGCACCACCTCTGGGAAGTGTTGATGGCACTGCGCAAGGCAGGCCTCACGATCAAGGCAAGCAAGTGTCAGATCGGGCAGGGTTCAGTGGTGTACTTGGGCCAGGTGGCGCCCCTCCGACCCAAGATTGAAACCATCCTGGCTTGGGAGCCCCCAAAGACCCAGACAGAGTTGAGGGCCTTTTTAGGACTCACAGGGTACTACAGGAGGTTTGTCAAGGGGTATGGCAGCATTTTTGCCCCCATGACAGAGCTGACTTCGAAGAAGCAGCTCAGGAAAGTGATCTGGACTGACACCTGTCAGAAGGCTTTTGAGACCCTGAAGACTGCCATGTGCATGGCGCCTGTTCTCTTGGCTCCTGCCTTCTCCAAAGAATTCCTAGTGCAGATAGACGCATCAGAGCTTTGCCCCCAAAGAAAAAGGTACTTTGAGCCCCAAGTGCCCCTGTACGACTCGTACTTTGCTGTGTACGGTCCGTACGGCGCCGTCGTCCCCCTACGCTACTCACGCGGGAAGCATGAGTCTTGGTGCGGTTCGTTCCAAGCCCGTACGGCGCGTCCCTGTGCCTGTACAGCCCGTACCGCTTTAAAGAAATAGACGCTGCTCACGCGGGAAGCGTGAGGAGTGGCAAGAAGCGTACCGGAGGGTGAGCAGGGGTTATTTTCTAAGAGTAATCCTTCGCCCTGACTTAGAGGAAAGGGTCCCTGCTTGTCGCAAGTGCATACCTGCGCCAACCAGAGACCCCGGATTCTAACAGTCAGGATTACTGACCTATCAAACCCCTGATATCACTAGGTTGTGTGACAATGGGCATATAGAGACAATTACATTTGACTTGATTGACACACTAAATTTTGGGGCCATTCTAGGGTTACCCTGGTTAAAGGGACATAACCCTCACATAGATTCGGACTCCAGAAAAGTTACATTACGTTCGCAATACTGTATGTTACATTGTTACCAGGAAGCCACTCACTGACAGTCCCCTATATGTTGTACAATAGCAGAACACACCCCTTCTTTCCTACCCCCTAAGTACAGTGATTATAAAGATGTATTCGATGAAGAGAAAGCTGTGGCCTTGCCCCTGCATTGATCCTATGACTGTAGGATCGATCTAGTCCCTGGTGCTGATCTGTCGGTTAGGAGGTACACGCCCTCACGGAACCCGAAACTAAGTATCTCTATGATTATCTCCAGAACATACTTAAGAAAGGATTTATCCGTCACTCGACGTCACCTGTTTCCTCCCCTATTTTCTTTATTCCTAAACGAGAGGGAGGATTAGGAGCTTGCCTGGACTATTGTGCTCTTAATAAAATAACGATAAATAACAAATATACTCTTCCACTCATCTCCAACCTCCTTAATCAGGTATGAAAAGCTAAGATATTCACCAAGCTTGATCTCCAGGAGGCCTACCATTCGATCCATGTCAGGGAAGGAGATAAGTGAAAAGAGGGCATTCCTCACCAAATTCGGGCTTTACGAGTACTGCGTAGTGCCTTTTGGCTTAAGCAATGCCCCTGCGGCCTTTTAGTTTATTGTAAACGAAATCCTAAGGAACTACCCAGACTACCTTTGTGTAATCGTCTATATAGATAATATACTGATTTATTCATAATCAGAACAGGAGCAATCTGGAACATGTAAAAAAGATACTTCAACGTCTTCAAGACAATCATCTCTTTGCCAAACTCGATAAATGCCTCTCTCATACAAAGAATGTCGACTTCTTGGGTCTTGTTATCTCCCCCGAAGGAATCCATATGGATCCTTCCAAGGTCTCTGCCATATCCAGTTGGTCAAGTCCTACGACAGTGAAAGAAGTGCAATCCTTCTTAGAATTTGCCAACTTTTATTGGAGATTCATCGATCATTTCTCTGACATTATCAATCCTATCACTAGGCTTCTGAAAAAAGGAGTAACATTCGAATAGGATGATGTTGCAGAACAGGCATTCCGAACTCTAAAGGACAAGTTAATCTCCGCCCCATCATACGTCATGGTGATGGGACACAACCCTATTATGTAGAAGCCGATGTAAATCAATACTCAGTGGGTGGGGCTCTGTCTCAAAGAGACCTTAAACTGGAAGCCTGCATCCTGTGGCTTACTTTTCCAGGACCCTCTTACCTGCCGAACAAAACTAAAGGATAGGAGTATGATTTTGTTATCACATTCCGCCATGGAGTAAAACAGGGAAGAGCAGATGTCTTGTCCCGATTGGGAAAAGATCAGAAACACACTTTGGACTCTCCCCTTCCCATTATTCCAGATTGAAAAATACTAGCAATGGGTGAAACACAGAAGGAGGAATCTGAGGCCTTTTCTGAGCCCTTGCTTACGCTACCCTTAATCCCAACGAGTGGTTAGCAGACCCTCTGAACAAAATAGTGAAAGATTTGTACTACCACAACAACCGTTTGTATATTCCCTCGAATGAAATCCATGCCTAGATCATTAAATGGTGTCATACTTTGTTAAAGCCTGTCCTTCTAGTGCAAGACAAAAAGCCTTGCATTGTGCTCCTGCTAGCTTATTGTGTCCTTTGCCCATCCCCCATATTCCCTGGTTTTCCATTAGCATGGATTTTATCATGGATTTGCCTGCTACACAGAGTTTTATGACACTATTGGTGGTAGTAGACTTGTTATCCAAGATGGCTCACTTTATCCCACTCAAAAACATCCAAAGGCTGAGGAACTAATAAAAGTATTCATTGAACAGATAGTGAGATTGCATGGATTGCCCTTTGTAATCATTTCCGATTGTGATCCACAATTTGTGTCAAAATTCTGGCAGGGCATGTGTGAGGCTTTACACATAGACCACCATCTTTCTTCAGCCTATCACCCTCAGACAGATGGGCAAACTGAGAGAACCAACCAACCTTTAGAACAATATCTGCGACGTCTATTGAGTACAGTCACTGGTAATTGGGTACAAGCTCTCCCCTTGGTGGAATTTGCCTATAATAATAAAACACATTCAGCCACAAAAATCTCTCCTTTTTAGGTCTCGCCTGACCCAGCGCATGCGCTGATCTGGCAAGACTTTTTGTGAGGGCTTTAAAAAATGCTACCATGGCCGGCCTAGAGCTACAGTGCATGTGCGCGGGCGTGCGCCGCACTTGATCGTAATCGCGATCACTTTAACTTTGATGTTCTCCGTGAGCCAATGCTTGTTTTTTCTTTCTAATGAGCTTTCCCGCGCGTGCTTGTTACTTTTATAGGTCGCGAAAAATAATAGACGTGTCTGTTTTTTTGTGCAACTCGTGCTGTCGTTGTGTGGAGTAGTGCTTGTTTTTGGTTCTTTTTTTGCAGGATTCCAACTTGTTTTGAGCTTCTTTCCCAGGCCGACTGTGCCTATTTCAAACTTCCGACTAGAAGCACTTTGAAGGTTCCGATCGATTAAACGAGCCCCTCAGAAAGAACGAATTGGCATGTTATCTTATAGTATTAATCGAAACATCGAGCATTTACTGTCAATAGTTCTGTAATTGGCAACTGTCACGGTGTCCTGTGCTCCAGTGCGCGTTCACTGCTCTAGGCCTCCAATCTAGGTTACAAGCAAATTTGGATGCCTTTAATTGATGCATTTAGGTTCCGGAAGTGCAATGGCCATTCTTCCTGCTCTCTAAATGCTTTTATAGTGCACAAACTTTTCCCTTTATTTCCAACGGTGTGTTTTTCATGGCTGAACCATCACTTACACTGTAAGTAGAACCACTACATTTTTTAACTTCTGGACATTTATTTCTTTATAGGGAGTGCTGGAGAGTCGGAATTGTACTATTGGTTGGTATAAATCCTTATTTGGTTTTTACTTGAGTGATTTTTCAACTGTACGTACAGTGTTTCTTCTATGCACCTTAAACAGAAATGGGAACATGTCGAGCAGATCGTGACAATTTAGTGCTTGGTTGCATCTGGCAAGTGTGATTGCACGTGTCCTTGGCGAATGATGTTTTTACCCTTTGTTACTTCTGTCCTTCTCGATTTAATAATTGGGCCAATCTTAATTTAAAAAAGGAAAAAAAGTAGCATGGGAAATTGCATAAATACAATAGTTTGATGCGACATTGATATTGCAACATGTTCCACGTAATCCTTTTAATGCTAATGCTTATGCTTTTTTACTCAAATACTCTACAAATGCTATCTGTGTTTTTAAGAGAGTGTGGTTTTATTGGCACAAGTAGCTGCTTACTTACAGTTTCACAAAGCACATAGCCCTTTGAAAAATGTATCGTATATTCTGATATATCTCAGTTTCCATGATGTTTTCCAATATCCGTGACTCTTTTTTCTCTGTATTCGCCTCAACCTGCCGAGGACTAAGAGTCTTAAAAACGAGAGAGATTAGATTATTGGTTTTGATACAAACTATCCATCTGTTGTGCCATATTTTTGCGATTCCCTCTGAATTGCAATCCCAACACGTCTCGTATATTTGTCTCATATATTTTGGGCCTTTAGTATGTCAGGTAAGATTTGAACCGTCTCTGTGACTTGCATTGATCATTCTGTTATGTATTTGTTTAAAGCAGACATGAGGATGACATGTCTGTAGGGGCATCGCCTCCCCTCCTCAATATTAGTAAGAGTGTGCTTTCTAAAGGAATTGTGCTGATTCAGTTCACCCCTGATCTTATAGGGTCCTTCAGGGTCATTGGTCTGTAGGCAGTGAGGCCAGAATTTGTGATGGTAGTCGTTTTTTCTTTTTAATAAGATCGTATGGGTTTGATTGATCACATTGGTAATCGGTACCTCAAACAGGCCACCCTGGGTCAAGAAAGACAAGCATTGGCATAGCCAATAGGTCTCGCTTTTGGGACCTTATAAGTGTTTAGCCATGCAACAGTTGATGTTGTTGCACCAAGGATATTGTGCTGCATAACTAAATACTTATAAGCTCCCAAAAAGCGAGACCTATTGGCTATGCCAATGCTTGTTTCTTTTCTAATAGGTATCACCCTAAATTTCTACCCCTTCACCTTCCTTTCTCTACTTCAGAGATACCCGCTGTCACAGAACATCACACGCATCTCACCTCGATATGGAACCAGGCTAGACATGAACTAGAAGAGGCCAAAGAACATATGAAAACTCAAGCAGATAAACACAGATGCCCTGCCCCTGACTACGCAGTGGGAGATCAAGTGTGGTTAGTGACCAAAAACCTCCGACTATCAGGACCCAGAAAGTTACAACCCAGATATATAGGGCCATATAACCTGTAGCCTAAAACTAGAGCTACCACCTGAATTACAAGTTCATCCCATATTCCACATTTCTCTGCTAAGAAGTATGAACCTCCTTCATGTCTTGAACCCCCACCCCCTCCCATTAACGTAGAAGGAGAGTTAGAATATGAGGTCAGGCGTATCGTCGACTCACGGAGATATAGAGGAAGATTACAATATCTAATAGATTGGGTAGGATACCTTCCCAAAGACAGGACTTGGGGACCGCTGATAAAGTACATGCTCCTCTATTGGTACGGCGGTTTCATGCTTTACACCCTTAAAAGCCCTGGCCTGTTAATAGACCGTTTGGGGGGGGCTGTTACACGTCAAGCGTCTTGTACCTTGTCTTTGTTACCTACAACAGCACTACCACTCCCATAATGCATCTGTTCTAGTGGTCGGTCTGTGTACTATCACATATTACACTGGTAAAGTGTGGTCAGGTGACTACATGACTATAAAAGAGGCTTGCCCACTAACTCAGGTGCTTGGCTTACACTCTCTGTGTGGACCACGGCCCTTGACCTGGATGCTTTGTTGTTGAACTTCCTGTTGTTTGCCAGAAACCTTGTTGAACCTACCTTGTGAGATGTGGATATCTCTCCCTCTTTGTCTACAACCTGGCCCTTGTGAACCCTACTGCTTGTGGCACAAAGAGAATCGTTGCATGGTTTTTGGATTCTGCCTCCTTTCGTTGAGCAGCTGACTCACTGCGCTTCCCTTGTGGCGGTTAGCAGCTCAGCGATACAATCCGCTGGCATGCTGAGCTCTCCCCAGCGCCTATTTGGATTTACCCAGCATGGATTTTGGCCCATTACAGCCTCTGTGGACAATATTCTACCAGAGTCCTATCTGGATTTCTTTAGGCAGCGTGAGGACGTGCTGTTTACCTTGTTCGAGACCACAAGTTGCAAAAGGCGGAAACTGCTTCAGATTTCAGCAGCGTGAGGACACGCTGTTTATGACCGCAACCTCCAAGAAATGGACACTGCTTCTGTTTTCATTTAGAAACACGAGGCTTAGTAACGAAGACCTCGTCCATCTCTGCGCAGCAGACTGGTTTCATTTGAGTTTTTCCAGTGCTACCTTGTTTTAGTGTACGAATGGATAACAACCTGGGCATTTAAAAAGACAAACACGTATAGCGTTATAAGACGCTGGATGCAAGGACTGTGTCATTTTTTTGGGTTATTTTAAAATTCACAACTTTATTGGAGCGAAATGCTAACAGGACACTCCTGAAGGAATCAGTGCTAGTTATTGAACGCCCCAAAGGCAGATGTATGCCTCTAATTTGTCACTTTAGCTGCATCACACGCTCTACAAATTGAAAGCAAAAACAACAGTTGATGGACCGGGAAAGACATGGCTTGGCAGTTCGGGTTAAACTGTTTCCATGAGGCACAGGGTCAAGACTGATTTGCATATGGCCATGTCTGAACTGGGGTGGCGTGGTGAGCAAAATAACAATGGATTTAGGCCCAGATCTCTGTACTGGAGTGAATGTATGACATTGTTCTGCATTCTGTCCATCAACTGTTGTTTTTGCATTTGTCACCCCGAGTGGGATGGGTATGCTCAGACGTGAGTCCTATGCGCTCCATGCCACTGGAATCAAGCTATCCTGGCTGAAGAGGGGTGAAACCCTGAAACCGGTCCTAGGATGCTTGATTCCGGTCCAGGGAAGACATGGCTTGGCAGTTCGGGCTGGACTGTTCCCATGAGGCACACGGTCAAGACTGATTTGCATATGGCCATGTCTGAACTGGTGTGGCGTGGTGAGCAAAATAACGATGGATTTAGGCCCAGATCTCTGTACTGGGGTGAATGTATGACATTGTTCTGCATTCTGTCCATCAACTGTTGTTTTTGCATTTGTCACCCCGAGTGGGACGGGTATGCTCAGACGTGAGTCCTGTGCGCTCCATGCCACTGAAATCAAGCTATCCTGGCTGAAGAGGGGGGAAACCCCGAAACTGGTCCTAGGATGCTTGATTCCGGTCCAGGGAAGACATGGCTTGGCAGTTCGGGCTGGACTGTTCCCATGAGGCACAGGGTCAAGACTGATTTGCATATGGCCATGTCTGAACTGGGGTGGCGTAGTGAGCAAAATAACGATGGATTTAGGCCCAGATCTCTGTACTTGGGTGAATGTATGACATTGTTCTGCATTCTGTCCATCAACTGTTGTTTTTGCATTTATCACCCCGAGTGGGACGCGTATGCTCAGACGTGAGTCCCGTGCTCTCCATGCCACTGGAATCAAGCTATCCTGGCTGAAGAGGGGTGAAACCCCGAAACCGGTCCTAGGATGCTTGATTCCAGTCCAGAGAAGACATGGCTTGGCAGTTCGGGGTGGACTGTTCCCATGAGGCACAGGGTCAAGACTGATTTGCATATGGCCATGTCTGAACTGGGGTGGCGTGGTGAGCAAAATAACAATGGATTTAGGCCCAGATCTCTGTACTGGAGTGAATGTATGACATTGTTCTGCATTCTGTCCATCAACTGTTGTTTTTGCATTTGTCACCCCGAGTGGGATGGGTATGCTCAGACGTGAGTCCTATGCGCTCCATGCCACTGGAATCAAGCTATCCTGGCTGAAGAGGGGTGAAACCCTGAAACCGGTCCTAGGATGCTTGATTCCGGTCCAGGGAAGACATGGCTTGGCAGTTCGGGCTGGACTGTTCCCATGAGGCACACGGTCAAGACTGATTTGCATATGGCCATGTCTGAACTGGTGTGGCGTGGTGAGCAAAATAACGATGGATTTAGGCCCAGATCTCTGTACTGGGGTGAATGTATGACATTGTTCTGCATTCTGTCCATCAACTGTTGTTTTTGCATTTGTCACCCCGAGTGGGACGGGTATGCTCAGACGTGAGTCCTGTGCGCTCCATGCCACTGAAATCAAGCTATCCTGGCTGAAGAGGGGGGAAACCCCGAAACTGGTCCTAGGATGCTTGATTCCGGTCCAGGGAAGACATGGCTTGGCAGTTCGGGCTGGACTGTTCCCATGAGGCACAGGGTCAAGACTGATTTGCATATGGCCATGTCTGAACTGGGGTGGCGTGGTGATCAAAATAACGATGGATTTAGGCCCAGATCTCTGTACTGGGGTGAATGTATGACATTGTTCTGCATTCTGTCCATCAACTGTTGTTTTTGCATTTGTCACCCCGAGTGGGACGTGTATGCTAAGACGTGAGTCCCGTGCTCTCCATGCCACTGGAATCAAGCTATCCTGGCTGAAGAGGGGTGAAACCCCGAAACCGGTCCTATGATGCTTGATTCCGGTCCAGGGAAGACATGGCTTGGCAGTTCCGGCTGGACTGTTCCCATGAGGCACACGGTCAAGACTGATTTGCACATGGCCATGTCTGAACTGGGGTGGCGTGGTGAGCAAAATAACGATGGATTTAGGCCCAGATCTCTGTACTTGGGTGAATGTATGACATTGTTCTGCATTCTGTCCATCAACTGTTGTTTTTGCATTTATCACCCCGAGTGGGACGCGTATGCTCAGACGTGAGTCCCGTGCTCTCCATGCCACTGGAATCAAGCTATCCTGGCTGAAGAGGGGTGAAACCCCGAAACCGGTCCTAGGATGCTTGATTCCAGTCCAGAGAAGACATGGCTTGGCAGTTCGGGGTGGACTGTTCCCATGAGGCACAGGGTCAAGACTGATTTGCATATGGCCATGTCTGAACTGGGGTGGCGTGGTGAGCAAAATAACAATGGATTTAGGCCCAGATCTCTGTACTGGGGTGAATGTATGACATTGTTCTGAATTCTGTCCATCAACTGTTGTTTTAGCTACAACTTGAAAGAGCAGTTTTTCTTTCTTCATTTTTTGGGAAGAGACTTCTTACTGAACTGAACACACCTCCATCTAACTGTGAGTATTAGGTGGTACACAACCCGCATTCCCAGACCCTTGCCATCATAGTAATCTTTCTCACTGTTTTAAAAAGAGTTAAGGGAAAGCCTTCTTAACGTTTGCCATTTCTTCTTTCCTCTTTTTTAGTTTTTCTGTTTATGCAGTTTTGGAACAAAAGCTCTAGGTTCTCGCTTCTCCTGTCTGCTTGCCCAGTTTGAGGTCTTCACAGGTGGTCCTTTTGTTGTCTCTTCTCTCCCTGGGGGTATTAGTCATTTTCATTATCATATTCTTGGCTTGAGGTGACTGTACCTTAGGGGAGAGTGGGGGCCCCTTCTTCGCTCTCGTGGATACTGGTTCTTCTGCCATTCGGAAGTAAGTCCTGACAGTCGTACAGTTAAGTGTAGTGATCAATTCCCACCTCCTGGAACTGAAGCCGTGTGGTACAAGGTTCCTGTGCTGAAATGTTCCTACTTCACACACAGCCCTCTGCAGCTAGTGCCTCCTGTCCATAGAGTTGCATTTAGCTCAGGCAGGAGTGTCTTCTTGCCTCCACTTGCATGTTCTTTCGGCCTGTCGTTTGCCATGTAGCTCCGATTTTACACGGGAAGTGACCACCTCAAGGGAAAAAAAGTTTTAGATTTTGTGTTTGGAAACTTTCCTGATGTACTACTGCTATGGCTTGGTTTGCTGCCGTGTAGACACTCAGGATGATGGGACATGCATGGGGTAAGGTGGAGGCGAGCAACAGAGCAGCTCCTTTTCTAGGTCCATTTTATCCTAGACCTCTCTGGCCAGACTACCAGATGAGTGCCAATTGTATGAGCCTGTCTTTTTGGTACCAGCACATGACCCCCTGAGAACCGTGTCCTCAGGATACAAAGAATTCATCAAGGGAAAACACTGCAAGTATACCTGGGCTGGAGCAATGCAGGACACACATGGTCAAGTGTCAGAGGCACATCGCATGAAACACATGGACATACTTTGGGGCTGATGACATACCTACTCCACTCTATGACACTTCACACTAAAACACTCTACTCCACTCTATAACAATCTATGCTCCTCCACTCTGCGACATTGCATTCCACTCTATGCCACTCCACTCCACAACATTCTACTCCACTTTATGCCACTCTACAACACTCTAGTCCACTCTACAGCACTCTACTCAACTCTATGCCACTCTATGACACTCTACTCCTCTCTAGGCAACTACTTCTATACATCTCCACATGACTTAACTATTGTAGTCTATGACCACTATTCCACTCTACTCTACTACTACACTCTACACCAGTCCACTCTGTGTCACTCTATGCCACGCCACTCCACCTCATTCTACAATACGCTACTCCTCTCTATGCTACTCCACTCTACAACACTCTACTTTCTTCTACACCACTCCATTCTACACACTCTAGGGCACTCCACTCTTCAACACTTCACTGAATGACACTCCACTCTATGAAACTCCACTCTATGACCCTCGCCTCCACTCTACTCCAAGACACTCGAGTTGATGACACTCCACTCTACAGCACTCTACTCACCTCTAAGACACACTATTCCACTCTACTGTATGACACCCACTCTACTCTACGGCACTCCACTCTACAGCACTTGACTCCACTTTGTTCCTATACACTTTACACCATTCTACTCCACTCTACTGTGAGAAGTTGGCCTGGCATATGCTGGTCACTAGTTATAGTGGCCACCGTGCACCAGTCCAATTCGACCCTTATGGTAGATAGGTTTAAGACAACCTTTTAAAGAAAGCTATCCCAGTGGTAGCTGTGGAGAGCAGCCTTCAGGCTAAGTCTCAGAGGAATGTAAAGCAGCTTGTTTTACCTTATAATCTCTTGAATTACCAAATTAAATGGCACCACACAGGTATATATATTAAATATATATGTATTTATTACTAGACACACTCTACTAATCTCTTTATGAGATTAGAAGCCAGATACACATTCAAATGTCAACGTTTCACAATAAATTAAGCACAAATATGGCTGGAGCCCTAGGGGCGTACCAGACCATATACTAAACAAATGGTATAAGAATGTCGACTTGCAAAATGACAAGGCCTTGGGCCTGGAGAATCGCTGGGGCTTCACTACTGCAGTGTTAGCAGGTAAGTAACCAGCCCACGGGTTCCCTATTGATTATAATGGTGCAAGTCGCGGTTTGATTTTTAAAGTTTTAGGGCACTTCGAGGAAGTCTACAAGCAAGCCACTTACAAGGTAAGTAATTCGAGGGCCAAAACACACTAGGGCACAGGAGTGCACGAGTTACCTCACCCAGGGAAGCCGGGTGCATAGGTGTCTTTTGGTGTCAGGTCGTGTCGCTGTTTTCTATGGAGACCAAAGAAGACTTGCTGCTTGCGTCGACTGAAGAAGTGTCCGGTGGAATCCAAGGGTGGATTCGAGATGCTGAAGACCTGAAAATTAAAGGGACTGTGTTCAAAGTCACTTGCCAGTGACCGGTGGTCAGGAAGATGGATGGCCACAAATGTTGGGTGATTTCAGGTCATCAATGGTGAATTGACTCTTCGCTCATGAGGTCCAGGAGGGATTGACGATGACCAGCAGCTGGATTCGGAGTGTCCCATGACGTCTACAGCTGATGGCGGTATCGGCAACCGGATTGGAGCCAACAACCCTTGGCAACTGCAAGTCTTGTGTAGACTGAAGAAAGTCAATGGTGCAGACCAGCAAGGTCTGAGGGACTCACCCAGCAAGGGTAAGTGAGGGCAGGCCTGGGGCAACCAGGGAAGCCCATTTAGCTGATGAGAAAATCTTCGGGGACCCACAAGCCAATGGGCAAAGGATCGCAAAGGCGTCTCTTCAGAAAATGCTTCACAGGAGCCAACGGTCACTCGGGATGGGGTAGGCCTATGATTTTCACTGCAAAACTTGCTGGAGGCTTTGGACACAAACGGTCCAATGCACAAGTTCATACGACATCGTGAAGGGTTTGCACTCGACAATAGTGCCTGGTCCCCGGGTATTGCTGTTCCTCGTCACTCTTGGGGTCCACTCACCACAGCTTTGCTGGGGACTCACAATGGCCATCCAGAAGTCAGGAAATTTACTTCTGGGGCAGCAGGGACTTTGAACTCTGGTGGGAGAGGGAACATTTGCAACCATTGAATAAGGTTTTTGGTGCCTGCCAAGTAGGGGAGTCCCTCCTTGACTCCAAGGGAGATTCTTCTGTCTTCCAAAGGTAGTGGAACATTGAAGGGCCAGGATTCTTCTTTGTAGAGCGTCGTCCAGGGTTATCTGTTTTGCAATGGCAAAGCTTGCTATCTTATAGTGAAGATAGGGGAGGGACTAGCTCTAGGACCACTCCTCTGGGAGGGTCAGGGGAGGGGGTGGGGACACCCACTCCCCTTTGTCCAGTTTCACACCAGAGCAGGGGCAGGAAGCCCCTGAACCGGTTTGAGCTGGCATATGCACAGAGGAGCCTACTTCTCCCCCAGTGCAGGACTTCAAGGCACTCTAGGAGTGCACCCACCCAGCCCCAATACACTAAATCCTGCCTGGAAGGTGGTGACACCTCCCTGTGACAGGATGCCTTTTGTTGGGCCTTCTCCACTGCGAGTTTCGGTCAGTAGCAGGAGGGCAGCCCAGTGTCTGTGCTGGTGGCATCCATTTTGTGATGCCAGGGCTCTATAGGATTTCTATCGTTTACATGCCGTCCCCTCTGGAAGGGTGGGATCATGCTCCCACATCATGGACTGATGTGGAGGTATGATGGTATGTTTTGATGCAGTCATTCCAAAGTTGGCATTTTAATGCACTTAAGAGTATATGGTTTAACCGCATCCACAAACAGCCATAGAGAATAGACTCTGGTAGCTGCAGAGGGGCCCTGCTCATGCAGAGGCAAACCCTCACATTGTAAACCACACACCCTGCCCTCAGGATTGATAGGGCCTGCCATAGGGGTGGCTGATAGGTTTATATGTGTGTGTATGGTGAGATATAGGAACCTATATCTCAGTGAGGAGTGCTAACACTACCTCACACAGGCTGCAGTATCAGGCCTGTAGTGTCAGATTGTGAATGCTTCCCAGGGGTGGCATAATACATGCTGCAGCCCCTGGTAGGCCAGTGAAGTGCCTATGCCCTAGGTACCTAAGGTACCATATACAAGGGGCTCATAAGGTACCACGGTATCCAATCACTAGTGCATCTAATATGCACACCAAGTCGTTTAGAGAGAACAGAGAGACTTGGGCCCTGATTAGCAGGGACCCAGCCTTACTATAGCCAGAAACCAGTGTATACATTAGAAAAAAAGTGGGGGCAACATAAGTGCAGATCCTACTCTCCTACACAACCCCCCCCCCAAATGCAGGGACATTAAACTAACCTTGACCAGTTGAGTCTTCATGTTCTAAGTGGAAATACCTTGAGAGTCTATCTGTATTGGCATGTTGGGTCCCAGGTCTATGTTCCACTGTATAGTCCATCCCCTGTAGGGAAATGGACCACCTGAGCAATTTAGGATTTTCACCTTGTATCTGTTTGAGCCATAGGAGGGGCTTGTGGTCAGTCTGAACTATGAAGTGAGTGCCTAACAAGTATGGCTTCAGCTTCTTCAGGGCCCACACCACAGCAAAGGCCTCCCTCTCTATAGCTGACCAACGTTTCTTTCTAGGGGTCAGCCTTCTGCTTATGAAAGCTACTGGCTGGTCTTGACCTTCATCATTAAGTTGAGACAGTACAGCTCCCACACCCAGCTCTGAAGCATCTGTTTGAACAATGAACTTCTTTTTGTAATCTGGACTCTGCAAGAATGGGGCAGTGCACATTGCCTGCTTGAGGTCATCAAATGCCTTTTGACAGCTAGCTGTCCACTGAACCTTTTTTGGCATTTTCTTAGAGGTAAGATCATTTAAGGGGGTCACTATAGATCCATATCCCTTAACAAACCTCCTATACCACCCAGTCAGGCCTAAAAAGGCTCTAACCTGTGTATGGGTGGTTGGAGCTACCCATTCCATGATGGTTTGGATTTTGCTCTGTAATGGTTGAACCTGGACTCCACCTACAAGGTGGCCCAGGTACACAACCTGACTCTGCCCAATCTGGCACTTATTGGCCTTGATAGTGAGGCATGCTTTTTGCAGGGCCTCCAAAACATTCCTGAGGTGGACCTGGTGATTCTGCCAGGTGGAACTAAAGACAGCAATATCATCAAGATAAGCTGAGCAATAGGTTTCCATACCAATCAGAACTTTATTCACCAACCTCTGAAAAGTGGCAGGTGCATTCTTCAAACCAAAGGGCATTACCACAAAGTGATAGTGCCCACCAGAGGTTGAAAATGCTGTTTTGGCCTTGGCATCATCAGCTACCTTGATTTGCCAAAGTGTCTATAAGTTCATCTGCCCTGGGAATTGGATAGGCATCAGACTGCATTGAGGCCTCTGTAGTCAACACAAAGCCTCATTTCTTTCTTACCACCCTGGGTATGAGGTTTTGGCACAAGGACTACTGGGCTAGCCCAAGGGCTATCTGAAGGCTCAATAACACCTAGTTCCAACATTTTCTGGACTTCAGTCCTGATACAATCCCTGACATGGTCAGGTTGCCTGTAGATTTTACTCTTTACAGGCAGACTCTCTCCAGTGTCCACCTCATGGGTGCACCAAGAAGTCTGACTTGGGGTCAGGCTAAACATATGTCTAAACTGTTGCAGAACTTGTCTGCAATCAGTTTGCTGATGCTCAGTGAGGCTGCTTGCCAAAGCAACACCATCAACTGACCCATCATCAGGGCTCTGTGAGAGCAGGTCAGGGAGAGGGTCACTCTCCTCCTCCTGGTCCTCATCAGTTGCCACGAGCAGGCCCATGTCAGCCCTGTCCACATATGGCTTAAGTCTGTTGACATGGAACACCCTAAGGGGGCTCCTGGGAGTTCCAAGATCCACCAAGTGGGTGACTTCTATCTTTTTCTCAGCAATTGTATGGGGGACACTCCATATGTCCTGGAGAGCTGCTAGGGCCACAGGCTCCAACACCCATACTTTCTGGCCTGGCTGAAAAACAGTCAGGACAGCCTTTTGGTCATGACAAGCTGTTTGTAATTCTTTGCTAGCCTCAAGGTTTTTAGTTGCCTTCTTCATGTACTCTGCCATCCGGGAGCGGAGACCAAGTACATAGTCCATCACATCCTGTTTTGGAGATTTGAGAGGTAACTCCCATCCCTCCTTCACCAGACATAAGGGTCCTCTGACAGGGTGCCGAAACAGAAGTGCAAAAGGGCTGTAGCCAACCCCCTTCTGTGGAACCTCCCTGTATGCAAACAGAAGGCAGGGAAGTAAAAGGTCCCATTTTCGCCTAAGCTTTTCTGGGAGGTGTTTAATCATTCCCTTTAGGGTGTTGTTGAATCTCTCATCTAACCCATTGCATTGTGGGTGATAGGGAGTATTGGATTTGTAATTGACACCACACTCCTTCCACATTGCTTTTAGATATCCTGTCATAAAGTTTGTAACTCTGTCAGATTAGGGAAACCCACTCTGGAGAAAACTCCAATGAGGGCTCTTGCTACCACAGAGGCTGTGGTAGTCCTGAGGGGTATAGCTTCTGGATACCTGGTGGCATGATCCACTACCACCAGTATAAATCTGTCCCCAGATGCAGTTGGAGGGTCAAGGGGACCAACAATCTCAATCCCTACCCTTTCAAAGGGAACCCCCACCACAGGTAGTGATATCAGGGGGGCCTTTGTTGTGCCACCTGACTTGCCACTGGCTTGGCAAGTGACACAGGAGCGACAAAACTCCTTGGTGTCCTCAGACATGTGTGGCCAATGAAAATGAGGGACAAGCCTGTCCCAGTTCTTGTTTTGGCCCAAGTGTCCTGCCAATGGGATGTCATGTGCTCGGGTCAAGAGGAACCCCCTAAACTTTTGAGATATTACCAACCTCCTGGTGGCTCCAGGGGTAGGATCTCTAGCCTCAGAATATAGGAGCCCCTCATCCCAATAAACTTTATGGGACCCACTAGCACTCCCAGCAGCCTCAGCAACAGCTTGCTGTCTGAGGGGTTCAAGAGAGAGGCAGCACTGTTGCTCCTTGCTCAGATCTTACCTGGAAGGTCCCCCTGACCCCAAGAACTCAATCTGATCAGGCTCAAGTCCCTCTGGGGCAGTTCCTTTTTCAGTATCTGCTTCTCCTCTCTCAGGAGGGGAATCTGAGATCTGAGATCTGAGACAGAGGAGAAGGCACAGCCTTAACCCTACTGCTCCTCCTCTTGGGTAGCATCTGCTCCATAGTTTCAGGATCCAGAGCTGGTTCAGCTTTATGCATTTTGGCTTGTGACCTGGTCACAGCAAATACCTCTGCAGGTATGCCCAACATCTCAGCATGAGTCCATAATTCTACTGCAGACCAGGCTCCAGTCTCCAGATCATTGCCCAACAAACATTCGACAGGGAGGTCTGCACTGATTACTACCTTCTTGAGGCCAGTTACCCCTCCCCAGGAGAAGTTCACAACGGCCAGGCTATGGTTGGTCCTGACATTGCTTGCATTGGTCACCTGGTGCATTTCCCCTCAATGATCTGTGCAGGGTCCACTAGATCCTCTGCCACCATGGTGACACTAGCACCTGTGTCCCTGAATGCCAAAGCCTGTTTGCCATTAATGATAGGCTGCTGTTTGTACTTGCCCAGGTTACTGGGGCTAACTAGGAAGGACATATGTAATGTTGTAATGTTGTAGACTTGTAAAGCGCACAGCTGCCCCAGCAACGGGGCGTCCCGGCGCTGTAGACAGCTGGGGAACCCGTCCTGGCTATCCCTGTGAGATGGTCCCTATCTGGGTATCTCCAAGGTGAAACCAGGCATCCCCGGCGTCTGTGGGGGGCCGTTGTAGAGATGAGGCAAGCTTAATGCCCAGAGTTGCCGAGTGTGTTTCTGGTTAGAGTAGGTACCGAGGCGAGAATTATCGAGTCCGTTTTGACCCTGGTCCACGACCCTGCCGCGTCGGGAATTGAACCCTGGTCCCTGGCCGATTCTCTGCATGCGGGTCTGCCGCCTCTAACCAGTGAGCCACACCTCTCCACTATCAAGAGCTCCCTCACAAACTAGCAATGCCTGTGTTGGTACTCTGACTAGGCCAGAGTCCACATCAGAACCCAGGGTCAACCCTACTACCCCACTATTCAGGTTACCACCTCCACCAATGACTGCACTAGGGGGAACAGCTGCCTTAGGGGCTGGAGTTGTGGTGGTTTGGTCTTTGGACTTGGTACAATCAGAAGTACAGTGCCCTTTCTGTTTACAGAATTTGCACCAGGGCTTCTTTGGCCTTTTCCCTTTGTAGACTGTGAATCCCCACCAGATGCAGATTTTTGGAGTCCTTGTGAAGTCTTCTGGTGTTTTGCCTAATCCCCACCTTTATCTGAGCCTTTAGGATCCTGCTACTTAGTGTCATCCCCTTGGTTCTGGGTTTTCTGCCTCACCCTGGTTCTGACCCATTTGTCTGCCTTCTTTCCCAATTCTTGGGGAGAGGTCAGATCAGAGTTCACCAGGTATTGATGCAACAACTGGTTTTGGCAATTATTAAGATTCTGTCTCTCTCATGATAAGATTATACAATCCCTTAAAGTCAGAAACTCTACTACCAACCAGCCAACTTTCTAGAACAATGGTTGCACAATAAAAAAAGTCAGTCCAATCCTGAGTCTGTGCTTTCTGGGTATCTCTGAACTTCAACCTGTACTGTTCAGTGGTTAAGCCAACCCCATCTATTAATGCACTCTTCAGGGCTTCATAGTCATTAGCATCCTCTTCTCTAACAGTGAGGAGCTTGTCTCTACCTTTATCAGAAAAGGAGAGCCACAGGATTGCTGCCCACTGTTTCTGGGGGACCTGTTGAACTTTACAGGGCCTCTCCATAGCAGTTATCCATTTGTGGATATCATCCCCACTCTGGTAGGGAGGAACAACCTTGGACAGGTTCCTATGGTCTGGAATATATTCTCTACCTCTAGGGACACTGTTGCTGCCACCAAGGGTATCTAACCGCTCTTTTCTAGAAGTTCTCTAGGAGCTCAAAGGCTTCTCTATCTAAGGCCAATTGCTTGGTTATGAGGGTACGCCTAGCTTCCTCATACTGGAGCATCTTGTACCTTCTTTCAGAGGAGGTCTCTCTATGAAAGTATGAGTTCCTCTGGTGGACAGATTCTCTGTTAGAGTGATTTGAATAGTCAGATTCCCTTGAAGGGGACCTAGGCCTCTCTTCCACTCTACCAGTCCTCTTAGGGAGGATTCCTCTGTCCTGTTCAGACCTTTCTGGGTCTGTCCCTTCAATCACAGAGTCCTGGTCATCCTGATGTTCATCATCAGACCCAGACACTGTAATTGACCCATCCCCTGGTTCAGACCTGTCAGCTCCTAGAGCTGACCTAAGGTCATCTGCTATTAACAGATCTATCAGGTGTAGGGCTGAGGGACTCCGTCCTAGCTTCATGTGTCTTTCAACACACATGGCCTTCAAGTCAGTGTAGGCCATGTCCTTGTACTGAGGCTGGGTGGACCCACTGGTTCCACCTTTTAAGGACATTCTAGTGTTGTGCAGTGTTGTACTACCTACACTAGTTTGTGGCCTACTGAACCTACCTTGAGCTGTAGCAAGGGTGTGCTATCCCTTCACAAACAGCTCTAAGTTCAGTAGAACTTATTGATACTAAGCTTGACTTTATATGTACCTTGATTACCTTTAGTGGTTTTCAGTTAGTAATTCAAATAGAGATTTTCTGGTAAAACAATGGCAAGCTGGAATCCCACACGCTGCCCACCAATGTGAGAAGTTGGCCTGGCATATGCTGGTCACTAGTTATAGTGGCCCCCTTGCACCAGTCCAATTCGACTCTTATGGTAGATAGGTTTAAGACAACCTTTTAAAGAAAGCTATGCCAGTGGTAGCTGTGGAGAGCAGCCTTCAGGCTAAGTCTCAGAGGAATGTAAAGCAGCTTGTTGTACCTTATAATCTCTTGAATTATCAAATGAAAGGACACCACACAGGAATATATATCACATATATATGTATTTATTACTAGACACACTCTACTAACCTCTTTATGAGATTATAAGCCAGATACACATTCAAATATCAACGTTTCACAATAAATTAAGCGCAAAAATGGCTGGAGCCCTAGGGGTGTACCAGACCATATACTAAAAAAATGGTATAAGAATGTCGACGTGCAAAATGACAAGGCCTAGGGCCTGGGGAATCACTGGGGCTTCACTTCTGCAGTGTTAGCAGGTAAGTAACAGGCCCACGGGAGACGCGTGCAGTGTGTGAACACAGCCGTGGGTTCCTATTGATTATAATGGTGCAAGTCGCGGTTGGATTTTTAAAGTTCTAGGGTACTTCGAGGAAGTCTACAAGCAAGCCACTTACAAGGTAAGTACTTCGAGGGCCAACAGGCACTAGGGCACCGGAGTGCATGAGTTACCTCACCCAGGGAATAGGTGTCTTTTGGTGTCGGGTCGCGTCGCTGTTTTCTATGGAGACCAGAAGACTTGCTGCTTGTGTCAACTGAAGAAGTGTGTCTTTTGGTGTCGGGTCGCGTCGCTGTTTTCTATGGAGACCAAAGAAGACTTGCTGCTTGCGTCAACTGAAGAAGTGTCCGGTGGAATCCAAGGGTGGATTCGAGATGCTGAAGACCTGAAAATTGAAGGGACAGTGTTCAAAGTCACTTGCCAGTGACCGGTGGTCAGGAAGATGGATGACCACAGATGTTGGGTGATTTCAGGACGTCGATGGTGTTTTGACTCTTCGCTCACAAGGTCCTGGAGGGATCAACGATGACCAGCAGCTGGATTTGGAGTATTCCACAATGTTTGCAGCTGATTGCAGTGTCGGCAACTGGATTGGAGCAAACAAGCCTTGGCAACTGCAAATCTTGTGTACACTGAAGAAAGTTGATGGTGCAGACTAGCAAGGTCTGAGGGACTCACCCAGCAAAGGTAAGTGAGGGCAGGCCTGGAGCAATCAGGAAAGCCCTTTTAGTTGATAAGAAAGTCTTCGGGGGACCCACAAGCCAATGAGAAAGGGATCGCAAAGGCGCCTCTTCGGGAAATGCTTCACAGGAGCCCACGGTCACTCGGGATGGGGTAGGCCTCTGATTTTCGCTGCAAAATCTGCTGGAGGCTTGGGCCACAAATTGTCCAATGCACATGTCCATAGGATGTCATGAAGGGTTTGCACTAAGGGTGGGCGTAGTTCGCGAAGTAGCACTTCGCGAAGCTACGCAAAGTGAAGTTCGCACTACGCGAGCTACGCGTAGCACTTCGCGAACTGCGAAGTAACATGTTCGCACTGTGCAAGATGTTGTTTTCAATGATTGCACAGTGCGGACAAGCAACCGGCACTGTGCAATCATTGAAAATGGCATCTTGCACAGTGCGAGCTGTAGTTTTCTGCTGCTCGAGTAGATTTTTCCTCGAGCTGCAGCTTTCTCAACGCGAACTGGTAGTTTCTCATCGCGAGCGGTCGCGAGCATACGCGACTCCTCGCAATGAGAAACCTGACCTTCTCGCGTTGTGAATCTCGCCGGGAGGTTTATTTTCCATGCTCGCGATCGCGAACAAGGAAAAAGTCTCGCCAGGATGTCATTTTGCTTGCTCGCGGTCGCCAACTTGACGTTGAGGACCGCGAGCAAGCAAAAAATGACCGCAACACTACGCTACGTGTGTTCGCACTGTGCTACGTGCAGTTCGCGTAGTGCGAAGTAGCGCGAACTTCGCAAACTACGCGAGCGTAGCGTAGTGCTTCGCCCAGGCCTAGTTTGCACTCGACAATAGTTCATGGTCCCTGGGTACTGCTGTTCCTCGTCACTCTCGGTGTCCACTCACCACAGCTTTGCTGGGGACTCACAATGGCCATGGAGAAGTCAGGAAATCTACTTCCGGGGCAGCAGGGACTTTGAACTCCGGCGGGAGTGGGAATGTTTGCAACAGTTGATTAAGGTTTTTGGTGCCTGCCAAGTAGGGGAGTCACTCCTTGACTCCAAGGGAGATTCTTCTGTCTTCCAAAGGTAGTGGAACGTCGAAGGGCCAGGATTCTTCTTTGTAGAGCATCATTGTTCTGCTTGGGTTTTCGGATCAGATAGAACCCGCTCAGCAGAGCCTCTCTAACCCAAACCAGAACGTTACCCCCTCCCTAGGGCCTATTCACACCTAAATAACCACATATATGTACCACCTAAGGACAGGGAATTCCTACTATATATACCAAGACCTACAAGTCACAGCCTCGCGGTCCCAAATGGACCCAGGACTTCCTGCCCAGACGGCAGCCACAGACTTCCTGCCCAGACGGCAGTCACAGCCTCGCGGTCCCAAATGGACCCAGGACTTCCTGCCCAGACGGCAGCCACAGCCTCGTGGTCCCAAATGGACCCAGGACTTCCTGCCCAGACGGCAGCCACAGCCTCGCGGTCCCAAACGGACCCAGGACTTCCTGCCCAGACGGCAGCCACAGCCTCGCGGTCCCAAACGGACCCAGGACTTCCTGCCCAGACGGCAGCCTTAGACAAGTCACAGCCTCGCGGTCCCAAACGGACCCAGGACTTCCTGCCCAGACGGCAGCCACAGACTTCCTGCCCAGACGGCAGTCACAGCCTCGCGGTCCCAAACGGACCCAGGACTTCCTGCTCAGACGGCAGCCACAGACTTCCTGCCCAGACGGCAGTCACAGCCTCGCGGTCCCAAACGGACCCAGGACTTCCTGCCCAGACGGCAGCCTTAACACGCGTTCATCCTATAATTACCACGACAAATCAGTGTTACTATATATCAGATCACACAAAGACAGCTAGTTGAGCACAACTTGTTCCCCAGTTCGAAGGGCTCCTTTCTCCCTTATTCAGTTACCACCTACCTGATCAGGATTAACATCTGTCCATGTCAAGTCACAGCTGACTAGAAGAATAGGTTACCCTCTTACACAAGAACACGTAGCACATATTGCTTTACTACTTTATTTAGTTATTACATACACACTCACGGAACATAATACATATTACATAACCTGCAAAGAAAAGTGAAAGATTGAGTTCTACACTCTAATAGTAAGGGGTTGACATCACCTTGGTCGTATGTAGCCTGCACTCAATGGTCATCTAGGTTCCCTTCTCGTCTGCGCCTCGGCTTCGCCTGGAAGTCACACCTCCGCAATCACGGGTTTACTCCCGTCTCCCTCTCCGAGTCACTGGGACCTCTTCCTCATCGGCTACTCTCTTCTCTTTGAAATATCTATTTCTCGGTTTTTCTCCACCTCCAAGTTTGTCATCTGTCTTCCCTGGAATAAGTAGCAGCTTTACTACTAACGGCCAGGTGCCGCCCATGGACTAGAAGCAAGTGCCAGTATCTGCCTCAAACTTTTACTAATATAGACGTGCATTTCCTCATGGAAAATTCCAGCCCGTAACCTGCCGCCCACCAAATTCTTGTACCTCCCCGTGCCAAGGACACGTTCCCAGCCGGCCGGCCTGATGTAGTGTCTTCGGCATGAAGAAAAATACAATCCTTCGATAAGGGCCGGCCTGAACCGGTTCTCTCCAAGCGAATAACACCTCCTAACTAAAACACTGCCTATGACCTAGAAACATCCCGAGCTGCCAGAGCAGGAGGAAAGATGGAGTCTCTCCCGTTTAAGGCCTACCAGGCCTGAATTCAGCACGGCTCCATGAAATACCCTCACTACAGAACAGATTACCCCTAATACTAACGAATCTATCCCCTAGGATGTATATGCAAACCCTGATCTATGGGGAAGAACACAGGATCATGTCGAAGTGCCTAATAAATAGGCTCTATACACTACTCTAACCCTTAGACTTGAATGGGAAGAGACTGAAGTCACCTAAATCACCCTTCAACACAATAAGACCGGAAAAATCGAGCAGTACATTTCACCCTTGACCTCAGTCTATTATACATTCATTAAATGGAGCTAACATCTGTGGAAGAATAATATGAAACAAAGCTAACTGATCTATGTCTAGTACCAAGTATGCAGAATTGAAATAATGAAGGAATACACTGAATAAAGCAACAGATAGAAATCAAAACAGCAACAGCAATCAAAATACCACCTAATATTTGGCGTAGCACGTGTATATCAGGTAACCAATTAAAGAGCCAGTCAAACCAGCCCTGGTCAATGTGTTTTCTAACTTCTTCTGTTAAGTCACGCAACTTGTCGATGTGAGCACGAATGGATTGTGTATGGTCAGACAAGTTAAAACAACAGAGACCTTCGAAGTCCGAGCAATCATGTCCATGTTTAAGCAAAAGATAATCAATGGCTGCTCTATTTTGCAAGATGGCCCTACGTTCACCCTGGGCGTCTAATAGCATGTCAGACAAAATTGTAGAAGTATGATTAATAGATTTCACCATCCAGCAGGCCATTTTCCCAATAGATTTGGCATTATAAACCGCCAAAGCAGGAACACCAATAATTGAAACAGCTAAGCTAAGGTATTCAGACTTGGAATATAAATGCAAAGATGGGTCACAATCCTCCTGTAACATTACAGTATCTCGAAGCACATGAGAGTTGGCATTCGGATGTGATGCGAACATCAACAAACTGAGTCTCGTAATGGCACAAGGGCCTCCGGAAATGTTTGCAGGGACAAATGGCCAGGAAGTATTACCACATGAGAAAAGCCATCCGGCGGGTAGTAACATCGTGCGATAGTGACTGAAGGTAACTACCAAACTATTACAAGTCATGTTGTTCTGAACTGAAACACATGTGGCCGGTGTCCTCTGAAAGCACAAAGTCCGTTCGTGAGCTGTAAACGAAGTGGCGCCTTTTAGTTTTAGGCGCAGACATTCAGAGATCGCACTAGGATTACACGTAAGAAAGAAGCACAAATCACCTTGTGTGATATTATAAGTAAGTATTTGGGACTGGATGGGGGTTTGCTCATTCGGCAATTCAATACATAGGGGGCAATATACATGGGTAGCAAAATCACCCAGGAGAATATTGGGACGGGCCTTCGAGACATTAAAAATATGAACTAAAGTTTCCAATGAGGCGGGGACAGCAACCAGGCAGGTCGCCAGGATGTCATGTACAGATCTCATCGGTGTCAAACAGAAGTGAGGGGCGTCAGTCACCCTCTTGGCTAATGCGGTCCAAAAGTTCGATGATGAATCCCATGCAACGAAGGAACGCAACACTCGGGTTCCCAGTTCATCCCGGGTTGATAGGATCCCTCCTTTCTCGTCGTACCAGTCCGAAAACAGTCCGGCTCCGACACATCCTGCAGCAACAATCCAAAGAATGATCTGAAAGAGAACCAAATACAGGCATTAATCATTCTCGTAAATAACATTTATCAGCCGGGACCGCTTCCCAGCTATCTTTCCCTGGTCTCATAACTAAAATGGTGTTGTCTTGACCGGTTGCAATGACTTCTGCTTTTTCAGGGGGATTCTTAGGCGACTGCACCCAAACTCTGGCCCCAGGATTATCTGTGGAGCCAAAACCTTTCTGGCCTCGTACAGTTAGCAACGTTGGGGCAGTGCCTTTTGTGATCTCACCACTGAAAACAGGCATTATTAGCAACTGAGCCATTCGGTCAGTTTGATGTATCAGTAAGTCAACCTCACTGCTATTCAGCAGGAGCACCTTAATCTCTCCCTGATAATCACTGTCGATAATTCCTCCAAGCACCTGAATGCCTCTTACAGCCAGCCCCGATCTAGGGGCGATCAATCCGAAATTTCCAGGTGGTATCTGAACACCAACACCTGTCTCTATGATGACTCGATCTCTACTTTTTATAACAATGTCATCCATAGCATGCAAGTCTAAACCTGCCGACCCTGGGGTCGCTCTACATGGAGCCAAAGCTCCGGGAGTAATTTCCCAATACATCACAGTTTCTCTGATTTCATTAGGCATAGCCTCAACATTCGGGGGAAACAAACGCATAAGTGGAGATTCAGCATTTAAAAAAGGACGATTATTCAAAATCAATAGTGCTTGGGGCAAAAAGTCTCGCCAATTTTTATACTTGTCATCCGTTAACTTACGCAGCTGGTCCTTTAGCAGGCCATTCAATCTCTCCACCAGGCCCGAGGCCTGTGGGTAGTAGGGGATATGGAATATCCATTCAATATTGTTTTCCGCACAGAACTCCTGTACCAATCTTCCACGAAAATGGGATGCATTATCAGATTGAATTTGGAATGGCACACCATAGTACATCATAATTAATTCTAATGTTTTAATGGTATTCAATTGGGTAGCTTGCTTACAGGGAAGGGCTACCAGCAGGCCACTGTATGTATCAACAATAGTGCAAACATATTGACAATTCCTACTCATGGGAAGTGGACCAATGTAATCGATCTGCCAAATTTGAGCGGGCAATTTGCCGCGATGTAAATGACCTTTAACAATTTGGGGCACCTTACGCCGTCTGATATGCTGACAAACGGGGCAGTGTAAAATAACATCTTTGATTAAATCTAAGGGAATATAAATTCCTCGATCAGCAGCCCACCTGCTAGTGGCCTTCTCTCCAAAATGTCCTGCCTTCTGGTGTTCCCATTTCGCCAATCCCGCAATATCAGAATCTTGCCTGTCCACCACTGCCTCAGCAATTTTAGACTTCTCATCTGCAATGTTATGAAAAAATTTGTCAAGAGAATCTATCGGGGTGTGAGCGTCCACATGGAAGATTGTAACAGTACTCTGTGGGAGCATCTCCCAATTTTCTTGCCATAACTCTTTTCCCCATAATTCTTTGGAATGTAACTTCCAATTATGGGAATGCCAAGTTGGCAACCAAACAGCCAGTCCATTGGCAGTAGACCAAGAATCAGTGAAAATATGACATGTACCAGGTAACTCTTGTTTCAAAACTTGGTAAACAGCGTAAAGCTCGGCAAATTGGCTGCTTTTACCTTCACCAGTTGTGCTCAACAATTTCTGTGTGATCGGATTATAGGACACCGCCTTCCAGTGCCGTGTCATCCCTATAAACCTCGCTGAACCATCAGTGAACCAAACATGGTTTCTTTCCGCTGCGGACAAATCATCAAAAGGCTTACCCCACTTGACAGGAGACTCCTGTGCTAAAGGTACGGAACATTCACTCTCAGTCTCAGTCGATGGCACTCGCGCCACCTGCTCATGTAAAGAAGCAACTCCTTTCGGGCCCACACGTGCCCTGTCTTGTATGTACCATTTCCATTTAATCACACTCGCCTCTTGAGCGTGTCCAATTCGGTGAGTTTTCGGCGAACTCAGAACCCACTGCATGATAGGAATTTCCGGACGCAGAACTATATCATGTTCCAAAGTCAATTGCTCGGTATCCACCAGAGCCCAATAACAAGCAAGTAACTGTTTCTCAAAGGGTGTGTAACGTTCACCAGCATCAGGTAACTTTTTGGTCCAAAAACCTAACGGTACTTTACTCCTGCCTTGTTTCTGCCACAAACTCCAATTTGCATAAAGGCCCTGTACAGATACATTCAAATCCACGTCACCATCACGTACAGGCCATAAATCCAGAGCATGTTGAATTGCCTCTTTTGCCAGACTAAACGCATCTTGCTGTGGTTTATCCCATTCAAATGCATTCTTTTTACGCGTGACCCGGTACAAGGGGGCCAATATTTGACTCAAATGAGGAATATGCTGGCGCCAAAAGCCAAACAGACCAATGAAGCTCTGGGCTTCTTTCCTATTTCTAGGAACTGCAAAATCAAGAATCTTCTGTTTAACCTGAGGGATCACTTCACGGTGCCCTTCATGCCAATTAATACCCAAAAATTTTACAGCCTGGGACGGACCTTGCAATTTATCTGGGTTGATTTCCCAACCTTTCTCACGCAGGCACTCAATGACTCTGTCTAATTGGGTCTGAACTTCCTCTTGTGTTTCGCCTTGGATCAAAACATCATCAATATAATGACATATCTGAATTTGGGGATGAACCGGTACCTCAGCCAAATGCTCTGCCACCAGCCGGTGACATATCGTAGGACTATGCACATAGCCCTGGGGAAGACTTCTAAACGTCATCTGACGCCCGTTCCACGTAAAACTGAATTGTTCCTGACACTCTGGGGCAATCGGAATTGAAAAGAAAGCATTAGCAATATCAATGGACGCGTACCATGTACCTGGATGCTTTTGGATTCTCTCAATAAGTGTAATAACATCCGGTACTGCAACAGTCAAAGAGGGTGTGTGCTTGTTCAATTCTCGATAATCAACGGTCATGCGCCAAGAGTTATCACTCTTACGCACCGGCCAAACAGGATTATTCCAAGCAGAAGTGACTGGGGTTATGACTCCTGCATCCACTAACTCCTGAATAGTGGTACTAATCTCCTCATGACCA
The DNA here is from genome assembly GCF_964204655.1 of Triturus cristatus. NCBI lineage: Eukaryota > Metazoa > Chordata > Amphibia > Caudata > Salamandridae > Triturus > Triturus cristatus. The sequence continues at coordinate 421,194,972 of NC_140592.1, read as the reverse complement.
CCTGGAATACGATACTGCTTCTGACAAACCACTTTTGTCGCATGGGGAACTTGTATGGGGGGCATTCTTAAACGACCAACCCGTATAGGTCTGGACGATATATAATGCGTTGTTCCAAATTGGTAACATCCGTCATCTAGATGCAAAGTCATTCCTCTCAAAATATCAATTCCAATTATGAATTCTAGAAGTGGCACTACTAGTACAGAATACTCTTTTCTGGGAATTCTACCTATTCTCATTTCAAGCAAAGTTTGAACTGCAGGGGTTTCTTTTCCACCTAATCCGGTAATAGTAAAAGGCTGACCTGTAAACTTCTTTGATTTTCCATGAATAAGAGTGGCCTCCGCTCCTGTATCTACCAATGCTCGGGCCCTTTGGATATTACGATGTCTCCAATAAATATCAATATCTACATAGGGTCTATTATCTCTGTGAGCCCATCTGCGTACCGGAGCTTGACCTATTTCCTAGTCATTCTTACTGCATTCTGTGTACCAGGATAAATCAGGATAAAGACTCTCACGTTTCTTAGGTATCGGTACCTCCTGTTCATATCCATTCCCAGTACGGAACGGATTCGTATCTTCTGCATTGTACTGCGGGTTACGATCGACCAAACTGTGACGATCCTCTCTCCTCCTCACCTCAGGGGATTGATCCCTATCATCTCTACGTCTGCTGTAAACATAGTCAGTTCTCCCCCTTTCTCTTTCCCCCTCTCTCTCCCTGTCTCTCTCTCGACGGGGGGACACATCACGTGCAGAACGTCGATCATCACGATGAACAGAGCGCCCACGGCGGTCGTCATCACCGCTACCGTCAGAACCACCACGATCACACTCAGTGGTCCGAACACGCCGGGCACCCTCCTTTCGATCCAAGCCACGTTTGCGAAACAACTCCCACAAACGAGCGGTAGTCTCACCATCAATGTCCTCCCTCCGCACACCATCAGCCAGAAGACCAGAAAAAATATCACGTCTAGTAAGTTTATTTTCACCAGGAGTACGAGTGTCAGGCCGGGACTGACGTTCAGGTTTAAACCACTCACCCAACTCACCGAGTTGGCGCACCGATTCCAAAACCGTAGATAATACGTTACCAGTCTGATTAATCAATAAAGTCATCATGACCTGCTTATAGGCTACAGGGGAAGATCGAATGATACGGTTCCGCACAGAAGATGTCAATGAACCATCAAGCAACCTGTCAGCAGTACCCAGAAAAATTGCCGTTTTCATCACCTCCTCTTTGAGACGTTGAGCAGCATCACGCAAAGTATACCACGGCTTGTCATTCACAGGCCAGTCAGATTCAGTAGGATATTTTAGATTACAACCCTCAGTCGCCAATTGGAGTAAAGAAATCTGACCAACACCATTATAGTTACGAAAATGATCCTGCACAGTAGAATCCAAACTCAAGGAACAGAACTGTAAACAATCGCCAGTATCCAACATAATACCAGCAGCGCCCAGTTCATAAAGGCGCACCATCCATGTGAGCAAGGACTCACCAGCTCGCTGCCGAAATCGCTGCAAAATATCACTAATTTCCTGCTGAGTAAAGTCTTCTAAACAGTCCAAAGAAATACCTTGCGGAGCATTGGGAGACTGCTGCAACTTCCGACGGAAAACTGGATGCGCAGAAACCGCGGGACGAGCATCACAAGGAGCCTGATCAGTACTCGTAGAGGGACAATCAGTGTAAGAAACATTGATCCCACTCGAAGAACGAGCGTAATCACGGGGTGCACCATCAAAGGTGCGAGAAGCAGACTTACAATCATGGCGGGAGCGAGAAGACTCGCGCTTGGCAGACTCCTCACCCGAGGAACAAGAATCAGTCGAGTTCCAGATATTACCATCCCATTCATCAGGATTCCAATCCAGCCCGGCTGTCGCCACGACCAGACACACCTTTCGCGTCGAAACCCGACCGCGCCTGTTCTTGTATTTATAACGAGCAATTCGCACAGCCGCCCGTTCGGCAATAGTTTGGTAAGTCTCAAGTTTATCAGCAAGCAACTTATTTTGACACCGCAACAAAGTATGAGAATTCTGAATCTCAACAAAGTGCGCTTCCACATCTTTAAGAGATATCTGTAGCTTCAACAGTCTCTCATGCAGAATCCTGTATGCAGACAAAAGAATCCAACCTCTGCGCCCCAAAATGGGAATCTCCTCACCCTTCGATACGGGTGCCTTCTGCAAACAAGCAATCACATCAGCCGGCTCTGCCAGCTCCAAAGAAGAATTCCAATTCTCACTCAAACCAGTAGAATCAGCCCACTCACGGGCCAAGGCTTCATAAGGCGTTGAATCCCATCCGGGAATATCAACGGGCAACTTAAAAGAAGATTTAGACCTTCTAGAAAACATCGTGAAAAAGGAAAAAGAAGAAAAGAAGAGAAAGAAAAGAAGGAAGAAAAATAAAAACTATACACACAAATATACAAAAATAAAATGCAAACAAAACCACGCACGCGCCGAAAGCAAACACAAGACAACCACAACGCACACAGGTTTCGTAAACGGTTCGTGACGCCAAATGTTCTGCTTGGGTTTTCGGATCAGATAGAACCCGCTCAGCAGAGCCTCTCTAACCCAAACCAGAACGTTACCCCCTCCCTAGGGCCTATTCACACCTAAATAACCACATATATGTACCACCTAAGGACAGGGAATTCCTACTATATATACCAAGACCTACAAGTCACAGCCTCGCGGTCCCAAATGGACCCAGGACTTCCTGCCCAGACGGCAGCCACAGACTTCCTGCCCAGACGGCAGTCACAGCCTCGCGGTCCCAAATGGACCCAGGACTTCCTGCCCAGACGGCAGCCACAGCCTCGTGGTCCCAAATGGACCCAGGACTTCCTGCCCAGACGGCAGCCACAGCCTCGCGGTCCCAAACGGACCCAGGACTTCCTGCCCAGACGGCAGCCACAGCCTCGCGGTCCCAAACGGACCCAGGACTTCCTGCCCAGACGGCAGCCTTAGACAAGTCACAGCCTCGCGGTCCCAAACGGACCCAGGACTTCCTGCCCAGACGGCAGCCACAGACTTCCTGCCCAGACGGCAGTCACAGCCTCGCGGTCCCAAACGGACCCAGGACTTCCTGCCCAGACGGCAGCCACAGACTTCCTGCCCAGACGGCAGTCACAGCCTCGCGGTCCCAAACGGACCCAGGACTTCCTGCCCAGACGGCAGCCTTAACACGTGTTCATCCTATAATTACCACGACAAATCAGTGTTACTATATATCAGATCACACAAAGACAGCTAGTTGAGCACAACTTGTTCCCCAGTTCGAAGGGCTCCTTTCTCCCTTATTCAGTTACCACCTACCTGATCAGGATTAACATCTGTCCATGTCAAGTCACAGCTGACTAGAAGAATAGGTTACCCTCTTACACAAGAACACGTAGCACATATTGCTTTACTACTTTATTTAGTTATTACATACACATTCACGGAACATAATACATATTACATAACCTGCAAAGAAAAGTGAAAGATTGAGTTCTACACTCTAATAGTAAGGGGTTGACATCACCTTGGTCGTATGTAGCCTGCACTCAATGGTCATCTAGGTTCCCTTCTCGTCTGCGCCTCGGCTTCGCCTGGAAGTCACACCTCCGCAATCACGGGTTTACTCCCGTCTCCCTCTCCGAGTCACTGGGACCTCTTCCTCATCGGCTACTCTCTTCTCTTTGAAATATCTATTTCTCGGTTTTTCCCCACCTCCAAGTTTGTCATCTGTCTTCCCTGGAATAAGTAGCAGCTTTACTACTAACGGCCAGGTGCCGCCCATGGACTAGAAGCAAGTGCCAGTATCTGCCTCAAACTTTTACTAATATAGACGTGCATTTCCTCATGGAAAATTCCAGCCCGTAACCTGCCGCCCACCAAATTCTTGTACCTCCCCGTGCCAAGGACACGTTCCCAGCCGGCCGGCCTGATGTAGTGTCTTCGGCATGAAGAAAAATACAATCCTTCGATAAGGGCCGGCCTGAACCGGTTCTCTCCAAGCGAATAACACCTCCTAACTAAAACACTGCCTATGACCTAGAAACATCCCGAGCTGCCAGAGCAGGAGGAAAGATGGAGTCTCTCCCGTTTAAGGCCTACCAGGCCTGAATTCAGCACGGCTCCATGAAATACCCTCACTACAGAACAGATTACCCCTAATACTAACGAATCTATCCCCTAGGATGTATATGCAAACCCTGATCTATGGGGAAGAACACAGGATCATGTCGAAGTGCCTAATAAATAGGCTCTATACACTACTCTAACCCTTAGACTTGAATGGGAAGAGACTGAAGTCACCTAAATCACCCTTCAACACAATAAGACCGGAAAAATCGAGCAGTACAATCATCCAGGGTTATCTGTTTTGCAATGGCAAAGCCTGCTCTCTTATAGTGCTCTATAACACATTACTATACACTTTCACATTCCACTCCACTCTATGATAGGCCACTCTTTTCTACAACATTGCACTCTACTGTAAGCAACTTCACTCTACTCTACAACACACACTCAACTCTGCACCACTGCACTCTACTGTACAATTCACTCTCCGCTACCACATGCCTCTATGCTGTATGACTATCATATGTATTCTATTCCACTGCTCAACATGCCACTCCAATCAACAACATGCTACTCCACTCTACAACATGACACTTCTCTCTACACTACTCAAATCTATACCTTTTGACTCTGAAACACTCTACGACATGCCACTCTAAGACAAACCACTCCACTCTACGACATTCCATGCCACTTTACTCTTTGGCACACCACGCCACTCTACAACAGTCCACTCCTCTCTAAAACACATTACTCCACTCTATGATGTGCCACTCTACTTTATGACACTCCACTTCATTCTACGACACCTCAATCTATAACACACCACTACACTCTACACATGCCACTCCACTATATGATAGGCTACTTTCACTCTACACCACTCCACTATATGCCCTTCCACTCTTAGACACTCTATGACATGCCACTCTTTCATGTCACTTTACTATACACCACTTCACTCTACTCCACTAAATGACCCTACACTTTATACCACACCACTCTAAGACATACCACTTTACTCCACTCCACTTCACTCTACAATACTTCAAATCACTCCACTTTACAACACACCACTCCACTCTATATGTGACCCCACTCCATGCCACTCCACTACACTTAACGCCTTTCCACTAAAAGGCACTGTACAACACACCAATCTATGACATCCCACTCCACCCTACTCTACCACACACCACTCCACTCTACTCCACTCTACTTCACTCTTATGACAGTGTACAAAATACAACTCCATTGAACTCTATAACACTGTATGCCACCTCACTGTAAGCCACTCCATTGTATGCCACTCCACTCCATTAAATGCCACTCCACAAAAAGTCACCCCATTCAACACCACAACACTGCACACCATAGTTCTCTAAGCCATAGCACTCCATGACACTATACTCTATGCCACTCCACTCTACAACACTATTGTCCACTATTCTGCACGTTTTGGCACTCTAAATAACTCCTTCTATGCTACTCCATGCCACTTAATCCACTCTACTCTGACATGCTACTCTAAGCTACTCCACTACTCCACTGTACACCACTCTACTCTATTTCAATCTGTACCACTCCACTCTATGACACTCTATGCCACTCCACCCTACTACACTCTATGGCACTTTATTCCACTCTACTCCATAACACTTTATGACACTCCACTCTATGTCACTCCACTCTATGACATTTTAGTCCACTATTCGCTACTTTATGGCACTCTATACAACTCCTTCTATGCCAATCCATACCAATTAATCCACTCTACTCTATTACATGTTACTCCACCCTACAACACTGCTCCACTTTTTACCACTCTACTCTACACCACTGTGTGCCCCTCCACTCTACCACACTATAGGCCACTCCACTCTAACACACTCTACTCCACTCTACGTCATATTACTCTATAACAATCTCCTCCACTCCATGCCACTCCACTTCACTTCATTCCACTCTACCAGACTCCACTCTACAACACTCCATTCAGACCCCCCAGCATATAGCGGCATGGATTAGCAAATTTAGCGGCACAAATATGAAAATTTAGCGGCACAAATATGGCAATTTAGCGGCATTTTTGCGGCACTTTATTTTACTCATAATCATTCATTTTCAGCCTTAAATCAATGGAAACTGTTTTAGCAGGGTATTCCACTTTGGAATAGACAACCTGGGATATGGAACAGAGGAAGCAGCCCACAGGTGAAGGCTGTTATCCCTTGGAAATGCAATCCTCCATTTGTTTTAGTATACGTTCTGAGAAGCCCATCAAAGATGGCCTACAAGCATCCCATAGGAAATGGCATTCCAGAACCTACAAACCAGGCGTCAGGCTTTCTGTGTCTCGGGTCATTTGCTTTCCTTGCTGACGGCAGATAAGGTCCGGCATATCGCAAAAATCCTGGAGGGCCTGATTAACTGCCAAGCGAGGAGCCTGGCTACCTCACTGGATCATTGTGCAATCAGCAACTGCCAAGCAACGAGCCTGGCTACCTCACTGAGTCATTGTGCAATCACCAACGGCCAAGCAGGGGGCCTGGCTACCTCATTGAGTCACTGCGCCATCACCAACTACCAAGCCTAGCTACTTCCATGGGCCTTGGGGTCTTCAGCCTCTTCACATCGCAGTGAAATCTTCATCAGCTGCTGAGCCAGGATCTCGCTTGTGACCAAAGCTTTCTTTGTAATCAGCAAACTTCCTAAAATTTCCTATTAATGTTAATGATTTTAAACTACCTACAAAAGGCAGGGCCTTCCATTATTTTCAAGGGCTAAAATATAACGCATTGTTTTTTTTTTTACTTAAATCTATTTATGCCATTATTTAACAGTTGCAGACAATGGGCGGCAGTTTGGGGGAGATCAAGCAAACCCGGGGTTACTCTAAAGGCTGCGTCATGGTGAGAGGTAAATCGTCATGTATTCATCATGCTAAACATCTTTCAATGCTTTTAATATTCTAACATCCATGCAGGCAAGTGAAGAATTTCAATTACCTTAGAAATGTACAACCTTAACCTTTTCCCTGCATTCTTTCAATTTCGCGGGCACTTTTGTAAAAATCACGGCATTTTTACAAAAGTGCTGATTTTGCGGGCTCTTTTGTAAAAATCACGGCATTTTTACAAAAGTGCCGATTTCGCGGCAAACCGCAAAATCGCAAAATCGCGAAATCCTGGAGGGTCTGTCCATTGTATGAAACTACACTCTACCAAACTCCACTCTGCGACACTCTCCTTGACTCTACTCTACAACATTTGAGTCAATGACACTCCACTCAACTACACTCTATCCCACTCCACTCTACAGCAATCTACTTCACTCTACTTGACAACACACCAGTCATCGTAACTCCACTCTACAACATGCCACTCTGCTCTATGACATGCCGCTCCACTCTACACCACCCCACTCTAAGCCTCTCCACTCTAAGGCATTTTGACACCCCACTTTATGTCACACCATTTCACAGTAATCTAGGATACACAATTTCACTGTATGCCACTCTACTATACTCCACTCCATTCCACTCCACTTCACTCCAAGCCACTCCACTCTACGCCAGTCTGCTCTACGCTACTGCTCTCTATGTCATGACACTCTACACCACAACACCCTTCACCATGATACTGCATTTCATTGCACTCTACAAGGAGATACTCTACTACAATCCACTCTGCCACTTCACTCTATGCCACACCACTCTAATCCACTCCCTCCAGGGTATGACACTCCACTCTATGCCAATCCACTCTACAACACTCTACTTGTAGGAAATTACATCTTTTTGAAATGGTCACCCCCACTTTTTGCCTGGTATTTGGTCTGATTTTGACTGGTCTCCAGTGCTAGATCTCTTTCCCAAAAAATGTGCATTTGTTTGGCTCTCACTTCCTTATTCAAAATGACCACAGGCGTCTCAGATGACTGATACAAATGAAAGTTGAAAACCCCAAACTGTTGAGGTGGTTCATCTCCCTGCAGGGTATGGAGTTTACAGTGGCCACAAGCCTGGGACTGATCATGCCAATGCAGATGACCTTTCCAGGTTTTTCCACTTAGAAGATGAAGACTCTTTTGGGAAAGGTTAGTCTCATTCTGTTTTATTTGGGGATGGGGTGTAGGAAAGAGTCACTTATGGGCATGGTCACCTCCACGTTTTGCATGGTATGTGATGTGCTTTTGACTGGAAGTGTATTGGGATCCTGCTAACCAGGTCCCCAGTGCCTGATCTCTTTCCCAAAACTATGCAATTGTACCCCAATTTGCAATACCTAGAGCAACCTCTGTAATGTCCTAGTAAATGGTACCAATGGTACCTAGGGTGTGATGTACTGAAGAGGGCCCTTAAGGGCTGCAGTACCTATTGTGCAACCCTAAGGGACCCCACACCTGGTGGGGATCATCGCAGAGAGAAGATCTATCATCAGCAATTCACAGGTGAAATCAGATCCACTTGGCAGGTGGATAATATCTGAATGTCATCTTCCCTCTAGCCCTCCGTTTACGCTATGCTCGATATATAGTAGCAATATTGATGACCCAGGGACTATCAATCAGGTTTCGGGAGAACTTGCTCATTGGCCCACCCCTATTATCCTATGTGGGAATTTCAACATCCACTTGCCCAGCAATTGGGAAATGAACAGTAACTGGAAATATAAAGGTAGGAAACCTTTAGTATATCAAGCCCTAATAAATCTAACCCAGGACCATGGGCTAAGAGATATCTGGGCTACCCAAAGGCCTATACAACCTGGCTATACTTTCTTTTCTGCCCCACATCATACATTAGTGAGACTAGACTACTTTTTTGTTTCCTCGTCATTTCTTTCCAATTGTACTATTGACATGGCTCCGCGATTTATGTCAGACCATAATCCGCTTATTCTTAACCTCAAGGGATTAGGGAGATGGAAGGAAACACCCAGATGGAGCTTTGAGAAGGCGCTCTTAGAGGATGTACGTTTTCAGACACATATGCAAGGCTGGATTCCAGAGTTTTGGAAACTAACATAGGCTCTGCCTCCTTAATGACGGTCTGGGATACATTAAAAGCAGGGATCAGGGGTGAAACCCTAAGGTTTTCAATAAGAAAAAACAAAAATGATAAGCTATTAATATGCGATCTCCAGGAAAAACTAAGGGGAGCAGAAACCAAATTGACCCAACTGATCCAAACAGGACAAGACACTGAAACGGCTCAAAAAGAGGTAATTGTTGCCAGAGCAGAGATTGGGGCAGTCTTTGCAGAGAAAACCGCTGCCAAGTGGGCAAGCACACGGGAAAAAAATTATGAGTGCAGTGATAGTATCGGGCATCACCTAGCAATTAAGACTAGACAGCAGGTCACTAGCAGTGAAATCCATGCAATTAAATTAATTAACGGGATAGAGACCAATGATCCTAGTGCAATACAGAGGGGATTCCACGATTTCTATGCCAGGCTGTACACTGAAGAGAGCTATAATCGGATAGACACTCTTGAACAAAAAATTACTAGCTACCTTGACAAGAGTGATCTTAGACAGCTTAGTTCTGAAAACAGAGAACTGCTGGATCTTACACCAACCTGGGATGAAATCCTGAGATCCCTTCTAAGTCTGCCTGACGGTAAAGCCGCTGGAATGGAAAGTATCCCCGTTGAATTCTATAAGTTTTTCGCCCCGCATATTAAGTCACTTCTCACAAATGTAGTAACCTCCATCTTCAACGGGGCCTCCCCTCCTGCCTCCTGGTCTACTGCCAGGATATCTATATTTCATAGGTAGGATAAGTCCCCATTGGAGATGGGTTCCTAAAGACCCAATACCCTCATCAACTGTGACTCAAAATGTTTTTCAAAAATACTGGCAAATAGAATATCTGCGGTCATTGAGTCTTTAGTCTCAGAATGGCAGCATGGTTTTATTCCCCAAAAAGGCACCACGGAGCATGTCAGGTGGGTCATTACCCTGTTCGATGCAGCACAAGCAGCTGGAGACCCGATGTCGCTTACACTGCTAGATGCTGAAAAAGCATTTGATCGGGTCACCTGGCGGTTCCTCTGGGCGGTAATGGTTAAGCTGGGTTTTGGCCCAAGATTCACATTAGCCGCACATGCCCTGTATTTTAAACCTATGCATTAACGGGCAACTCACAGAACTTTTTAACATCTCACGTGGCACTAGACAGGGCTGCCCCTGCTCACCTCTCCTGTTTGCCCTTTATCTTGATCCATTCATTAAACAAATTGAAAAAAAAACAAATATTACTGCAGTTAAATTTCAGGAGATTGACACCAAAGTCTTGGCCTACGCGGATGATCTGGCCATTACTTCCCCAGACCCAGAGAATACCATACTCGCATTGGAGACAGAAGCCCTAAGATTTGGGCAAATCTCCGGTTACGCCCTGAACAAAAACAAAACACAAATAATTACAAACAAAGAAATTATCTGGACTGATGATCGGGTAGTTCCTAAAGCTAAATTTCTAGGGTTTTATTTATCTGCAAATATTGATAAAATAGTAACAGACAATCTCCCTCCCCCCGCTGCAGACACTAAAAAGTCTCTTAAATGACTAGATAACTTACATCTGACTCTGGTTGAAAGATGTAATGTAATAAAAATGACACATTTTCCTAAGCTTCTCTACTTCTTCCGCTCTATACCCTTGGAATTTAGCAAACCTACCCTTTTAAAATTTCAGCAAATATTTACACAATTCATCTGGGCATATTCCCTGCCAAGACGGGCCTTAAGGCAACTCTCGCTCCCATGAGAAAGAGGCGGGTGGTCCCTCCCTAACATCACACTGTACTATTGGGCCTCTGTCACGCAGTACAGTTCTGGGCTGGTAAGGGAATCTCCCCCCTTCCCTCATCAGGGCTTGCCTCTCCCTTTTACCTCCTATTAGGTGAACAGCATTGGGGCTGCCTCTTTCGGGAGACTTCCTACAGATACTACAAGCGCGTGAGATTTAAGACCTTAATGAACTCATACAAAGTATTCCGTAACATCCGAAAACTCTTTGTATTGGGAAGATTCAACTTTTACTCCCCCACTGTTGACAACCCTAATCTTCCTGCTATATTTGAAAAGTCCTATTTCTTAGACTGGTTTAGAGCCGGTATAATGAAGCTTGGGGATCTCATTACCACAGAGGGGGTTAACTCATTTACAAGTTTGCAATCTAAATTCAACCTGAAAAGCCAAGATGCATTCAAATATTTCTCTATATGTGATTTCTTAAACAGAAAAGTCGGGGGCGTTGTGGGGTTCGCTAAAGTGGAATTTGTTAACTCACTGCGCAACACTATAACACCTAGAATAGGTTCCCTTTACAACACCTTAAATAGGCCAACCCCTTATGATCTTCAGACAATAGCCGCTAAATGGCACTCTAAACTTGATTGCTCACACAACATATTTTTTAATTCCTTAACACTCTCTCAGAGTATATTACTTTCAGCCAAACTGCAGGCTCAACATTTCAAAACCATTTTTTTTCCTGTACATTACTCCTAATAAAATTGCCAAATGGGGTGTAGGCAAGGGGACCCTTTGCCCCCGGTGTTCCGAATTCGCCGCTGATTCCATCCACATATTCGCAACCTGCCCCAAACCTTCTCAAAATACAGGAGTTTTTAGGGGAAGTCACCACCCAGGCTATCATGTTAAATCCCACAGTTATTATGCTGGGAACTCAATCTAACACCCCCAGGATTAAAAGCGAGGTACTAATCTTTATTGCAATGGCAATGGCAATATGGAGGACTTGCGTCGTCTCGGCTTTTTTGGATTCTGACCCCCCCTCATTTTCTCAGTGGCTGGCTAGACTAGTAGCAACCCATCATTTAGAGAAAGCTGTTTATGCCAAGAAAGGTGGTAAGGGGCGGAAGAAGGGTCTAGAGGTTTGGGAAATGTTAATATCCTGGTTGGACTAAACCTGATGATTTTTTTTTTTGTACTCTTAACTCTTCTTCCATATTCTATCTTGGGTGTCTTCCAGGCTCTACTGCATTTTTAACTGCTGTACTATGTGCTAACCTTCTGCTCAGCCGTGTCATTCCTTTCCTCTCTGTTTCTAGGTGCTCCTGGGGGGGTTGGGAGAAAAATAAAAAAAAGGGACCCCTCACCATACATGTGTGGGCATAACTGCATGAGTAGATACGCCCTTATGCTGGTCAGTTCAAATAATGCTAGTACATGTCCTGGACACTGGTAAACATGAGTTCCCCAGCACCATGATGGCGTCAATGAAACTATGGATGTTTGGTATCAAATATCTTGTATTAAGAAACCCACACTGATTCTAGTAGTTAATATTATTTTAATGTTATTGGCACTTATAGAGCGCGACTGCTACCCGGAGCTGTCCTGGCGCTATTGTGTGATGTCCATCATTGGCCTGAGTTGGGTAGGTGCAACTGGTCTTTAAAGAGTAAATAGCCATGTTTTCAGGGCCTTCCTAATATCCAAATTTTTAGTTGTGCTTCTGAGGTGTAATGGGAGAGTGTTCCAAGCTTTGGCCGCTCCCACTAAAAAACTTCGTCCCCCAGTTAACTTTTTTTGCAATGGGAACTGAGACTAGTTTTGCCTCTGATGACCGCAGCGTTCTTCTGGGTATATACCAGCAAATGCGCTTTATCAAATGAAAGGGTCCATTTCCAGGATTCGTTTTTTTACGGGTAGCCAATGTAGCCTTTTAATCTCAGACGAGATTGCGGCGTATTTTGGAATGCCAGAAATCAGTCTGGTGGCTGCATTCTGCAATAATGAAGTGTGTAGTGGATTTATTCATACATATACACAGAGGGCACCTTAGAGGTGCCCCTGAAAATCTACAAACCAATGGTGTGCTGACTGACTGGTCTTAGTCAGCCTGCCACCACACACAAGTCTCTAACCCCTAAGGGTAAGGACCTTTGCTCTCAGGATGTCAGGAACAAAGCCTGCTCGGGCAAAGGATGTTTACACCCCCCTCCTACAGGTTGACCTGTGAATTAGCATTCCAAGAGCCCGCCATCTTTGGTATATGAATCTGGATTCCCTCACAAAGGAGGATGCCAATTCTTCTTGACCAGAGCTCATTTGGCACCAGGACAGGCAGGAAAATTAGGTAGTCACACTAGTATAACCCCTAGGGTGCACTATCTGAAATGGTTTTGACTTTTCAGAGACTGCCTCCTTTTGTGATGGAAAACTTAGAAACTCTGGGAAATTGTTAAGCCCACAGGAAATGGTCATGTAGGGGGATTGTGATCTTGGTTGTGAGCAGCCCATTGGCTACTAGGATACACTACCCTAACACCCCTAAATCCAGTACTTAGGGAAGCCCCTGTCACCAGATAATCAGATTCTGCTAAACAAAAGAAGAAGATGGACTGAAGACCCATGGAAGGAAAGAACTATGGAAGGAGCAACTGACTTGGCACATACCTGCCAGCCTGTCTGCTGTGCACCAGACAATTGAGCCAAGGTTGACTCACTCTGCAAGCTGCTGTGCCTCCAAAAGACTAGGAGGACTGGCAGCACTTCTGCCAAGACTCAGGAACTCCCGCGGCACAACTGAGCTGTTCCCCTGCACCTTGCAGCAACCCAAGAGATCTGAGAAGAGTCCAGATCACCAAAAACCAGACACCGGAAAGCACCACTGCACCCATCACTCCAAGCCAGATTTTAAGTGGGACAATGGTGCTTGTATGGTTCTCCAGCCGTCCAGAGACTAAGCCCACCTTGCACTGGCCCACTGTAGACTTTCTGCCACCACCTGCAGGCTCTGTTTGTAGGCCCCCTCCACCGCAACCACTCCCAGTGACAAAAACCAGATGCCAAGAACACCTCTGCACCCGTCGATCCTGGCCTGTGGAGAAGAAGACTAAAGGTGTCCCCATGTCCCTGAGCATCATGAGAGCTGAGCTCACTTATTGGTTCAGCCTGACAGACCTACCTGCCCAAATTTGCAGCCTCTTTTCAGCAGGACCGATCTCCAAGCTTAACTGTCTTCAAGAGCCATCTTATGGAGCCTACAAGTCTTAGTATACCAGACGCCCTGCTGGACTGACCTCCGGTGTGTACTAATGCTTTCCTTCTTTTGAGGATTTGATGATTTTCTAAGTAGTTCCTTAATTTATTATATAGGGATTCAGGCACCCATTGTCTCCACAACATTGTCAAAAGTAAATCTAGCTATTCCCTCCAATAACAGACGAACCTTGCTCTTGGCCATATCTAAGACCCCTGGATGAGCCTCCACCACCAATACATCCAAAAAATAAATTCCTGACTCATCAATGGCATGTGTGAACCTTATTCTGGGGTTCTGCATGTTTAAAGTCTGAATCATATTTTCTAACTCACTCCTCAGTCCATATTAGAAATATATCAGCAATGAACCTGCAGTATAGTACAATCTTTGTATGCCACCTTTGTATATGTAAAATGTGTTCTTCAAATTGTGCCATAAATATATTAGCATACGTTGTTGCTCCTGAAAAAAACCCATCGATTTTCCTGTCAATTGGGTGAAGAATTTGTCCTGCCATTGAAAATGGCTGTGGTGCAAAAAAAAATGTAATTATGCCAATAGAAACACCTTCTCTACTTTGATGTCGGAAGATTGTAGCAATGCCCATTCAACTGCTTCCATCCCTTCAGCATGAGGAATGGAAGTATAGAGTGCCATGACGTCTATGGTGCATAGTAGCCAAGTTTTTTACGTCAATGCCTCTATTGCTTGAAGTTATTTAAAAACTGTGTGACATCCCCGATGAAGGAGTGCCACGTTTGTATAAACTTTTGAAGAAAATGATCCGGATCCAGATACTTCCCCAAAGGTTCAAATAATGATCCGCAACCTAAAACTATCGGTCAAAATGGTGGGTCCTTCAAATCTTTGTTTATTTTTGGAATCATGTATAGTTTAGGTCCGCATGGGTTTTTTGTTGTTAAGTATAATCTGGTCTTCTCATCTATCCCGCCCATGTCCTCACCTTTTTTCAAAAGTTCTTTAAAGATCCCAATCAGTTGTGTGGTTGGATCACAATCTAAAGGCATATATGTAGTTTCATCAGACACATGTTGATTTACTTTGGATTGGTAATAAGCTGTATCCATAACAACCAGAGCTGCTCCTTTATCAGCTGGCTGAAACGTGAGTTTAGGGTTATTCGCTAAAGATTTGATCACTTTCTTGTCATATAGGTGCCGATTCCGATCCGTTAAAAAGATGTACTGTACGACTCGTATCCGTATTTATTTACGTACGAATCGTACAAGTCCCGTACAAATGGCAAAGTACGATTTGTACGTGAAAAATACATACGAATCACTGCGGGAAAAGTCTACGAGACGTCCCCGGACAGTTTTACGTACGAGTCGTAAAACAGAAGTCCGAGCGCACAAGTCCGATCCGTACCGCCGTTCCGAATGCACAAGCGTATGGAAAACGTCCCGTACGGAGCGAACTTTGTACGACCCCTACCCCGGGTACACTTGTGCCCAGGGTACAAGTCGTACGGTGTCAGAGCTCACCTTCAGCTTCTCGCTGGTTACTGTTGTCTTGCACAGGAACAGAAGTCGCTAGCTTCCTGACTCCCACTACTAATCACTCAGCCCCAAGAAATGTCTTTGGCTCTAACTGATTAGCAAGGGGGAAGGGGAAATTGGATAAAATAATAAACGATAGAAGAGACTGGTTCTGGACCTTCTGGTTTTCCTATCAGGAATTCTTCTTCAGCTATCACTCTGCCTTCTGAAGACTCCTAAGGGTAACTAAGCACACAACAAATTATTATTCCTTTCCTACTCTATTCTGTCTCTTTTCTTCTCTTCTCTTATGATTTTTCTACCTACCCAGAATCCTGAACTCTGTGCCTCTCTTCCTGTTCAACTCTGTCTTTTCTTCTTTCTTGTTATTGGCGTCACTAATTATCTGTAAAACATATATCTTTTATTATACCTAATTATTCTCTGTTTTTAAGCTTCCTGTTCGTTGAAAATGTCCTCAAAGTCTTGATATTCTGGTGGAATTGTTTGCGTGTTTATTACGCACACGGAAACTAAGGCGTGAGCCAGGTTCTGTTTACTCATTGCCTCGTAAGCCCCAAAACAGTTCTCTCTACAATATGCTGAGTTCATTTCAATTGTTCTGTTGTTCCAATTGATTGAAGGATTGTGCTCTGTGAGCCAAGGAAGTCCCAATATGAGTTGGAATTGGGGGACATCAATTAAATTAAAGTGTATAGCTTCTCTATGCCCATCTTCTTGAATCAGCTCTACTAACTCTGTGTGACTCGTGATTGGCCCTGAGGATAGATTGGTACCATCGATTGCTCGAACTGGTTCACTTCTAGCCTTGGCAATTGCTCGCAGCCCAACCTTAGCTGCGAACTTCAGATCGCAGAAATTACCCGTGGCTCCTGAGTCCACCATCACAACCACTCCTTTCATTATCTTTTCACGAAATCGGATTGTCAAGGATAAAATCAAATGGGGCGAAGACGACTGTAATGTATTCGCCAGCCGATGTTCCTGAGGAGTTGATTTCTGATTCGCATCCACCTGCACAACTCCTTCTACAGGTGGTTCTGCGAGTTTTCCTTCGGCTTAAATGGACCCTTTGGTTTTCTTGGACAATTCCGCACAAAATGTCAATTAGATCCACAATACATACATAAGTTGTTGGCTCGTCTTTTTTCCTTCTCCTCCTTTGTGAACGGTCCCCGAATCGTTCCTATTTGCATAGGTTCAGATCCTGTGGTTCCTTCTGTACTCCTTCCTGTTTCAGCCTTAGCTCAGTCGAATCGCGGAAGAGTACTTCTGTACTCTCGTCTTCTCTCTCCCCTTCGCTCTCCCTGCCGGAAATCCAGTTCTAGTACTAGGTCTATCAGGGCGGAAATTTCAGTTGGTCGATTCGGTATTTGAGCCAAACCATCTTTTAGTTCATCTCGCAGGCCTCGATAAAATATTGCTGTCCTCTTGTTCTCTGGCCAATCAGTCTCCATTACAAGTTTGTTGAACTGAGCTAGATAAGACATAAGCCTGGAGGCCCATAGGAATGAATGGGAAGCCAGTTGCCATTACCGATTCGGTAAATACCGAATCGGTAGTAGGGGAGGCATCATCATGGGTGGCAGGGTGTCACATTGACACCCTGTTGCACCCCTGATTCGTGCATGTGTGCACATGTGGCGCACATACATGCCCTAAGGGCATGTATGTCTGCCACATTGCACTTTTGAAATGGCACAATAATGCTTTTGTAACGGTATTTGTCATTTACCATCAACTTTTAGTTGGTGGTAAATAACGAATACACACACTGACAATACACTCCCCCTACATATCATTTCAGGATTCGGTATTTACCGAATCGGTAAATTTACCGATTCGGTAAATTACCGAATCCTGAAATATGCCCCCTACATAGCAAATGCCTAAATACCGGTCGGTAATGGGATATTTACCGAAAATCGGCCGTTACCGGCCGGTATTTGGCTTCCTACATATGGCCCAAAGTCTCTATTTCCCTGCTTCAATTCCAAGAGTTCGTTATCTACTGCTTGAGAGATCCGTCTTCGGTCAAAGATTCTCAGAAATTCTTTCTTGAACTCATCGAAATTCTGCAATAATGGATCATCTCGTGAGACTATCGGCATCGACCATGCCACTGCATCTCCACTCAAATATGACAAAATGAAGGCTACCTTAGATTGCGCATCAGGAAAGATAGAAGGGCGACACAAGAAATGAAGTGAACATTGTGTAGTAAACACCTGCGCCTTTTGTGGGTCCCCACTAAACCTCTCTGGCGCTGCCAACGGTATCACTGGCGATAGGGAATGGATTACTAGTGTTGTTAGCTTATTTGCGTCTCCCATTGATGTGGTGGGACCCTCCCTTCCAGTTGAATACGGTTGTCTTTTCCTCTGTGCTAATTCTGCTGTCTCTTTCCTAGAATTCATGACCTCCTGCCTTAGACTTTGATTCTCTTCCTTAACTCCTACCAATTCCTTTTGTATCGCCTCTAGGACTGACCCTAAGGTCTGTAAATTTATTCCCTCAACCATTTCTTTTCTGTTCGGGTGCAAGATTAATACGTGGGCACTTCACTCTGTCAGAGCTCACCTTCACCTTCTCGCTGGTTACTGTTGTCTTGCACAGGAACAGAAGTCGCTAGCTTCCCGACTCCCACTACTAATCACTCAGCCCCAAGAAATGTCTTTGGCTCTAACTGATCGACAAGGGGGAAGGGGGAAATTGGATAAAATAATAAACGATAGAAGAGACTGGTTCTGGACCTTCTGGTTTTCCTATCAGGAATTCTTCTTCAGCTATCACTCTGCCTTCTGAAGACTCCTAAGGGTAACTAAGCACACAACAAATTATTATTCCTTTCCTACTCTATTCTGTCTCTTTTCTTCTCTTCTCTTATGATTTTTCTACCTACCCAGAATCCTGAACTCTGTGCCTCTCTTCCTGTTCAACTCTGTCTTTTCTTCTTTCTTGTTATTGGCGTCACTAATTATCTGTAAAACATATATCTTTTATTATACCTATTTATTCTCTGTTTTTAAACATCTTCTAACTCTTTCTCTTTTTAACCTACCATGAATGTTTCTGTGTGTGGCCTTCTCTTTCTTCTCGTGATTTCTCTTCTTTCTTTTCCTGCCTCTTGCTATTCTAGAAATTGTCGTCTTCTAAATTAAGCCTTTTGTGCTTTTAACTTTTCCTGTTTGCTTCCTCTCCTTAGGATACTGCGGAGCTGCTATAACTCTGGTAAGTCTTTCACCTTACTTTCCTAGTTAACTGATGGTTTGTCAATTAATTTTTCTTAGGAACCTTTTCTCAGTAAATCCCATAATATTCTTCACTCTCCGTTACAGTACTCTGTATGCTGATCTCGGCTGACCTTGGTAAGTATTATTCTTATTGCGTCATCAAACACTGCTTACATTTTATGTGAACGAATAATCTATCAGTAATTCACTTAGCTTTCTTTCGGTTTTCTTTTCAGGTGCGGCTGAAGACTTCACCCGTCTTTTCCCTGTAGAGACGAGGTGACTCCGTACTCAACTCCCGCTTAATAGCCCACTACGGACTCTAATGGCTTTTCTGACCACTTCGGTGGTTTTCGGTTTCTTGACTCGGAACTACTCTCAAGCGTTACTCTGGAAAGCTTCTTACTCAAATATTT
Organism: Triturus cristatus; assembly: GCF_964204655.1. Lineage (NCBI taxonomy): Eukaryota > Metazoa > Chordata > Amphibia > Caudata > Salamandridae > Triturus > Triturus cristatus. Next base: position 421,175,674 of record NC_140592.1, on the reverse strand, counting down.
ACTTCAGAACTGGGAACACACTCGAACACGTCTTCTCTGAGGAAATGTCTCGGTGAAGTGCGCATTACTTCAGGCGTGCACGCGTCACATCGTCTCTCTGAATTTGTAAACAACTAGACCGCAGACCCCAGCACCTGAGCGGCCATCTTAGAATTGCGAGCATGCCACAAACTCGACCACTGAAGCCCATTTGAAACTGAAACGCCTATTGAACCAAGTACCTTGCGCTTCGCTTTGGGACTTACATTAGGGGTCCTGACAGTACCCCCCACCAAGGGTAGTCCTTCCACTCTGGGCTTGGTTGGATTGCGCTGATAAAAAAGTTTTATTAGCCTAGGAGCATGAACATCTGAATCTAATTCCCAAGACCGCTCCTCAGGACCGTAGCCTTTCCAATCTACCAAATAATACAGTTTACCTCTGACTAATTTTGAGTCTAGAATTTCTTTCACCTCAAACTCCACTCCTGTATCTAACTGAATTGGGTTTGGAATCGATTCTTTTCTCTAATTAGGAACTGCCTTCTTCAAAAGGGAAACGTGAAACACTGGGTGAATTTTGAATTGGGAGGGTAAAGTCAATTTATAGGTCACTGGACCGATCTGCTCTGCAATTGGGTAAGGGCCGATAAATCGTGGCTGAAATTTTCGGTTCCCTTTGTGCCTTAAATTCTTTGTATTCAACCAGACTTTATCTCCTATTCCTAGTGGAGGAGGTTTCTTTCTTTTCTTATCTGCGTACTTCTTATACTTTTCCTTAGCCTGTACTAGATTCTGTGATGCTTTTTCATGTACTGAATTTAAATGAGCTACCAAATCCTTGACTGCTGGGACTGTGAGCTCTACATCTTGTACTACTGAATTTGGATGTCTACCATAGTTTAAGTAGAACGGGGAATATCCAGTGGACACATTCTTCGCGTTATTATGAGCGAATTCTGCTATCCACAAGTAGTCCGGCCATTCTCCCTCCTGTTTCAACAAGAACAAACGTAAATATTGTTCCAATTCCTGGTTCACCCTTTCTGTTTGTCCATCCGTCTCCGGATGGAAACTGGTGAAAAAACAAGTTTCTACTCCTAACCCTTTCATAAAAGCCTTTCAGAAATGCGAAACAAATTGGGTTCCCCGGTCTGATATTACAATCTTGGGTATTCCATGTAATCTGACAATCTGGGTACTAAAGTGCCTTGCTAACTGTTTTGCTGTAGGGATTCCCTTTAAGGCCAAGAAGTGTGTCATTTTCGTGTATGCATCTACTATTACTAGTATCATATTTGTCCCTTGACAGGATGGTAAATCTGTAATTAAGTCTAGGGTGTTTGTATGCCAAGGATGAGGAGGAATGGGCAGGGGTTGCAACAGCCCTTGAGGAGCGTGCCGTTCTGATTTTCCCTGAGCGCATATCTCACAAGTCTTTACATATTGTTCTATGTCTCTACTCATCTGTGGCCACCAATATTTTCTTTTGATTAGATCTGCTGTCTTGGACTCTCCCTTGTGGCCAGCCAACAGGTGATCATGGCATTCCTGCAAGGCATGCTTCTGCAATGCTGTAGTCGGCAAATACAATGCACCTTCTTTAAATGGTAATTCATCACGAATTTCTCTTCCAGGTTCTTGTTGCGCCCATTTCTGCATTTCTTCTGGGGTTAGAGCTTGGATCACTTGTTCCTTAAAGTTCAATATATCTGTAGCGCCTATAATCTTGGTATCCGGTATGATCACTTGAGCGCTTCGTGGACTTCTTTCTTCTCCAGTTCCCAACCTAGACAAAGCATCCGCCTTTCCATTCTGTGCACCCGGCCGATAAGTTATCACAAAATCGTAATCGGCAAAGTACAGTGACCAACGGAGTTGGCGAGGTGTCAAGGTTCTGGCTGACTTCAGGAACTTTAAGTTTCGATGGTCCGTGTAGACTGTTACCACGTGGTGGGCCCCCATTAGATAATGTCTCCACTCTTTGAAGGCATCTTTTATTGCCAGCAACTCTTTTTCCGTAATCGTATAATTGATTTCCGCTGGAGTCAATTTCCTGGATCGATAAGCCACCGGGTGTAACTGGCCCGTCACCTTATTCCTTTGAGAAAGAACTCCACCAATCGCAAAATCCGAGGCATCTGTCTCGACATAAAAGGGCTCCATCAGATCAGCATGAAGGAGGATAGGCGCAGTGGTGAACTCTATCTTCAAATCTTTAAAGGCTTGCTCTGCTTTTTCCGACCATTCGAATCGTGTCCCTTTCTTCAGTAGTCGTGTCAAGGGTAGTATTCGTCGGGAAAATTCTCCAATAAATCTCCGATAGAAATTTGCAAACCCAATAAACGCTTTGACTTCTTTCACACAAGTGGGTGACTTCCATTCTTGTACGGCTTGAATCTTCCATTTGTCCATATGAATTCCTGCTGGTGAGATTACAAAGCCCAAGAATTCTACCTGTGAATCTCCAAAAGCACATTTCTCCAACTTGACAAATAGCTTGTTCTCTCGCAGTTTTTGTAAAACTCCTCGAACCTGTGTTTGATGCTCCTGCGTATCCTTTGAGTAGATTAGTATATCATCAATATACACAATTGCACATTGATCTATGAATTCACTGAGCACATAATTTATGAAGTGTTGAAACGCTGCAGGCGCATTACACAACCCATAGGGCATCACATGATATTCAAATAGGCCCAAGCGTGTCCTGAAGGCCGTCTTCCACTCGTCTCCCTCTCTCACTCGAATAGGGTGATAAGCTCCCCTTAAATCCAACTTCGTGAACATCTGTGCTCCTTTGATCTGGTCCAACAAGACGGAGATAAGGGGAAGAGGATACCTGTTCTTCTTTGTTATTCGATTTATGGCTCTATAATCAATGCACGTTCTCAACTCGCCCTGCTCCTTCTTAGGCACAAAAAACAGTGGCGAGGACACTGGCGATTGGGAAGGACGTATAAATCCATTGGGCAGATACTTGTCAATATACTCCCTCAGGTGATGATTCTCTTGTTCCGTCAAGGCGTACACTCGACTGCAAGGCAGATTCGCCCCTGGCTCTAAGTCTATATTGCAATCGTAAACTCGATGAGGTGGCAGTTGCTCAGCTTCCTGTTCGTTGAAAACGTCCTCAAAGTCTTGATATTCTGGTGGAATTGTTTGCGTGTTTATTACGCACACGGAAACTCCAGCTGAACATAAGGCGTGAGCCGGGTTCTGTTTACTCATTGCCTCGTAAGCCCCAAAACAGTTCTCTCTACAATATGCTGAGTTCATTTCAATTGTTCTGTTGTTCCAATTGATTGAAGGATTGTGCTCTGTGAGCCAAGGAAGTCCCAATAAGAGTTGGAATTGGGGGGCATCAATTAAATTAAAGTGTATAGCTTCTCTATGCCCATCTTCTTGAATCAGCTCTACTAACTCTGTGTGACTCGTGATTGGCCATGAGGATAGATTGGTACCATCGATTGCTCGAACTGGTTCACTTCTAGCCTTGGCAATTGCTCGCAGCCCAACCTTAGCCGCGAACTTCAGATCGCAGAAATTACCCCTGGCTCCTGAGTCCACCATCACAGCCACTCCTTTCATTATCTTTTCACGAAATCGGATTGTCAAGGATAAAATCAAATGGGGCGAAGACGACTGTAATGTATTCGCCAGCCGATGTTCCTGAGGAGTTGATTTCTGATTCTCATCCACCTGCACAACTCCTTCTACAGGTGGTGCTGCGAGTTTTCCTTCGGCTTAAATGGACCCTTTGGTTTTCTTGGACAATTCCACACAAAATGTCCATTAGATCCACAACACATACAGAAGTTGTTGCTCGTCTTTTTTCCTTCTCCTCCTTTGTGAGCGGTCCCCGAATCGTTCCTATTTGCATAGGTTCAGATCCTGTGGTTCCTTCTGTACTCCTTCCTGTTTCAGCCTTAGCTCGGTCGAATCGCGGAACCGTACTTCTGTACTCTCGTCTTCTCTCTCCCCTTCGCTCTCCCTGCCGGAAATCCAGTTCTAGTACTAGGTCTATCAGGGCGGAAATTTCAGTTGGTCGATTTGGTATTTGAGCCAAACCATCTTTTAGTTCATCTCGCAGGCCTCGATAAAATATTGCTGTCCTCTTGTTCTCTGGCCAATCAGTCTCCATTTTACAATAATCTATACAAGGGTCCTAGGGGAACTAGTTTAAGGACTACAGCACCTTCAATCCCCAAAAGACACCGAAATACACTAACAGAAGGTCTTAAGTCCATGAAAATAAAGAACAAAACGCCGTTTGATGCTACATACACCGTGCACACCTCTTCAGATGATTTGTACATCACTGAGCCAGGAGATTAAGAGTCCATCAGCCCACCCTTGTTGGCGGAGCTTCGACATTTGAGACTCTAAGGGGTCAAGGTCAGGGCCCACATTATCGAGCCGACCGGCCCTACTGGGTACCCGTCCCAATGATCCCAGGATAGAAAAATCTCCTGCCAAAGTGTGTAATACAATTTTGGAAGACTCAAAAAAACATATATGCAGTGCTCTAACATGATAGTGCTTTAGAAATGACTACGTGGTCAAAAAATATGTTTATTGCAAATTGACCAGGTGTCATATCTAAAAACCAAATTAGTCTTAAACAAATATGACTAATTCCTGACTTAGTCTCTTAAGGTCGACATGTTTCAGCCGATATGGTTGTCTAACCCGGCTTTCTTCAGGACCTAATTACGATGATACTCAAGGCTACTGCAGGATCTATTTGGTAAAAATAGTGTAAAGAAACATCGAATCTCAAAGATAATTATGATATTGTCATCAAAATAGGTGTGTGGCTGTAGCCTCCCTACCAGACTAGCAATGCTTTTGCTTTAATACTGTCACCTTATCTTCTTTCCTGAAAGGAGAAATAATGAGAATCAAAACATTTTTGAAGGTCTAAGCACAGACATCTACAGCATCAACAACTAATGTTCAATAGTACCCTTTTGTGCACTATATTCCTTAGAAATAACCCAAAAAGTAGTCCGCAAATCAATGGATTTTTTGAAACATAAATTTTGACTCACCCAGCATTCTGTGGGAGGAAAGCCTCACCTCACCCGGCTGACTGCTCGGTGAAGGAGTCACCGCTCTGTTAAAAAGTAGGGACACAAAAGGACAAGTTGCACACAGATACTAGTACTCATATTGTCCCTACACTTAATTCAACAACTAAAACCGTTCAACCCTTGACTCTAGAGAACATGCACCAAATGCGTATCAGGCCCGATATACCAGGCAAATGGTTTACTTATAAACCAACTCCAATACGAGTCCTCGTGCCCCTTGGTCAAAACGGGGATCATTAATTGAGCAACCTCATGCAGTCAAGTCAGGGGGAATTGTCTCCCTTCGTATACTCAATGAGATGTCTAAATAATGCTAGCACCATCAATCCTAGGGAGAACAGAATAACATCCATCTCAAAAATGCAAAACCTAGGGGTCTAATTATCTCCAGACCAACCCACAGTCAATTAAAAAAAATATATATATAACATTTTGTAAAATAGTCAGTCAGCCAAACTAGCTCAGTAGCGGCGAAAAAGCTGGATATCCCTCTTCTTACCTGTCCGTCGAGACCTCGATCTTGACTACGAGCAGTCTGGGAGGTGACGGCAGCAAGGCAGGGAATCTTTAAATAGCCGCTCTGATTGGTCAAATTGGGCGCTAAAGCACCAGGTGTTCCTATTTGTCCTCGCTCTGGGCGCACAATTGAACACACGCATGCGCGGGAGCGGCGACGCTCATCAGAACGCGCGTGCGCAGTCCAGAGTGTTCCCGAGCGGGTAGTGTTTCTCTCGTGCCTCAGCGTATCCTTTTGATTGTAAACCTAAGTGTAAAGGGCCGAAGGTTCAAAGGTACCCCTCCAGATACATGACCAAGTGTATCGCAGTTCGCGAGACCACGCGGGTGGAAACGCAAGCCTCTATGTGTCCACAGAACCTAGGCTTGTTATACTGCTCACAATAACATTAATAATAACATCAACATCCTGTTTCTATGTACAGCGCCTACATCACGTGCATCCTCCTTTAAGCACCCTCCATATAGATTATCATACAGAGGACGGTCGAGGCAGACGGGATAGCGAAGGGCTGCTGCACTACTCAGCTTAATAGAGGTAGTGTGAAACAAAATAAATGAATAAGCACCCATGTTCAACCTGTTCAGGCCAGCCAAAACATGATGGTGTTTGGCTGCCGCCTTTAACTGCTTGGTGAGTATCAAATAAAATTTGGAAAATACACATTGGAAAAACATTGGAAAAAACACTTTGGAGAGGCCCTCAACCTTATTGTCCCAATTAACCCACCGTACAATAGAATGTTGTAACAGAATAGGTGTTTAGTTGCTTATCTCGACATCCAAGCCTAATACAGTGAGTCTCGTCTAAATAGGTGAGTTTACGTTAAAATAGATAGGAGACCAGGAGAGAGAAAAGTGAAAATAATATAGGCCCACCAAGAAGAATCAGTCGAATAAGTCCCAGGACTGGCTAAGTTTTCTTGAGATATAATTCAATCATTAGCAAATTTCTGTCACTGGGTTATCGTGCAAAGATGATGAACAGTGTAAACAGCATTTTAACACTAGAATCTCGTGGGGCAGATACGATGGTATTTGTGGACATGAACAGTATGAGAAAAGGGGCAGTCAACCCTAATCTGGTTCAAGTCTACACCACATATGACATTGAAATCCCTATCCAATGGGAACTGGGACAAACGATATTATCAGTACTCAGTCAGGCTTTATGATAAGATGTGGAATAACATAGAGCTGTCAGATATTGTTACTGTGGGGTCCTCGTTACTGCAATTCCAGTAGATTTAGTACAAATCAAGGCCAGGACTTTCATGGAGGGACATTCTCATAATTGGATGAATTGTAGGCAAAGTGCAGAAACAATGATAAACTACACATATCAGAAGATAATACAATTCAAATGGAAGTCCAAGGAATGCTGTCATTGAGACCATGTGTGTCCGTTTTCATTTTGAAAATCCACCTTTGTTCTCTTGAGAACAGAAACTTGGAGGTATCACTTACATGTTGGGGAATCAAAGGTCGTTCGAGCACGATCCACCTCATATCATCAGCTCTATGTTGTTTAGCCAAGAAGTGATCTGTGAGGCAAGTGGACTGTTTCTTACACCGAATCGTGCTCTTGTGCTCACTGATTCGGAGCTTGATTTTCCGTGTCGTGTACCCGATGTAATGTAAAGAGCAAGGGCACATAATCATGTAAATCACGCACTCTGAGTTGCAGTTAGTATGGCTGTTGAGTATCCATGGGTGACTAGTTCCTATGTCAACTGATGTGGTCTTGGTGGTCTGAGGACAAACACTACAAGACCCACAGGGGTAGTGACCTCGTACCGGGGGTAGTGACCACAAAGTATTGACGGTGTGTGTAGGTTGAATCAATGGTCGTGTGTGCACCAGGCTATTACGCAAACTCGGACCCTTTTTGAATGCAAATAGAGGAGATGGAATGTTCTCGGTGGCCATATTCAAAATGTGCCAATGCTTGCGTATCGTCTTTTGTAATTTGTTGGAGAGGGTACAGAAGGTGGTTACAAAAGTAAGCCTCTCATTGGGGATCCTCATAGTGCTGTTATCCAAAAGCGCATCCCGCTTGTTATTGGATGCTCTCTTCCAAGCCTGACGCACTAATCGTTTGGGATATTGATGTGACCACAATTGATGTGCCAGTATCCCTGCATGTTTGTTAAAGAGATCCTTGGTGGAACAGTTCCTCCTGATGCGCAGGAACTGGCCCACCGGAAGATTCTCTCTTAGGGCCCTCGGATGGTAACTGTCAAATGACAGGAGAGAGTTTCTGGACATCGGTTTTTTGAAAAGTTCACAATGTAATGTGTCCCCGACAGGAAAGATGGAAATGTCGAGGAAGGACAGACGCTGTTGGTCAAACTCGATCGTGAACTTCAAAAAGGCATTCCGCTCATTAAGCCAAGTGTGAAAGGCCTGAATCTCATGGCTAGAGCCCCGCCAAACCACCAGTATATCATCTATGTACCTCTTCCAGAGCACCAGATGTTTGAAAAACGGGTTGCTGTGGTTCAGTACATGATGTTGTTCAAATAGATGGACATAGAGGTTGGCGAGGCTCGGCGCAAAAACACTTCCCATCGAGGTACCAGAAATTTGTAAAAAAATCTGGTCCTCGAATCGAATTTTTTTTTCCGTCATTGCTATTCTTGCGCACTCCATAATGAAGTGAACGGGCGTCATGCTGTTCAAATCACGCGCTTCCAGGAGCCTTCTGATGGACTCCAGAGTTTCTAGTTGCGGGATGCACGTGTAGAGGGACTCTACATCAAAACTAGCCAGGATGTCGGTATTGGTGTTAAACTCAATGTCTGGCAACAACCTTAGGACATCAGAAGTGTCTTGAAGGTAAGTGGGCATTTCTGACACCATTGGTCGTAAAAAAACATCCACAAACTTAGAGAGGGGCTCTAAAAGTGAGCCAATCCCGGAAATGATGGGACGTCCCGGGGGAGGTATTTGGCTTTTATGTATTTTGGGGAGGCAGTAGAAATAGGGCATCACTGGATTTTTAGTCACCAGAAATTGAGCCTCTTGCGATGTAATCCATCCTTCTGCCTCCCCTTCCTCAACCAGATGTTTTATCTCCAGGGTGAGCCTGGGTGTCGGGTCTGCTTCCAAGATCCGATAGGATTTATTGTCCATAAGTTGCCGAAGGCACTACCTCCGATAAGTACAGTATCTTGCAGGACAGTGGCACCCCCCTTATCCGCTGGTTTAATGGTAACGGACGTGTCCGTACTAAGATTCTGGAGGGCCAATTTGTCTTCTCTAGAAAAGTTACAGAAATTCATGAGCCGTGTATCACATAACGCCATCACATCAAAAGTCACTGCTTTCTCAAAAGTGCACACCTGAGACGGAACTTGGTGTGCCATGGGTGTAAAATTAATTTTAGGTCGTAACCCAGTGTTAACAATGTTGGTATCTTCACTAGAAGAGATGTTATCATCTGACTCTCTGTTCTTAAAAAAGAAATGGATTCGGATTTTCCTAAAGAAATTTTCCAACTCACATCTCAGAGTAAAAGGGTCGCCTGGATAAGTGGGCACAAATCCCAACCCTCTACTGAGGACACTCAATTCACTCTCCGTCAAAGCCCTTGTGCTCAAATTGACTACAAGATCGTTCAGTCGTTGGTTGTGCTGGGGGTTTGTTGAAGATTGCCCCTCCTGCTCCGAGTGTTCGGGAATGTCGGATCTGGTTGCCAATGGACGGTTGTGGTGCCTCTCCGTTTGCCCCTCGTTCGCCCTTGGCCTTGATCTAAAAAAGACTGATTAGGGTAGAATTGTGGTTGTGGTGGAAAGGGTGGTAAATGTGGTGGAAAGGGAGGGGGTTGGTAGCCCCAAGGCCCCGGTGGCCATTATTGGCCTTGGTTAGGATAGAAACCCTGTGTTCCGCGTCTCTTATTGTATCTACGGGATTGTCCACTCCCTCGCCCTCGGGGAAACCCGTTGGTGGATGACTCAGAGTCACTAGATCCCGGCTCAGATCCAGATGAAGAATAATTGGATCCATAGCGTCTGCCCCTGTTGTTTAAGGGTGGGGCCACATAGTTCTCACTTGTATAGGGGTAGATTTTCTCCCATGAAAAACGAGCTAAGTCCTTTTTAAACTTATCGATCTTGTTAATCAGGATGTTATCTCTGTATTCCTTATTGGTCTTATTCGCCTCATCAAGATACTTTTTGTACAGAGCACTGCATATATGTTTTTTTGAGTATTCCAAAATTGTATTACACACTTTGGCAGGAGATTTTTCTATCCTGGGATCATTGGGACGGGTACCCAGTAGGGCCGGTCGGCTCGATAATGTGGGCCCTGACCTTGACCCCTTAGAGTCTCAAATGACGAAGCTCCGCCAACAAGGGTGGGCTGATGGACTCTTAATCTCCTGGCTCAGTGATGTACTAATCATCTGAAGAGGTGTGCACGGTGTATGTAGCATCACGCGGCGTTTTGTTCTTTATTTTCTTGGACTTAAGACCTTCTGTTAGTGTATTTCAATCAGTCTCCATTACAAGTTTGTTGAACTGAGCTAGATAAGCCGCTAAGTCTCTATTTCCCTGCTTCAATTCCAAGAGTTCGTTATCTACTGCTTGAGAGATCCGTCTTCGGTCAAAGATTCTCAGAAATTCTTTCTTGAACTCATCGAAATTCTGCAATAATGGATCATCTCGTGAGACTATCGGTATCGACCATGCCGCTGCATCTCCACTCAAATATGACAAAATGAAGGCTACCTTAGATTGCGCATCAGGAAAGATAGAAGGGTGACACAAGAAATGAAGTGAACATTGTGTAATAAACACCTGCGCCTTTTGTGGGTCCTCACTAAACCTCTCTGGCGCTGCCAACGGTATCACTGGCGATAGGGAATGGATTACTTGTGTTGTTAGCTTATTTGCGTCTCCCATTGATGTGGTGGGACCCTCCCTTCCAGTTGAATACGGTTGTCTTTTCCTCTGTGCTAATTCTGCCGTCTCTTTCCTAGAATTCATGACCTCCTGCCTTAGACTTTGATTCTCTTCCTTAACTCCTACCAATTCCTTTTGTCTCGCCTCTAGGACTGACCCTAAGGTCTGTAAATTTATTCCCTCAACCATTTCTTTTCTGTTCGGGTGAAAGATTAATACGTGGGCACTTCACTCTGTCAGAGCTCACCTTCAGCTTCTCGCTGGTTACTGTTCTCTTGCACAGGAACAGAAGTCGCTAGCTTCCCGACTCCCACTACTAATCACTCAGCCCCAAGAAATGTCTTTGGCTCTAACTGATCGACAAGGGGGAAGGGGGAAATTGGATAAAATAATAAACGATAGAAGAGACTGGTTCTGGACCTTCTGGTTTTCCTATCAGGAATTCTTCTTCAGCTATCACTCTGCCTTCTGAAGACTCCTAAGGGTAACTAAGCACACAACAAATTATTATTCCTTTCCTACTCTATTCTGTCTCTTTTCTTCTCTTCTCTTATGATTTTTCTACCTACCCAGAATCCTGAACTCTGTGCCTCTCTTCCTGTTCAACTCTGTCTTTTCTTCTTTCTTGTTATTGGCGTCACTAATTATCTGTAAAACATATATCTTTTATTATACCTATTTATTCTCTGTTTTTAAACATCTTCTAACTCTTTCTCTTTTTAACCTACCATGAATGTTTCTGTGTGTGGCCTTCTCTTTCTTCTCGTGATTTCTCTTCTTTCTTTTCTTGCCTCTTGCTATTCTAGAAACTGTTGTCTTCTAAATTAAGCCTTTTGTGCTTTTAACTTTTCCTGTTTGCTTCCTCTCCTTAGGATACTGCGGAGCTGCTATAACTCTGGTAAGTCTTTCACCTTACTTTCCTAGTTAACTGATGGTTTGTCAATTAATTTTTCTTAGGAACCTTTTCTCAGTAAATCCCATAATATTCTTCACTCTCTGTTACAGGACTCTGTATGCTGATCTCGGCTGACCTTGGTAAGTATTATTCTTATTGCGTCATCAAACACTGCTTACATTTTATTTGAACGAATAATCTATCAGTAATTCACTTAGCTTTCTTTCGGTTTTCTTTTCAGGTGCGGCTGAAGTCTTCACCCGTCTTTTCCCTGTAGCGGCGAGGTGACTCCGTACTCGACTCCCGCTTAATAGCCCACTACGGACTCTAATGGCTTTTCTGACCTCTTCGGTGGTTTTCGGTTTCTTGACTCGGAACTACTCTCAAGCGTTACTCTGGAAAGCTTCTTACTCAAATATTTACTTCAGAACTGGGAACACACTCGAACATGTCTTCTCTGAGGAAATGTCTTGGTGAAGTGCGCATTACTTCAGGCGTGCGTGCGTCACATCGTCTCTCTGAATTTGTAAACAACTAGACCGCAGACCCAGCACCTGAGCGGCCATCTTAGAATTGCGAGCATGCCACAAACTCGACCACTCAAGCCCATTTGAAACTGAAACGCCTATTGAACCAAGTAACTTGCGCTTCGCTTTGGGACTTACATTAGGGGTCCTGACATATGGCCGCCCCAGCCTCCCCCCCACCCGCGTATGTCCGCACCGTACCCCAGGCGTACCCCCACCCGCGTATGTATGCACCGTACCCCATGCGTACCGCAATCCTCGCATATGTACGGTCCGTACATACGCAAGGATTGGGGTACGCCTGGGGTACGGTGCGTACATACGTGAGGATTGGGGTACGCCTGGGGTACTGTACGGACATACGTGGGTGGGGGGGTATGCCTGGGGTACGGTGCGGACATACGCGGGTGGGGGGTACATCACGTACCGGGCCCCCTTTTTGTCATGCATCGCTGCGTACTTAGCTTTTCCGGCACTTTTTGGCTCCCGTAAAAAAATAGCCATGCGGAGTGCTGTGGGTACGAATCGTACTTGCTGGTCCAGGATCAGAATAGTAGGTATATTTTCGCCGTACGGTGTTTTTTACGATTCGTATGGAAATGGTATTTCTGTACGAATCGTACTTGCTGGTTTGTACGGTGGATTTCCCGGGTACGAGTCGTACAGAGAATACGCTCCGTACGACCATTCGTACCCGGGTTTTACAGGATCGGAATCGGCACCATAGTGTTAAGTTCTGTCCACTTCTTTTTTCAAAACTCAACTTCCTGATGTCATTCCTCACCATGATCTCAAACGTATTGAACATTTTATGAGATACTGGAGCTTGGTATGTGCTCTTCGGTTTGAATTGTGTCACTTCTAGTGCTTCTTGGTTTAGACTATCTGTCACTATGTTAGTGAAAAAGTGTCTTAATCATAAGATGCACATAAACCTAAAAAACGCTGTCTCAATTTTCACTTCATTTGTGGAGTTCATAGGTACAAAGGACATGCCTTTGTTTTAGACATTTGTTTGTTGGTGTGTTAGTTTGGTGGATGATATATTAATTATTAAGTCTTGTTTTGGCTGCGCAGATTCTTTCATCCCTTTTCCTTATCCTCTCCGGGTTTTACGATTGCCCCCTGTGTTTCTCATCCTGCTTGAGGTGGAGGTTACCCTTGATCGGGAATTAGAGACAAAAAAGACACCAATATGTTTGGGTGAACGGTTTCTCCAGGTTCTGTGGATGGCCCAGTTCGAGCTGATTCTATGGATGTCAATTTTGAGTAAACTACCAAAATAAAGAATCCAAAATATAGACAGGACAGAATATCGACTCTTAAATATAGATAGCACAGAATATCAAATTACCAAAATATAGATAGGACAGAATATCGAAATTAGGCTATGAAATATTGATTTCCATAATATCGAATTTAAAAATATAGATTTCCATAATATTGATTTTTTTTTTAGTGTTATGTATGGTAGTATATGTGTTAAAATTATGTATTATTTTTGTAATGTATGTTTAATTTATTTAAAGTAATGAATGTTATGTCATTTAATTTTTGTGTAATTTAATTCCATAGCAGTTTGTGGGTTTATAGAGGAATAGGGTGGGAAGTAATTTAATTATAGTAAATTAAATATTATTTTTATTTATATGTATTGATGATTGATAATTAATTATTAATTGGTAATTAATTTTTATTCATTGGTAATTCATTTTTATTAATTGATTAATTGATAATTATGTTAATTGTATTTTTTATTATTAGGAGCGGGTTGTGGGTTTATGGGGAATTGGGTGGGAATTAATTTAATTGTAATAAAGTAAATATTAATTTTTATTTATGTGTATTGATAGTTAATTGATTATTAATTATTAATTGGTAATTAATTTGCATTAATTGCTAATTAAAATTTTCAATGGTAATTATTTTTTATTAATTGGTAATTATTTTTTATTAACTTTTTTATTGGTATTGATAATTAATTTTATCTTATTTTAATATTAAATCATTACTTTCCCTACTGTTGCACTCTCAGGAGTGGGAATAGAAATTGTTACCCTCCTGCTATCCAACGCTCTCCCTACTGTTGCACTCACTGGAGCGGGAATAGTAATTTTTACCCTTCCGCTATCCAACGCTTTTCCTACTGTTGCACTCACTGGAATGGGAATGGTAATTTTTACCCTCCCGCTATTTAACGCTTTCCCTACTGTTGCACTCTTTGGAGTGGGAATAATAATTTTTACCCCTATGCTATCCAATGTTTTCCCTACTGTTGCACTCACTGGAGTGGGAATAGTAATTTTTACCTTCCCGCTATCCAACGATTTCCCTACTGTTGCACTCTCTGGAGTGGGAATAGTAATTTTTACCCTCCCGCTATCCAACGCTTTCCCTACTGTTGCACTCTTTGGAGTAGGAATAGTAATTTTTACCCCTACGCTATCCAACGTTTTCCCCACTGTTGCACTCACTGGAGTGGGAGTAGTAATTTTTACGCTCTCACTATCCAACAAAATCTCTACTTTTTTTTACATTACATTTATTATTTTTACATTTTAAGTTTTTAATATTATTTTAAGAATGTTTTATTTAATTGTTTTTAATATTTAATTACTTTTATATTATTTTTAATACATTTAAAAAATGCGATATTTTAGCTAACTATATTTTAACATTCTATATTTTGGAATCGATATTTTAGTACTTACCTGTTTGTAGATAGGGATTCTATATTCTGTACTCTATATTTTGGAGTCGATATTTTGGGCATTCTATATTATGTCCCTCGATATTTAGTCACTGAACCGTCAATTTGATCGGCTCCCTATTTGCTTCTGTGTCCTTGTCGGATGTTATACTCTCTGCAGATTATGTTGTTGTCTTCTTCATGTTAAATCTCTATCGTGCATAGATTTCCGCCCAATTATACACTTCATTTAGCTTATAATCTATTGTGTCTCTCTTGTATTGCCGTAATTTTCCCACTTGGAATCCACTACTGTATTTGTCCAATTTCTGGTTGATACTTTCCAAGGTAATCATCCATGTGTCATTTTCCATCCTTATCTCCAATTCAATTTTTAGATTGAAAATGTCCTTTTCCAATTCTTGAATGGTTTTTGATAGTTCCTCTATAAGTGATAAAATAGGGTCCAATGAACATTTATTTAAAATGGCATACCATTTTTCCATGAAATTAGTGTTTAAATGAAACCTAAATAGCAATGGATTAATGGATAGTCTTAGGCCTCTAGGAATCCGTTTAGATTTTTGGTATTGGACCAATGTCGAAGCATGTAATCTTTGGTTGGGTTCACGTCTGGTTAGATATTCATATTGTTTGAGTTGTTGGGAGATTAATCCTCCATGTGTATCCTTTAGTTTCACGTCATGTATGAGTGCATACATTTCTGATGCTTGATCCGTCGTGTAGGCGCTTATACTCCTGACACCTGTAACGCCCATCTGTTTTCATTTCATCTGGCGTTTGTACTCCTGACACCTGTATATATTATTTGTTTGTTTGTATGATATATCTGTCCTCATTGGAATCTCACCATTCCAATTGTTTTATTGTTATTGAGTTGTGATGAATGATTGTGGGTATGTATGCGTTGAATGCTGAGTGGGACATGTCATTGTTTGATATATCAATACTATGTATTGTTGTTCTTTATATCACTGAATTGCACTAAAATATTTTTACCAAACAAAATGTATAAAAAACAGTTAATACCAAAACTTATATTATGTGTATTTACAACCAAAAAAACAATCAAATAAACTAGAAATTTATTTTTCATATCAAACCAATATGTTTAACTTTTTGTTGTTCGTTTTATATTTTGTGCACATGTAAGTGTGGTTTCAGCTCCCTACTAGTGGCATTTGAACTTGGGACCTAGACTTTAGGCCCTTCATATATATACGAGGGCTGGATCCTGTTCTTGATTCATTTTGATCCGTCGTGTAAGCCAGAGTTGTTGCTCTGTTTTCCGTAAAGCAAAAAGCACATTGGCTGCCTACGCAAAATGGTTACCGACCACATGGTCAAACAACAAGCTAGGAGGCATGACCAGAACAAAATGATAGAAGAACAGCACATGCAGGCCTATGGCAAAAGCACATTGAATGCCTCCGCAAAAATGTACACCAACCACATGGTCATAAGAAGCAAGAGGTCTGGAAAACAAAGAAGACCTGCAGGCCTATGGCAAAAGCACACTGGCTGGCTAAAAAATGGCCGCCGGCCAGATGGTTGAGATAGTGGCCTGTGGAGCTAAATATAAGCAAGCAATTGAATCCGCAAAGGAGTGGGAAGGTTCTCTGTGGTCATCCCCATGAAATACACTGTCAGCCAAAGACTCAAAGAGCTTTTGGAGCATAGCAGCATACTGACTAAAAGGAGAAGAGAGAGCCCTAGAATATACAGTTGAGCCAGAAGACTGGGTAGTATATTTTGGCTCTCTCTATGAGTCTAGGGATGCTAAAATTGAGGAGACATCTCAGGGTCTAGGCCTGGGGTCTGTAAATGAAATCAGAGGTCTTTCTTTCTCTATTGCAGAAACACTAGTTGCAATTCGCTCGTTTATCTCCGCACGTGCCCCCGGTCCAGACAGGATCCTAAATGATCTTTATAAGGAGGATACAACACTCTGGGGTCTTTATATAAATCTCCTGAACAACTCAGTTCTCAATGGTACCCCTATTCCTCCATCATGGAAGAATGCAGAGGTTGTTCCCATTTATAAAAAGGGGGACAGAACGAGGCCTTCTATTTATAGGCCCATTAGTTTAATGGACTCCCTGCAGAAGATCTTTGTAAGCAAATATTGGGTCATATACAGGACTTGATTCTAGAGTGCAGTACCCTGAGTGACTTTCAAGCAGGTTTTTGAGCGAAAATAAGTACCTTGGATCAAACTTTTCGCCCATTGTGTATCCATTAGAAAGAAGTGCAAGTCAAGGGAGGAAAACATTATGTGGCCTTCGTTGACATCCGGTCTGCCTTTGACCTTGTCCCACGTGCAAGTCTTTGGAGGGTTCTAAATGTGCAGGGCTTACCAAGCAATCTTTTAGACATTTTAATTAGATTACATTTATCGAACACAGAACAGGTGAGATGGGGCCCGAATTACCAAGTTATAGATCCGATCCCAGTCCAGTGTGGAGCAAGACAGGGCTGTGTTCTAGCCCCCACACTTTTTATTCTTTTTATTAATGAGGTTGTAAGTTTTTTAGACAGAGATGGATTTGATACCCCAAAAATTGGCATTAAGAAAGCCCTGCCCTTCTCTTTGCCGATGATGCACTTTTAATCTCAAAATTGCCGCTGGGATTGCAGCAGTTTTTAAATGATTTTACAAGTTTGGCGATGGGCGAGGGCTGGTGCTAAATGAATCTAAAACTAATTATATGATTTTAAGAAAAGGAGCGGTAAACCTCACTAAAAGACCTTGGCAGTACTAACCTGGAGCGAGTTGATGCCTTTGATTATCTAGACATTCGCCTGACATCAACAATTAATTGGGCAACACATATCGAGAAAGTCAAAATGCAACTTATACACCAGACTGCCAACATTACTAAAATACACAGGAAAACGTTGTCAAAACAACTCGCACCGGCTCTGGAAATCTATAACACGAAAGTTTTGTGTGGAGCACTTTATGGAGCCAAACTGTGGGGCATTAGGATGACACATTTTTTATCCACATTTGAGAATCGCTTCATTAGATCTATGGTAGATTTACATGCAAGTACCCCGCTGCTGACACTATACTTGGGTCTCGCACATAGCCAGCTAGCACATAAGCTAAGCTATAAGCTTCTCATGTTCTGGCGCAGGCTGTGGACGAACGCTTGCCATATAGAGAGCCACTTCTTGAGCTATTGAAGTCACCTTCAATAACTTCTATCCCCTGGTTTAGATCACTAAGAGAGTTACTACTGAGACTTGGGAGGGAGGGCTTTTGGATTGACCCAGTCAATCTGGTAGTTATATCTCGAAAAAGCCTGAAAGAAAAGTTTTGGGAAGTAACCTCATTGCAAATCTTGGCTAAAGCTGAAGGCCGATTGACTACTGAATTCTTAAAGTTTAACTCAGTTCCCTGTTTTGAGGAAACACTAGATGAAATTGTCCCCCCTTTGGCTCGCAAATTATTCTTTCAGTTTCGATATAAGACTATACACATGAAACCTTTTAGCAAAAAGTGGCAAAATGATGTCCCCATGGATGATATCTGTACGGCATGTAACGCGAGCTCTGAATCAATTGTTCATCTTTTATTTTTCTGTCCTAACTATACACTTCTTAGGAAAAAATGGATATTACCACTTTGCAAACTAGTTGGCAGGGGCCACTATCTAGAAGTCCTAAGAATTCTTTGTACTGATACACATAGAGTTGTGGTTTTTGGTCTATCTAGATATTGGCAGGCACTATGGATAACGCGTTTCAAATGCACCTTATGACGCACTGCACTTTCTTAAATCTATGTAATCTTAGATACAGTTTTATGGAGACTCTATGTGACCTGTTAAAAAAAATTCTTTGGGTAATCCACCGTGATCTTTTTAACTCATGTACCTCTATCTTAACGTTTTTATATTATATTTTTACTTATTGATGTTTAATTGTCTGCCTCTTTTTGAACACTGGGCTGTGTTGTTTTATGATCCTTTGTGATAGAAATAAAGCAATGAGTGAATGAAAGGATGTATTAGTAACTAAAACCGATTCAGGATTAAAGACCCAAATTTTCTCCAAACCAACTGATAGGAACAATACATTAATATTTCCCAGTTTCCATCCAAGGAGTTTAATCCGCAACTTACCCCTTTTACAGTTCTTAAGGATTGAGAGGATTTGTTCAGACCAGACCACAAGTGAATATAAGATTACAGAATACAAACACAAATATGTTGAAAGAGAATATCCAGAAGACACACTAATGGAATGTTTTACAAGGGTGACCCAAATGAGGAGGATGGATTTGTTCACCTAAAAAATCAAACCTAAAGATGAAGCTCTGGTTTTTGTTTCGAAATTTTCCATCAGTTCAAAAGCCATCATAAGAGTTATTAACTCCAGGTGAGAATTATTGCAAAACGAACCTGATTTCAACATCTTATTTAAGGAGAAACCACTACATGCCTACACGAGAGGCAAGAATTTGACAGAATTGTTGGCAATACCAAAGAAGAAGTAAGATACAGAGGAACATACAGGTACTAACAAATGCCTGAATTGCATGCATTGCCATTATTGGAGAATGTTTATCCCATTCAAACACAGGAGAAATCATAAAACTTAGACATACGTCTGATTGCAACACCCGGAATGTAATATACTGCATTAAATGCCCGTGTTGCAAAGTGTATGTAGGAAAAACAGAGAGAAAGATCAAAATATGACTCACAGAACATAAAAGTACAATAAGGACCAAAAACAAAACATCTTGGTGCCGATTCCGATCCGCTAAAAAACACTTCCCGTACGACTCGTATCCGTATATTTTTACGTACGAATCGTACAAGTCCCGTCCCACCGGGGAAGTACGATTCGTACGTGAAAAATACATACGAACCGCTTCGGGAAAAGGTCTATGAGACGTACCCGGACAGTTTTACGTACAAATCATAAAACTGAAGTCCGAGCGCACAAGTACGATCCGTACCGCCCTTCCGAATACAAAAGCGTTTGTAAAACGTCCCGTAAGGAGCGAACTCTGTACCACTCGTATCCCGGGTAAACTTGTGCCCGGGATATGAGTCGTACAGCGCCCCCTCCCCCGCGTATGTCCGCACGTACCCCCGTATGTCAGCACCGTACCCCCCTGTATATCAGTACCGTACCCCCCATGTCCGCACCGTACCCCAGCCCCGTTCTTGTACGCACCGTACCCCACCACCGTACCCCAGCCCCGTACTTGTACGCACTGTACCCCAGCACCGTACCCCAGCCCCGTACTTGGATGCACCGTACCCCCAGCACCGTACCCCAGCCCTGTAGTTGTACGCACCGTACCCCAACACCGTACCCCAGCCCCGTACTTGTATGCACCGTACCCCAGCACCGTACCCCAGCCCCATACTTGGACGCACCATACCCCAGCACCGTAACCCAGCCCCGTACTTGGACGCACCGTACCCCAGCCCCGTACTTGGACGCACCGTACCCCAGCACCGTACCCCAGCCCCGTACTTGGACGCACCATACCCCAGCACCGTACCACAGCCCTGTACTTGGATGCACCGTACCCGAGCACTGTACCCCAGCCCCGTACTTGGACGCACTGTACCCCAGCACCGTACCCCAGCTCCGTACTTGGACGCACCGTACCCCAGCACCGTCCCCCAGCATCGTGTATGTACAGACCTTACAACAACATTGTATATGCGAGCACGGTACAACAACATCGCGTATGTACGCACCTTACATACGCGAAAACGACTCGTACTGAACAAGGACACTGTAAAACAGCACAAGGAGGGTCAATTCGACTCGCAAAACACCACAAAACACATCTACAGTAGAAAATACATCAAACTGACTGACCTGGCACATCCAAACAGGCAAACAGAGGCCCAAACTCACAACCACCACTTATAATACACCCACCAAAATTTCAAACTCAGGCACGCCCACAAATGGACCAATAAAAAGGGCCCACACACACAAGCCATGAGCCTTTGCAACAGACTCACCACAGCTACAGAGCACACCCCAACAACTGCACCCATGCACCTTAACATATACACCTTCACGCAAACTCCTTCACACATACCCCCTCTTCACATTCCCACACACACCTTCACATTCACACCCACACACCCACAACCATCCACATCCTCACCCCACACCATGCCCACAGACAAGAATCCAAAGTTCACAAGGGAGGAGCTGGACATCCTTGTCAACGAAGTCATCAGAGTCGAGCCACAGCTCTTTGGAACATTGGTCAGACAGACCAGCATAGCCGAAAAATCACGCCTGTGGCAAAGGATCGTCGATAGGGTGAATGCTGTTGCGCCCATCAGAAGGACCAGGAATGAATGCCAAACCAGGTGGTACGATCTGTGGAGGGCAGTCAAGCGGAAAATGAACGAGGACTATGCCCAGAGCAACATCACTGGAGGTGGGCTGCCCCGCAGACCGGTACATTACCATCTCTGGGAGGAGAAGGTGATGGCCCTGCTTCCGCCGATGGGAGTACACGGAGTCAAAGGAGTTGCTGAGCCTGGTGAGTACACATGCAACTTACGTAACATGGGGGTAATGGCATCCACACCCCAACTACACCAAATGCACACAACTACCCCCAAGCCCTCATCGGACACAACCACACTCAAAAACAACACTCATGCCAATAACATGTATATGCCCTATTCACAAAGCAAGGCCATGCCATTTCCCAGGCTACAATCAATAAAATAACAGGAAAAAAAAAAAAAGCCCATACCCAAGTCTGGATGTCGGGGATGCTAGGAGGGTGGGGCTCACAAAACACGTTGTTCAACTCAGAATCAGACACCATTGCCCTCAGCCCATATGGCCCAGGTACATACCCATGCACCATGCTCAATGCACAGGGACTAGCAAAGTACTGACAAGGTAGCTGACACTTGGCCCTGCTGTAGGCAGCACAAGGCCCTCCTGTGACCACTGTAAATTCAAACACCAACACCACAAGCTCAGATATCTAGGACAGGAACTCACACTCACTGTCATGGCAGCATGCTCCATGAGGGGACAGATATATCACCTGGGAGACCCACTGCCAAATCACACTACACCCACCAGCAGGCCCTGTCACACACACCCCTTACACAAGCACATACCCCCGGGGCAGGCAATGGATTTACCCACTCTCACAATGGACATGTGACACAACAAGATCAATCCATAGCCAAAGAAGCATCCAAGCCAAAAATCTACACGTCAAACACTCAGGAGAACATATCAATCTGTCCCCCGCAACATACCCATCCACAAGTGAACATTGAGGGGAATGCTAGGCACATACAACTACCTGGAGGAACGTTGCCAACTTGAATATGTATGAAACATGGATGTCGCATGAAACAGCATTCATTTTGTCTCTCTCTCACACACAGGGCAACGTCATGGATCTCCCCCCAACAATGGGGGGAAAGAATCACAGTCTCAGGCTCGGGAGGAACCTGATCCCACCGGCAGTGACGCCTCTCAACACTCCGCGGATGACCCCAACCCACCTGGACCCTCTGGTGTCCAAGCCCCTGCAGCACCTGCTTCAGGTACATCTGTGCCAACCACCACCCCCATTCCTGCCACATCCCAGGAGACACCCAGGAGCCCTGCCCGCACTGAACAACTGAGCCAGTCTGACCTTGAGGGACAAGGTTCACCGGGCACCCAGGAGGAGGCAGACAACCCCGCAACTGCCATCCCTCAGGGGTCCCGTAGACCCGATGTGCCCACAACAGCAGGCCAGGTTCGTGTGGGCAGGGGTGGTGGGAGTGGAGGCAGGCAGAGGCGAGAACCTGACCAGCCAGCTGAAGGGACCGGTATGTCACACATACGCAACATCATGGACGCATACCGGCGTGACACCAGGGCCATCAACCAGGTAGTGGAGACCCTCACAGAGATGAAGAACCAGCAGGCCGAGCAACACGCCAGTCAACAAGAACACCAAGGACGGATGGAGGCAAGACTGACTGAGCTCCTGGCGGTGCAAACGGACATAAGCTGTTCACTCCGTCAGATCGCCGACAACATGGCCAACCCTCCCTGTGCCACCAGGCGAAGACCACCACCAGCCACAGGGAGGGAGGAGGAGGAGGATTCGTCCGACTGAGCATCCCAAACATCGTCAAGGCCTGCATCTCAGGGTCCCGTGAAGAAGGTGGGGTGTCCACGGAAAAGACCGTGAGAGGCAGCGGACCATCCACATCTCCCAGGTCACCAGGCCTGGCACCTGGCCTTCATGCGCAACAGCATCACCTCATTCACTGACATTCTCTGCCACATGGACTTGGTGGTCACAGTCTGACCAATGATGACAAACACTGTGTTCTGGACTCTGATGACATCAAATGCCAAGGATCCCATCTCCCCCTGTGAACTTTGGATTCTAGGCACACTGTATAGCACCTATTTTTTCCCACAAAACACGCCCCCCACCGAGAATAAAACTAAATTTCTTTAATTAGATGTTGCAGTCATTTTGCATGAGTACACAACATACGTGTGGGGAAATGTCAAACTATGCCTGAGTGTTGAACTAACTCCAGCCATCCATACCCTGGGATCTGAGTCCGGTACAGGACACACATGGGTCACAATGTATCATCCAATACAGACATGGAGCACAATACTCACCCTTGATGGCCTCAAGCTGCTGAGGGGGGCTTGCAATACTGTGTGGACAGACCAATTTGGAAGAGTATCATTAAGGCGTAGAGGTCATGGCTCATGTGGAGGTACCCGGGGAGGGAGTCCCAGGTATGTTTGGCCAGGTGGGAGAACTATGTCCTGCATGCTGGAGTTAGGTGGATGTGAAGAATGTTGGCCAGGGCAAGGTTGGATGCATGAGTTGGCCCAATGGGGTCTTGGATGACAGACGTCCAAGGTTGGTTTGGGGTCTGGGGTAGTGAACTGCCTCCTGAGTGTGGGTGAGGAGTATGAAGGTCATCCTGCAGCAGACAGTGATCCATTGCAGCTATCTCAGGTGGACAGTGATGTGGCTGGGGCGCGGGATGTTGAAGCTGAGGTGTGCAGATGCACCCTGGATGTGTACAAGTTTTCTGTGAGTTTGGCTGTACTTGCTCCGTAGAGGGCGGGGCTGTAGTTGACACGGCTGGTGTCGTGGACCTGGGGGACTGTCTGTCTTGCCTTGGAGTGGATCTATCTGTGGATCATGTGCATCATGCGGAGGGTGTTGCAGCATGAGGTACAGATGCTGGTGAGTTGCATGGCAATTGTGACCGACGAGTTCATGATGCACAACATCTTGTGTGCATGGCCACTGGGTGCTGGTGCAGTGCCCTGGCGGGTGGGGCACAAGGAGTTGACCCAGCTGTAAGGGGACAATCCTCAGATGATTACCTCAGTCCTGTACAAGTCCAGCCTCAGGTGGCTGATATTCAGCCATTCATCAACGGACCTCATGCCTTCTTGAAGGTTGGAACTGTCAATGGCTGTGTCTTTGGAGAGGGTGAGGAGCAGCTGGCTGTCAATGGTATACGAGATGATGATGAGGTTGTGTGCGCATGTGATGGTGGCTAGGGGGGTCATGGACACATTGAAGATTGACACGCTGAGAGATGAGCCCTGGGCCATGTGCCAGATGACGCCACTGTACTACATGCTGAAGGCTTGAGTCCCACTCCCATGGCCTTGCTGGTGAGCTACTTGGTGATTTCATCCTGGTCCATTCTCTGGATACCAGTGTTGGAGATGTGTGAGCTGACAGTGTGTGAGCACATCGTGCATAATGCTGTGGAGAGGTCAAGGGGGGTGGCCTCACCATTGTTGAGCAGGGCAAAGTTGTCGTTGTTGGTGACAATGATGACGGTTGCAGTGTGGTGATTACTGTGCAGGTTTCCTGGAGCTCTTTGCGTGGAGGAAGTTTGTCAGTTGCTCGTTGACTGTCTTCCTGATGACATTTGCTGGCTAGGGAAGCACGTTGATGTTCCTTGAGAGCCAGCGTTCCTGCCGTCCATTGTCTATGAAGGGCCTGGGTCACGGCATGTCTCTATCTACCATGGAATGTGGCTAACTCCAATGATACATACAAGACGTGATGGACGTGGGCCACAAGGATGGGGAATGATGTGGTTGAGATGTTGTGTGGGAAGGGGCCAGATGGAGATCCCCAGGGGATGTTGCACATGAGCCGGGTGTTGTATCTGCTGATGATGGAAGTCCAAAACCTGAGGGTGGTTGGTCCCGCGTATAATAGTGCGTTCTGCCTTTGTGTGCCAAGGCTTGCGTGTATGTCCATGAGCTTGCAGTGGTAGAAAGTTGCAAGGGATTGGCTCAGCCTTGCAAGGGTGGGGTGTCTTTTGGATGGAGAGCTGATGTCAGTGCACTCACGATGCTGATGAGCTCCTTGATGTTGTGCGTTTTTTTGGCCTCGGCCCCATCTGAAGGATCTCCAATTGTCCTTGCTGATGATATGGTGATGGCTGTGTGTGCCGTTTTCCAGGGTTGTAAGGCCACTGATGGTTATTTGTGTTGCAAGCTGTGCACAATAGCCCTGCTAGACGTGTATGAGTCCAGTATGTCTGCCTTGTCCCAGGTGGCTTAATTGTTGATGTGCGTCACAGGAAAGTCCGTCAACGTGGCTAGATTGTTGGATCAGTTGCTGATCCAGTGTGTGAGGTTGCAGGGTGTGGCGGTGGTGTTGGTTCCAGTGTCCCACACAGCATGTCTGTGTTGAATTACATCAAGCATCTTTGGGGGATTGGTAGCGGGGTGTGGCAGTGTGTTGCTCGTCGGAGACATGGATGCTAATGTGGATGGCCCAATGATGGATGCTGGTGTGGTTCTCATCCAGCCAGAAGTTCCTGGCCCACAGCCACATGTATCCTGTGGATGTGAGGGCGTGTGTGATGATGGACGTGTTGATGGCTTTGCGGAATTGTGGATGTAGGCCTGGAGATCTGTAGATGAGTGTTACTCTGAGGGTTTGCAGAGGGTTTGTGCTAAACCGGATATTTGACCCTGAGTGCGTACTTGGGAATAGATATCAATTCATCCTCCGGGATTGTTAGTGCCATCCCTGCGGGTGCTCTTGTATCCGTCTGAGATGGCAATGAAGAAGTTGTGTGATGAGGATGCTTTCATCCAGGTCACGTCATGAAGGTGATGTGTGGGCCTGTTGTGTTGAGGAGGTAACAGAGTCCAATGGCGTGCTGGTGGACGGAGCCGGTGTGGAGTAGGAGGGACATGACCTGGTTGGTGTGACAGGGCCTGGAAGGCGGGGCAGCGCTGTGTAGGCAGTTGGAGTTGCACACTCAGCATACAAAAGGTGTTGTGTGCACTTAGGGTATGCCTGAGAGCATGCAGTTGATTTTTGGTTGGACATTGCTTGGAGGGTGGCTGCAACATGAGACTGTTGTGTGATGTGGCCCATGCAAGGACATGAGGGTCGTGCAATATGCACGTTGCATGCGCTGACGGTCCTGCCTTTGGCACCGCATGGCCGCAACAGTGACACAGACAAGCTGATGACAGCCTAATGAATGGGTGGAGGGAGGAAGGGAGAAGCATCTTGGAGGCGTGTGGGTTGCAGAATCCGGGAACTTGGTGGGCCCTTGCCGCAGGGGCAGCAGCAGCAGGTGGCATGTACTGGAAACTAGGCCGAAAGTAGCACATAAAGACAAGGATATCAGAAAGGACAACTGCAAGAGGCGTATGTAAAGGAAGGAGTGTCAGGTTACTCATGGCTCACCCAGAGAAAATGAATGAACAATCACCAAAGATGACTGACACAGGATCAGGAAACAGAAGGCCGAGCTGCGCATAGGAGACACACCCTCAGCAGGCGTTGACGGCCCGTTGGGGGGAGCAACCTTCCCAAATACATACACAACCATGGACTTCATGCACAATAGAGATTATAAGCCATGAAGAACTGCATGCATGTTGCCAAACTACACATAGACTCATATGCACAATCTTTGACAACTATGCCAGAGATGACTCATGCAAAGTGGCAAGAGACCTGCATTGACAGAGATTAGGCACTTTGGAGGGTGAGGAACACATTTATTACTCAGGCTAACACTAAGGGAAATGCATCAATATGAAAAGACTCACAGGTCATTTGACTGAACATGTGGGACCTACACTGGACACCCCCTTCACAACACAGATGTTGTGAATCCAAATGAACTGGCACAAAAGTTAAGGGGATGAGCCAAACACCTCCTGCTGCACATGGAGAGGCTGCAATTCCCCATTGAGCCTGTTATGGGGATGTCCCACACTATGTCCACCCGTAGCATCCCGTATGTTTCAGAGGGAAGTTTTACACACATTGATGCCTTCATCAGAATCCAAAAACCATTACAGATGACTGTCACGAAGGGTGACTATCAATTCATGGGAGTCATGCTACATGTTATGTGCCCCATGGTGAGTCGACATGTATGCATGGTAACACAGCATGCACAGAAGCAGTCCCCACACATTCCAAACACGTACCACACCCAAATTGCCTTGCTGCAATCCTTACCCAAAATGACATTTCCCCATGTCCGTGCATGGAACGCTGATTCAGCACATGTTGCAATACTCATGAGGAATAGCAGGAGGACAACGATGACACGAGCAGACAACATGCACAAGAACCTGGGAATGACAGACACACAAGAAGTCAGCAAAAATATTTTTCTCCGCATACATGGTCATTTACTAAACAGGAACAATGTTGTCCCCATGCTAATTTAAAAGAAAGTGTCTCAGCTAAAATGTGTGGAATGACATCATCACTCGAGTGACACATCAGAACACACATCTAAGTCACTTAGCATACAGTCAGCTGGACACACACATTGCAACACATGCCACCCAAGGCTCCAAGCGTGCACACTCAGACCCAGTGACTCACCATTATGAGAAGAAGTTGCATATGAGCTGACTCCGGATATCCTCCTCCTCCTCCTCCTCACTTGCCTCGTGACCAAGCCCTTCATCCTCCACGGGTGGATGTTCCTGCTCATCCTGCTCCAGGATGAGTGGCACTGCCTTCTCCACTGCCATGTTGTGCAGCATGCAGCACAAGAGGAAGATTTTGCAGACCTTCGCCGGAGCATATGGTAGGGACACGCCTGTCTTGTGAAGGCACCGGAATCGGCTCTTCAGGAGGCCAAACGTCCTCTCAATCACTCGCCTGGTCTGCCCGTGTGCATTGTTGTACCGGTGATCTGCAGCTGATCTTGGGTTGCGGAGAGGCGTCATCAGCCATGGCATGTTGGGATAGCCAGAGTCCCCTACATGGAAACATCATGTAAATAAGTGGGTCAGGAGATGCCGTAAGAGCCAAAGATACCGCAACACACAGGACAAACAGAGTATACCCACCAACAAGACATGCTCGTTCATTGTGCAGCCGCAGCATCATTTGTGGCACCCTGCTATGCCTCATGATGTGGGCATTGTGTGCTGACCGTGGAAAACGTGCACAGACATGGGAAATCAGCATGTTAGCAAGACACACCACAAGGGCATTTTTAGAGTGGTAATGTTTACGGTTGCGATAGGCTACCTCCTGTGCCTGTGGTGGTACCAAAGTCACATGTGTCCCATCAATGGACCCAATGACATGGGGCATCCCTCCCAGGGCATAGAAATCACCCTTGACACCTGTCAACTCCTCAGGAGTCAGAAAATGGATGAATTCATCAAGGTGCTCCAACATGGCTGCCAAAACATCACGCAGGACACGGCTGAACATTGTCAGTGGCATGCCACCAACATCAGCTATGCTGAATTGAAACATACCTGTGGCAAAAAAATGTAGGGCTGCCATCACCTTCATCTTGGGGGTCAGCGCACTAGGATACCTGTGTCGCGGTTGGAGGTGTGGTGCCAGCTTGGCGGTCAAGTCCTCAATCAACTGTTGAGTGAATCTGTAACGTCGGATGCAGGCACGTTCCCTCATGGCACCCAAGTCTGGCATTGGTCGGGGGACAGGCGGTGCCCTGCAGAAAATTGTAATGAATAACGAAGATTGAGAGCATAACAACATCAATGTCAATGAACAGAGCACATGCTCAACTGCTACTACACATCTGCTAAATACAGAGTCTGGTCTGTGCAATACATCCAGGACACGTATGCCAACTTGGTGATACTCCTACGAAAAGCCAGATACACCCGTTGATTGGCAAGTCTACATGACTTGCCCTGAAACCAGCTGGGGGCCAGTCTGAGTGACCAGCCAGAGACATCACAGGAGTGACATGCATCCACATAGCTGCATTTAAAGGATGTCATCTCATACAGACAGCTGATGGCAAGCTAGATGCACAGGTTACATGGAATGTCAAATGTACAGATCACACACATTGCGATGAAGGGGTACACGTGGAAACAGAAAACACAGACATTGAGACGACGCAGATATGTCCTCATGTCAAAATATCATGTTCGATGCATACAGACTCTGCTTACGTGGGAATCCACATGTGGTATGGTGTGCGTAGATGTGTGCCATGCCCATCTCCACACAGACACATGTTTGATGCAGCAACAGCAGATGTAGTTGACAGAACACTAACAGCAAGCTCATTTTAACACATGACACACACTTGACATAGTCACATCGGGGCACGCTGATCGTGAAATGACAGTTGGTAGTTTCCCTGTCCCTGGCATCAGGGGACAGTTGCGGGTGGTGGTGACTGTGCCATACCAGTGATGCTGTGCTTGATACGCGTGGTATGGACCGTACACACACGCATACACCTACGGCACCACTACTATAGTGATACGGACTGTACACACGCTCTGAGAGCGTGTGTACGGTCCGTATCACTATTGTAGTGGTGCCGTAGGAGTATGCGTGGTACAGACCGTACACACATCGTGTGTACGGTCCATATCACTATAGTAGTGGTGCCATAGGAGTACGCGTGGTATGAACCGTACACACACGCATACTCCTACGGCACCCCTACTATAGTGATACGGACCATACACACGCTCTGAGAGCATGTGTACGGTCCGTATCACTATTTTAGTGGTGCCGTAGAAGTACGCGTGGTACGGACCGTACACACGTTGTGTGTACGGTCCATATCACTATTGTAGTGGTGCCGTACGTGTACGGGTACGTGTGAAACGCACTGTACATGTTTTTGGGAATCAAAAATTACATAGGGGACAAGTATTAGGCCCAAAATGCTTGCTGGTTGTCATGGATACAGAGATTTCAGTTGCAATGTGGCCATCATGTGGGCTTGAAAAGTCAGTTGGGCCAAAAATTACAATGTTGCAAAGTGGTGTTTGCCTTGCTATGATGCTCAAAATTTGAACCATGCAAATTCGTGTCATTGGTGTATGTTTAAAGGGATTGGAGGAAACGTAGGATGCAAATGAGTCTGACCAATCACTCTGTACTCCTGTAAATGAAAGCCCCCAGCAAGACAGATATAAGTCAGCCAGAACCCATGAGAGGGCACTTGCCTGCACAACTTTCCTGTCGACCACACTGCTGCTGTCTGTGCTTCCTCTGGCACTATGTCGCGGACTGTGGAGAGGGCCCAGCCATTCACATTTGAGGAGAATGAGGCGTTGCTGAATGTCCTCCTCCCACAGTACCCCAGCCTGTATGGGAGACCAGGGGAGCAGGTGAGTGCTGACTCCACTACCTTTGACTCTGCACCTTTTTTGTGACTGTCACTTCTGGCATTGTGTCCAGGTGTGACAGACATGCAATGTGGTTTAGAGTGGTTCCCAGGGGGGGAAAAGGCTTATGTCTGTGATGCAGAGCCTGATGTAGTTCCTGTGTGCACTCCTCACTTGCATTGTGCTTACTGTGACATTCACTGCATAGTGCATGACACATTCAGCCTGGCAAATCCTTAGTGGCATTTTTTGGCTATTGTCCTGAGGTGATTCAGTGGTCCCCCCGGTGTGACAGGTGACTGTACCCACAGATGTGTATGAGTTGAATGGAGCTGTGGCGAGAGTGTCCAAGTGATGTGTACGCCCTCCTGGACATTGATGTGTGTGAAGGTTCCTTGTCATGTGGGTGAGTGCCTATGTGAAGTGTTGCACCACAGCTGTATGGAGGGGGCAACAGCTCTACCCATCTGATGTGAGAAGTAAGCCGTGCTGTGTGTCTGACTTGCTGAGCTAGCCCAACACCTGTGACACCCCACAGGCAAGTGGCACATGTGCAGAGTGAGGTATGTATCTGCTGTTGCCAATGGCAGGTGTTTGATCTGTGCCTGTGTGTGTCTGTGTACTCTGCTGAGGTTGCGTCAGTGGCCTGGGGCAAGTAACTGCTTTGAGGTGCTGTCCATCAGCCTGGTGTTGCATGTGATGCACAGTGTGTGCCATGATCAGGGAGTGTGTCGCACCCCTCCCGCCACCTGTGTACTTTCAATGCCATGTAGTGCATTGGGGCTTCCACAGAGGCCAATGTCTATATGAGTAAGATGCTATTCCTTGGCAGCATCCTATGCCCTGTTCAACATATCACCGATATTCAAATGTGTGTCTCTGTGACATGGAGCAGGTGTAGTAATGTTGTCTCACTTTGTCATCCTCACAGGTAACTGCCTACGAGAAGGAGGGGATCTGGAAGGAGATCGTCAGGGCCGTGAGAGTGGTGGGGGGTCGCAGTCGGCGCCTGGCCCAAGTCCGAAAACGATGGCAGGACATCCAGTGCTGGACCCGGCGGATCGCCCGGGTCCAGCTGGGGCTCTCACCTCCATGCCCCCACGGCGGGCGCCGACGCCTGACCACCCACATGATGCGAGTCCTGGCGGTAGTCTTCCCTGACCTGGATAGGCAGTTACAGGAGGGACAGCAGCAAGGAGGGGGTAGGTACCTGTCTTGTTGTTGTGTTGTGTGTCCCCAGCTTTTGGAAGTGCTCTGTAGGCTGGATACACTGCCAGGGTTTATATGTGCAGTGCGTATTCTGTTCCCCAAAGTCAACCGGTGCTCTTATTCGTCCCTTCCGCTGCTTGACATGTGTCCCCTGGTCTGTGTGTAATCAAAATTGCACATGGTCATCTAGCCTGCCAGTTGATCCAAGTGCACATTGCTTTCTGCATCATGTGGGAGGATGGTCTGTGACATGTGTTGATACCTTGCCTGTGCCCTGTCCTGTTCACTCTGTTGGGGGTCCATATTTGTTGGCACTGATGAGGAGTCTCAACATGGGAGTGTGAGGTTTCAAAGGAACACACTTGCAGCATGCATGACCAATGTTGTGGCCTCAGACATGATGTGCATGAGTGGGAGATATGCATAGTGGCAGGACGGTTGCTCATGTTACAGTCAGATCATTCCAGGGACAAGGAGCAGTGTGCCCACTACAGTCCCCTGAGACACCCTTGCCTCGTAATCATGTGTGTCATCCAACACTGTGTCCATTCTCAGTGTGTTCAGCATATGTTTGCCTCGGTGGCATTGTTCCCTGGCCTCATTTGTATTTATCCAAAGTATGCTACATGTGTCGACTGGACAGGGAGACCCCATTTGGCTTGTGCATACTCACACTGGGCAGTGCCTGTGTGTCTATTCACAACTATCTGTCGATGGTTATTTGTCACAAATATGTGATGGCAGCCTCACGAGGTGATGTGGATTACATTTGGGAATTCTTGCTGCCCATTTTTGTAAACCCTGATTAAGAGGTGTGACTTCTTGATCTGTCTCAATCACATTGTCTCAGGTATGGGGGATTTGTGCGGGCGAGGCCTACATGGCCAAACCTTATGTCTCCTTGCCAGGTCTGACCTGTGTGTGATAATTGGCTGGACAGAGACTCAACGTTCAGTGACCCAGTGATGTTGTGCAGGGTTTAATGTTTGTGCTTTGCAGCATGTGTCAATTGTTTAAATACATGATTCCTGCTCATACATTTTTTGCACCAGTGTGTGGTCCAGATGCTATGTAGTTTGGTCTTTGCGTGCTGACATCTGTGTGGACATTCTGGCTTGCCATGGGGGTGTCTCCTCAGTGCAGGTATGCCTCTTTACGACAAAATTGCAGGCCCTTAGCTCATGCATTGTCCTGGGTTTGGACATGTGTGCCACTCCACATGCAAGGCAGTGGGTCAGATGTGTTGGCAACTGTGTCATCTGGTAACGGATGGCTATGTGACAACTGACATAATTCAAGTTGTTAGTCACAAGGTATTGTACCTTTGGCACTCACAACACTTGTCAACAGGTCTTCATGTTTTAAATGCTTTAGTTTGATGTTTTGTTGTTAAGAACAATAATGTGCCTGCATGACAGATGTCTCCCAAGGAAGTGCACAACAAACCACCTTTACACTTTCAGGGAACACGCTGACACAATTTAAAAGAAGGCACTGTTCTAATGAGACTGTTTTTCAGATTATACATAAACATGTTCCCCGAGTGTTGTGGAAATTGGGTAAGTCCTTGGTTGTTGGTGATACCAACTTACGAGTGTCAAGTCATCAAGACCTCCGTGGGCCCATGTATATGTACTTTCTGCAACAACATTTCTTTCTAACAGTGGCTTCTTTAAAGAAGGCTGCCAGCTTCTTCAATGACTGGGTAAATGTAGTTTTGTGTGCACCTCCTTGGGAGCCATCTGTTATGAAGGCACATGTGTGTTCTGTTCACAAAATGGCACATTCCCACATTCTGACCATGTCGATTGTGTAAAGTATTGTGATTCCCAAGGGACCAACATTTTTTCGTTTTCTGTTCCAAAGTACTTACAGGTCTCTGAGTGTGGGGACACCTTTGGTATTGAGGTGTGTTACTTTGCCTTGGGTGCAACACTACTGTTTCTTTCAGGGTAAACACGAGGTGGCATGACTTCATTGTATTGCTGTGTTCACCTTTTCCCAGACACCAGCTCCTCAGTGTATTTCTCATTCAAGATTTGGGCTGGTGTGTCCTATTTTTCTTTGTGTCCACATGGCATGGTGGGTCTACCGACTGGGGAGTACAGGGCTTACATATGTGTAGAGTAATCTAGCTGTTACTCATGATGCATTGCCTGATATGCACTGTGACCTATTGGTTTTGTACTCATGTGTCAGATGTATACAGGTGACTGATGTTTTTCTGTATCTTCACCTTGCCCACAGCATCATCATTGGAAACCGAGGGAGACACCTGCACGGACCTGGATGAGGGACCCAGCACCAGTGCCACCAGTGCTGGCGAGTCTGCGGGAGCCAGTGGAATGGAGGGCGAGGGGAGTCAGTCGGAGGACCTGTCTGGTGGCGATTCCAACTACAACGCAGACGGGTCCGAGGCTGACCTCATCGAGGGGGCGGAGGCTGCTACAACACCTGGCAGTAGCCCAACATCTGTCCCCGCCTCCTCCATTCCCATCACCGCCCTCCCAGTTGCTCCGGTCCCTTCTGTCCGTGCAGGGCAGGCACCACACCCCCTGCCCCTGTCACCCTTGCTGCCCTCAGTGCAGAGTCTGTGGACATACTGCGGCAGTTGCAGGTTGGGCAGGCATCGGTGCTGACTGTCCTCCATGGCCACACCACACTGCTGACACAGATGGTGTCGTTCATGGAGGGCATGTCAGCAACGATGTCTGAACAACGCAGGTTTCTGCGGTCCATGGACTCTTCCCTGACGGCAGCAGTGAGTCTCCTGCAGCGCTTCGTCCCCCCCCTACCCCAGCCCCATCCACACTTCCCTCTCCTATACCTGTCCCATGCACACCCAGACATTCCCAAGCACGCACCCCATCAGACACAGGCAGCACACCACCAAGCAAGGGCAAGCGCACACCTCCTGGCACGCACACTCAGGGGGATGTAGGCACACCCACTGGGTCTGGGGCAAAAAGACATACACGCAGCCACAGTCTGAGTCCGCAGGCCTCACAACCCAGTCCCTCAAAAAGCACTGCCCTTGGCTCCCCTGCCAAACTGACACCCAAAGAGGTCGACATGGGTGAGCTGCCCATCACCACCACTATGACACCACCCCGCAAGCGGGCGAGGAACAATTGTTGTGCTGACCTGTCTCTACATTTCCTTGTTGGTGACGGATCCCTTCAACTATGGCCATGCCTGCTCAGCAATGTCTCCGGCTGCATTGTCTGTGCCATCCTTGCTAGTCACTTTACTTGTGTATTGAGTATGTCGAAATGCCTTCATGGAGAATTTCTCCCTTTTCAGCACTATGCATGTGTGTACTCCCGGCATAGCACACATATGGTACTTGTTCTGCAGGGTATTTGGGCACCTGACTCACAATTGTGGGCATTGTATCTGTGGGAACTCCACCCTAGTCCTTCCATGAGAGACAACATCTTGGTGGCTGGCCCAGCACCTGAACATTCCTATCAGTCCTGGGATGTGCGTGACAGTGTGTGTTCCCTTTGGCTCTATTAGTTTAGTAGGTAGTAACTTGACTATACAGTTTTGTGGCATGATCTCAGTGTGTGTATTGTGCTGCATCCACCAGGGATGGGTATGCATGTGTTATTTGTCCTCACACCCACATGTGGTGTGTCATGCAGTGGGGGAAAGACATCCATCATCCTGGGAGTGGGACACTGCTGTCAGTGATGTGTTGTTATGGCACTATCATCATTGTCCAAAGTTAGGGATGCGTACATACACCCATGGAGTTGTGGTCATCTGATAATGATGTACACCTCCCATGTCTCTGTCCACTGCTGGGAGTCCTCTGCACCCACCCATATATGTCTGTACACTTATGGGAGTCCTCTGCACCCACCCCCATGTCTCTGTCCACTGCTGGGAGTCCTCTGCACCCACCCCCATGTCTCTGTCCACTGCTGGTGTTGATATGCACCCACACCCATTCTCTGTCCACTACTGGGAGTCCTCTGCACCCACCCCGTGTCCCTGTCCACTGCTGGGAGTCCTCTGCACCCACCCATATATGTCTGTCCACTGCTGGGAGTCCTCTGCACCCACCCCCATGTCTCTGTCCACTGCTGGGAGTCCTCTGCACCCACCCCTCACATGTCTGTCCACTGTTGGGAGTGATATGCACCCACCCTTCACATTGCAGGCCACTGCTGGGAGTCCTCTGTACCCACCCCATGTCTCTCTCCACTGCTAGGAGCTCTCTGCACCCACCCCCATGTCTCTGTCCACTGCTGGGAGTCCTCTGCACCCACCCCCATGTCTCTGTCCACTGCTGGGAGTCCTCTGCACCCACCCCCATGTCTCTGTCCACTGCTGGGAGTCCTCTGCACCCACCCCCATGTCTCTGTCCACTGCTGGGAGTCCTCTGCACCCACCCATATATGTCTGTCCACTGCTGGGAGTCCTCTGCACTCACCCTTCACATGTCTGTCCACTGCTGGGAGTGATATGCACCCGCCCCCATGTCTCTGTCCACTGCTGGGAGTCCTCTGCACCCACCCCCATGTCTCTGTCCACTGCTGGGAGTCCTCTGCACCCACACACATATGTCTGTCCACTGCTGGGAGTCCTCTGCACCCACCCCTCACATGTCTGTCCACTGCTGGCAATCCTATGCAGCCAACCACCCATCCACCCACTTGGTGCAGTACACTACTGTCCTGGGCCTACCCACACACCAATATAAAGGTAATATGCTGCCCCAGGCCGTAGGCCAACATTTGTGGCGTGTGTACGCCTCGTATCCCAAATGTACTGGTGCCGTAGGGGTACGTGTGAACCGTACCCCTGCATTCATAGGGTGTTTACGGTCCGTACCACGCGTACCCCTAAGGCCCAAATCCAATGGTGATACGGCCCGTACCCACGCTATGTATGTGTGGGTGCGGTCAGTATCACTATAGTAGTGGTGCCATAGGAGTACGTGTGGTTCGGACCGTACACACACGCGTACTCCTACGGCACCACTACTATAGTGATACGGACCATACACACGCTCTGAGGGCGTGTGTACGGTCCATACCACGCGTACCCCTACGGCACCACTACAATGGTGATACGGACCGTACACACGCTCTGAGGGCGTGTGTACGGTCCGTACCACGCGTGCCCCTACGGCACCACTACAATGGTTATACGGACTGTACACACGCTCTGAGGGCGTGTGTATGGTCCATACTACGCGTACCCCCACGGCACCACTAATATAGTGCTACGGACTGTACCCACGCTATGGATGTGTGAGTACGGTGCGTATCACTATTGTAGTGTTGCCGTAGGGGTACGGGTACACGTCCACTTCCGTTGTTGCGTGATGCAGGGATTGGTGGACACGCCCCCCGGAGTGACCAGACCCTGGAGGTAATGTATGTCCTCAATATTGTAGGTTTTAATTTGGGTAGGGGGTATGTTTCCTGTCCCTCACCCCCCCTTGGCCCCTGGGTGTTGCTCTCACCTTCTGCGGTGTGTGCATCAGGTTTGGTGCACCAGGTCATAGGCTAAGAGGGCCGGGATGACACGTAGGATGGGGTCAATGGCTGTCCATTGCGTACCAGGGCTCCGTTTTCGCGTCGGACTCAGTTTTCCAGCTTTTTTTGGCTGCCGTAAAAAAATAGCTGTGCGGAGTGACGTAGGGATGAATCGTACTTGCTGGTCCGTAAAACGCTGCCTGACTCCGTACGGACGTCGCGTACGCGCTGTCCAGGATCAGACTCGTGGGTATTTTTTAGCCGTACGGTTTTTTGTACGAATCGTACGGAAATGGTATTTCTGTACGAATCGTACTTGCTGGATTGTACGGTGGATTTCCCGGGTACGAGTCGTATGGAGAATACGCTCCGTATGACGAATCGTACCCGGGTTTTACAGGATTGGAATCGGCACCTTAATATAGCCACAAATGGGCAAGAAGATAGACATTCAATATCTCATATATTGGATTAAACGATTGGATTCGTTATTACTAAAGGGACTGAATGACAGACTAGACATGAACTGTTATATATAAAAGTAGAGCAGTCCAACATTTTATAAAAAAAAGCATGTATCAGGTCTAGGAATCCACACACCATACAAGTATGAGTGCAAAAGCCATATCTTGCCTTCATTACACAATACTGATGAATACCTGGTGATACACACTATACAATTACAACACATCTTGGAGAGGGGGTGTCTATTTTGTGATGGGAACACAGTTATAAGCAGTGCGATTTATATGGTTTACACGATTGCTTGCAGTGATGGGCTTGTTCAGGATGGTGCATTGGGAAGATCAATTTCCTCATAGGTTTAACTTGAAAAAGCGGATCGGGTTACCTCAAAGGGAAGGCTAGTTGACTTCATAATTCGGAACCATAGTTAGGGTTAAGCGACACAGTATTATGTTGGAGTTTCATGCTTAAAAGATCATTATGTCTGGCAGGCCACGATGGTGGCCACGTTAGATAGTATACTACTAATGGCATCGTAGTCTGACATCGTGGACTACTGATATGATTTGCACAGCTCATCAGGATACAGACAAGGAAAGATTTAATCTTTAGTGAAGGTTGACACTAGTCATGTGTGTCTACTGACAGACAAATGAGTAATTCATTATAAAGCTCGTTACTCAGGTGGTCTAAGATGGTGACCGTGGTTACGTTTGCTTGTATGCATACATCTATGGAGGAGTATTTTTGAGTCTGTTGTTTACTATCTTCATTATGTTTTAAAATGCACATGTTTGTTACACTGGAGTAACTCGGGCATCTTGGTTGGAGATGGTGTCAGCGTGAGGTTGAGAATTTGAGGTAAGCTAGGATTATGACAACAGAAGGCATTTGTTAAGAAGCGTTCAAAGGTTAAAGTCGGGGGTAACATGTGGACTGTTGTTGCTTTTTTAGGTTACATTGAGTGAATACAGACCCTATACCACGGAGAGAAAGTTACGAGACATTCTTAATGGTGAGATATTATAGCTCCAAGTTGAGCATAGAAACTCACAAGTGACTTGGTTGTTTGCAGCTCAGAGTGAACATTTTTATGAACACGACCGAATGAATAGTCGTGACAGTCCTCCAATAAGTAGAAGGTAGGCATGTTGTTGCCTTGTGACACGGAAATGGTTATGGTCACGTTTTGCATTGTAAGCACTAGGGGACAATGCATGTTTACATTCGGTTACATGAGAGCACTGCATAATAACCGCATGTATTCACATGTATACAGGGTGTCATCAAAACATTCACAGAAATCAGGGATTAATGGCATGCGTAGAGCTGTGGATATATCTTCATGAATGGTTGTAATATTTGGATTATTTGGGAATTTAATGGGTAGAGCATTGTTATGAAATCTGCTATCATGTATGAGTATCAACATCATGCACAACAATGGGTTATTGGTTGTTTGATCAATTCAGTGTACTCCAAGAAAACTGTTGAAAATAAATATTTTGTTATGGTTTTAGGAATGCCCCTGAAGAATGGACTTAATTGTCCCGAAATGCATTGGGCATGAAGGACCGAGATGCACATTTGATGTATTATGAAAGACAAATTGTGTAATTTCAATGTAAAAAATGTCTGATTGAATTTCATGTTTGTGAATTAATTTTGTAAATGGTATATGATGTATTGAAAGAAAAGCAAATACAGAAAAACAAGGATTAAAACTAGAAATTAATAAAGTGAAGTATAACAGAGGTTTTTAAATATTGTGGTTTATAAGAATGATAAATTAATTGTTTGTGAACGTTGCACACTGCATTCAAGTCGATTGGCTTGTTATATTATTTACGTAATGACTTACGGGTGTCGACAGCACACGTAGCAGTGTAGCACCACTGGTCTAGTCTATAAGATAAAAAGTATTCTCATCTGAAAAAACAGGAGTAAAAAGAGGAGTGCACCTCTGATTGAACTATTACTTTTTGCTATAGGCCTGCATGACTTCTCTTTGTTCCCAATGCCTACTTACTCAGTGTTTTTGTTGTAGATGACCATGTGGCACTGTCATGTAGCCAATTTTTGCATCCAGCCAGTGTGGTCCTTTGCTGTAGGCTTGCATGGATGGTTGAATAATGAGATAGCAGTTTAACAAATGATAGGCTTGAGGATAATTTCACCTAATGATAGGTAATTTTATTTTTAATTTTTCAAAATGTAAGTTTTCTTTAAAAAGTTTCAGCATATTTTTTTATTTTAAGTTTTTTGATTTTAATCTCAATTTTTTTAAATCCTAATGTTTTTAATTCATTTTTTATTTAATTAAAAAACAATTGAACCTTTTTCATAAAATCTGACATCACATCAATGAATCAACCCCATGTCTGCTATAGATGCACAGGAGCATTCATTGTCTAAGGATTATTCCATTGTCATTTTTCAGCTACACCTCCATGAGTGCCACATCGCACGTGGTGCACACAAAGCAAACAGTTACATCTGCATATTGTTGTTGTTTTTGCTCTTTTCTATCCTTCCTGAGTGCACACCATGAAAGTGGACAACAACAACTGCAGCCAGCAATAGTCATTCATTTGATAACTTTATTTCGGTCGAAAGACCATAAAAGTGTACATACATACATCCTCAATTACATAGGCACAAATAAAACAATAAATAACATTTAGAGTTAAAAATTCTTTAAAAAAAAGATTAAACTTTGAGTCATCAATATGAGAATAATTGAGTTAAGAACGTTTGTCTCCTTCGCCACATACTGTAGAGATAGCGGGATACAGCAAAAACAATATTTGGATCAGTATCATAAACTAAGGTCCTGCAAGCCTGCTTAAAATGGCGAAAACCCAAGTTCCTACAAATGGGGATCAGCCAACTTTTCCTAATTAGGTGGTAAGCAGGACAAAAAAACAGAGCATGTACAACAGACTCTGTTTTGTAGTTACAAGCAGGACAGCTTTCCAAATTTTGTGCCTGCCACTTAGAGGAAAAAGACCTAACCGGTAAAGTACCATACCTTAGCTGAATGTACAGTTTGCGAGCAAGTGGGGGTTCTATTTGATCCATGAATTCCTCTAGTTTAGGATCTTGTTTAACCATGAGGAATTCTAAGGTCAACCTACCCATAGCTAAAGAGCTCGAATGTAAAGAAAAAATTTTCAAGGACACCAAAGAAAGGATTTCCTTCCTTGGTATCGCGAGGCAGCTTGCCTCCGGATTTGCCCACATTTCCGGAAGTCCTAGTTGGGTACAAACTTTATTAATGTGCAGAAGCCAGGGAATCTTTTTAGATTTAAGTGCAGGCCAGATCCCTGCAAATTCTAGTTTAAACGAGGACAGTTCGGGCGCTGACCACAGCCTTTTCCAGTACAAGATAGGTCTTGCACTGATGATCTCCTCTATTGGGACTAACCCAAGATCAAACCTAAGGGGGATCGACGGTGTACTGGAAGGAAGCCCTAAAAGAGATTTTAAAAAAGATTGCTCAGCCCTTGAAAGAGACACTGACTGCTTATGTCCCCAGAGTTCGGCCCCGTAAATTGCAGCCACTCTTGCCTGTCTACAGTAAATTTCAAGGGCGGGAGACACTGGTTTAAAACTTGATCTTTTAAAAACTTTATTCAAACCCCCTGCCAATTGAACAAGCTTGAGCGTTGACTTAGCGATCTGAGAATTCCAACAAAAGCTCTCCGTTAAAGTCACACCCAAATAAACAAAAGTTTTAACTCTCTCGAGGGGAATATCAAATAAGACTGGGTTGGGACGCACCCGCTTAGGGGGGTTAAAAATCATGTATTTAGTTTTCCCCAGGTTTATTTCAAGTCCTCTTGACTCACAGAACTTTGCAAAACCGTTCAGCGTATTTTTTATGCCCGAAGATGTTCTAGATAGTAGCAAAGTATCGTCTGCGAACATCAATGTGGGCACCCGTCCTGATGCTAGTCTAGGGGCGTCATTATTTACTATACAATTCAAATGGTCAATGAGACCATTAATGTAAAGGCTAAACAATGTGGGGGCCAGAACACACCCTTGGCGAACGCCTTTTTGAACGGGAAAACGATCAGTAAGTTCACCATATTTGCCACATCTTACTTGGGCGTAATTATTGGCGTGAAGCCTAAATAAGACAGACAATAAGTAAGATGGAAGGCCCAGGTCTGCCAGAACTTGCCATAGTTTAGTTCGGGGGACTAGATCAAAAGCTGCCCGCAGGTCCACAAACACCAGGTAGAGGCTGCCACCCTCAACCAAGGCTGTTTTCCAGTACAAGACCTGCAGGCGAAAAATCTGATCTAGGGTGGAAGTACCAGCCCTAAAGCCTCCCTGAAGAGTGGTCAAAATCCCGTTCTCCTCAATCCAGCCCAGGACCCTGTCCAAAAGGACCCTCCCCATTAATTTTTGTGAGGTGTCTATAAGAATAATAGGTCCATAGTTGGAGGGAGTTAATGGACAGCCCTTTTTAAAAACGGGTACTATTTCAGCCCCAAGCCAGGTATAGGGTACTTCACCCCCCTGTAGAATGCGATTGAATAAAACAACCAGGTAGGGTGCCCAAATCTTTGGTTGGGCCCTAAATAGATCTCCAGGCAGTTTGTCCAAGCCTGGTGCTTTGTTTGGAAGCATTTTCCCGATTGCTGATTCCACCTCAATCAGAGTAAAGGGTTCGGTAGGGGCATGATCCACTGGGACTAGAGAGAAGTCTGGGATATCAACAGAAAGTCTATCAAGGTCGTGTGTGCCATACAAATCACAGAAGTGTCTTTCCCAAGTTGAGGCTGCGATATTTGGGGCAGGTACAGAAGAATACCCACTGACTCCAGTTGCAACAATAGACCAAAATAATTTAGCGTCCTTACAACTGAGCGCATGGCCCAACTGTTCCCACAGTTCAACCTCCCCTTCTTTCTTGGCGTCACTAATTGCTTTTTTATATAGAGAACGATTTATTCTGATTGCTTCTCTATTCTTGGTTTTTATTACCGACAACAGGGCCTTTTTGGCTATACGGCACGTTTTATTAAACCACCGAACTGTTGCAGGCCTTGGCTGTATGGCCCTTTTTACTGGGTACAAGATATCCCTTAATACAATAACCAGTTTGCCGTGGATATCGGTGGGGCTACCCGAAGGTCCAACTTCCCCCATCTCTTCGATAAATGGAATTATTGTTCCATACAGTTCCGCCAGCTTACTATTGGACATTTGGAGTACTGGCCACTTTACTCTCCTTCTACAATTTCTAATTATCAATGGATCGATCGCAAGGTTTTCACCCGGGACCAGATTTTTAAGTCCAAAGCTTCCTGGTTTAAGGGTCAGGACTAGAGCATTGTGGTCACTATCCAGCCTCTCCATGACCGCAAAATCATGAAGCCTATCCCAATGTTTAGCCTTAATAAAGATGTAGTCAATTATTGAAGCATAGTTTGCTCTATTGGACGTTGCTTTCCCAGGTCTATCTGGCATCACCCTACCATTGCATGCTCGCAATGATGCAGCTAAAGAGAGAGACTGCAATTGCAAGACAAGGGGAGTCCATACCTTTACTAAAGGGGTAAGTGGATCAGGAATGTTCCATAATAGGTCCACGTCATCGCGGTCTCCCGTATTTGGATCCAGTAGAGGCTCAAAATGGCAGTTAAAATCCCCGCCCAAAATTAGTACAGTAGAGGAGCCAAGTGACTGTAGTAATTTAGACAGTGCGGTAATAGCCTCTGATTCAAGGCCCCTCTTAGTAGGTCTTGAGTAGACATTTATCAGAGCAACACTCGGGCCGTTCTCTACTTCCAATAATACAAGTTGTACATCCCGTGAATCAGTTGTAATGTCCTTTGCCTTTACACTCAGATGGGAGCCAACCTATAGGGACAACCCTCCGAGGGCCTTCCCCTACTACTCTTGCATGCCAAAATATCAAATGTTGCAAAGCCCGGAGCCACACTCTTTTTAAGCATCCAGGTCTCTTGCAGCATGCAAATGTCAAATGAAGTGATAAATGAGCTCCACTCTGGATTGGGAAGTTTATTTTTGAGGCCTGCCACGTTCCATGAGATAATTTTAACACCTTCATCATTAGCAGATTGCTTAGACGTTTGGGAGTCCGGTAGGCCAGCACAGCTACTCAATATGGAAGACCCAGCTGCCGCCCCCTGGCTGGATACACAATTAAAAGGGGGGCGTAAAAAAAAAGAGGGGGCGATTGGTTCTGAACTCAGAATCCCGTTCATAGGACTTTGTCGTTCCATTAAATCAAGTTTATCATTATGCAGTATCCCGAGATTTGTTAATGGGCCAGACTGGATTTTATCTAAGGGTAATATGGTCATTTGCCTCATCTGTCAATCACAACCATCAAGGTTCGAGAGAGCCTCATATCTGTTTGAAACATCCAGGGGTGTAAAAGGGACAAAGTGGTCCGGCCTCCCAATATAATTCCCATATTTCCGTGGGAATACAGTATCCAACCTTTGGAATTTGTCAATGGTCGTTGGTTGGGGGTTAGTTTAAAAAATGTTGTGCTCATTTGTGCGAAATGCACGAGAGTTAATCAAAGACATGGGCAAAAGGGGAGCCCCAGGGTATCGGCCTCTACTCACTTGGTTTCTGGGGTAAAAGAAAGTTAGCTCCAAGGGAATAATGAAAGTACCAAGAGTCCCCGCAGGGTAATTAAGAATATACCTTACCGCTGCGGGGTCCCTAAAATTAACAACAACTAAGTCCCCATTAATATTTTTCACTCTGCTTCCCAGCCAGTCTAATCGGCGAACATGAAGTATTTCACCATTGACGTAATGGGGGAGTGGGCTATTTTGACTCAGCCAATGTACAATCTTATTTTTAAGCTGGAAAAATCCCTCCCTCTTACCATCTGGCAATCTAGGAACTCTCGCCAGCACTACCACATAGGGAACTGCTTCAGGTGGCAGTTCAACCCGGGGCTCCCTGGAATTAGTACCCCTGGTGATACTAGGACTCGTACACTCATCATTACCCATGTTTTTTGCATCTCCTTTGTCCCCGCTCCTCCGGGTTCCATTTGGGGCTTGTATAACCAACTGTCTTGCCGGTCTAGGGGGTAGTATAACCGGCTCTTTAGGGCCAGTGGTCATCTCTTTAGGGCCAGTAATTGTCTTACAGGTTCTAGCTGGACCATCTCCCACGATAAAGCATGAGGGTTGTTTAATTATAGCGGAAGGGCAGTCCTTCCGCACTTTATCTCTAGTTTGGCCCATTTTATTACTAACGGCCAATTCTATGTTCCCCAACCTTTCTTCAACCCTCTTTAGGCTCTCAATTATTGGTAATATGAAAGACCTTATAATATGTTCAATACTTTCCAGGGGGTCAGTTAAGTGTATTTTCTTAGATGGACTATGATGGGGAGTGCCAACTTCTTCTGGGTTTAATACGATATTAGAAACAAC
This sequence comes from Triturus cristatus, assembly GCF_964204655.1. Classification (NCBI taxonomy): domain Eukaryota; kingdom Metazoa; phylum Chordata; class Amphibia; order Caudata; family Salamandridae; genus Triturus; species Triturus cristatus. Next base: position 421,130,798 of record NC_140592.1, on the reverse strand, counting down.
CTTAGGGATTACTACAGGGATCGTAGGGATTTTATGAATAGGAGCGACTTGTTTAGTAATCTTGTCACTTTTCCCAAAGTCGGTATGACTAATCCTAGATCTGCGTACATCTCCCCCCTTCTTTCTCCTTTTTTTAAGTGGTGGACCGGGGATCTTGTACAACAATGAATTCCTAGTCTTTCTTTGAGAGGTCTCTTTGTTTGTCAAAGGAGGAATTGATATCACTTCTATTCCTGTCAAAGAATCACACGAGCAGGAAATAGTGGTCAGATGTGTAGATTCCGAAGAGTTAGATAAAAAAGGTAAAGGGGATAACTCCCAGAGAAGTGCAGGGACATCATCTAAGGAAATCAAGTCATCACCAGGGGGATTTACGACTGGCAGGATAGCTTGTTGTGATAGATCAGTTGGTGGCCTTTTTTTCATGCACTCAATCGACTGGCGACGCTCGGCCCTGCGCTCAGCTAGTGTGTCCTCCCTCTCTAGATCCATGGTAGCCTTACTAAAGTAGTGGTCCAAAGTGCCCTTGGCCAGTCCCCCAGGCTTTCCGGAAGACAAATACTCTTGACTCCCAGCCATAATATGATAAATAAACAACCAATCACTATAAAAGAAAAGGGAACAGATGAACCTAGGCAAAAGATAACACAACTCTAATAGTTCAAGTAGGTCCCAAATCAAAGTCACTAGCCCACAGCACGCCTAGCTCCAAGGCAAGGCAGACCGCAAGGAATGGAGGAATATATCCTATCAGTCATATACCAAGCACAAAATCAGACTCGATAAGTCCGATATCACAGGCTGGGGGGGTAATACACAAGCGGGCGCTGTAACACTTACAGTTCTGTAGTTTTGTAGCAGATGTCAGAGGGATTGCCCAGCCCGGCCTCGAACGGTCCTTGACGGGCAAGGACGGGCCCGCCCTTGGCCCGGGCTTTGTCCGGGCGCTGCCCGTGCGCGTCCCGCGCTGCGGGAGGCGTGCAGCGAAGATGTAGGCAGGTGACGCCTGCCACTGACGTCACCTGCTGCGCCGCTCAGGAGGACCTGGGAGTTGTAGTAGATTAAGCCGTTGCCCTCACGGCGGAGCTGGGAAGCCTGTATGGCAGGTAAGTGTCTCCCTGCATTCACTGCCCCTCTGTGACCGGGTTGAAGACTGCCGTTGCCCTCACGGCCTCGAGAAAGAAAATCACACACAAGCCACCCTCGGAAGCGTCCCGCGCTGCGGGAGGCGTGCAGCGAAGATGTAGGCAGGTGATGCCTGCCACTGACGTCACCTGCTGCGCCGCTCAGGAGGACCTGGGAGTTGTAGTAGATTAAGCCATTGCCCTCACGGCAGAGCTGGGAAGCCTGTATGGCAGGTAAGTTTCTCCCTGCATTCACTGCCCCTCTGTGACCGGGTTGAAGACTGCCGTTGCCCTCACGGCCTCGAGAAAGAAAAATCACACACGAGCCACCCTCGGAAGCGTCCCGCGCTGCGGGAGGCGTGCAGCAAAGATGTAGGCAGGTGACGCCTGCCACTGACGTCACCTGCTGCACCGCTCAGGAGGACCTGGGAGTTGTAGTAGATTAAGCCGTTGCCCTCACGGCGGAGCTGGGAAGCCTGTATGGCAGGTAAGTTTCTCCCTGCATTCACTGCCCCTCTGTGACCGGGTTGAAGACTGCCGTTGCCCTCACGGCCTCGAGAAAGAAAATCACACACGAGCCCCCCTCGGAAGCGTCCCGCGCTGCGGGAGGCGTGCAGCGAAGATGTAGGCAGGTGACGCCTGCCACTGACGTCACCTGCTGCGCCGCTCAGGAGGACCTGGGAGTTGTAGTAGATTAAGCCGTTGCCCTCACGGCGGAGCTGGGAAGCCTGTATGGCAGGTAAGTTTCTCCCTGCATTCACTGCCCCTCTGTGACCGGGTTGAAGACTGCCGTTGCCCTCACGGCCTCGAGAAAGAAAATCACACACGAGCCACCCTCGGAAGCAATAGTAGTTCCTCCCAAAGTAGGTACAGTTTAGGAGACTGAGATTCATGATGAGGAAGTATTGGATGCCACTCTTTCAGAAGATCAATTGTCTTCCAGATCTCCAGCAAGAAAAAGGAGGGTTAGTCCACAATCTTCTTTTCCAGGCCCTTCTTCTGGTGATCAAGACTCGACTTGGATCCTGCCTCAGTGGCACCAGCATCAGAAAGTGGAACTCCCAAGTTTGGGACTTCTCTACGGTTAGCAAAAATGAGGTGAATATTGCCATATGCTTCATTTGTAGAGCAAGTGTTGGTCGGGGTAAGCTGGTACAAACTATGATCCCGAAAACCAAACAACCTATTTCAGAAAACAGCACATGATCCAGCGGGAGGTGCACTTTAGCGGGCAAAAAACTGCAAGTGCTGTTCGTTAAGGGGTGAAAGGCAGAGCAGAGAATCCGATCCAATCAGGGTCAAAGGTGAAGAAGAGTAAGACATTTTCATTACAGCAAAGCAGACCTGTCTCCAGCAGTGCAGTAGTATCACCCACATCAGCAACATTGCAATGGCACAAGACTCAGGTCGAGACCAAGACAAGAGAGTAAAGAGACTGCCCTGCTGAAATGCATATTGTGCCTTCCAAAGTCTGCTCTCAAGTAGTCACCTGCATCAGTGGTACCAGAAAAGAAAGAAGTTCAGGCTACTATTCTTGGCATGTTTAGTCAGGAGGGGCAAAATGAACACAGCCACCCTATATAAGGCAAATACTGAGATCTGGGGACCAATGCTGGTACAACTTTTTAATGCAGCATTGGCAAGGGGCTTAAACCCGTCTTGGCTCACCTCGATCATTGTACCCATTTATAAGAAGGGAGATAGACAAAGTTGTATTTGTTACAGACCTATCTTTCTTCTGGATTCATCCATAAAAATCCTTGGGAGAATCATCTTGGCAAGATTACAAACCTGGACCGAGGAAAATGACATTATGAGTGATTTGCAATATGGATTTCAAAAGGGCATTGGCACACTCGAACAATGTTTAAATTTAATGATCCTCCAATCAAAGTATATAAGGATAAAGGGCGAACGTCTGTATTTTAAGTTCGTGGACCTTTCATCGGCGTTCGATTGTGTATCACATGCCAAGCTATGGGCAATATTGAAAGAGTTGGGTGTGGAAGATTCCATTGTCTGTTTTCTTAAAGAATTATACTCCGGGGCTACTGCCTCGGTCCGTTATGGTAATGGAGGTCAGTGCACTAGAAGGTTTGAGGTGGGCCGGGGTGTGCGTCTGGGCTGCGTCCTGGCCCCTTTTTTATTTCTGCTTTACATAAATGTTATGTTATGTTATGTTATGTTATGTTATGCACTTTTGTATTGCGCACAGCTGCCCCAGCTAAGGGGCGTCCTGGCGCATGGCAGGCAATGTGCAACAGATAGCAGAAACACAACACAGATAAAAGATCTATTTAAAAAAGAAACGTTTTCAGAGCTTTGCGAAAGGCCAAGAGGTCAGTCAGTAGCCGCAAGTCCACTGGGAGGGAATTCCAGAGTTCAGCCGCCCTCACCCGAAAAGAGCGACCACCAGCCCGACACAACCTGTATCGGGGGACCACCGCGAGCGCTTGGCTTCCCGATCTCAAAGCGCGGGAAGGAACATACCACGACAGGAGGTCAGCAAGAATTGGCGGACCTACTCCCCTCAAGATCTTAAACGCCAAGCACAACACCTTGAACTGTATGCGTGATTTAATGGGAAGCCAATGCAAGGATCTCGAGACACCTGAGACAGAGCTCTTTCGGGGCAAGCCTACAATGGCTCTAGCCGCGGCATTCTGCACTCGTTGAAGGCGGGTAGTCTCCGCCACGTTGGTCCCTACCAAAAGCGAGCTGGCATAGTCCAGGCGAGATAATACCGTGGCCTGGACTATCAGCTGCCTGGTACCACGGTCAAAGAACTTAAGAATGGGCCTCAGCGACCGCAAGATGCCAAAACAGCCGGCCGCGATTTTCTTCGAGTGGCCCTCGTAACTGAGAGCGGGATCCATCCACACTCCCAGATTCCTAAGTTCAGTGACCGGGAGAGGGACCGGCCCCAGTTCAATGGGCCACCACTTGTCCCCCCACAGTTCCGCCTTCCTGCCAACGATCATGATCTCGGTTTTCTTCGCGTTGAGCTGGAGACAGTTGTTCTTCATCCAGCTTGCCACCGCCCTAAGTCCACTCTGAAACCTGGGGGCATCCCGATCCGCATCCCCGCTGATAGTCACCGCTAGCTGAGTATCGTCAGCATACGAGACCATAGTCATGTCCCATTGCTTGACGATCTCAGCCAGCGGTCTCACATACAGATTGAAAAGCGTGGGACTCAGCGAGGAGCCTTGCGGGACCCCCTGTCTCAGAGGAAGGAATTGGGACTGGTACGGTGGCAGCGCAACGCTAAAGAAACGATCGTTCAGGAAAGAGCGAAACCACTGGAGGGCAGAGCCACCCAGCCCGACCTCCTCCAGGCGATGCAACAGGATAGGATGGGACACGGTGTCGAACGCGGCGCTCAGATCTAATAAAACGAGCGCCGCTGTCTGCCCCGCATCCATCACTGTGCGTAGGTGTTCAGCCATGGAGAGAAGGGCAGACTCCGTGCTGTGACCAGCACGGAAGCCATTTTGGGTGGGATCCAAGATGTTAAACTGGATGAGGTGGGCCGAGAGAACTTTGTTGACATGGGCCTCCATTACTTTGGTAGGCCAGGGAAGCAAAGAGATAGGCCGATAGTTTTCAGGCTTGTCTGGGTCCAGTGAGGGCTTCTTTAGGATGGGGGAAACCATCGCCCGCTTCCAGCTACGGGGGACCGTGCCCGACTCCAACGAGATGTTGATCAGGGAGTGTACCACGGTCCGACCCACGAACGACTCATCTCTAAAGAGAGCCGAACTGAGAGGGTCGGCGGGGGACCCAGATTTCACCTGCTTCAATGGCCTGGAGCGTCACCTATTGCAGGAGTGCGTAGATATGCCTAAGGTAGGGAGGAGGCCTATCCCCGCGCTCCTGTATGCGGATGACGCGGTTCTGATTGCCCGTACCCCCATGGCACTACAAAACCTGGTTAAATCATTTGAAATCTTCATGTCCAGTTTAGATCTGAAGGTTAATTGTAGTAAAACCTTCTCTATGTACTGTGGGAATGGATCTGGAAAGCAGATTAAAAGAATGTTTTTGAATCATGTTCCTTTGGAAATTGTCCCTACCTTCCCTTATCTTGGAGTCTTGTTCCATGATACTGGGGCATGGACTAGTGCGGTTAAGGCCAGAACATTATTGTTCCAAAAAACTAAAATGGCCTTGAAAAACTTTATTAAAAAACTGGGTAAGAAACCGATAAAAGAAATTTTAACAATATATATTGCCACATGTGTTTCGGTAGTTACGTATGGCTCGGGCCTATGGGGGTATTCCAATATTGATTTAATTAAAAAAACTGAGAATAGGTTCTTGAGGAACATCCTGACAGTTCCTCAAAATGTCGCGACCTACATATGTCACACCGAACTTGGCCTACCCTATATATCTGATATTATCAGAATCCAACCCATTCTTTTGTGGCATAGGGTATTTACAACAAGTGAGTGTGTTATGAATCGGGCCGTCCTACAGGATGTTCTAAATTTGGATAACGTGGGTAGACTTGATTGGCTAAACTATGTCAAAAATGTTTGTGTCAACATTGGCCGTCAACAATATTATGAAGACCCACTTTCAATGGATAGTATATCCAGAAACCTATTGGCTAGGTCATGTATGGAATACCTCGTGGATATAAGAAGGCAAGAGGAAGTGAAGAAAAAGTCAGTAACCTCGCACCTTTCTTTGTTAACTTGTATTAAAGTTCAGCCATACTTAACCTTGCCATTGTCAAACTATGATCAATTTCTTTTGACCCGTTTTAGATTAAACATTGTGTTTAGACTTCTGACCTTCCCAGTAATGAACTTATGGTCGTCAAATTTGTCCTTGTGCCCGTGTGATGATTTTTCGTCCCAATCTGACATCCATATTTTATTTTTTTGTAAATTTTATACTTCACCTCGTAGGCAGATCATCATACCATTCCTCAAAGAACAGAAATTAAATAAATGTCGCCCAGCTTTCTTAGATTTACAAAGAATGGATACTGTTCTAACGGTTACCGTAGTGTTAAGCTTTTTAAAAAATGTTCTTAAACTTCGTAAAACAATGGGCTTTGATGAAATTTATTATGACCCGTTGTTTTTCCCTTTTATACTTTCCCTGCGGGATTTGTAATCTGATGTTGTTGCTTTCATGGTTTTTGTTTTTTAAACCGAATAAAGTATTTCTTGATTCTTGATTCTTGAACACAGCCACCCAATGGCACATTTATACAATGCAAAGCTGGCTAAAATGTTAGCGCCAGACATCGTCCCTTCTTTTGTGGAAGGGGTGGGTTTTTAAGAATTTGTGGCAGCCTTCTGCCTAAAATGGAAGGTTCCCAAGCTGGTCCTATTTCGCCAGAGTTGCTGTTCCAGCGCTAGATCATGATGTGCTGGAATTGCTTGAACAAGCTTTGAAGCAGAGTGCTGTTTACACTATCCACCTGATGACAGAAATTTGGACCAGTTGCCAAGCCACTGATTACATGTGCATCACTGCACACTGGATCTCTTTTGTGGGGGGTAGAGAAAAGCTATCTGTAGGTGTTACCACTGGTGAGATTTTTTATGGAGCTCGGAAGCATTCAACAATAGCAATATTCTCCATGGAGAAATCCCATAGTGCCGCAAACATTTTGAAAGAATTTAACAACATGGTCTTTGAATGCCTGTGACCAAAAGGACTTAACATTGGATTTATTGTCATCAACAATGACAGTTACATAGTTAAGGCCATGGAAGATGGTAGCTATTTTAGGGTCCTGTGTTTGGCACACTGCATCAACATCATTGTATAGGACTTTCTCAAAAAATAAGTCAACAACTTACTGTCCACCTGCAGAAGAATTTGCACTCATTTGAGCCATTCATTGAAAGACCGGAAGCAGCTGAGGGTCATTCAGAGTAAGCCTGGATGGTGAATTCTGCTCTGCTTGTGGAGTTTGCAGAGTTTTCCACACTCTTCAATGTGCGCAGCTCGCGGAGTTCCCAAAAACTCTGCTCCGCTTAGAGGAGCGGAGTTTTTTCCTCGCTCGCGTTAATCAACATCATGTTGGCGAGCACGAGCGAGGAATATTCACCTCCCAGAAAGATTTTTCCTCATTCGCGATTGTCAACATCAAGTTGGCGAGCGCAAGTGTAGAATATCAAACTCCCAGTGAGATTTCTCAACGTGGGCTGTCAGATTTCTTGTTGTGAGTGGTCGCGTATGCTCGCGACAGTTTGCATTGAGAAACTGTCCATTCGCCTCAAGAAAGCTGCCACTCGAGTAAAAATCCACTCAAGCAGCAAAAAGGAAGCAGCGCCCACTTGCGCTGTGCATTGTGCTGTTGGCGATGATTGCATAGTGCGGACAAGCATCTGGCACTGAAAATCACTGCAAACTGCATTTAATTAATGCACTCTGCTGCTCGTGGAGCTCCGTGTAGCGCAGCTGAGTTTTTTTTGCACTTTGCGGAGTTCCACGTGGAGAACTCTGTGAACTCCATGAGGCATAATTCAGAGTGATAATGGAATGCCAATTAAAGTACTCATTCAGGGGATGCCAAAACATTGGAACTCGACTTATTACATGTTGCATTGACTGTTTGAGCAGTACAGATTGATCAATGAATATGTTATGCAAAGAGGGGATACAACTGTGAAGGGCATGATCCTTGAGCTGGACCAATGGGGCCTAGCTGCTTCCTTTTGAGGAGTTCACACTCAAAGTCAGCAAGGAGGACAGTACCATGGGTCAGCTATCCCATTGTCGCACATGCTACAGGAACAGCTAAAAGAGCTGTCTGCATTGTATGCAAGTGTGGAGGAAAAAAAGATACGTTTGAGTGGGTGTCGAGCTAAATGCTTCGCTTATCTGTTAATACAAGGGTGCTTTTCTGTTAATACAAGGGTGCAAAGAGACATTGTGTCCTCCAAACATTACATCTGTGCCACAATTCTTAATCCACGTTACAGTCCATAACTGTCTACTTTCACACCTTTTTCAGACTGGGATGCTGCAAACTACAAAACATACATTGCTGAGCAAGCCAGAGTGCTAGAAAAAGAACGGCCAGGAATTAGAAGCCCAATCCCCCCAGGAACAAGTTCTGCACTGTAGCCTTCAACTTCAGAGCCTGAGGGCAGTTCTGTTGGCTCACAGCAGCCAAAACCAAGAACTCCAGCAACAACAAGAACAGGAGCATCAGCCTCAAAATCTGTATATGATTTGTTTCTACTGGTAGGGCTTAAGTGCAATGCAGAAGGGAAGGCAAAAGAGGATGAGCAAGGTGGACCACCAATGACTATTGAGTGGATGGTCCAGGCCTATCTGGATAACCTATTGGTGTATTAGTATGGTAAGAGGTGCCATTGGCCTGTGCTCAGGAGGGTGGCAATAAAGTATCTGGCCTGTCCCGCGACCAGGTTCTCCGCTGAGCGTGTTTTTAGTGCTGCTGGCACCGTTGTCTCAGTGAGAAGTGCCACTCTCTCATCCCAAAACGTAGAGAGATTAACCATGATCAACATTTTTTTTTTTTTTTTTCAATCTGTTTATTCAGGTTAGCAAATCAATGACATTACAGTTATGGACCTATAGAGCCACAGCAAAAGCAGGCAAGTTCTGAACCAATCAGTCACTGTAAATCAGCATGTAAACAATTATCGGTTTTCGTTTACCCCCAAATCCACTTTTACGTAACCATAACCAAAACAACCAATGGTACAAACGGAAAGCAGCAGAGATAAAACATAGTACTCTAGCAATTGAGGAGCAAAACCTTCAAAGGAAGCATCACATGTGCAATAGTTATATACAGCAGCAGAAATCACATTTGTAGATCAGACCACGACACAGCGTAATAGGCGCGGGCTTCCGCCCTGTAGTATATGGACTTCAGGACTAGCTATTCGTGGCATGCCACCCCTCAAACGACGGGGCCCTGCCTCAATACCACCACCCACAGCCGGCTGCATCAAATTGCAAAATTGCCCAGAGTTCAGCAGCACAGGCGAGCACCTCCCCTCAACCAACAGTGTCAACCCATATCGTCAGAGACCTCTCCAGACATCGAACGCGTAGAGCTGGGGGAGCCAGCTCTCTCCCGGGCCCACTGTAGAAAGGGCTCCCAGATGTCCCTGGGCCGGGAAGCAACTGGCATTGTTTCCCAATAGCGTTCAAGTTGTGTGTTACCATATGTTACATCCTTCACCCATTCCGTAAATTTGGGCAGGGATCTGCGACCCCAGTGCAGCGCCACCTGTCTCTTAGCATAAAGGAGCAATAGCGCATGCAATTTCCTAGTCTTTGGTGGGGTATCTTTAACATAACCTAGTAACCCTCGGTGTGGAGACGGCGTATCGGCTCTAAGTAGAATTTGATTAATAGCAGTGAAGATGTTTAACCAGTCTTCCTCTAGCCGCGGGCAGCTCCACGCCACGTGCATAAAAGAAGCATTTTCGGCCCCACATTTCCAGCATGTATCATCCTCCCTGAGACCCATGCGGTGTAGCGATCGTGGTGTACGATAGTACCTGTGTAAAAACTTGAAATGCACCAGGCGCAACCTATAATTAGGCGATAGTTCCTTCAGTTGCCCACAGCAGAAAGCCCACTGTTCTTCAGACAGAGGGGCCTCCAACTCCTCATTCCATGCATACAGGGAGGAAGGCACAACAACAGGGGATTGCTCCTGCATACAGTTGTATAACCGGGACACAAGTTTTTTGGGAGATGCTTTCGAGAGTAAGTTTTGTAATGCCTGGAGTTATGGGGGCTCGTCCGGGAACTGAGGCCACAGTGCTTTACAGGATTCTTTAATCTTATGGAGAATAAAAAGGTCAGCGAAGGACCCAGGTGGGTCAACCTCTCCTGCCGCGGGAGCCCTGAAGGTGCCATTGGGGTAAATGTCGGCGAAAGTATGCAGGAGCTTCCCTCTAATCACGACGTCCCCTCCTCTGTCCTGCAGGCAGGGCAACAATGGATTGCCCCGCAGGGGAATGGCTGGCGCATAAAGGAGAGGGAGTTTTGCCCTCCTCTGCAATTCCCGCCACGTCCATCTGAGCAGGGCCACCGTGTCCACATCTTTAGAGGGGCGAGGCGACTTCCCGTACAATGCCACACTTAGGGGCAAGGGAGCCGCAACCGCCAACTCCACCGCAACATGCAGCTGATAAGGAGTGGGAAAAACCCAGAAGTGCAGAAATTGTGCTTGCGCACACAGCGAGTATAGTGCCATATCCGGGGCCCCCAGTCCTCCCTGCCTCAACGGGAGTGTAAGCAGCGCCCAGGATGATCTCGCCTGGCCCCCAGCCCAAACCAGCGTCAACAGCAGTGACCGCACCCGAGCGTGGAAATGTGCAGTCAGGGGCAACGGGAGATTTACGAATAGGTATAAAAATTTTGGAAGGACCACCATTTTTGCTAGGGCTATCCTTGCAACCAAAGACAGGGGGAGCTTGTTCCAAATTTTGATCTTCCCTTCCAGCCAGTCCACCGCCCTACCATAATTCAGAGTCCACAAGTCGCTCAGGTTTCGGCTGATCCAGACCCTCAGGTACTTGACTGAGTCAGTTTCCCAGCGTAGGGGATAGTCCGACATCACCTCAGATGTGGCATCCGTCAAAGGGTACGTGACAGACTTGGACCAGTTGATAGATACCCCTGCCAGGCCCTCGAAGCGGACGAACTCCCTCAGCAGTGGGTTCAAGTTCTCAGCGGGGTTAGTTACATACAGTGTGACATCATCCGCGTACAGGGAAATCAGCAGACTGCGAGAGCTAAAGCCAATGCCCCGTGCTGTGTGGTGCTGCCGGACCCGAGCCGCGAGGGGCTCCATGGCAATAGCAAATAGCAGTGGGGACAAAGGGCACCCCTGCCTGGTCCCGCGGGAGATGTCGAATGGCAGGGAAATCAGCCCATTCACCCGCACTCGCGCCCTGGAAGCGGCATATAGTAGCCTTATCAAGTTTATAAAGAGGGGGCTAAATCCCATCCTGCCAAGAATCCTAAACAGGTAGGGCCATTCCAGCGAATCAAACGCTTTCGTGGCATCCAAGAAAATGACCGCCGCCTGTATGGAAGGGTGTAAATAGTGTAATACTGAAAAGATCGTTCTTAGGTTGTGCGATGTGGCTCGGCCGGGGATAAACCCCGATTGATCGGGCAGCGCCACCATCGGCAACAAGGGCTGAAGCCTGTCTGCGATTAGTTTAGCGTAGATTTTAACGTCTACGTTAATGAGGGATAGTGGACGGTACGAATCCAGCAGCTGGCAATCTTTGTCCGGCTTTAACAGCGTAATTATTAGTGCCTCCCGCATCGAGTCCGGCAGGGAGCCAGTCTCCAGGGCCTCAGCAAAGACAGAGTGGAGTCTAGGGGCCAGTTCACTGACATAGGTCTTGTAAAAGATTGTCGACAGCCCATATGGGCCAGGGGCTTTGTGCGCGGGCATGCTTTTTATCACCTGCGCGATATCCCGGGCAGTGAACGGGACATCCATATACCGACGGTGGTGGTAACCATGATCAAAATTAATCAGCACTTTATACCACCGAATTACTCCATACCTGAAGTACGACAGGAGGAAGATGAAGGTGAGTGTTCAGACTCAGGTCATGGAAGTTGTGTGTTGGCTGACCTACATCTGGTTGAACTCTACTTCCCTGACTTCTAGGCCTGGGCCATCAACCATAAAACATTCTCTCTCTATTGCTGATCTGCTTTGACGCCCCCCAAAATTTAATATATAGCTGGGGAACATTATTTTATTTTATTTGTTTGTGTTTAACTGACTAATGCCTCCCCACCATCTTGGATAAATTGTTTTGCGATTGGAGCTGCACCCAACCCATTTCTCTCAAGGACATTGGAGATACAAATTGGTGCCTGCCCCCATCCCGTCCCTATAAATCCTCTTCTAGTTTATTCCCATAGCCAGACTGCCCCACATTATTGGACTTACAAGACTGGCCAATGGTTGTCTCATGAAACAATAGATTTACAATGTACCATGGTGACCACGCCTGACTTAAAAGAACAGGTAACTGGCATGCATTGTACACTGAGTGATTGGTGTTTGTGAGTGTGTTGAGATGATTCATGTGATGGCAGGCAGTGGCACTGGGTGTTTGCTTATCTGCAACTATTAAGCTTGATTGTGTTTGTGATGATTTACAATGTTGCTGGTCTAGCGACGGCTGATAATTCTTTTCCTGAAGGTGATTTGTTTCTTCTCTTTTGACACTTAGGGGCCGATTCCGATCCTGTAAAAAGGCTGTAGGAATTGTTGTACGGAGCGTATACCCCGTACGACTCGTACCCGGTAAACTTTCCGTACAACCTAGGAAGTACGATTCATACAGAAAGCCTATTTCCGTACGTTTCGTAAAAAAGCCCCTACGGGTCAAAAAAACCTACGATTCTGATCAGGAACAGCTTGTACGCGACGTCCGGACGTATTCAGGCAGCTGTTTCCGGCCCAGTAAGTACGATTCGTCCCTACGTCACTCCGTACAGCTCTTTTTTTACGGGAGTCAAACACATCCGGAAAAGCAGAGTCTATCGCGAACCGCTACGCAATGGAGCCCCGGTACGCGGCGTACACGCCATGAACCCTGTCATACGTGTCATCCTGGTCCTCTTGGCCTGCGACCTGGTGCACCGCACACGCCACAGAAGGTGAGAACAACACCCAGGGGCTAGGGTGGGGGTGAGGGGCAGGACACAAACCCCATAGCCAAAGCCAAACCTATAATATGGAGGCCATACATTACCACCAGGGTCTGGTCACTTGGGGGGTGTGGCCAGCAACCCCTGCGTACCGCAACAACGGAAGTGGACGTGTACGGTGCGTTGCACACGTACCCCTACGGCACCATTAGAACTGTGATACGGACTGTACACACGCAATGAATGCGTGGGTACGGTGCGTGTCACACGTACCCCTATGGCACCATTAGAACAGTGATACGGACCGTACACACGCAATGAATGCGTGGGTATGGTGCGTACCACATGTACCCCTACGGCACAGTAGAACTGTGAAACAGACCGTACACACGCAATGAATGCATGGGTACAGTGCATACCATACGTACCCCTACGGCACCATTAGAACAGTGATACCGATCGTACACACGCAATGAATGCGTGGGTACGGTGCATGTCACACATACCCCATTACGGCACCAGTACATTTGGGTACGAGGCGTACACACGCCAGGAATGTGGGCTTAGAGGACTGGCCCATCATATTGGTGTGTGTGTAGGTCCAGGTCAGCAGTGTATTGCTCCAAGGGGGTGCGTGGGTGGGTGCAGAGGACTCCCAGCATTGGCCTGCAATATGAGGGGAGGGTGCATATGACTCCCAGCAGTGGCCTGCAATATGAGGGGTGGGTGCATATGACTCCTTGCAGTGGACAGAGATATGAGGGGTGGGTGCATATGACTCCCAGCAGTGGCCTGCAATATGAGGGGTGGGTGCATATGACTCCTAGCAGTGTCCAGACATATGAGGGATGGGTGCATATGACTCCTAGCAGTGGACAGAGATATGAGGGGTGGGTGCATATGACTCCCAGCAGTGGCCTGCAATAGGAGGGGTGGGTGCATATGACTCCTAGCAGTGTCCAGACATATATGGGGTGGGTGCATATGACCCCTAGCAGTGGACAGAGATATGAGGGGTGGGTGCATATGACTGCTAGCAGTGGACAGAGATATGAGGGGTGGGTGCATATGACTCCCAGCAGTGGACAGAGATATGAGGGGTGGGTGCATATGACTACCAGCAGTGTCCAGAAATATGAGGGGTGGGTGCATATGACTTCCAGCAGTTGACAGAGATACGAGGGGTGGGTGCATATGACTCCTAGCAGTGGCCTGCAATATGAGGGGTGGGTGCATATGACTCCCAGCAGTGGACAGAGATATGAGGGGTGGGTGCATATGACTCCTAGCAGTGGCCTGCAATATGAGGGGTGGCTGCATATGACTCCTAGCAGTGTCCAGACATATGAGGGGTGGGTGCATATTACTCCTAGCAGTGGACAGAGATATGAGGGGTGGGTGCATCTGACTCTCAGCAGTGGCCTGCAATATGAGGGGTGGGTGCATATGACTCCTAGCAGTGTCCAGACATATGAGGGGTGGGTGCATATGACTCCTAGCAGTGGACAGAGATATGAGGGGTGGGTGCATATGACTCCTAGCAGTGGACAGAGATATGAGGGGTGGGTGCATATGACTTCCAGCAGTTGACAGAGATACGAGGGGTGGGTGCATATGACTCCTAGCAGTGGCCTGCAATATGAGGGGTGGGTGCATATGACTCCCAGCAGTGGACAGAGATATGAGAGGTGGGTGCATATGACTCCTAGCAGTGGCCTGCAATATGAGGGGTGGCTGCATATGACTCCTAGCAGTGTCCAGACATATGAGGGGTGGGTGCATATGACTCCTAGCAGTGGACAGAGATATGAGGGGTGGGTGCATATGACTCCTAGCAGTGTCCAGACCTATGAGGGGTGGGTGCAGAGGACTCCCAGCAGTGGACAGAGATATGGGGGGGTGTACATCATCATCAGAGGACCACACCTACATGGTGGTATGGACTCATCCCTAACTTTGGACTATGATTTTAGTGCTATTACAACACATCACTGACAGCATTTTCCCACTCCCAGGAGGATGGATGTCTGTCACACACTGCATGACACACCACATGTGGCTGTGAGGACATATAACACATGCATACCCACCCATGGCGGATGAGGCACAATACACACCCTGATTTCATGTCAACAGACTATTGTCATGTAACTGCATAAAAAACTAAGATAGCCAAAGTGAACACACACTGTCACGCACATCCCAGGAGTGTTAGGAATGTACAGGTGCTGGTCCAGCCACCAAGATGTTGTCTCTCCTGGAAGGAATAGGGTTCAATTACACCAGATACAATGCCCACAATTATGAGTCAGGTGCCCAAATACCCTGCATAACAAGTACCATTTGTGTGGTAGGCCGTGATTACACACATGCATAGTACTGAAAAGGGCCAATTTGTCCCTGAAGGCATTCCTACATACCCAAAACAAAAGTACAGTGACTAGCAAGGATGGCACAGACGATTCAGCAGGAGATATCGGTGAGCAGGCATGGCCATTGTTGAAGGGATCCGTCACCAACAAAGGAAATGTGGACACAGGTCAGCACAACAATTGTGCAACTGTTTGCAGGGAAGATGTCAGGTGCCACAGAGGAAGGAACACTCCTTGGGAAAATGTCTCCAAACTAAATGAACACACACTACCAATGATTCTTTGCAGAGACATTGTGATGGCACACAGATACCATGGTCCACCTCATGACCATCATACAAAAAGATTTCTCTGAACCCTAACACATTACCAGAACACCAACTCCCGGAGCCTCATCACCAACATCAAGTACCTGAAATGCAATAGTGTTGAAAGTAAAAGAAAAGGCTTTATTCAGCACCAACAACAAATAAATGTAAAAGATACTATGTACAAAGGCTAATGGCCAGTCCATTTCTCAAGTCCAAGGGTGGACGTAGGGGACCGCGTCCACCCCTACCTTGCCTGCACTAAGGAACCTCAAGGTTCGTCGACTGGGGGGGGCATCATCTGTGGCAGGACCAGGCACTGCAGGGAAATGAGGGGCAGGGGTAGGTGTGGTGGGTGTAGGTGTGGATGTCTCCACCATAGGGGGTGGGGCAGCACCAAAGGTGGAGGTGAGCATGGCACTGCACACTGCTGCTAGGGCCTCCATCCTAACCCCTGCACCTGAAGATACCCCAGGGCCAACGGAGGGTGTGGTGGGCGATGGATGGGGTGCAGCGCTCTTGGGGGAGGGGGTGGACATGGTGGGGGACACAACTCCCATGCCCGGGGACTTCCTCGCCCACTTGTGGGGTGGTGGCTCAGTGGGGGCAAGGCCCAGCTCATCCATATAGGACTCCTTAGGTGAGAGTTTGGCAGGGGAGCTAAGGGGAGTGGTTTTGGAGGAACAGGGTTGTGAGGACTGTGGACTACGACTGTGCCTACATGTATGTTGTCTGCCCCCAGCCCCTGTGGGTGTGCCTACATCCCCCTGAGTGTGCGTGCCAGGAGGTGTGCGCTGTGCCTTACTTGGGGGTGTGCTGGATGTGTCTGGTGGGGTGAGTGCCCGTGACTGTCTGAGTGTGCGTTGGGCAGGCATGGGAGAGCGCATTGTGGATGGGTCCGGGGTAGGGGGGGACAGAGCGCTGCAGGAGAGAAACTGCTGTCGTCAGGGAAGAGTCCATGGACCGCAGAAACCTGCATTGGTCAGACATCATGCCCTCCATGAACGACACCATCTGTGTGAGCAGTTTAGTGTGTCCATGGAGGACAGTCAGCACCGATGCCTGCCCAACCTGCAACTGCCGCAGTATGTCCACAGAGTCTTCACTGAGGGCAGCAAGGGTGACAGTGGCAGGGGGTGCGGTGCCTGGGACGAGGAGACATGGTGGGACTCTGCACGGACAGAAGGGATGGGAGCAACTGGGAGGGCGGAGATGGTAATGGAGGAGGCGGGGACAGATGTGGGGAGGCTGCCAGTTGGTAATGCAGCCTCCGTCTCCTCAGGGAGGTCAGCCTTGGACCCGTCGGCGTCGTAGCTGGTATCGCCCCCAGACAGGTCCTCCGACTGACTCCCCTCGCCCTCCGTGCCACTGGCTCCTTCTGACTCCACACCACTGGTGGCACTGTTGCTGGGTCCCTCCTCCAGGTCCATGCAGGTGTCTCCCTCGGTTGCAGATGATGATGCTGTGGGCAAGGAGAAGAAACCGAAAAGCATCAGTCACCTGTATACATCTGACACATGAGCACAAGAACAATTGGTCACAGTGCATATCAGGCAATGCATCATGAGTAACAGCTAGATAACTCCGCACATATGTAAGCCCTGTACTGCCCAGTTGGTAGACCCACTATGCCACTTGGACACCAGGAAAATAAGAACACAAAAGGCCACAACTTGAATGAGAAATACACTGAGAAGCTAGTGTCTGTGAACAGGTGAGCACAACAATACAATGAAGTCATGCCACCTCTTGTTTAACCTGTAAGAAACAGTAGTGGTGCACCATCTCACAGGAGGGGTTTCTTGCTTTGGGCACTAAAGTTAAATCTGGATCTCCTCTTGACCCCTTGAGACCGGCTCAATTCAGAGACTGCCTATCCGTACTTCTTACACCCCTACTATTGACCATTAACTCCTCATTTAGCAAGGCAACGGATCCCATATCTTGGAAGCAAGCCAAGATGCTTCCACTGCTAAAGAAACCACTATTGGATCCTACTAAGCCCGAAAACTTCCGACCGATTTCTCTCTTGCCCTGGGTTGCTAAAGTGGCGGAGGCACACGTCAATAAGGTTCTCTCTGACTTTTTAAACAACAATAAGATCTTAGACCGGTCTCAGAATGGATTCCGCGCTGGCCACAGCACCGAAACAGCACTCTTAGCGGTGAGCGAACATCTGCGTTCCATCCTAGATGAAGGTCAAACAGCTGCACTCATATTGCTCGATTTGAGTGCCGCGTTTGACACGGTCTCCCATCAGATCCTACTACGCCGGCTAGAAGAAGCTGGAGTAAAAGATCTTGCTTTGGAAGGGTTTCGTACCTTCCTGTCAGACAGATCATTCCAGATTTATGCCCCCCCTTTCGCTTCTTCCACCCAGCCCATTGAGCAGGGGGTACCACAAGGCTCGGCTTTAAGTCCGGCTCTGTTCAACCTCTATGTTCAGCCCCTGGCAGTAGTCACACGCGACCATGGTATTACCATGCTCTCTTACGCGGATGACACCCAATTGGTGGTGGCTCTCTCGTATGATCATGCTAATGGTGCCACCCAGTTTCGGAAGGGTCTCGAGGCGGTTGCAGGCTGGTTGACGGAGAATTGTCTCCAGCTCAATGCCAGTAAATCCGAGGTGCTTCTGGTGGGGAAGGATAAGGGGCTTTGGAACACTCAGTGGTGGCCCCCCTCCCTGGGCCCTGCCCCTACCCCTAAGCTG
Source organism: Triturus cristatus (assembly GCF_964204655.1). Lineage (NCBI taxonomy): Eukaryota > Metazoa > Chordata > Amphibia > Caudata > Salamandridae > Triturus > Triturus cristatus. Next base: position 421,112,635 of record NC_140592.1, on the reverse strand, counting down.
GTGGAAAAGAACCTTGGGCTTTGGTTCGATTCTACCCTGGGTTTCCAAGAGCACACCAAAACAAGCGCAGGCACCTGCTTTGGTCTGTTACGCGGCCTAAGGCCTATTCTATGGTTCTTCGACTCGACCACACGTCAACTTATAGTCCAGGCTACCATTCTATCCAGGCTTGATTATGCGAACTCCTTGCTGCTGGGCGCCAATAAAGCGGAATTGAACTGTCTGCAGCGTGTCCAGAACACAGCTGCACGAGTATTACTCGGACTATCAAGAACGTGCTCTGGATCCGGGGCTGTTCGCTGCCTCCACTGGCTCCCTATCTCAAAGAGGGTCGAATTCAAGACCCTATGCCTCACCTTCAAAATTCTAAAGTTCTCCTCACCTGAGATCCTGTCGTGCCTGATCACTCCTTACGTCCCTGGCCGCATTTTGTGCTCATCTGAATTGATCCTGGCTTCTGTCCCCAGAGTTAAGCGATCTAGAGCTGGTGGTAAAACTTTCCGTCTCCTTGCCGCCAAGCTGTGGAACTCCCTCCCCTTGAAGATCCGCAGCTTAGAGTGTCTGATATCCTTCCGTAAGGATATCAAAACCTTCCTCTTTCCCATGGCTTAACCGTCTCTCGCTTGGAAACTGCTGTCAGCGCCGGGACGCCCCTTCGCCGGGGCAGCTGTGCTCTTTACAAATGGTTTTAACATAACATAACATTACATAACCCAATGTAAACTGACACACCTCAATATGCAAGGTGTCACCACACCCATAGACCTGTAAGTACTTTGGAACACAAAACGAAAAAATGTTGCTACCTTGGGACTCACAATACTTTACACAATCTACATGTTTTGAATGTGCCAATTCGCCATTTCGTGAAAAGAACACTCATGTGCCTGCATGAAATATGTCGCACAAGGCAGTGCACACAAAAGTACATTTATACTGTCATTGAAGGAGCTGGCACCTTTTCTAAGAAGCCACTGTTAGAAATTAATGGTGTTGCAGAAAGTACATATACATGGGACCACGGAGGTCTTGATGTCTTGAGACTCGTCAGTTTGTATCACCAACAACAAAGGAGTCTCACAAAATAAAGAGCCCTGTGGGAACATGTATATGGAGAATCTGCAACACCATTTAATTCTAACAGTGGGTTCTTAGAAAATGTGCCAGTTTGTTCCATGAAAGTGGAAATGTCGTTTGGTGTGCACTTCCTTGGGAGAATTTTTTCATGCAGGCACATCAGTGTTCTTAACACAAATCATCAAATTTCCACTTTTAAAACATGAAGAACTGTTGACAAGTGCTATGAGTGCCAAAGTACAATTTGTTAAGAGTAACAACTTGAATTATGTCAGTTGTCACATGGACACATGGCCATCGGTCACCTGATTACACAGTTGGCCACACATATGACCTACTGCCTGTCATCTTGAGTGGCACACATGTCCACAACCAGGACAATGCATAAGCAAATGGGCCTGCAATTAGGTAGAAAAAAAGCCTAGCTGTACTGTGGGGACACCCTCATGGCAAGCCAGAATGTACACACAGATGTCAGCACACAAAGTCCAAACAGCGTTGCATCTGAACCACACACAGGTGCTAAAAATTTATGAGCAGGAATCATGTTTTTAAAAAACTGACACAGGCTGCAAAGCAGGTAAATTAAGCACTGGTCAGCATCACAGGGACACTGCACGGTGATTCTTTGTACAGCCAAGTCTCACACACAAATCAGACCTGGCAATGAAAAATCAGGGTTGCACATGTATGCCTCTCCCGCACACCCCACCCCATGCCTGAGTCAATGTGATTGATACAGATCAAGAAGTGACACCTCTTATTCAGGGTTACAATAACTGTGCTGGAAAAATAGCTTCATTTACACAACATCACCTCGTGGGGCTGGCAACACATTTGTGACAAACAACCATCAACAGATTGTTGTGAATAGCCACACAGGCACTGCCCAGTGTGAGTATGCACAAGCAAAATGGTGCATCCCTGTCCAGTGGACACATGTAGCACACATTTGCAAAATACTAACTAGGCCAGGGAACAATGCCACAGAGGCAGACCTATGCTGAACACACAGAGAATGTGCACAGTGTTGGATGACACACATGATTAGGAGGCCAGGGTGTCTCAGGGGACTGTAGTGGGCACACTGCTCCGTGGTCCTGGAATGAGCTGACTATACCATGTTCAACTGTCATGGCAATATGCATATCTCCCACTCATGCACATCTTGTCTGAGGCCACAACATTTGTCAAGCATGCTGCAAGGGTGTTCATTTTAAAGCTCACACTCCTATGTTGAGAATCATCATCAGTGACAACAAATATGGACCTCCAACATAGTGAACAGGTCATGGCACAGGCAAGGTACCAACACAAGTCACAGACCACCCTCCCACATGATGCCGAAAGCAATGTGCACTTAGATTTACTGGCACCCTAGATGACCATGTGCAAATGTCATTACACACAGACCAGGGGACACATGTCAAGGAGGGGAAGGGATGAAAAAGAGCACCAGGTGACATTGGGGAACCAAAAATGCACTGCACATATTAACTCTGGGAGTGTATCCAGGCTACCGAGCACTTCCAAAAGCTGACGACACATAACACGACAAACAGCCATGTACCTACCCCCTCCTTGCTGCAGTCTCTCCTGTAACTGCCTATCGAGCTCAGGGAATACCACCGCCAGGACACGTTTCATGTGGGGGGTCAGGCGTCTGCGGCCGCCGTGCGTGCGCGGACTGTCGTGCCCCAGCTGTGCCCTAAGCGATCCGCCGGGTCCAGCACCGGATGTCCTGCCACCTCTTGCGCACCTGGTTCAGCTGCCGACGACGCTCCCCCTCAGATCTCACGGCCCTGACGATGTCTTTCTAGATCACGCCCTTCTCGTAGGCAGTTACCTGTCAGTATGACAAAGTGACACAACATCAATACACCTGCTCCATGTCCCAGAGACACACATTTGAACATCATTGAAATGTTGCACAGGGCATAGGATGCAGACAAGAATTACATCATAAACAATAAGAAATTGGCCTGTGTGCAAGCCCCAATGCACTACATGGCATTGAAAGTCAACAGGTTGGCATGAGGGTTGCGACACACTCACTGATCATGCCACACACTGTGCAGCACATGCAACAGCAGGCTTAAGGGCAGCACGTGCCAAGCAGTCACATGTCCCACTCCACTGACACATCATCAGCATACTAGACAGACACACCCAAGCACAGATCACACGCCTGTCATTGACAACAGCGGATACAACCCTCACTCTGCATATGTGCCACTTGCCAGTGGAGTGTCACAGGTGTCATGCTAGCTCTGCAAGTCAGACACTCAGCACAGCTTACTTGTCACATCCAATGGGTTGATCTGTTGCCTCCTCCATGCAGCTGTGGTGCAACACTTCACATAGACACTCACCCACATGACAAGGAACATTCACACACATCACTGTCCATGAGGTCGTACACATCATTTGGACACTCTCACCACAGGGCCACTCAACTCATACACATCTGTGGATACAGTCACCTGTCACACCGGGGGGACCACTGAATCACCTCAGGACAATGGGAAAAAAAGCCACCAAGGATTTGCCAGGCTGAAAGTGTCATGCACTATGCAGTGAAAGTCACAGTAAGCACAATGCAAGTGAGGAGTGCTCTGCATGAGAGACATCAGCATGTCCCCCCCGGGACCCACTCTAAACAACATTGCATGTTTGTCCCACCTGCGCATAATATTGACACTCACACAACAGGTGCATAGGCAAAGTTAGTGGACTCAGCACTCACCTGCTCCCCTGGTCTCCCATAAAGCTTGGTGTACTGTGGGAGGAGGACGTCCAGCAAGGCTTCATTCTCCTCCTGGGTGAATGGCTGGGCCCTCTCCACAGTACGTGACATGGTCCAGAGGAAGCAGAGACAGCAGCAGTGTGGTCGACAGGAAAGTTGTGCAGGCAAGTGCCCTCTCATGGGTTCTGGCTGCCTTATATCTGTCTTGCTGAGGGGCATTCATTTAGAGGAGTACATAGTGATTGGTCAGACTCATTCGCATCCTACGTTTACTCCAATCCCTTTAAACATACACCAATGACTTTACACATACATCAATGACAGCATTGGCATCGTTCAAATTTTGAGCATCATGTCAAGTCAACAACCACTTTGCAACATTTGTGGCCAACTGACTGTTCCAGGACACATGATCGACACTTTTCAACTGAAACTCTGTCTCCATGACAACCAGCATGCATTAAGGCCTAATACTTGTCCCGTATGTGTCCCCTATGTAATTTTGAAATCCACACACAGGTACGATGCATTTCACACGTACCCCTACGGCACAAGTACTATGGTGAAACGAAGCGTACACACACGATGATAGCGGGTGTATGGTGCGTTTCACACGTACCCCTACGGCACAAGTACTATGGTGAAACGAAGCGTACACACGCGATGATAGCGGGTGTACGGTGCGTTAGACATGTACGGGTACGCACTAGTTCACACGTATGGGTACGCACTAGTTCACACGTACGGGTACGCACTAGTAGTACAGTGCGTTAGACACCTACGGGTACACACTAGTTCACACGTATGGGTACGCACTACTTCACACGTACGGGTACACACTACTTCACACATACGGGTACACACTAGTTCACACATACGGGTATGCACTAGTAGTACAGTGCGTTAGACATCTATGGGTACGCACTAGTTCACACGTACGGGTATGCACTACTTCACACGTACGGGTACGCACTAGTTCACACGTACGGGTACGCACTAGTAGTACAGTGCATTAGACACCTACGGGTATGCACTAGTAGTACAGTGCATTAGACACCCATGGGTACACACTACTTCACATGTACGGGTACACACTACTTCACATGTATGGGTATGCACTAGTTTACACGTATGGGTACGCACTAGTAGTACAGTGCATTAGACACCTACGGGTATGCACTAGTAGTACAGTGTGTTAGACACCTACGGGTACGCACTACTTCACACGTATGGGTATGCACTACTTCACATGTATGGGTACGCACTAGTTCACATGTACGGGTACGCACTAGTAGTACAGTGCGTTAGACACCTACAGGTACGCACTAGTAGTACAGTGCGTTAGACACCAACGGGTATGCACTAGTTCACACGTACGGGTACGCACTACTTCACACGTACAGGTACGCACTAGTTCACATGTATGGGTACGCACTAGTAGTACAGTGCGTTAGACACCTATGGGTACGCACTAGTAGTACAGTGCGTTAGACACCTATGGGTACGCACTAGTAGTACCGTGCATTAGACACCTACGGGTACGCACTAGTTCACACGCACGGGTACGCACTACTTCACATGTACGGGTACGCACTAGTTCACACGTACAGGTACGCAGTAGTATTACAGTGCATTAGACACCTACGAGTACGCATTTCACACGCTTACAATGGTAATACAGGCACACACATGCCAGGAATAGAGGGCTACGACTCGCACAAGATGTCCATCAAGTACTTGTCATTGCATACTGTTATGTGCAGGCCCTAGGTGTGGCAGCCTGTGATATTGCACAGGTCATCTCATCTAGTTGCACAATTGATGTGTGATGACCTGTGTACATATGTCATGTGTGATGGGGCACTATGTGGCACACATCACCTTGACACTTGCCACATGTGTGTCTGTAGTCCAACTGTGTCATGCACAGCAGCAGTGGGATGGCACAGTCATCACCACCCGCACCTGTCTCCTGATGCCAGGGACAGGGACACTCAGTCAACTGACATGTCACGATCTGCGTGCCCCTTTGTGACTATGTCAGGTGTGTGTCATGTGTTCCCATGAGCTTGATGTCAGTGTTCCGTCAACTGCATCTGCTGTTGGTGCATCCAACATGGGTCTGAGTGGAGATGGGCATGGGACACATCTATGCACACCATGCCACATGTGGATTCCCACCGCTGTAGGGTCTGTGTGCATCGGACATCATATTTTCCCAGGCATACATGTCTGCGTTGTCTCAATGGCTGTGTCTTTCTCTTGTCACGTGTACCCCTTCATCGCAATGTGTTTGATATGTACATTTGACATTCCTTGTGACTTGTGCGTGTGCCTTGCAGTCAGCTGTGTGGATGAGATGACATCCTTCCTATGTAGCTATGTGGTTGTGTGTCACTCCGGTGATATCTGTGGCTCTTCACTCAGACTGGCCACCAACTAATTTCAGGGCATGTCATGTAGACTTGACAATCAACAGGTGTATCTGGCCTTTTGCAGGAGTGCCAGCAAGCTGGCATATGTGTCCTGTATGTATTGCACACACCGACTCCATAGTTACCTGATGTGTATTAGCAGTGTAGCATGTGCTATGTTCATTGACATTGATATTGGCAGACTCTCAATCTTCATTCTTACAAACAATGTCTTGCAGGGCACCGCCTGTCCCAAGACCAATGCCAGACTTGGGTGCCATGAGGGAACGTGCCTGCATCTGACATTATAGATTCACTCAACAGTTGATTGAGGACTTGACCGACAGGCTGGAACTACACCTGCAACCGCGACACTGGTATCCTACTGCGCTGACCCCAAAGATGAAGGTGATGGCAGCCCTACATTTTTTTGCCACAGGTACATTTCAATTCACCATAGCTGATGTTGGTGGCATTTCACAGACAATGTTCAGCCGTGTCCTGCGTGATGTTTTAGCAGCCATGTTGGAGCACCTTGATGAATTTATCACATTTACTACTCCTGAGTGATTGACAGATGTCAAGGGTGATTTATATGCCCTGGGAGGGATGCCCCATGTCATTGGGTCCATTGATGGTACGCATGTGGCTTTGGTACCACCACAGGCACAAAAACAAGCCTATCGCAATAGAAAACATTACCACTCGATAAATGCCCTTGTAATCTGTGTCTTGCTAACATGCTGATTTCCCATGTCTGTGCACGTTTTCCAGGATCAGCACACGATGCCTACATCATGAGGCGTAGCAGGGTGCCACAAATGATGCTGCAGCTGCACAACGAACAAGCATGTCTTGTTGGTGGGTATACTCTGTTTGTCCTGTGTGTTGCGGTATCTTTGGCTCTTACGGCATCTCCTGACCCACTTTTTTCATGATGTTTCTATGTAGGGGACTCTGGATATCCCAACATGCCATGGCTAATGACACCTCTCCGCAACCCAAGAACAGCTGCAGATCACAGGTACAACAATGCACACGGGCAGACCAGGAGAGTGATTGCGAGGACGTTTGGCCTCCTGCAGAGCCGACTCCGGTGCCTGGACAAGACAGGCGGGTCCCTCCCTTATGCCCCGGAGAAGGTCTGCCAAATCTTCCTCGTGTGCTGCATGCTGCACAACATGGCAGTTGAGAAGGCAGTGCCACTCATCCTGGATCCGGATGAGCAGGAACATCCACCCGTGGAGGATCAAGGGCTTGCTCACGAGGCTAGTGATGAGGAGGAGGAGCAGAATGATATCCGGAGTCAGCTCATATGCAGCTTCTTCTCATAATGGTGAGTCACTGGGTATGAGTGTGCACGCTTGTAGCATTGAGTGGCATGTGTTGCAATGTGTGTGTCCAGCTGACTGAATGCAAAGTGACTTTGATGTGTGTTCTGATGTGTCACTCGAGTGATGATGTCATGCCACACAGTTTTGCGGAGAGACTTTCTTTGAAATTTACATGTGTCCAACATTGTTCATGTTTTGTAAATGTCCCTGTGTGTGGCGAGAATCCTTTTAGGTGACTTCTTGTGTGTCTGTCATTCCCAGGTTTTTGCACCTGTTGTCTGCTCGTGTCATCTTTGTCCTCCTTCTATTCCTCATGAGGATTGCAACGTGTGCTGAATCAGCGTTCCATGCATGGACATGTGGAAATGTCAGTTTGGGTAAGGATAGCAGCAAGGCTTTTTGATGGTGGTACAGGTTGGGAATGTGTGGGCCTGCTTCTGTGCATGTTGTGGTACCATGCATACATGTCTTCTCACCATGGAGCATATAACATGTAGCATCACTCCCATGACATGATAGTCACCCTTTTTGACTGTCATATGTAGTGGAGTGTGGCGTCTGATGAAGGCATCAATGTGTGTAAACCTTGCGGATGCTACGGGTGGACATAGTGTGGGACATCACAACAACAGGCTCTATGGGGAATTGCAGCCTCTCCGTGTGCAGCAGGATTTGTTTGGCTCATCCCCTTGACTAGTGTGCCAGTTCATTGGGATTGACATCATCCGTGTCGTGAAGGGGGGGGGTCCAGCGTATGTCCCACATGTTCTGTCAACTGACCTGTGAGTCTGTTCACATGGATGCATTTCCCTTTGTGTGTGTTTATGGAATAAAGGTGTTCAGCACAATCCAAAGTGCCTCATCTCTGTCACTGCAGCTCTCTTGCCAGTTTGCATGCGTCATCTATGGCATACTTGTCAAATATTGAGCATATATGTATGCCTACTTCGGCAACATGCATGCAGTTCTTCATGGCTAATAATATCTATTGTGCATGAAGTCCCTGGTTGTGTATGTATTTGTGCAGGTTGCTCCACACAACGGGACGTGAACACATGCTGATGGTGTGTCTCCTGTGCGCAGCTCCGCATTTTGTTGCCTGACCCTGTGACCGTCATTTTTGCTGATTGGTCATACATTTTCTCGTAGTTACCCATGAGTTACCTGACACTCCTTCCTTTACATACACCTGTTGCACTGTGCCTTTCTGACCTCCATGTCTTTGTGTGCTACTTTTTGCCTAGTTTCTCACTCCTTCCACCTGCTGCTGCCTCACCTGCGGCACCGCCCTGCCGAGTGCCATGATTCTGCAACCCACACGCCTCCAAAATGCTCCTGCCTTCCCCCCTCCACCCATTCTTAATGCAGCCAGCAGCTTGTCTGTGCCACTGTTGCGCCAACGCCGTGCCAAAGGCAGGACCGTGTGTGCCTGCAACGTGCACAGTGCCTGAGCCTCTGGCCTTTGCATGACCCACGTCACACAACAGGCTCATGCTGTAGCCAACTTCCAAGCAATGTCCTCCAGACAATCATCCGCCTGCTATCAGGCAACCCCTAAGCGCACACACAACACCTTTGCATTCTGAGTGTGCAACTCCAACTGCCTACAGAGCACTGCCCAGCCTACCAGACCCTGTCAGAACAACCAGGTCATGTGCCTCCTACTCCACAACCGCTCCGCCAGCACGCCATTGGACTCTGTTACCTCCTCAACACAACAGGGCCACACATCACATTCATGACTGTAACCTGGACATAAGCCTCCTCAGCACACAACTTCTTCATTGCCATCTCAGATGGATACAAGATCACCCGCAGGGACGGCACCAACATTCCCAGAGGATGAATTGCAATTGATTCACAAGTACACCCTCAGAGTCACAAATCCGGGTTTGCAGCAACTCCCTGGCAACCCTCAGAGTAACACTCATCTACAGATATCCAGGTCTACTTCCACAATTCTGCTAAGCCATCAACACGTACATCTGCACGCACGCCCTCACCTCCACAGGCTACATGTGGCTGGGGGCCAGTAACTTTGGGCTGGAGGAGAACCACACCACCATCCATCATTGGTCCATCAACATTTGAATCGACGTCTCCGACAAGCAACACACTGCCCCACACCCTGCTAACGATCCCCCAAAGATGCTTGATGTAAGTCACCACAGACAAGCTGTGTGGGACACTCAAAACAACACCAACGCAACACCCTGAAACCTCACGCACTGGATCCGCAACTGATCCAACAATCTTTCCACATTGACGGACTTTCCTGTGAAGCACAACAATAGTTAAGGCACCTGGGACAAGGCAGACCTACTGGACTCCTACAGACGTAGCCGGACTCTTGTGCACACCTTGCAACACAAAGAGCCATCATTTACCTTACAGGACTGGAAAAGACCACACACAGCCATCACCATATCATCACCAAGGACAAGTGGAGGTCCTTCAGATAGTGCTGAGACACCAAAACACACGACATCAAGGAGCTCATCAGCATTGTGAGTGAACTGACAGCAGATCTCCATCCAAGACACCCCACCCTTACAAGGCAGATCACATCCCTTGCAACTTTGTACCACTGCTAGCTCATGGCCATACACAACAGCCTTGGCACACAGAGACAGACAGCACTATTATCTGCAGGACAAACCCCCCTCAGGTTCTGGACTCCCGTCAGCAGCAAGTACACCACCTGGCTCATGTGCACCATCCAATCTGGCTCTCCATCAGGCCCCTTCCCACACAACATCTCAACCAAATCATTCCCCATCCTTGAAGCCCACGTCCAGCGCGTCCTGAATGTCTCCTTTGAGTTGGCCACATTCCATGGGTGCTGGAGGCATGCAGAGACCCAGGCCCTTCTTAAACAACGGACGGCAGTACTGCAGGATCTCCTGGTACATCACCCTGCTTCCCTACCCAGCAAATGTCATCCAGAAGACACTCAACAAGCAACTGACATATTTCCTCCACGCAACCAGCTCCAGGCAACCGGCACCAGAACATATTTCACAGTAATCACACCACTGCAACCATCATCATTGACAACGACAACTTTGCCCTGCTCAACAATGGTGAGCCCACCCCCCTTGACCTATCAACGGCATTGTACACCATGTGCTACCACACTGTCAGCTCACACATCGCCAACACTGGTATCTAGAGGAGGGCCCATGATTAAATCAGAAAGTAGCTCACCAGCAAGGCCCAGGGAGTCTGCCTCCACCCTGCAGCATGTAGTACACTGGGGTCATGTGGCACATGCCCCAGTGCTCTTCTCTCAGTGTGATGATCTTCAATGTCTCCATGACCCCCCTCTCCACCATCACATGCACACACGACCTCATCATCATCTCGTATGCCATTGACACCCAGCAGCTCCTCAAACTCACCAAAGAGCCAGCCATTGCCAGATCCAAACTTCAAGAAGGCATGAGATCTGTTGACGAATGGCTGAACATCAGCCACCTGAGGCTGGACTTGGACAGGACTGAGGTCATCATCTGAGGATTGTCCCCTTACGGCTGTGTCAACTTCTTGTATCCCACTGGTCTGGGCACTGCACCAGCACGCAGTGGCCATGCATGCAAGCTGGTGTTCATCATGGACCCATCGCTCACAATTACCATGCAACTCACCACCATCTGTACCTCATACTGCAACACCCTCTGCATGCTGCAAATGATCCACAGATAGATCCACTACAAGGCAAGACAGACCGTCCCCCCAGGTCAACGACACCAGCCGGCTCAACTGCAGAACCGGCATCTACATAGAACAACAGCAAAACTGCAGGAGAAGTTGTCCACATCCAGGGTGCATCCGCACACCTCATCTTCAACATCCCCAGCCCCAGCCACATCACCGTCCACCTGAGATAGCTAGAATGGCTCACTGTCTGCTGCAGGATCATCTTCAGACTCCTCAACCACACTCAGGAGGCAGTCCACATCCCCAGACCCAAAACAAACCTTGGACGTTTGTCATCCAACACCCCGTTGGCCCAACTCCGTGCAGCCCACCTTGCCCTGGCCACCATTCATCACATCCACATAAACACTGCATGCAGGAGATAGTTCTCCCACCTCGCCACACAGACCTGGGACTCCCTCCCCGGGCACATCAACATGACCCATGACCTCTACACCTTCATGATACTCTTCCAAATTGGTCTGTCTGAGCAGTATTGCAAGCCCCCCCTCAGCAGCTTGATGCCCGTGATGGGTGAGTATTGGGCTCCATGTCTGTATTTGGTGATACATTGGTACACATGTGTGTCCTCGACCAGACTCAGATCCAAGTATATGGATGGCTGGAGTTAGTTCCACACTCAGGCATACTTTGACATATCCCCACACGTATGTTATGGACTCATGCTAAATGACTGCAACATCAAATTTCACGTATTAATTATTTAATTATAGGTCTGGGGCGTGATTTATGCACTGAAAAATGTGCAATGCAGGGACCATAGAATCCAAAGTTCACAGGGGGAGATGGGATCCTTGCCATTTGAAGTTATAGGAGTCCAGACCACAGTGTTTGGCATCATTAGTCAGACTGTGACCAGCAGGTCCATGTGGCAGATTATGTCAGCCAATGAGGTGATGCTGTTGCACAGGAATGCCAGATGCCAGGCCAGGTGAACTGGGAGATGTGGATGGTCCGCTGCCTCTCACGGTCTTTGCCGTGGATGACCCACCTTCCTCCGGGGACCCTCAGATACAGGCCTTGACGATGCTTGGGACGCTCCGTCGGACGAATCCTCCTCCTCCTCCCTCCCTGTGGCTGGTGGTGGTCTTCACCTGGCGGCACAGGGAGGGTTGCCCATGTTGTCGGCGATCCGGCGGAGTGAATGGATTATGTCCCTTTGCACCGCCAAGAGCTCAGCCAGTCTTGCCTCCATCCGTCCTTGGTGTTCTTGTTGACCCACCTTCTGCCGGGGACCCTCAGATGCAGGCCTTGACGATGCTTGGGACGCTCCGTTGGACGAATCCTCCTCCTCCTCCTCCTCCTCCCTCCCTGTGGCTGGTGGTGGTCTTCGCCTGGCGGCACAGGGAGGGTTGCCCATGTTGTCGGCGATCCGACGGAGTGAATGGATTATGTCCCTTTGCACCGCCAAGAGCTCAGCCAGTCTTGCCTCCATCCATCCTTGGTGTTCTTGTTGACTGGCGTGTTGCTCGGCCTGCTGGTTCTTGATCTCTGTGAGGGTCAGCACTACCTGGCTGAACTCCCTGGTGTCACGCCGGTATGCCTCCATGATATTGTGTATGTGTGACATACCGGTCCCTTCAGCTGGCTGGTCAGGTTCTCGCCTCCGCCTGCCTCCACTCCCACCACCCCTGCCCACACGAGCCTGGGCTGCCATCGTGGGCACATCGGGTCTACGGGACCCCTGAGGGATGGCAGTGGCAGTGTTGTCTGCCTCCTCCTGTGTGCCCGGTGCTCCTTGTCCCACCTGGTCAGACTGGCTCAGTTGTTCACTGCGGGCAGAGCTCCTCGGTGTCTCCTGGGATGTGGCAGGAATGGGGGTGGTGGTTGGCACAGATGGTCCTGAACCAGGTTCTGCAGGGGCTTGGACACCAGAAGGTCCAGGTCGGTCGGGGTCATCCGCGGAATGTTGAGACATGTCGCTGCCGGTGGGATCAGGTTCCTCCCGGGCCAGGGACTGTGAATCTTCACCCCCATTGTTGGGGGTAGATTCATCACGGTGCCCTGTGAGTGAGAGACAGACAATGTTAATGCTGTTTCATGCAACATGCATGTATCATACACATTCAAGTTGGCACTGTTCCTCCAGGTAGTTGTATGTGCCTAGCATTCTCCTCAATGTTCACTTGTGGATGGGTATGTTGCGGGGGACAGATTGATATGTTCTCCTGAGTTTTTGACATGTAGATTTTTGGCTTGGATGCTTCTTTGGCTATGTATTGGTGTTGTTGTGTTACATGTCCATTGTGACAGTGGGTAAATCCATTGCCTGTCCCGGGGGTGTCTGCTTGTGTGAGGGCTGTGTGTGACAGGTCCTGCTGGTGGGTGTAGTGTGATTTGGCAGTGGGGCTCCCATGTGATGTAGCTGTACCCCCATGGAGCATGCTGCCATGACAGTGAGTGTGAGTTCCTGTCCTAGATATCTGACCTTGTTGTCTTGGTGTTTGTTTTTGCACTGGTCACAGGAGGGCCTTGTGCTGCCTACACACGGGCCGAGTGTGAGCTATCTTGTCAGTACTTTTACAATCCCTGTGCATTGTGCATGGTGCATGGGTATGTACCTGGGCCATATGGGATGAGGGCAATTGTGTCTGATTTGGAGTTCAACAATGTGTTTTGTGCCACCCACCCTCCCAGCATACAGGACATCCATTCTTGGGTTGCTGCTTCATGTACCATGGGACATAGCATGGCCTTGCTTTCTCAATGGAGCATACACATGTTAGTGGCATTAGCGTTATTTTTTACTGTGGTTCTGGCCGGTGAGGGCTTGGGGGTAGTTGTGTGCATTTTGTGTAGTTGGGTTGTGGATGCCATTACCCCCATGTTACGTAAGTTGTTTGTGTACTCACCAGGCTCTGGAGGCCCTTGCAGTCCATGTACTCCCACCGGCGGAAGCAGGGCCATCACCTTCTCCTCCCAGGGATGGTAATGTACTGGTCTGCGGGTGCACCACCTCCAGTGATGTTGCTCTGGGCGTAGTCCTCATTCATTTTGCGCTTGACCGCCCTCCGCAGTTCGTACCACCTGGCTTGGCATTCATTCCTGGTCCTTCTGATGGGAGCAACAGCATTCACCCTATCGACGATCCTCTGCCACAGGCGTGATTTTTCAGCTATGCTGGTCTGTCTGGCCAATGTTCCAAACAGATGTGGCTCGACTCTGATGACTTCATTGACAAGGATCTCCAGCTCCTCCCTTGTGAACTTTGGATTCTTGTCTGTGGGCATGGTGTGGGGTGAGGGTGTGGATGGTTGTGGGTGTGTGGGTCTGAATGTGACGGTGTGGGTGTGAATGTGTAGAGGGGGTATGTGTGAAGGAGGTTGTGTGAGTCTGTTGCAAAGGCTCATGGTTTGTGTGTGTGGGCCCTTTTTATTGGTCCATTTGTGGGTGGGCCTCAGTTTGAATTTTTGGTGGGTGTGTTATAAGGGGTGGTTGAGAGTTTGCCCCTCTGTTTGCCTGTTTGGATGTGTCCAGGTCAGTCATTTCCATTTTTAGTGCACTGTGATGTGTTTTGTGGTGTTGTGCAAATCAAATAGACCCTCCTTGCGCTGTTTTACAGTGTCTGTGGTTCAGTACGGTACAGGAGTACGAGTCGTACAGGCACACACCCCCATGCGTTGTGTATGTACGGTGCGTACATGGCCATTGATATGTACGGTGCGTACACCACCATTGCTATATACGGTGCGTACACCGCCATTGCTTATGTTTGGTGCGTACACCGCCATTGCTATGTACGGTGCGTACACCACCATTGCTATGTATGGTGCGTACACTGCCATTGCTAGGTACAGTGCGTACACCGCCATGGCTATGTACGGTGCGTACACCGCCATTGCTAGGTACGGTGCGCACACCGCCATTGCTATGTACGGTGCGTACACCAACATTGCATATGTACGGTGCATACACCGTCGTTGCGTTTGTACAAGTCATTCCCCGTGTACGGGACATTTTCCGTACGAATCGTAAATTGGAAAGCCGGTCCGGATCGTACTTGTACGCTCGGACTGTCTTATTACGATTCGTACGGAAAAGTGTCCGGGTCCGACTCGTACAACTTTTCCCGCTACAATTCGTATGGATCGGGCCGATCCGTATGTACTTTTTCCCGTACGAATCGTACTTCACGGGTCGGACGTGACTTGTACGATTCGTACGGAAAAAAATACGGATACGAGTCGTACGGAAAAAACAAAATACAGGATCGGAATCGGCCCCTTAGTGAGATCTGTTTGCTCGGTCCACGCAACACTGCTTTGTTTTCTGCTCTACATTCCTCAGAGACCCGACCAGTACCTTTAGCTAACATAAACACAAATCTAGTCTACACAAAAAAAGACTCAATGGTTCTCTTGTGCATCAAAGCATTGTACTACAAGTCAATCTATCACATTTGAGTTGGCACTCAGTCAGTACGGAGTTGGACACCTTACTCAGAGTCCGGAGAATGATGGAAGGACTCAGGGGGTGACTACTTCAAGAAATTCCACCAGAAGAAGGAAGTTATTAACTTCATTGAAACCAACTGTTTGGAGTGTAATTGCATTTATAAAGCGCTTTCAACCCCTGACGAGGAGTCAAATCGCTTTTTCGGCGAGTAGCACGCTACTCCGGAACCCATAAAGGATTAGTGTTGAATTTGTATAGTGAAAAAGGAAAGTAATTTGAGCAGTGGATAGGTTAATCAGTTGTTTGGATTCAAAAGAATAGCGGAGGGATAGAGGAGGGAAAAAATGTTGCATTTATATAGTGCTTGCTTCCCCTGATGAGGTGTTGAAGTGCTTTCTTGTTGAGTAGCACGCTACTCTGGAACCCATAAAGGATTTGTGATGAATTAGTATAGAGAAATATAAAATTTGAGAAGTGGACATGTTAGTCTGTTATTTTGATTTAAAGGATAGTGGAGGGATAGAAGATTGAAGGATTTAGACTTTTTTTAACAAGGTCATAGCAGTAGGAGGAGGCTTGGGATGAGTAAAAAGGGATGTGGAGTGGAAGAGTCAGAGGGAAGAGTTTTGAAAGGCTTGTTTTGGGGGATAGGTATATTAAAAGAGGTATCAAATGATGCAAGGAAGGATAGAGTAGGGGAGAGTCTAAAAAGGTTTTTTGGGGGATCGTGGTAATGGTATGGGGTTTGCGATGAATGAGAGAGCTGAGGTAGAAGATATATTGAGAGAGGCATAAGGTGAGAAATATGGTAGTGCACTCGATATGCTGAATTAGAAGAAAGTAATAAATATATAGATCCATAAGTACATGGAAAGTAAATAGATGCATAAAAGAAGCAAGTTTGTGTAGATTAAACATATTGATAAAGGTATAGGATGAGAAATAGGGTAGTGCATTGAATATGATTTTTGGAGAAAAGTAATTAATATATGGATCCAAGTACATGGAAGGTATATAGATGCATAAAGGAAGTAAGTATATGTAGATTAAAGATGCATTGGATGAACTCTGGTTTTCAAGTGTTGTTGTACTTAAAAATGTATTTTATTTATAACAAAACAGAACATAATTATTTTACATGTTTATACAAAGCAATACATATATGTAGGTACATATCTATCGTATGAATACATGCTTCTATACAGAGGGATATGATGTCTATTTCTGTTTGCGTTTGATGACTTTAAAGTGGCTTACCCAACTCTGTGGAGTGGTGGTGAGAGTAGTGCGTTGATTTGACTTGGTTTGGAAAATGCAATGTTGCTGGGTGTATGTGCTCAATGCTGTCTGGCTCACTTTTGAAGCTATGTGTTGGTTGGGTGGGGGGGTCTGTTGTTGTAGGTAACTAGAGACAGACATGTGGTCATGATCATCACATTATGCATGTTCTGTTAGGGTACATGTTATTGTTATAATTTATGATGATCATCATGACAGTTGTGAGTTGATCAGCCCTTAAGTTACATGCGGCCACTTTTGTGTGTTTGCCAGTTGCTGTAAAATTGCTCTTACCTAATTGTTCACACGTCAATCATAAAATTAATGGTTGAAAAATTGACTATTCTTTTCTTTTCTCTTGCACTTCCTCTGCTCTGAGTCTTCTCGGTGCACTCCTTATGAAGTTTACCTTCTGTCCTTCTCCTTGATTCTACAACATCATAGTTGTTTTCTAAATTGCATGCCTTTCCTGCACCAAACTGGAAAAGCATCATAACACTCCTGCTGACCTTACCGACAGACAGACAGACAGACAGACAGTCCAGGAATAATGCAGATGCAACCCCCAATTTGTCCACACTGGCCCCATTTACCCACCCACGCATAAAAGTGATCAATATTTCAGTTATAGAAGAACATCATTCATCAGTATCATCATTCAGGCATTGTGTGTTGCGTTAAACGCTTAACCAATAACCATGTCCACTCCAGATTTTAAGTCATTTTAACAAATCACAATGTGAGACTAAGAGTCACTTTTGTTTCCTTGAAATACTGGCTCAACCACCCTTTGCTCTGATAAAATGTGATTTTGTTTCTTGTTTGTTTTTCTGCATCAGGCATTCTTTGTTGTCTGCTAGTCTGGTCACAAGTGTTTGTAAAACTAATAATATATAACCCGCTAACTTAGTTTTTTAATGTTTCCATTTAATTGCCTGCAATGAATAATCCTTCTTATTAAAATCCTACTGTTGGAGTTCACCTGGGTGAGAGTGGGACCTGACTTTGGATTCCTGCACTGTTGTTAGTGAGCTAGCCTACTACTACTACCACTACCATGGCACCTTTGGAAACTCTGCAGCCCTCGCTTTTTCTATTCAGTAAGAGAACTATGATTCATTGTTTTGCTAAGTTGCTCTTCTCAAGACAATGGCAAACCCCCCCTTAGTGGTCAATATAGTTGCAGACTGCAGAGACTAAGAGTACCACAAAGGCATAGCACATACCTAATTGTTGTTACACACTATCAGCAATGTTAAGCAAACGGTGCACTGAAATACAGTCTTGAAAAGTAAAACACCCTCAAGGACTTTGATTAGAGGCATTATTAAAGAAACCTAATTATTTATTATTCAAGTCAATCAAAAAAAACTTCCCTCCCACCCACCTTCAACAACAACTGGCCCACCCCTCTAACCAAACAAATTAAATGTAACCGTCCTCAACCATTGACCATGAAAAAGTCCAGAAAACCAGATCCAAACTCTCACATCTCCACCCTCCATGACAAACAATTCCCACATACCAAAATAAAAGTTAAAAAAGAGACAGAGGGACTAGACATGGTGCAGGATCTTCTTCAGGTGCCAGTCCATTCTTCTGTTCTGGGCTTCAATGCGCACCAGCCTTGACAGGATGGTGCGATCTGAGACTGAGAGGGGGCAGCAGAGTTGGTTGTTGGATGGCGAGAAGCAGCCTGCAGACTGTGGCACTGATGATGTGGTTTAGAACCTGGAGAAGCTGGGGCCTGGCTGGGGGCCTGGGCCACTGCCTCCTCCTTGGCCAAGCCTCTGGTATTTGGCCCGTATTGCCTCCATCTGGGCTGCTTTATCCTGGTAGAATGGTGAGTCCTGGTGACCAGGAGCAGCTAGCTAGAAAGAAAAGGCAAATTATAAACAATGCCCTGATTCTCTGTGCCAAAATCCTCTTTAAAATTATGTAGTAGGTGGCACAGTACAGTATAATGATGGTCTCATACGGGCCATTTGATTTGATATGATTAGAGTCACAGCCCCAATTACCTGCTTTAAAAAAACTAAAGGCAATTAGCACCAGCTCTAATTGTCTGAAAGGAATTAGGGCAGAATAAACTCAGCAGCACAGCACTTTCCGAAATCTGCTGTTTTTTTTCTTTTGAAGGAATTCCTAGAAAAGTGCTCAGTGTTTAAGGCTGAACCAATTATGCACATTTAGTAATGAATGGTCTAGCTTTAGCTACAATAATGATTCTGGTATGATCAGACAACTTGATTTTTCTTTTAGCTTCTCTAGTCTGACCTTTTCATTTGCATCTTTTTCATAGGAGATCAGTCAACTACAAACTGTCCAAAGTGATTGGACCTTTGTCTCTGCCAGGTCTGGGAAGCCTGTTGGATATCGGGTCAAGGTATTTAGATTTTCCCTTAATAGCTGGTCATACAACCTGTCTAAAGGGATTGCCAAACAAGAATCCATGTGTTGCTGCTATGTGCATGTTAATTTTATTATCACCTCAGGCCTATTTAACCTTTAACTCCCTCAACTATAATAACCTAAAGCCTTTTGAGAAAGTAGACAGTGAGAAAAGTGATGTACTGCAGTTCAGTCAGTGAAAGAATGAAGGACCGGGATATATAACTTTGGCACGTTTGTCACAGAATATCTTATCCACAGAAGTTAATCAAATGACATTATCCATTCAGCATTGCATTGTTCTTCTAGTATTCGTAATCTTCACCCTTGGCTTTGATATGCATAATTTAAGCTTTACATTCTCTCATCCACTCTTTCGCCATAGAAAACTAATCATCATTATCCAATTAATCCATCCATTCAAACATATCTCCAAACAAACCTTTCACTAATACCCATTTACCCACTCATATATCCTTTCTTTCACCCATTCCATTTACCCATTCTGCTTTGCCTTAACCCACCCAAGCATTCCTTTCAACCATCCTTCACCCAGCCATACAGATTGATTCCCATCATCAATCATCATCCACCTATAAAAAATCCTCCTTTCACAGTCGTATCCTTTCACTTATCACCCATCCTTTCTCCTTCCATCCTGTTTTGTCTTTCCCATTAACCTATCATTCTTAAAGTTCATTTATGAACCTTTGTCTGCTGAGTTGCAGATATTAGAGGACATAACTACTCAACTCCCACTGTATTTGCTAAAGCGAGGTGCTGTTTACAAGTCATTAAATACCATTGCAGTGAGGTAGTGAGTATATTCCTATTTGTCAAGAAGCAAGCAATGTGACTTACCACTGCCTGCCCCTGCTGCCGCTGGTTCTCCCCCCTCACTGGTGACCGGTGTAGCCATTTCTCCTCTGCTGGAGCCGTTCGCAGCAATGGTGGTCTGTTTGACTAGAAAAACATTATACATTTATAATTTTATATGCCAGATATGACTCCCCCTGTGTTTTTATTAAGCAAAATACAACCACAAAACAAAAGATCACTACAGTTTGGTTACAGTATCTTAATCTCTTATCGAAAATTCAAAACATCAAGCCATCAAGCTGAGCATTTTGTTGGTTGGGAATCATTGAAAAGCCAGGCGGTAACACCAAACAAAAATGTTTTGTAATTATGGAGGAGCAGAGCTATAATGAACCTGAGTAAGTGCAAAGAAGTGTTTCAATAACTGGTCAATGAAGGAAATATGGTCTTAGTTGGCAAATACTATGCAGCAGTCCTACTCATCCTACTTCCAGCCATGCTGCACGGTCATTGACTGCTAGTATACTATGATAATAATACTTGCACTACACTGGGGGGTAGACCATGGCCACTCTCTCGTTTTACAGTACTGTTTGATCATGAGCAAGAATAACAAAGCCTTCTCAACAAACATGCGTAGAATAACTTAACTGCATTAACTGCATGCTCACTAATATCAATAACTATTACTATCTCAGTGACTGGACAGAGGAGTCTCTGGATTACTTTTTAATAAACAGCGCAAGCGAGCACCAACCACAAGAGTAGGATTAGGTAAATCCGCTGAGCACCTGTCTACTCTAGGATGATCACATAATATTTGAAACATAAACTTAACTTACCTGAATGTGAGCAGCATGCTTGTTATTTGGGAAAATAGAATATCAGGATAGATAGAACACAATGAATAAATAATTAATACTCACCAAGACCTGCAACCTCAACACCCAGCAAGTCTAATAGGTCCTGGTCTCGGTCCAGGATGTCCGCCCATTGGTGCGTCAGCTGCTGGTGGGTGTGCTTGTCCCTGAACAGCATCAACAGCCCAGCGCACCCTCTCCCAACACTCCTGGAGAGCATAGCAGCCACCAGGCCTGACTGCTGCCAGGGTGGAGGGAGGTGGTGCTGCACATAAAAAAAGTGCTGCCACCTATACCTCCATGAATAGTGCACGTGGCTGAACTCCTTTTCGGCGTGGCTTATCACAAGGTAGGAGGCTGTGGGTGGTGGTTCTGGGGGGGGGCTGGCACTGGCCTGGCACTGCCACTCCCCTGCTCTGCCATGGCACTGGGTTGGGGCCAAGATGGAGAAGAGCTTTAGGATGGAAAAAGAAGGAAGGAATGAAAAAAAGCAAAGCAAAAAAATAAAGTACAAAAACTTATACAAAAAACACACATAAATTAGAAATAAACTTAAAATACAAAGACACGGTAGAGATATACTATATGTTTTAGAGGGGTAGGATTAAGAAGATTTAGGTGGAGATTAAAAAATAGGCCCAGCACCATGAACAGAGCAAAAGCCAAGACAGCTGAGGCCATGCGAACCGCATGTACCATTCGGGTGCGATTTACGGTGCGAGGATACACTTTGCGTTACATATGATGGAAAATGTCACACGACCAGGAGCGTCAAGCAACTCTGCCTGCTCATGAAACTCTGCATAGCTGGCGGAGGTTTTTTCTACTTCACAGAGCTCAGCATAACTCAGCTATGTGAACTCCACCTGGGCCTACTCTTTGCCACTGGGAGGCACTCTGATCCACTCTATTACACTCTATGACACTCTACTCTGTTCAATGACACTCTACGCCGCTCCCTTTATTCTACTCCACAACACTTGACTCTGCTCTACACCATGACCCACTACACCACTCTATTCCATTACTCCACTCCACACCACTCCACTCTATGCCACTTCATTGTACCACACTTTGCTTCCCTCTATGCCACTCTACTGTACTACACGCAACAACACTTCACTCTATAACACTGCATTCTCAGCCACTCCATTGTATGACACTTTCCTCGACTCTTCTCAATGAGATTCCATTCAATGTCCCTCCACTCTATGGAACTCTACTCCACTCTAAAACATTCCACTCCACAGCACTCTACTGCACTATATGCGACTCTACAGCAATGCACTCAATGACATTCGACTTGAGGATACTCCACTCCATGATGCTCCACTCGATCACACTCCACTGTATGATAATCCACTAAATGACACTCCACTCAAAGCACCCCACTCTGACACTATACTCCTCTTTAAATACAATATCATTACAGTAGTCTATTATTAAATTACCATCTACTATGAAGTCCCACAAGGCACTTGTTTAACTTGCCATACACTTACCAATTATCTCTATAATAATTTAAATTTTGTACTACTGATACCTAAACAAGATATGGTTAGTGTTAGCACAAGCTCTTTATCTTTTGTGATATTTGGTTAGTTCTGAAAATGACTTATTTTTACTTAGTTTTGTTTATTTTTTACAAAGTTCAACAGGATCGACCCCAAAAAAACTCTTAACAGCGAACGGTAGGACATCAAAAGAAAAGCGATAAGGCTGTGGCTGGACACTGGTGATCCATGAACAGCTCTTGCTTTATTGTCATTTCTTTTTCTGCAGAAGTAATGCAGTATGGCAGAGCAGACAGTATTTTGCAATCATGCCATACTGATCGATATTTTCTCTATTTTTCCTCAACAAATGGATTGGCAGCGCAGGAACAGGTACTAATGTAGGGGCTGGTGATGGAAGGGCATATGCAGCGGAAAAAGTCAGAGGTGCTACAAAAGAGGAACAGATGCAGAGGGTGGTGGTGGAGGTGTTGCAGACACAGAAGAAGTTGATGATGTCTTATTAGCTGAAGAAGTGGCTGCAGTTGATCTTTCTACTTCAGCTGCTTTAAACTTCTTTGGATTCCTTCTTCTGGCATGCACAAGCCTGGTTTAATTAATTGCCAGCATGTTTTTAAGCATTCCTATTATGCCAAGTGAGTACTGTTTTACGTTCCCTCTGGAAATTACTTTGTTGCAGGGGTTGCAGGTTACCAGTTTATTGTTCACCTTTTGCCCTCCTGGAGGCAGTGGAAAAAATTCTCCTACAGCTTCTTCCTCCCTTGAACCTCTACTTCCTCCTTCTGCAAAACACCAGGACCTTGTTCTACAACTGTTGCGCATGCTGAAACATTGCAAAGTGGCTTCCAAAGACAATATATTTACTCTTTAAAGCACCACTACCATGTTCTTGGAAGAAATAAAAATTGAATGGGTATAAGGGGTATACACTTCCTTTTTTCTAGGCAGACTAAATAAACTATAACTTGCACCTTATCCATGCCCTTTGTATACCCTATCATATTTCTACACTTTTAGCATGTTAAATCATAGCATTCATAACAACACTTATGCTATCTCAAGTGACAATATTTATAAGAACATTGTGCATGGAAAAGTACTGAGTTATAAGTGATTTAGTCTGCCTAGCAAGTTCACAACACGGTGTACAAAGGTGCAGGAGTTATATTAAGTTTTGGGGTGGTGCACTCATTATAACTTTAAGTTATCACTATAACTTTAAAAAATCTAAGGTTTGTGTAGGGTTAAGTTGGTTTTGTATACAAATAAATAATAACATTTTCCTAACTAAAACTTATCCTGAACCATTATTTTCAATGAAACTATAAATGTATGTATTCACTGAAAAATAACAAAGGTTAAAGTAACGTTATAGTTAGGTTAATTTGCCAGCATCAACATTAATGTTTTGAACTTAAAAAAAAAATGAAATTTACCAGTTAGAGTTAGCAGAGCAAAGATCTGGGTTTCTATTCAAATTTGGGCACCCCAAATACTTAAAAAAAGGTGTGACTAAGAGTTTTGATTATGGCATGTAGAGTATGGATACAGGTCAGAAGACTTCTTGGAATCTCCTACTATTGCCATTTGGCCCCAATCTGGGAATCCCCGGGAACTTCAGCATGCTTAGTGGACTCACTGGCAACACCACTTATCCAGGCTGGAATTGAAAAATGGGGCCAACTGCTAGGTGAAGGGAACATTATCTCATGGTATTACTTTGCTCAAGAAACAAATAATATGCTCTCAAGGTTTAAAGATCTACAATTAACAAGCTGGACTCGTGAACAACCAGATGCAGGTCAGGCCATGGTTTGGGTAAAAGAAATCTGCAAAATTAACGTGCAAAAAAAAGAGATCTCAATCTGTAACTGGATGCTGGTACATGCAAAAGATGGCCCCAATATCCTACCAGCAGGAAGATGGAAGGGAGCTCTCCCTGCAGCTGATATACTGATATATTGTAGCAAGTATCTATGGCTACTCTTTGGTCCTTTGTCAGATATGCCCCACAAAGAAAGAACCATTTGTTTACTTCCCATAGGGTATATTGGTCTCCATTGAAATTGTCTAAAATAACAGAAGGAACTAAGCATTGCCCGAAGTGTGATGAGGATAAAGCAGATGATATCCACATGTTCTGGCAATGCTCAGAAATTCAACCCTTTTGGCAAGAAGTAGGTAAGGTACTAACAATCCTAATGAAAAGAAGAATAGAGATAAGCTTATCACTTATTGTATTTGGGGTCCTAGAAGATAATAACCTAGTGGGAAGAGCTAGGAAACTTCAAGAACAACTCTTACTTACTCTAATAATCATTGCACGTAGGCAAATCTACATTAAGTGGGTCTCACGGTTATCTCCAACTTGTGCTGAATGGTTAATAGCAGCCGAACGTCATGGTAATCTTGATCGCTTAAGTGGGTCAACAAATCAAATGAAAACCTGGGAGCCACTAGTCTCATACATATTGGAATTAGGGCACACATAGTTCTGACAGGAATCGGTCCAATGATTAAGACACTCGCCTCCAGAGAGACCTCGGGCAGATGATCTTGACTATGACTCGGAAATGGAGCAGAAAGGCAAATCAGGAGCAATTGTGCCCGGCAGGCTGCGGGCTTTGGGTGCCAGGACCACAAAACACCTGGTTATATGCCTTTTGCAAGTTCTCATATATGAGGACTAAAAATAAATAAATAAATAACTTTTGCCCCCGCCATGCATTGCTTATGACATCACATATGACATCACTCATGACATGTGCTATAACATTTATGACATCACTTATGACATCTCAAATAACATCATTGATGACATCTTCTAATCTTCATTTGCCTGAATATTGCTGAATAAACTGATATAGCTTTACAAGTAGCATAGTTCAAATTAACAACCAACCACAGATGTATGGTAAACCCTCATTGAGTGTAGTGTTCAATGGGAATTCAACTGTTTAGAGAAAGTCAAAATGGTGAGTGGCAATTCCAAAACAAAAGCCCAACTACGGACTGTTTTATCTGTATCAAACCCCTGACATGCACTGAACCAATATTAAGAAATGAAGTTGATATCTGTAGACAACTGAGTACCAGAAACAGTGTTTAATTTATAGAGGGAGTTCATTTTATACCACACTATTTGCAAACAGTGAAACACTTGGGAGAAATACACCACAGAGTATTCAAAAGAAACTACTAAGAATAGTGTACATTGGATGTAATAGTTGTCAAAAAGACACTATTTGCTAAAAGTAGCTAACATATAAAGATGCTAAAGATCGCACTACTTGCATGCTTCAAACTTGGGTGAAATCTTTACAGATAGTCCTTTGTCTGAAGCAAAACAAGCATGCATACAGAGGTTAGTACCTGGTGCACACATTCTTCCATGTTAAATATAAATTGTCATACTGACACAATTCTCTCTAAAAACTCAAGGCTGCTTGCAAAAGATCATACCTACTGCGTAGAATCATTCTACTGTTGGAAACTTTCTATGCAGAAGAAAAAGTTATATGGAGCCTAATGAATACAAGTCAATTGTCTCTTGCACGCAGCGTAACTTTTAAATGCAAATATCTATAACGTGTTCCATACCTCTACACAGCTATGGTGCATTAGAAGCCCACATATTTTGTATTCACTTACACCCATTAGCTGCACCCAAGCTGCACAAAATCATGTAGAATTAGTATGGTAGTTACTCACCACTATGTAGATGATAAAACAAACTTGTACACTCATTGAATGATTTCATAAGTGTATACGGATTGAACACTATACTGAATGAGAGTTTGCCTTATATATCTGTGGTTGATTGTCAATGTGAACTGTGCTACTTATATATCTGTGGTTGATTGTCAATGTGAATTGTGCTACGTGTAAAGCCATAGTAATATATACAGCAATATGTGGGAAAGTAAAGCTTGGATGTTGTCATCAATGATGTAATTTGAGATGTCCTCACAGATGTCATAAGTGATGTCATAGAACATGTCATGTGTGATGTCATGTGAGGTCATAAGAAGTGCATTGTGGGTGCGCAAGTTATAGTTAGCACTGCTAACTATAACTGGTGAATTTCGGTGTTTTTGTAGTTCAAAATGTTAATGTTGGCACTGACAAATTTGTCTAACTATATCATTACTTTAACCTTTGTTTTTTTCAGTGGATTTCTATTTTTTTTTTAATGAAAGCAGATATTTTTATTTCACCTAATTATAATGTTATTTTAACCTTTGTTTTTTACCAGTTAATTTCTAGTTCTTTTAACATAAAATAATAATTAACTACAATATTTAAATGTAACTCCTGGCTGTGTGCAGCCAAAGGCTGTTTGCGGTGAAAGTTTGATGGCAGGGCTGATACCACGCTATGCACAGCCTTCAGCTGAGAAAAGTGGGGGGTTGGCCATTGAGCCCGGCCTTGGGGATCCTGTCTCCTAAGGCCACTCAGTAAAATGAAGGTTAGCGAGGGCAAAGCCTCCCTCCCCAAGCCTTATTAGGCCATTGGGACCCCATTTCCCAGGGCCTTATTTGTATAAAGGAGAGGGGGCGGCTTAGTCCCCTCCCCAATTCTTGATAGGCCCTGGGGACCTCATCTCCCATCACTCGTAAAAATTAAGGTGAGGGGGCATGTGGTTTTGCTCCCAGGGACCCCATCCCCTGGGGCCAGAGTGCATTTTAAAGGTGGTGGGGCCATGTGGCCTCCTTCGTGAGGACCCCATCACCCAGGGTCTGGCATAAATATTTGGGGAGGGGGCACACAGCCCCCCTCCTGGGCTAAATTTAGTCCAGGAACCCCCTCACATGGCCCAGCAAAGTAACATTAAAGGCCATGGGGGGGAGCAACAGGCCCCCGTGGCCTTCACTCCTCCTCGCATCCAGCAGAAGCCAGCATTTACCCTGCCAAGAGAGAGCAGCTAATAACGCTGCTTCCTCCAAGTGGCAACAATATTTTGATCTGTTTTGATGCCTGCATAACTGCTTGCAGGGAAACAGATCTCAAGCCTCTCCCAGTGTGTGGGAGCATTTTTAAAGATCTTGCCCACAGGGAGCGGATGTGGGGTCTAATTATAACATTCAGCAGTTCAGGATCGGGCAATATACCACCACTGTGCTCCTGCACCGCCAAAGGTCATGCCCCCCACCTGCCTGATTATAAGTTGAAAGTGGTCTGGTGGGTGGGTGGCGTTGTGGTCCTATGTCGGTTCATTCGAAAAAAGGCACCACATTGGGACCTCACAACAAGGTTCCTGCATGGCAAGGACTCGAAAGTACATGTCATGCACAAACTGGGGTGCATGTACACATGGAGGCACAAAATGTATCCCCTGCATGCATCCCATGCGGAGGAGGCAAAGGGGGCCACAGCGCCCCCTTTGTTTCCTCTCCACCATGGTTTTCATAAAGGAGGAACCTCCAGGACAGCAACAGCGGAGAGTAACCTCGTAATATGCTTGATGGGACAGCAGGAGTCCCGCCATTCATATTGTGGCCCGATGACCTCCACGCCATCTCCAGGGAAAGCCCTGGCAGTTGCAGAAGACACATGGTGGTCCAACTACCCTTGTTGTTATAGGGCGGTAGGTGCAGTGGTGCGGTAGTGGCTAGACTGCCAAGCCACCACAAGTCTGGATCTCCCCGGGCCACCAAACTCAGGCCAATAGTGTTTGTTCCAGCTTGGTTGGAGGATTAAAAATGCTCCCAGCAGGTGAGAGCAAGCACAAGTTTCCCTGCCAGCACCGCTGCAAGCAGGGAAGCCACTGTGTCCTCGGGGTGGGCACGGCGGAACATAGCTGATGAGCTGGCCCGAGGAGGGGATTCCTGAGGCCATTAGTGGCTCAGGCAGGGAAGACATTATGTACTGGGGTGGGGACTCGGGGACATTGCAGATGAGCTGACCACAGGGTTGGGCTCCCTAGGGAATTTTCAGGCTCAGGGAGGGGGCCACGTGCACCACTCCCCATTGGCTGCATTGTTGGGCATGGGAGTAGGCTCCCTGAACCCCTTGAGGCACGGGCTGGTAGGTGTGTGGCCCCTCTTTCCTATAAATTATAAATTTGGCCTCAGGGGTGGGCTCCCTGGGGCCTCTAATGGCTTGGTGAGGGGGCAGGGCATTCCCACAACATTGGTTTAAAGCCCCAGAGCTAGGTTTCTTGGGACTTATATTAAAAAACATGGCCTAGTTGACATTTGCAGGATTGCAGCAATTTGTTTTTTCTTTTTTGAACCAAGGGCTATTCCCACTGGGTCCCCCCATGGGCCAAGGGGGCCGGGGTATCCCTACCCTACCCCATATATATATATTCTTTTACACAACTTTAGGACAGGGGACTAAGTCCCCAAACCCTGTAATGGCTGGCAGTATCATTTTTCTAATGTTGCTGGCAGCCAATCATAGTGCTTGCTTTCGCAGGAGTCTGACTCCCACGGGAGCAAGATGGCCCTAGGGAAATAAAACTCCCAATCGGAATGCTCTATTTTTAAATTGGAGCTCTTGTGAGAGTCATGGAGACTCTTGTGAGCTCAACTGCCAGGATATATAGTTATTTTGTAACCCTAATTTCTCCAAAACTACTGAACAGATTTGCACCAAACCACAAAAAGCCCAATCTGTGGTCCAAGATCTAACTGTCAGCCGAATTTGGTGTAATTCTGTTCAGCAGTTTTTCCATTAGCCCTGCTTAAAGAAGTTTATGGCAAATGTATGGAGGTTTTATGTTTTGGGATGAGCCATTTTTCTCAGCCCCTGCTTGATGGATTTCCCCAAAACGTTTACGAAGGAGCTGAGGTGAATCACCTTTTAAAAAATAAATATTTCATGCAGTTTCTTCAAACGGAGCCAATGTTATTAGCAAACCAAAATGTTCTTTCTAGGATGATGTTTAAGATGTCATCAGATGTCATCATTGATGTCATTGAAAATGTTATGAGTGATGTAATATATGTGATGTAATCTGTAAATTCATAATCAGTGCATAGCGGGGCACAAGTTATATTTAGGACAGTAAACTATAACTGGTGAACTGCAGTGTTTTTTTTCACTTACATTTTCACCTAACTATAATAAATAAACGTGAAGTAAGACATTATAACCAGACCTAATATAACATGTCTTTATTCTCTGTTTTTTACTTAATTTCTAATATTTTTCTAATTTATAGTTAGAACATTGTATCCTACCAACTATAACTTAATTTAAACTTTTGATTGTTTCAATTAATTTCCTGTTTTCTTTAATTTAATTCAAAGTATGACCATACAACCATACCTATCTATAACATAATTGGCCTGTGGAAGACAAGCCCAGCACCCAACCCCACAAGGGTTGGTCAGCTCCCACAACCCTGCTCATGGCGAGCCAATGAAAACAAGCCTATTGACTCTGTCAAGGGGTCATCACATCAATATGCAAGGAAAGCTAATTGGCTTTGTCAAGAGGTCACCAAATCATTATATTTAGATGAGCCTACTGGCTTTGTCAAGGTATGATCACATCATTACTCAAGACACATATTTTGGCTTTATCAAAGGGTGACCACATCAATGTGCAAGGCAAGTTTATTGACTCTGTCAAGAGGTCACCAAATCAAATATGAAGGGAAGCGCTTTGGCATTGCCAAAAGATGATCACATCAATATACAGAGCAAGCCTCTTTGCTTTGTCAGGGATTGACCATATCGTTATATGAAGACAAGCCTGCTGACTTTGTCAAGAAGTGACCACATTAACTTGCAAGACAAGTTTATTGGCTTTGTCAAAGGGTGACAACATCAATATACAAGGCAAGTTTATATGCTTTGTGACAGGGCCATCGCATATGAAGGCGCACCTTTTGGCTTTGTCAAGGGGTGTCCACATCAATGTACAAGGTAAGGCACTACATCATTATATGAAGACAAGTCTACTGGTTTAGTTAAAGGGTGACAACATCATTATAAAAGACAAGACTATTGGCTTTTTCAAAAGGTTACCACATCAATATGCATGGCAAGCGCATTGGCTTTCTCGAGGGGTTACCACATCATATATGAAGGGATGCCTATTGGCTTTGTCAGTGGTGACCATATCAATATGCAAGACCAGACTATTGGCTTTGTCAAGGGGTCAACACCATTGTAGTAAGGCAAGCCTATAATCTTTGTCAAGGGGTAACCACATAAACATGCAAGCGTGATAAAGAGGTAACTACATCATTATTTGAATAGAAGTCTAATGACTTTGTGAAGGCGTAACCACATCATTATAGAAAACAAGGCTAATGGCTTTGTCAAAAGGTGACCACATCAATGTTCAAGGTAATCTCAGTAGAATTGCCAAGGGGCACTACATAATTAAATGAAGGCAGACCTGCTGGTTTTGCCAAGGGGTGCTACACATCAATGTACATGGTAAGCCTATGGGCTTTCTCAAGAGGTCACCACATCATTATATGAAAAACAAACGTAGTAACTATGTCAAGGAGTGTTACCTCAGTACAGGAAAACAAGACATTTGGCTTTGTCAAAGCATAATCATATCATTATATAAGAAACGCCAATAGCATTACATATGAAGAAAAGTATATTGGTATATCAATAGCATGAAAAACATGAGTCTTTCTTTTACATTCCTTAGACCGTATAAGAAAACCATAAGATTAGCGTTGAAAGAGCCCTGCAATTCACAGTTGAGGAACAAAAGTTCCAGCACAGAGAATTCTGAAAAGCACTATCAGCTCTAAACCCCATGAAATGTACATTTAATTAATGATTTCTGAGGGGCTGATTCTCTCCCTGCAACCATCACAATACTTGGGAAACATGTTGGCGGTGCCCTTGCCCAGATCGGGGCACCACAAAGCAGGAAAAAGTATGCAAATTAGTCCATGAAGGGCATCATAGGGCAATCCCGGCCAGGAGAGGCGGAAAATAAATTAAAGAAAAAAAGGATGGGATCCAACTAGGACACCCACACAAGGGCTAGGTGATCAGGGTATCCTTACCCTGCCCCTTATGTTCTGCTTTCTGGGTGAATCTCTAGTTTTCTGCCAAATTTGATGTAATTCTCTCTAATTGGGCTGTAGCATTGTTCAAAATTCTGTTTGAAAATTGCATGAAGAGTTGTGGGACCCATTTTTTTTATCTTATCCCCAGCTTGACAGATCACCCAAAACTTTCAAGGAAGAGTTAAGGTGGATAAAAAATGTTTTAAGAAGGTTTTGGGAAGATTTGTCAAATGGCACCAAAGTTATTAATGAAGCAAAAATGCATTTCTATGGAATGTTTTTCCCAACTATAACTACTCAGTTGTGACTGTCACATGCTTGACTTACTTTAAAAATGTGTCTTTTCACCAAATTCAATAGTTAAATAATAATACCAATTGCAATAGATAAGCCTTTTATCAGATGCTAATATGCAGTTTGTACAAAGCTACTTGCTTCAAAGTGATCTTTAGTAGTAGCATTGTGTTAATGCAATCATCCAGAGGAGAAGCAAGTAATATCGACTGCTACTATTCAGCAAATTGCAATTTACTAATACAATTTGCAAAAGTCTCTCTTTTAATGCCGGTCCTCTGATATACCTCCGTAAAAATATTGTTGTTCAGAGATTTTCATTTTTGATTTGCGTTTTTGGATCCTGAGAGACATAATTAGACATTGGTGATCTGGGCTGAATTGTTTTGGTAACATTTTCAAAAATTGCTATTATGATGCAGTGATGATGTAATTTCAGGAACCATGCAACCTATCTCCTTCATTTTGGTGTCAAAACTTAGGTTTTGCGAGTCAAGTAGGCTTATAGAGAGAGAAGATCACTCTTTAGAGCAACCCTTATGCCATCTTCCAAAATGGCGGCTTTAATAGAGAAAGAAAAGACATATATAGAAATGCAAAATAATAATGTTTTTAATCTTTTTATGTGTACATAAAACAATGATTAGGCTCTGAATAATACAAAAATATTGTTTATCTCTCCTGTTTTAGACACATTTTCATAGTTCACTTTATTTATTTTTTTTGGCATTCACTTGTGTTACATTTGCAGAATGTTGAACATTTGAGAAGTATGAAACAACAAAAGGGAGGTAGAGGAGAGAGAGAGACACACAGGGACTCATCCTCCAAAACTTCGTACTCAGAAACCAAAGCGAGTCACTCTGTCTGATGGAAACTTTATTTCTTCTTACCCTACAGATGTTATGGAAGGTATAAATATTTCTTCAAATAACCCTCACTAGCAGCTGCCTGTGCAGGTAAGAGGGGTGGGGCTGTTGGGCTAAGTGGGGGAGAGTTTGACACAAAACTATGAGGGAAAATGAATTATTTATTTATTTTTCCCTCGCCGTCGTCTGTCGAAATCCCCCACCCCACTGCTCTTACCTGCATGGACTGCGGCTAAACCTCACCCACCACGGTTACCCCTTGGTGGCATGCTTCATAATTTGGTTCTTCCGGTTCTGCTGTGGAACGGGGTGTGCTACGACCTATGAGTACATGGGATTGCTGGTAGTATTAGGACTAATATCAATGAAAGAATGGGTTTGGGGATTTTTTGGGAAGAGTTAAAAATACTTGATTAGTAGGTACATTTTTTTTATATATTTACACCGCTATCTGGTATGATAAAAAATGGGGAAAAAAGGAAACTCAATGGGATGATGTTCCTGGGTTTCTCTGGTCTGTCAACTAGTTTCAAGCCCTACCCCAAGGCTTTTCTTCAGGGCCAAGAATGTCTACTCCCTGATACTACTCCTTTATTCATAAAGTTTACTGCATGCTGGTCAAGCTAAATAAAGTAAATATCAAAATATACAGCACCTAATCTGTCTGTTTCTTGAGAAAATGTTACAAGCCTCAATTAGGCATCATGAGTCCAATACAGAGGGAGAGGGACGCCTGTAGTCACATGTTCATTAAGGCTGCTCCTTCTCTCAGGGAACGTGCCTGCCTGTGGCTCTGAGGAACATTTGAGAAGAGCATTTCGACAGGGACATCTTTTTGTAGCACATGTTTTGCAAGTACATTTACATGTAAGTTCTGTGGGTAGAGGGTTTAGAAATGTTGTAGATTTTAGCACACCATCAATATCTTCCCAACCAAATACACATGAATCTTTCTCAACATATGCATGACCAAAATATTTACACATCTTCTGACCAAGTAGAACTCTCTTTTAATGTGTTCATGCACAGAATATGATGTTGGTGAAAGGTAACTAAACAGGACTGATCTGTTGGGTTTGTTTTCCACACTCAAACAAAGGGCCCGATATACAAAGGCAATCTGAGACAAAAGTCCACCTTGACTACTTTTTGTATTCACAAAGATAATTTATGAATCATATCTTTAAGTCCACAGTCGGGCCCAAATCTCTGCACCTAGGGTGTACTCTCCACACCTGCGTCGTACTCTCCGGCTCGTGCAGCACTCTCTGGCCAGATAAAGTGTAATCAATGCGCCAGAATGCAGTTTTTACAAAAAGAACATTAAGAACTTCTGACAAATGGTAGAGGTGTTCATGAAAATCAGTCTGGGCAGGGAAAAGGGTGTGACCAGACACTTCATCATATCCCAGAAAAGTTTGTTCCTTTAAAACACGGTACATGCAGTCCACAATTTGCTCTCCCCTCAGTGTTGAATGTAGTGCATTGATTACACTTCATCCGGCCTGAGCCGGAGAGTGCAGCCTGGGTGCGGAGATTACAGCCCGAGTGCAGAGATTCCAGCCCGACTGCAGACATAAAGATGCAGCTCTGAAATGATCTCTGTGAATATCAAAAGTCATAAATTTAGACTTTTGTCTCAGGTTGCCTTTGTGAATCGGGCCCATGGTTTTTTAGGTACATTCTTCTTCTGTCTCATCAAATCCTTTTAGAAACTTCACAGCTGTAGCAGTTAAAGCTCCAATCTTTTTTCTAATTTTGCTCATAGTATCATCACCCTTAAGAATATGAGCCTTGACAAGAACACTGGACATCTCCGGGTCATGTTTCTTGTACAGAATATGAAGCGGGATAAAGTGTATTTTCTCGCCTTTTCCATAACGTATACATAACTCTGACAATCCTTGACTTATGAACATTGCAACAAATCTAAGTAGTACAATAACACCTTTGTCATTTGACAGTACAATGGCTCGATTGGAACCATATCAAACAGCCCACTCAACATGTGGCACAACATGAAGGCCAGCTTTCTCCAATTTGCTGTCACGTTCTGGAACAATATGGCCTGTACCTTTAGAATATATCTCTGCAGACACCAACTCCTCATTGAGAATTGTTCCACATAAAGTAATTGGAGGTTCAGTGTTCAATGAAGCATCAGCAATGTTTTGTTGAGTTAACTTCTCTAAGTTCTTCTTTCTCGATGTTGATGACCAGAATTTATCAAGTTGCAGAGGTATAGGTATCACATTTTTGATGCAGGCGAGATCAATTGTTCCACTTGTAGATATTTGTCTGATTCTCTCACATTCTTTGGCAGATAGTTCAAGATTACTTTCAAAGACAATGTGCAGATCTTGCAAACACTTTGATATCTGTAGAGCAGTCTGAATGACCTCTCCGAAGTTTTGCATGGATGAAATCTTGACCATTCGCAATTGTGACATACAGTCCACAACAACAGCAGTTTTCAATGAGGACATCTTTTGGAATTGAAATTTTTCAGGTGAAAGTTTATTTTTGAGCTCTTGTACATGTTTGTGGTTCACTGGCTTGGTTGCAGCATATCCATCAAATAAGGCATTTGCTGGAAGAAGAGCATGTGACAGAATGCCCTTGATAAATTCACCCCCTTCTTTTGCTAAATCAATCTCTCTATGTGCTTGTGAAAGTAGTTTTTTTGTAACCTGTTTTGTAGTGGCTGGTTGGACAAACTCTAACTATGGCAAATAAAGGTGGAATTTTAGCTTTAGTGATTATGTCAAACAGCTTTTTCACTTTCAATGCAAATCTCTCCTGCTTCAGTTCTGTATATAGTTTTGATCCATGTTTAAGGACATCTAACAGACGTGTCTTTATATTGTTGTCCACATAATTTTTGGTCAGGAAGTTGAGTAGTCGCACAGGTTCAATCATTTCAAACGGGTTTCCTTGCTGCTGCATGAAATGAAGAATGCTTTCAACGTGTTTATTAAAACATTCCCTTCTCTTTCCCACAAGTTCTGGGTGAGGAACAGTTTCATGATGGTCCATTAATTTTGAATTCTTCAAGGACTTCATGGTAAACCACCTGCCATTGAGCAATATATTCACTTTTACATATCTGCCCAACAATTACCTTGGAGCTTTTCTGTGCTCTCTGGACCATCTGTTCTTTTTTCATATCTGGAGCCACAGCATTTAACCTTCCTTCTCTGTCTTTAACCACAAAATGTCTTTGGATACATTTTCTGTAGAGGTATGTTTTTTTCACCTCTAGCTTCTTCAATCAATCCAAATACCAGGACCCATATCTCAGGTTTATGCAATCAAATTTGTGAAACACAGTAATCAGTGACTCCACAGTCTTCACATGCATCCCACATTCACCTTCTTGATCAGCATGTACCACGTTTTTCACTAGAGCTATCATGTGTAAAACATTTCCACAAGACTTGCAAAGTTCTGATTTTCCTTCACATTCTTTGAAAAACTCTACAAACTTGTTTTTCTGAATTTGAGCTGAGTGTACTGAACTTTGCCTGCGTTTGCAATATGTCTTTTTAATGAAATGCACTCTGTGCCTTGTTCACTTCTGAGATAAGGTATGCAGAACCTAATTTGTCATTCTTGTTCCAGGAAGCATTCCAACACAATGTGTCTATAGCCTCAGATGTGATGAGCATACCTTGTAACAAACAAACATAATAATTTTCTCTAGATACTGACTGTACAGTTTTGCTTCTAAAGATTTCAGCCTCAATAAGTGCTTTGTCTATGCCACATCCACTGAGATAACTTCCTGCACATCGCAACAAAGCTTTTGCCATGTGGAAAATGCCCA
The DNA here is from genome assembly GCF_964204655.1 of Triturus cristatus. Classification (NCBI taxonomy): domain Eukaryota; kingdom Metazoa; phylum Chordata; class Amphibia; order Caudata; family Salamandridae; genus Triturus; species Triturus cristatus. Next base: position 421,076,106 of record NC_140592.1, on the reverse strand, counting down.
TCATTGGATAAAGATTATTAAATACTACTGAATTGCTCATACAAATTTTAGCTACAATACCGAAAACACCTACATTGCAGAAAATTGGCAGGATATGCTGGTCTTCATGCTACGCAGGCACATTTGTGAGCTGTGTATACTGTTGCCTATTTTGTTACTGAAGATGGTATTACTGGTAGAAAACCAACCTTCTTCAATGGGATGGTAATGTGGGAGATCAGTGTAAAGAAAGAGGCCCCCTACTATTAGGATCGGGTTCCTTAACGTAGGGAAAATCACAATAATTGTACAGAATTAAGGCAACCAATCAACACAATAATAAATAATGATACATATACTGTCAAATTAAACCAAAGACAACAATAGTTATGACAAAAATACGAATTACATTTTATATAGAATAGAAAAAAAAGAAATTGTAACATTCATTCCAAAAACTTGCATGTCCTACATACACAATTCCAATCATGCTTTCAATTATACAAAGACATTATTTAGCAACAAATTATACATAGGTGACAAATAATGTTTTAGAAAAAATTTCAATTAAAAACAATGTGGCACAAATTTGATTGACTAGAATGTTCTATGCGCCTTTCGGCACACCAAAGTGCCTTCGTCAGGAAAAAATGGCCACGGAGAAGGGACAATGTAGGTTCTTAAGGAATTTGGAGACCTGAATTGTGTGTCAAAGCATCAGCGATAATTCAGGTATCAGAACCGATATAAACTTAAAGATTTTAAAATCAAAAGTATATTGATAATCTCACTAGCTCTATTGTGGAGAAATACAGGTGAAATCTCCAAACAGGATGATAGTGGAATACTGTGTGTCTCAAATGTAGAGACCAATTCCTAGACTGTCTTGGGTCACGTCCGCCCCAAGACAGTCTTGGGGCGGACATGCGGACGCCGGAATTTTTGCTCCTGAGGTCCGTATTCTATCAATATTTAATCATATCTACCTTTGAGAGCCGGACCCAATACATCAATTTTGATTAAAAAACCAGCTTGGCGACACAGGGCCACCTTGTTCAAGATTTGCGACGTCCCGCATTTCTACGCATCCGATACTTTAGAAACAATGGTCTCTACATTTGAGACACACAGTATTTCACTATCATCCTGTATCTGAGATTTCGCCTGTATTTCTCCACAATAGAGCTAGTGAGATTATCAATATACTTTTGATTTTAAAATCTTTAAGCTTATATCTGTTCTGAAACCTGATTTATCGCTGATGCTTTGATGCACGATGCAGGACTCCAGGAACCTACATTGTTACTTCTCCGTGACCATTTTTCCTGACGAAGGCACTTTGGTGTGCCAAAACGCGCGTAGAACATTCTAGTCAATCAAATTTGTGCCACATTGTTTTTAATTGAAATTGTTTCTAAAACATTATTTGTCACCTATGTATAATGTGTTAATAAATATAATGTCTCTGTATAATTGAAAGTATGATTGGAAGTGTGTATGTAGGACATGCAAGTGTTTTGAATGAATGTTACAATTTCTGTTTTTTCTATTCTAAATAACATTTTATTTGTATTTTTGTCATAATTATTGTTGTCTTTGGTTTAATTTGACAGTCTATGTATCATTATTTATTATTGTGTTGATTGGTTGCCTTAATTCTGTACAATTATTGTGGGAGATCAGAGCATGAATTCTAAACCACAGGCTTTTCTTTATCCCTCAGTCTGCAACAAATAACTGATATAATAAATGCAGTTGTATCAGCTATGCAAACCGCAGCATTAGTTAGAAAAGATACATGTCCTCAGCCACTTTGAAACTTTCTGGTAGACTGGGACGTGTTGTTGGCTTGTAGTGATTTTGCACTTGTTGGCAAGGCAGTTTAGTTATAAGTTTGCAGCTTAATTAATTTGTTTCTGCCTGCAGCTGAAACAGCTTGTTTGCCAGCAGCTACTTCATTCGTACAGTCTTCAAAAAGCTCCATGGCATGAGCTGGTGTTCTAGACAAATAAGAGCTGCCTTCAAAAGCCAAATTTTCAAGAGCAGCAATTGTAAATCCTTTCCTGATAAAGTGACTTGGAAGTGGTGTGCTGTCAGATTCATATGATTGTGCATCATGAACTGCTAACAAGTTCCTGCTCCACACATTATCATTATAACTTGTTGATAAACCAATTCTAATAATTAAGTGATTAGCCCTCTACTTTTGCACTTGTCATGGATCGTGTGGGCACTTATCATTGTCAACAGAGTTTTATTTTGCCGTGATGTAATTCATAAAACATGTTTTGGAAAAGACAGTACATCTGCACAGCATAATCCTGTTGGTTCATGGGATTGTCTTCCACTTCTTCGCTTATCTGTCTAAAGTCATCCTCAATTTGTAGGGCTCTGTTCTGGAGTCAAGTTTGTAACAATTTTGCTTTGGTGATATTAAACAATGATGTAAAAAATATTAAGACAACATCAGGCATTCTTGTTGACTCCCATGATTTGCTGAGCTATGGGGCATTACAACATTTGTCCTTATGTCTAAATTCTAAATCCTTCAAGACTTTTCGTAAAATGGTTCCAGCTGATTTTACTGCATCTTCTTATCTTATTTTTGCAGCAAGAACTCACGGAGTCAAATCAGCTGAGAACACCATAAGTGGCTCATTCCTTTTGCTGGACTGACAAAAACTAATTCTGTCATTGTACATTTTCACCCAATTTATTTTAATTATTATGGATCAATACAGATTGATCAATGCTGACCATTATTTTACTGATCTTGATGTGAATCCGTAGCCAGCTCTCAAGAGAGGCTTCAAAACTTTCTTTGCTTTTTCAAAGAGTGCAAACTTAACTGAAGGCTGGTGGTTACGTTGCTGCTGGGAGCTCATTGTACATTCATATTTTCAAATGTATGTACACATGCAGTTTGGGTGGGCGCACAAATCCTCTGCACATACATTCAACTCACTGTTTAGATGAGCTACTCAGCTCAAAACGTAATTGTGGAAGAAACTAGCTGCAGATGAAAACATGTTTGACATTTGAGACTCACATACTCTGTACTTTTCTCTTTCTCAATCACTTTGGCCCTTGTTCTGGCTAAACCACAGATAACATATTGAAGATCCTCTGCTTCCTGATTGGTTGGTTGAGGTGGATGACGGATAGCCAGCGATCTTCTAAGTGGATGAAAATTAGGTTTGGTTGTCATCGCTTTCTCAGAAGACTCGGATTCTTGTTGTGATTCACTGGTTTCTTCTATTTTTTGTCAATATTTTTCCAGACATTTGTCCATTGTAAACAAATTGAAGCACTTGTTAAAATGATACAATATATGATTCTCTTCACCCATCAATTTCAATCTTTTATGAACTTTGTCTTGCTATAGTTCTACAATATCTCAAACACTCTTCTGTCCAGCACACTGGATGCTAGTTTTTCTTTAGGATTAATTTGGCATATGAAACATTCTTTTTTGTTGAAGGAGACCTCAGATTTTTTTGCTTGCAACACTCTGTCAGGAGGTAAAGATCCTCTGCTACCACCTGCTTCCCTCATGTTTACTCATTTAAATCAATGGAAGAAATGAAACAAAAACAATACTAAAATAAATTACCATTATGAGGGCTAAAAACCCATCATTGAAGAGCTGCAATTTGTAAAATGGCGGAAGGGCCGTGTGGAGGAGTTATTTCCTGTCTCTATAAGACTACTTGACCTCAAAACCTATGTGTTCACACCAAAATGAAGTATATAGGCCTCATGCTACCTGAAATATTATGTCATCACTGCAACGCATCGCCCATTTAAAAAAATGTCGTCCAGAAAGTCAGCCCGGATTAGCAATGTCTACCCAAGCTAAATTACTTCTCTGATTATACAAAAACAGAAATAAAAAATGAAAACCTCTGGACAACAATTGTTTTACGGAAGTATATCAAGGGGCCAGGACTATTTTGAATACTTGAGAGCACATGATAGAGGTTTGAAGGAATTTTGCATTGAGAATGTGAGGCAGATCCCAGATTGACGGGTGAATAATTGTGAGAGAATATCTTTAACCACAGCTCCTTCCATTGTTGAGTTTAGTTAAAATCAAGTCTGAATATGTTGATGATCACATTTTTCAAGACCCACATTTAGTTTTGTTTGGAACTTAGTCTCAGTCAACGGGCATTCAACAGTCTAGGTCCTTCTATGCCGAGTGATCTTCCTCTGTGTTTTATAGTCTTCAATTAGTATTGTATTATCTGATTGGTAAGCACTGAATTAAAGTTTCGTCTAGGATTAGTAAAAGTCAGTTTCTATAAATAAATCCTGGGCATAATATCCTTTATATTTAGTGCAAAAGCTCTACATTTGACCCTGACATCAACAGGAAAGTGGAGGAGTGCATTAAGGGTGAGTGACATGTGCGCCCCCCTTACAAAGGTTAAGGCAAAATCAGACTGCCTGGTGTGGAAGTCTTTGGAGCATTACATTCTATGAAAGGCTTCAGTACGTGTAACTACAGTTGCGATGGAGTATGCATTCCACCAAACTCTAAATCAGCCCCCCAATCTGACTGTGAAATTAACAGGAAACCAGATTAGTGCATGGCAGATGAGTAAGGCTGCCTGGTTCTGAAGTCTTTAGAGTTTTAAGTGAGCTATTTGAAAGTTTTGAGTTGATAACCCTACACTAAATGTGATGCACCAGGAAAAGGCTCTAATAAGCTTGACCTTGTGGTCAGAATGGAGTATACGAAGAATTTTAGGAATGAAAGAGAACTGGTTATTTTAAACTAATATTACAGTGTTCATCTGTGGGAGAAAGAGGGGTGGGCATTGAAAAGTTTCCTGGTTCTCTACCTTTGCTGAGGTGGAGATCAGTGACTCTAGTCTCTAGGATAATAGCTTTGACAGCATTCATTCACCCGTAGCTCTCCTTCATTCAATGGAATACATGACCCATACAAAATGATGTTGGTTTGATTCCCTGGCCCCATATCCAGTTAGAAGTAGATTTGTGTCATCAGAGTTAATTTGAAAGGTTACCTGGTGCAACTCAAGGAGCTGAGCCAGGGAACAAATGTAGATGGTTAAGAAGAGCGCATGAGGAGTATTCTAATGACCCAATTATGACTTTTTAAAGAAAGTTGATGAGAAATGTATGCACATATAGCTAAATAGAAACAGAAATCGTCAATCACAGTTCAAGCCTCCCAAAGCAGCACAGTGAAGTCTTAATTTTTGTGGGTGAGGGAAAGACCAGAGGACAGAAGGGATGTTATGGTGTCCTCTTCTAGTGAGAGGGGGCATTTGTCCTGTTACTAGAAAGAACATTTTATGGATCTTGAGGGATGGAATCCTGACTGTTAATTTTGGAGGAAATGGCTCAGTTCCACATTGTCTTGAAATTATCTTGTCATCCCCATTTCAAGATTTAGGGCCAGATGTATTTAGCTTAGGGTTTGCAATGACCAAATAGTGATTTTATATGAGTCACTATTTGGTAATCTTAAACACCATTGTACACATTTGTCATTGACACATTTAGCTGTTCCCAGTGGGTCGCAAATAGAACTACCTTATTATTATTCATGAGGTAGGTCTCTGTTTGCGGCCCATTGGGAATCATGAAACTCACAGTGATGGTGGCCTGCTGGGGGTCAGCAGATGACCATGGTTGTGAAAGCTTTTCAATAAAGCAATGTCAATGTTTTACTTGTAGAGAAAAGGGATGTATTTCAAAAAGAAAAATGAAAATTCTTTAAGAGTAGGTAGTGGTCTGTGAGACCACTAGCTACTTTAAAAAAAAGTTTTTACAAACATTCACAAAGGGGAACTGATCCTTTGAGGACACTTCCACGCTTGTGAAGGGGTTACAACCTACTTGGAGTAAGAGGTAAAATTAGAATGTTTTGCAACCACATTTCAGTCATGATAAATTCACACATACCAAAGTGAATCAGAATTAGGGGCCAGATGTACGTAAATAATCATTTGAGATGACCAAATAGCACATCTTTGTGATTCGCTATTTGGTTATAGCAAACACCTATGTAGAGATGTTTGCTTTACACATTTATTGAGTCCCAGTGGGTCGTAAATAGACCTAAATAAACTGCTGCATCATCCTCAACAGCAACTCTCCATGAAATGTCAAGTCAATGCTGTCTCCTCAGCCTGTTTCCACACGCTCCGCAACATCTTCAAGTGGCTCTCCATCAACACCAGGAAGACTGTTATACAGGACCTCGTCACTAGCAGACTGGACTACGGCAATGCACTCTATGCAGGCACCACTACTGAACTCATGCAAAGACTCCAGATGAGCCAGTATGCAGCTGCCAGATCAATTCTCAACCTGCCTAAGAGAACCCACATCACCCAGCACCTGAAGGAACTCCACTGGCTCCCGGTCCACAAGAGAATCCAGTTCAAGCTCTAGACACACGCCTACAAAGCCCTCCACAACCAAAGACCTGCCTACATGAACCACCGTCTGCAAATCCATGGAATCCCAAGGAATGTCTGCTCCACTCTGCACACCTCACCCTTTCACAGATCCTGCGCATACACCACTACAGCACTAAGAGGATGTTCCTTGTCCGATCTCGCTGCCAAAGCTTGGAACACCCTCCCCTTCCCCCTCCACCTTCTCACCTCGCCCTCAATTATCAACTTCTGGAATGGGCTCAAGACCTGGCTCTTTGGCTGAGACCTACAGTAAACATCTGGATACCCTCGTGGGTGACAAGCCCACCTTTAGAAATCCTGCTTGATTGATTGATTGATTGACCTACCTCATTAATTTTCATGAGGTGGGTCTTGGTTTGCGGCCTATTGGGAGTCCCAAAAACCACAGAGCTGGTGGCCTGCTGGGCTCAGCAGACTAACATGTCTGTGAATGCTTTTAAATAGATGCATCTAATTTTTCTTACAGGAGAACGGCAGAATACAGCACACTTAGAAAGTGGAAGTAAATGGAAGAAGTAACAGGGAGAAATAAAGATGTTTCTCATCATTACTCCTCCCATTGGTGGGGTATTTTTAGGCACATCCCCAGGTTTGCCAATTCTGGTAAATCTGGGAATGCACCAAAATCCATTGGAGTTGTATGGTAACCCCCATGCAACTCCCACAGAACACCTTCCCAAGGCAAAATATGGCAACACAGTAATTTGTGCTGCGTTGCTTCACTCCACATTTATAGAGCCACTCAGGGTCACACCATGTGGCCTTCCTTTGGCTTCAGAAATCTCACTTTAGGTTTCCATCACACATGTACAACATTGCATGGTACAAACGCGATGCAAACAGGGTCATAAATATGCCTCTCGATGTTTATGTTGAAGCAGCAAATAAAATGCGGACATCACAAAGAGAGATTTGAATCCTGTGTTACTGTAGACATTTCCTGGCACCAGGTGCTTGTGTTACTGCAGTCAATAGAAAAAGGGTGCAGTAAAAGAAGATGTAACTAGAGGTTACAGTTGAAAGAACATAAAGTTGTCTGTATTTCTGTTACTATTATGAGAGACCATTTTTTTCTCCACAGGGACAATTCCTAATGTTGTGTTCTGCTTCATTCTACTTATCTCCTCTTTGCTCTGCAAGGATGAAATACCTTATAAAAAATCTTCTTGCCACTGCCCACTACAGGACTCCCATTCATATATTTATGATGCCCTCAAATAAGGCCAAGCTTTGTAAGACACAATTTTGTGTCTTTTTTTCAATAGTTAAATTGCAATGTTTTCTATCATGGTCAGCTAGGAGGTAGGTCATAGCACATCACTTTTGCCCCTTGCAGAACTTGACCTAAAACATGTGACTTAATGCTGTGAATGTTCAGGTTCAACAAGTACAACTATGTTTAAAAACGTATTGGAAGCAGTAATTCAACCCTTAAATAGACTACGATAGGCAGTCAGCAAGAGGCTGCCGACTTCACAAAGTCATCTTTTAGCAGCTTGTGCTACTGCAGATTTAACACGACCTGCTGGGTCTTTATTATTGGCCGCTAATAAAGCACTCAGCAGAAAAACATTTTCCTGTGCTGCTCCATAAAGACAGCTGGATCTGTGTGCTCATGTACCACTTCTTCGCATTGCATATTTTCATCTTTTTTGATACTACTCTGCCACGTGGGCAGCCTTTCTCATCTTATTATGCCCTTGTCCACCCTCTAATGCTTTTTTATTTGCCTTACAGTGCAGGCGGCAGGTTTCATAGAACATTGTTTTCTTTGAGGTCCCTTTTTTAGGTCGAGCCTAGGCAGTGTGCATGCGCTAACTGCAAGACCTGCTGTATTCGCTATATGGAGTGTAATCCTACATGCTTCTTGCAATTTGTTCACTCCTGCATTGTTTTTATTTCCTGTTTCCTTATTGGTTGTCACTCCTGATACATTACTTCTGTTTTTAGCTCAGGAGCACCTCCCACCTACAGATTCCTTAAGCCTGTAATTGTTTATGTTTTACTTTGGGGACTACTTGTTTTATGTCTTGCTAGTGTTACTGTGTAGTGTGAGTTCCTGTTCCTAGTACCTTGCGCTTTTTGTTTTATCCTCAAGGCCATACTTTAGGGCCGCCGCACTTATATCTTGCATGTACATGCTGGCCGCGCTTCATAATTTAGCACGGTACCAGCTATCATGTTTCGTTGCATGTGCATGATTTTTATGTATACGAGCACCGCAATTCATATTAAGCACGGCGCAAGCCCTAATCTTCTCAAAACCCTCATGCCCTTTTCATTATTTTGTTCACTACTGATTCGATAGAATCACAACTAACTGAACATTTCTTCTACCATTTTTTAATATATGCTGAGGAAAATGCGGGTTTATATAATTTCCCTTTATCATTTTTGTTTGTGTAGCAGAATCTGTTCTGTCTTGTAAATATACTTTTTTTCCCTGGGTATCTGTTTTAATAAGGTGTCCTGACATAACACCCACGGGACTCCAATTATATAATTCATTTATTTTATTTGACGTTTTTAGAAGTGCTTCAGGCTTCATGCACATTTTTTAAGTAACTGCCACCCATGTTTGCCACGGCAAAATTATTTCTATGGTGATACTCTCTCTGGCTGTTTCAATCTTTTTTTATTGTTTATCTTTTTAAACACACAAAATTATTATAAACAAATGAAAAGATTTTCATGAAGCCTTTTAATCCTGTGTCTTTTTTGTATCACAAATAATCCAAAATTTACTACACAGAATATATCTACTAAAAAGAGTGTGTGGATTTAATATTTTAATATTTACAAAATCATTTTGATCTATTTTAAAATAAATAAATAAATGAACACATTTTCAGACATAAACGCCATTAATTTTCTAAAAAGACCACCCTTGTGCAATGTAATGTATTACTGAGTAGAATGACCTAGATAAACTGGCTTGTATATCTTGGTTCCACAAAGCATATCCCAGAGACTAGGAAAATGTGCCTCTCTTTTGCAATAAACAAAACAAAGACATTGGTATCTCTTGTAATGCACTCTTTTACCTGAAAATATTAGGCTTTTCCAATTGCTCATAACTTAAATTCTATAAGGGAATTAAAACCAAGAATAGAATCAACCCAGTTATCATGATTTCAGAAGTAATGCATGGCTTAAAATTATGCAATGATTCAAAACTAAATTCTATAATTTTAGAAAGAACAGAGGAGAGCTTGAAAAAGAACACACAAAGTAGTGCTTAATTTGAGCCAGTGGTTTCCAGTACTTGGCACCACACTCAATTGCAACATCAGCACTTATAACAGTCTTCCACATGGACAAGCTGTCTATCTAATTTAGAGATGAGCACAACAACAGTTGTTAATTATTCAATAAACATTAAAACTTACTAATACCTGTCACCCAAGCCATTCTTACAGTTTTGAGGGCTAGATAGAATTGTCACTTGTTTAATAGATGATTGTTAGTAATTGTGTTGGTACTGTCATTGCCTGCGCTCGCAGGGCAGCAGGTGGTGCAAGCTGCAGTGTCCTGAAGAGGGGTAATACCCCGAAACCGGTCCTAGGATGCTTGACTCCGGTCCAGGGAAGATATGGCTTGGCAGTTCGGGCTTGACTGTTACCATGAGGCACAGGGTCAAGACTGATTTGCATATGGCCATGTCTGAACTGGGGTGGCGTGGTGAGTGAAATAACGATGGATTAAACCAGATCTCTGACTGGGGGTGAATGTTTTGCCAATGTGCAACATTCCGTCCACCATCTTGTGTGTTCTCCTGATAAGGTCCCTGGTACTTATTCTTTTTACAAATTAGGCACTGACACAAAATACTGAACATTTTGGGGTGGTTTAGTCTAGCTTCTGCAGTGGGTTTAGATCAACCTGGTCCAGCACCAGTGGATGATAATGTGGACAAAAGATTTCTAACTGTTTTGAGTTTGCGTTCCATGTTTTCATGGAAGTCCAGAATAAGTCATCATAACAGATGATGAATGTGAAGAAATACTATTTTAATCAGTATGTGCCAGTGTATCACAGTTTAAAAAAGGTAAATCAAGTGGATTTGCACTCTTATTTAAAATCACGCCGAAATACATTTGGTATGGTCGAAAGGAGGGGGAAGTTTACACACAATGCAAATGGTGTGGTACAACAGAAGAAACCTTAAGATAAGTAATCTGCATATGTGAAGCCAGGAAAGCCTTGAGGCACTACTGGCTCCAGGCAATATTTTGAATTCTAAATATAAGGACATCTAAAGCTACGGTCCTAACCTTTCTAAAAGGAGAATCAAACCAGCTCTCTGGGCGCTTCATAAAGTTTGTGAAATCAGTAACAGAAAAAACAAAAATACCCATGATGGCCTCTGTAGGCATGGAACTCCTCAAACTGCCCTGGCTCATATAAGGAAAGAGGTAACAGGCAATGTAAGACACCCCTGATGTCCTGGGCACCTATGCCTGACCTCTTTGGTTCACACCCCTTAGAGCAGTACCCTACCAGTAAATAAATACGATGCAGCGTGCATTTTAAAACAGGTCACCGCTACTCTATCAAGCAAAAGTTCACTTGAGCCGAAATATTGATATCTTTATGATAGAGAGCGCGAAGCACTTTTTTTACTCTTATGGACTGCATTCATTTGGCCACACTTTACCTGTATGGACAGTCCTCAAACCCTTTTAAAAAACACACACAGTGTAGGGGTTCTTTTACTTTGCTACTGCATGCATTTATTCTGCTTTTAACTGGTCAGTTTTGCATATCCCTCTTTCTGCTGAGATTTAATGATTCTAGATAATTGAACATCAATAAATTTCCATAACTAAATAATTTGATGGCTAATTCTATTAAAGTGCATGCATGAATTAAAATGGCCACAATACAAGTATTCTTCCATTTTGGTTTGATTCCATAATTAGCTCTTCATAGAATAATAAGTGTAATATCCACAGTGAATAAAAATACCTGAGAACAAAATCACCAAATCCCCTCTCATTCTGAATAAACAATTGAATTATGTAATAGAACTAAGCAAAATTCCCGGAACCCTATACATGAATGATAATTTATTTAACTTGTTTTTTAGGTCGGAATGCTAATCCCAAACCTTTAATCAAAAGCATCCAGCTTAAAAATGTATTTGGTTAATATTCAAGACAAATTTATTTCTGGTTGATGGTGAATCAATGTGGACATTTGCTCTATAAATAAACATTGCTTTAAACTTTAATTATGCAATTAAGGCTCATCTACTACTTGTAAAGGATAAATATAGAGTACCTTCTCTCTTTGAAAGAGAAAGCAGTCAATGTAATCCCTTGGAGTGTTGGAATCGATGGTTTTTTGGTTCTGTTCTACTCTTTCTACAATGAAATCTTCCAGATATTTGAATAGTTTAACCATTCTCTTGTGAGGTCCAGGTAAGTGATCCATTATCCTCGGATACATCTCATAGAGCTGAAAAGAGAGAACCAAAGCAAAAATAAGCAACATCAGACCTTTCTGCAGTAATTAGCTTTAATGCCCAAAACATATTTTAATAAATAGTGATGCAACACGATTTCCTGCCCTTCATGGAAACCTCCAAATGTTCAACTCACTTTGCATAAAAGTTTACTGTAAGAAATTATTATGAGTGCAATTGCTGGGGGAGCATGGTGGTGAAACACCAGGGCTCTGAGGCAATCCGGACCCATTGTGGCATTATCCTGCATGTCTACACTTCGACTGCCCTACTGAGTGCTAGGGGGGATTCCCTAAAGCCACATACTTGGCAGACGGCATGTGCGGGTGTTTCCACCTGATGCCGGTAGACCAGAGGCAGGCTGTTGCACGGAGCTCCTCACTGCTGCAGTCTAAATGGTGCACTTGCGTGGCCCGTGCTTTGTTGATGGCTGCTTATGCTCCTCCTGGCCATTGATGGGAAGTGTGACCAGACCTGAAGCTGGGCTGTGACCTGGCAGCAGTGTAGACAGGGAGGTGAGGAGAGGGTGAAGCTGTGACTGTGAAACGAGGTGGCCTACCACCCGAGATTGACTAGTTCTGCCTGAAGGAGTGCTGCAAGGGCTCAGGCACCCGTGCAGCAGTCGGTGAAAATGGAGAGGAGCCAGTTGGCTTCGGAGGACCTGGTGAGCCCGTGGTGTTCTTCCCAGCCCCAGCTTGAGATGGCACTTTGAGGCTTTGTGGTGACTTATCCCTCCCATTGCCCCCTTAGGTCCACAAATGAAAATACACTGCCCCCTCTAGCGCTGAGGCCTGCTGGAATAGAGGAGGCCCTGAAGACTTGCCCCCTCTGACTTTGAGACCTGCGTGCTGCCACCTCTCTCCAAGTTCTCCTCATGTTAGGTGGATCTCTGGTAAATGGGGAAGTGAGTGCCAGGGATTGCTGCACTCCCACCTGCTACGAAGAAGGGCTGATTGGGGCCTGTTGCACACCCCAGAGTGTAGTGACTCCCTGTACCCTGTGTGTTCTTGGTGCGACTGGGTCTAGAGTTGAGGATACTACTCCTGTGCTTTGGCGAACGGATGCTGGTAGTGGGCCTGCACTGAGTGACACTGAAGGGTGAGGCGAGATTGACGGACCCCCCCCGTTGCTTCTCTGGGCCTGCTTCTGGTATGCTGACCTTGGTGGGTGTGGAAGCGTTCAGACCCCCCATTTTGCCTCCTTCTAGTTGATTGTGAGAAAGTCCCTCAGTGGGCATGGTTAAACTACAGACTTCCAGGCTCCCGCCCCCCCCCCAAGAGGTCCATCATGGCTAAGTTGGCAGTCTACCCTGTGGTGGCGGACCCGATCAAACAGCTGTAAAAACACACTTGTACACCATACCGGGATGTTTGATAAAGTGCTGAAGGCAATCCAGGACTCAAAAGATAGCTCTGGAGACCTCAACTTTAGGCCATTCAGATATAAACAGGTCTCCTGGGGGAAGACCACATTAACTTGCGGAGGAAACAGACAAAGCAGAATCCTCTCTGACATCCATGCAGCCCTCATTAGTGGCTACCAGGAGCAACTGAAGATGGTACAGGCTGAGGCACATGACCTCAAGGCCAGGGAAGAAGATGCAGAAGGATGATCGATACGCAATAATGTCCACTTTCTTGACTTTCCTGAGAGAGTGGAGGGCCCCAACATGGAGCTCTTTCTTGAAGATTGTTTGCAGCAGATGGTGCTTTTTGACTGAACGCTGACGTTCTTTTCTTCAGAGTGTGCACACCATATACCCGGCTGCTCTCCGGTGTTTGATCGCTTGATTGCTCAACTATAGGGACATGGATTTAATCCTACAATTGTTTTTAGCAAAGGGCCCCTGATCATACAATAGTAGCACCATCATAGCTTATCCTGAATGTCCAGAGGTGGTACAACACATTTGGAGCAGTGAAGTTGCAACTTCAGTCCTTAGGATTGACGTGTGCCCTGCTCTTACCGGCATTGCTCCGGTTGACTTGTATACAACACATTTTTTCTCCTCCACTAAAAAGGCCTGGGCATGGCTGCAGACCAAGGGCATCTAGGAACAGGATGATGAAGCGGTCGGAGACCTAGGCGGCTGGTCTGATGGGTGTCCCAGGCTGCAGCACAATTTGTGGAGGTTCCCCTTGTGCCCCTCTACAGGTGGCTTTAGATCAGACACAAGTAGTGGCAGGGGTCTCCTTGCACAGTGCAAATTGCTTCTACATGCTGGCAACAGATGCTGATCAGGATCCACTCTTTGGGGCACTTTGACCAGGGTCCACAGATGGGAACTTCACCATTGTGTCGGCAAGATCACCACAACGAGAGATGCTGGACCTGTGATTGTATACTGGGCTGGTGTGTGAGATAAGTGGGAGGAAATCGGTGGGCGGGATTTCAGGGTGCAGAGATAATGCATAGGAGCATGGTTGGCATGAACTGATATACTCTTACTGTGGGTCTTGAGGTGTTCCTCTGATGGGCCTGGATTGCTTTGGCCTGTTGTGAACTTAATCAGCCACACTATTCAGCCTGACCCCCAAAGACTTCTGTACGGACTGACTCACTTCAACAGTGGTGCCTTTGGCCACCATATGCACTGTTGGGGGAATTGTGGCATGATGACTGTCAGGATCTGAGACAAGGGAGTGGGAGTTATGGCTATTGATGGGTTCTGTTTTTTTTGTTTAATACTGGGACTGAACTGGATGCGGGGCAGCTGAGGGGTCTTCGGGCCTACTGGGGGTGTGTGTCTGCCCGTAGGCCCCGGGACGGCAGCGCTAAATGCTTGTCATGGAGGTCACATACACTGACATGGAACATCAGGCAGATGGTAACCCAGTGTGTGCCAAGCCTGAGAGCCCTGATGGTGGCCCATGATTCGGTCCATGGCGGGATGAGCAATTGTTGATTCCAGTGGACTTCTATCAGGATGGCACTCTATGCTCTTTCAAGGATTCGCAGGATGTCAATTGCCTGCATGCTGGCCAGTTTTTAACGTAAAATGCTCTAATGCTGAAACTCTGATGTATATGAGGAGCAGGCCAGGCAGTACTGGCCCTGCATCAGGGGCTGCAGTGTGTGTTGACTCATGGATTGGACCATAAAGCAGTTACGGTTTTTTACGTGACACTGCAGGCTAGGGAAGCTTCCCTATCAAGCAAGCCCTGGTGACAGGAAAGTCTGGGTATCATCTTGTCTGACAAGCAATGGGGATGGCACTGGAGCAGGTCAAATGAGTTTCCTGTTATGCCAGACTGAAGTTTACTCAATTCAATTACTTACATTGTACTTACCTTACACCCCACTCGTTACACAGGATGTTCCCAGAAATAGCCGTGACATGCACGCAGTGCGGTTACCAAGATTCAACCTTTCTACGTATGGTGTGGGAATGCCCCCCACTGACATGGTGTTGGGTGTAAGTCATGGAGCACATATCGGAGACACTGGAAAGGCCTGTTATGCCAGATCCCATGTATTGTTTGCTAGGGATCACTACGTGCTCAAATTTGTCCTAATCTCAGTTTACGTTTGCTGATCTAGCAATGGCTCTTTTCCAGCACCTAATAGCCATGTCCTTAACGGCGGGGCTGCCGTCTATGATTGAATGTTGGCTCCAGGCTGTGTTCCATTGAGCAACTGCTGAAACTGATGCCTTTGCGTAAAATTGTAGGTTGAGGGGGCGGCAGACTGCAGCACAAATGTGACACCCTTACGTAAACGCTATTTCTTACGGAGACACCGGGGGTGAACGGGTGCTGACTTAGGACAAGGCTAGGGCGCCACTGCCACTGGCCTGTTCCTTTCTGCCTCCCCTCTATTGGTGGGCCAAGTTCCCCCCCTCATGCCTAATCAGCTTGATTGTATCTTACACTGTTGAAGTCCTACTTGACACTCCCTGGGGTCCCAAGCAGTTCAGTGCATGTTTAGTTTGTTTCTTGAGGCACCAGTTCAAAACACTGTCTGAGCTTTATGTGCTAACAGCACCCCCATAGATTGTTGCCACAGGGCGTGGTTTGGCTTGGCCTGACAGCCACTCCACCATCTGAACAGTGCTTACAGTTAGCACTAGGGGTGGGCGGAATTTGCGAAATTCACTCTCGCAAATTATCGCGAAAATGTTAAAAATCTCTGCAAAAACGCGAAAATATCGCGAAGATGCGGAAGTTTTTTTCCCGCCCGTTTGCGGTATTTTCTGCGTGGCCGCGGCTCGCCAACTTACCCATGCGGTTGCTCACAGGCGCGGCCATCTTGATTTCACTTGTCTCGCGGTGCATGATCGCGAGAAGAAAGACGTGATCGCGCGACGATTGACGTCACTGCGGGCGCGAGCTGTCGCGAGACAGTGCAAATGGCTACCAATAATCCAACATCTCGTGGAGAACGCGACCGGATCGGGAAAACTTGTCGGCGAACGCGGGGATTCAGGTAAGGCGGTCGCGCGCACGCGAGAATGTATTATTTTACAGCCCCAGCAAGCAAAAAATTTCCGGTAAGATGCGGATTGCGTAAATTTTGACATTTTTGTGCTCTCCGCGGAACGCGAAAATGTCAAATTATCGCAATTTCCGCGAGCGGAACTGAATTTTAGACCAGGCCTACTTAGCACAGGGAGACACGAACTGCACATACCCACTGACACTTCCCCCACTGCCTCAAGCGCCTGCATCACGTCACGGATATTGATGACTGTTCATTGATATCTATGTTGCACTTGAGATTCTTATACACAATGTCTGTGTTCATTGTTGCATGAACTTGTATATTATGCCAATAAAGACCTATTTTTTTTTTTAAATGAGAGCAATTGCTTGTTGCGAAATGGAAACATCAACATCTATAGACCACGTGCTTCAGTAAAAAGATTTGGATCAGGAATGGAGAAAATAAATAATCATCAATGGTTTGTGTTTGGAATGCCAATGTCTTAAAGTGTGATGTGGATTCTGCTGGTATTACATAATTTTGAAAAACTATAGCACAGGTTAACTAAGGTTTTGCGTTGGGTCAAATTACTTTTTTGAAACAACCCTGAATCAAAATGTCTTTTGGTTAATATTGAGTCATGCAAAGTAATTTGTGAAAAACACCAAAAGTGAGGCATCACAGCTCATAGTGCTGCCTAGCAATACCTTGAGTCAGATAGGCGTTACAGGGGTGACGTTCTCCTTCTTCCAGCCATGCATTTTGACGCAAACCCATATTTACTTAAAATCTTCTAAATATGGGTTTGCTTCAGTCTGGTGTGCCTACGCAAATGGATATCTCCTCATTACTACTTCTTTGTGTGTGTGCTGCATTAAGCAGCACACATGGAAAGTGGAATGAGCCTTATTGGATTTTTGCGCAGGAATGTATCCCTTAGGGGTGCCTGTACTGGCCCTAGGCAGTCTCAAGTGCGACAGCACTAGGTAAAACAGAACTGTGCCAAATCTTTATAAATCTGGCACAGGTCTGTTCTCTATCGTTCACCCAATGCAGTGCAGCAACCTGACTTGACTTGCTCCATTGCGTGAACCTTTAGTGAATCTAGGCCTAAGAGATATGCCGCATCCCTGAGTGAAACTAATGGGACCTTCGATGGTAGTTAGGGAGCTGTAAAAGTGGTGTGAAATTGAAATTATATATGGCATAATTTTGTATCTTATTGCTCCGCCCAAACAATGTCAAGCTGATACTCGGTCTTAGACACCGGCGATACACAAAACCGACAGCTTGTACAACAATTCTACTAAACATTTGATAGAAGTCACAGGAAGAGATGGCAGACGAATTACAGCAATATCAATTACATTGCAAAGGTTTATGAGTATAAAAATCCCATTACATATGTCATGAAATAACAAACAAGCTACCAAAGCAGTAAGTGCACTTTTGAACCAAGGAATCAAAATGAGCAATAAGTGCCACTAACTAATTAGGCATCAAATATCATCCTTAAGTATATTATGGGCATGCAGTAATTGTGTCTTAATAATAGCATGTCTATATTAAAACGTAGACATTTCAGCTTGAAATATACAATTTTGATTTTGGTAAATATGTTGTTACCACAAAAAAAGCTCTTTTTCATTTTCGTAATAAAACTGTATGTGTATGTAACTTTCACATTTTAATTTTAAGCGAATATATATCTTGACCCCTAGCTTCAGTTTGTGATTTTTTACGAGCAATAACATATATTATTTGGTATGCCAGGGATAAGGACAATTCGATCACAAATGGTAACAATATGACAAGAATAGGGTGCTAATTTGCCAAGGATGGCCTTGTATGAAAGTCAAAGAAAGGTATGCCATTATGAGTTCATTTGCAAGGGTTAATATATCTGAATATTATTTGAGGTAGATGACTATATACCTCAAGGAATAATCACAACCCTTGTCAGGGTGAACTCTCAAAGCCATCAGATTAACCTGATTTCAACCCTCTGGTAGCTGTGCCACAGAGCATGCAGACTTAACTTATGGAAATGTGTAAAGTATGTATGTAGTTATAAATTAGAAATGCAAAAAAATAAAAATCCAGACCAAGTTAGAAAAATAGAGTAAACTTTAGGAAGGAAAATGAAACTAAAATCCAGTAAGGTAGAACGGAGATATGTTTTTGAAAGTTTTAAGCCAGAAAAATGGCAAGAAACATTCAACCCCAAAGACAATCAATTATCGCGGTAGACCAGAACATATATGCAAATTGACACTAACCGCGATGGAGCACATTAGATACACGAAGCAGGTTTGTCATGGTCAAAGATTTTATCTTCTGATTAAAGGACCACATGCACAACTTTTTAGTAGTCACAAATGTGAAATCACGCCTTTTGCAACCTCTAAAAAGGGTTGCAGCATGAACCAAACCACTTTTTTGAGTCAGCAACCTCTTACTGACTCGTAAAATAGGTTTTGTGAGTGCTATTAGAGAGAGGCATGTCAATGGCGTCCCTTCCTAATAGCGTGCTGTAGGGGATGTATGATTGTTTTGCAACTGGAATGCGGTTGCAAAACTATCGCAGTTTACTGCCTACTTCGAGTAGGTAATAAGCCACTCGCAAACAGGAAGGGGTCCCCAGGTGACGTTTTTTACATTTTCTACAAGTAGGCAGTGGTCCCATGGACTACTGCATACTCGTAAAATATTAAACTGAAACATTTCATTTTTGTTTTTGAAATTCATCCTGTTTTCCTTCAAGGAAAAAGGGCTGCATTTTTAAAAATAAATTGCTTAATTGAAAAAGCAGTTACAGACATAGAGGTCTGCTGACCCCAGCAGGCCACCATTTCTGCCATTGCTGGCCATTCTCATTGCGTCACAAATTACGACCAGCCTCATGAATATCAATGATGCAGGTCCCTTGCAATCCTTTTGGAAATTGCAAACAGTGTCTGAGACACAGTTGTACATTTCAATTGGTGACTCGCTAATTCCGAGTTGCGAAAAAATCGCAATTTGCGAGCCACAAATTGAAATGGTTGTACATGTGGTTGTTAGTCCTTTAAGTTCCATTCCACCACAGTTGTACACTTATGAAGTCACAAGGACTTGAAAGGAGGTACTTAGAGATTTAGAGGCTGTCAGACAGAGACCAACAGTAGAGTCCAGTCCTAGTAAGTTGCCCTGAGCAGCTGGGCAGTTGCGTGAAAAGGCTTCTTGTAGCTTGTTGTATCCCTATCTCTTGGATGGGAGGTCAGCCTTATGACCATTGGAGTTCACTTCTCTGTGCTTGGTATGTGACAGAGCAGGCCAAGTCCTTGATGGTTCTTTTTAGGTTGCAAATATGGGGTTCACTTCTCTTTTGATCTTCCTCATGTCCAGGGTTGTTCTAAAGTGGGTGCATGGAGAGGCCACACTTAAGCCTGGCATAACTCAGTGGTTGGAAATGACTCCTGGGAACATGCTAACCAATGACGTAAAAGTTCCTGGGCCAAGCCATCCTACTCTGGGCATTTTTTAAATGGCGAAATTCTTCAACCAAACTTAACTTGGTCTATGGAGGCTAGGCGTTTGTGTGGGAGTATACTATAGTGCACTCCCACATCTAACTCAAAACACTAGTTTAGGGCAGTCTCTGCCCCCAAAACAAACCCAGAGAACAATGTCTGGTAGAACAAAACCATGTAACTAAACCATGAATATCTAAGAAATTATTTGGCATCTTTTCAATTGTTCCTCCAGTGCCTTATGCAAAATCCACAGACAGAAGTCTAGTAGAACAGAAGTACGGTTTTCAGCAGCCAGGCAGTGGATACATAAGAATTTTTTGGCATCGTGTTTCCATTCCTTTCTAGTTCATCCCAAAGTGTTCTATGTAAACCCAGAAGACCTTTCAAGCAGGATTTGACATTCAAAAACAAGATTCAACACTGTCAGGTCAAAAATGTTGCTCACAGTCCAACCCTGCCAAATCTGTCAGATTCAGATGAGTCATCTCTGCCCATAGAGGTCATCCTATTGTTTGCTCATGTGAGGTACTTTGCATCTTTTTCACATGTATTTAACTGACAAATTCTGGTTAGAAGAATTGGATGAGTAAATGTGAAATGATCCTCCAGGACATCAAGGCAAGCAAAAGGTAATGTATAAGTTTTGCTTAATAATTGCATTTTAATAAATCATTACAAATAGTTGTTTAATATTTTTTGAGCTAGTCCCATACAGTATTAGGATTTTTAAATCTGTAGTCTGGTTTTCTACATCGGACAGTGTTGGGTTCTCGTGCCTGGTGTGTTTGAAAGGGAGACCTGGCAAAAGAGTTTATTTTAACACATTTAATTACAATGTTTAATCTGCAACAGTCAGGCTACACTGCTATGCCTGAAGCTGTTTTTACCTTATTCCTCTAAAGGATAGCATGATAGAGATTGCAGACCACCAACAGCATTTAATTTACAGGCCCTGGGATACATTTTGTACTATAGATGAGGATTTATAGGTAAGTTAAAACTACATTAATTAGAAATATGTCAAATCAACCATGTTTAAAGGGAATGCACAGTCACTTACTACTGATTAGCAGATGTATCTAAAGTCAGCAAAAACATAAGGTCCAGCAAAAGGAGAAGAATACTGGGTGAGCATGAAGAAAAGGCAGGTTTCCACACTTGGCCAGAATATTTAAAAAACACATCTGTAGCGCTGTGTCAGCACGGTCAGGGACGTTTAAGCTTTAATAGATAGTATGTGGATGAGCCTTGGGTCCTGCACTCCACACAACACTCTAAAGCAGTCAGCAGAGCTACATATGACTCAGGATTATGGGGCATTAGCTAGTACACTTTTGAGAAACATCAGAAACCTCATGATTTAAACAGGCATTTCAGCTATCAAGTGTTCCTAGTCATCTATAATTATAAATTACAAGTGGAATCATAATGCTAAAGGAAGATGTCTTTCTTGCCCAATACATAATATTGGCAAATAAGCTATGTATTACAGCAAATGTGACATATATATATAAATTGTAATTTTGATATATATACATATATATATATATCAAAATTATGGTTTTGACATTTTCAAGGTGTCGTCTGTGAAAAGAAGAATCAGAGTTTTGGTACCTGCCAGAGATGGGGCATCTGCTTCCTCTTGAGACAGAAAATAAACAATGTCATTAATAAAAAGTGAGAACAAAGTGGGAGCCAGGACACAGCCCTGGCGAATGATATTACAAACTCTTATTTTTTCCGTCAACTGGGCCTGATACAGCCAACAGATACGTGCATGTTTGTCCTTATGCAAGCAAAATAAAAGGGATACAATATGAGAGGGCATTACCAAGTCAGACAATGCACTCCAGAGGCCAAATCTAGTATTCAAATCAAAAGCCAATATTAAGTTGATGAAGCCGACTTTAAGGCTGCCCCTGCCAATCAAAATGGTTCTCCAATAAACACAAAGTGGAAAACCTGATCAATAGTTGAGAACCTATGATGGAAGCCTGCTTGAAATGGACTGAGATCATCACTTTCCACCATCCAATCTTATGTTTTACTGAGAAGACAGCGGCCAAAACTTTTTTTAATGCAGTGTACGAGACTTATTGGTCTGTAACTGGAAGGTATACAACTGTCGCCTATTTTGTTTATATGTAATACTATGACACCTTTCCAAGAATCAGGGATGGTTGCACCTGCTGCTATTGCATTGTCCAGAACTAAAATATAGTGTGACCAGGCCTCCATATCAGATAAAAATATATCTGCGGAAATACCATAGGGCCAGCGGCATGGCCCATGCAAGACAGCATTGAGGAACTGTGCAAAATCAGCAAGTTCAAACAGAGGCACAACATTAGTATTTGTCTGGGAGACAGTAGTAACCTTCGTCTCTGTTGAACCAATAAAATCATCAGAATAAAGATTATGAAAGTAGTTGACCCAGTCAGTAACAATAACATTAATAGTAGGATCCAATGTAGCTGTAGAACAGCCCCGTGAGACCAATGACTAAAATCCTAAAAGATCACTGGCCGAGTAAGCACTCAACAGGGCCACACACCTCTGTTCGTCCCACTCTCTTTTGGCTTGAAAAGTAGCCTTTTTGGATTCCTTTCTTAGAACCTGAATATGTGCCATATCTTTGTTTTTTTAGCATTAACTTAAGAACGGTTTATTGTACAGCATTTTTTGTTGTACCAATATTGGATGTTTACCAATATTATTCCGTTTGCATACATTTGAAATGGTAAAAGAAGATAGAATACACTCAAAGAATGCCCTATGCCTGAGCACCAATTGGCCAGGAGAACTGTCTTGGACCTCCGCAATGTAGGTAAGAAATGTATTAAGGTCCTGATGAATACCAACCAAATGTTTAGGGCAAGCGACAATCTGAGGCCATTTCAGATGGCAGTTGTCTGTGGTGAAGGCAACATCCCTAATATAGGAAGAAAGGTGAAATTCCGAAAGAATAGTTTCACAAAAGGCCTGAAGGGTTGCAGATAAAGGATTATGCCACTTTCAGTTCAATCTAACACAGTCATGTCAATTACTGCTGGCCATAGTCTCCAATCAACAAGAATATAATCTATGCAGCTTTTGTGGAAAAGCTTGTTAAAAGTGTGGGCGCCATAAGGGTCAGATTTGGTACGTCCATTGAGAGCCCTCAAACCATACTCGACTGTGAGTGCTTTTAAATTAACTGCTGAATGAGTCCAACTACAAGTAGGTGGGATGTCTAAGAGGGGAACTGCCCAAGAAGCATCCTCATCCTCAGTTGAATGAACATTGTCATCTGATAGCTCAAATGTGAGGTTAAAATCGCCCTCCAGAATAAGAAATATTAATGAGGATGTTGATCAAGAAAATTCTCAAGTACTTATAAAGTACGTGAGACCGACCCATTCCTTGCCCCTTTACATAAATATTAAGAAAAGTTACATGATAAGTACTACCAATATCCAAAAGGATTCCTATTATGTCCTATTATGTCAATGGAGTCCATTTTGAGCTGGTGGATTTTGCAGTTTAATGAGACATGAGTTCAAATAACTAAACCCCCAGCAGCCCTGCCCCTTGGGCTTGGAATAGCGGTAACAAAAAAATTACGATATCCCGGATTATCGATAGGATCCAGGGACCAGGCTTCTTGAATGAGGCAGACGTCACATCTGTCCATTAGGATATTCCAATCTTGGAGAAATATTTTGGATCTAAGACCAGCTGTATTCCACAAGATAAGATGCATTTCAGTAGGGTCAAGGGATACATGGCCCTGTAGTGAAGTTGCAGACTCCAGCCAGCATTAGAGGTAGACTCATTTTTAAGCAAAGGAGTAGAACAAAAAACATTCAAGTGCTGGTGCACATGAGACCTAGAATAGGTTGAATGGTTAGACCCCCAGTATCCACTGAAGGGTCTGTTGTAATAGACATTTTTGACCGCTAGGAAGGTGGACAGCAAGGTGGAACAGTTACTGCCCCAAGTCAGTCTATGTCATTTAGCCTTGTGTTAGAATCGTCGGATGTCATACTAATAGCCTTAGTTGTGTGGAGACATGGCCAGGGATATATAAATTGAACACTAGAGTGAGCAGGGGGGCTAGTCTTAGTATTCAGGACCACCAGGTTGCCAACTAGGGCCTTTGAAGTCAGGATTAGTTCTAGCGTATCATAATTAGAAGTAGTAGAGATGGGTCTTTTGACGCTATAGGTGTCATCACGAATAAAAGAGCGGCAGCCTCTGATGTGGCGTATCCAATGGGTCACTTTGGTCTTCAGTGATTCTTCCACTTTATACCTTCCTGTCATAGTCAACTTAGGAACATTTTCCATCAAAGCGCAATTAGCCCTTAAAGTCCCACTTTGCATATTGTGAAAGTTGGTATTAGATGTGAAGCTAAAAATATCTCTACTAGGATGGGGAAGACATGGACTGGTCAAAGTGATACATTTATCCTGGCCTCCCGAAAACTGGCCACCCCGAGGAGAGGATGTTACAGGGTCTGACCTATAAGGATAAGCGGCTGCATGCTTGGCGAGGCACTGCTAACAGTTAGTAGTCACAAATCTACTGAAAGGTTAAAAAGGGCCCTTGGTCAACGGTCCTAATGTCTTGGGAATTGAGCTCTACGTAGAGGGGAGATCTGTTTGTGTAGGGCTTGCTGTTTATTATGGGCTAAAAGCTGACTGTTAGTGTCCATCAGAGATAGGAGCAATGATTTAAGTGCCCCACCTTCAGCCTTTATGTCAAAAATGAGAGTAGCTTGCTGGTGCTGATCTGTTTGTGTACTAAGGGAAACAACCTGTGCAGTGGGAGTAAGCACAAGTCATCAGTGGTGTTGTGCTGATCCACACTCATTTCTGCCAAGGGAGCATAACGATTACTACACAATAAAACCCCCTCTAGTAAAGACTGGGACTCATTAGCAGAATCAGAAGGTGCTACACTAGTAGCTGGTAGAGAATGGACTACTTTAATCATTACATAAGCCATGTATACTTTTGTGCTTCATAGAATGCTCTGTCGTTATGGGGGCTATGTTGGGGGCTATGGTGCTAAAGAGAGAGGGGGACGAGACAGCAGGGGCGGAGTCACATTCACCCAGTAAATCATCAATACTGTCTAACACGCAGTTCTTATCTGCGTGATTAGTGGGGTTTTTTATTTTCTTTTGCCCAAACCCATCCCCCATTTCAAAGCCTTCCTTTTCCCCATTTAAACAAGAATGCTCTATTAATGAGTTTGCCAAAAATCCAAATGCAACTGTGTAGGGCAAACACAACACAAAGTCCTCCTCAGGGTACGTTAATGAAGCTAATCACATCAACAACAATCTTAGATTGGGAGTAAAACAGTACATTTTGAAGTCTAAAAACTACCCGTTAGGGAGGTGGCCCAGCCCAACCCTTTCTGGACTCTGACAGGTGCAAACAGGCTCTCCCTTGGTCCAGGCTTCACTCGGTCTCAGCCAGGCCATGCCCACCTGCGTCCCGCGTCTCAAGATTAATTCTGCCCTTAAGGGGGCTGCGGGGATCGGTAGCACTGCCTGGCTGCCTCCTGGCAGCAGTTGCAGCAAGGATTGCTGGTCATTGTGGTCCCCCCTCACTGGGCTTGAGCAGGTTGCTGCATCCCGCGGGATTAAGTCTGCCATTCAGAGGGCTGCAGGGACTGGCAGCTCTGCCTGGCCGCCTCCTGTTGGGGGGGTTGCAGCAAGGATTGCTAATCATTGCGGCCCTCCTCTCTGGGCTTGAACAGGTTGCCGAGTCTCCAAACTTAATTCAGTTTTATGGAGATTTAGTGTGAGGAGGTGTATTATCATTCACCACTGAAGCGCTCTTATATTTTTTTGCAAGTGTGGCTATGTCGTCCAGGAAATATCATTTCTTGTTAATCTCCTTGCCATCAGCATCAAGGTGAAAAGAGATGCCTACTTTAATCAGGAGAGAGTTCATTGATTTCATATGTTGGTTGAAGAGTTTTGGTAACAAGATTAAGCATTATTTTAAAATAGTGCAGGGCTCAAACAAAATTGGGCAGTTTTATTTGCAGTAAGTGGTTCACAAGGTATGATTGAAAACAATCCAGGACTGGGCCACTTATTAAAAGTACAAGAAGGCTTGATTTGCCTTCATCTAAGATGCCCAGAATGTCAAATATTTGTAACATTGTTGTTTCTTTGCTGCAGTCAGGACTAAAGCCCAAATGGGTTTTTTTCTAGAACATGTCTTTGTACTTTGAAGACATTTAGGTGTTGGTGACACAGTTTTCCAAGACATTTACCATTAGAGGAGGTTTGAGATGGATCGTAATTTGTTAACATCTTCAGGGCTAGAGTCAGATTGCTTGAGAAAGGAAGTAACCTGTTTAATGTTACGACTGTCAGTGAGTAAACCTCAAATGTAAGAAGAGTTAAACATGTGTGTCAGGTAAGAAGAGAGGGTTAAACTTATGATTTTCACTACATTTGCCAAGATAGGGTCACAGAAATGTTTGGATGGCTTGAAGCCAGCAATAGGGTTCAACAGGTCCCTTTTAGTTATCTTATATTCTGCTGAAGATTTTCAAGTTATGATTTCACTGGGCTAATCTGGACAAAACTTTGAATTCTGTCAAAACGTGGAAGATATTGTCACTCTTCTCTTGGGTGTTACAAATATCTGGGCAGCCATTGGATTACATACTTTTGTCATGGTATCAAACATTTTTCTAAGATGATTTCTTTTTCTAAATTTTCTGAACTAATGGAAGTTTATTTGGCCTCAAAGATGTATTTTTTCTACATGTGCTTAAAAGCACACTTGTTAAAAAGACTATCGAGCACTGTGATTTAAAATGTCCCCTTCCAGCACCAACAGGTTGACAGGGAGCTGTTTACTGGCTATCTTTTAAGATTTTGATTTGTGTCCCCTGGACATGGAGCTCCCATCCACTTCCTTCCCTTATGCTTTCACTAGAGGACAAAGAATGTGGCTTGACCTGCCTATCAGGTGCTGCCTAAAACCAGTTCTGAAGGTGGACAAGTAGATCAGTGACATAGCCACCAATCAAGGTCGATGAAGGTATTTGAGGTCCAGAGCCAGATTTCAGATTCTAGCTTTCTTCCAATTGGGAACAGCCTGGGCAAGAACAGGTTGCTTGGATTACGAATGATTTGCATATTGGATGATGTGGATTGCTGGAGTGCATCCCCGAGAGTAGAAGCCTGGCTTGTGCAGTCATGAGCACTACTACCTAGTGTAGTGGAGACAGGGTTTTATGTGCACACATTGCTATGTTCGCATCAGCGCTTTAGATGTGAAACGCCATCTTGCCACTTTGCTGCTTTTGCACACGACACTACAGGTAGCTGTTTTTACAAGTAGAACTGCTTGCTTGCTTTTTCTTCACATGAGAACGGTCTGTTGTTCACATACCTAGACGTTCACCGCGACCTTAGTCTGAACACTGTGTGCAGAAGCCATCAAGGTCAAATAACAATGTATGCTGTTGAATTCAGGTTGATCGGCCCACGCTCTAGACACAACAAGCACACAGCTGCAAATATCTGAAACTCGGGTGCCTTTAATATTGCATTTGCATGCATGATTCAGACACTTGGAGAAAACCTTTCCAGACACATAGAGCAGAGCTGATCCTGTGATGTGATTCACCTAAGCGGATCTTTGAGGTATGGGGTTCCCCATTCAAACCTGGAGACCTTCTATTAGTTTATAAAACTAGTTCACTAGCCATGGGAGGGTGGTTTACAAAGTTTTATAGGACTTGTTTTCCACTATCATTTGTAATATGATTTCTCCCTTCATTTTCTATGGTATTGTAACAATGCTGATGGTTTTATTTGTAATCATTTGCCTGCTTAGCCAAAGTACTGCACCTTAGAGCCCGTAGTTAAAAATAAACATTTTAAACTTTTCCGTGTCTCTGATTACTCTTGTTGTGGACTGATATGAGAATAATAACGAAAAGGTGTTTCTGCTTC
The DNA here is from genome assembly GCF_964204655.1 of Triturus cristatus. Taxonomy (NCBI): domain Eukaryota; kingdom Metazoa; phylum Chordata; class Amphibia; order Caudata; family Salamandridae; genus Triturus; species Triturus cristatus. The sequence goes on along the minus strand of NC_140592.1, from coordinate 421,048,290 downwards.
CCACCATTCCTGAGAGTACTCTAAGTCGCTTGTTCTGGGTTGTCCAATCATTGGTAGCTTCGAAATGATATGGAGAACGAATGAGACACTGATGCTAGTCGGATAGGGGTTCTGGGTACTGAGGTGAGTTTTTTGGTACACCACAATTCACTGAGATCCTGGTTTCCTGTGCATAGTTCTGTGCATGAGCAGAATCCCTGCAACACTAGTTAGTAGGAGCTAAGCAATGGACTTGAGTTATACTCCTAATGAAATAGCTGTGACAGCTTTGATCAAAGACTTCGCTGCACAGAAAAAGTTGTTTTAAGTGTGCACTGCAAGATGAAAAGTGTTTGTAAAGTGAGACTACTGTTGCACAGGAAGGACAATGAAGGAATGACCAATGTATTCTGGATTTCAGAAGGACCCTGAAAAATTATGTTGCCGGTTGAGCCAACCACCAGCAAGAAAACACAGATTCCCTGGAAGAGGAAATCAGCTGTTCAGAGTGCCTGCTGGGTCTAACATTGATAAAGACATGAGAGTGACAGTCCGTTGCAGAGGCTATCGCCTAAAAGTTGCTAAGCAACCAAGGCTCAAAAGGCTGGTTTCCCATGTATGTACGATGTTACAACGCGAGGTTTTACAACGCATACCGTTACATCGCGATCGTTACAACGACTGCGATGTTACCAAGCCATGCCTTTACAACGCAAGTCTTTACATCGACTTGCACTAGATGGCGTGCTAACATTAGAAAAGTGTAATTTACTATTCCAACTCCAGTCCACTTAACAGTAGGGAAGGTGTTGGGATAGTAAACTACACTATTTGTAATGTTGGCACGCCATCTAGCGCAAGTCGATGTAAAGACTTGCGTTGTAATGGCATGGCGTGGTAACATGCAGTCGTTGTAACGATTGCGATGTAACTGCATCGCGGTGTACTAACCGCGATGTTAAGGATGTTCCCCGTTTCCCATTACTCCCTGGTGAAAAATTGAGTCCGGCTGATATTTTGCTTAGTTCTCAAGTAGGGGTCTATTGTTAATGGTAACATGCATTTACTTAGGTCTGGCCAAATTTATTTTTTGCCATTCACATGAAATACTAGTTGTTAATGTGTAAGTGTTTGATTTTCCTGAAATTCTTTTAGGTCTTTGTAATCAATATCCTTGGATTAAAGTTTCAATGGTGTTAAAGCCTGTATATATAGTTTAACAAATGTTAAAGCATTGTCAATGACAGTAGGCCTTTCATACTGAGTATGATTACATTGACAAAATCCATAGGCCTAAACGTGTTGATTGTGAAGAATACATGTTTGTTAGACTGACAGCCTTAGGGTGGTCTTCCCAAAGACTTTTTGCCTGCTTACCTCCTCTTTTTGCTGTTTCCTTTTGTTGGCCTTAGGACTCTTTACACTGCTGACCAGTGCTAAAGTGCATATCCCTCTCCCCTGGACACGCTTACATTGGTATATTCACAATTTGGATATTTAATGTGTTTGTATGTCCCTAGTGGAGTGCTCTATCTGTGCCTTGGGCCTGTAAATTAAATGCTACCAGTGGGCTTGAAGCACTGATTGTGCCACCCACACAAGTAGCCCTTTAAACACGTCTCAGGCCTGCCACTGCAGACCCCAAGTCTGCAATTTTACCAGCCACCAGAAGAAGAGCTTCTGAGACCGATGGCAGCAGCTAAAACTCACAAGTGCTATGAGTGTTTTGAGTATGGACACTACAAGGGGTATCCCAAGTGCCCAAAAAAAGCAAAACTTCACACTGGAGGAAAAGTCTGAGGGGTGATGAGTATAGTGCTGGGGAGGAGTTTGCCCCAGTAAGTAGGGGGAGTTCAGTGAGGTTACCCTATTGTTGTTGGTTGACAGTGAGATGGTTCCTAAAATCCATGTGCCATCAAATGTTGCAAAGTATACATAGGGTTACATCAATGGGCAAGGTGTTGAGGCTCTGAGGGACACAGTAGCCTGTATGACTTTGGTAGGGAATCAGCTGGTGTCCCCAGAGCAGGAGACACCCAATGTATTCGAACAGGTTGGGGTGGCTAACAACAGGGAGGGTCATTATCCAGTGGCCATGATTCCATTTGAGTTGGGAGGGGCCTCAGGTCTTTTGAAAGTTGCAGTGAGCCCTGCCATGCATATAGACTGTTTGTTAGGTAATGACCTTGTGAACACCTGGAAATTTTAGGTTTGCCTGAGTGGGTCTGTGCTACCATCGGGTCCATAGCTGCCCAGGTTGGGAGTCAAAAAAGGCCAGAGCCTGGAAGAATAGCCCGGCCACTGGCTAAGAAAGGGAAGGGTGTGGGCATGGGAAACCAGCCCCTGAATTTCCCCAGTTGAGGTGGATGAAGCATCTGTGGCGACTGCCCTGGAGCCTACTGAGGAGGACAGTGATCCCCTTAGTGACCTGCCAGAACTTGCCGGATGACAAGTGGAGGGAAGACCATCCAAGGAAGTGTTCTGTACTGGAGCTGGTTCATAACATGTAAATGTAAATTGATATGTAAATTGATACTTGTATAGCGCACTACTCACCCGCAAGGGTCTCAAGGCGCTTGTACGAATACTGCTGTGGAACCCATACTGGCTTTCCCTGTGAGGCGTCCACTCCTGGGCACCCCCAAGGTGGAGGCCAGGCATCCTTAGCGTTGTGGGGGCCGTTGTGGAGATTAAGCAAGCTATTGCCCAGAGTTGCAGAGTGGGACTCCATGATTGGAATGGCACCGAGGCGAGAATTATCAGGTCCGTGGAATTTTTGAGCCCAAGACCCACCGAGGCGGGGAATTGAACCCTGGTCCCGGGCTAGACCTCTGCATCAGGGTCTGCCGCTCTAATCTTTGAGCCACACTTCTCCACATACCCCTGGCAGAACACCTGGCCAAGACAAAACCTCTGCAAGGCTTATCTCCCACTTTTATTGGCTTAGGGCCAATAATTCCTAAATGCTTGCAGTAGGCCTTCTGTGACCTACCAGGCCAGTAGGAAGACAGAGCAGCGGTTGAGAACCCCCCTTACCTTGATCCATTGCCTGTTATTGCCACACCCTTTGACAGGGTGGGTACAAACATTGTTGGGCCTATGGATCCCCAGACAGCATCAGGCAACAGGTTTATCCTAGTACTGGTAGATCATGCCACAAGGTTGCCACAGGCCTTCCCACTGAGGATCGCAGCTGCATCTGCAGTGGCTAAGGCCCTTATGGGGATTTTTACCAGAGTGGGTTTCCCCAAGGAAGTAGTGTCTGACAAGGGCACCAACTCCATATCTGCATACATGCAGTCAATGTGGAAGTAGTGTAGAGTGACTTACAAGTTCTCCACCCCCTACCATCCACAGGATATTTGGCTAGCTGAAAGGTTCAACAAGACCCTGAAGGGTATGATCAAAGGCCTTCCTGAGGCCTTAAGGTATAAGTGGGACGTCCTCATGCCATCCCTTCTCTTTGCTTACTTAAAGGTACCACAGAAGGGAGTGGACTTCAGCCCCTTTGAGATTCTGCATCGACACCCTGTAAAAAGACCTCTGAGTTTGGTGAAAAAAGGGAGGGAGCATGCTCCCTGGAAGTTTCCCCAGATTGCAGTTAGCTACATGCTGGCCTTCAGAAGCCAAATGTCTTAGTTGTGGAATCAAGCTTCTAACAACTTAGAAGCCAGTCAGGCAGTGATGGAGCAGTGGTATATCCAAGTGGAATTTCAACCTGGGCAGAAAATGTGGGTGATGGAACCAGTGGAGTCCAGGTCCCTTCAAGACCATTTGTCAGGGCCCTAGGAAATTGCTGAGAGGAAGCGTGTGAGGTCACCTACCAAGTGACCGCAAGACCCCCAGCCACCCCCACAGGGGCTTCATATCAACCATCTCAAAGCACACTTTGGGAAGTCTGAACTCACCATGCTGTTGGCGGCAGATGGCGAGGAGGAAAATGAGAATGAACCTCTCCCTGACCTCTTAGCCTCCAAGATGAAAGACAGATCAGTGGAAGGTGTGAACCTGTCCCCTTTTCTGACTCCTGAACAACAGAGGGACTGCCACCAGTTGCTGGGGCAATTCTCCTCTCGGTTTCCCTCATCCCAGGGACTAACCATCTGTGTACCCATGATGTGGACACAGGAGACAGCCTCCCTATCAAGAATACATCTTGGAGGCTGTCTGACAGGATGAGGGCCAACATTAACTCAGGTTCTGTGTGGATTAAAGGGGTCTAAATTCAGTCCTCAAGACTGATGCTCATACCATCCCCCAGGCTGATGAGCTGCTCGACACGTTAGGGGCTACAAAGTACTCAAGTACCTTTGCTCTTATATCGGGGTACTGCCAGATAGCCCTAACAGAATGAGCAAATGAGAGGTAATCCTTCTCAACACCAGATGGCCTTTAACAATTTAGTGTGATGCCCTCTGGGCTCAAAAATGCCCCTGCCACCTTTCAGATACTGGTGCTCCAGGTTCTGGCTGGATTGGAGGCTTTCAGTGCTGACTACTTTGATGGTTTTGCTGTCTTCTGTAGCAGATGGAAGCACCACCTTTTCTACCTCTCAAAAGTGCTTCAGGCTCACCACTAGGCCATGTGTAAATAGCAAGAAAAAGAGGAAGTAACCCTAGTACTGAGAAAAGGGACAGGGTAATTCAACAGTTAAAGACAAAGTGAGTCCCTTTTCTAATTATATACATATATGGATCATGTGTTAGACACGTACATTTGTATTGTAACAACGGTTATGCAATGAACAATGCAGATAGTCAGAAACAAATATTTAAAATGATAAACAAGCTACTTTGACAATATCATAAAAAATGTCTTTATTACAATTAAAACTAAAACCATATGGTCAAATGTGGGTTAAAAACATCTCATATTCTTAATACATTGTTAATGGTAAACATCACAAGAAAACTAAAAAAGTCGACGCAGTGTTTTGGTGAGATGTATCTCCTTCACCTTCTTCAGGACTAGGTTTTGTGTTAGCATATAATATGCTGGAACACAGAAGGGGAAATATTCCTCCGTGGTATTTTTATTGATAATGGAACCCTTGGTATTGATAACCATTCAATGAGGGTTGTGTTAGTTGGCACCACCAGTAACAAGTCACTTGGGATAACTTATTAAAACATGAATTGTAGCTGGACTGATACATCCATAGAGCAAACAGATGTGCCGTGACTTAAAATACGAATTTTGGGTGATATCTGGGTTTGTTTCGCCGTTTTTCAATAATTGGCGATGCAATACGGCACGAACAGCTTCCGGGTCTTTATTTTGTGTATCCTGACCCGGAAGCTGTTCATTGGTAGCAGGGAGGCCGAAATGCTTTTATAAGGTTTTAATTTTTTCTGTTGCATTACTCCCAGAGCACCTATATCAGTCCAGTATTGCTTAAATGTATGTGTAATTGTAACATGTACTAAATTGTGTGAATGTAACAATTATAAATCATTGGAATGGGTGTAGAACAATGAATATACCCAAAGTTTGAATGAAATCACCGTGGTGTGACATAGCCACCTCCTAAACTTACAAATAATCTGTCGAGTTTCATAAAATCTTTCAACTGATGTGGGACGGACATGTAGGTTTTAGGGCATTATTGGGGTGCCTTTAGGGGTGTGGTTTAGTTTTGCGGGGAGGAAGAGAAGACAGGTGAATGCATCACCATTCGTTGGTTCGCAGAGAGCGGCCTAGCTGTTCCTGTCCCTGTCCAGCTCCTGGGTTCTGATATCTTTGTTCCCTGATTCTATTTCAGGGAACCCGCACCATCACCTAGGCCAAGGGGGCAGTTTTTCACAGACCGTCAGGTTTGTATTATTCTGACTCATTCTCACAAAAATTACGTGCAAATGTTTTTTGTCTTTGAAACCTTTGTCTCTTCACCTATCCACTCCATCATAGGTATATTGATACGTATTGTTTTAGATGAAACTATTGTCTCTTCATCTATCCCCTCTGTTAGGTGTATTTTGTTTTGTATTTAATTTTGTAGAAACTTTTGTCTTTTAATCTATCCACTCTTTCATGCACAATGTCATTGCCTATATGATAAGTTTTGTATTTATTTGAAGTTTCGGATGTTTTCTCTCTCTTTGTGAATTTCATTATTTGCATGTTGTGACCGTATGGAATGAGCAATAACCATTTCTTTTGGATAAAACATTATTAACTTTATCGAGAGTCTGTGATTATTTAGCTGACTGAATAGTTAGTTTGATAGTATTAACATTACCATCAACTATTCAACTAATTGGTTCATTGACCAAGTAGAGGAAAAGTTGATATATAAATTAGATAAGTATTTTATTATGTCACACATGGATTTAGAAATAAAAGTATTGAACATATATATATTGACCCCAGCACATCAGGGATGTGGATGAATGTGTATAGGCCACTGTTGTGTGATATTATTGAGTATTGATTCCGGAACAGGTATTAGCCTCAGACTGGATCAGTTTCTTGGTAGCAGAGGATGGTTTAATTATTGATTAGTTTGAGGGCTGTAAGTGTTATATTAGGCACATTTTGTATATAAGTAGAGTGTCTGAAATAGCGAAAGGTCCACTTCCGAAACTCTAGCCTTATCCCCAGGGGAGTAACAAGACCTCTTTCCACACCAAAAAGTCCTCTTGTGAAACTTTGGCCTTATCCCTAGAGGAGTACCAGGTCCTCCCGGAGCTTGCTAGGGAAGTGAGATAACGCTGGTCGTTATTATAGCATGCAGTGTAAGAAAAATCTTGTTGAAAAGGTAAAACTATCTCTTTATTTAGTGTAGCCGACAGGGTTAGCATTGTTTTTTTTGTTACTAACCAAATTTTGATTAAGAAAACTCAGAAAAATATTGCCATAATAAACTGGAAGGGAGGGTCAGTAGAAGGAGTAATACTGACGTCAGAAAGAGTTGCACTGGCATTGGTCAGGTAGCGAGCATTCTGAGCTCTGATTGGTTGGTTGGTGTGAGCCACACTAGCATTGTCCGAGATGGTAAATACTTAGAGAGCTGTGATTGGACGGTTGTGTGAGTCGCACTGGTATAGGACGAGAGTTGACTAATGGAATAAGTAGAATTACGGAAAGGTTGTATTTATTCTTTTTTCTAAAATATATTAGCGTAAGGAGTCTGAAGAATGAAGTTGATTAAGAAAAAAAAGAATTTCTTTAACAAAGATAAACCGATTGTGACTAGAGAGGGAATTCCGATTCCACCTTCAAAAACGCCTGCTTCCGATATGATGTTGAAGTGAGGATATCATACGTGTATGTGGTTAGAGAATTGGATGGAGTATACAAAGGATGATGGTGTTATAGCTTTTCCACAGCATGGTACATTTAATGTAAGAATATTGCAGAATTTGAGAAATTGAATGAATTCATTAGAACCGAATCCCAGATTGACGCAGTGCGAAGCATTGGAAGAATGGAAAGTTGAGGCATTTGAGAGAAAAAGATATAGAAGCAACAGAAGTTACAGGAGTGTGATGTTTAGATACCCTTTTGAGAGTAGGGAAAAAAAAGCTGAAAAGATGGAGGAGAGCTTTGATAACTGAAGGTTTGTACCCAGTCTTAGTTGCTGATGATCAGACAGGAGGCAAGTGTAAACAGAACAAGAAAATATAGAATCTTCAAGTTTGAGGGATGGTTCGTATGATGTTGAGGATGATGAGTTGCTAGAGGATATAATGAACAAAAGGCCTCCGCCATATGAAGAAAATTCAGGGGAGGGGACTCCAAGTGCCCCACAAATGGGAACCCCATTCACTCCACAAGTCACAAAAATAGCTAAAGCATTATGAGAAAATGAAACAAATGTTTTGAATAAAGCAAGAATAGAGCAGATCCAGAAGTTGAATCAGTTGATTCTGAATGCAGAAGCATTGACGGTAAATGTAACAATTGGTCCCGTAGTTCCATTGTATGGAGAAAGACAGAATTTATTGCAAGTACATCCGTTGACAGTTCCGAGAAGTGGTGTCAGGAGTGAAATGATGACGGTAGCAAATGAGATTAGACAGGCTGATACAAATAACACATTGTTAGATCTCCCAGTTGGTGACATGATAACAAAACCTCTAGAAGAAGTATCCAAATTGACCCAAGGAAAATAGGGCCAAATGTCACTCCAGTAGCAGGGATTTCACCAGTTCCTGCACCAGAAGAATTAAATAATGGGATAAAAGAAATGACAAAGCCAACACCTCAACCCCAAAGTATAAATGTGTGTCAATTAAAAGTAGATTTGAAAAAGAGATGATTATTGGCACAATAAGTCCGATTAGGGACTTACCGAGATGAAGAATTGTTGTATTTGTGTAAAAGCATTACTTGGAGAGCGAAGAATCTTCATGAGAAAATATCAGAAGCTGCTAGTGAATTAGGAGTAATCATAGCAAAATCAAAAGTGCTACAGAAATCTTACAGAATAGCTATTACTGACAAGGATCTATAGAGTCTGAATGTGTCTGGGAAAAGATTGCAAATAAAAGAATAGATGAATATTTTGAAGAAATGGGGAGATGTAGATCGATGGAAAAATAGATGGGCGAGAAAGAAAGAAGAAGCAGTTGGTAAAGGAATGTCTATGTTTCCGTTAAAAGAGACAGAGCAAGTTGAAAGGGTGTGTCTAATGAAAGAAGTTTCAGGTGGTGGATATGTTCACTTACCTTGGACCAGACAGGATATATTGTCTTTTACGAACGATTTACCTAGATTAAGAGAAAAACCCGTTGAGTGGTACAAACAAGAGGTTTGTGAAGGTTTCAAAGGTTTAATTAAAGGATCTAGATGGATTTTTTGAGATTGTCGTTCCAGCTGATTTATGGACAGAGTGTAAGATCACTGTTGATTGGCCCAAAAAAAATATCATAGAGACCATAAATCAGGTGCACCATCTAATGAAGTAATGAAAAAGTATAATCAGGTAATCACTTGTTTGAAAGTAAAGATTTCTCCATAGGAAACAGATTGGGTTAAAATTGACAGGACAACCAAAGAACCAAAAGAAACAGTACATGCCTATTATGAAAGGTTATTGCAGGTATTCAAGCAGGACAGTGGGTTTGAAAATATTAGAGACAAAGATATGGGACATTTTGTGTATCGTTTTCTGTTTGGATTGAGACCAGAGATTAGCAATATGATACAGCAGCATTTTATTTGTTGGCAGAGCAAAACAGTTGATGTGGGCGCAAGTGAAAGTAGCAGAGCAGCATGAAAACACTAATACTCAAACAGGTTACCATATGAATGGTCAGAATCAGAGTGGTTAGATACCCAGTGGAGGTAGAGGTAGAGGTAAAATGAGTAGAGAAGAAGATATGAAGATATTTCCTTGTCATGTGTGTGGAAAGCAAGGACATTGTAACAATGAGTGTAGATCTGCTATAAAGAAATATTGAGGTAAATCAAAATTTAATTCCACAGTTGCAGAATGAGGTGGATGTAAACCAACAGCAGCAGCAGCAGATAGTTACTCCATAGTTGCGACTGGACTTGAGTCACGCACATATTGGCGATTTTTGCTCATTATTAACTGCTACGGCCCGACAGCACAGGAGTCACTTCATAAGTAGGCAGAAAGCATTAAGACATGGCTTGAATCTGCTAGTGATAGTATTGCTCTTCTCAAGAGAACCAAGATCATGAGATCCCATGATGCCCAACGTTGGTTCTCCGACAACTTAAAATCAAAGAAACTTGCTTTAAGGCAAGCAGAACGTAGTTGGAGGCGCCACTATTCCTCAGGTAAAAAGGTTATATTCTTAGCCCAGTTTAAATAACATAAAAACGCTATTCTTCATACTAAGGCGGATTACTTCTCCATGAAGATCCTAAATTCGGTAAACAAGTCCAAGGATATTTTCTCTATAGTTGATGAGCTTGCTAAATCAGATAGAGTCAAGGCAACACCTGTCCCTTCGCAATCTTTATGTGACTCTCTCAACACCTATTTTATTGAGGAAATTGCCACTATCAAGGCTAGCATCCCTACCCATACCTCATTTACGTTTTCTCCGCTCACACGCAAAAAAACACTTCTACTTGATCAAATTCCTCTAATCTCAAGGGAGGTATTCTTTGATCTGCTTAAAAAGGTTGTTCTGGTTCCCCTACTGATAGCTGTCCCCCCCACATTCTACGGGAAGCTTTTCTTTTTTTGCCCGGACCCCCCTCTTAAACTCCTGAACAAATCTCTCAAGCTGGGTATAGTCCATAATACATTCAAAAGTGAAGACATTTTTCTGATATTAAAGAAACCTAGCTATGACCCTCTGGTCCTCAGCAACTATCGTCCCATCTCCTTGCTGCCCTAGTTAGGCAAAATCCTAGAGGTTCATGTAGCAAACTGTCTCAGCTCCTTCTTTGAACACTCTCAATTTCGTGACTCTCATCAGGCAGGTTTTAGACCTGCACACTCAACGGAGTGAGTTATTCTCACAGTCATAGACAAGCTTAGAAGGGGGGCTGACAAGGGTATCACCCAGGCCTTGGTTCTCCTTGGTTTGTCAGCAGCATTTGACACGGTCGATCATGATCTCCAGATTGACCGTGTCAGCAATGCTGGGATCCAGGGTCTGGCGCTGAAGTGGCTCTCTTCTTTTCTCAGCAATCAATTTCAATCAGTTTGCCTTGCCAACTTCTCCTCCAATAAAATGAAATTGTCCTGAAGGGTACCACAGGGCTCCTCCCTTTCACTCCTTCTTTTCAATTTGTACTTACTACCCTTGATCTGCTCTCTGAGAGAAAGAAAGTTTGAAACCTTTAACTATGCTGACGACCTTCATTTGGTATTTGATTTCAATTCAACAGCAGTTTCTGTATCTAACTTTCAATCCACTCTGAATTTTATCAGCGATTGGATGAATAACAATCAACTAAAACTGAATCCTGACAAAACCGAGCTGATCCTTACGGGTGGGCCAGCCAACCCGTGGAAGTCCAGTTTTTGGCCTCTATTGCTGGGAAATCACCCCCTCCCAGCAGGCTCTACCAAGAGTTTGGGTATTATGACCAGTAACAATTTGTCTATGAAAACCCAGATTGGGTCAGTGGTCTCTGCTTGTTTCTTTCAATTGCGAAGAATCCGGAATGTCAGTAGATTCCTGACCACTGAAGCCCTGACCCTGGTCATCCTAGCTCTGGTACTCTCCTTTGTTGATTACGCCAATTCACTGTATGTTGGTATCCCAGCATATCAATGACATCACTTGCAGCTGGTGCAGAACCAAGCGGCTAGGTTGATTTTTCACCAGCCCAAATGGCAGCACGTTAGCCACTGATGAAGCATCTACATTGGCTTCCTGTGGCTAAACGCTGCGCCTTCAAGTTGGGTTGTACCATCTTCAAAGCCCTCTCGGGTAGCAGCCCAGCATTTATCTCTTCTAGGCTTCAGTGCTATACCCCTTCTCGGGACCTGCACTCTTCCTATTTGAATTTGCTGGCTACTCCATCATTCAAACTCAAGAAGCATGGGGGACTAAGATTCGCGGTCTTAGCCCAGCAATTTTGTACTTCACTTCCTGTCGAGCTGAGGTCTGTGGCTTCTTATGCACAGTTCAGGGAACAGCTTAAGACCTGGCTGTTCTCCCAGGTATATGACTAAGTTAATTGTGTCATTGTTGCAGCCTCCTCTATGACTCCAGCGCCATGAAACCGTTGGGTGTACGTGCGCTTAACAAGTGCCTTTAACATAACATAACATAACACAGTTGCAGGTGCCACAAGCTCCCATGCCAAATAATGTGAATTCTCAGGTGCAGAGGTACAGTGTGAATACTGGATTTCACAGAGGTGAACAAATTGGTAAGAATCAAAGTGTGCCAATGGTTCCGCAATACTGGGTGCAATGCAATGAGAATGATTCAGACTCATCTCAATGATGGTGCCAAAGGGGGGAGGAAGAGTGCGTACTTGGTGCATCCTTGGTGGTAGATCAGTCAGGTCCATTTTTTGACCTCTCTCGGGAGAAACTATCCAAGTTGTAGGAGTCTCGAATAGGCATATTAGAATGCCAGTCACAAATCCAATAGAAGTTCATATTGGAAACTTCAGAGACATGCATCGGTTTGTGGTATGTGACTCAAGTCCAGTACATCTCTTAGGTAGGGATATATTATGCAAGATGAACTGCACCATCTATTGTACACCGATGGTATTGCATTTCAGACACCTGATGAGGATGACGAATTTAAGATGATGCTAGCGAAGCAAGGGACAGAAGTGGATGAGTTGTTTTCACTTCCAACAGAAGAGAATTTGTCTGAAGAATTGAAAAGTGCAGTAAAATTGGATGTGTGGGATTTTTCAGGAAAAGAAATTGTCCTAATGACAAATGTAGATCTGATTCAGATAACAGTGAAAGAGGGTGCTGTATATCCAAACAAACCTCAGTACAAAATGAGTCCAGAAGTAATTGCAGGAGTTGCTCCTGTGATTGACCAAATGATTGAACAGGGACTTCTGAAAGAAATTCTGAGCAGTCCTTGTATATCACCTACTATAGGAGTTAAAAAGCCCAATGAAAAATACAGAATAGTGCAGGATTTACAAAATATCAATACAATTATAGTACCCTGTTGTCCAGTAGTGCCAAATCCAGCAGTAATCCTTTACCAAATTCCCTGTGATGCTGAATGATACAAAGTGATTGAATTGTGCCAAGCTTTTTTCTTGATTCCTTTACATCTGAAACACCAGTATTTATTTGCTTTTCAGTTCGGAGACCGTGTTTTGGCTTGGTGCCGAGTATCTCAAGGGTACACTGAGAGCCCCTCAATCTTTAATCAGATCTTGAAAAAATGGCTGGATACCTTAGTCATGCCAGGAAATTCAGTTTTGGTTCAATATATTGATGACCTCTTAGAGGCATCAAAGACACATGAGGCATGTGTGACAGACACAATTGCCCTATTGAACAATTTCGCGGAAGAAGGACACAAAGTGTCTCCAGCAAAATTACAATTTTGTAAACAAGATGTCCAGTGCCTAGGACACAAAATAGAAAAAGGAGTCAGGAAAGTGACACCAGAAAGAATTCATGTGATCAAACAAATGAACCCGCCCAAAACTCAGAAAGAAGTACAAATATTTTTGGGAATGGTTGGATACTGTTGGCAATGGATCAGTGGTTTCTCACTGATTGCAAAACCTCTACAGAGGTTGACACCAAAAGATGTGAAAGATCCAATTTTTCTGGATGATGAAAGTATGGAAGCTTTTGCTAATTTAAGAAGCAGTCTTTGTCGAGCACCTGCATTGGGAATGCCAGTTTATACAAAGGAATTTGGGCTATACTGCTGTGAGAGAGATGGATGTGCACTTTCAGTCCTACTCAGAAACATGGAATGGCTCGATGTCCAGTAGCATATTTTTCTGCTACTTTGGATTCAGTGGCTGCAGTGTTACCAGGCTGTATGAAAGCAGTAGCCTCCCATTCTGTGAGTTTGGAACAGACTGAAGCGATTGTGATGGGATATCCAGTCAAGGTGTATGTGCCACATTCTGTTGAGATTCTTTTAACTTGCACCAGGACACAGTACCTAACTTCTAGTCGGCTGATTAAGTACGAAAGAGTGACTTTGGGTGCTGAAAATGTGACTTTGGTGAGGTTCACAACTGTAAATCTGGCAACTCTATTGCTGAATTCTCACTGTGAGGAAGTGAGAGAGGAAGCGGACCATGATTGTTTGGATGGGACAGAACTGTGTGCCAAACCCAGGCCTGAAATCGAGGATGTTCCATTGGAAGATTCAGACTGTGAGATATTTGTGGATGGGTCATATCTAAGAAATGAGAAAGGTGAATTATGCACTGCCTATGCTGTTTGCACCATAGCGGGAGTTATTGAAGCATTCTGTCTAAGAGGGGTAAACTCCGCTCAAATTGCTGAATCGATAGCTCTGATTAGAGCATGCAAAGTTACCAAACGCCTGAGGGTGATCATATTTACAGACAGCCAATGCGGATTCGGGGTTGTCCATGATTTTGGCCAGCTATGGATGCAAAGGGAATTTCTGACTTCTTCAGGTTCCCATATCGGAAACAGTAAAACAGTAAAATATTATTGGGTCCTTTGAAATTGCCCAAAACAACTACAGTGGTCAAATGTGTCGCACATAATTTAGGAGATGATTATGTGACAATGAGTAACAGATACACTGACCAAATAGCGCGTTTCTGTGCACAAACTTTAATGGCTTTAAACAGATCAGATGAGAGGGGAAATACCGAATGCCATCTTATGTTTATAACCACATTTGAAACTTGGGATAACGTTAGGCAGATGCAAAAAGAGGCAAGTGATGACGAAAAGGAAAATTGGAGTAATTCAGGCTGTAGAAAGAGAGCAGAGGACGAATTGTGGGTCTATTTTGACAAAAGACTAGTCTTGACAGATTCTTTAATTTCCCACATGGCCAGAGTTTACCATGGAATTGCACATATTGGAAGAGATTCAATAATCAGACTCTTCAAGCAGTCATGGTATAACCCAAAGTTCAAGCTCATTGCAGAGAGCCTTTGTCAGAGGTGTGTCACCTGTCAGCAGCAAAATCCAGGCAGAAAAACAGTTGTTAGTTCGGGATGAATTGAAAGAGCAGGAGGTCCATTTAACTGACTCCAATTGGATGTTATCGAACTTTCTCCATGTAACGGATTGAAGTATGTGTTGGTTATCGTCTGGTTGTTCTCTTGCTGGGTGGAAGCTTATCCCATGAGAAGAAATGATAGCCTCACTGTAGCTAAACTGCTTTTGAGAAAACTGATTCCTAGGTTTGGAATTCCAGTCACTTTAGAGACAGATAGAGGAACCCACGTTAACAATGAGATAATTTGGCTCATTTGTGCAGCATTTAAAATTGAGCAGAAGTTGCATTGTGCCTATCGACCTGAAGCATCTGGAGTGGTTGAGCAAATCAATGGCACTATAAAATCTAGGTTAGGGAAAGTGTGTGCATCCACATCACTGAAATGGCCTGACAATTTACCCCTTGCACTGATGAGTCTAAGAAGTATTCCTGAGGAAAAGACAGGATTGAGTCCTCACGAAATCCTAATGGGAAGAGCAATGAGACAAGCATATATAACAGCAAACAAACTGATGAGTATATCTGATGATCTAGTGCTTGACCATTGCATAGGATTGGCTGATCTGGTGTGTTCTGTGTCTCACCAGGTTCGAGAAGATGCCACTACAACACAGCAAAATCAAGCTCATGATCTGAGTCCTGGCGAATGGGTTCTCGTCAAGAAGCACGTGAGAAACTCATGTTTAGAACCCAGGTGGAAAGGACCATATCAAATCATACTGGTGACGACAACGGCAGTGAAGTATGGTGGTTTGCCAAATTGTATTCATGCGAGCCATACCAGACAAGTTCTAGATCCACTTGAAAGATCAAAAGAGCAACAACAGGTAAATCAAAGTCAAAGACCAGTGGCTGAAGTATGTGAAGCTGAAGAATCTAGAGTGACAGATTCTAAAGAACAAACAGATGGTGAACAGGCGAGCACAAGTCAAGTAGAGTGGGCACCAGATTCTGGGACTCAAGAGACTGCAGTTGAGCCAGAGGAAAGTGAGTTCACTGTTGATCCAGAAGAGAGTGAATTCACGGCTGAATCAGAAACAAGTGAGACTGCTTTTGAACCAGAAGGAAGTGAGTTCACAGTTGAAAGAGAAATTACTGTTGAATCAACAGAAACAGAAGAGGCTGAGCATCAAGAAAAACAGATAGAAGAAAGGCCAAATAAAAGAACCTGTGAACCAGATGTAGAAGGTGAAAAAGTAGTCAAAGCTAAGAAACCAAGAAAAGGTGATAATTGGCCAAGTGGAGTACAAAGGTAGAAGTACACTCTTGTCAGGAGAAAATCAAAGAAAAGACCAGAACAAAGTAATGAGGTCTCAAGTCAAACAGAACAAGAAGAGTCAGGAGACGAATTAGTATGAAAAACAAGAAGAGTAAGAATTCCGAGCAAGAAATACACAGCACCCGAATGGACTTAAGTCATTTTGGAAGAAATTGAAAGCTCATATCCAAGTGAAGAAAAAGACAATTCTGACACTGAACAAGCTGATGAAAGCAAATTGAGTCCACCTTAACCCCTTCAGTGCCCGCCCCTTTCCCCGCCCTGTGCCGGCCGTTGTATTAGCGGGCGGGGTCTATGACGAGCTGGACTCGTCATGGGCACAGCGCCACCGCGGCCCATGACGAGTCCAGCTCGACATGGGCACTGAAGGGGTTAAGAAAACTGTCACAAGTTGAGGTGCAACCTTACCAACCGAAATGAAAACAAATAAAAAGATTCAGAAAAATCTGAAGAAAGAAATAAAAGAAGGGGGTAAAGATGAAAGCCTTGAAGTGTAGGAATACACAACTATTTTTTTTTAGAATTTTTGAGTGAGTTACAATTTATAGGTTTAGATAGATTTTTATTTTTCTTGAATACAAAATGGCTAAAGCAAAGTGACTTAACATCCAAAATCTAATCTAGAACATTGATGCATTAAAGCTTGCTTATATAGTGTCTTTCTATTAACATTTACGTGGATGTTATTAAATGTCCTTGTACCTATTTTAATGGTAACTGATAATGGAAACCATACTAATGATGTAACATGTGAAAGAATGAATGATATCACTAATGAAACCCTTAATACTAATATAGAACAATTGGATAGAAGTATTCTCCATCATGATAAATCAATTAGTGATTTCACATTAAACGTCTTTACTAAATTGTTATATGAGTACATTAACACAATGAATGTGAGTGATTGTTATGTGTGCATGCAACTTTTACACAGTGGATGATCGTTTATCAACAGATATTGCTGGTGGGTTCTTGATGATTTACATGAAATGGTTGCAATTAGGTCAATGGTTTTGCAAAATCGACTTGCCCTTGATATCTTATTGGCAAAGAGGGTGGAGGCTGTGGCATGTTGAAACTTCAACACTGCTGTACATATATCCCTGATAAAAGTAAAGGCATTGAGGGATATATAAAGAATATTACAAAATGACACGAAGACTTGACCCAACTGGAGGTTGACCGTGTTTGGGAGAGACTTGGTTAGAGTTTCTCCTCTGTAGGTAAATGGCGTTCTACCTTTGGAAGTAGTTTATTAGGGAAAATAATAATGACAATCGTTTCAGTAGCCACAGTAGCCTTGTGATAATAACAACATATAAATGTTGTTAGTGGAAGAGTGGAAGAAAAGAAGTGACATAATCAAAGAATCCACGAAAAGCAAGAAAGAGAAAAAGAGAAGAGATAGAATTTTGCATGTTGCATCTTGCTTTGGAATAATAAATAATGCCACTTTTTGCTTAAAGCTTATGCTAGGTAACTCTAATGAGGAATGATACAAAGGTGGGTGGTAAACAGTGACACGTCCATTCACTGCTACTCTGAGGGTTGTTGGCACCATTCTACATCAATCCTGGTCATATTCTTGGTATATCACTCGAGGGAGCTACAACATTACGATCCAGTGCACTACTATCTTACTCCACTGCCACTGATTCTTCGAGCTGGACAACATTGATGAACAAATGACACTTATTTAAATATGCTCCTGCGATACATTTCCTTGTGTGCCTGCTATTAATGCCTGATCACTCACCGAGAGTGCCTGTTCTCCGCACAAGGCTCCGCTTGCCATACATACAAGCAGGCTGGTAATATATCCTTGAGCTCCTCTGCTGAATATTACTACAGACCTGACCTATTACGGCACTCTGCTCTCTCCTGTTCCAATGGGTTGCTGACTGACTTCAGCTGGCTTGACTCTCCCAGTCTGCTACTAGGTGTGGTACACCGCAATACTATTCTTCCTCTCCACAACAATCACGGGGGGGGGAATAAAAATAAATGGGGAAACCGGATGGCCGCCAAACCCTGACCTACCTTCGAAACCCAAAAAAATGCTACAAGATCCACCTCAGCGGATTCCGGACAGACCAGCGCTGACAAGTTGCATATATCCGCTCCGACCCCGGAAGATGATGTGAAAACACTACTCCTGGCTATGCAGCACAGCCTCACTGACCTTTCTGGGAAAATGGACACGATGAACAGCTGACTGGATTTCCTTGTTCAGAAAGTCGACAAACAAGATGGTCAATTGAAGGAGGCTGAGTGACGCATCTCTGAAAATGAGGATGTCACCTCTCATATGCAACAGCAAGTTTCGCAAATGGACAAGTTGTTAAAAGTCATTACGGCCAAAAATTAAGACTTAGAAGACCGGAGTTACGGGAACAACATTTGAGTTATTGGCATACCGGAGAGCACAAACACCGGGTGCATGGAAGACTTCATTGAGTGCCTCCTTACTAATACCTTCAAAGCAGATTCCTTCTCATCGCAGCTAGTGGTGGAGAGTGCACATCGCTCATTGGGTCCCCGACCTCTGCCGGGAGGAACTCCACGACCCATAGTTGCACATCTTCTGAATTACCGGGATCACTACTCTGCACTTAAGAAAGCTCATGAACAGAGGACACTACGCTTCGAGGGTGATGAATTTGCCTGTCAAGAACAAACTGCGCAAGGCTCAAATCGAATATGCCCTCATGTACCCTGCACGACTCTGGATTACGCATTATGGCAAGCATATCTTCTGCACTAATCCGCAACAAGTGGAAGATTTTCTGAAGAATGCTCAGCGACGGTCGGCGTGGCAGGAATATGCTTCCAGATCTCCTTCTCTATCCCTGGACTGACTTGGGCAATGAATGTCCTCATTACATGACCCAGTTTTGACACCCCCACCTTTCTGTGGGGTAGATTATCTGTTATTACTGTACTGATGAGCTTCACACGGCCCATCTTCCCAGGATGGTGCCAAGACCGCCCACCGGGAGGGGTCGTCTCACCTGCAAGATGGACACGGACAGATAAGTGCCTTCTGGGCATCATACACTGTATATGATTTCTGATTTAAAAGATTAGTTCATTTTGGTAGGCTTGTAATAGACTTTGCCAAGCACCCTTCCCTCACCACTTTATTCGCCCCTCACATCGTGACACCTGGGGACTGCAATGCAGTAGATTTGGGACACAGGAAGGTTACGTAGCCCATGGTCAGCCCCCCTCATGAGAGATTCGCCATACTGCTTATACCCTTACCTTTTGTGTTGTCTTTTTTCCTTGCTTGGCTGGACTTTCTTGAATAAGATAGTACAGTTGAATTGTTTGGGGTCTTTGTGTGGGCAACTTAGTACCGGCATGACTGGGGTGCTGTGGTGGGTGGGGGTGGAATGGTTGTTAGCTAGTCGACGCATTGCCGACATGCTTGGGGACTTGTTGGGGGAGGGTTTGCATTTGGAATGTTACGTATTGCATTTAAGTTTAGGAGACAGCAACTGATAGTCAGGCTACCATATGTTGGACTATACACATGTCTTCTGTACCTTGACACCTACACTATAGAGCTCCACTTCCTTCAGAATGTTGATACACACTGAGCCACTACTAATAAAACTGATCACATGGAATGTCAGGGGTCTTGGGGATCCCCGCAAACGTCGACAAATACTGGCATATCTTGACAGGCACCATATACAAGTTGCAATGCTAGAAGTGATGCACACTGACCCTCGACGCGCCAATTGATTTGCGAGCAAGTGGGCCTCTACCCGCGTGTTCTCCTCCTATTCTACATACTCATGAGGCACACTCATCTTAGTAAAGAAAAATACACCCTTTATACTCGGAGGCACGTTTATTGACCCTTCGGGTCAAAGTTGCTTGCTCTGGGGTACGCTGGGCACACAATCGGTTACCCTGGTTTGTTGTTATGGTCCCAGTACGGATGACCCTGACTATTTCACTAAATTATGGGGACAGATAATTAAGGTAGGATCCACTCACGGTATATGGGGAGGGGATTTTAACACGGCCCTGCGTCCCTCCTAGATCCAATCCTCATCCACACAACTACATAAACACCCAGGATGTCCTTTCTCAACTATTCTTAGACAACGGGCTCATAGATGCGTAGCGCTACATCCACCCAGCGGACAGAGAGGGCATCTTTTACACGGCCCGGACACTCGACCTGGTTGCGCCTAGATTACTGGGTTTGTTCCCGGGGAGTTAGCACTTGGATTCACTCGGGAGAACATATGGCCAGAATGTATTCTGATCATGTGCCAGTGTGCCTCGAGATAACACCGCCTTATTTGGTTGCTACCCCACGATATTGGAGACTTGTGCCAGAAGCACTTCTGGATACTGTTTTTCAGGCAGAGATTGGTGAAGAAATAGCTGATTTTTTTGCCAGAAATAAGGGCTCTGTTACACACGTTGGCACGATCTGGGAGGACTTTAAAGTTACCATATGCGGCACGTGCATGTCCAAAAGCTTTGGGGTACTCTGAGATATTTGCAGAAATTTATGGCATCTTGCAAACAAGCTGAAACAGCTTGAACTAGACATAGGGGATGCGACGTTGGGTCCCCAAAGGACATTACTCTGGGAAAAACTAACTGACTATACTACCACTGCGGACCGGGAAATCAAATTCAGAGGCAAGTATTTTATTGCCAGTAGATAAGGGGTGGGGGAGAGCCCCGGTCGGGTGCTGGCGTCTGCTTTTTTAATTATATATTGTCTGTGGTTGATGGGAATAGGGTGTGTCATAGGGACAGTCAACATTCTACATATACTTAGTGACTCCTATGTGGATCTGTATAGCTCACTCCACATTTTACCCCCAGACCTCTCACACTTTCTTGAAGATATAGCGCTGGGATGGCTGGGCTATCATCAGTGGGAATATCTGGCGGCTCCATTCGAGGATGATGAGCCTCGAGAAGCTATCATGCAGATGAAATTGCGAAAGGCACCCGGGTCCAATGGACTTTTACAAAATGTATATCGATCAACTTCTCACAGTGCTGAAAGAGGTTTTCCTGGAAGCCAAGGAAACTCAGATCCTACCTGCATCAATGAGGGAGGAGCTCATTACTTCATTACTGAGGCCAGGTAAACATGCTGGTTGCTGTGATTCCTATCGCCCCCTCTCCCTTATTAACACAGACACCAAAATTCTGGCCAAATTACTAGCAAATCGCCTCAAGCTCCTTATGGAGAACTTAGTTTTACTGGATCAAGCCGGATTCATCCCTGGTAGAGCAACCTCTTTCAATCTTCGGACGCTTTTCTCCATTTTAAAAAATGTAGACCCGCAACTAGCCCTAGTGGCAGTCTTCCTTGATGCCACAAAGGCATTTGACTCGGTGGAAAGGGATTACTTATTTACTATACTTCAATGTATCGGACTTCCCATGGGATTCTTGGCCTGGATCTGACTTCTATAAACGTCGACGACAGCAAAATTCCGGATCAATGGACATATTTCTCCCTCGAACTCTCTCTTGCGTGGCACCTGACAGGAATGCCCATTGTCTGCCATCTTATTCGCCCTTGCCATGAAGCCTCTAGCGGCTAAGGTCCGGCAACATCATCAGGAAAAGGGGCTCCGCTGCTTTCTATGCCCAATTCTTATATCTCTATATGCTGACGATGTTACCCTGTACATAAAAGACCCGCACCAAAACCTTAATCCGCTCCTCTGGGAATTTGTCAAGTTTGGGGGCTGCTTCGGTATCCCTGTTAACTGGGCCAAATCTCAAATGTTCCCATTGACCGCCGCAGCTACACCATTCGATACAGACTTCCCATTATGTTGTGCTCCGATGAAGTGAAATACCTAGGGATACACGTCACGTCAGACCGTGAAGAATTGATGGGGCTAAACTATGGGCATACATTGGACCATATTACTGGCTGCGTCACTCGGTGGAATGCCCTCCCCCTTACCACGGGGGGCAGTAATTTCCTCATTAAAATGGTGGTCCTCCCTAAATTTTTATATCTGTCTTAAACATTCCATACAACCCAGGGCGGCATTTTTTCTCCTCTCTCTGAGCGGAGATGATTAGATTGGTTTGGGGAGGCAAACAGCCACGAATAAAATGAGACACACTTATGCGACCATACTCACAGGGAGGCTTTGATAGCCCTAATTTTGAATTGTATGATATATGCACACAAGCGCATTATTCCCATTTCTTGTTCCACCCGCCTCGGTATACACCGCATGTTGCTACTGAACACTGGCTTGCAGACCCTATTCCTTTGGAGAGGGTCTTCGTATCTCTAGTTGCACTGCGTGAGCCTCGCCCCACTTCTGTAGATTGCATGATCTAAGCATGGTGCTGCATTTCTGACCGACTACAGGCACCCTGCCTATACTCCCCGCTACTCCTGCTTGTATACCACCCAAAGATACTTCTACTTCAGGAAGGGGTGTTCAAGAGAGTCGCTAACGCACGAAAACTCCACTCCGGACTTCAAAGGGCAGGGGGAGTATAATAAGGGGTGCCGGAGGAACGAATGAAAAGAAGACCTGGAACCATCGAAGCCTGCTGACGCTGTCGCGGCTCCCGAATACCGAACTCCTGGGCCTGCTGAGTGACTCGCGGCCCCCAGCCATTGAACCATCTGAGCCCTGCCGACGAGATCGTGGCTCCCAAACTCCGAACCACCTGGGCCTGCTGAGTGACTCGCGGCCCCGACCCTCGAACCACCTGAGCCCTGCTGACGAGGTCGCGGCTCCCGAACTCC
This sequence comes from Triturus cristatus, assembly GCF_964204655.1. Classification (NCBI taxonomy): domain Eukaryota; kingdom Metazoa; phylum Chordata; class Amphibia; order Caudata; family Salamandridae; genus Triturus; species Triturus cristatus. Next base: position 421,025,669 of record NC_140592.1, on the reverse strand, counting down.
GACTACCTGTGCCTGCTGAGTGACTCGCGGCTTCCCCTCGAGGACGAATTGGCAAGAGATCGCCCAGAGAAACAACACCCTCCAGCTCGAGGATTGTGAGCTATCCGCAGGGTACTTTGCAGAGACACTACCTTCACAGACTGTACCGCTACACCCATTCCCCTACCACCGATTTGTAGTCTCTTGTGCCGCTGATGTACTACTTACACCTTGGATCATAAAGATCCCTTGAAACCTTCGATAAAAGAACCTATCATCCTACAAAGAATATGTGTGGTGTTCCTCTGTTCGTAGTGTAAGCTCAGGGTGTGCGCGCCTGGTTCGGCCTACTTGGGAGAGGTGGGTCAAAGGGGTGGGCAAGACGTGTATCGAACCCCCCTCCGGTGAACGCCTTTCCAACATTTGGTGGCAGACGACGGGATCCGAGCCGACACCGAAAGAGAGCGTGCAGTGAACGACTGACGCACTACCAAACAGAGATGGAAGGAGAAACCTCCCTGGGTGCCGCAGGTACCGAAATGAGCCCGACGTTCCGAGAGGATCAATTGGACTATTATACGCATAGAGAATTAAAACAATTTTGCAAAGACCTTGGAATCGCTACCACCGGATTAAGCACAAAGGAAGACTTCCAGAAAGTATTGAAGACCTGGGTCGAGACGGGGGCGCCACCGACCCAAACGGAAGGAGACGCCGCCCATGAACCACCAAGCATCCCGATGAGAAACAGCGGGCCAGAGGGGAACCTGTCCCCCGAGGAACTAGCAGACCGAGAGAGAGGCCGCAACCACAAACTTGAACTGGCCAAACTGAAGATCGAGGGAGAAATAAAACTGGCCGAGAAAAAGTTAGCCGTCGAGCAGCTACGGCTACAAGGGGAACTCGAGGAAAAGAGACGCCGAAGAGAGCACGGCGAAAAGAAACTCCAGCTGGAACACGAACGCAGCCTGAAAGAGATCGAGTTGAGGGCTAAAAGCGAAGAGTCACGACCTTCCAGGAATCTACCATCCGCTCCCTCCGTAGAGGCCAAGGGCCACATCCCCAAGGATGTGGTAAAGGAGTATTACAGAAATGACGATATCCAGCAGTGGTTTAAGGCCTACGAAGTCGCCATGACCTCTCACCGAGTCCCACAGAAGGATTGGGGGGCTGGGCTATGGGGCCGGTTCTTAAGCGAAGGAAGAGATACCCTGCTGGACCTGCCCTCCACGGTCATGAACTCCTGCAGCCACATGAAAGAAGCCCTTGTGGGCCGGTACGGACTCACCCCCGAGATGTACCGGCAACGGTTCCGAGATTGCAAAAAGATACCGGGCACCACATGGGTAGAATACGTGAACTTTTACAGCCGGGCCTTGGACGGGTGGATCAAGGGCAGCAAGGTCTCCACCTTCGAGGAGCTGTTTGACCTGATCGCCTGGGAACATTTAGCGGCCAATTGCTTTGTAGAACTGCGCCAACATCTCCTGGACAGTAAACTCACCGACCCTCGAAAGCTGGCCGCCGAGGCTGACCGTTGGGTGAACACCCGGGCCACCCGAGGCCCCGTGGTAGACTACGGTCGCCACAGTCAAGGACCCCCCCGCCAGAGGGGCAGAGGAAACCACGGCCGAACGAGAGACTTCCCAGGGGGGCCCCCGCACAGCCCTTCCAGCAGCCCACCAGCGGCCGGTCCAGCCCCGTCCCCAGCCAGCACCGGAGCCCCGGGGCGGCTAGGGCCACGAACCAGGATCATCTGCTTCCGCTGCCAACAGCCCGGACACTACGCCAATGACCCCCAGTGTCCCCAGTATCAACGAACCGCAACGACCAACCCCCCGGCCCGGCAGATGGCCTCCGTGGCCCTAGGGGAAGAGATGGAGGACTCCGAAGAGTGGGAACCAGCTGCCATGGCCCTGGTCTCCCTTGGTGATCGAGAAATGGTTCCCGGGACACCCTTGCCCGCCAACACGAAGAAGTACTGACAGCAGGTGACCATCAACGGCCACCGAGTCGAGTGCCTCCGCGATACCGGGGCAAGTGTCACCGCGGTCCACCGCAACCTAATCTCTGAAGACCAGATCCTACCCGGTGCCCTCTGTCCGGTCATATCCTCCGACAATTCCGAGAGCCTCTGCCAGATGGCTCTGGTGCCTTTCGAGTGGGGAGGAGTCTCCGGAGAATTGAAGGTAGCCGTCCGAACATCACAGCCCGTAGACTGCCTCCTGGGCAACGACCTTGAGAGTTCTCCGTGGGGGCAAGTGGAACGAAGAGCCCATCTCGAGATGATGGGCCTACCCGAATGGGTCTGCGCCACCACGCACTCCATGACCGCGCGATTGCCCCTCTCCGAGGGCGGGGAGGCCCTCCCACCGAACACGGTCCCCGAGAATCGGGACACCCTACCAGAAACAGACAACCCTCCTTCGGAAGGAGAAGAAGACGTTAACCCGGGAGAAGGGCCGGAATCTTCCGCCCCTGAGGCACTGACTGAGCTCGGAGAACTGCCCGAGATGGCCCAGTGGCGCTGTGAGGGAGGTCCCTCCCGGGAAGAGTTCTGCCAGGAACAGGCCACCTGCCCTTCCCTCGTGGGACTCCGACAACAAGCCGAAGCACAGACCGCCGGTTACTGGACCGGAAACCACTGGGTCTATTTGGACAATGGCCTCCTATACAGCGAACAAAAGTCAGCCGAGCTAGGCGCAGCCCGGGTACTGGTAGTACCCCTGCGCTTCCGAAGCCTCCTCCTGGGCCTGGCCCACGATGTACCCTTGGCAGGACACTTAGGCCAAGACAAAACATATCAGCGATTAGTTACCCACTTCTATTGGCCCAAGATGCGAGCAAATGTAGAAGTCCACTGTAAATCCTGCCTCACGTGCCAGGGCAGTGGGAAAAGTGGCGGAAAGCGCAAGGCTCCATTACAACCCTTTCCCGTTGTGAGTACCCCGTTTGATCGGGTCAGCATCGACATCGTGGGACCCTTGGATCCGAAGACCGCCCAGGGCCACAGATTCATCCTCGTCCTGGTGGACCATGCCACCCGCTACCCCGAGGCCATTCCCCTCCGCACCGTGACGGCTCCCGTGGTGGGCCGGGCTCTCATGGGGATCTTCTCCCGTGTCGGATTTCCTCGCGAGGTTGTGAGTGATCGCGGCACGAACTTCATATCCCGCTACATGAAGTCCCTGTGGCAGCAGTGCGGAGTAACATATAAGTTCACGACCCCCTACCACTCCCAGGGCAACGGCCTGGTGGAGCGCTTCAACTGAACCCTGAAGGGGATGATCCTGGGCCTCGAGGAGCCCCTGCGCCGAAGATGGGACGTCCTCCTCCCTTGCCTCCTGTTCGCGTACCGGGAAGTTCCCCAAAAGTCCCTGGGGTTCAGCCCATTCGAACTACTATACGGACACCCCGTCCGGGGGCCCCTGAGTCTGGTCAAAGAGGGCTGGGAGACAAGCCCCCGGGGGACCCCCCCTGATGTGTTCCACTACATCCTGGCGCTCCGCAACCAGACCCGGAAGTTCAGAGAACTCGCAGAGGCTAACCTCGAGGCCAGCCAAGAAGAAATGAAGCGCTGGTATGACCAGAACGCAACTCTGGTCGAGTTCCAGCCGGGCCAGCAGGTTTGGGTCGTGGCCCCGGTGAAACCCTGCGCCCTACAGGACAAATGGACTGGCCCCTTCAAGGTGATCGAGCGAAAGAGTCAGGTCACGTACCTGATCGATGTACAGTCCCCACGGAACCCCCTCCGGGTTCTCCACGTGAACCGTCTCAAGCCCCACTTTGTGAGAACGGAGTTGAGTTTGCTACTGGCCACCGATGATGGGGCGGAAGAAGACACTGAACCCCTGCCCGACCCCCTGTGCGCTAAAGAACTGGATGGTTCCGTGGAGGGAGTGAAACTGTCGACCACCCTCACTCCCCAACAGTCCGACGACTGTCACCGGCTGCTCAGACAATTCGCAGACCTCTTCTCCCTCATCCCAAGAGTCACCGACTGGTGTGTCCACGACGTGGACACCGGCGACAGCCCACCTGTGAGACACCGAGCCTACCGGGTGCCTGACCGGGTCCGCACCTGCATCAAGACCGAAGTACAGAAGATGTTAACCCTTGGAGTGATCGAACCCTCCGATAGCCCCTGGGCCAGCCCGGTAGTCCTGGTCCCGAAAGCAGCCGCCCCTGGGGTCGCCCCCGAACTAAGATTCTGTGTGGACTACCGGGGGCTCAATGCGGTCACCCGAGCGGACGCTCATCCTATCCCCCGCGCCGACGAGCTCATCGACCGCCTTGGGGCCGCTCGTTTCCTCAGCACCTTCGACCTGACCTGTGGCTACTGGCAGATTGCGCTCACGGAAGGAGCAAAAGAATGCTCCGCCTTCTCCACACCCGATGGACACTACCGCTTCAGGGTCATGCCATTCGGGGTGAAAAACGCCCCAGCCACCTTCCAGCGGTTGGTAAACAAGGTCCTGGCCGGACTCGAGGAGTTCAGCGCAGCGTACCTTGACGACATAGCCGTATTCAGCTCTCACTGGCACGAGCATCTCCAGCACCTCCGGCAAGTACTGCTGGCCCTGTGCCAAGCCGGCCTAACAGTAAAGGCCAGCAAATGCCAGCTCGGGCAAGGCTCCGTGGTCTACCTGGGGCATCAGGTGGGCAGCGGGCAGGTCGCCCCCCTCCAACCAAAGATCGACGCCATCAAGTCCTGGGAGCCCCCCACCACTCAGACGGAAGTCCGGGCCTTCCTGGGCCTCACAGGATACTACCGGAGGTTCATTAAAAACTATGGTAGCCTCGCAGGGCCTCTCACGGAGTTGACCTCCAAAAAGCTCCAGAAGAAGGTGCAGTGGACCCCCCCGTGCCAGCAGGCGTTCGACGCCTTGAAAACTGCCATGTGCACCGCCCCAGTACTCAAGGCCCCCGACTACTCCCAAGAGTTTGTGGTCCAGACCGACGCTTCCAAACACGGCATCGGAGCCGTCCTCTCGCAGTTCAACGACAAGGGCATAGATCAACCCATAGCCTTCATCAGCCGAAGGCTGCTGCCTCGAGAACAGCGTTGGAGTACCATAGAACGAGAGACCTTCGCCGTAGTCTGGGCCCTCAAGAAACTACGGCCCTACTTGTTCGAAACCCACTTCCGAGTGCAGACGGACCACCGGCCCTTGCGGTGGCTGATGCAGATGAGGGGAGAGAACCCCAAGCTATTACGATGGTCAATCTCCCTCCAAGGGATGGACTTCACTGTCGAGCATCGCCCCGGGGCGGATCATGCCAACGCCGACGGCCTGTCCCGGTTCTTCCGCTTCAGCGAGGAGAACCCCCCAGTGGATGGGTAGTTCTCCTCGCCTTTCAGCTGGGGGGGACGCGTGTGAGACCGGCCTCACGGCGTAGGCCCTCCCGATCATCCAGCCAACCTACAACCACCCCCAAGACCCGGCATCTACAACTCCGGCCGCCCCAACCACACAGACCCGAGGGCCGGCCAGAGTCCCCGACAGACTCGACACCCTACCACGCATGTCCGACCGAGGGAGCGGGAACCCCCGAGCCAGACCCAGAGGCGCCAGCCCAGTCACACCTCGGGTCGCCTTCCCCCGGGAGGACTCGATCGGCCACCAGGCCCCTGGGGAGCAGGCTCCTCGCCTGCCGAGCGTCTGGGGTCCCTCCCAGACCCACCTGAAAGGACCAAAGAAACGAGCGGCAGGAAATCCCGCCGAACCCCCTCAGTCACCCAAGGCCCCTCTCTGCGAGGACTCCGGACTTCAAAGGGCAGGGGGAGTATAATAAGGGGTGCCGGAGGAACGAATGAAAAGAAGACCTGGAACCATCGAAGCCTGCTGACTCTGTCGTGGCTCCCGAATACCGAACCACCTGGGCCTGCTGAGTGACTCGCGGCCCCCAGCCATTGAACCATCTGAGCCCTGCCGACGAGATCGCGGCTCCCGAACTCCGAACCACCTGGGCCTGCTGAGTGACTCGCGGCCCCGACCCTCGAACCACCTGAGCCCTGCTGACGAGGTCGCGGCTCCCGAACTCCGACTACCTGTGCCTGCTGAGTGACTCGTGGCTTCCCCTCGAGGACGAATTGGCAAGAGATCGCCCAGAGAAACAACACCCTCCAGCTCGAAGATTGTGAGCTATCCGCAGGGTACTTTGCAGAGACACTACCTTCACAGACTGTCCCGCTACCCCCATTCCCCTACCACCGATTTGTAGTCTCTTGTGCCGCTGATGTACTACTTACACCTTGGATCATAAAGATCCCTTGAAACCTTCGATAAAAGAACCTATCGTCCTACAAAGAATATGTGTGGTGTTCCTCTGTTTGTAGTGTAAGCTCAGGGTGTGCGCGCCTGGTTCGGCCTACTTGGGAGAGGTGGGTCAAAGGGGTGGGCAAGACGTGTATAGAACCTCCCTCCGGTGAACGCCTTTCCAACATATATCCCATACGATTGTCACGAAATGCAAAGTTCCATGTTTTCAATATAATACCCTCAATAGGGCCTATCTCCCCACAGCAACTCTTCATCAAATGTTTGGGTCCACCTCTACTTATCCTAGATGTCAGCAAACAGGAGTTGACATGGTGCATATGTTTTGGAGCTGCCCGGAGGCCACGACATTGTGGATATTGGTTTCTGCTGTGCTAACAGAGGTGACTGACCATACAGGGGTGTGCACTTTGAAGGTATTACACATCTCCCCACCGCTCGAGCGACAGACGAGACAATTACTGTTTCAGTCTCACCTCGAGGTGGTGGGGGCGCTTCCAGGTGCGTCGGTGCTGAGGAGCTCTGGTGGTGGCTGGTCGGGTGGTGGAGTCGGGACGGAGAGGTTGTGGCGGCGAGAAGCCTGGAGGCAAACGGGCGCGGCGGCGCCAAAGAAACTACAACTCCCATGACGCCTTGCGGTACCTCCGCAAGCCTTCCCAGTCACGTGAGAACCAGCCGGAAGCTGAAGACGGCATAAAGACGCCGTCCAGTCTTTCAAGCGCTGCTGGTTATTCCTTTATGAAGCAGCCTTGGACATAGAGTGTTATCCTGCTACGACCCGTGTAGGGTAAGGGTGCACCTGCACCACTTGAGAGCCTTGAAGCGGTGTTCCGTTCTTCGATCCTGAAAGCGGAAATACCTTCATGTTGGGTAGATAGTACTTTCCACCGTTCAGGTGGGGAACCTTGTACTCGTTATTCCTTAAAGTCATTTGTGTGCTACGTTCTGGGACCTTGTGACACTGTGCATTGCTCACCCATTGTGGGTTATTATGTGTTTAGGCGTGCAGAACTACGTACAGTGCCACTAAGCCATGTCTGGTGTATTGGATACCTTGTCATGTAAACCGGAGTTAAAAGACGTATTTTGATTCCACTCCTTATGTTTTAACAGGGGGCTTAAGAGGCGGTCTACTGCTCTTCCCCTGTGAGGTGAAGCACTACAAGGCTTATGGTGTGTATGGTTATAGGTGTGAAGGGTGTGGATAACTCATTGTTCAACGGCGTGGTATGGTGTGTGTTTCATGGTGCCTTTCTTTACACCATTAGAGCCTCGACTATTGCACAGAACTGTGTACAGATTTATGTTGATTCCAGGATGATTACACCTGGAGAAAGCTGTTCTTAGTTTCTTTACAGGTATGAGTTACTCACAGGTTTAGATTAAACAAACTGTGACCAAACAGTGACTAAAGTGGTGAGTGTCTTTTCCTTTTCAGATCTCCCTCCCCGCTGTTCCTATCCTTTCATTCCCCCGCTTGACCATCCCACTCTCCTGTGCTTTTATAGCATTCAGGGTTGGGGCTGTCGAGAGGTGGACCCCTTTTGGCATCGATCCACTCCCAAGGAATCAAAAGCCAAAAGCCACAGAAGCTGCAAAATCCGCAAACCAATTCATTTATTTGGCATTACAATTTGCTTGTATGCTCATAGCCAATGCATTGGAAAGCTCAGATGGCACCCAGTAAAGCCCATTGGTGTAGGGCGACACTCAAATGGGGGCAGGGAGAAGCTGTGGCACTTAGGTGAGAGGAAGTACGTGGATTGCTTGAATATGCTACAGCAGCCAACTGGAAGGCACTGTTAACAGACTTACAAACCCACAGTGAGGACCTGGATGGCTAGCATTAATGTTCATGCTCGTAGGCTATGCAATCCCTTATGGGTCTGAAACACTGTGACCTCTAACTCTCATTCCTTATTGTCGGCCAGTCCATACAGGCTTGAGTTTTTCTGTCCTTTCGAACTAATACTGTCCCATATCTTTTCCTATCTATGTAATAATGCCTTCCTGTCACATGTACTGATGCTCCTATGTGATGCTATAGCTGCACTTGATGGTATTTTGAGTACAATAATAGGCTCTGGTGAGCACCGTATAGATCCGGAATGGAAAGGACTCACACCAGTGATTGTGAAAATACTGAATGAGCTGATGTTGCCGCATGACCTCACATGTTCAATAGTTTTTTCATGTTTGTAGCATGGACCAAGACTCTTTCTGATATCTCTGAAATGTAATGTCAATACTAGTTCCGTGATTGAAACACTGTTACTGTAAAATGTATCTTGACAGTGATGAGATGCATATAAATGTGATGTTGATAAATGCAAATCAAAATTGGTTCAAAAACAAAAAGTGAAGAATTCATGCAAAAGGGAATTTAAGCCAACAACTGAACCCAACGTTCTTCTTTTGCTCTATTCAATTTTTCTTCCCTATCTTCCTTTTTCTTCTGCTACCTGTCTTTCCCCTTGTCTAGTTTCTTCACTTTCCCCTCTACTGCACACATATTTAGAATGGCAATTAAGTGTTTTCCACAGACTAGAGTCAGAAATGAAAGCAGAGAACAGTTAAATGATCCATGCACTCTCTTTGTTTCTGGATCAGCAGGGTGGAGTGTTCAAGCCTTTGGTGTTGAGTCCCATACACATAGCAGGCATAGTGGAGATATTGCTTGGGGAGAGATCTCCCAAACATCCCTTTGAAGTAGCCATAGAGCCTTATTATGACTATGGCTACCCATTGGGCCTTATTATGACTATGGTTGCCCATTGGACCGCCATAGACATGGTGGCCATAGGGGCACCCGTGGTTTGACGGCCCCATTACAACTTGGACTGTCGGAATGCCATGCTACTGCAACAACTTGGGATCTGAGATCCCTTATACTAGTTACCTCACTGCCACACTTTTTATGACAGTAAGCCCACCATAAAAAGTGTGGCAGTGAGAAAACAAAGGGGGGCCTACAGGGCCCCTTGTTGCCTCATTGCATTAGGGTGCATGAAGGTGGGCACATGTTGTGTGCCCTTTTATGCATTCACCCCAGTTCCAGCAGGGCATGGACTTGATGCACCCATTGTGGTAATTATTTCAAAGGCACCGCCATAGGACTGCCAAAGAATTACCCTCTAGTGACTTGCAAAGTCAAAATCTGGTGGGAGGTCTATTTTGGCTTTGGTAGTGTGGGAGCAGGGTGGTGGCATGGCAGCCCTGCTCCCACACCGCTAAAGTCAAAATAAGGTCCATAGTCAGGAACGGTGAGCGATATGACAGTCATATCACTGTATGCAGCGCTAAACTTACAATACCTTTGGCCTGTGAGCACTAACTCATGCTGTAAACCTACTGCCTACTCTTATGAACCTCCCCAAGGTTTTCCGACAATTATTCTGAGATGCGAACCCTGAGTGGTATAGATCACCGGTAAAGCAGGAAAAAAACATCTTGTTGGTGTAATTGCAGTGCCAGAAGCCCCCAAGCCTTTTCTCCCTGTTCATAGTATTTTCTCTTCAGACTTTGCAAAGTGCATTCAGGTTACAATGTGAAAAGAGTATTATATTCAAATTTCACTCTGGTCAGAGCTTGAAAGTGTGCATCAGTGAGTGAGACACAGTACTGTCTTGACAGGTCTTGAAATGGCCTTCAGCACAGCCTGCTCAATTCTGCTTCTTCAATGCTGTATACCTTGACACAAGTCCTTTGATACACATTTTGCTGGCTTGCCACTGCAGTTGGCCTGGAACCACAGAGTCTTAGTCTTCGACCAATTAGAAAGTCTGTCGAGTGAGACCACAGCTTCTTTTTTTCATCTGGTTGTTTATATGTATAAGTGTTCATGTGCCACCGACACAGGGCAACACTGCTAAGTTATGTAAAGCCTCAAGAGCACAGCACTATTATGTGAGCACACTGTAATGTGGGGCAGCAAAGCATAAACATAGGGGAAAAGTCAGTACAAATACATTTGCTTTTGTCATTGGACAAAAATATACAATCTCTTTTTCTAGGATGTAACAGTCTCCATATTTCCTTGAGCAAGTGGACCTCTAACAAGTAATGCAAAAGACAACCCCAGGGCTGTCCCATCTGGCCTAGTCAACCTGCCTGGGACCAGATCAAACGTCATAGTCCAATTGCCACTTACTAAACTCTTGTGCCTGACAAACTCTAATACCATCCTGGGCAGTCATGAGAAGGACAATTTATGAACAGTAGATAATAGACCAAGCCCATCACCATTACTACACTGTAAACAGCAATTTCAGGAAACATTTAGTGATTCTCAATATCTCATTATCAACATAGCGGAGTGGTAAAGTGTATCCATAAAAGTTAATGGTAGAAAAGGGGTTCTATACAAGATGGCCAAAAAGGGAACTTTGACGGATGGAGAAGCTTGATAGGCAGGTTCCTTAAAAATGCAGTGTATGGCATGGAGAAGAAACAGCAATGATGAAAGAAATGAGTTATCAGGAGTAGCAGCACTCAACAGACAAGTATCAATATGGACAGACGACCAAATTTGAGTAAATTCTCCATACTCGTAACACTAAAAAAGTAGGCTATACACTTGGACTTCCCATTGTCGCCTTCTACACAGAGTAGTAGGCAATAGAAAGTGAGGTAAAGGTCATGAGAGGACAGAGGGGACACAGGAATTAATAGTGCATGTTCATGGAATATGTAGAGAATCCACAATAGAAGGAATAAAGAGAAAATGTTCCAATGACAGCGATAAGCCCAACCTCTGTCTCAGCAACAGATCAGGTATCAATATGTGAGTTCCATTGGGGCATCCGCACCAGTCCTTACCAAGCAGAAATATCTTGCCCCGAAGGGCATGTGTTGTAATAAAGTAATGTACATTCCAGGTAGTATCTTCAAGTTGATTTATTAAAGTAGGATTTTACAAGGGAGAGTGCCCCACCAGGAGCAGCCTCACTGCTGCTCAGCCCATCACCAACTGACAATCACACACACGAACATTCCATTCACCAACATTCTCTCACATAGACACTCAGGCTGAGCAGCAGCAGTATAATACACCCCCTTTATTTGTAATGGAAAAGAAGAAATTCTCAAAAGGCATTGGAAACATTGCAAGAAATACAGAAGATGACAACTTTCTGAAGCACAGCATGAAAAATTAAAGATGGAACATTCATGCCGAGAAAATGAAGAAAGAAGAAAGAGAAACAAAACACTAGTACAAAGACTCATGCACACCATCCTCCTTTCTATCGCAAAAACAACCCAAACACTCCCACACCACAGACTACAGACCAATCCAAGTACCTGGATCATGCAAGCTGGCCAGGCAAACACAAGAAGCACAAGAGAACCAAAAATAAAAGTGTCAAAGAAAACTAACCAATAATTTAAAAAAACAGTAAGCATGTTTGGAAAATGTCCACACAGAACATAGTAACAAGCACAGTAATAGCAGAACCTCCCCCAAAAACAAATTGGGGTGTGATGTGTGGAAGGGGCTCCACACAGAACCAAAAGGACTCCCAACACAAACCCTGACGTGCAAGGGAAAAACACAAATCTAGCAAAGGAAACCTTGACGTCCAAGGGAGTAAAAGTTCCATAAAGACGAAAGCAAGAAGCAACCTGGAATTCACGTAAGTAAATGCACATAAAGTAGGCACACAAAACTCTTCCCCCAACCGAAGGTTAGGGAGTGATGTGTAGAGAACAGTCTACACGTCACCAATCAGGCACACATCAATTGACTTAAAAATGTTAGGAACTCCCCCCAAAGCAAGATGGGGTGTGAGGTGTAGAAAAACACTCTACATAGAACACGTACAAAATCACTTCGATCACCAACCATAAACTCCACCCAAACAAACGCTGGGCTGTGATGTGTGGAAAAGGGACTCCACACAGAACCAAAACATTCGTACAACAATGGGGGCTTATACCACACTAACCCATTTCCACATAAAGTGGAAGACAGCAATACAGGAGCAGAAGCATGTAAAAATACATGACACAAAATCACGATAGACCCTGTAATCAATGGCGTACTTGGTAGCAAACCTAGCAAAATACATGGCACACAGTAACATTTTGATAGGTAGCAAGCATTGCATGTGACCAAAAAGAACAAGGAGGAAGGAAAATGGCAGGTAAGCACAGCAAACTAAATCTCAGCAACATGGGAAACAACAAAATAGTAAGAAAAAAACAATATAAAGCAGGCATAATCTCTGAAGCAAACTCGCAGGTAAACAGTCTTATACTCCGGTGACCGATAACTCACCCGAAGTTATCCACTAAAGAGAAAACCTTGACTACTAACTTCATGTAGGTGTTGCATCATCACACGGTAGTGCAGTGAATACCTCAAGTGGAGTATGAAGAGTAATTGAGGATGTACTGTGCCTTGGAGAACAAAAATAAAAAAAATTGGCATTCTTTTTACACTGCAGCATGGATCTCCATAACGAACAGGTGGGTGCCTCAAGAATTTAGTCGCAAGTTCAGCAATCAGTTGAGTTCAGTAAACCTGTAGCTTTATAAATGAGCCAATGGACGCAGACAGTCAGAACGTTCAAATCCCATGACGACATAAACTGCAGCTGACTTGAACATTACGACGTTCAGAAACGTGGTTGGTAAAGCAATGTAGAAACATCAGGTGAAAACATTTCACAAGTGCTTGAAAGATGTCGCCAATCCCAAGATGGCTGCACGTAGTTGACATCGTGCCAGAAGGCTCACGGCGCGTCAACACAGCAGAGCTTCTCAAAGCAGCTGAGGGGGTTGCATGAAGTACAGACGTCACTGAAGAGCACTCAGGGGACCCGCGTGACTCCGCAAGAATGGTGAGTACACGCGCCGTGTTTAAAAAACAATAGACGTCTTGCGAAGCAGTTAAACAGGCAACTTGTAGAAGTTAGTGGGAAAAATACCCAAACTCACAAGTTTGATCAGAATTCATAGGGATGGCTTCAATCCCGCTCCACACTAAACGGCAGTGGTTAAGTCCTCAGTACTGAAAAGGTGACAGATGAGACAGGAGCAATGTTGTGTCCACAAAACACGCAAAACAGTAGCGGTAGTGTTTAATACCAATAGTGACTAGGGTCTCACAGGGCCACTAATACTGCAAGTAGTCCTCACGCCATGGGTGCAACAGACCAAAGACAAGGTCAGGAGTGCAACAAGAGTTCAACAATGAAAATCCAGTGAGGCACACCAGTTTGGCAAGCAAGGGTTGGGTCACACCAGGTAGAAGCCAGCAGTGAGGAATGTAGAAAGTCCAGCAGGGACTGGCAGGCAGCAGGACAGGGAGGCAGGGAGACAAGCAGGCAGCAAGAACTGGGCGTAGTTCTAGGAAACTGCACTTCTGGAAACACTGTCCCAAATTGCCAGGACAGGGACACTGTCCCTAAGGAGCAAGAGAGTGAGGTATTCAATGTATTACGATATGATTAGCGCAGTATATCTAATGATAGTTTACCTCGTTATGGTGTATTAAACGGTTCGAGATCCCCGATTATGTTTAGTACGACAAAAAGGGCCGAGAAACCGAACCGCCTCCATCTTGGATTGCGGCTCTCTCTCTCACTTGGGAGTCACGTGGTCTTTTCCGCACACCCTCTGCTTTCCCCTTTCCTTGCATTTAATTAGGAGACAGGCTGGGTTGCTAAGAAGCAAGGTCACATCTGTTAAAAGGGAGTATCAGGCAAATTCCTCTAGGCCTGGGACGAGAAGGGAGTCACCCTTTCGACCTTCTCTGTAAAGATAGTAACCCTTTGTATGTGTAACCGAAACTAGAAATAGGCATGAGCTCATTAGGGGCGCCAGGACTAACTGGTACTTTTCCACATATATGGTTTTGTATGCTGTACTGAAAATGTATAAAAGTGTGTTACTGTCAAGGAGCCAGCAGTCTTCCTCGGCGCACCTGATGGGTGAGGATCGACGAGGCTCCTCTATATAGAGTTCTGTGGTGGCTAATAAACGTTTGAACCTTCCACGTTGCCAACTGCTCCTTCTTACCTAATATTGCGGGCCAATGGTAAGTGTGGCCCTTGGAATAATTATTTGGACACAACAGTGGAGCAGGAAAGTAGAGCAGGGACTGGCACACTAAGGTTTGGGCGACCATTGGACAGGTCACTGGTGGGGGTCAAGGGTGCCAGTATGCTTTTAAATTTGTAGCTTGTAGTTTAAAGAGGTTCATAACCTTGGAGTTTTCTTCAGGTTTCAAATTTCACTAGTCCATCAGGTGACACACACAGGTTCTTTTCCAGATTGTTGCCAAAATATGTTGTAATAAAGTAATGTCCATTCCAGTTAGTATCTTCAAGTTGATTTATTAAAGTAGGATGTCACAATGGAGAGAGACCCCACCAGGAGCAGCCTCACTGTTGCTCAGCCCATCACCAACTGACACTCACAGACACGAACATTCCATTCACCAACATTATCTCACACAGACACTTAGGCTGAGCAGCAGCATTATAACAGCATGTTGCTCAGAAGTGATAGGGCCATTCAGGGGTGGCAACAAAACTCTTCAAACAGACATTGCCATTAATCATGTTGAATTTACCAGTTTTAGTCTGACACAATGTACTTTCTTGAGAAAAATACCTGCCTATCTCAATAGTGTTGGTGACCTCCCGTCTTTTCGAAACTGATTTAAATTAGCCTCTTTCCATTGTCAGTGCATTGGCTCCCACACCCCCCTTTGCTGTTTGATACCCCGGCAGGCTAGAGTCCTATAGAATGGCATCAGCAGCTGTGGCTATATCTAGGGGTGGGTGTACCTTGCGTAATTTGCTGTAGCAGAATTACATGAAATCACAGCAAAATTACACAAGATTACTCAGAATTACACAGGAAGTCTCACCTTGCATATAAGGCTGTTTTTGTAGCCAAAATGCAGCCTCACATGCAAAGTGGACTTAAGGATGCATTTTGTTCTAAGAAAACAGTGTAATATGTAAGGGTGGGCGTAGTTCGCGAAGTAGCACTTCGCGAAGCTACGCAAAGTGCAGTTCGCACTACGCGAGCTTCGCGTAGCACTTCGCGAACTGCGTAGTAACATGTTCGCACTGTGCAAGATGTTGTTTTTAATGATTGCACAGTGCGGACAAGCAACCGGCCCTGTGCAATCATTGAAAATGGCATTTTGCACAGTGTGAGCTGTAGTTTTCTGCTGCTCGAGGAGATTTTTACTCGAGCGGCAGCTTTCTCAACGCGAACTGGTAGTTTCTAATCGCGAGCGGTCGCGAGCATACGCGACCCCTCGCAATGAGAAACCTGACCTCCTCGCGTTGGGAATCTCGCCGGGAGGTTTATTTTCCTTGTTCGCGATCGCCAACTTGATGTTGCTGATCGCGAACAAGGAAAAAGTCTCGCCGGGATGTCATTTTGCTTGCTCGCGGTCGCCAACTTGACGTTGAGGACCACGAGCAAGCAAAAAATGACCGCAGCACTACGCAAGACTACGCTACGCGTGTTCGCACTGTGCTACGTGCAATTCGCGTAGTGCGAAGTAGCGCGAACTTCGCAAACTTCGCGAGCGTAGCGTAGTGCTTTGCCCAGGCCTAGTAATATGCAACAGAAGATGCACAGAAGCAGCCAGCAGCTACTCCCTGTGTTCCTATGCTCTTGGGTAGACATTTTTGCCCCTAACCCTTCAAAATTACACAAACTGGCCTAATCGCGTAATTTCTGGCAATTTGTATGGAACAGAAAATTACTAAAGTTACTCAGATTTCTCCAGAGTACTTGAAACTTCACTCAGGCATAGTGATATCCCTGGGGCCTTCCTTAAAGGATTCAAAGGACACCATAGGGGTATCAGGCTTAAAGGATTCATTATTCTTGACGTTCACTGCGACTAACATTGTGGCAGGTTTCAAAAGACTAACCCTGATTTCATGCTGATGAAGTTCAGGACAGAGGAACAGAATTTCTTCCGCCTATTGTTCATATCATGGGGGAAGTCTGCCAATATAAAGATGTTGTGGTTCTTGCAGAAAAAAAATATATATTTTTTTAATTGACTTTCAATTCAATTACCTTATTCGAATACATGTTGTATCCATAAAATGACAATTAAAGTCATACAATCCACTACTTTAAAAGGTAATCATAAAAACATACAAAAACATAACATATAATAATGAAGTTATACTCTCAGTCAAAAGTGCATAATCATACATAAGACCTATACCGTGGTCATTGATCAACCTGCTCTTGCAGCTGCTTTCAGAAAGGCACTCAGACAAATGGTTTTGTCGTCATCTACCAGTTGAAAAAGCAATTCTAATGCATCTTTCAGGTCTCTTTTCTTATAAAAAAAGGACCAGAAAACGTTTAGAATACATAAGATAAAACCCACAGAACATAAATGTGACACAGATTGTCTGGAATTGCCATCACAAAGGCATGATAGGGAATCGAGTTTAACGTTTAAACCCAATGGGAAACATAATAGATTTTTTGCTGTGCCTGCCCTATATCAAAATAAAAGGCTTCGTTCCTACCCTGTTTTAACTCTAGTCCAAAAAGTTGCCACCTTTCCCAAATGAGATGGTATAGCTGGAACATAATAACTGTCAAACCCTTCAATTGAAATATCCTCCACTAGCCATGTTTCCTTCAACAAAAGCACATCAAATTATTTTATGAACATTAGCCAATCAGGTAGCATTAGTTTTGATGCAAGACCAACCACAGTAATGATACACATTTTCGAACATCTGTCAACCCTGTTGATCTCAATAATATTATTAGGAGAAGAAGGGGAAACCATAGAGGTATCCTCTCGTGGTGATTGCGGCTGGGAAAAAGAACTTATTTGGATCATTGAGGAAATTGTACTCTTAACATATTCATCCTCCAGTCAATCTAGACTTTCTAGGTCACTCAACAAAGCATATTGATTTTCAGATACAAACTCGGCCCCAGGATTATTTAGGAAAGCGGGTACAGATGGGCAAATGGTTTATAAAAATAGCCCAGTGGGAGAGCACATATATTGGTATGAATCACGTTGCTAGTCTCCTTCGTGCCCAGCAGGTACCTTACTATAGCTGGTCTCCGAATATTTATAATAATACAATCTCCTGCAATGTTCTTCCAAGAATGACCAGTTCAGCCCTCCCTTCTGGCAATCAAAATTTCGTTGAAGTGTGAGCTATTAAGGTGTTTATGCTTCTGTAGCCAGATAAAACATATATTGCGCAGCTCTGTCCATAACTCTTTTTAGGTCTCTTTAAGTGTGGGGGGGGGGGTACCAGTTAGAAATAACAAATATGGGCAAGATGCTGGGGGCAAATCAAGTTTAACCTTGTTATGGGGAGCCGGAGAGGTATTCTGATTAGACTCAGTTAAATTATTAGTTGAATGGGCCGGGCCTAGTTTGGTCAGGTGAGATAAACAATTTTTCTGCTGGGTTTCAGACCTTCCTGAGCTTGCAGACATCATAGATTTCTCTTGTATAACACCATCAGCAACATTAACAGTGGTTACAATATCAACTGGAGAATAAGTTTGAATACAATTATTCGACTTTATGGGTGGTTGTGAGTTGGAGGCAAATGATAGTGGTTATCTAGATATTCCAAGAGCGTTTAGTTTAGAAACAATATCAAGCAGACATTTCTCAGTACTGGACAATTGCATCCTAATTGGTTGAAGTTTTTTATCTAAGGCAGCACCCACTTTATTGCTGAGTATATTTGGCGACTCCATAATGCAATTATCTGTAGTCTACGTTGATTGTGTCAAGGGCTGTTGGAAGCACCAGTTGGTAAGTTGCCCCTGGCGAGTAGATTTACATTTCCTTGTCATACTTCAAGGTGTAGCTTAGCAATCCACTTTTCTTCGTAATGGCAGGTTACTGCTCCGATTAAGTATTTATGGAGCTGTTGGAATTTGGGGAGGGTGTGGTTGTCATTTTCACTTGATGTTGCTATCACAGGAGTGGGAGGAGCCTCCCGTCACGGAAGGTCATAGGACAAAATCAATGCTGGAGAGCCCTCAAACAAAATTCAATTTTTCCTTTTGGCAGCCTTTATGACTTGTTTTGCCTACTGATGCTGAAGAAAAGCCAAAATCCGTCTCAATGAACCAAATGTAGGTGAGTGACTTGAACGCACCCTAGTGGCCCTCTAAAATTCCAAAGCAGGTGAGAAGGCTTTACACTACAAAGTATGAAGAAAGGTTCCCAGGAAGGCCATAACATCTGTACCTTTTAAGTTTTCAGAGATCTCACAAATCATTACAAAAGGGGGTGGTGATGGACGGAGCATCAGAACCAATCAAACACTCACACCCAGTCAACAGATCTGGGTTTGATCCATCACCGTTCTTTAGCCCACTCTGCCACCCCAGTTCAGACATGGCCATATGCAAATCAGTCTGACCATGTGCCTCATGGGAACAGTCCAGCCCGAACTGCCAAGCCATGCCTTCCCTGGACAGGAAACAAGCTTCCTAGGACCGGTTTCTGGCATTTCAGCCGTCTTCAGCCAGGCTTGCTTGAATCCAGTGGCAAAGTGAGCAAGGGACTCACGTCTGAGCATACCCTGCCAAGTTATGGCGAACAAAGCGGTACAAAAGGGGGTGGTGATGGACGGAGCATCAGAACCAATCAAACACTCACACCCAGTCAACAGATCTGGGTTTGAACCATCACCGTTCTTTAGCCCACTCTGCCACCCCAGTTCAGACATGGCCATATGCAAATCAGTCTGACCATGTGCCTCATGGGAACAGTCCAGCCCGAACTGCCAAGCCATGCCTTCCCTGGACCGGAAACAAGCTTCCTAGGACCGGTTTCTGGCATTTCAGCCGTCTTCAGCCAGGCTTGCTTGAATCCAGTGGCAAAGGGAGCAAGTCATGACAGTGCCTTCCAGATCCATAATCTTCTTGTGGAGAATTGACAACTCCTGGTCTCAGTTTTGGATCCTGCTGAATTGGACAAGTTGATCTTTAGACACAGTAAAGTTGTGTTCCTATGAGCCCAGCCCGGCCTGAATTGCTGCAGTATTGGTAAGGATATACTTTATTCCTTCATTCTTGCCAGCCACGTTCCCTTGCATGGAGGATATATAAAATTGAATGGAAGTGAGTTCAATCAGGATCGTTTCTCTAGAGACCCTTGTCATGGCTGGCATGTCTGGATTACCCTGGTCTTTTCTAGGTTTGTGGGGGATCACTTCTGTCAAGAACAACTGATGCTGAATACTCTGCCATCACATATGCCCCTACAGAAGACTAAGAACAACTGATGCTGAGTTATCTGCCATGATATATGGTCTTTTGGACATCTAACACAGCTGTTGTCACTACATCCTCCAAGCTTGCTAGGGGAGGTGGGGGCAAATGTACTGGCACTTTTATGTTTTCCTGATGTCAGGCATGGTTTAGTGGGCACTCTAGGCTGTTTCCCAAGTGTATTTGAACCTTTACTCTGACAGCATCAGCTTAGTCGAACATAGATGGCCTGTGATCTTGCCCAATATATCTAACCCACAATGGGGTAGTGAAAGCAATGTGGAGAGTTGCAGTTCCAGACCCTATCCCAGAATCACAATAACATCCCAAAGGAACTATTCTTACATGATGCAGGTCAAGGGATCACAACAGTCTGCTATATAATCAGATGCCTCAACAGAAAATGACCCCCAAACCATTCGGCTGTAAAGGAATGTGAAAGTGTGAGACCAGTCCCACAATGTGGGAAACCATGTGGCTAAGGGAGTAGAAATTCAACTGGAATAGGTTGTGCACTCTAACACAATCAGTCCACAAGCAAAGTATCAAGGAGTGTCAAACAAACCTTTACATTTCATCAGAGGAAGGCAGAAAGGCACTCTGGGTCTTCAGTACCCACCCTCTGAAAAGTCAGGATGCAGATCCAGCTGTAATTGTGGGCATGAATCCACCAACGAGTTCCACATGTCTACCAGTTTATTTTTTTCTTTGACTGCCTGGCACAAACAGGCCCCTGATGCAGAAGACAGCATGCAGGGGTGGGATAACTGGCCGATCAATCGAATCATATGCCTGGTTACTGCTTTTGGTTGACATCATGGGTCACCGCCTCCTCTGAATTCCAACCCCTGCTCCACTTTCAGTCAGGCTGACAGGAGCAGGGCAGTAAATCTGCTATCAGGCAGAAGGGTTTACCAATGCTGTCCAGTCTAAGTTATAGATCCTTCCTCTCTGAGCAGTTCCTCCGCTCACATAATGTGTGATGGGGGAACCACCATATTCTGCTCTCTGACAGTCACTTTTTATATTGCGTCTTGGGCTGACACAGATTTGGCCCTCTGTCTATGCTGCTTAGTATGCTCATTAAGAGGTGAGAACGAGGCTCACAAAAGGAGGATGTAGGTGGATTGACAGTTGGGTTGTATCATAACTGGTGGCCATCTTTCTTATGGCCACAACGGGTGTTCACAGATTCATTTCTTGTTATGGGTCTAGAATGATTTCCAAGGTTTTTATTTTGGCCTTTGGTTGTATCAAGGTGTCACTAGTCAGAAAATCTATCTAGCTACATCATACAGGATCCCTTTTATGCAAAACATCAGAACAGAATCCATTTTATATTTACTGAAGCTCAAGTGTTTTCTATCCACCCAGGCAGGCAGGGGCAAGATGGTGACCATGTGAGTCACACCTCCGCAAGCTCTGGCCAAATCACTCTGTGTTAATTATCCTACAGAAGTCGGTCTCCTATTGTGACTCCGTTAATTGAAGTGCCTTCTCAACTGAGGGTGAGTTGCTCCTTCCATGGCACACGGAACTGGCACAGAACTTCTGCCTACATTGCGGCTTATGCATCGGAGTGGTGCTGTAGCCTAAGGTGGTGGGCCGGACTGAGTGTGCGCACAGCAGAGGGCAGGGCCCAGACCTCGCAGGCAGTGATGGATCTCACACCCCAGCAGGATCAGAGGTTCTCCATTATGAAATACTGGACCCTTAAAGACAGAACAGAGAGATCAGCTTTGGAGCGGGAGCCATGCACCTGACCATGTGGGCCCCATCGGATATACTGCTTCACAAATGTTAGAAAATGGTTATGGGGTGAGCCAACAGTGGCGAACAGGTGCTCCCTGTTGCCCCTCAATTACCAGGGAGGCAGATTATAGAACACATGCTTTGCAACTAAAGTGGGACAGCATGTTAGCTTCAGGCGTAGAGTGGCATTTCATTGGTGTGGAAAACTGATACACATATATGTTAACAGAAGTGGAGACTTTTACTGTTCTGGATAAGCATATTCTTTTGACTTCTATTTGTTGGATAATTTTGGCTTTGCGAAAGTAATGTGAACACTAACTGAACCAGTTACAGGCTTTGGCATTACAGATTCAGGTGCACAGTTGAGTTAGCTGGGTTGTGTTTACACACAATAAAAACTATGATTGCTGCAATATGATTTGGTTGTCAGTGCCTCTTCTGTAGTTGGTGGTGCCTGTAGACACACTGCTTTTTGGGAGTTGCGGTACTCTGTGCTCTGTGACTCGTTACAGGGAGGATATATTATCTATGCGTAGTGGTGAATTTGAGGAATTCTCAAGACTGGGGACAAGCTGGAGGAGCACAAATACCACACCCAACTATGGAGGAAATTGGGACCCCTCCTAAAAATATGGAGCAGAAATTGCAGGAGCACGAAGGCATATTTGAAATTTGGTGCAATACTACAGGTATTAAGGGATGTTTAGTTGGGTTAATCAGTGCAGGTTACGAGAAGCTGAGAGGAATGGTGGAAACTAATTAATCCAACATGGCTACATTACAATCATCCATGAAATACATACTGACACAACTCAAGGAGATACAGTACAAGGTGATAATTCCAAAACTGATGGCATATTATGCTGAGGAGTGTTCTCTGCACTATAATATGTTTATCACAGGCCTACTGGAATGAATTGAAGAGCCATACATGGAAATGTTCCTTGAAGACTGGGTAGTCCAAACACTCCTGGAGGGCAATATATCAACTTTTGTTGCAGTGGATTAAGCAGAGTAAGCACAGAGGGGCAGATCTACAAGAAGGTGCCGCAGCACGGCACCGCAAGCCCTTTGGCTGCACCACGCGGAGGCACTTTCAGAGCACAGGAATGCAACATATTTACATTGATATGTCACATACTCTGCTCTCCCCTGTGCTGGCGCACAAACAGCTGCCATGCGCCGACGTAGGCACGCTTGCACCATGGTGCAAGGATGCCTGTGTCATGGGGAGATTGTTTTTGTGCAGTAAGAGGCACCTTCCTGCACAAAAACAATCACTACAGGCATTTTCCTCTTTCAATGCATGCTGTAGAATGCAGCAAGCATTGAAAGAGGAAAAAACGAGGAGAAATGAAAACATTTCTCCTCGTTGCGCCTCGCTACGCCACCTCTAGGGTGGCGTAGCAAACTGACTCATTTCCAGATTAACGATTTCTCGTAAATCTGAAAATATGTTAGGTTCCATGGGTGTTCCGTGGGAACATCCACAGTAACACCCATGGAATGCCCCTTCCATGCAAAGTGCTGCATGTAAAGGGGCCGTATTTACAAGGACAGAAAAAGCCACGCAGGCTGGCTTTTCCTGAAATTGTAAATATGGGGCAGAGAAATGTGCTCCCAGTGCGTCACAAAAAGTGATGTACTGGTGACGCAGGGGGCTTGTAAATCTGACCCATTGAGTCCAAACAGACAGCACCCTCGGGATGCACCCCCCAGAAGAGTGGTGTCAAGACTTTTTAATTACTGAGATAGGGATCACAGAACTATAGGTCTTTGGTTAGTGGAAAACATCAAAGTGAATATATTCTGGGACTACACAGCAGATGTATAACAGTCGTCAGAGTCACTCCTCGAGGTCAAAAAACACCTTTGCCAGATGCATTTGCTGCACTCTATTATGCTTCCAGTGAACCTTATGATGTTAGACGGAGCCAAAACTCATTTCTTTTCAAGCCCCGCTGAGGCGTGGATATGGTTGGTGTCAAACGGGGGATCCTTTGCAGCAGATAGATCAAAGTCTACTGAGGGCTGGGAGGTGCAGAAAGTCGCTAAATGTGAGGTAGACCCACCAAAGAACAGGTTGTCAGAGAAGGAGCACAGGTTGTGGCAATGGTGAAACAGCAAAGCAATTTTTAACCTGGATTTTAGAGGTTGAATTTAGAGGACCTGGGGGTCCGAAGATGGAAGCCTTCAAAATGTCCAGCTGAAGCCGAGGAGGGGGCCTGATCCCACTCCTATGTTTGTAGAATTTATTATCCAAGCTCCTTTATAAATATATCTGTTTTATTGTGGTTGCATGAAAGGAAGTGTATTTGGGGGGAAATTGAGATGCAAAGAATGAGTTGAGGTCCAAGTAGTGAAGGGGGTTGGAATAATTGCTACAGGAATGATCCACAAGAGACCATGACAATGATTTTACTAATTTTGGATTTCTCCCATTTTCTACAGTAGAGTGTTGTGTTCTATGAATGTGTAGTGCTATTTTGTATGCTAGGCGATTATAATTGCCTGAGCCAGGGAATGGGATTTTTTTTTTATGTTTCTGAACCGAGTCAGTTTGTTGAAGACATGCAACCCCTAGTTGCCTAGTGAGTCAATAAATATGGGTGTGGCCTAACATATGTGGGGAATTTCCTTCTACATCTCTAATATGGCTGGATACAATGGAGTGTCCGCTCATAAATGTAGGGGCAGATTTACGTTCCCTGGCGCATCCCTGCAAATCAGCAAGGTTGCGCCAGGGAAGATGCGTCACGCAAGTTTGCCCTTGCGCCACCGCTGATGCGCCGCATTTACAATGAGGTGCATCATGACCCAAGGATAAGCAGATGTGTGACGCATCTGCCGGTGTAATGTTGGTGCAGTGCTGAGGTTGTGTCGCAAGCGCGACGCAACTCCAGCACTGTTCCAACCTGCCCTATCCCTAACATGGTGTGTCACACCTTACGCCTGCTTGAAGCAGGCGTAAGGATTTGACGCACCAGCGTCGGAAAAGTGACTGCGTGAAATCTTGTAGATTTCACTGCGTCACTTTTCCGAGGCGTTTCTGTGCCAGAACGCCCCCCCCTGCACTGGAACGCCCACATGAAACCTGATGCAAGTTTCATGTGGCGCAGGGCTTTACAACGTGACGCATCTCCCTAGATGCGTCACGTTGTAAATGGGGCACTACGTGGCGCATGGTTTACGCCACCGCTGCGTCACAAAAGTGACGCAACGGCGGCGTAAAAGTTCCGCAAGCGCATCGTAAATCTTCCCCGTAATGTCTTAATGTAGGCATGGTCATAAGAGCAAATAAATATAGGATGCATGCATTAGACAAATGCCTGCACATACCCTTTGCGTTTATACGGGGGTCTCATCTCACAGCCCCAGAGTTGAAAACGCTTCATAAAACACGGCGGGGTACTGTGCTAGGCACCACTTACTCCGCCTTTGCTGTGGAGGGGAGGTAGAGTTCCACTCTGGATTGCTCTGGGGGTCTATTTAAAACACAACATACCCAAAGAGATCCTGAGGGCAGATATGTGGTGGCTTAGGTGGCACTTGCTGGGGAAGTATTAGCCTTGGTTGGAATGTTCCTTTATTTTTACCCACGCTCCCCTCTTTCTTCCTTTCCGACACACAAGCACCCTTTTTATGGGGGCTGATTTTATTTCTGTTCCGGACATGGAACAGGACAGATCCACATCACCTGTTTCGGGGGCTCACTCATTAGTGACCACAAAATATCTGCAACAATGGGCAATAAGTAACCAGGTGACTGAGACAAAGAAGTTAATGCATCTCCTAGACAGGGAATATTTGTGTTGCCTGGATTACATGCTCCCAGGGGCATAACACAGGCCCCCACAGCCCCGTGGTGCGGGGGGGCCCCCACGCACCAGGGGCCCCCTCACTCTCAGTGGAGGAAAACGGCTGCGCCTGCAAGCAAGCCTCTTCAGCCTCCCCAAGTCCCCATAAATTAAACTGTGCGCGCACACCACGGTGACGGCATCTAGGCCTCCGAGTCTTCCCTCTCATTCTGTCTCGCTCCTCAGTTAGTGAAAACCGCGACTTCAAGAAACGGGTATTACCCTCTCTTTCCTCCTTTCGTTTATTTCCTCCCCTGTGAAACGGATCCAAAAAAGAATAACATTTTTGCTGGAAACGTTGTCTTTTTCTAACACAAGTGCAGCCTCCGGGTGGAGAGAAATAAAACATTCCAAATGTGAAAAATAAATAACTAATTAAAGCAAGACAGAGTGGTTGCAAGGTGTCCAGATTGATTTATTTACACCTAAACACATTAGGCCACTTTACAGTGTTTGCCAGTGAAGTGATACTTTTGTTTTCTCCTCTCTCTTTGAACAACATTGTTTTCCCTGTGTGGGAAAGTGCACCTTGCCTAGAGGTACTGAAATACCTGCTTGATGGGTGAATGTGTCTTTACGAATGTGGTCTTTTTGAACCAGTTAATAAGTTAAAATCCTAACATAGAACAGTGAGCTATTAACTATCATGTAAGAGCTGCATGCAAACTCCAAGGTATAAGTTAGAGCGTTATGTTTTTTCCCCCTTCTTCGATTATCCTAATGTTGCAAAAAAGGGTTCATTTGGGTAGAAATCAATTCTGATTATTAAAGAGTACCCCTAACTATGGTATTATGTTTTTAATTCTGAGTTCGTGTTTCTGCAGACCAATCACTATTAAACTATGCTGCCTACTAGTATGGTTGTCATGTGACTCCTACACCTTGTAATCCTTTGTCTTATGTAACATTTCCTACACAGTGATTTACACACATATCAATGATTGTCTCTGTGTAATATGTGTGATGTGAAGTGCTCTGATACCCTACACTGGTATTAGTGGTGCTGTAAATTTTCTGATACTTTATTATTTTGAAAGTTTTACACATGCTAACAGTCTCTGCAAAGATTTTTCCTTATTAGTACTAGTGGAACATACAACTGCATCAATGAGAAAGGTGACCAGTCAACCTTTGCAAAGGGCCTTCCACTTCACAGCAGCACAAGTCACATTTTTTAGTAACTTTTGATGTGTTTGAGCTATACACAATTTATTAGTTAAAATCGTCAGATTATGCAGCAGATGATGTATTATGTGGCAAATATGGCAAAGCCATAGTTATTTGGAAAACATTTGCAAACTAGGATATTTTGCCATTCATGTTTGAACTCTCTCTAGGCATCTTGAAGCTGGAAAACTCCTGCATCCATCCCAAACTGGGTTTCGCCCCTCTCAAGGGACTGAAACAGCCTTACTGGCAGTCGCGGAAGACTCTAGAAGGATTCTTGATGCAGGTGGTTCTCTAGCCGTGATATTGTTAGATCTCAGCGCGGCATTTGATATGGTTAATCACTGTATCCTAATGCATCGACTCAAAGATCTGGGTGTGACAGGAACAGCCCTGAATTGGCTGTGCTCTTTCCTTGAGGGTAGATCCTTCCAGCTCTTCGAGGGCGAGGCTATTTCAAGCCCTAGTCCCCTTTATTGTGGAGTGCCTCAGGGGTCGTCCCTGAGTCCCACTTTCTTTATGGTTTACATGGCTTCTCTCGCAGACATTGTTCTACCCTTTGGGGTGCATATAATTACATATGCCGACGACACTCAATTAGTGGTGGCATTTAACTACAAAAGCAGTTCCCCTACTTGTCTGGACCCATGCCTCGAGGAGGTGATTGGGTGGATGTGCCATTCCCATCTAAAACTGAACGGTGATAAGACCGAGCTTATGTTGCTCGGCAATCCCTTCCCCCTCGAGGTCTCCTCTATCTGGCCAGCATGCATGGGCCCTGTGCCTATCCCCAAATCCGAAATAAAGTGTTTGGGTTTCTGTCTTGATTCTGAGCTTAGCTTTTAAACCCAAACAAGGAAAGTTGTTACCTCCTACTTCGGTATTCTAAGACTGCTGCGTAAAGTGTTGCCTTTGCTACCCCCTCAAGCAAGAAAGGTCGTGGTCCAGGCACTTGTCTTATCCCGCCTGGACTATGGCAACGCTCTTTATCTCGGTGCTCCCTGTGCGGTCTTTAAGAAACTTCAAATCATGCAAAATTGTGCCGCAAGGATTCTTGAGGGTACTCCAAGCCGCCAGTCAGCCAAAGCTGCACTTAGGTCTTTACATTGGCTTTCTACTCAGGAAAGAGCCCACTTTAAGGCCCTTTGCACCACCCATAAGATGCTAGGGGGTGTGGGACCGACTATCATTTCTTCCTTTGTCCAGCCCTACCAAGCCAACAGGCGGTTACATTCAAATGACCTCCACCTGGCATCTGTTCCCAGAATCAAGAGGTCCAGAAGTGGCAGCTGGCTCTTCTCTTA
The DNA here is from genome assembly GCF_964204655.1 of Triturus cristatus. Taxonomy (NCBI): domain Eukaryota; kingdom Metazoa; phylum Chordata; class Amphibia; order Caudata; family Salamandridae; genus Triturus; species Triturus cristatus. The sequence goes on along the minus strand of NC_140592.1, from coordinate 420,998,066 downwards.
CAACGCCGCTAAAATCTGGAACTCCTTGCGCTTCAGCTACGTAAAGAGCTAGACCACACTGTCTTCCGCAGGAGGCTCAAAACCTGGCTTTTCCCTAATTGATTGCCACAGCTTAGTGTGGTTTCTGCCCTAGCACTGGGGTGCCTTCGGGTAACCATGCGCTTTATAAATGCTATTTCATTTAATTTCATTTCATTCATTTAATTTCATTTAATTTCAACTGCTCTTGTGGAAAAAGGGAGGAGAAGTGCTGATGACAGAAACTCCATGGCTGGGAGACAAATGGCTTGCGATTCCACTTTTAAGGATATTTGGGACATTCTTTGATTGGAAATGTATCCCACTTTGTGAATGTATTTTAATGTCAATAACACATATTTAACCTTAAATAAACATGTGTATCTATTGGTTAAATTAAATAATGTAATAAGCTGTAACTGGTTAGTGAAATGGGAAACAAATACTAAAAATTGGGATATTTTGCTCTTTCTGCCACACCTCTCACTCCGCCCACTGACCCAATCCATTGGTTATTCCCGCCCTCGATTCTCCTCCCACAGTTCATCTACTTTTTTTCTCCCCACTTCGGCCACTGCCTGGCACTAACATGCATTAGAGAGAACTGTGGGCTTTTACCACTGGGTCTCTTAGAGAATGACACCTCAGGTTCATACATGGGGGCTAAACACAGCACGTTTCTGGGTTCTCCGCACAACGTGTTTGCTATTTGACGCCAGACTTCTGCAGCATGTGTTGAGGAAATTAAACATCCCCTTGTGCTTGTATAAAACACATCTGTCAAGTGGCATTGGCACCATGTTGTGTCCATTGGTGGCTTTTATCCAACAACACTTTGCATGCTGGAATGTTTAACCCCTTACTTAGATGGTCACAGCACAACTCCCAGAATGCAAGACTCTGTTGGCTTAAAATCCAGACCTGGCTGGCGGTGTCACACGTGACAATAGAGCCATTTGGAGGCATTGGTGAATCTGTAATTTAGCAAGCGTGCCTATACTCTTAGTAAATTGTAAATACCGCCAGTGTTAACGCACTGAGGTCTGAGGCCTCTGTTTGTTATGAACTAAGGCCCAGTCTGGTGGTTCAGGTCAGTCCTTGTGAGAGAAGCTGCTGAACTTGTTTTTACCATGCACTTTGAAAGTATTTCCACCTTGATGCAAGAAGAAAGTTGGATTGTTTTACAAAACGTGCTTGATTTTTGTATATTGCTGGACTGGTGATTGCTTTATTTTGCACTTTGAAAGTATTTGCACTTCTTCTTTTGCTTTACTAACTACAGTTTGTATAGATTGTCATTAGGTACTTGCTGATATGGTTTGTTTTTATTCTACATGCAGTGTTATTTATGGTGTATTGTATACACTTGTCTGTAATACGTGTACCTTAAATCATGTATTTAGCATTGTTTACACTACAGAAATGATAAATTAAAACAGACAAACATCTGCATCAATGTTCTGAAGCATCCAAACAGTTTTCTTCCTCAGCCTTGTTAGCCTGCCTGTTTTGCAGTGCTTACTAATAAAGACATTATGATTGAAATTGCTTCCTCAGTTCACGTTATTATCATGCACAACCCTTGACAGTCGCTAGTGTGTGGCATGCAGATAATTCACGAGTCTATTTCTCTTGACTTTCGCAGGATACTGAGTTATAGCTTGTGTACTTCTCATGTATATTGTCAGCCGAGTTTTTATGGAATTGCAGGTTTGGGTTTGTCTTTCAAAGTGTCAATGTATTGTCAATTCTATTTCAGACCCTTCATAGTTGTTCTTTGTTCTTCAGCCATAGACAGTTCCTGAGACAATAGCATCACTCCGTGGCATTGTTCTGATTGCTGCCTCAGTTAAATAATCTGCTTTTGACAGTATTGTTATAAATGGCATAGCTTGTATGTTAAGAGTTTTTCCCACTTTCTCATTAGAACTTAGAGAAAGACAATATAGAGGCATTTCATTTAAATGTTGGAGGTTTCAAATCAAAATATACTAGATTTCTGGGTGGTAGGGCAAAGTGGTAGATGGAGGGCTGCGCCGCCAGGGGAGGGGGCCCCCCCTCCATGTGCTTTGCAGGGGGGAGCCCTCACATTTTGTTACGGCACTGTAATGTATTTGGCTCATTGTTATCCTCTGAGTAGTGATTGTGGTGTTTCACAAATGCTTGCATCCAGTTAGATCCCTGGATACTTTTGGCTGATTCCAATATTTCAGGAAGTGATAAATAACAGTATTTTATTTGTTCTTGGTTATCTGGTCCAGATTAATGAATAGTGTAGGTTTCAAAGAGTAACTCAGTGACTTATGAGTCAAATGTGATACTACCAACCATACTCTCCCGCTTAACCAGCCCAAACACTGTGATCTCACATAGAAGGTTTGGCCACGGTTTCATTAATTTTCGACCTATAGTATGCAAACTATACCCTCTGCCCTCAAATGAGTCCAGGACCTTGCACGCTTCTTATCTGTTTTCATTCGCTTGCTCATCTTATCCTGCCCCTGAGCTGACACTTTTATCTGCAAGCCAACAAAAGGCACTCCAACTGAATGTGCGGAGAACCTTTTTCTCAACCTCCCAATTTGTTATTGGCAGTCTATGACTGGATTAAAAGCAAGTGACTTAAACCAGCTTCTGACAAGACACAAGTCTGAATAGTCTGAGGGGGCATGTAGTTCTGAAACAACACTTTGTGAACTAACGAGCATGGTTGCTCTACAAGGTCTATTTGGCCGAAATTCTTGTTTTTTGGTTTGAAGATCCACTTTTTTGCAAGTGTCAGATTGTGTCCTCTAATTTCTTTTACTACCCTAGAGGGCTCAGTGAAATTCTTCCTTTTCTGTCACTCTTTGGAAGAACCACAGATCTACCCCTGCTCTAAATTACTTGCAAATTGACTATAAATACTATCTTTACCTAGGCCTGTGAATGAAATCACTCACCAGCCGTGCGGCAATTCATAGCGTTGTGGTCAGAATTACTTTTGTACCTTGCAGGTTAGCTCCTTATATCCCATTCCTTCTACATTGTTTTTGTATTTATCTGCACTGTGGCCCACCAAGGCTGGGGGTCTCTCTCTCTTTGCAATTTTTACTGTGTTTTTAAATGTGGCTATTAGCCTTTTAAGTTGAAGTTTTACAGTTTTATAAGAGATGGAATTTTTGCAAAGGTTTTAATTAACTGCACAATAAATATATTACTTACTTTTTTTTATTTATGTGCACGCCAAATGATTTTTAAGATCATGTGCCATATCAACTGTTCCATTTGTAGGAAAGCTCTACCATTCTGTTCTTAAAGACTTACCTCTTTTCCTCCTCTGTAGTAAATATTTAGACTTCTTCTTGTCATTCCGTTAGGTGAAGAAGAAACAGTTTTAGACCCATACTGATCCTGGCACCTTTCATCTAGTACTACCAATGATTTTACAGACAACTTCAGACTCATATCTATGATAGTTCCTCACCTTTTAATGCTATGCCTGCTATATTTTCTCTATGGCCTTTTTGGTGTTAAATCACTTTACAAAATGTAATGTAACAAAACAAAATATGTTTACCTGTCCCCAAAAGGAGCTCATGATGTGGAAGCCTTCTCTCATGTCATTGAGAATTTTGTTGGATACTTTATCCTCATAGTTAAATCGCTCCCCGACAGTGATGTGGAGGATGACATTACTAGCTGCATGGAGGAGGAGAAGGGATGCATCGATAGAAGTTCCTGATAGAAAAAGAAAAGAAAGTTAATTATTTGTGCAAGAAAAGAACCTTTGATAATACATTCGGACTAGACGTCTGAGACACTATACAGGAAAAATCCCAAATAAAGTGTAAAGTTATGAGATCATGGTATATGTAGTTGTTTGACAGTATCTGCATTTCAGATTATAGGGGGACTTTGGGACTTATTTAGAGTTTAGCAGACAGGGTACACTGCTCAAACATAGTAGCGTACTCTGTCAGGCAAAGCGATGGTCTGCCTACTTCAATTAGAATCGTACAGACCGTTATGTTTCTGGAAGTGATGCTCCTGCTGGTTCCAATGGCAAAAATCTAACACTGATAGCCCCACTAAAGAAGGGCCGATACAGCAAGTACCTCGTACAATCCACCCTTTTCAGAGCGGACGGTTCAATTAATTTTTTTCTGCATAGAACAAATCTTTTTTACCCCTATGGGTGATCACATTTTTTGTTTTACAAAAATCCACTTTGGGAGTTTGTGTTTTGTAAAATACAAAAGTTTGCTGAGCAGCGGCATAAAACATGGCAGCCAATTGGCAAACTTTCACAGCCTTTATTCAAGCCAGCAGTGTGTCAGATTTTCAGGAGGTACAAAGGTCTCTTCCAGGAAGGCTGAGATCTCCGAGTATGGCAGGCTGTTTGTGATCAGAGCAGCAGAGTAAATGCCTCATCTCTATATGATAACTGACGTATACCCCTGTCCTGATTGCCCCCGCTGGAACGATATTTGCATCCTTGTTAATGATATTTGTTCATGGGTAACCATGTGCCAAGACCTAGGCCTGTGTCATAGACTGCGGTACTTATGGACCCTCATGGTGGTAAATGGCTACTGCCTTTACTGACAGTTAAGCAGCTGCAACATATCATGTATTTATAATGAGGGCAGTAGCTTGAGGAGGCATTTTTACTAGGGGTGGGCAGAATGTTTCATTTCGCCCATGGAATTGACGTGATTTGGGGGCTCCACATTATTCTTGTAACGTTGAGTTCCGGCCAAATCCAACCAATCGCCACATAGCAAATTTTTTACCAGTGAGGCCCCAGAAATGGGAGCGAGATTTGGTGTCCTCTAGCACGATATTTTAAAGCAGGCGGTCCTGGCCAGAGGGCTGCTCCTCCAGTAGATTTGCTGCCACTCGAGTAGATTTTCTACTCGAGTGGCAGCAAAATTAACTCGAATGGCTGCATGCTCTTGCGCAATGCATGGTGTAGTTCATGTGATTTGTCAGTGCTGCTCACTCTTCTGGAGCTACATTGCAGTGCGAGCAGCACAAATTGCATCTTTTCTGCTTGTTGGCGCAGCTCAGTGGAATCTCACAGTGTGTTAAGGTAACTCCATAGAATTCTGAGGAGTGACACTCTGTGAGTTCTCCATCCCTACTTTCAATCAATTAAAGGGATTTATAGAATGCACTAGCTTCTCAGTGAGTGTCCCGGTGCTGGATAGAAAGCTGATCAAACCCACTGATTATGTTATTCATAAGCTAGCCCAAAGAGCCATGTCTTAACCCCTTCGCTGCCAGGCCTTTTCCCCTCCTGTGCCAAGCCTTTTTTTGGCTATTTGGGGTAGTGCGCGCTGAGGCCCCTGTAACTTTTTGACCATATAAGGTATCCACGCCAAATTTGCGTCCTTTTCTTCCAACATCATGGGGATTCTAAAGGTACTCAGGGTTTGTGGATTCTCCTAGAGGGGTCACAGAAATGAGCCAAAATACAGCAAAATGTTGTTTTTTTTCGGAAAAATGGGAAAAACGGGCTGCAAATGAAAGCATCTGGGTTTTTCCCTGCAAATGTTATCAAAAGAGGGTTTGTGGGGTTGAAATCACCATTTTCCCAGCTTTTCGGGGATACCAGACTTTTTTCAGAAACCCAACATTTTTTACACAGTTTTGGCATTTTTCTGGGACTAATTTTGCTATTTTGTGTGCTTTTGACCTCCTTCCAGTTAATGGCAGAAATAGGTACAAAAGTAATAACGGATCCTGGAAAGCTATACATTTTCGAGAAGAAGACAGAATTCTGAATTCAGCAAGGGGTCATTTGTGTAGATCTATCAAGGTTTTTTTATAGAAACTAACAGTTAAATATAGGATAAATTGAAAATTAGTTGAAGAAAACAGCCTTTTGTGTCCACGTTTTCACCTGTAACTTCTTCTAATTACGACAGCTCTTTGAAAGCAATACCATTACATCCGCTGGACATTACTGGTTGTGGGGATATATAGGACTTGTAGGTTCACCAAGAACCTGACGAACCCAGAGCCAAAAACTGAGCAGCAACTTGCAATGGTTTTTTATTATGTACCGGGAATATAGTAATTATTCTGTAAAAAAGTGTACATGGAAAAATCGATATGAAAGACACCTATGTATTTCTGAAATGGGAACAAAATATAGAGTTTAGAAACAGTAGATATTTGCACATTTCTAAAATTGGGAATACTCATACTAGCATGAGAATTATCAGTCATTTTTTAGAATGACTTATTTTTTACACAATATCTTTCATTTGGAAGGCAGAAATGCATCGAAAGTCAATAGATAATACAAATCTGAATTACCCTAAGTCTCCCGATAAAAATGGTACCTCACTTGTGTGGGTAGGCATAGTGCCCGCGACAGGAAACGGCGCAAAACGCAACGTGGTCACAACTCATTCTCGCAGTGAAAATTTACCCTTTTTTGGCAAAGTGCCTGGCTCTAGTTTTTGAACCCTAGCTCTGCGGGCACCTTGGGAAACATTGCAAACCTATACATTTTTTAAAACTAGACACCCAGGGGAATCCAGGACGGGGTGACTTGACTGCCTCCCACCAGGGTCTGTTACCCAGAATCTCTTGCAAACCTAAAAAATTGACAAAAAAACACACATTTTCCCCACATTTATGTGGTGGAAAGTTCCGGAATCTGCGTGGATCCACAAATTTCCACCCACCCTGCGTTCCCCAAAGTCTTTCGAGAAAACTGGTACCTCACTTGTGTGGGTCGGCCTAGTGCCCGCGACAGGAAATGGCGCAAAACGCAACGTGGTCACACCTCAATTTCGCGGTGAAAAATGGCCCTTTTTTGGCAAAATGTCTAGCTGTAGTTTTTGAACCCTAGCTTTGCGGGCACCTTGGGAAACCTAGCAAACCTATACATTTATGAAAACTAGACACCCAGGGGAATCCAGGATGGGGTGACTTGACTGCCTCCCACCAGGGTCTGTTATCCAGATTCCCTTGCAAACCTAAAAAATTGACAAAAAAAACACATTTTCCCCACAATTCTGTAGTGGAAAGTTCCGGAATCTGCGTGGATCCACAAATTTCCACCCACCCCGCCTTTCCCAAAGTCTTACGAGAAAAGCGGTACCTCACTTGTGTGGGTCGGCCTAGTGCCCGTGACAGGAAACGGCGCAAAACGCAACGTGGCCACACCTCAATTTCGCAGTGAAAAATGACCCTTTTTTGGCAAAATGTCTAGCTGTAGTTTTTGAACCCTAGCTCTGCGGGCACCTTGGGAAACCTAGCAAACCTATACATTTTTGAAAACTAGACACGCAGGGGAATCCAGGATGCGGTGACTTGACTGCCTCCCACCAGGGTCTGTTACCCAAAATCTCTTGCAAACCTAAAAAATTGACAAAATAAACACATTTTCCCCACATTTCTGTGGTGGAAAGTTCCGTAATCTGCGTGGATCCACAAATTTCCACCCACCCTGCGTTCCCCAAAGTCTTACGAGAAAAACGGTACCTCACTTGTGTGGGTCGGCCTAGTGGCCGCGACAGGAAACGGCGCAAAACGCAACGTGGTCACACCTCAATTTCGCAGTGAAAAATTACCCTTTTTTGGCAAAATGTCTAGCTGTAGTTTTTGAACCCTAGCTCTGCGGGCACCTTGGGAAACCTAGCAAACCTATACATTTTTGAAAACTAGACACCCAGGGGAATCCAGGATGGGGTGACTTGACTGCCTCCCACCAGGGTCTGTTACCCAGAATCTCTTGCAAACCTAAAAAATTGTCAAAAAAAACAAATTTTCCCCACATTTCTGTGGTGGAAAGTCCTGGAATCTGCGTGGATCCACAAATTTCCACCCACCCTGCATTCCCCAAAGTCTTATGAGAAAAACGGTACCTCACTTGTGTGGGTCGGCCTAGTGCCCGCGACAGGAAACGGCGCAAAACGCAACGTGGTCACATCTCAATTTCGCGGTGAAAAATGACCCTTTTTTGGCAAAATGTCTAGCTGTAGTTTTTGAACCCTAGCTCTGCGGGCACCTTGGGAAACCTAGCAAACCTATACATTTTTGAAAACTAGACACCCAGGGGAATCCAGGATGGGGTGACTTGACTGCCTCCCACCAGGGTCTGTTACCCAGAATCTCTTGCAAACCTAAAAAATTGACAAAAAAAACACATTTTCCCCACATTTCTGTGGTGGAAAGTTCCGGAATCTCAGTGGATCCACAAATTTCCACGCACCCTGCGTTCCCCAAAGTCTTACAAGAAAAACGGTACCTCACTTGTGTGGGTCGGCCTAGTGCCCGCGACAGGAAATGGCGCAAAACGCAACGTGGTCACACCTCAATTTCGCAGTGAAAAATGACCCTTTTTTGGCAAAATGCCTATCTGTAGTTTTTGAACCCTAGCTCTGCGGGCACCCTGGGAAACCTAGCAAACCTATACATTTTTGAAAACTAAACACCCATAGGAATCCAGGATGGGGTGACTTGACTGCCTCCCACCAGGGTCGGTTACCCAGAATCTCTTGCAAACCTAAAAAATTGTCAAAAGCAACACATTTTCCCCACATTTCTGTGGTAGAAAAACCTGGAATCTGCGTGGATCCACAAATTTCCACCCACCCTGTGTTCCCCAAAGTCTTACGAGAAAAACGGTACCTCACTTGTGTGGGTCGGCCTAGAGCCCGCGACAGGAAACGGCGCAAAACGCAACGTGGTCACACCTCAATTTCGCGGTGAAAAATGGCCCTTTTTTGGCAAAATGTCTAGCTGTAGTTTTTGAACCCTAGCTTTGCGGGCACCTTGGGAAACCTAGCAAACCTATACATTTATGAAAACTAGACACCCAGGGGAATCCAGGATGGGGTGACTTGACTGCCTCCCACCAGGGTCTGTTATCCAGATTCCCTTGCAAACCTAAAAAATTGACAAAAAAAACACATTTTCCCCACAATTCTGTAGTGGAAAGTTCCGGAATCTGCGTGGATCCACAAATTTCCACCCACCCCGCCTTCCCCAAAGTCTTACGAGAAAAGCGGTACCTCACTTGTGTGGGTCGGCCTAGTGCCCGTGACAGGAAACGGCGCAAAACGCAACGTGGCCACACCTCAATTTCGCAGTGAAAAATGACCCTTTTTTGGCAAAATGTCTAGCTGTAGTTTTTGAACCCTAGCTCTGCGGGCACCTTGGGAAACCTAGCAAACCTATACATTTTTGAAAACTAGACACGCAGGGGAATCCAGGATGCGGTGACTTGACTGCCTCCCACCAGGGTCTGTTACCCAAAATCTCTTGCAAACCTAAAAAATTGACAAAATAAACACATTTTCCCCACATTTCTGTGGTGGAAAGTTCCGTAATCTGCGTGGATCCACAAATTTCCACCCACCCTGCGTTCCCCAAAGTCTTACGAGAAAAACGGTACCTCACTTGTGTGGGTCGGCCTAGTGGCCGCGACAGGAAACGGCGCAAAACGCAACGTGGTCACACCTCAATTTCGCAGTGAAAAATTACCCTTTTTTGGCAAAATGTCTAGCTGTAGTTTTTGAACCCTAGCTCTGCGGGCACCTTGGGAAACCTAGCAAACCTATACATTTTTGAAAACTAGACACCCAGGGGAATCCAGGATGGGGTGACTTGACTGCCTCCCACCAGGGTCTGTTACCCAGAATCTCTTGCAAACCTAAAAAATTGTCAAAAAAAACAAATTTTCCCCACATTTCTGTGGTGGAAAGTCCTGGAATCTGCGTGGATCCACAAATTTCCACCCACCCTGCATTCCCCAAAGTCTTATGAGAAAAACGGTACCTCACTTGTGTGGGTCGGCCTAGTGCCCGCGACAGGAAACGGCGCAAAACGCAACGTGGTCACATCTCAATTTCGCGGTGAAAAATGACCCTTTTTTGGCAAAATGTCTAGCTGTAGTTTTTGAACCCTAGCTCTGCGGGCACCTTGGGAAACCTAGCAAACCTATACATTTTTGAAAACTAGACACCCAGGGGAATCCAGGATGGGGTGACTTGACTGCCTCCCACCAGGGTCTGTTACCCAGAATCTCTTGCAAACCTAAAAAATTGACAAAAAAAACACATTTTCCCCACATTTCTGTGGTGGAAAGTTCCGGAATCTCAGTGGATCCACAAATTTCCACGCACCCTGCGTTCCCCAAAGTCTTACAAGAAAAACGGTACCTCACTTGTGTGGGTCGGCCTAGTGCCCGCGACAGGAAATGGCGCAAAACGCAACGTGGTCACACCTCAATTTCGCAGTGAAAAATGACCCTTTTTTGGCAAAATGCCTATCTGTAGTTTTTGAACCCTAGCTCTGCGGGCACCCTGGGAAACCTAGCAAACCTATACATTTTTGAAAACTAAACACCCATAGGAATCCAGGATGGGGTGACTTGACTGCCTCCCACCAGGGTCGGTTACCCAGAATCTCTTGCAAACCTAAAAAATTGTCAAAAGCAACACATTTTCCCCACATTTCTGTGGTAGAAAAACCTGGAATCTGCGTGGATGCACAAATTTCCACCCACCCTGTGTTCCCCAAAGTCTTACGAGAAAAACGGTACCTCACTTGTGTGGGTCGGCCTAGAGCCCGCGACAGGAAACGGCGCAAAACGCAACGTGGTCACACCTCAATTTCGCGGTGAAAAATGGCCCTTTTTTGGCAAAATGTCTAGCTGTAGTTTTTGAACCCTAGCTTTGCGGGCACCTTGGGAAACCTAGCAAACCTATACATTTATGAAAACTAGACACCCAGGGGAATCCAGGATGGGGTGACTTGACTGCCTCCCACCAGGGTCTGTTATCCAGATTCCCTTGCAAACCTAAAAAATTGACAAAAAAAACACATTTTCCCCACAATTCTGTAGTGGAAAGTTCCGGAATCTGCGTGGATCCACAAATTTCCACCCACCCCGCCTTCCCCAAAGTCTTACGAGAAAAGCGGTACCTCACTTGTGTGGGTCGGCCTAGTGCCCGTGACAGGAAACGGCGCAAAACGCAACGTGGCCACACCTCAATTGCGCAGTGAAAAATGACCCTTTTTTGGCAAAATGTCTAGCTGTAGTTTTTGAACCCTAGCTCTGCGGGCACCTTGGGAAACCTAGCAAACCTATACATTTTTGAAAACTAGACACGCAGGGGAATCCAGGATGCTGTGACTTGACTGCCTCCCACCAGGGTCTGTTACCCAAAATCTCTTGCAAACCTAAAAAATTGACAAAATAAACACATTTTCCCCACATTTCTGTGGTGGAAAGTTCCGTAATCTGCGTGGATCCACAAATTTCCACCCACCCTGCGTTCCCCAAAGTCTTACGAGAAAAACGGTACCTCACTTGTGTGGGTCGGCCTAGTGGCCGCGACAGGAAACGGCGCAAAACGCAACGTGGTCACACCTCAATTTCGCAGTGAAAAATTACCCTTTTTTGGCAAAATGTCTAGCTGTAGTTTTTGAACCCTAGCTCTGCGGGCACCTTGGGAAACCTAGCAAACCTATACATTTTTGAAAACTAGACACCCAGGGGAATCCAGGATGGGGTGACTTGACTGCCTCCCACCAGGGTCTGTTACCCAGAATCTCTTGCAAACCTAAAAAATTGTCAAAAAAAACAAATTTTCCCCACATTTCTGTGGTGGAAAGTCCTGGAATCTGCGTGGATCCACAAATTTCCACCCACCCTGCATTCCCCAAAGTCTTATGAGAAAAACGGTACCTCACTTGTGTGGGTCGGCCTAGTGCCCGCGACAGGAAACGGCGCAAAACGCAACGTGGTCACATCTCAATTTCGCGGTGAAAAATGACCCTTTTTTGGCAAAATATCTAGCTGTAGTTTTTGAACCCTAGCTCTGCGGGCACCTTGGGAAACCTAGCAAACCTATACATTTTTGAAAACTAGACACCCAGGGGAATCCAGGATGGGGTGACTTGACTGCCTCCCACCAGGGTCTGTTACCCAGAATCTCTTGCAAACCTAAAAAATTGACAAAAAAAACACATTTTCCCCACATTTCTGTGGTGGAAAGTTCCGGAATCTCAGTGGATCCACAAATTTCCACGCACCCTGCGTTCCCCAAAGTCTTACAAGAAAAACGGTACCTCACTTGTGTGGGTCGGCCTAGTGCCCGCGACAGGAAATGGCGCAAAACGCAACGTGGTCACACCTCAATTTCGCAGTGAAAAATGACCCTTTTTTGGCAAAATGCCTATCTGTAGTTTTTGAACCCTAGCTCTGCGGGCACCCTGGGAAACCTAGCAAACCTATACATTTTTGAAAACTAAACACCCATAGGAATCCAGGATGGGGTGACTTGACTGCCTCCCACCAGGGTCGGTTACCCAGAATCTCTTGCAAACCTAAAAAATTGTCAAAAGCAACACATTTTCCCCACATTTCTGTGGTAGAAAAACCTGGAATCTGCGTGGATCCACAAATTTCCACCCACCCTGTGTTCCCCAAAGTCTTACGAGAAAAACGGTACCTCACTTGTGTGGGTCGGCCTAGAGCCCGCGACAGGAAACGGCGCAAAACGCAACGTGGTCACACCTCAATTTCGCAGTGAAAAATGACCCATTTTTGGCAAAATGTCTAGCTGTAGTTTTTGAACCCTAGCTCTGCGGGCACCTTGGGAAACCTAGAAAACCTATATATTTTTGAAAACTAGACACCCAGGGGAATCCAGGATGGGGTGACTTGACTGCCTCTCACCAGGGTCTGTTACCCAGAATCTCTTGCAAACCTAAAAAATTGTCAAAAAGAATACATTTTTCCCACATTTCTGTGGTGGAAAGTTCCGGAATCTGCGTGGATCCACAAATTTACACCCACCCTGAGTTCCCCAAAGTCTTACAAGAAAAACGGTACCTCACTTGTGTGGGTCGGCCTAGTGCCCGCGACAGGAAACGGCGCAAAACGCAACGTGGTCACACCTCAATGTCGCAGTGAAAAATGACCCTTTTTTGGCAAAATGTCTAGCTGTAGTTTTTGAACCCTAGCTCTTCGGGCACCTTGGGAAACCTAGCAAACCTATACATTTTTGAAAACTAGACACCCAGGGCAATCTAGGATGGGGTGACTTGACTGCCTCCCACCAGGGTCTGTTACCCAGAATCCCTTGCAAACCTAAAAAATTGACAAAAAAAACACATTTTCCCCATTTTTCTGTGGTGGAAAGTTCCATAATCTGCGTGGATCCACAAACTTCCACGCACCCTGCGTTCCCCAAAGTCTTACAAGAAAAACGGTACCTCACTTGTGTGGGTCGGCCTAGTGCCCGCGACAGGAAATGGCGCAAAACGCAACGTGGTCACACCTCAATTTCGCAGTGAAAAATGACCCTTTTTTGGCAAAATGTCTAGCTGTAGTTTTTGAACCCTAGCTCTGCGGGCACCTTGGGAAACCTAGCAAACCTATACATTTTTGAAAACTAAACACCCATAGGAATCCAGGATGGGGTGACTTGACTGCCTCCCACCAGGGTCGGTTACCCAGAATCTCTTGCAAACCTAAAAAATTGTCAAAATCAACACATTTTCCCCACATTTCTGTGGTAGAAAAACCTGGAATCTGCGTGGATCCACAAATTTCCACCCACCCTGTGTTCCCCAAAGTCTTACGAGAAAAACGGTACCTCACTTGTGTGGGTCGGCCTAGAGCCCGCGACAGGAAACGGCGCAAAACGCAACGTGGTCACACCTCAATTTCGCAGTGAAAAATGACCCATTTTTGGCAAAATGTCTAGCTGTAGTTTTCGAACCCTAGCTCTGCGGGCACCTTGGGAAACCTAGAAAACCTATATATTTTTGAAAACTAGACACCCAGGGGAATCCAGGATGGGGTGACTTGACTGCCTCTCACCAGGGTCTGTTACCCAGAATCTCTTGCAAACCTAAAAAATTGTCAAAAAGAATACATTTTTCCCACATTTCTGTGGTGGAAAGTTCCAGAATCTGCGTGGATCCACAAATTTACACCCACCCTGAGTTCCCCAAAGTCTTACAAGAAAAACGGTACCTCACTTGTGTGGGTCGGCCTAGTGCCCCCGACAGGAAACGGCGCAAAACGCAACGTGGTCACACCTCAATGTCGCAGTGAAAAATGACCCTTTTTTGGCAAAATGTCTAGCTGTAGTTTTTGAACCCTAGCTCTTCGGGCACCTTGGGAAACCTAGCAAACCTATACATTTTTGAAAACTAGACACCCAGGGCAATCTAGGATGGGGTGACTTGACTGCCTCCCACCAGGGTCTGTTACCCAGAATCCCTTGCAAACCTAAAAAATTGACAAAAAAAATACATTTTCCCCATTTTTCTGTGGTGGAAAGTTCCATAATCTGCGTGGATCCACAAACTTCGACCCACCCCGCGTTCCCCAAAGTCTTACGAGAAAAACGGTACCTCACTTGTGTGGGTCGGCCTAGTGTCCGTGACAGGAAACGGCGCAAAACGCAATGTGGTCACACCTCAATTTTGCAGTGAAAAATTACCCTTTTTTGGCAAAATGTCTAGCTGTAGTTTTTGAACCCTAGCTCTGTGGGCACTTTGGGAAAACTAGCAGTCCTATACATTTTTTAAAACTAGACACCCAAGGGAATCCAGGATGGGGTGACTTGACTGCCTCCCACCAGGGTCAGTTACCCAGAATCCCTTGCAAACCTAAAAAATTAACAAAAAAAATAAATTTTCCCCACATTTCTGTGGTGGAAAGTTTCGGAATCTGTGTGGATCCACAAATTTCCACCCGACCCGCGTTCCCCAAAGTCTTACGAGAAAAACGGTACCTCACTTGTGTGGGTCGGCCTAGTGCCCGCGACAGGAAATGGCGCAAACCGCAACGTGGTCACACCTCAATTTCGCAGTGAAAAATGACCCTTTTTTGGCAAAATGTCTAGCTGTAGTTTTTGAACCCTAGCTCTGCGGGCACCTTGGGAAACCTAGCAAACCTATACATTTTTGAAAACTAGACACCCGTGTGCTTCCAGGGAGGCATGGCTTGTGTGGATCCCCCAACGTTTTCTTACCCAGAATCCCCTTCAAACCTCAATTTTAGCTGAAAAATCACATTTTTCACACATTTTTGTGTGGGAAAGTTGTGGCATCACCGGGCTCACTCAAATTTCCCACCACCCAGCATCCCCCCGGGTCTACCGGTAAAAATGGTGCCTCGCTTGTGTGGGAGGCCCAAGTACCCGCGACAGGCAAGGGCCCAAAACGCAGTGAGGCGACATCAAAATTGCCTATCTCAAAACCACCTGGTTTTGTCAGGAGGGTCACTTGGGTTTTTGGCCCGGTGCTCGGCGGCCATCTAGGGAAACCTACCAAACCCATACATTTCTGAAAACTAGACACCCTGGGGCTTCCAGGGAGGTATGGCTTGCGTGGATCCCCCAAAGTTTCCTTACCCAGAATCCCCTGCAAACCTCAATTTTAGCTGAAAATAATCACATTTTTCACACATTTTTGTGTGGGAAAGTTGTGGCATCACCGGGCTCACTCAAATTTCCCACCACCCAGCGTTCCACCAGGTCTCCCGGTAAAAATGGTGCCTCACTTGTGTGGGAGTCCCAAGTACCTGCGACAGGCAAGGGCCCAAAACGCAGTGAGGCGACATCAAAATTGCCTATCTCAAGTCAAAACCACCTGGTTTTGCAAGGGGGGTCACTTGGGTTTTTGGGCCGGTGCTCGGCGGCCATCTAGGGAAACCTACCAAACCCATACATTTCTGAAAACTAGACACGTGGGGGCTTCCAGGGAGGTATGGCTTGCGTGGATCTCCCAACGTTTCCTTACCCAGAATCCCCTGCAAACCTCAAATTTAGCTGAAGAAAATCACATTTTTCACACATTTTTGTGTGGGAAAGTTGTGGCATGACCGGGCTCACTCAAATTTCCCACCACCCACCGTTCCCCCGGGTCTCCCGGTAAAAATGGTGCCTCACTTGTGTGGGAGGCCCAAGTACCCGCGACAGGCAAGGGCCCAAAACGCAGTGAGGCGACATCAAAATTGCCTATCTCAAAACCACCTGGTTTTGCAAGGGGGGTCACTTGGGTTTTTGGCCCGGTGCTCGGCGGCCATCTAGGGAAACCTACCAAAACCATACATTTCTGAAAACTAAACACCTGGGGGCTTCCAGGTAGGTATGACTTGCGTGGATCTCCCAACGTTTCCTTACCCAGAATCCCCTGCAAACCTCAATTTTAGCTGAAAAAATCACATTTTTCCCACGTTTTGGGCAGCCCCCACCCCTATTTTTTTTTTTTATTTTACAATTCCCTGGTGTCTAGTGGTCTTTTTGCCCCCCCGGGGGGGGGGCAGATTGGGGGCCAATGCCCCATCTGCCCCCCAGGGGGGGCAGAAAGGCTGTAATGGTGGCGGGTGGGTGGGGGCATTGGCGTGCCCGTTTCGTGCAGCCCCCACCCTAAAAAAAAAAACAGAAAACAAATCCCTGGTGTATAGTGGACTTTCTGCCCCCTCGAAGGGGCATATTAGGGGCCAATGCCCCATCTGCCCCCGGGGGGGCAGAAAGACTGTGATTATTGGGGGTGGGGGCTGCCCAAAACGGGCAGGCCCATGCCCCCACCCCTATTGTTGTTTTTTATAAATTTCCCTGGTGTCTAGTGGGCTTTTTGCCCCCCTGGGGGGCAGATGGGGGCTACTGCCCCTTCTGCCCCCCAGGGGGGGCTAAAAGACTAAATAATGCCCAAAATAAACTGGGGGGAGCAAATGCCCTTGCCCAAGGGGCCGCTCCCCCCTCCCTGGTGTCTAGTGGGTGGATCCCTGCTTGGGGATCGCCCTCCTGTGGCAATCCCCAAGCAGGGATCCACTGGGGAGGGGTACCATTGGAAAGGGGAGATTCTCCCCTTTCCAACGATACCTCTCCCGTCTTTCTACGTGCTCAGGGGGCTGAGATAGCCCCCTGAGCACATAGAAAGTGAAACTGAAATGAACCTCTTGGCTCATTTCAGTTTCAGTAATGACGATCGGCGCGACGTGCGTGCCGATCGTCATTACAGTGAAAGGGGTGGGGGGGGCCTCAGGAGCTGGGGAAGCTCTTCCCCAGCTCCTGAGGCTTTTTTGGCAGAAAGGGAATTCCTCTGGTGCCCGCACCAGAGGGATTCCCTAGGGTATGCCTCATGACGAGCTGGACTCGTCATGGGCACAGCGCGACTGTGCTCCATGACGAGTCGAGCTCGTCAAGGGCATACAAGGGGTTAAGAAGTTACTTGAAAGTCAGTATGTCTTTTGAGGTGTAAACATGCTGAGAAAGAGCATTCAAGTCCCTGGCAGCCAGGTAAGAGTAGGAGGTACCACCCCACTTCTAACTATTAAATTGTGGAATCACCATCATCAAGGAGCTGGATGAATGGAGTATTCTAGATGGTTGGTATGTGGTGATTCTGTCAGATAGGTGTTGAGGGCCAGAGTGATAGAAAGCTCCATTCATCAGTACAAGTCCTTTAAGCCATACTCATTCCTTTAAAGGCAACTTTTTACCTGTGTCGCTGGATTTAGGCCTACCTGCCCACTCGTGTACAGTTCTGCTGCAGTGTTTCAAACTCATCCTTGGCCTACATTAAGTTAGCATGTAACACTGTGCAGCATGCAGTGCTTGATTTGAGACTGTGTTTTCCAGTGTTCGACACTTGACCCTGGCACTTAATTATCAACTCCGACACTTATGACAGCTTCCACATGGTGGCACTGTTTGTGCAGTATAGAGATGAGCACAACAGTTGTTTAGTAATCAATTAGACATTAAAACAACTAATTTCTTCCTCCTAAGCCATTCTTATTGCTTTGGGTGGGGGGCTTAACCTCTGAAGTGTCACACTTGAAGCAGTGTGATGGCCAGTAGTTTTGTATATACTGTCATTGGCAGCACTGGAAGGGGCAATGGGTGGTACAAGCTGGAGTGGCCTTTTGATGAGGGCGCTGGTGCATATTTATTTTTACAAATTAAGCACTGGCTGCACATTTGTGTTGGGAAGTGTGTTCTGTGATGTATGTGCACCTGTGAGTGGTACAATACATGGAGGCATGTGGGTTCCATACTGGATACCCAGTGCCAGAGAAAATTATGAGGAGGTGGAGGAGGCCTCTTAGACAGATGTGTGGATTGTCACATTCCTGAGAACATGGTGGGCCACACACTGGAGGAATGGAGAGCCAGGCTCTCCTGTGACCTTCAAAAGACTATTTGATACTAAGAAGATCAGTGGTCAGTGGATACTGGAACTGATAGGGGAAATACTACAGAGACAGGGTTTCATAAGCGCAGCAGGCCAGTAGTCTTTTTATCCTTTTGGTAAGCATATATTAGTGAGGCTAACATTCAGGTGTGATCGTCGAGGCATGCCCATGGCCTGTGTTGTGAAGCTATCAAGGTTGGAGTTGCTCCAGCTGTGACAGACTGCTTCATAAATAGATAACAGAACAGAGGAGTGGGCATTTCAAAGACAGCAACACCCATCACACACATTTCAAAGAGAACAACACTAAATTACATCTGTCTGGAAATTAATTATAAAATGGGGAGCTTGAGTCTTCCAAATAGTCAAACCCCAATGCTGTCATTTGTGCTGTAAATCAACAATGAGAAGCTCAGCAAGACTTCTGGTTATTGTGGCCAGTATTTGGGAGTGCGGCCTGCTAGTCTCCTTGATGGGAGAGGGGACATCACCCAGGAGAATCAAGACCACTTCCCTGAGTCTGGAGCACCAGCATCTGCCTGCATCAAAAGAACAGAGGAACCTGTGAGGAGCATGGGAGTGTTCAAGAGTAAAGCCCAGTGGGGGATCCTATTGAGTGGGCCAGTGAAGTGAAGTGTGGGGTTTGTGCTTCTGTACATAACTGCCACAGCAATGCGGATGCCCACCTATATCCTGCCCAAGTTGGCAAACTTGTATGCCAGAGGAGTCTGCTATGAACAGCAAGGGCCATCACCCTGGTGTATGACTGCAAAGAGAGAGGGCAGTCACCCAGGTGCAACATGCAAATGTGAAAAGCTACATGTTCTGACCCGTGCACCCAGAGCACCAACTCAAGCATCAGCAACCAAGTAATTGCCTATGATCTGCTGTTGGGATGAGAAGAATGACGGAAATGAGAATTCGCCGACACTTGCTTCAGCTTACCTCAGCGCTGGACTGCTGATGCTCCTGGGGTCTTCCATATCGCAATACCAGTGGGAGTGGGTAAGATAGATGACTTGGCCGCAGAGCCCAATGGTAGCTTGCTCTGACTATTAGTGCAACAATGCTGGGACACTTTGATCTTCTAAAAAGCCATTAGGGAACTTATAATACTCGTTCTCCCTAGCTAGGCCCAACCTGAATATTGCCTCAGATAAATGTGGAATAGCCACCACCAGTAGACGCTGAGGTGGAACCCAGGACCTTCCTGGACAATGTTGGAGTTCCAGCCTTCTGAAGCCTCTGTATATTGTTTGTGTGTGCTGATTTCATTTTGTGTTTGTAAATATATATTACATTAGTCATATAAGTGAGTATGTGGCTGGACATAAATTTATTAGGGTCACGCCAATGCACTTAAAGTATTTTGTGTATTTTGATCATTGTCAGTCTTCTTGAGCCCATATACACCTTGCACCTACTTCCTTCCTGAGGAGCCGTGCTGTGCTCAACCCGCGCTACCAATGAGAGTCAAATGCTGAAGGTGCAATACTTGGCTCAGATTCCATAGTAGGTCAGGCCCGGGTCACATGAAGTAAAAGGCAGTCAACCCCATGGTTGCCTGACCCCTAGCCCTCTGAAAGGGGCTGGGACCCCACATCATTCCTTAGAAAACAGCCTAACACCCCAATAGCCATTAACATACATATGATCTATGGTAGAATAATCAGTAAGAGTTGTTCCTCTATTTTCTGTTTTCAGCACATTTTTCTTTTAAAGTAAATCCACAAATACTCAAATTCCGGTGTCTGTGTGTCAATCATGTGATAAAACCACATTACAGTGGTGGCAATCCCATGAAAAATAATACACAAAGATGTGTAATAATAGATTTACAATTGTCTACCCTCATTTTTTGCTAAGGGGCTCGTTCTGAATCCTGCAGATTTTATCTGTGTTAGAACAGCATGGGGGAAAAATGTCACTCGACCATTTGGTTTCCTCATGCAATTGAAAAAAAAATATATCATTTATTTATTGATTTTGCAAAAAATAGACAGTACAAACCAAACAAAATTCATTAAACAAAATTAAGAAGGTGTACATACACATAGATCAAGTAACATTTCAGATATCAGAATTCAGATCTGTGGGGTTTACATTCAGGGGAATAATGTGCCAGTTAAGCATAGTTATATAACTAGTTCAAGGCTACCATTACTTCGAAGCGCTAAGTTATATAGTGGAAACAGTATAGGAACAGTACTCTCCAGTCAGCATGCAGACCCCTCTTATCTAGCCAGAGACCAAAGTAAAAGCTGACGTGATGCCCACTGTGCCCAGGCTTCCCTTGCATCACGCCTTCTGCTACCAAAAGAAAGATGACATTTCAGGGAATATTCAGTCCTTACCAGCATGGTAACTCTGATACAGGCTCTAAACGTTTTTAGGGTGGCTCTGAGGGGGAAGCAGCTCACTATATAGTTCAGTTTGCGTGCTGCAGTACAGCATATCTCTAGACCATTGTGCGACAATGGGGGGGGGGGGGGGCCTCGGGCCCAGCCCATAGCAACTCCGCGCTTAGCTATCAGCAGTCCCATATCCACCAATTGGCGTATTTCTTTCTGCAAGTGTTTAGAATAGCCGAGAAGGGCTAGCAAGGGGTCGGGCGACAAAAGCTTTCCTGTGATATTGCTCAACTTTTGGAATATTAGAACCCAGAATTTAGCAATATCGGGACACAGCCAGGCTAAATGTAGAAGTCCTGCTTGTTCCACACTACATCTCTCACATCTCGTGGTGTCCCAGAGACCATATTTATACAGTTGGGTAGGGGTATAGTACGTCGACGTGCTGTGTGGCTTTGCAGCAATAGCGCCATTTTCTGTCATCAAGTATGACCTCCAAGTCAGTCTGGCACACCAATCTAGCCTTAATAAAAAAGTTATTCCGGTAATCTTGCGCCATGCTGTAAATCCTGGAGATTATTTTACAGGGAGACTCCACACTCAACATCAAGGAAAAGGGGGCAACTTCTGGAGGTTCCATCATCTCCTCTCCGAGCCTATCGCGGAGCGCATGTCAAACTCTGTAGAAATGGAACATCGGGAGTAAAGTAATTTCTTGCTTCTCTAAGACTATGTCTTCCCATCTTCGTCCCATTCCATCTTTGAATAGGTCCCCTATTTTGAAAATGCCCAAAATGCCCATAAGTGCTAGAGCACGTAAAGCTTCCGGCTCATTGAAGACCGGCAGCCACTGACACAACTCCACTGTAGTGAGCGGAGAGTACAGGATTAAGGCAGATTGTCTTTTAATTAAATTCCACTATGCATGGGAGGTGGCATTTATGGAGTCCAAAAGACCTACATGCCGGGATGGTGGCCTGTACAGACAAGCAGCTAGGGGGGTGACCTTTTCTTTATGCAAGTGCAGGGGAGGGGATTGTTGGTGCAGCCAGTAAAATGCATGGGAACATTGCGCCACTCAGTGATAGAGCTCCAAATCCGGTGCACAAAGTCCACCCACAGAATAGGGGGGGTTTTGCAAGGGGGGTCACTTGGGTTTTTGGGCCGGTGCTCGGCGGCCATCTAGGGAAACCTACCAATCCCATACATTTCTGAAAACTAGACACGTGGGGGCTTCCAGGGAGGTATGGCTTGCGTGGATCTCCCAACGTTTCCTTACCCAGAATCCCCTGCAAACCTCAATTTTAGCTGAAGAAAATCACATTTTTCACACATTTTTGTGTGGGAAAGTTGTGGCATGACCGGGCTCACTCAAATTTCCCACCACCCACCGTTCCCCCGGGTCTCCCGGTAAAAATGGTGCCTCACTTGTGTGGGAGGCCCAAGTACCCGCGACAGGCAAGGGCCCAAAACGCAGTGAGGCGACATCAAAATTGCCTATCTCAAAACCACCTGGTTTTGCAAGGGGGGTCACTTGGGTTTTTGGCCCGGTGCTCGGCGGCCATCTAGGGAAACCTACCAAAACCATACATTTCTGAAAACTAAACACCTGGGGGCTTCCAGGTAGGTATGACTTGCGTGGATCCCCCAACGTTTCCTTACCCAGAATCCCCTGCAAACCTCAATTTTAGCTGAAAAAATCACATTTTTCCCACGTTTTGGGCAGCCCCCACCCCTATTTTTTTATTTTTTTTTTTTACAATTCCCTGGTGTCTAGTGGTCTTTTTGCCCCCCCGGGGGGGGGGGGCAGATTGGGGGCCAATGCCCCATCTGCCCCCCAGGGGGGGCAGAAAGGCTGTAATGGTGGCGGGTGGGCGGGGGCATTGGCGTGCCCGTTTCGGGCAGCCCCCACCCTAAAAAAAAAAACAGAAAACAAATCCCTGGTGTATAGTGGACTTTCTGCCCCCTCGAAGGGGCATATTAGGGGCCAATGCCCCATCTGCCCCCGGGGGGGCAGAAAGACTGTGATTATTGGGGGTGGGGGCTGCCCAAAACGGGCAGGCCCATGCCCCCACCCCTATTGTTGTTTTTTATAAATTTCCCTGGTGTCTAGTGGGCTTTTTGCCCCCCCGGGGGGCAGATGGGGGCTACTGCCCCTTCTGCCCCCCAGGGGGGGCTAAAAGACTAAATAATGCCCAAAATAAACTGGGGGGAGCAAATGCCCTTGCCCAAGGGGCCGCTCCCCCCTCCCTGGTGTCTAGTGGGTGGATCCCTGCTTGGGGATCGCCCTCCTGTGGCAATCCCCAAGCAGGGATCCACTGGGGAGGGGTACCATTGGAAAGGGGAGATTCTCCCCTTTCCAACGATACCTCTCCCGTCTTTCTACGTGCTCAGGGGGCTGAGATAGCCCCCTGAGCACATAGAAAGTGAAACTGAAATGAACCTCTTGGCTCATTTCAGTTTCAGTAATGACGATCGGCGCGACGTGCGTGCCGATCGTCATTACAGTGAAAGGGGTGGGGGGGGGCCTCGGGAGCTGGGGAAGCTCTTCCCCAGCTCCTGAGGCTTTTTTGGCAGAAAGGGAATTCCTCTGGTGCCCGCACCAGAGGGATTCCCTAGGGTATGCCTCATGACGAGCTGGACTCGTCATGGGCACAGCGCGACTGTGCTCCATGACGAGTCGAGCTCGTCAAGGGCATACAAGGGGTTAAGAAGTTACTTGAAAGTCAGTATGTCTTTTGAGGTGTAAACATGCTGAGAAAGAGCATTCAAGTCCCTGGCAGCCAGGTAAGAGTAGGAGGTACCACCCCACTTCTAACTATTAAATTGTGGAATCACCATCATCAAGGAGCTGGATGAATGGAGTATTCTAGATGGTTGGTATGTGGTGATTCTGTCAGATAGGTGTTGAGGGCCAGAGTGATAGAAAGCTCCATTCATCAGTACAAGTCCTTTAAGCCATACTCATTCCTTTAAAGGCAACTTTTTACCTGTGTCGCTGGATTTAGGCCTACCTGCCCACTCGTGTACAGTTCTGCTGCAGTGTTTCAAACTCATCCTTGGCCTACATTAAGTTAGCATGTAACACTGTGCAGCATGCAGTGCTTGATTTGAGACTGTGTTTTCCAGTGTTCGACACTTGACCCTGGCACTTAATTATCAACTCCGACACTTATGACAGCTTCCACATGGTGGCACTGTTTGTGCAGTATAGAGATGAGCACAACAGTTGTTTAGTAATCAATTAGACATTAAAACAACTAATTTCTTCCTCCTAAGCCATTCTTATTGCTTTGGGTGGGGGCTTAACCTCTGAAGTGTCACACTTGAAGCAGTGTGATGGCCAGTAGTTTTGTATATACTGTCATTGGCAGCACTGGAAGGGACAATGGGTGGTACCAGCTGGAGTGGCCTTTTGATGAGGGCGCTGGTGCATATTTATTTTTACAAATTAAGCACTGGCTGCACATTTGTGTTGGGAAGTGTGTTCTGTGATGTATGTGCACCTGTGAGTGGTACAATACATGGAGGCATGTGGGTTCCATACTGGATACCCAGGGCCAGAGAAAATTATGAGGAGGTGGAGGAGGCCTCTTAGACAGATGTGTGGATTGTCACATTCCTGAGAACATGGTGGGCCACACACTGGAGGAATGGAGAGCCAGGCTCTCCTGTGACCTTCAAAAGACTATTTGATACTAAGAAGATCACTGGTCAGTGGATACTGGAACTGATAGGGGAAATACTACAGAGACAGGGTTTCATAAGCGCAGCAGGCCAGTAGTCTTTTTATCCTTTTGGTAAGCATATGTTAGTGAGGCTAACATTCAGGTGTGATCGTCGAGGCATGCCCATGGCCTGTGTTGTGAAGCTATCAAGGTTGGAGTTGCTCCAGCTGTGACAGACTGCTTCCTAAATAGATAACAGAACAGAGGAGTGGGCATTTCAAAGACAGCAACACCCATCACACACATTTCAAAGAGAACAACACTAAATTACATCTGTCTGGAAATTAATTATAAAATGGGGAGCTTGAGTCTTCCAAATAGTCAAACCCCAATGCTGTCTTTTGTGCTGTAAATCAACAATGAGAAGCTCAGCAAGACTTCTGGTTATTGTGGCCAGTATTTGGGAGTGCGGCCTGCTAGTCTCCTTGATGGGAGAGGGGACATCACCCAGGAGAATCAAGACCACTTCCCTGAGTCTGGAGCACCAGCATCTGCCTGCATCAAAAGAACAGAGGAACCTGTGAGGAGCATGGGAGTGTTCAAGAGTAAAGCCCAGTGGGGGATCCTATTGAGTGGGCCAGTGAAGTGAAATGTGGGGTTTGTGCTTCTGTACATAACTGCCACAGCAATGCGGATGCCCACCCATATCCTGCCCAAGTTGGCAAACTTGTATGCCAGAGGAGTCTGCTATGAACAGCAAGGGCCATCACCCTGGTGTATGACTGCAAAGAGAGAGGGCAGTCACCCAGGTGCAACATGCAAATGTGAAAAGCTACATGTTCTGACCCGTGCACCCAGAGCACCAACTCAAGCATCAGCAACCAAGTAATTGCCTATGATCTGCTGTTGGGATGAGAAGAATGACAGAAATGAGAATTCGCCGACACTTGCTTCAGCTTACCTCAGCGCTGGACTGCTGATGCTCCTGGGGTCTTCCATATCGCAATACCAGTGGGAGTGGGTAAGATAGATGACTTGGCCGCAGAGCCCAATGGTAGCTTGCTCTGACTATTAGTGCAACAATGCTGGGACACTTTGATCTTCTAAAAAGCCATTAGGGAACTTATAATACTCGTTCTCCCTAGCTAGGCCCAACCTGAATATTGCCTCAGATAAATGTGGAATAGCCACCACCAGTAGACGCTGAGGTGGAACCCAGGACCTTCCTGGACAATGTTGGAGTTCCAGCCTTCTGAAGCCTCTGTATATTGTTTGTGTGTGCTGATTTCATTTTGTGTTTGTAAATAAATATTACATTAGTCATATAAGTGAGTATGTGGCTGGACATACATTTATTAGGGTCACGCCAATGCACTTAAAGTATTTTGTGTATTTTGATCATTTTCAGTCTTCTTGAGCCCATATACACCTTGCACCTACTTCCTTCCTGAGGAGCCGTGCTGTGCTCAACCCGCGCTACCAATGAGAGTCAAATGCTGAAGGTGCAGTACTTGGCTCAGATTCCATAGTAGGTCAGGCCCGGGTCACATGAAGTAAAAGGCAGTCAACCCCATGGTTGCCTGACCCCTAGCCCTCTGAAAGGGGCTGGGACCCCACCTCATTCCTTAGAAAACAGCCTAACACCCCAATAGCCATTAACATACATATGATCTATGGTAGAATAATCAGTAAGAGTTGTTCCTCTATTTTCTGTTTTCAGCACATTTTTCTTTTAAAGTAAATCCACAAATACTCAAATTCCGGTGTCTGTGTGTCAATCATGTGATAAAACCACATTACAGTGGTGGCAATCCCATGAAAAATAATACACAAAGATGTGTAATAATAGATTTACAATTGTCTACCCTCATTTTTTGCTAAGGGGCTCGTTCTGAATCCTGCAGATTTTATCTGTGTTAGAACAGCATGGGGGAAAAATGTCACTCGACCATTTGGTTTCCTCATGCAATTGAAAAAAAATATATCATTTATTTATTGATTTTGCAAAAAATAGACAGTACAAACCAAACAAAATTCATTAAACAAAATTAAGAAGGTGTACATACACATAGATCAAGTAACATTTCAGATATCAGAATTCAGATCTGTGGGGTTTACATTCAGGGGAATAATGTGCCAGTTAAGCATAGTTATATAACTAGTTCAAGGCTACCATTACTTCGAAGCGCTAAGTTATATAGTGGAAACAGTATAGGAACAGTACTCTCCAGTCAGCATGCAGACCCCTCTTATCTAGCCAGAGACCAAAGTAAAAGCTGACGTGATGCCCACTGTGCCCAGGCTTCCCTTGCATCACGCCTTCTGCTACCAAAAGAAAGATGACATTTCAGGGAATATTCAGTCCTTACCAGCATGGTAACTCTGATACAGGCTCTAAACGTTTTTAGGGTGGCTCTGAGGGGGAAGCAGCTCACTATATAGTTCAGTTTGCGTGCTGCAGTACAGCATATCTCTAGACCATTGTGCGACAATGGGGGGGGGGGGCCTTGGGCCCAGCCCATAGCAACTCCGCGCTTAGCTATCAGCAGTCCCATATCCACCAATTGGCGTATTTCTTTCTGCAAGTGTTTAGAATAGCCGAGAAGGGCTAGCAAGGGGTCGGGCGACAAAAGCTTTCCTGTGATATTGCTCAACTTTTGGAATATTAGAACCCAGAATTTAGCAATATCGGGACACAGCCAGGCTAAATGTAGAAGTCCTGCTTGTTCCACACTACATCTCTCACATCTCGTGGTGTCCCAGAGACCATATTTATACAGTTGGGTAGGGGTATAGTACGTCGACGTGCTGTGTGGCTTTGCAGCAATAGCGCCATTTTCTGTCATCAAGTATGACCTCCAAGTCAGTCTGGCACACCAATCTAGCCTTAATAAAAAAGTTATTCCGGTAATCTTGCGCCATGCTGTAAATCCTGGAGATTATTTTACAGGGAGACTCCACACTCAACATCAAGGAAAAGGGGGCAACTTCTGGAGGTTCCATCATCTCCTCTCCGAGCCTATCGCGGAGCGCATGTCAAACTCTGTAGAAATGGAACATCGGGAGTAAAGTAATTTCTTGCTTCTCTAAGACTATGTCTTCCCATCTTCGTCCCATTCCATCTTTGAATAGGTCCCCTATTTTGAAAATGCCCAAAATGCCCATAAGTGCTAGAGCACGTAAAGCTTCCGGCTCATTGAAGACCGGCAGCCACTGACACAACTCCACTGTAGTGAGCGGAGAGTACAGGATTAAGGCAGATTGTCTTTTAATTAAATTCCACTATGCATGGGAGGTGGCATTTATGGAGTCCAAAAGACCTACATGCCGGGATGGTGGCCTGTACAGACAAGCAGCTAGGGGGGTGACCTTTTCTTTATGCAAGTGCAGGGGAGGGGATTGTTGGTGCAGCCAGTAAAATGCATGGGAACATTGCGCCACTCAGTGATAGAGCTCCAAATCCGGTGCACAAAGTCCACCCACAGAATAGGGGGGGTTTTGCAAGGGGGGTCACTTGGGTTTTTGGGCCGGTGCTCGGCGGCCATCTAGGGAAACCTACCAATCCCATACATTTCTGAAAACTAGACACGTGGGGGCTTCCAGGGAGGTATGGCTTGCGTGGATCTCCCAACGTTTCCTTACCCAGAATCCCCTGCAAACCTCAATTTTAGCTGAAGAAAATCACATTTTTCACACATTTTTGTGTGGGAAAGTTGTGGCATGACCGGGCTCACTCAAATTTCCCACCACCCACCGTTCCCCCGGGTCTCCCGGTAAAAATGGTGCCTCACTTGTGTGGGAGGCCCAAGTACCCGCGACAGGCAAGGGCCCAAAACGCAGTGAGGCGACATCAAAATTGCCTATCTCAAAACCACCTGGTTTTGCAAGGGGGGTCACTTGGGTTTTTGGCCCGGTGCTCGGCGGCCATCTAGGGAAACCTACCAAAACCATACATTTCTGAAAACTAAACACCTGGGGGCTTCCAGGTAGGTATGACTTGCGTGGATCCCCCAACGTTTCCTTACCCAGAATCCCCTGCAAACCTCAATTTTAGCTGAAAAAATCACATTTTTCCCACGTTTTGGGCAGCCCCCACCCCTATTTTTTTTTTTTTTTTTTTACAATTCCCTGGTGTCTAGTGGTCTTTTTGCCCCCCCGGGGGGGGCAGATTGGGGGCCAATGCCCCATCTGCCCCCCAGGGGGGGCAGAAAGGCTGTAATGGTGGCGGGTGGGCGGGGGCATTGGCGTGCCCGTTTCGGGCAGCCCCCACCCTAAAAAAAAAAACAGAAAACAAATCCCTGGTGTATAGTGGACTTTCTGCCCCCTCGAAGGGGCATATTAGGGGCCAATGCCCCATCTGCCCCCGGGGGGGCAGAAAGACTGTGATTATTGGGGGTGGGGGCTGCCCAAAACGGGCAGGCCCATGCCCCCACCCCTATTGTTGTTTTTTATAAATTTCCCTGGTGTCTAGTGGGCTTTTTGCCCCCTCGGGGGGCAGATGGGGGCTACTGCCCCTTCTGCCCCCCAGGGGGGGCTAAAAGACTAAATAATGCCCAAAATAAACTGGGGGGAGCAAATGCCCTTGCCCAAGGGGCCGCTCCCCCCTCCCTGGTGTTTAGTGGGTGGATCCCTGCTTGGGGATCGCCCTCCTGTGGCAATCCCCAAGCAGGGATCCACTGGGGAGGGGTACCATTGGAAAGGGGAGATTCTCCCCTTTCCAACGATACCTCTCCCGTCTTTCTACGTGCTCAGGGGGCTGAGATAGCCCCCTGAGCACATAGAAAGTGAAACTGAAATGAACCTCTTGGCTCATTTCAGTTTCAGTAATGACGATCGGCGCGACGTGCGTGCCGATCGTCATTACAGTGAAAGGGGTGGGGGGGGGCCTCGGGAGCTGGGGAAGCTCTTCCCCAGCTCCTGAGGCTTTTTTGGCAGAAAGGGAATTCTTCTGGTGCCCGCACCAGAGGGATTCCCTAGGGTATGCCTCATGACGAGCTGGACTCGTCATGGGCACAGCGCGACTGTGCTCCATGACGAGTCGAGCTCGTCAAGGGCATACAAGGGGTTAAGAAGTTACTTGAAAGTCAGTATGTCTTTTGAGGTGTAAACATGCTGAGAAAGAGCATTCAAGTCCCTGGCAGCCAGGTAAGAGTAGGAGGTACCACCCCACTTCTAACTATTAAATTGTGGAATCACCATCATCAAGGAGCTGGATGAATGGAGTATTCTAGATGGTTGGTATGCGGTGATTCTGTCAGATAGGTGTTGAGGGCCAGAGTGATAGAAAGCTCCATTCATCAGTACAAGTCCTTTAAGCCATACTCATTCCTTTAAAGGCAACTTTTTACCTGTGTCGCTGGATTTAGGCCTACCTGCCCACTCGTGTACAGTTCTGCTGCAGTGTTTCAAACTCATCCTTGGCCTACATTAAGTTAGCATGTAACACTGTGCAGCATGCAGTGCTTGATTTGAGACTGTGTTTTCCAGTGTTCGACACTTGACCCTGGCACTTAATTATCAACTCCGACACTTATGACAGCTTCCACATGGTGGCACTGTTTGTGCAGTATAGAGATGAGCACAACAGTTGTTTAGTAATCAATTAGACATTAAAACAACTAATTTCTTCCTCCTAAGCCATTCTTATTGCTTTGGGTGGGGGCTTAACCTCTGAAGTGTCACACTTGAAGCAGTGTGATGGCCAGTAGTTTTGTATATACTGTCATTGGCAGCACTGGAAGGGACAATGGGTGGTACAAGCTGGAGTGGCCTTTTGATGAGGGCGCTGGTGCATATTTATTTTTACAAATTAAGCACTGGCTGCACATTTGTGTTGGGAAGTGTGTTCTGTGATGTATGTGCACCTGTGAGTGGTACAATACATGGAGGCATGTGGGTTCCATACTGGATACCCAGGGCCAGAGAAAATTATGAGGAGGTGGAGGAGGCCTCTTAGACAGATGTGTGGATTGTCACATTCCTGAGAACATGGTGGGCCACACACTGGAGGAATGGAGAGCCAGGCTCTCCTGTGACCTTCAAAAGACTATTTGATACTAAGAAGATCACTGGTCAGTGGATACTGGAACTGATAGGGGAAATACTACAGAGACAGGGTTTCATAAGCGCAGCAGGCCAGTAGTCTTTTTATCCTTTTGGTAAGCATATGTTAGTGAGGCTAACATTCAGGTGTGATCGTCGAGGCATGCCCATGGCCTGTGTTGTGAAGCTATCAAGGTTGGAGTTGCTCCAGCTGTGACAGACTGCTTCCTAAATAGATAACAGAACAGAGGAGTGGGCATTTCAAAGACAGCAACACCCATCACACACATTTCAAAGAGAACAACACTAAATTACATCTGTCTGGAAATTAATTATAAAATGGGGAGCTTGAGTCTTCCAAATAGTCAAACCCCAATGCTGTCTTTTGTGCTGTAAATCAACAATGAGAAGCTCAGCAAGACTTCTGGTTATTGTGGCCAGTATTTGGGAGTGCGGCCTGCTAGTCTCCTTGATGGGAGAGGGGACATCACCCAGGAGAATCAAGACCACTTCCCTGAGTCTGGAGCACCAGCATCTGCCTGCATCAAAAGAACAGAGGAACCTGTGAGGAGCATGGGAGTGTTCAAGAGTAAAGCCCAGTGGGGGATCCTATTGAGTGGGCCAGTGAAGTGAAATGTGGGGTTTGTGCTTCTGTACATAACTGCCACAGCAATGCGGATGCCCACCCATATCCTGCCCAAGTTGGCAAACTTGTATGCCAGAGGAGTCTGCTATGAACAGCAAGGGCCATCACCCTGGTGTATGACTGCAAAGAGAGAGGGCAGTCACCCAGGTGCAACATGCAAATGTGAAAAGCTACATGTTCTGACCCGTGCACCCAGAGCACCAACTCAAGCATCAGCAACCAAGTAATTGCCTATGATCTGCTGTTGGGATGAGAAGAATGACAGAAATGAGAATTCGCCGACACTTGCTTCAGCTTACCTCAGCGCTGGACTGCTGATGCTCCTGGGGTCTTCCATATCGCAATACCAGTGGGAGTGGGTAAGATAGATGACTTGGCCGCAGAGCCCAATGGTAGCTTGCTCTGACTATTAGTGCAACAATGCTGGGACACTTTGATCTTCTAAAAAGCCATTAGGGAACTTATAATACTCGTTCTCCCTAGCTAGGCCCAACCTGAATATTGCCTCAGATAAATGTGGAATAGCCACCACCAGTAGACGCTGAGGTGGAACCCAGGACCTTCCTGGACAATGTTGGAGTTCCAGCCTTCTGAAGCCTCTGTATATTGTTTGTGTGTGCTGATTTCATTTTGTGTTTGTAAATAAATATTACATTAGTCATATAAGTGAGTATGTGGCTGGACATACATTTATTAGGGTCACGCCAATGCACTTAAAGTATTTTGTGTATTTTGATCATTTTCAGTCTTCTTGAGCCCATATACACCTTGCACCTACTTCCTTCCTGAGGAGCCGTGCTGTGCTCAACCCGCGCTACCAATGAGAGTCAAATGCTGAAGGTGCAGTACTTGGCTCAGATTCCATAGTAGGTCAGGCCCGGGTCACATGAAGTAAAAGGCAGTCAACCCCATGGTTGCCTGACCCCTAGCCCTCTGAAAGGGGCTGGGACCCCACCTCATTCCTTAGAAAACAGCCTAACACCCCAATAGCCATTAACATACATATGATCTATGGTAGAATAATCAGTAAGAGTTGTTCCTCTATTTTCTGTTTTCAGCACATTTTTCTTTTAAAGTAAATCCACAAATACTCAAATTCCGGTGTCTGTGTGTCAATCATGTGATAAAACCACATTACAGTGGTGGCAATCCCATGAAAAATAATACACAAAGATGTGTAATAATAGATTTACAATTGTCTACCCTCATTTTTTGCTAAGGGGCTCGTTCTGAATCCTGCAGATTTTATCTGTGTTAGAACAGCATGGGGGAAAAATGTCACTCGACCATTTGGTTTCCTCATGCAATTGAAAAAAAATATATCATTTATTTATTGATTTTGCAAAAAATAGACAGTACAAACCAAACAAAATTCATTAAACAAAATTAAGAAGGTGTACATACACATAGATCAAGTAACATTTCAGATATCAGAATTCAGATCTGTGGGGTTTACATTCAGGGGAATAATGTGCCAGTTAAGCATAGTTATATAACTAGTTCAAGGCTACCATTACTTCGAAGCGCTAAGTTATATAGTGGAAACAGTATAGGAACAGTACTCTCCAGTCAGCATGCAGACCCCTCTTATCTAGCCAGAGACCAAAGTAAAAGCTGACGTGATGCCCACTGTGCCCAGGCTTCCCTTGCATCACGCCTTCTGCTACCAAAAGAAAGATGACATTTCAGGGAATATTCAGTCCTTACCAGCATGGTAACTCTGATACAGGCTCTAAACGTTTTTAGGGTGGCTCTGAGGGGGAAGCAGCTCACTATATAGTTCAGTTTGCGTGCTGCAGTACAGCATATCTCTAGACCATTGTGCGACAATGGGGGGGGGGGGCCTTGGGCCCAGCCCATAGCAACTCCGCGCTTAGCTATCAGCAGTCCCATATCCACCAATTGGCGTATTTCTTTCTGCAAGTGTTTAGAATAGCCGAGAAGGGCTAGCAAGGGGTCGGGCGACAAAAGCTTTCCTGTGATATTGCTCAACTTTTGGAATATTAGAACCCAGAATTTAGCAATATCGGGACACAGCCAGGCTAAATGTAGAAGTCCTGCTTGTTCCACACTACATCTCTCACATCTCGTGGTGTCCCAGAGACCATATTTATACAGTTGGGTAGGGGTATAGTACGTCGACGTGCTGTGTGGCTTTGCAGCAATAGCGCCATTTTCTGTCATCAAGTATGACCTCCAAGTCAGTCTGGCACACCAATCTAGCCTTAATAAAAAAGTTATTCCGGTAATCTTGCGCCATGCTGTAAATCCTGGAGATTATTTTACAGGGAGACTCCACACTCAACATCAAGGAAAAGGGGGCAACTTCTGGAGGTTCCATCATCTCCTCTCCGAGCCTATCGCGGAGCGCATGTCAAACTCTGTAGAAATGGAACATCGGGAGTAAAGTAATTTCTTGCTTCTCTAAGACTATGTCTTCCCATCTTCGTCCCATTCCATCTTTGAATAGGTCCCCTATTTTGAAAATGCCCAAAATGCCCATAAGTGCTAGAGCACGTAAAGCTTCCGGCTCATTGAAGACCGGCAGCCACTGACACAACTCCACTGTAGTGAGCGGAGAGTACAGGATTAAGGCAGATTGTCTTTTAATTAAATTCCACTATGCATGGGAGGTGGCATTTATGGAGTCCAAAAGACCTACATGCCGGGATGGTGCCCTGTACAGACAAGCAGCTAGGGGGGTGACCTTTTCTTTATGCAAGTGCAGGGGAGGGGATTGTTGGTGCAGCCAGTAAAATGCATGGGAACATTGCGCCACTCAGTGATAGAGCTCCAAATCCGGTGCACAAAGTCCACCCACAGAATAGGGCAATGTCAAGATGTCCAATGTGACTTGGGGCTGCTTACTAGCCCAAGCCAATAGTACCAGTAAAGACCTGATACATTTAAAAAAGTGAGTTGGAAGGACCATAGGTATGTTTAAAAACAGAAACAGAAATCAGGGCAGCACTACCATCTTCATTAAAGAGATAAGGCCTAGGAGAGACAATGGCTGCCGCACCCATTTGTTAACATCATCTTACAGTTTGGCAATTGCCCTGCCATAGTTCTCTCTGGATACTATCTCCGAGTTAGTATTTAGCTGGATTCCCAGATAATGCTCAGAGTCAGTAGACCAGTTCAAAGGAAAATCCAATTCTATCGGTTCCATGGCTGTGGTAAGGGGGAAAATGGTGAATTTAGACCAGTTGATTTTAAGACCTGAGAATTCACCATACTGTACTACTTCTCTTAACACCGGGCATAGGTTAACCTCCGGTTTCTCTGATGTATAAGAGAGTATCATCAGCATAAGTGGAGATTATTAAGTTAAACCCAGGGAAGCATCTCCCTCTGTGGCTGTGATACTCCCTAAGAGCACAGGCCAGGGACTCAGTGACAATAGCGTAAAGAAGAGGTGATAACAGGCACCCCTGCCGAGTACCCCAAGAAACTTTAATAGGAGAGGTCACCAGGTTCCCCACCCTTACCCTAGCCATAGTGGAATTATATAGAACCTTCACAAGCTGGGAAAAGACATCTCCTACTCCCATTTGCCTCAAAACCGCCAACATGAAGTTCCACTCAACGGAATCAAAGGCCTTTTCATCGTCTAGGAATATTGCAGCTGCCTTGATTTCCGACTTTGTGTGTTGAATGGTGCCAAATACTGTGTGTACGTTATGCATAAGAGTGCATCCAACGACAAAACCTGCTTGCTCAGGACTAACTGGCAATGGTTCCTGTAGGGCCAGGTGATTTACCAAAACTTTGACTAATTGTTTAGTATCCACATTCAATAGTGACAACGGCCTATATGATGAACATTCATCAGGAGGCATGTCCGGCTTTTAAAGGGTAAAAAGCAGGGCCTCTCACATAGACATCACTCCACACGCTCCCATCTCCTCGAAAAGTGTAATCAGGTGGTGGACCAGGAGTTCCCTGAACTCCTTATAAAAAGTGACCGCTAAGCCGTCCTGTCCAGGGGCAACTCCGGAGCGCATGGATTTTAAAGCGTCCTGGATCTCCCAGCCCTCCAAACGCCTCATAAGGTAACCCTGTGCTCGTCAGCTAGCCATGGGAATTTAATATGTTGCAAATAATCCAGGGCTGCAGCCTTCTCTCCTACCATTCTAGTTCGATATAGATCTGCATAATAATTACTAAATCTTTTTGATATGGAGTCAGGATCCCACACTATCTCACCCATTGTAGTCCAGAGTTCTGTAACACTAGCTGTCTCCCGCCTACCTCTCAGTATGGCTGCTAATGTAGCGCCCGGGTGCTCCTTCTCCCCATATGTTTTAGCCATGACATATTTCCCTAAATACTTAAACTCTCTGTCAGTGGCCTTGTGGTACTCCTCCAAAGCTTTTTAAAGATCCTCCATGACCTGGTCGCTCCCACCCTCCAAGACCTCCCGCTCCAGAGTCATCCATTTCTTTTCAAGCAATTCTAATTGGCCTCTGATTTAAGTAGCACCCGAGTGTTTGGCCATAGCCATCCCTCTTATGTAGACCTTAAAGGTCTCCCGTATCTTAGCAAACTGGGGTACAGAGCCAATATCCATAGCAAAGAAGGTTTCAGTTGCTTCTGTCATTTTGGACTTAAATACGGTATCAAGGAGTGCATAGGGCGGGGATCTCCAAGTGAATGAGGCTGGTTTTTTCAAAGGGCTTGCAAAATCTAGTTGTATGGGTGAATGGTCAGCATACGAGCGAGGGTGTACCTCACAACCACAAATCGCTGCGCTCAAGGATCTAGAGGTGAACCAATAATTGATCCTGGTGTGCAAATCATGTGGAGCTGAGTAGTGTGTGAAGCCTTCCGCCCCTTGAAATCTCGAGTGCCAGACATCAACCATGTCTAATTTCTGTAATAGCATCCTCTATCGCTTTAGCCACTAATGACTGATGCCGGCCCGGTCCACCGGAGCGATCTAGAGCCTGATCGATGACACAATTAAAATCTGCACCCCATACCTGAGGGTTCAGTGGCAGTCTACGCAAGTGCCCCAGGAGGTTATGGTCGAATTGAGCGTGATCAAAATTAGGGCTGTAAACTTTTACAATAATGAATTCCAACCCCTTCTATTTACATTTAGAAATGGCATACCTGCCCTCCTTATCTGTCTCGACAGCCTCCAGTGAGATACCAGTTCTGGGATTTACCAAGGTGATCACGCCTCGCGCATGAGTAAAAAACCCTGCAGCATGAAATATACCATGCAATCGCCTACAAGTAAACATCTGGCTGTCTACGGGTAGGTGGGACTCTTACAAAAGAGCTAAGTCCACATTATGTCTAGTGAGATAAGCAATTACTTTTCTGGTTTTTCTAAAATCATTTAGGCCCCTGACGTTCCAAGTCAGCAGGGGCAACCTATCACCAAGAGTCTGGGTAAGGGTTCATGTTCTGAGGGATACCTCTTTCATTACATTCCAATTGCGTACCCCAGGGCTCTTTCCTAGCTCGGGCATCCCTACTAGGATTGATGAACACTTTCTGCACACTGTGACCATGACCAGACAATTACGAAAAGAACACCCACATATAAACCCACCCACCACCCACGCCATGAAGACCCCAACTCAGTATAGTCGAAAAAACCCCACCCCCATCCCTTCCCCACAAAAAACGAAAGGTAAGGATCCATATGGCGAGTAACATTCAGGGGCAGATGTTACCTCAGCACCGCTAACTGCACCACTAAGATAATCCTCTTTAATGCCATCAAAGCATATCAAGCACAGCCATGCAAAACAGTTAAAACACTTTCATTTCGCCAACAATGAGCAGGCCTCCACCTCCCTCTCCCATATGCAAGTAGTTCTATCCTCACATCGACGTAACCATAAGAATACTTACAATAAGTGGATTTCTTTAAAACGTAAGTGGATGTCTCTGGAATTCTGGGTATAGTTAGCAGTTAAACCCACTCCAGTAAGTATTATGAGTCACAAACTCAACTGTTAAGGCCCAGGTCCAGGGTGTGGATCTACCAATCAGAAACTTTTCTAATCTTGCTCATCCATACCACCACCAGCAGCTTCGTCGAGCCTCTCCGCCTCTCTGTTCCGCTCTTCCGTCTTGGAGCATTTTTTAAGGGCTTTCTACAGAGATTTTTGGTTCAGGGATATCTTTGACTTGCCATTCATTATGACCCAGAGTCTGGCCAGATACAGCATGGCATAATCCATGTTTTTTTCATGCAGACGCCTCTTCAGAGGAGCGAACTGCCGTCTGACCTCCTGTACCTTCATGGTGAAATACGGGTACAATGATATTGTGGAACCCTAATACTAGTCTCTATCCCTGTAATTTAACTATTTTGCAATCACGGGGCACAGCGGAGCTACCGGGGGTTGGGATTTACGGCCTAGCAAGTGATGAGCATGTTCAACTACAAATATTCCAGTGAAGGTTTCCTGGGCCAGCAGAGTGACCAGTAGCTTCTCTATGAAGATTTCCAAGTTCCGGCAGTCCCATGATACATATGTTGCTTCTCCTGGACCTAGCCTCCAAATCTTCTGCCTTATCTTGCAATGCCATAATCGTTTTCACCAGTCGTTTCTGGGCTATATTCACTTCTGATTGACCCTCTTCCACCTCCGACACCCACCTTTCCGTCATATCGATACATCCAGAGTGCTTTTCGAGGCGCTCCAACATTCTATCCATGCGGTATGCCAACATGTCTATTTTCCCATCAATAGTTGATACACTCTTCTGCATCGCTGCTAGGATTTGTTTTATGTCCCTTTGCGCCTCTTCGGTCTCGACCGTTCGCTTATCCGGAGATCGAGCCCCTTCCGCCTCTCTATTCCTTGATTTCCGCTGTTCGAACTGTAACTTAGGCTGAGTCTTGTCCACCTTACCTATTCTGATGTACGAGGGGGGCACGGGTTCCATCAGTCTTCTCTTCCCGGACTCCTTGCGCACTGCTCACAGAAACAAGGGTATCACAGTTCACGCTCAGGATCAATCCAAGTCTAGTGCCAAAGCAAAGTACATAGGGCAAGTGGGCAACATCAACTCAAAGTGGTACATCTCACTGACGGTATGCTGGGCAGAGCAGGCTACCACAGGGTTCAAACAGGGGGACGCACAAGCACCTTACGCACCAGCACTCACATGATCCTTGCTTCGATGAATTCCACCAAGTTCAAGTAGGGCAGCGGGGATCCCGCTGAGTGCAGGCCTGATGTCACGAAGCAGCTAGGCTGGGCTGTTATTGCGTGGATTCTTTCTTGATCTCTCCTGCCGTAGGTCCCTCTCATCTCCCATCGTTGCATCCGAGGTCCAACCCGCAGGGTCATATATGTCTGTTAGGTCGCGTGGTGAGGTTTAAGGCTTGCTCTGCTCCTCCAGCGTTGTCACCGCCGCAGCCAGGCCCAAGATGGGTCCAATAGATATGGGGAACCATAGGCCCGGATTCTGCGCAGCCGCACATGCAGTGATTAGGGGATCAGGGCCCGAACAACTCAGTCCAAATGGATCTCCAAGTTTGAGCTGCGCTGGCAGGCTCACAGC
Organism: Triturus cristatus; assembly: GCF_964204655.1. Taxonomy (NCBI): domain Eukaryota; kingdom Metazoa; phylum Chordata; class Amphibia; order Caudata; family Salamandridae; genus Triturus; species Triturus cristatus. The sequence continues at coordinate 420,959,637 of NC_140592.1, read as the reverse complement.
CGCGAGCCGGTCTCTCCCCCTCAGGGCACTGCAGCGCCTCATACCTCCGCTCAGTGGTCGAGAACAGCTGCAGTGTAGGACAATACTCGATCCGTGTTAGACCGCCCAGCCCTCATCAGCGGGGTCGCGCGTCCACACAGGCTGGCTCAGTTTGATGGCAGGGTCCATTAAGGCCTGTCTCTGCCCGCCTCTTCGTATCCGTCACTGCACGATGGCACCTCCCTCATCCAGCCAGGCCAGGGCTCCGACCCCGATGCTCCACACCATTCGTCCGGGCAAAATTTCTTCAGGGAGCATGGTCCCAGCAGTAGGCGTGCCCAGGCAGAGCAGGCACGAAGAGGCCCTGCAACTCTCGGGTCTGAGTTTCCGCGGTGAGGGTCTCGGCGGCAGCAGTAAGCCTGAAATGATGATGCATAGGCCACAACAGCAGGTCGCACCCGCCTCAAATCTTCTACATCGCTCGTTTTCATCAATGTGCACATCCAGGAAAAGCGCAACCCCAGCGCTACGCAATCCACTGATTTTGACGTGCAATTAATGCACGGATCTCAGGATAACGTCGGATTGATGAGATGGCTCCCGGAGCTCACTCAGAGCACGGCCATCTTGAGCCTCTTACATTTTGACGATCTGTGCCTTAATTTCCACTTGTGAATCTCTGCAGGTAAAACCCATAGGGATTTGAGCAGGGAATTATCACAGTTGCAATGCTTAATTTGCCCCCCACTCATAATCTGAAGTCAGCCACAAATACCCTTTGCACCTATGATTTACTGCCAAATGATGAATGAAAACATTAAGGGGCCGATTCTGATGGCCGGTCGGACAGCTGTCCGTAGCCTTACCGTGCGACTGACACTTACCCGGAGCCGGTCCGTCCTATATAGGAAGTACGATGCGCATAACTGCCAAAAACACGACCGACACGTTGGCTGTGAATCAAGACCCATTCTCCGTCCGAGCCCTAACTCCCAAAGAGGAACCGTGTCGCCCGGAAGCAGTATCCATAGCAGTTTCCGGCATGACAAGTACAATGCGTACTTCCTACACGCTGGACGGGTCATCATGTACGGCACGTCACAGCATCCGGAAAACAAGCATATCAGCTACGATTTGCGCCACAAATCAATACACGGCTACGAGACGGAACAGCTTGCAGTGGGTACGAGACAGAGCAACAAACAGCGTGTACGACACGAACACGTCATGAAACCCATCGCGCAGGTCATACCAGTACTCTACATCTATGACCGGATCAGGGACCGACGCCGACAGCGCAGATGGTAAGTCAGACACCTACCACATAAACAAACGACACGTACCCGCAAAATGGGACACAAACACAGGGGATACATATCCTGGCCACTAACAACAGCCCACCATATGGGTTGCATGGCCAGCACCACTAACACCCCCACCCATAGGGGGCCTGTTGCCCATCACCCCTGCCACCCCGACACACAGGGCTTATGTTGCCCATCACCCCTGCCACCCTCACCCATAGGGAACCTGTTGCCCATTACCCCTGCCACCCCCAGCCATAGGGGACCTGTTGCCCATCACCCCTGCCACCCCCACTCACAGGGCTTATGTTTCCCATCACCCCTGCCACCCCCACTCACAGGGCTTATGTTGCCCATCACCCCTGCCACCCCCACTCACAGGGCTTATGTTTCCCATCACCCCTGCCACCCTCACTCATAGGGGACCTGTTGCCCATCACCCCTGCCACCCCCAGGCATAGGGGACCTGTTGCCCATCACCCCTGCCACCCCCACTCACAGGGCTTATGTTTCCCATCACCCCTGCCACCCCCACTCACAGGGCTTATGTTGTCCATCACCCCTGCCACCCCCACTCACAGGGCTTATGTTGCCCATCACCCCTGCCACCCCCACTCATAGGGGACCTGTTGCCCATCACCCCTGCCAGCCATAGGGGACCTGTTGCCCATCACCCCTGCCACCCCCAGCCATAGGGGACCTTTGCCCATCACCCCTGCCACCCCCACTCAAATGGCTTATGTTTCCCAGCACCCCTGCCACCCCCACTCACAGGACTTATATTGCCCATCACCTCTGACACCCCCAGCCATAGGGGACCTGTTGCCCATCACCCCTGCCACCCCAAGCCATAGGGGACCTGTTGCCCATCACCCCTGCCACCCCCAACCATAGGGGACCTGTTGCCCATCACCCCTGCCACCCCCACTCACAGGGGTTATGTTGCCCATCACCCCTGCCACCCCCACTCACAGGGCTTATGTTTCCCATCACCCCTGCCACCCCCACTCACAGGGCTTATGTTGCCCATCACCCCTGCCACCCCCACTCACAGGACTTATGTTGACCATCACCCCTGCCACCCCCACTCATAGGGGAACTGTTGCCCATCACCCCTGCCACCCCCAGCCATAGGGGACCTGTTGCCCATCACCCCTGCCACCCCAGCCATAGGGGACCTGTTGTCCATCACCCCTGCCACCCCCACTCACAGGGCTTATGTTTCCCATCACCCCTGGCACCCCCACTCACAGGGCTTATGTTACCCATCACCCCTGCCACCACCAGCCATAGCGGACCTTTTGTCCATCACCCCTGCCACCCCCAGCCATAGGATGGGTGATGCGCAACACATCCAGCATACGCAAACATCAGGTATGTCTGCAAAATACATCCCCCACGACATCATGACAACAGTATGTAGTCTGTGACAAATGCCCACAACAGTGAATATGGCTACGAGCATACAATGTAAGTAACAGCACATGTGTGACCAACACATGAGTGTGACATACACAAGGCAAGCATCACCATAGCACTGTGGCAATGTAAAAAAACACCCCCTCACTGTGTAGAACAGAAGTCAAGTGGGGGCTCACAAAATGCAGCAGATGTGGAGCATTGTGGTGATGGGGACCAAACCCCCTTCAACACAGTGACCAAAAGGTAAGTGTCATCATGGTCAAAGCTGCATATAACTAACAGCATGTATGATCCCTGCTCCCAACACATCAAACACTTCTGGGGGAAAATAGTGGTTGTGTCCCATACACACAGAGATGTGTTGAGGCAAACAGTGCTGTGAAAACATAACACTCTCGGCCATGTGCAGACGAGCACCACAGATGGGGGCTGACAATGACACAACAGCAGAATTGACCATCACCAAGCATGCACACATTTCGAAAATAGACACAACAACCAAAACAACATGTGTAGACTGTAGGTGTCAGCTCACTAACTCACATTCCATGCCAGCAATGGCACCCAACAACCAGGATGAATGTGCACAATGATGTGAAATGACTGACAGGGATAGCATGCAAAATCACAGAAACAGCATCCAGACAACGGCCCACAACAGAAATACCAATGCACTGGTGCAGATGCACAAACACAAACAGGCAAACTCACACTGCACATCGGACACAACATGTGTGTGTGTGTGTGTCACAGTATTCCACAGGCAACTACACAACACATGAGAGTGGCTGAACCACAGTGACACAGATGTGGACACAGTGTCATACAAAAGTAAACCATCATTGGGACACCCTCAGTGGGCAATCAGGCGTTGGGAGATGAGAGGGAGCACAACAGACACATGTGAGACTACCTGGAATGAACACCACCTAACACAGCAAGAGACTGACACACAACAGCATAATCCCCAGGGACAAGACATTGGTGTGACACAAGCATGCATGACACCTCCACTGTGATGACAAAGGCAGATGTCATACAAACTGGAAAACCCAGACATGTGTCCTGTGCCACAAACGTACATCACACATACACAGACACAAATTACTCAGCATGGCCCCTCATCCACGGACAAACGGGAGCTAAGGGACCATCCATGCAAACATTCACATCAGTCCACCATCAACACCACACACCTGAACTGCAACAATGTGTATCTGTGAAGCCCACATGGACAGGTGACATTGCACATGCCCACATGACAAACACAGGAATGTTGGCAGGAACTAAGGTGCACACACACATCACACAAGGACTGTTTACAACCTTGGGGAATGACAGACACACTGCACAGTATGTGGTACATGTCCATGACCTCAAAGCTCATGTGAGCTTCACAATCCCTGCCACTGTCCCAGGACTATGCAGATGCCAAGGAGGAACACAAGGCACCCATGCTGACACCTGCCAGCATCGCTGCCGTGAACCCGACAAGTGGGAGCAGTCACACACACATACAAATGTCTCAATCACTGAAAACTACCACCTAGGGACAACTACATGATATTGCGAACAAAAACGTGCCTTGAGGAACCCTCAATGTGTCCCATCTGTGTCTGACAACATCATCAACACTCAGAACTGACAAATCACAATGATGATACACCAATTAACAGGAGTGAGTCATGCACCCACACATATGGTAGCCCATTGGAAAAGTAGTGGGATTAACCCAGTACCACTCAACAAGCATCAACAACACGAGCATATCAAGGGAACACTGTCTGTGTATCAACAGGGATGTAGAATCACACACACATGCACATACAATACACACCATGGGCCCAGGCCATGTCACTGGACAACACACTAACTTGAGGGGACACAACTCCTGTGGGAGCCCAGCTGTGCCAAACATATTCACCGCAAGTCCCACTCATGTCTGCAGAACACTTGGTCAGTCAGCCATCAGTTACCGCACAATGAAGGCTCTGGTCACAACAGCCTGGGTACGTGAGTCTCCCTTAAGTCATCTGCCCATACTCAATACATATGTACAGCAAGTTGCACAGAGGACCCAGTTGCTCCTATACCAATAATGCCCACACCTGTAGGGACAGTAGTGATGAGCACGAAGTATGTGGAAGTGACAATTTGGACAATGGGAAGCACATCATATGTGCAGGGGTGCAAGCCACAGATGTGACCATGGCAATTAAATGCTCATAGAGAGATGCACACAAATGGTTGATCCAGACACACCCAGGTAGCTGCAAAGGATGACATGGATACCCACCAGAATAGGATACATATCTCATGGACCACAGGGAGTACCTCACATCAACACATCAGTATGCAACATTGTAAACCAAGCATTACGGGTGCAAGGGCATCTAAAACAACCTCAACATGATGTACAGCTAAATCAAGTTCACAGGGACAAAGTAAAAAGCTTTATTCAGCATATGAAAAGTGGAACGTCTGTTCCAACAAAAGGCTAATGGCCAGTCCATGTACAAAGGGCAAGGAGTGAACTAGAGCCACAAATTCAGTATATGAAATTCGAAACGTCTGTGCAACCAAAAGGCCAATAGCCAGTCCATGTCAAATTGCCAAGGAGTGAACTAGAGTGACAACTGTCACACCTTGCTTGCCTGCACTGCTACGGACCGGGGTCATCCCCTCGGAGGGGCATACATGGGGGCAGGCCAGGCACCGCAGGGACAGGATCAGGGCGCAGAAGAAGGAGGCAGTGAAGAGGTGGGGGATGCAGGCGAGACACTTGCAACTGCAGTGGAGATGACTGAAGTGGTGGGTGCTGTCACAACTGTGGGACACAAGTCAGATGGGGTGAGTGCCGGCACAACTCCAGTGGGCAGGTCAGATGGAGTGGATTAGCTCACCACTGCAGTGCCCAAGTCAGACGGGGTGGGCGTGGACTCCAAAGCAGTGCCTACATCCATGGGAGCGCAATGGGGGACAGGTGAGGTCTGTAGGGCAGGAGGTGGTGACACGGTCTCCACATCAGTGGCAGCAAGGTCACAGAGGAAGAGCTTCTGGGGGGATGGGGTTGCAGGTGAGGCAAGGGAAGGGGGCTGGGAGGGAGAGGTCTCGGAGGTCTGTGGAGTGGTTGTGGATGACTGTTTGTGTGTCAGCAAACCAGCCCCATGTGAGTGTGGAATCAGTCCCCTACGCTTGCTTGTGTGCACGTCTAGACCTTAGTTTGGGGGTTTCGGGGCTTTGGACAGGTAGTGTGCTAGGAATTGTGGGTGCTGCAGGGGTAGGAGGGGTGTGGGACTGTTGGAGGAGGGACACTGCTGCCGTCAGGGAGGAGGCCACGGACTGGTTGGTCCTCTGTAGGGCAGACATGCCAGAGGAAATGCCCTCCATGAATGACACCAGTTGTGTCAACAGACCTATGTGTGCATGGACGACCTTCAGCATTGACGTCTGCACCACATGCATCTGTCTAAGTAAGTCCACAGACTCCTCACTCAGGGCAGCAGGGGACACAGGGGCAGGGGGTGCGGTGCCTGGCACAAAGGAGACATGCTCACGAACACGGGAGCCCACAGGGACCTCTGGGATGGGAGCCGATGGGAGGGGGTTGGTGGTGGTGGTGGTGGTGGTGGTGGCGGTGGCAGAGACTGCCTCACTAGCTGGGGTTTGGTGGCTGCTGACACCCGCCTCCACAGGGGAGTCATCCTCAGAGCTGCTGTGGCCTTCAGCTGGGGTGGATGGTGCTGAGGACTCCTCGTGTGGCTGAAATCGCCCTCCATGCCACTGGGTCCACCTGACTCCTCTCCTTCTGTCCCTGTAAGGCTCTGTGGCTCCACCTGTTCCGTGGAGCTGTCCCCTCCTGTGGCCGTGGATGTATCTGGATAGGAATAGGAAGTAACAGAACAACATCAGTCACCTGCACCGACTGCACACACCACAGTGAGTACATCACAGGGCAAGCCCTGGCATCATCAGCTGAACACAGCTCAAAGTGCCAACACTGTTTAGGATAAGACAATTGTAATTTCCAATATCAACCATGGCACACATATCCCTCCTTGATTTGCACACATATGTCTGTTGCATGTTGGATGCTAATACCCCAATGTGCCAAAATTCACCACCCACACATTAGTTGTACATGCAAGTGAACATGTAGGAGTATGTCACTAGACCCACAGCACATCTCTTGCGACTGACTAAGCACAGGTGTCCAGATGAAGGGATGGGCAGAGACTCATTTTACATGCTTGGGATGCATGCCAGCAACACACACTATGATGTACTCATGTCCTGATGGGCAACGCCACAATTGGGTGCATGGTGCACACTTGAACACAACGCAGGCTCACTCATAGCAAGTTCAATGCCATGGCACTGGGATAGCCTGTAAGTCAGTCAACACTGTCTCCTGTCACAGGGGCAGGGCATCCAGACAACAACAATATGCACTGACTCACAATCCAAGCTCAGGGGCAAATCTGGCTCTGCAGATGACCGGCGCACTTGCCCATCCCATGCAAACAACATATGCAGGACCCAGAAGACCCCACATCATGAAAATCAGACATATGAGTCTCAGCAAACACGACTCCATGTACATTAACACATCACACTCTGCCATGCTTATAACCCAGCTGCATGAGGGACAAAGTTGCATACACCATTGTGCGCTGTCAGATGCTCACTCACCTATATGTCACACAGGTCTTGTCTCCCACAGTCACATTGCAGATGTCATGCTGACCCTCGGAATCATGGACACCCAAGTTGTCCGTAGCAACAAGCCACACCCTAATGACACAGAGGCACACACCTGAGGGCACATGTCACGAAGCACAACCTGCAATTTCACACACAGGAGTGGGATTACAGAGTGTTTCTGAATGCCCTTGAGGGGGCAGGACTGGGCAGGACTAAGTGAAACAGTGTTTTGCCCTGGACAGTAGTCAGGTGGCTAGGCAATTGTGGCATACTTTCCATAACTACTCCAGATGCCCAAAAATTGGAGTCCCCTGCAGCATGGTTTTGTTTGGAATACCCCAGACACATGTTGCGAGTCAGACCAGCAATTGGTACACATCTCAAGGGCACACACAGTTCACATGTCAGATCTCAGTCATTGTATAAACATTTGACCCACCCATGACACACACAACAAAGTCACGGGAACTGATGCTGACTTTTACCTGATACATAGCTGACTGCAGGGACACAGTGCCCTAGTGACACAATCCAAAGACTGTAGGGGCCACACCTGTGGAACAGATGAGGAGGGTGCATCACACAGATGCGGGACCTGATTTGGGAACTACAAGACCTATGTAATGTGGAAGTGTGACCCGGACAAAAGACTGCTATTTGCATGTCAGACATAGTACACAGATCAGGCATGGACTTACCCCCTCCCTGCTGCTGTCTGGCCTTCAGCTGCCTATCCTGGTCCGGGAAGACCACCGCCAGTATCCGGAGCATGTGGGGAGTCAGGGTCCGGTGTCCGCCCCTCCTGCGTGGAGGTGACAGCTTCAGCTAGACTCTAGCTATCCTCCGGGTCCAGCCATGAAGGTCCTGCCACCTCTTCTGGCAGTTGCGGATGCGGCCCTTGTAGATCCCCACAGAACGGACAGCCCGGGCGATGGTCAGCCAGATCTCCTGCTTCTGGTGGGCATCAACCTGTGAGGAGGACAAAGTGAAAAGTACATTAACACACATGCCCCAGATTTGTGCAGCACACAATTAGATATACATGTCATCATCACAAAGGGGAAATAATTACACAGGTAGTGCAACCATGGGGAATGAAAACTCACATGCATGTCTGACATGTTAACAATGCATGGATAGTCTAAGCTGGCAAAAATGCCCTTTAGCAGCAGGAAAAATATTCAGTACATGTCCCTACACACTTTGGGGGATGAAAGTAGTCAGTGATAATGCTTGCCACTGCTGTACACACTGCTAGTACTGCTAGTCAGACAACATGCCTAATTAGGAAGGCAGTGGACAGCACACTCACCTGCTCCCCTGGTGTCCCATAGAGCTTTCTGTACACTGGAAGGAGCCCGTCCGGCAGGGCCTGGTTCTCCACCTCAGTGAAGGCTAGGGCCCTCTCCAGTGTACGTGCCATAGCAGGAGCCAGAGGATGCAGAGACAGCAGCAGTGGTAGCAGGGATGTGGTCCAGTAGCATGTAGTGCAGGCAAGTGAGCTCCCTGGGGTCCAGCCAGCCTTATATCTGTGCTGCAGAGGCAGACTCTGTGCCATGTGTCCAAAGTGATAGGCTCTGTGCCATGTGTCCAAAGTGATAGGTCCAACACGGTTGCATTCTATGAATCTGGCCAATCCATTCAAAGTACGACTCATACACGCCTTCCGCATCGTTCAAATCTTCACCTTCATGGAGCACTTGAAATTGCAACATTGTTGTAGGCATCCAACTGAATTTCCAGTGCACAACTCGTACAAGTTTAGAATCCGCATCCGTCTCCATGACAGTCCTGAGCCAATGGGTGCGCCCGGCTCGTTCAACTGATTGTACAACGCGTATTTTGAATGTACACATGCACCCGTCTCCATACGATTCAATGGCCAAGGCGTACGCACGGCTCGGACATGACCCGTGCAATGCGTATGCATTGTCACCCGCGTCAGACCTCATTGCATTCAATGACAATGCGTATGCACGGCTCGGACATGACCCGTGCAATGCGTACGCATTGTCACCCGCAGCGGACCGCATTGTCACCCGCATCGGACCTCATTGCATTCAATGACAAGGCCTACGCATGGCTCGCACATGACCCGTGCAATGCGTACGCATTGTCACCCGCGTCGGACCTCATTGCATTCAATGGCAAGGCCTACGCACGGCTCAGACATGACCCGTGCAATGCGTACGCATTGTCACCCGCGTCAGACCGCATTAGTGTGACTATTAGACGGATGCAACACACATATACTGGCCCTGGACACCTGCACACACCTGCCACACTATAGCATTGGGTAGAAGTTATGAGAAAAGGGGGTGCACTCCTGAATGCATCAAAATTAATCAGACTATTTTTGGTGCTGCAGCAAGCAAGAGTTGTCCGCTAATGCTGTAAATACTTCAGTTAATGACAAGTCAAGGAACTTGTATGTGCTGCGCACTGTTCACCTGGTGTATAAACATTTTAACATAAATTCAAACACTAGTTTAACTTTATTCTCAAAAGAACTGCTTTAATCCATGTGAGTCTTATTTTGCTGTGTAATTTATACAACACATTTTTCATTGAAACATTTTTGTTTACGCAAAAAACTTTTTACAACAGGCATCTATTGCTTGTAGATGCTAATTTCCAAACAGATATTTCACATGTACAATTAGATATGCCACTATTTGATAAGCCCAATGCATTTCGGAACCATACTGTTCCTTCCTCAGGGGAAATTCTTCAATGGAAGTGATAGTGATTAATGCCTAACCAACCTCGTTGGCGTTAGCACACGTTCTTTAAGGCACTGAATGTGTCAGTAAGCTGAGCGTTACAATCTTAAAGATTGTGTAATGTCACGAACTAGCATGTGAGAGTGATCGTGGTCATGGCCACATGGGGAGATGTACTGACAATCTTCCTTTGTGCATCTCTGTACTGCAGGGCACCAGCTGTGCATCGTCCGTTCCCAAACCTTGCAACCATGCAGGAATGCGACAGCATCAGACGGTACCGCTTCACCAGGCCACTGATTGAGGAGTTGGCGGAGCAGTTGGCGCCACATCTGCTACCTGGCCAGAAATACCCTACAGCACTGACCCCAGAGGTGAAGGTGATGGCAGCCCTGCACTTCTTTGCTACTGGTACCTTCCAGTACACTGTGGCTACTGCTGGTGGTATGTCGCAAACGATGTTTAGTCGGGTGCTATGCGATGTCTTGGAGGGGATGTTGCAATTCCTCGACCTGTATATCAAGTTCCCGAGCCAAGATGAACTCCGGGAAATTAAGGATGCCTTTTATACACTGGGGGAGATGCCAAACGTCATTGGATCCATTGACGGGACACATGTTGCCCTGATACCACCACAGGCACATGAGCAGGCATACCAGAACAGGAAGCACTACCATTCGATCAATGCTCTGGTGGTCTGTCTTGCTGACATGTTGATCACACATGTGTGTGCACGGTTCCCTGGTTCGGCGCATGATGCCTACATAATGAGGAGTAGTCACATTGCAACGCTGATGTCACAGATGCTAGCTCAGCATGCCTGGCTTGTCGGTGTGTACTGACTGTTTCTCATTGTGTGTGTTTGTCATTGTTGTATTCCACACTCCTACCAAATTCATCTACTTGTTCATTTGTTGTGTGTGTAGGTGACTCCGGATACCCCAACATGCCGTGGTTGCTGACACCCCTCAGGAACCCTGTGACACCAGCCGAGCTGCGCTACAATGAGGCACATGGTCGGAGCAGGAGGGTGATTGAGCGGACATTCGGCCTCCTGAAAAGCCACTTTCGCTGCCTGGACAAGACCGGAGGGGCCCTCCCATATGAGCCTGCAAAGGTGTGCATAATAATACTGGTCTGCTGCATGCTACACAACATGGCGGTGCGGAAGGAAGTGCCTCTCATCCTGGATGAGGATGACGACGACCAACGTCCGGCACCTGTGGAGGATCCCGGCCTGGGCCAGGATGCCAGTGATGATGAAGATGATGGTGACGTCCGCTCCCAGCTCATCAACAACTTCTTCACCTGAAAGTGAGTTTCCAGGAATGTGTTGAGCCAGCTCTGTTGCTGTCTGAGTGTGTCTGTGTGTCACTTGACTGGATGCGTGCTGTTATGTGTCCATTCAGGTGGTGTGTACTCCACAATAGGGTAGTACTGCTAACTAGTGTTTATGTAGGGGTTTTGCAACATGTTTTGTGCATGTGTATTGCATTTCTCTCCTGTTCATCTGTGCTTTTGACTGTATCTTGTCTGTCCTTCCCAGGGTCCTTTGCCTGTTGTGTGGTCAACACTGACCCCCAACACCCAGACGCCAACACCAGTGTGGAAGTTGAGAATGCCCATCAACTGATGTACCACACATCCCTGGACTTCCATTCTCCAAAACATTGTGAGCGTGTGTCCACTGTTACGTAGAATTACCGTGCAACTATTGTGGAATAAACGTGTTGCTGGTGTGTAATGAACCTGTGCTATGCTTTGTTATGTGCATTGTCTGTCTTCCCACATCTGAGTGACATCTGCTTACCTCACCTGTGGACTTGATACCACTGACTGTGCTTGGTGTTGTGTCTGTGCATGCCAATGTGTTTCAGGTCAACATCATTGTGTGTGATGAGTCACATGGCGAGTATGTTTTGTGTTGCCATAGTGGTGTGTCTCCCTCACATGTGTCACATCCCCATGACTGACATTACATTGGTCACATTGTTGCAGTATTTGGCATGCACTGTGTTGTGTAGCAGATCGACTTTGCCCGGAACATGACAAGTTTGAATCACAACAGAGGCAAGTATGGTGTACTGGTGAGTTTATTTACAAACATGTGTGAGTGAGGTGCACAGGATGTTGGGTGCTGTACAGTGGTTTGGGAATCCAAAGTTCACATTTGAGTTGGACGTGCTGATAGATGAAATTTCCAGAGTAAAGTCCACAGTCATCTGATACATTGGCCCAACATGAACCCTCCATGTCATGTGGGCGAGTTGTGTGCGATTGGAAAAGGTGAACGGGTTGCCCACAGAGAACATTGTCCAGAACAGGTTTAGAGGCCCTGGGGATGTGCTGGGACATCTGCCTCTCACATGTCCTTCTTCGGACGACCCCTCTTCTTCCAAGGGGGGGGCGATCCTCATGTGCAGGCCTATGCGGTGCAAGGGACTCTCCGCCAGAGCCCTCCTCCCTCCCTGTGGTGCTGGCAGATGGTGTTGCGACAGATGTTGTGGGCACACAGGGGGGTGGGGACAGGTTGGTGTTGATCTGGCGGAGTGTTAGAAATGGGATCTCTGGTTGGCTAGGGCTTGCGCCAAAGCCAGGCAGAGACCACCACTCTAAGTCAGGGCTGGGGAGTTACACGCCAAAGATAACCCCTGCTCACCCCCTTGGTAGCTTGGCACGAGCAGTCAGGCTTATCCCGGAGGCAATGTGTAAAGCATTTGCGCGCGCACACAACAACAACACCCTAGGCCCCCCACAAAAGAAACTCCACACAAGGTTATATATAAAAAAATAGCCTTTGTATTATAATAAACACATTAGATGATATTCACATAATTTACACTGTGCCAACTGGCACTGGGCATAATTTTACAGGGGACTATTTACACAAGACAGGGCCACATGGCCCACTGTCAGAATTAGCACAAAATCACCAATTGTAAATGTAGAACATATACCAGCTGTAACAGACATTATAACGGTAGAGCACAACCAGTAACTACTGGCGCAATAATGACCTCAGCATTATCAAAATAGGATCAGGTATAAAACCTATCCTATATACATCACAGGGACATAAACACATTATGCAATTTCTCACAAGTCTAACACATTAGACCCTACCTCCTAAGTATAATTACACTAGGGGCGTACATCACACAGGGAAGTATAATCTCCCTAACATAAACCTAAACAGGTAAAACAACCTCCTATGCAGAAATCATATCTAGAGGTATAAAACACAGGGTGCGCAAAACATACTACACACAGTACATTTCCTAACACCATAAGCATTAACCCAGGGTGCGCAAAACATACTACACGGTACATTCCCTAACACCATAAGCATTAACACAGGGTGCGCAAAACATACTACACACAGTACATTTCCTAACACCATAAGCATTAAACCACAATAGTACCTCAATCACATTAGGGTCCAGGTTGTGCCAGAACCTAAACGTAGCAGCTGCCCACTAATTGCTGGGCAGCTGGGGACAAGAACAGGGCCTAAACGCTGCAGCTGGCACTAAGTGCTGCGCAGCTGGGGAAGTCAAATATGAGGCATGGGCTCTCAATCGCACTTGAAATAATGTTAAAACGTGGGAGCTACGCACGGGCTCTAAAAACAAACATGTCCCCCAGTACTGTGGGGGGGGGGAGAAGGGTGAAATGGTCCCTGGCACAACGGTGCCCTCTGGGCCCTGTTGGGGGCTCTTTAAAATAACATTGCCCCAAGCGGTATAGTGGCCCGCTACGGCGGTGCCACTGGAACTTCTGGCCGTGGGGACCCCCACTGGGGCCCTCAACCAAAATATAACCCACACTGGAGCGGCCCTCTGCCATGTGGGGCCGCTCAGATACTGCATACTAGACAGGTGGGTGCAGGGAAATGCCCCCAAGCCCCCATAGAGATCAGCCCTTACTCACCGGGCTCTCTCTCGGGACTCAACTCCTTTCCTCAGAACCGGCGCCACTTTGGACTTCACCCGGGCCCCCTCCAGGGACCCGGGGCTTGGATGTGGAGCCAGCCAGGCTCCAGAAGGCTTCCGCTGGCTTCTCCTCACGTCTCGCCTCCTTCCTGGACAGCGCGAGAGAAACGGAAGTGACGCCACGGAGCCCTGCCCACAACCAGGCATTGACTGCCTGAATTCCGGGTGTTCTTTGGTGGTGGCGGCCTCACGCCGTGGGGTCACAGACCGGCGGGGTGGGCTCCCGCTCCGGTCTTAATTATAAAAACATAAGCGGGTAGGAACAAAGAGGAACGCGGGTGGAAACCCGCACTTGAAGAGATGCCCAATGCTGCAATGAGGTGTAGGCTCCCTCCATCCGAATCCAAGTAGGAGCGGGGTGAGCACCCGTGGCCGTAGAAAGAACGCGGGGTGGTCACAGACCGGCGGGGTGGGCTCCCGCAGTATCAGAGAAACGCGGAGTGGGCACCTGCAGTAAATATACAAATAAGCGGGGTGGGCACCCGCAGTATCAGAGAAACGCGGGGTGGGCACCCGCAGTAAATATACAAATAAGCGGGGTGGGCATCCGCGAGGCCGGCATCATGGGGGATCCCTATGCTGGGGATTCCCTCTCTCGCTATTCGTGCAGCGCCGTGCTGCGAGGCCCACGCACTCCCAGGGCGTTTGGCAGGCTGTAACAAACCTTGGTAAAGGGAAAAGGTCCAAGCAGTCCTGGGCAGCAGAAGATGGAGCAACGCAGCTCCTAGCAAGGGAAAGTCCTCCAGGTATCCAGGGGTAGGGCAGGGCCAGGGAGGCAAGCCTTTCCCTGAGCCCCAGCAGCAGCACGCCCCTGGTAGATTCAAGTACACAAAACAAGAACATTTTCATGGGGTCACAGCCCCTCTTTTATACACAGAATCCTTTGTCTCCAAAGGTGCAGGGAAGGGGCGAACCAGATGCAACTGGTTCCTGAGCACTTTGTTTTGCTCAGCCCCTCTCCCTATTCACAGGACAGGCCAGGGACATTAGACGCACCACAGGGGGTGGAGCCAGCATTGTGTAGGGAAAGCCCAGCCCTATTCAGGTCCCAGGTGTACTCCTCCCTGCCATCACATGCAGATCTCTCCATTCACCACCGGGGCAGACCCATCCTGACTCCTGGAGCCAGACGCACCAGCCAATCGCAAGCCAGACAGTCACTGCACATTTATTGCACAGACATGCCAGCTTCTAGAAGTGGCACTTCTACACTAGACACCGTAACGCCGCACACATCATTGCACAGCATTCACTCTCATGAGTTCGCACATACCAAACTCGACCCTGCACTCCTCTCACATCAGGACTTAACACGGTCACTCAGATCCCCCATGCATTCCTATGGGAGGACAGGTCCGTCTCACTAAAACATACACAGAGCGCACGCACTTTCCACTGGGACACAGTGTAAAAGCGCCTAGAGGCCTAAAACCACTAATGCAACATAGGAATAAGGCTAGGATAAATGCAAAAAGTTCTAGGGGTGAACTTGCCAGAAGGGCCAAGTCCAACACTACCCCCTTCCAGCCAAAACTAGGCCTGGGCGAAGCACTACGCTACGCTCGCGTAGTTTGCGAAGTTCGCGCTACTTCGCACTACGCGAACTGCACGTAGCACAGTGCGAACACGCGTAGCGTAGTGTTGCGTAGTGCTGCGGTCATTTTTTGCTTGCTCGCGGTCCTCAACGTCAAGTTGGCGACCGCGAGCAAGCAAAATGACATCCTGGCGAGACTTTTTCCTTGTTCGCGATCGCGAGCATGGAAAATAAACCTCCCGGCGAGATTCCCAACGCGAGAAGGTCAGGTTTCTCATTGCGAGGGGTCGCGTATGCTCGCGACCGCTCGCGATGAGAAACTACCAGTTCGCGTTGAGAAAGCTGCAGCTCGAGGAAAAATCTACTCGAGCAGCAGAAAACTACAGCTCGCACTGTGCAAGATGCCATTTTCAATGATTGCACAGTGCCGGTTGCTTGTCCGCACTGTGCAATCATTGAAAACAACATCTTGCACAGTGCGAACATGTTACTTCGCAGTTCGCGAAGTGCTACGCGTAGCTCGCGTAGTGCGAACTTCACTTTGCGTAGCTTCGCGAAGTGCTACTTCGCGAACTACGCCCACCCTTAGCCAAAACGCAGGGCAGACCAATCACCACCGTGATGGTCTTCCCTGCTTGGGGCGATAGAACACGGACGCCCTGCAGGGACACCCTCCGGTTCTACGCCATTCTGAATCAACGTGGTTCAATCTGAAAAAAACCAACCGAAAAAACTCAGGCCCGACTAGGCTACCCCACTGGTACTACCTAGTTGTCCACGGCCAGGACCAGGCCCTAGGCCACCCAGATACCACTGGTCCTTGCCAAACCCAGAGTGGGGGGTAGTAACCCCTGGCATACAAGCCATTCTCCACTCTCCCTCTCAGTGTAGTTCCAAACTACCACTGATCCTTCAACCTAGGGTCCGCACCCTCAGGCTTACCAGAGGTCACAGGCAAGAATGCCCCACCCTACCTCTACTTCTAGGGTTGCGCGGCTTCCCAGGAGAAGCGCCCTCCAGAACACAACTCTCCCACCAGTTCAGGACCTCTCTCCATCGACTGGTCTACCAACTGGGATCCACCGGGGTCAGAGGCGAGGACTCCCTCCCTCTGCACCCCCTTCCACTGTAGAGCAGGGTCTCTTCACGTACGATGAGCCCCACCTGCCCTCAGGACTACAGCTGCCCTTACGTCCAGATCCGGATACACCGACTACTGGCTCCCCAACCGAGGGACGTACCCCTTGGTCAGATGCCTGGCGAACCAGGACTTACCGAGGGTGACACATAACTAATGGGTCGTGTGACAGCCTGCCTGGTGCTGATTTCACGACCTCCTGTCCATCTGACAGTGCGTGGAGACCCCCCAGGACAGAAGTGGTGACACCACGGTCACTCAGTGGCGACTCAGCCCTCCCGGCTGGTCCCTGACCTACTGGGTCCCACTGGGGACTCCCTCCCCCTTTCACCCCTCCCTCTGGACTTCCACTCCCTCCCAACTGGAGCGGTACCGCCAGACACCAGGACTGCTGGAGCTCTGATTACAGACACTCCACGTCCTCTAGACACTGGGAGATCCCCCTCAAATGACCGATTGGTACAGCCTAGGCCCCGACCTGATGTTCCCTAAAGAAACCATCCAGGCCCTGAGACTGGGTTTCGGGCACCTGGAGACACGTAGTCCCACCCACTCCTTCTCCGCAGAGTCAGGACGTGAGCCCCTACACCGAGACCTAGCTGGGCTACTCTGAACCTCTTCCACCACGCTGGGCTGGAAGACACCTCAGCCACTACTTTTGGAATCACTCCCCAATGCAAGCTCCCTATTTCAGTTACACCCGAGTATTCAGCAAGCTCCTTATCTCAGAGAACTCACTCTCACCTGTCCAGTGCAACACACCATTCATCCACACACACACCCCCCAGTCTGGAAAGACAGTTTCTACCGCCCCTGATTTCTCAACCTGACCACCACGTGACACAGGTACCATTACTCCGGGAACTGGGACTGGGACGTTCACATTCTTTCAGCGCATTACACATTCATCCTCAAACCCCTCCCAAGACTGGTAAGACAGTTTCTACCGCCCGTGATTTCTCAACCTGACCACCACGTGACACAGGTACCATTACCCCGGGAACTTGGGAATGGGAATACATGCACTGGACACACTATCCAACACTTTCCCTACTGTTGCACTCTCTGGAGTGAGAATAGTAATTTTTGCCCACCCACTATCAAAGATTTTCTCTACTGTTTCATTTGCTGGAGTGGGAATAGTAATTGTATCCCCTACGCTATGCAAGGTTTTTACTATTGTTATATTTAATGTAGTGTCAAATATTATTTTAATAAAAATGTTTATTTTAATGTTTTCAATTATTGTATATAATTATTTAATATTTATATTATATGTTTATTTATATATATATATAATTATATTTAAAATTTATGTTTTTAACATTTTATCATTAAAAATATTAATTATTTTTTAATATTATTAAGTTAATATATATAAAAAAATTCATGTTTATTTTTTTAACATTATATTTATTATTTATTCATTTGAAACGTTATTATTGTTTTTAAGTATGTTTTATTTAATTATATTTATTATTTAATTAATTTTATTTTAACTTTTAAGACATTTAAAAAAGTGGATATTTCGGTGAACTATAATATTAACAACGATATTTAAAATTCGATATTTTTGTTTGTAGTTAGGAAGTCGAAATTTTGTCACTTGATATTTTTACCTCGATATTCTGGTAAGTCGATCTTCTTCTCCTCGATATTCTGACAGTGATCCTTGTGTGATGGGTGCACGTCAGGTGGAAGGTGGCACAGCAGGAAGACAGCTCCATAGATTAGTTAGTATAATGATCGAGCCTGGCTCGGAGCTCTTCAGCAAGCATCCGATACTGATACAGTTTATTGGTATGGAGTAGAGTATTATTAAGTGAAGTGTGGTAGAATACAGTGGAGGATACTGTTGTAAAGTGTACTGTGGTATAGTGTAGGTTGCTTTACTGGAGTTGAATAAAGTGGAGTAGTGGAGTGGTACAGAGTGGAGTTGCATACAGTGGAGTGGCGTACACTGAAATCGAATATGGAAGAGTGGCATATATCGCGATGGCATACTGTGTAGTGGCATATAGTTCAGTGGTATACAGTGGGATAGCATAGAGTAAAGTGTGGTAAAGTGGTATACGACCCGTAAATACAGTACGGCGTACAGTAGAGTGCTATTGAGTGGAATGTAGTCAAGTCTTGGGGCATATATTGGAATATTGTATACTAAAATAGTGTAAAGTTGAGTGCTGCACAGTGAAGTATGTTACAGTGAAGTGGCATAAACTAGAATAGCTTACACAGCGGTGGGGTACAGTGGGAGTGAAAAACAGTGTAGTGGCTCCAGTTCAGTGGTGTACAGTGGGCATACGGAAAGTTGAGTGTCGGGAAGTTTATTGTTGTAACAATTGTGTAAAGTGGAGTGGTGCATATTGGAGTGTTGTACAGTGTAGTGGTGCAGAGCAGAATAGTGTACACTACAATTTAGTGCCGTAGAGTGAATTAGCATACACTAGAATAGAATACAATTTAGTAGTGTAGTATCAAATGGGGCATAGTGGAACAGCATATAGTGGTACAGCATAAAGTGGAGTTGCATACAGGGAATAGTGTACATTTGCAAGCAATACAGTGTTCCATAATAATAGAGCACCCTTTTGAGGAATGTCTGCACATTTTAGCAGACTTCTTCTGTTGATTTAATTCAGGAAGGAGTAAACATTTTAAGTGGTTGTCTGATGGAGGTGTAAAGAACAAATGGGGGTCCCAAAAGATGATTCCACCGTGTGAGAACCAGCAGAGGCCGAAGGGGTGAGGGGCAGACTCCAAGCCTCAGCACAACTTGCAGCAGGCAGCCGCCGACATGACCAACTTGCTCCCGGAGGCGCTTTTAAAAATCTCCATGGGAATCCTGCAACATAGGAACCAGCAGGAACTGAGGGGCAGACTCCACGTTCCAGCACAACTTGCAGCAGGGAGCCACTGATGCGACCAGCTCACACCCAGAGGTGCTTTTAAAAATCTCCATGGGGTCCCGCAGCACGGGAACCAGCAGAGACTGAAGGGCTTAGGGACAGACTCCAAGCCCCAGCACAACTTGTGGCACGGAGCCGCTGATACGACCAGCCCGTGCTCAGAGGCACTTTTAAAAATCTCCATGGTTGCCCTGCAGTGAGGGACACATGCAGATCGCACCCGGGCATGGCCCGTGCCAAGAGCGGGCCCGTCTGCGCCCTGGAGGAGACTGGGCTGGGCCACATCTTTTGGCTCTAGTTCTCACCAGTATTTCCTGGAAAAACCCAGATCTGTATGCTCCTTACCTATTCTGTGGACTGAAAATCAGAGAGGCAGGATGAAAGCAAAACCTTACCACAACGGAACTCAGGAAACTTGTTTTAACATACCTTGCACTGCACATGCTTTAGGAGCTAAGGATTAAGGATGGGGAAGCATAAGGGGATCCATCACACTGTGGACAAAGCTATGGTAGATGTGTTGCCAAACTCAATTAAAAGCTACCCCACATCTGTTTTGAGTGCTATTGAGACTGAGATTGACAGGGTGGAGGAAAGGATGGACTCTGCTATTATAAATTCTGTTCACCCAGATCCAAAGATCATGGTCCCCATCGAACCTGCGCCGAATCAGTCTATTAGACACACTACCCATGAACACCTAGCGACTATGGATTCTTCCCCTCTACCCAAAGCCACTATCCCAACGCTTTTTCCTATCCCTCTCCCTATTAATTTATATACTGTACAGGACCTACAAGTCCCAACAACATACAGAAGAAGAGGTGGAGAGTTCCCCCTGCAAAAAAGCATGCAAGCGTTGGGTAGATTTACAAATGTGGAACCTGCTCAATCAAAATCTAAAACAAATCTCCAATCCACATCAAAACAAAGCCCTAAAGCAAAAACCAATGCAGGAAAGAAACATTCCAAGAAAATCCCCTTGGAGAATAACCCCTCAACAACATCTACCCAGACCTGATTGAGTCTGGAATCAGTGGTGGCTGGTGATATTTGTAACTGGTGAGGTGAAAATGTCTTTTTCAACTTTCATTAACTGAGAAAAGGGAGTGACAGCAGCTGACCCAATGGATCTTCCTGGTGAAGGACATGGTCTCTACATTCGTAAGCACATTAATGTATGTAAATGGGCTTTACATTATCGTAAACCCACAACATAACTTTGAAGTGGTGGTCAGGCACTATATTAAACAAGTTAACTGATGGATACAATTTAGCCTTTTGTCATTATTACTCCAGTTACTTCATGCCTAAATAATAACCTTTCACATACACAAATGTTGCATGCCTATTTAACTACTGAAATCATGTTATTCATTATTAGATACAATGTACAAGACTGTTTCAAATGTGGGGACAGAAGCTTGTGACTGGGTAACTGGCAACTGTAGACAACCGAAAACTGACTTGTTCATGGCTTCTAGGCCCAGGGCTTCAGACAACTAAAAATAGAAAAGGCCATTGTCTTGGCATTAATGAGTCATGTGAATGTATGCAGAGGGCAGCAGCGGTGGCTCCTCCGCTATGGTGGTGGAGCATTACCCCACTGCTTTTAAGCAGTGCAAGGAAGAAGAAACGTAAAATGATAACTTAGAGTTATTATCAATTTATGTTTGCTGCCTCTTTGCGGGCAGGCGGGTGGGTGGGGCTGCTCTGCTATCAGAACGGGGCAGGGGAAGAGTGGTTTTACCACTCCTAATTGCGCAATGACTGTTTAGTCGGCCCTCTTGGGCCACCCAAACCAGTCATGCACCCTTTCCCTGTTCTCCCTGCAGGTTGCCTTACAGCCTGCGTGGCGAAAACCCCAGGCCCCTCTTCTCTTGTTTAGCGTCGAACCTGGATGCTCAAAACCAGCATTGTGATTGGCCAGGAGAGCTTGGGTGCTTACCAATCACAACGCTACATTGCTGGGTTGTGATTGGTCAGGGGACCCTGGCTGTACTTCATGTGCCTGTCTGACGAGGAGAGCAGAGACCCGGGACCCGGCACAGCAATGTAAGAGATTTTTAATAATTATTTTGTTTTTCATTCCACACCGTTTCTACTCCCCGTCCTGACCCCCTCCCCCGCCCACCCCCCGCGAACCATGCCAGCTACCACTGGAGAGTAGTGGCTTTTATGCCAGGTAAAACACACTATTTTATTGTTTCTTTTCATTTTACAGTATTTTTTACAGCACTAATAATATTATTTGTTTCTATTTTTTTGTTACACAAATAATTAATGACCTTTATAAACATGATATTGAATCCAGATCATGGTGACTAGTGGCTGTGAATGAGTAATTAAATGATTGTGTGTGCACTACCATGAAGAAATCGTGTTACAAGCCTCATGAGAGGAGCTTGCCCATAGTGTAATACACTAAACACTGGTCTACTATTAATAAAAAGAAGCTGTATGTTTCAAATCATGCGCACATGGGTTACTGCCAGCTGTACCAGAAAAATGTCACCATATGTTAATGATTCAAAATGCACAGGACCCCAAATTGAAATTTAGAAAGCTTGCATTTACCTTTGTTTTTAAATGAGTTATTTATCACACCTCTGCTGTAGTGTTCTGCTATAAACTTGTTTCATTTAAAACGCTGCACATTTTCTTCTGGTTCTTTGCACAAAGTGAGTTTAGTGCATGGTGTAGGTGCTCCGACCTCTTCTCACAAAGGCCCTTTTCAGTATGTGTTCCCCTCACTGTATACTTCTTGTTTGCTGCCTTGTGAGCCACTGGGTAATCAAACGCTTCACACGGACATGGTCTGCGTGGATGTGAAATTCTGCAGGGCTCTTAAGCCCCCGACTGGGATAGGCCTGGTGTGCGCAATGCATCACACACATCAGGTTACACAAGTGGTCCTCCAATGGTTTTGAGCCATTGTTGAGGACAAAAAGAAAATGGTCGCCATGTGCAAGCTGTAAACCTGTAAACACACGGGGGCAGATTTACAAGCCCTTGCGTCACTTTTACGCTGCCGTTGCTATTTTCAAAACTGCTGTGGTGTCTTTTTGTGGTGTATTTACTGTGTTGTTCTATGAGTTATTGCACAAATACTTTACACACTACCTTCTAAGTTAAGCTTGCCTGCTCTATGCCAAGCTGCTAGGGGGAGAGCACATCATAATTTGGAACTGTGTTGTGACTTACCCTGACTAGAATTGTTGTCCCTACTTGGACAGGGTGCATACCTCTACCAACTGGAGACCCGATTTCTAACAAACAATTTTATTTGTTTTTTAAAAATTACAAACATATTTTCTCACCAGGACACCTGTGATCACCTCCCCATTGCCGCAAGTGTTCTCACAAGCAAACATTTAATCAACAAGACCAAAGACCGTAATAGTCTGCCCATTTACCACAAATCAGTTCATGTTTGTGAGGGCATCCCCTTGCCATGTAAAGGACCTCCTTCAATTTTGCACACCAGTGCATTCCTGTTTGTCATTCAGTCAGCTTGGGTGAATCCCCCATCTTCCATCTGCGGTCTAATTATCTTTTGGACTTTGACATACCTATGAAGAGTCTTTCCCCATAGGTGTTTCCTGAATCCTCCAATATCCCCAGGAAAGTGTGTTTGGGTGACAGTTAGATTGATTATCCCAGGACCTGAGACAGGAAATTTGCTAATCATCTCCCATAGTCAGCAATTCGGGGGGTCAATGCCATGTCATATGGAAAAAGTATGCATCCAGGTTAGCGCAGCAGAAGCAGGATGGACTGGATAGTTTCCCTGCATGCTGTGGCTTCAGTGGAGTAAGATAAGTGACAATCTTTGGAATGGGAATAGTAATTTTTACCCTCCCGCTATCCAACGCTTTCCCTACTGTTGCACTCTCTGGAGTGGGAATATTAATTTTTACCCCTACACTATCCAACGCTTTCCCTACTGTTGCACTCTTTGGAGTGGGAATAGTAATTTTTACCCCTACGCTATCCAACGCTTTCCCTACTGTTGCACTCACTGGAGTCGGAATAGTAAATTTTGCCCTCCCGCTATCCAACGCTTTCCCTACTGTTGCACTCTCTGAAGTGGGAATAGTAATTTTTACCCCTACGCTATCCAACGCTTTCCCTACTGTTGCACTCTCTGGAGTGGGAATAGTAATTTTTAGCCCTACTCTATCCAACGCTTTCCCTACTGTTGCACTCTTTGGAGTGGGAATAGTAATGTTTACCCCTACGCTATCCAGTGCTTTCCCTACTGTTGCATTCACTGGAGTGGGAATAGTAATTTTTCCCTTCCCGTTATCCAACGCTTTCCCTACTGTTGCACTCTCTTGAGTGGGAATAGTAATTTTTACCCCTACGCTATCCAACGTTTTCCCTACTGTTGCATTCACTGGAGTGGGAATAGTAATTTTTACCCTCCTGCTATCCAACGCTTTCCCTACAGTTACACTCTTTGGAGTGGGAATAGTCATTTTTACCCCTACGCTATCCAACGTTTTCCCTACTGTTGCACTCACTGGAGTGGGAATAGTAATTTTTACCCCTTCGCTACCCAACGCTTTCCCTACTGTTGCACTCATTGGAGTGGGAATAGTAATTTTTCTCTTCCTGCTATCCAATGCTTTCTGTACTGCTGCACTCTCTGGAGTGGGAATAATAATTATTACCCATACGCTATCCAATGCTTTCCCTACTGTTGGAGTCACTGGAGTGGGAATAGTAATTTTAACTCTCCCGCTATCCAATGCTTTCCCTACTGTTGCACTCTTTGGAGTGGGAATAGCAATTTTTACCCCTGCGCTATCCAACGTTTTCCCCACTGTTGCACTCACTGGAGTGGGAATAGTAATTTTTACCCCTACGCTATCCAACGCTTTCCCTACTGTTGCACTCACTGGAGTGGGAATAGTAATTTTTCCATTCCCGCTATCCAACGCTTTCCCTACTGTTGCACTCTCTGGAGTGGGAATAGTAATTTTTACCCTACCGCTATCCAACGCTTTCCCTACTGTTGCACTCACTGGAGTGGGAATAGTACTTTTTACGCTCTCACTATCCAACAAAAGCTCTACTTTTTTTACATTACTTTTATTATGTTTACATTTTAAGCTTTTTTTAATTATATTATGTATGTTTTATTTAACTGTTTTTATTATTTAATTAATGTTATATTATTTTTAATACATTTAAAAAATTCGATATTTTAGCTAACTATATTTTAACATTCTATATTTTGGAATCGATATTTTAGCACTTACCTGTTTGTAGATAGGGAGTCGATATTCTGTCCTTCTATATTTTGGCATCGATATTTTGGGCATTCTATATTATGTTCCTCGATATTTAGTCACTGAACCGTTCCAGGTGACAGCAGACCCCACCAGGAGCAGCCTGCCTGCTGCTCAGCCCATCTCTAACTGTCAATCCTCACTCACACAGACACTCAACATTCCATGTATCACTGTGTTCCCAACATTCTACTCTGAACACACACACTGGCTGAGTAGCAGGAAGATAGATAAACTACAAGTTATAAGTAAACTATGCAGGGCATAACACAGTTGCTCTGGATGGTGTAGTGCCATTGCATATACCAATTAAAAATTAAATGTTGTGGCTCTGCTGTACTGGGTGTACCAGGACACCATTCGCCAGTCCATTGAAGAAAATTTCGATATGAATAAGAACACTGTCAGCGTGGTGGATACCCTCTGGAAGCCGTCAAAGCTACAATATGAGGAATTTGCATTAGCACGAGCGTGGGGATACTCAAAGACCTACGCACACAACTAACAAACCTTGAACACACATTACAACAGTTAGTAAGGGACTATAAGCACATGTCATGTGCCGCGACTCTGGGAGACATAAAAGAAAATGTCACAGAATATAACGTCATGGCAATGGAGAACTGCATTAAATATCCTGCCAACTTGTTGCTAGAGCATAGGAGAGGGGGCAACCAGGCTGCACTCATACCACTAGGTTAAAACCCACTAAAGGGCAGTCTCACCTAATAAAAATTACTGATGGAATAGGGACAGATCACTATGACCCCCTTGGGGTCCTGTAGGAATGCTACAAATTTTACGAGGAACTATATGCATCACGCAGAACATCCACAGCAACAGAGATAGCTCCCCTCCCGGACAATATGGCATTGCTATGGTTGTTGCAGGGACCGCAGGACTATTTGAAACCATCAAGAGAGGTAGAAGAGGTGCTAGAGGCTCTCCACACTCTACAGAATGACAAAGTGCCAGGGCAATGTGGGCTAACTAGTGAATTCTACAAAGAATTTGCAGACCTGCATGTGCCCCATCTTCAGGTGATGTATGCGGAGGTATACACCAATCATACACCACACCATCCGTGAGGCTCTTATTATCGCTAAAATAAGTCCTGACAAACAGCTGAAACAGTGTGAGCTAACCATCCCTTATCACTCATCAACAAATATGCAAACATTTTGGTGAAAATTCTAACCACTAGGCTCCAACCTCTACTGACAAATATAGATCTCTCGGACCAGTCGGAATTGTTACTGACTTGTTCCACGATTCACAATTTTCAGCAGTATTTTTGCGTTATTGCACCAGCTGAACCCAGACTCACTGGCTGTGGCAGTATTGTTAGATGCCCCAAAGCTTTCGATGCTAAAGAATGGACCTATGTGTTCACTATTCTAAAATGAATAGGGATCTCCAAATCCTTTCTGAGATGGATAAGCCTGCTGTAAACAGCCCGAACAGTGCGAGTGTGTATAAATTGGCACACGTTGCCACCGCTGCCTATACACAAGGGCACCAGGCAGAGTTGCTCCCTCTTCCCTATCCTGTTCACATTAGCCCTTGGACCGCTGGCCTGCGTATTAAGACAGAGGCACACGATTTGGGCACTGTGCTTTCAGCAAGGACCAAAAGGCATATAACTAATGCAGACGATATGGTCCTTTATGTACGTGACCCTAGGGAACACTTTACACCACTCCTTCAGGAATGCATCCATTTTGAACAGCACTCAGGACTCAGTATTTAATGGACAGAGTCAATGATAATCCTGCTGACACGATGCACATCACCGCACACGTTAGAATACCCCCTGGAATGGAACACAGAGCTGGGGAAATACCTGGGGTGTGGATATACAGGAATCCAGAGCTACTGATCCATGAAAATTACAGCTGGGCAATAGCAATGCTGGAGATTCTTGTGTCAAGATGGATCAGGATGCAGCTCTCCCTGACTGACAGGGTAGAAATCATGAAAAGGATCATATTGTCCTGTTTCCTCCATCTATTCAATAATATACCCATAGTGCTACCTAGATCATTCTTCTGAATGCTATGCACGCAACTGATAACGTTGGCATGGGCAGGCAAGCAACTTCGCATTAGGTGGGACATTATGACCATGCTCAGGGAGGCTTTGGAACACATGAAATGCATCTGTATTATCTCTGTGCCCAAGACAAATTTGCGTGCTACTGGTACCATCCTCACACATACAGGCCACACCTGACTGTGGAGGAGGGAGATGCACACTCTATCCTGCTCCGATATATTTTAACGCACAAGTGCATAGGCATACCACAGAGTGAAATCAACACGATACACTCTACAACGTCTACCTGGCTGGCTCTTGTAGCAAGAGCCCACAAGCTTCCATTATATGCTCTGACACTCCCCATTAGGCATCATGCAGCCCTTTCAGTAATGCAAGAGCCTGGGGCACCCCTGGTGTTCAAACAAGTAAGGCTGGAGACGATGAGCAACTTGCACCCTGAAGGAAAATATGTAAATCAAGAGGATTTGACATATATCTCAAATATAACACCACTCTTCACATTCATAAATTATCACCTCTGATCAGCCATGAAAGTACTATACACTTAGGAGCAGATTTACAAGCCTCCTGCGCTACCACTACGTCACTTTTCATGAGGTACTGGTGGTGCAGGGGGCTCCTCCATATTTACGAGGAGAGGATAAGCCACCCTGCGTGACTTTTCCTTTCCTCGTAAAAATGTCCCCTTCACACGCAGCACTGTGCATGGAAGGGGCGTGAAATGGGTGTTGTTGTGGGTGTTCCCACGCAACACCCATAGAACAAGACACATCTCTAAATTTACAAGAAATCAAAAATCTAGAGATGCGTGTGAATGCTACGACACCCTAGAAGTGGCGTAGCGAGGCGCAACGAGGATAAATGTTTTCATATCGCCTCATTTTTTTCTCTTTCAATGCGTGCTGGATTCTACAGCACGCATTGAAAGAGGAAAAAGCCTCCTGTGATTGTTTTTGTGCAGGAAGGTGTCCCTTACTGCACAAAAACAATCTCCCCATGATGCAGGCATCCTTGCACCATGGTGCAAGGGTGGCTGCGCCGGCGCATGGCTGCAGTTGGTGCGCCAGCGCAGGGGAAGCACAGAGATGCGACATATTCTTGAAAATATGTTACATCTCTGTGCTTTCCAAACTCACGCAGCACGGCGCAGCAAAATGACTTGCTGCACTGTGCTGCGTTACTTTGTTGTAAATCTGCCCCTTAGTTCCCAAATGAATCCCCCACACTATGTACTCTACAAACACTAATTACTTGCCCCATATGCCGCCACCTGGTCACTAGGATCTATAATGGAGCTCAGAGCGATAGGCCGCAGGCACCAAACCAAGCACTTTAATGTTAGAACACCTCATTAGACCCACAATTAACGCAGTAGGAATGGGGATTTTGCTGTGCGCTGACGGGATGTTAATGGCAAATTGCAATCTGCTCATCATCCACTTTAAATATTTATAAGAAACGTATGACACACACTTTGGGCTGTTCAGATATGAGCTGAGAGATGATGCAAACTGCACAAGGTGCGGGATGCCAGGCACAGACTTTCTACATTTGGCATGGAGCAGCAAATGCATTTAGAGGTTCTGCACATGGATGGTCTAGGACTTGAGGTCAATGATGTTGGATTTGGTTATTTGCACCCCACACATGTGCCTGCTGGGAATGGTTCAGAAGCTGAAGCCCGGAGGGCATAGGTTTATGACAGAAGGACTATTAACAGCCAAAATCAGGGTTGCCATGCACTGTGTGAAATGCTCAGCACCCAAACATGAACATTGGCAGTGGTACATGATATATTGAAGGACCAACCTGGAGATCTATGCAGAAGACCTTCCAACAGCCTCACACCCAAGGGACATATGGAGCCCCCTTAAGGAGCATTTGGGAGAGAATCCTGATGTAGACGCTGGCACTATGTAATGAGAAACTATAGCTGGGGAGGCTGAGAGCTGTACTCCTGGCAACGCATACTATTTGTTTATAATAGAATTGTATGGGGCGTACTGGAAAAAAACAGCTGATGTCATGTTGTTTCCGTATTGTTTTAAAAGTTGTAAATCAATAAAAAAAAATAGAGATATATTTAATCATGTACTTTTTAATGCACCAAGCAATTATTTCATACATACAGTCAAAATTGTATTCATCCATTCAAGAAGTAATCCATGAATTTCTTTATTCATGCATTCAATCATTTAGTCGCATGTACATCAATTCATCCATCCATTTATGAAGTCAAAAATTCATTGTGACTTCATAGCATGCATTAACTCAAGCATGCCTTTATTTAATTCTCCATTATTCATTCAATCACCTATGCATTTGTTTATCCACACATTCAATAATCCCCTTGTTCAGTCACAAATTCAACCATTCATTCATGCTTTGTCATTCTTCCAATTCACAGGATCTAGCCCATCACTATCCATTATATTGCACATCTAGTCTATTCTAATCTTGCCTGTCACTGTCCAGTATGAGAAACTTCCAAAGAATATGAAACACAACCTGAATACAATGCAATTAAACCACTGTGACTCCACTCAAGAAGGGTATCCCAGAACCATAAAGGTTGTCCAGATTCCCTAAGGGCTACGTGGCCACACAAATGGTAGTAAGCAGTACACACAAATATAAGCCCTTAGCACAAAACTGGTGGAGCTATTACTCTTAAGCCTTTAAGGCAGAACGTCCTCACTTTTAGCTCTACTGCAGCATCATAGATCTGTCTCATTGTGATCATGGGAAGGACTGCTGGGCGAAAATCTCAAAACAACATCCTTCACAGGAGATAACAAGATGAGGTGTCATGAAGGCAGAGCGAAAGAGACAGTCATAAAGAGAGCAGTAAAAACTTCGTTTGTTTAAACTAAACATCAGGAAAGGACTCTCAATTATCTCAATAAGGACATTCGATGATTCATTAACATTCAATAACTCAGCATGCCTATTTTATAAAGCATTCACCCAAAACCGACCACTTGGGAGCTAGAAGTTCGCTGAAAAAATTAAAGATGTTTGTGATCCAAATGAGGCCCTGCATGGTCGTATAGGTAAAGATAATTGGCACAATTAACATGCTGGTATAAAGAACAAGCCTTCAGGAATTGAAGAAGAAATCTTCAGCCATGGGTGATTTCAGACCTAGAGTTCCAGAGCATAAGTACTAATAAATAAGTATTAGTAGTTCTAAATACGGCATCTCAATATTCGTAAATGTAATGGTACTCAACTTACTAACTTCCAGCAGATTCAAAGTTACGTTTGCCTTGTTAGAGAGTCAAACCCATGATATATGATGTGCCCATTACAGGGGGCCCAAGGTAGCTGTAAAATACCTACTTCTAATTCCTTAGCATACTAGGTGCAAATGGAACTCTTCTTTTCATTCCAACATAGTAGTTTATGAAGAGTGTTATTTTGTATGGTGTACTTGCAGAAGTTGCTCATGGGGCCTGTCCTCCATAACAGACACAGACAAAAGAAAGTAGGGACCTTTAACAAAGGTTCATTTAAACCAAAGCATAAGCCAAAAAGAAATCCCTACAACAAAACACAAGCTTGAAGAGGAACGCTAAATCAGACTAATTACATATGAACTGCTAAAACAAAAGAAATACAGAAGTCTCTAATACTGGAACCCCTGAAAATCCAAATACCTACGATAGGCTAAAGGCGAGTTAGGAGGGAACTCTTTTCAAGCGGCTGTACTTTGAAAAATGCCACTCACTTGATGGACTTGAGTCACTGTATTAGGACTATGGACACAGTGTCAAACCATCAGAAATCCAGTAACTTGGAATTGGCACTCCTATGACCTATGAGCCAGCTGCTAATTTTCGGGCCTATTTTAGAGTTAACAGGTTCCGTGGACGTCATGGGCCATTAATTTTAGATTAGTTTACAAATCTGGTGAAATATAAGGCCATAAGACTTGGGGCCAGAAGTAGGACCCTTTAATTTGGTGCCTTGCAATTTGAGACACTTTGCGAGGCCCTAAATGAAATGTACAATAGTGTGTTTCTACTGTTTTGCAATTCCCAATGGGGTCGCAAATTGCGAGGCTCATTTATATTAATGAGCCTCTCGCAATTTGCGAGCCCATTGTGAATGCCAGCCCTCCCAGGGATGGTGGTCTGCTGGGCTCAGCAGACCACCATGTCTGGGACCGCTTTTTAATAAAGCAGCTTTTTTGTTGTTGAAATGCAGCCCCTTTTCCTTAAAGGAAAACGGGATGCTTTAAAATAAAAAAAATGAAATGTTTTCATTTCATTTTTTGAGAGCAGGCAGTGGTCCCCTGCCTGCCCTTAAAAAATAATTTTGCACGCATTTGCCAAGGGGAAGGGGTCCCCTGGGGATCCCTTCCCATTTGTAAATGCATTACCACCTACTTGAAGTAGGTGGTAATTGCGAGTGTTTGCAAAACATTAGTACATTGTTTTGAGACTCACAATTTGGAAGGAAATGTCCCTTCCAAATATCGAGTTGCAAAACCTATTTAGCGAGTCGCAAAAAAATTGTAACTCGCTAAATAGGCTACATATATGCCCAATGTGTTTTTGCATGTTCAAACGGGTTCGCAAACCCGTTTGCGCATGCAAAAACCGGTCATACATCTGGCCCTTAGGGCTTTATTTAAAGTTTGATGAACTGGCTACTCTGTCACAAATGTGATAGATATCTCGTCTGCCGTATTACAAGAGCATCACTTTCAAGACAGTAACTGTTGGTAATGAGGATAACTGCGAATTTGCTGATTTGGATATATATGCTGATTTATTTGCCACTACATCACTTCAGAACAGTTACACCCATCACAGAGAAATAACAAGTGTCTTATTTTTCCCTTAGTCAATATATTTGTCATTAATCTGTATTTTGAAAATTGATGTGATGTTTACAAAAGCAGCTTATTCAGTCATCATGCAAATCAGGGAATCTTTTAATATGACAGACTGGAAGAAGGCCTAGTGTACTGAAGTCATGAGGGCTCATACTTTAAAGGGCTGTATCTGCTCGAACTAATGCATTCTGTTTATCATATGTTGTGATCATATCTCTCTGTGCTTACCAAATCTACAATTGGAAAAGTGGAGTACTGATGACATGGAAACATCTTGCCACATGATCAGAAATCTTTGCTCTGTTTCAGTAGGGACCCTGCAGTGCTAATAAGAGATGTAGCCTCACTATGGACAGTCAGTCACCTGAAATGCCTTTACTGGGACCTAGTGAACAATGAAAGGGTGGAAACAAGGAGAGATCGGTTTCCATTCTCTTTCTTGTTGTGAGACTTTAATAGGAACAGACTGATAGTAACAAAACACACTTCCAACTTCTTTGCAAAGCCCAGCCAGAGATTGCAAGTTGTCCATGGCAGGCAAGTTCTTCCAGTCCTGTTGTTTTAATTTGCATAAAAAGACTTGTAACCTGACATGGAGCAAGCAATGTGGTCTACCTACCACGTATAACCTTTACTCAAACCAGCAGATTGCATCAACAGTATGTATGATTGTGGAAGAAGGGGCCATCAGGGTCTCGGTGAAAAGCTAGAAAATAAGCAAAGCACGTCCTGGTCAGCAGAGTGTGATTCTCCTCCACTTGCAGGACTGCCTGTTTACAACATAGCTCATGTTATCGTACTATGCAAAGTGTGATTCGCTCATCCAGTTCTAGATTTTAATTAGCATTTTGGGTAATGATAGCCCTGCATACGTGGGGGCCCTATTCACAATAAAAAATTGCTCATAAATATAAATTTACGACTGTATTTATCTTTTTTACACCTGCCAGTAATCCATGCATTCACACAAATACTACTGGGACTACTGGAAATACTACTGGGAATACTAAAGGGAAAGTTGATTACATTTTAAAATGGATGTTGACACAGAGATCGACACCCGTACTGTTCCTACTTTCTTGTGAATAGGTCCCCTAATGGGCTAAACATGAATTCATCAGTAATGTCATCAGTGTTGTCATTTGAGATGTCATCAGTGATGTCATGAATGGTGTAATATGTGAAGTAATCAGCAGTGAATTGTGGGGGCGCGAGTTATAGTTAGCTCAACTAACTATGACGGCTGAATTTCTCTGGTTTTGAACGAGTCAAATGTCCAACTAACTATAACATCCTAGAAACCTGTGGTTTTTTCAGTGAATTTCTGTGGTTTTTTAAATGCTAATTTCTAACTATAACGTCCCTGAAACCTATGGTTTTTCAGTGAATTTCTATGGTTTTGTAAATGCTAATTGCTAACCAAACGTCCCTAAAACCTATGGTTTTTTAGTGAATTTCTATGTTTTTTTTAAATGCTAATTGCTAACCAAACGTCCCTAAAACCTATGGTTTTTTCACTGAATTTTAAAGGTTAAATGATAATTTATAGCTATGCCTACAGAGGTAGGACATGTGAAGAAAGATGAAGAAAGGCACAGAAAGAAGCAAGAGAAATGCAGGAAGAGGTAACAGAAGTCCAGAAAGATGAAGAAAAGTGCAGACAGAAGTAAGAGATATGCAGAAAGAACCAACAGAGGTGCAAAAAAAAGCCTTGTTGCAAAGCCATCCTGTGCCCCAAACTTTTTACTGACTGATACTGGTGGTAACTGACTCTGACTAACCAGGCCTGGAACCAGTGTTATGCTGAAAGACACTTAAAATAAAGTGAGGACACCTAAATGCAGTAGGGTACACTCTGGGTTGGGGTACCCCTGTGATTGGCATTACCTTCCTGTAAGGCCAGAGTACATAATAGGGCAAGGGGATTCAAACTATCTCTATGTCAGAGATGCAGAAAGAGGCAAGAGAGGTGCATAAGCATGCATGAAATGTGCAGAAACAGGGAACAGGTGTGCACAAAGAGGTAAGTGAGGTGCAGAAAGAAGTAAGAGCAGTGCAGAAAGAACTGATCAAGGTGCAAAAAGAGGCAAGAGGGATGCAGAAAAAAACATGGAAGGGGCACAAAGAGGCAAGAGAGGTACAGAAAAAGGCAGGAGGGGTGCAGATAGAAGGAAGAGAAGTGCAGAAGGCAGCAAGAGAAATGCTGAAAGAAGCAACATAGGTGTAGAAAGAAGCAGGAGAAGTATAGAAAGAGGCAAGTGAGGTGCAGAAAGAAGCAAGAGCAGTGCAGAAAAAACCAACAGAGGTGCAAAAGAGGCAAGAGGGGTGCAGAAAGAGGTAGGAGAAGTACACAAAGAGGCAAGAGAGGTATAGAAACAGGCAGTAGGAGTGCAAAAACTAAGAAGAGAAGTACAGAAACAGGCAAGGGAATTGCTGAAAGAAGCAACAGATGTATAGAAAGAAGCAAGAGAAGTGCAGAAAGAGGCAAGTGAGGTGAAGAAAGAAGCAAAAGCAGTGCTGAATGAACCAACAGAGGTGCTGAAAGAGGCAACAGAGGTGCAGAAGGAGGCAGGAGGGGTGCAGAAAGAAGGAAGACGAGTGCAGAAAGAAGCATGGAAAGTGCAGAATGAAGCAACAAGTGTGCAGAAAGAGGCAAGAGAAGTTCAGAAAAAGCAGCAGATGTGCAGAAGGAGGCAAGAGAACTGCAGAAAGAGGCAAGGGAATTGCAGAAACAGGCAAAAAAGGTACAGAAAGAAAGAGGGAACAGAGGTGCAGACAGAGGCAAGAGAGGTGCAGAAACAGGTAAAAGGGGTGCAGAAAGAGGCAAGAGGGGTGCAGACATTTGCATGAAAGGTGCAGAAAGAACAAGAGCATTGCAAAAGAACCAACAGAGTTGCAAAAAAGGCAAGTGAGGTACAGAAGGAGGAAAGAGAACTGCAAAACGAGGAACGAGAGTTGCAGACACAGGCAAAAGAGGTACAGAAAGAGGGAACAGGTGGGCATACGGAGGCATGAGAAGTACAGAAAGAGGGAACAGAGGTGGATACAGAGGCAAGAGAGGTGCAGAAACAGGTAAAAGGGGTGCAGAAAGAGGCAAGAGGGGTGCAGAAATTTGCATGAAAGGTGCAGAAAGAACAAGAGCATTGCAAAAGAAGCAACAGAGTTGCAAAAAAGGCAAGTGAGGTACAGAAGGAGACAAGAGAACTGCAGAACGGGGCAAGAGAGTTACAGACACAGGCAAAAGAGGTACAGAAAGAGGGAACAGGTGGGCAGACGGAGGCATGAGAGGTGCAGAAAGAGGGAAGAGGGGTGCAGAAAAAGGCAACAGGGATACAGAAATTTGAAACAGAGGTACAGGAAGAAGCCAGAGCAGCGCAGAAAGAACCAACAGAGGTGCAGGAAGAGGCAAGAGGGGTACAGAAAGAGGGAACAGAGGTGCAGACAGAGGCAAGAGAGGTACAGAAACAGGTAAAAGGGGTGCAGAAAGAGGCAAGAGGGGTGCAGAAATTTGCATGAAAGGTGCAGATAGAACAAGAGCATTGCAAAAGAACCAACAGAGTTGCAAAAAAGGCAAGTGAGGTACAGAAGGAGGCAAGAGAACTGCAGAACGAGGCAAGAGAGTTGCAGACACAGGCAAAAGAGGTACAGAAAGAGGGAACAGGTGGGCAGACGGAGGCATGAGAGGTGAAGAAAGAGGGAACAGGGGTGCAGAAAAAGGCAACAGGGACACAAAACTTTGGAACAGAGGTGCAGGAAGAAGCCAGAGCAGTGTAGAAAGAACCAACAGAGTTGTTGAAAGAGGCAAGAGGGGTACAGAAAGAGGCAAGTGAAGTTTAGAACGAAGCAAAAGAGGTGCAGAAATAACCAACAGAGGTGGAAAAAGAGGCAAGAGGGGTGCAGAAAGGGGTAGGAGAGGTTCACAAAGAGGCAAAAGGGGTACAGGAAGAAGAAAGACAGGTGCAAAAAGAAATAAAAGAAGTGCAGAGAAAAGGAATAGAGGTGCAGAAAGAGGAAAAAGGGTGCAGAAAGACGTAAGAGGGGTATAGAAAGAAGCAAATGAGGTGCAGAAGGAGGCAACAGACTTGCAGAAAGAGGGAAGAGAGGTACAGCAAGTACAAAAGATTTGCAGAATAAGACAAGAGAAGTGTAGAAAAAGAAAGAAACGTGCAGAAAGAAGCAACAGAAATGCAGAACGGGGCAAGAGAGGCACAGAGGGAAGCAAGAGTGGCTTGCTCACCATTAGTACCAATTTAACACCCACATTTAGCAATAAGTACCAGGTGATCATTCTAGGTTTGCAAAGGGCCTCCCACCCCGCTGTAACACTTGTCACTGCACGTTTGGGCCAGAAACAAAGCTTTTTTGGTTCAAATCTGCAGATTAGGGTGCAGATGATGAATTATGTGGCTAATGCAGAAAATGTATAATTGTTCGAAAGTCAGTGCAGCCAAACAGTCACATAATTCCAGTGGCCCTGCTCATACCTCTGACTAGGTCCACAAGTGCTTCTCAGTGATTCCTTCTTTTTTCGTCTCACTGAGTTCATAGTTGAGCTTCTATGGAAACTAGGAAGACTAAACCTGAGGTTACCACTCCACAACACAGACTACCATACAACATAATTACTCTCCATAACACATAATCCCACTCTACATAATTCCTATACACTAAATACTACAAACTTTCTATCCACATAATTTCACTGCACAACATACCACATAATTCCACTACACTCAACGTACATCCACTCCACTTGAAAAAACATTATTAAAAAACTTTTGCATTTACAACGCCAATAGCTCTAATTCTCGCAAATGCGAAACCTATTACATTGCAAACACTTCTTTAACTAGTAGTCGCTTTTGCAGAGTGGTGGAGAAAGGGTGCTGGGATTCTGACCAGCACTCAGGAATTCCGCTGTCTAGGACTTACAGGAGGTACCAGGAGGGCTTCTTGGCCCCCAAAGTCCCTCAGGAGTAAATTGGACTTCATCCCCCATCCCGTAGTCTGCCAGGTATTGCGTTTGCAGAGTGGTGGAGAAAGGGGGGCCTCCGAAGACGTCTTAGCAATCCCACTGTGTGAGACTTACTGGAGGTAACAAGAGGGATATCCTTGGGGGCAAACTACCCCTCCTATTACCTCCAGTAAGTCCCACACAGCAGGATTGCTAAGTTCTCTTAGCAGGCTATTCCCCCTTCGCACACCACTCTGCAAACGCGCTCCATGGCACGCTCTTGGATGGGGATTGAAGTTCCCTTTGCTGCTGAAGGTCCTTTAGGGGCTAACTAGCCTACCTCTTACCTCCAGTAAGCCCCACAAAGTGAGAATGCTGCAAGGTGAAAAAAGGCCACGCCCCCTTCCCCACCACTCTGCAAACGTGCCTCCTGGCGCATTGTAAGTTGGGGTATTAAGTCCTCTTTATTCCTGAGGGTCCCCGGGGGCCAACTAGCCCACCAGGTACCTCCAGTAAGCGCCCGACACCTGGATTGCTGAGAGTGGTCCAAGACCACACCCCTTTTTACACCACTCTGCAAACGCGGCTCTCGGTGCACTCCTGCTCAAGGGATGAAGTCCAATTGTGTCCTGTGGTCCTCAGGACAAAAGTGGACCTCATCGCCCCACCAGCAGTGCGCCAAAAGTGGTGGTAGATTGGTGTAAAAAGGGGCGTGGCCTCGGACTAATCCAGCTGTGTGGCGCTTACTGGAGGTACCTGGTGGGCTAGTTGGCCCCCAGGGACCCTCAGTAATCAAGGGGACTTAATTTCCCAACTTAGAATGCACCAGGGGGGCGTTTGCAGAGTGCTGCAGGGAGGGGGCAGGGCCTCCTCCGATATGCCGGCTTTTAAAAAAAAAAATGTTTTAGAAGGGGGGCTGTGTGGCACCCCTTCTTTCAATATTCTGGGGCCCTGAGGAACTCATCCCCCAGGGCCTGACCCCTTTTTAAGAAAACAACAAAAAAATGAGAAGGAGGCCGCGCGGCCCCCTCCTGAGGCCAATTTCGGCCCGGGGACCCCATCCCCCGGGGCATGGTCTCCTTTTTCAAATGTATTTATTGGGAAGTGGGGCTGCATGGCCCCTGTTCCCTAGGCCACTTTGGTCCAGGGGACCCCATTCCCCGGGCCGGTCTGCTGTTTAAAAAATAAATAATTAATTACAGGGGAGGGGGGTGCGTGGCCTCCCCTCCGGGCCACTTCTGGCCCCAGGAACCCCATCCCCCTGGGCCCAGCCATTCTGCGTTTTTTTAATTGCAGGAGAGGGGGGCCACTTGGCCCCCCTCCCAGGCCACTTCTGGCCCCATGGACCCCATCCCCCAGGACCCGGCCATTCTTTTATTATTAATTGCAGGGGAGGGGCCAGGCCTCTTCTGGCCCCTGGGACCCCATCCCGAGGGCCTGGCCTCACCGTTGGGGACTGTGGGGGGAGCCCCAATGCCTCCAGGGTCTCGCCGGCTCCCCGCCTTTTGCGGGAGCCGGCATTGGTTTTGCACAAGGGGAGCTGCTGACATGCAGCTCACCTTGTGCAAAACCAATCCTGCTTTGGTTTTTGGAATCGAGAGCAGGTTTCTTTCTGTCACTTCCAAAAACCAAAGCAGTGTGTGCTATGGCAGGGCGGGAGCCATGCTCCCGCCCTGCCATAGCAAACGGCAACGTCCCAGGGGTGGGCACCCTGGGACAATGCAGGAGCCGGCCCTGGGGGCAGGCATTCCCCATGGCCATCAAGGGCTCCTGGAGGGGGGCCCCCCTCCCAAGTGTTTAAAGCCCTGGGGAGGTGGTGGTCCCCGGGGCAGTGTGGGAGGGGTCAGGAGCCCACCCACACTTCTTTTTTATTCTATTTAAGCCCTGGGGAGGTGGCGGTCCCCTGGGTCTTGGGGGGGGGCCTGCGAGGTCCCCCACCCATATTAATGAATGACCCGGGGAGGTGGCGGTCCCCAGGGCAGCATGGGGGGTAGGAGCCCCCCACACATTTTTTTAGAACCCCCAGGGAGATGGCGGTCACTGGGGCTGTGGGGGCCCCCAGAGGCCCCTGCTAAATATTTTTCCATTGCCTCCAGGACCTGGACCATCTGGGGGATTATACAAAATGGTGCACGTGAGCTTGCGCGTCTTTTTTTGTTTTTCCCGTCCAGATTCACGCATCCAGCACGAATTCAGGGAATTTAAAAAAAATATGTTTTATTTGGCCCCTGGGGGTCTCTGTGGGACCCCCTAAGCACACCTAGGGGTCAGGGTGGTTGTACCCTGCCCCCTTTTCCTATTTTTTATATTCTTTTTTCTGGTTTCTCTTGACTTGGTTACTGAGTCACAAGATGGCTGCCAACACATTATGGTTTGGAATGTTGGCAACGAATCAGAATGAAGCTCATGCTCGGGAGGGTTTGCGAATCCTCTTTGGTGCTGATACCGATTTTTTCTTTTTTTAATTTCTCAGGAACTAAAGAACAGGTTTACACCATTTAGAAAAAGGTCACTTTCTGAACCAAGAGCTACCTTTTTGCCAAATTTAGTGTAATTCCGTTCAGCAGTACGGGCTGTAGCCTGTTCTAATTTTTCCTATGGAAATTGACATGGGGAAGACATGTTTTGGGACCCCTCTTTTTTCTTGGCCCCCACTTGATAAATCACCCTAAAACTTTTAAGACGGGAGCTTACCGGAGCACCCTATTAGTTTTTAAAGTTTTGCGAAGATTCGTGAAACGGCGCTAAAGATATTGGCAAAAGAAAAAACGCTTTTCCTAAGGAAACTAGGTCCTACCTATAACTACCTACTGGCAACCGCCAGTACATAATATATATATATATTTTTATATATATATATATATATATATATATATATATTAGCTACTGGCAGTCGCCAGTAGGTAGATATAGTTAGGACCTATTTTCCATAGGAAATCAGCAACATTCTATTTGGAATAACGTTGGCGCCGATTGACGAATCTTCGCAAAATTTTCCAAACTTTTGCCCAGCTCCAGTCCGCTCCTATCCTGAAAATTTCACAGTGATTCGTCAAGTGGGGGCTGAGAAAAAAGGGGGGTCCCAAAACACATTTTCCCCATGCATTCGCCCATATGACCTTTTAACGCAGCTACTGCCCGAACTGCTGAATGGAATTACACCAAATTTAGCAAAGATGTAGTCCTCAGTTCAGACTCGTGCCTTTTGCTTAAATGGTGTAAATTCGTTCAGTAGTTCCTGAGAGGTAAAAGTACATATATATCTATGGCCCCGGAGGATCCGCGCACCCTCCCCGCACCCAGCTCGTACCCTGCTGTGCACGAGCTGTATTCTAATTGGCTGTCAACACTCCAAATCAGGAAGTGTTGGCAGCCATCATGTGCCTCGGTAGAACAGAGGCACAAGGAACCTAAAAAACAAATGCGAAAAATGCAAAAAGGGGGCAGGGTAGAAACACCCTGACCCCCTAGGCCTGCTCAGGGGGTCCCACAAGGACCCCCATTGCCAAAAAAAGATTTTTTTTCTTTTTTAAATCGGCGAGATTCGCGCACCCAGCGCCAATTTCGGCCGGAAAAAAAAATAATAATTCAGCGCGGGTTCCAGCGCTGAATATGCTAATTTGCCCCCGGGGGGCCTAATCCGGGGCCCTAATTAAAAAAAGTGTGTGGGGGTCCCATTCCCCCTCACACTGCCCCGGGGACCGCCACCCCCAGGGCTCGAAGATAGCATATGCTGGGGGGCTCACGGCCCCCCCGCAGCCCCGGGGACCGCCACCCCGAGGCTTCTTCAACATGGGTGGGGGGCTCTCAGCCCCCCCAGCTCCGGGGACTGCCACCCCCCAGGGCTTGAAATATTTTGGAGTGGGGGGCTCTCAGGACCCCCCAGCCCTGGGGACAGCCACCCCGCAGGGCAGCTTGTCAATGTGGGAGGGGGACCACGCGGCCCCCCTCCTGGAGCCTTCTATAGGCCCTGGGGACCACCACCCCCCAGGGCCGGCTATTGCAGTGTCCCGGGGTCCCCACCCCCGGGACACTGTAGTTTGCAATGACAGGGCGGGAGACTCGCGGCGGCTTCCGCCCTGTCATTGCAAACTGCTTTGCTTCATTGAAGCGAGAGCAGGGAAACCTGCTCTCGCTTCAATGAAGCAAAGCTGATTGCTTTTCTACATGGGGAGCAGCATGTTAGCTGCTCCCCATGTGGAAAAGCAATGCCGGCTCCTGAAGGACACGGGGAGCCGGCTGGGACTGTGGGGGGATTGGGGAGCCCCCCACGGCCCCCAACGGAGGCCAGGCCCCGGGGGATGGGGTTCCTGGGGCCATAAGTGGCCTGGGAGGGGGGCATGTGGCCCCCCTCCACCATTAAAAAATAAATAATCTTAAAAAACAATGGCCGGCCCCGGGGGATGGGGTCCCCGGGGCCTTAAAGTAGGGGTGGGCGGAATTTGCGGAATTAACCTCCGCAAATTATCGCGAGATTGCAGAAAATCTCCGCAAACACGCCGGAAATATCG
This sequence comes from Triturus cristatus, assembly GCF_964204655.1. Classification (NCBI taxonomy): domain Eukaryota; kingdom Metazoa; phylum Chordata; class Amphibia; order Caudata; family Salamandridae; genus Triturus; species Triturus cristatus. The sequence continues at coordinate 420,918,269 of NC_140592.1, read as the reverse complement.
CGAAGATGCGGAAGTTTTTTGCCGCCTGTTCGCGGTATTTTTTGCGTGTTCGCGGGTCGCCAACTTACCCATGCGGTCGCTCATGGGCGCGGCCATCTTGTTTTCACTTGTCCCGCCCTCTGGCGTTGTTTACTTCCTGTTCCGGGTCGCGCTATGCATGTTCGCGGTCGATATTTCCTGTTCGCGATCGCTTTTACTTGATCGCGTTGCTTTTTGCTTGCTCAGGGAGAAAATATCGCGCGAACTTGCGCACGTGGTCGCAACGGGCGCGGCCATCTTGTTTTCCACTCTATTGCATGGTTCTGGGGCCTGATTTTCAATCCTCCCTAAATCTTTTCAATCCTTTGTTTATAGCCACTTTTTTCGGATCTTTATTACTTATTATTTCTCTAACTATTTTCCTGCCTCTATATTTTTGGTTTTTGTGTACCTTTTTTTTTGTTTTTTAGCTACTTTTTCTCTTTGTATTGCCTGCTATTTATTTCCTTTACTCCTTTATTTATTTTACCTTTTCTTTCCCGCCCCGTCCCCAGAACCATGTCCAAGGGCAGGGCTGTTCGCCGGCGCAGCCAGAGCCGCGACCGCCTTCCTTGCGGAAGGCGGCGCCCACAAGGGGTGCATGCACGGGCCTTATTTGGGGAGGCGGAGTTGGCTGCACTAATTTTCTTTGTGCAGCGCCACCTCCCCTCAACCCTGGCAGCAGGTGGCAGGCCTGGGTCCGGGTACGGCCTCCGGGAGCGTCGGCAGCGGTGGGGGAAGGTGCGCCGGGCAGTGTCTCGCATCTCTGGGGTCCGGCGCACCCAGGCACAGCTGACGCACCGGTGGTCCGACATCCTGGACCGTGAGCAGGACCTGCTGGACCTGCTAGGAGTGGAGGTCCCGGGGCTTGGTGAGTACCTATTTAATTATTACAACTTTGTGTCTGTTCTTCTGCTCTATGTTATATATTGCGAATATCTTTTTTTCCTTCCAACCAGATAGAATGTTGCTGCTTGCAATACATTCCAGGTTAATAATGTTTAAAAGTCTTCTGTGATTATGACACAGGTGCTCTTCTGCGCTACTACTAATCTTACTTGTTTGCAGCTTTGCGTTTGCGCTTGCTTAGCGTGATTCTTTACGAGTTTATTTTAGAGAAATTAAGTTACGTAATGCTACAGTGACTCATGTCCACTCCTTACTTTGTCCTGTCACTAATAGATAGGGGCGGATTGATACATAGGTTTAGGTACTTTGTATGAGCTTCTAATTGGTTAGTGGTATGCGTGATGCCCCCTCACTCAGTTACGTGACGTGCTGCTAGTACGCCAGTCTTTAGAACCTTTCTAGTTTGTTCAATGAGTGGAGGTAGGCTTTGCAGTTACTTAGCAGTAGCAGATGAGCATCAATCAAACCAAAATTGTGTATATACAAAAAATGTAGTCATGTTAATGTGTCCTCCATGATTGGATCATACACATTGTTGAGGAATACAGTCGAAATGCATACTTAATGTACAATTGGCATGCCTGGAATAGGTGGGCTAGGTTGGGTGGTAGGTTGTACTAATACTTAGGCTTACTTGTAACTTAGTTTTCTGGAATCAGAATGGAAGAATGGATTACTGTTGATAAATAGTAACTTAAGTAGTCGAACTGCGAATCCCCCGATATTACATGTTGACCAGATGAGATCGGTCAATGTAGTTATTGCAATTGTTTACATAAGTGTTTTTTGACCGTTGTTGAAAAAAATTGTATTTGCTTAAGTTGACACCATCCATCAATGTTTGTCTTTCTTATATCTTTCCTGTTCATCAGCACCCAGGGGCAGACGGGCAGGGACTGGGCAGTCGGCGGGACAGGAACACCACGAGGAGGACACCGCTGAGGGCTCCTCTGCTGGCCCCAGTAAGTCTTCTTGTTTTTAATAATATTTCTTATTCCATAACTTTTACTGCCCCATTTCTCCCGAACTATAGTGTGTTTCCAAATGCTATTTTTTACCACCAATTATCCTTCGATCTGTACGGTTTCAAAAAGCTTATCCCTGCCTCCGCTATGATGACTGAGTACTACTACATACTATCAGTCTGTCTGTCTGTACTGTAGTAGCTAGTCTTGCCCAGTGCCACTCTTTGTGAAAGGTTGTAATATAAAACTCATATTCACCAGTAGCTCGTACAATCCGTTGGGTCGTTGTCTTGTACTACTTTTTACTCTTGTTGATGTTTAGGCTTTGAAAATTCACAGCAACAGCCCTACCAGATTTCTTAATATTTTGATATGATACCCTATAGGACATACAACTGTTGTAGGGATCTTGCACATACATTTGCACCAGAAAATAGGATGTTGGTGATGGTAGGTTGGACCTTCCTTGCACACCTCAATCAGAAATTCCGCACCCACCACAATTCCACTGCTTGACTATAGTACTGTCTTGTCATACCTATTAGGTCTCGGAACCCTCCCCCCAAGACAACCAACAAGTAGACAACCCAGAACATTAACACACCCAACCTCTGTCGTGGAAGCAATTCACATGCACACCCTTACTTTAATTTGCTCAATCGTGTAAGTTAGTCCACTCCACACCAAATACCACAAAGTCTATGTAAGTTTAAAATTTTTATTTCAATTTGAGAAGGTCTGTACACTGTTATCTTAGCAGCACCAACCGGCAAATCAATAACATTAAAACAAAATACATTGTTACACTAATACAGTTGGGAATTAAATCATGATAACTGAAGTGGTGGAAGGCAGCACCACCATCCCATAGCAATTTAGTTTATATACATTTATAAATGAAGATGTGAGTGAAGGGACCCCTCACCTCAGAAGAACCTAGTACTGGTAGTTGGTGCATCGTTCAGAAGCTCTGGTTCGTAGAAGCGAATCTTGCGTCTGTAATGCGAAAAAAGGAAATGGTGTGCGTTAGTATATTGCAACTTGCAAGCATTTCTCAGCCGTGCCAAAAAGTGTAGCATCTATGGATAAGCAATATGGACTAACAGTAACAGTAGTACACCAGTTCTTCCTAAAAAAGTGGCTTGTTAATGTTTGTTGACCGCCTGTACGCAGCGCGTAGACTAGACAGTAGCAGTGTGAGGCAGGTCATGTGGGCTCAAAGGTGTCTTAAGAAGCTGCAAGGTAAAGGTAACGTCACATGTGCATGGCTAGGGCTAATCAAGCAAATGCTACAATGATCATATAACTTAGTGTCTACTCTACTACTACCTGATTTGTACTAGTGATTTATGTTAGTATTAACTCATTTTTCAACCTTGCTACTGATCAATAGGGGGGAGGTGTATATGTTGCCTAATAAATGTGTAATGTTTTCTAGGCGCACTACCGACCACCATTGCTGGGGCCAGCGAAGGCGACGCAGAGGGCGAGGATGCGGCAGTTGCAGATAGCAACGGAGGGGGAGTGGCAGCACCAGTGGCAGGCGGTGGTAAGTTAGATTCATAATCTTTAACTATTGTTGAACTTGACAGCACACTCACTGCAAAGGTGTACTGTATGTATATGTATACTGTAAAGTTGTGAATTAGGGCCCCATTAGGATGGTGGGCGTATTGCCCCCGCCGGGCTGGCTGGAATTCACTGCCGTCACAGCAGGGGCAAACCTCCCGCCATCCCTGTAGAAAATATTCAGACATGTCTAGGCGGAAAAGGGTTCAATATGGCGGTGGTGTCTCTCTCACCACACCGGCAGCCATATAATCTGCATTTTGGAATGCCTTTGCGTGGCGGCATTACCGTCCGCCACGGAAAGGCATGCACACATTGCAGAGTATGCTTGGGGGCCCCCATGGAGGGTACCTACCGATGCTATGGTACCCCCCGACTTTCAAAGCAAAACGTGACAGGCTCCGTGCGAGGCCCGTCATGTTGTGCTTGGAAAAGCAGCACAACATTTTAGCATTGCTTTCAGCGTCACTGTGCCGGGCGCATCATCCTAATTAATTGTCCCCACGGGACCCCCACCCTTTTTAGCAGTCGGATGGCGGGCGGACAAAGTCCGCCCGCTATCCGATGTCGTAAGTAAGTATGAGTTCTTGGGGACGTTTGAAGAGTGAACTAGAAGACTAGAATTCCCTTTAATTGGTATAGGACTAGGAGCCAGAGTATTGAGTAACCAATGGCCTCATCTATCTGATTTCAACTCCGCTTTGAAAGTTTTATGGAGAAGAGCACCTGGTGCACTGTTCAACTAAAAAGTGTAAGACAGGTGGAAGGAAGAAGGACGGGCGACATTTAAAATGTTATGTACTACTGTGCTTTATTTTATAGTGCTACTCTACCATGCCACTATGTGTATAAATAATTACCTTGTCCTACTGTTTTATTAAGACTATATTTTACAATTGTCTTGTTTTTTTCTTTTTGATACACAGCTACTCCGAAAATCAACCGGAAGGAGTTGGCCGCCAAGGCACGGCGCCGGAAGCTGGAGGCAATCCAGCAGGAATACCGGCGGCTGGTGGTCCTAGCCGAGGAGGAGGAGGAGAGTGCAGCAGCAATTGAAGCCTCCTCCAGTGCCCCGGGCCCCAGCCACCGCCCTCCAGCGGTACGGCGCCACCGTCTGGCGGCTGCCCGCCGCCACCGTGCCATCTCCGGTGCCCCCCCCACTGTGGTTGCAACTGCCGCGGCCTTAGACGCCGCGTCGCCCATTCAGAGGACCAGATTCGTGTCCTCCTCCAGTCCCGCCCCACCAGTTAGTCCCTGTCACTGCCCCTTTTTTAATTCCTGTTTGTTTCCTCACTCGTTTGGGCGTTCTCTATTTCTATGGACAGTCGTTGGGGTTAGGGAGGGGGGTGGGTCAGCTTTTGTGGGTTTAGTTTATTTGTTAGGGTCAATTAAATATATTTTTCTATGTTACATGCAATGTTGTTAATGTTTTGTAGGTGGGGTAACTGTTTTACATCACACTGTTTCTTTGCTGGTGCATGGCCGCCCATAGCGTGTGTTTGATTTCAATAATTTGCTGACTGTATAAGACACAAACAGATAGATGCGACACACCTCACTCATTGACTGGTCCTACTATGCATTCTTTGGAGTGGTGTTTGAAACTGACATCATTGACAACATGTCCATTATTGATTCTGCCTCCCCCAAACTTCTCTCTTACCGGTGCTTGATGTTTATGTCCAACTGTGGCACAGCACTGGCTGCATGGTGAAGATGGTTTCCTTTTTCATACATGCCATGATTGGGGTGGTGGTGGTAGTATAGTAGTAGTATACACTGGCAGGGTAGCAGCATTTCCAAAAAAAGAAAAGGAGATAGTCAATCGCCTTTGAGAGACTGTTAGAGGAGTAGTTGAATGAAGTACATCACAGAATTTACCGAGCAACAATTATATGCTCAAATATTTGACAAAAAAAATGAATGCTGGATATTATGAGGATAGCCTACTAGACAGAGTTACAAACTATAGTTTTGTCGACTTGGCTATGCCTACAGTCTAACAGTTAGTGCTGTATATGAGGAATGACAACAAACAAATCAAATCAATGCCGGCAATTCATGCTGAGGTATATGTTCCTTTGTTAAATAAAATAACCTGTGAAATATCCTACTCATGGGTGGGCAAGCAGAAGAAGATCATCGCTCTGCATTGAAATTGAAGTAGTGTTGCTTTCACCACATCCGCCCCAGCAAGTGTGTGATTAAGTATTGGTGTACATTTAATTTAGTTACACCTCGACAATAAGTCACACAGCCCGGGGGAAGAGGGTTAGGGTCCGTTGATTGGATGGGAAGGGGGATTTTGGGAAAGGTTTGACATAGAAAAACAGTATGCATACATAGACAAACAAACAACAATCATTGAAGACTACCATACCATATCCATTCCATATGTTAAGGTATAAAAAAGGAAATGCATGCATGATGAGACCCGGATTACATACACTTCTATTTCTTGTTCTGTTCCGGCCTTAAAACTTTAACAGATAGCAAATAGAAATTTTAAATATTGGTAGTGAAGAATCGTAAACACAGAGCAAACGTAATGATGATTGATAATAACAACTCCAAGAACACACTGTTGTAAAGAATGTATACAAGATATTAATCAAATTATTTAAAAGAAGTGAAAAGTGGATACTGTTACTGTGTTATCCTGGTCAAAAATGTGGACTGGTTTTTTGCATCTCGGCATTCCTCTTGCTCCTCTCGTCCATCAATCTTGGGTGTGTCGCCTCACCACTCGCCACTGCCCGGCTGGAATAAAAAGGTGATTGATTGGTAAGGTAATTAATATGCATTGTAATGTTTTACAAAGTTTTGGACAAGGCCCGGCCTGTAATTTTAGATTGAAAACCAAAGGGGATATTCAGAAAGAAAGTGAAAACAAATGCACAAGTGATGGTGTAGTGCAACAAGAACACTTTCCGAGGTGGCATGTATGCATATGCATCAAGATATTTTTAACATAGTCAACGAACTCTGTGACGATGTTAGGACAGCCCCATCAATAGCCCCTACCCAGAAGTTGTGTGACTCTCTGAATGATTTTTTCAGAGAGAAAATTGTAAATATAAAACGCAACATTGCTAGCTCTCCTAAATCGTCTCCTTTAGATGATATTTTTAATAACCCCACTACATTAGACACCCTTCCTGCTATAGATGCTAAAACTTTTTCAACTCTCCTGGCACGGGTTAAGTCTGGTTCACCCGATGACATCTGCCCACCCCACATTTTTACAGAGATTGGGCACTCTATCCCTCACGGGATCCTCTCTCTGCTTAACGACTCACTTAACCAGGGAAAGGTACCGGCAGGATTTAAGCATGCTCTATTGATTCCCCTGATCAAAAAACCCAGTCTTGATCCTCACGATCCATCTAATTACCGCCCGATATCCCTGCTGCCATTCCTATCAAAAATCCTGGAGGCACACGTTGCTAGCTGTCTTTCTAGCTTCGTTGAAACCACTGGATATCTGGAGCATAACCAAGCTGGGTTTCGACCAGGGCATTCAACCGAGATGGTGACACTGGCGGTCCAGAATGTACTAAGAAGCAATGCAGATAGGGACATTCACCAAGCATTGGTACTTCTCGACCTATCGGCCGCATTCGACACGGTCGACCACACCATCTTGGTCGACCGTGTCGAACAGGCTGGCCTGAGAGGCTCGGCACTTAGATGGCTGAAGTCATTTATCTCGGAGCGTACCCAGGCAGTGAGATTGGGAACTTTTACAGCGCCCAAAATCAAAAATGAATGTGGAGTCCCCCAAGGCTCGTCCCTGTCCCCACTTTTGTTTAATTTGTACTTACGACCCTTGTTATTTTCACTAAAAAAGTTTAGCGCCTTAATTTTTAACTATGCAGATGATCTGCAACTGATCTTCTGTCTGGACTCCCCTGGCGCTGCCACCGAATTTCGGGAGGTCATGGTTCACATTCAGAGATGGATGGGCCTAAATCATCTGAAACTCAACCCAGGCAAAACTGAACTGATTTTGCCTGGGAAGAGTGAACTGCATTGGGGACCACACTTCTGGCCTCCAGAAATGGGAGATCCTCCAGCTAAATCCCAAACAGTTAAGAGCTTAGGTATCACTTTTAATGAAGATCTTTCGCTCAAAAGCCAGGTAGGGACTGTGGTATCTGCAAGTTTCTTCCAACTTTGCAAGATTAAGAAGATCGCCCACCTTTTAACCCACCCTGCTCTGATTCAGGTCATCATTGCTCTTGTGCTGTCCCGTTTGGATTATTCCAATAGTTTATATCTGGGCCTACCGGCGGGGCAGCTCAAGAGACTCCAACTGGTTCAGAACCAAGCGGCCAGGTTGATCTGTAAAATTCCTAAGTGGCAGTCTATTAGACCTGGACTGGCCAGTCTCCACTGGCTGCCTGTAGCGCAGAGAGCAGCATTTAAAGCGGGATGCATTATCTTCAGGGCTCTACAAGGTAAGGGCCCTGGATTCATTAGCTGCCTGCTGGTCAGTTACACTCCCTCCCGTGCTCTCCGTTCTGGCCAAAAGAATTTGTTAGTCGTGCCCCGGATCAGGAAACAACGTCAGGGAGGAGGATCTTTCCACTTCCTAGCTTCCTCCCTGTGGAACTCCTTGCCACTGCCACTAAGACTCCACGAAGATCTGTTAGCCTTTAGACAGGCTTTTAAGACTTGGCTCTTTAAGCAAGCTTATCCTTAGTTAAATTTTCTTTTTTTCTGTCACATGTTATGTTTTGCTAGTCTTCCACAGCGCCATGAAGCCTACGGGCGTACGTGCGCTTAATAAATTTAATTTAACATAACATAACATAACATAACATAACATAACATCATCTCTACTGTAGTCTGTTTCCAGCATAGACCTTCAACAGTAACAGGAGAGATCAGGCCCACAGTGCTTACCATTAGCACATCCTACGTTAACACTTTAGAGTCCTTTTTTTTTTTCTCTCAAAGAGTTGGACAAACGCAAAGCACATTATCCATTCCAGACATAGCATTTTACAGTTAAAGTTAGTAAAATCAATGCACTGCAGTCATCCCACCGCTACACTCTATTCAACTTCTACACAGACATTTGGGTGTGCTGTGGTTGTGGTTCACGTGTTTACCTTTAGGCTTTTCCGTTTTATGCCACTCATGAAACATCCTCCTGACTTCATCATCAGCTCTGATACTTCTACTGACTGAAGATCGGCCTGCAGTACAAGTGTAATTTTTAGAACACAACAAGAGTAGAAATATAAATATTACTGACTTGAGTCATTCTTTATTGTGTACAGAAAGATAGATTAACACTAGTACACTTTGACATCATTCACTTTGTGCACAACAAACAACGCAAACACAAAGATCAATAGCTCAGAGTCAGGTGTCCAATGCATGCCATTAATTATCATCATTTATTACCTGTTACTTCTCATCTTAAGTTAACGGGCCGTCTCTTTCGCCATCATCATGACGGACGGTGCTGTTTAAGTCACAGTCATTTGCATTGCGCAGCAGATTGAGTGAGTCCCCTTCCTGTATTGAATTAAAAGCAATGTATCACCAAGATGCAGGAGAAGTACACATTTCTTGTTTGCCAGAAGAGGAAAATTAGTAATTACTAGTGTGTTCTGTAGAAAGTTGATTAGTGGCACTTCACAATTACATCAATTCATTCATGCGCAACACACACAACAAAATCTACATCACTCAGTCTGCTTTTCTGCGGACAATGCATGGCATCAATCATTACCTGTTGCATCTTATTTTCAGTTAATGGCCAGTCTCTCTCGGCTCTGAAGGAGGATAGCTATAGAAGTCATCAGATTCATGGTCCACTTGTTTTGGAAGGACGAGGAAAGTTTGAATTTGTTGTTACCATCATCCAATCATCATTCATGAGGGAAATGGAATTGACCAGGAGATGCAGTATGATCGAGCGGAGGAGCTGGATTCTGAGGACTGTAGTGTCAAATGGCAGACACCTGAAACTTGTATCTTAAATTAGAAGATTAGAAGACGGTGATAATGCATTGGTTGCGATTCACAAGTTTATAACCGGAACAACAGACACAAACAAAGGGGGAAAAAAGGGAGGAAGACAGTAAGTGCGAGCCTAATTGTCAGGGAAGTATAGCTCGTCCTCAAACTCTGGGGGATCGTCCAGTAGTAGGTAATCATCTGACACAATACTTCCGTCACCTGAGCCGCTGTCCTCATCTTCCTCTGTTGATTCATGCATTGTGTAATTCGGTGGTATGAAGTGCTGATTCATTTTGATCATTGTTAACCTCTCCACGTTTTTGGGAGATAGACTGGTCCTTCTCAAGGTTACAATGGAACCAGCAGCACTGAAAACACGTTCGGAAGAGACACTTGCGACAGGGCAAGCCAGATAGCTTATTGCCAGCCTGCTGAGCTGTGGCCATTCAGACCTTTTCCTATACCAATACTGCACTGGGTTTTGATCAACGTACACCTCTGTTGGGTCGTCCAGATAGGCCTGGACCATCCGCTCAATGTTCAGGGTTGCTGCTGGTAAGCTTTTGTGCTGTTTTTTCTGTGCATCAGCACTGTGCTTACGGCCCATCTTTACATACCAATCTGATAATGATTGTACTCGGCTGAATGATCCAGTTATTGTTTTTGTAGTCGATGGTGATGGTGAGTGTTGCGATTGTGAGCCAACCGCACTGCCCTCAGCCGACGAAGTTGCACTTGATTCTGCATGGCCTGCTTCAGTATCAGTACTTGTTGTGGGTTGATGTGGCGGGCTTTTAATTAGCAGCCCTTCGTTTTCAAACTTGATGGCTGCTTCAGCTATACAACTTTTGTAGCGGGCAACATCAGTGTCGGAAAAAGAAAGGAATAGTCCTAATTTTGCACGTGGATCCAGAATTGTGGCACAAATGTAATGGTCTTGTGACAAAATTTTATTTTGTATCCTTACATTTTCTGATAAGCGCCTGGATAAGCTCTCCACCAAGTCATGGGCTTGCCTTCTGTCCTCTACACCTTTGTAGGATTCAGACACATTATTCAGCTCATGCTCTAGCATTTGCAACAATGGGATCGCTTGGCCCATTGTACAGTCCTCCTTGCTGACTTCACGTGTGAAGACCTCAAAAGGAGACAGCATCTCAGTCAGGCATTGAATTAGGGTCCATTGCTCCCTCTGAAGGGTCATGCCTTTAACACTAGCATCACTGCTTCTGTACCAGACATAATCATTGAGTGACCTGTGCTGTTCGTACAGACGATCAAGCATGTAATACGTTGAGTTCCAACGTGTTGCCACCTCCTGGATGAGTGCCTTGACTGGCACCCTACGCTCACGTTGGAGGATCCTCAGCTGCTTCCGAGCTTTAAAAGAATGGCTGAAATGAGTGCATATTCTTCGGCAGATGGACAGTAAATTGCTTACTATGGGTTCTTTTTTCAGAAAGTCTTGCACTATAATGTTTATGCAGTGTGCCAAACACGGAACCCTGAAATAGGAACCAAGTTCCATGGCCTTAAGTACATTACTGCCATTGTCTGTGGCAACAAAACCAATACCAAGCCCTCTGGGCTGCAGCCATTCCAAAACCTTGGTGCAAAACTCTTCTAAAATGTTTTCAGCCGTATGAGATTTCTCCATGGCGAACATGGCTACAGTTGCATGTTTCCGAGTACCTTCAAAAATCGCAGCTGTGTCAACAACACCTCGTGCAGATAGTTGATCTTTAACCCCCACAAAAGAGATCCAGTGTGCAGTGATACACATGTAATCTGTGGCTTGGCAACTGGTCCACATGTCTGTTGTCAGGTGGATATTGTGCACAGCACTCTTCTGCAAAGCTTGTCCAACCAATTCCAGCACATCATGATGTAGTGCCGGAACAGCAATTCTTGCGAAATAGGACCGGCTTGGAACTTTCCATTTCGGGCAGATGGCAGACACAAATTCAAGGAAACCCACCCCTTCCACAAATGAAAAAGGAAGAAGGTCCAGCGCTAACATTTTAGCCAGCTTCGCATTGTACAATCGTGCCGTTGGGTGGTTGCGTTGGAACTGCCCCTCCAACCTAAACATGCTGTCAATGGTAGGCTGGCTTACTTTCCTTAGTGGTGCCATTAACCCACTAAGGCTCAACGACACAGATTGTCTCATTGAGGTACTCGCCGCCGGTCGCCTTGGTGTCTCACCCACACTCTGAGTATGGCTCTTACTGCGGTGCCACTCTGATGTTACTGAGGAGGATGTGGGCGTTACCACTGCAGTGACTGCACTACTGGAGACAGGGCTAGAAATGCCTCCCTGTTCTTCACCTGCCACCACAATAATATCGCTCCCTGATTCCTGACCAACTTCAAAGGGTTTAGTTTTCCTACTTTCTTTTAACTTAAGTAGGTGATCCTCCCACACAATAGTGTGGTGTATTCTGAGATGACTTGCTTGTCCTCCGGTACCATAGTTTGTACCAAGCTTACCACGCCGAACACCTTGCCGACAAATTGCGCATATAGCAATGTTCTCCTCCTTGGCGCTAACAGAAAAGAAGTCCCAAACTGGGGAGGAGAACTTTCTGGCACTGCTGGATGTGCCACTTTCAACACCAGATGAACTTGAGGGGGTCCTTGAAAATATGTGACCCTGTCCACCTACACTGTGACTTTTACTACCACTTCCTACTGAGGTGGTTGAGCTGGATGTAGGTCCCTGCCGGGCCTTGGAAAATATGGCAGCTGGAGGTAGTGGTGGTGTAACCTGTGTTGGTGAGATCCGTGCTGCATCCCACTCAGTAGCAGCCTTTCTGGATAGGGTTAGAATGTCGGTCTCCAATCCCTTTGGGGCGGGAGTAATGTGCGTGATGACTGGCTCGTCTTCATCAACATCATCACCCCCCTCTTCTACATCTACCTCCATAACTCTAAGTTTTTCTGGGACCTTCCTTTTCAGAAGCAATGTCTTGTGGCGTACTTCACTCTCAGACCGAGCTGGTGGGACCCAAGTGTCATCACGATCATCAGAAGCGGGGCTTGAAGAAGAAGATGATGGACTAAGCCTCCTTTTCCTTGCTGGTGGTCTGGAAGACAATAGATGTTCTGAAACAGTGGTTTGACTTCGCTCCGCTTTGTCTGCAGGAAGCTCGATTTCCTGAAATGCCCCTACGTCAGGAGCAACAACTACTATGGTGGGCTGTTGTGGCGGCTGCTGCTGTTCTGGTTGCGGCGGCTTCTGCTGCTGTTCTGGTTGCGGCGGCTGCTGCTGCTGGTCTGGTTGCGGCGGCTGCTGCTGCTGTTCTGGTTGCGCCGGCTGCTGCTGCTGTTCTGGTTGCGCCGGCTGCTGCTGCTGTTCTGGTTGCGCCGGCTGCTGCTGCTGTTCTGGTTGCGCCGGCTGCTGCTGCTGTTCTGGTTGCGCCGGCTGCTGCTGCTGTTCTTGTTGCGGCGGCTGCACACTGATCTGCTGAGTTTGCGCCTGCGTTGAACTTGATTGTGTACTACTTTGCGGTAATGACATTTCTTCAACATCGCTGCCCGTTAGTAGACTGGCTACCTCTGCGACAGTAAAGCCCTTGGGCCTAGGTTGGTGGGGTTGCTGGACCGCTGTGCTGCTCCCAGCTTGGTTCCCGGACAACGCTTTGGTGCCAAAAAAAACCTTGGCCGGCACACCACCAGTCGTGGTTAATGGCACTTCCTTTTTCTGTTCCTTCTTCTCACCAGCAACTTTCTTGGTACTGGACCTGGTACCTTTCTTTGGGGCCATCTTATTCCGACGTCAGGCAGGAGGCAGATGCACAACAAGTTCTGGTCACACGTGGGCGTGATGCGCAGCAGGACTTCTGTCTGGCTGGCAGTACAACGGGTAGCCAGGTGATGCCGATGACACCTCCTACTCTGTCTTTTGTGCACCTAAAAGCAAAGAAGACAGGAGAAGAACATCAGTGAAATGTTGCATTTGTTTTTGTGGTTCAGTTACTTAGTACTGTACTAGTGCAAACAAAAGATAGTCTAGCCATTTATGAATTTTTTTTAACTAGAGCTATGTTATACTACTAGTACTGTGTACAGCCACACTACACTCTCAGGAAGGTGATGTCTAAAAATTCAACAGATCACATAGAAAACACTTGATCAATAAAGCTGTGGCTACCTGCTCTGGTAGCAGTGGATGAAAGCAGGCCTGCTGGCAGACAAGGCCAGGCAAGCTTGCAGGCCTAGGCCTCAAAATGGCCACCAGCCACATGGAGAGCCCCAACAACAACAGCAAGGCCACCCCAAAATACACACTTCCCCAACTCAATCCAATGCCATCCATGCCCAAAATGATGTCTAAAATCAACAGAACACACAGAAAACAGTAGATTACTAAAGCTGTGGCTACCTGCTCTGGTAGCAGTGGATGAAAGCAGGCCTGCTGGCAGACAAGGCCAGGCAAGCTTGCAGGCCTAGGCCTCAAAATGGCCACCAGCCACATGGCGAGCCCCAACAACATCAGCAAGGCCACCCCAAAATACACACTTCCCCAACTCAATCCAATGCCATCCATGCCCAAAATGATGTCTAAAATCAACAGAACACACAGAAAACAGTAGATTACTAAAGCTGTGGCTACCTGCTCTGGTAGCAGTGGATGAAAGCAGGCCTGCTGGCAGACAAGGCCAGGCAAGCTTGCAGGCCTAGGCCTCAAAATGGCCACCAGCCACATGGAGAGCCCCAACAACATCAGCAAGGCCACCCCAAAATACACACTTCCCCAACTCAATCCAATGGCATCCATGCCCAAAATGATGTCTAAAATCAACAGAACACACAGAAAACAGTAGATTACTAAAGCTGTGGCTACCTGCTCTGGTAGCAGTGGATGAAAGCAGGCCTGCTGGCAGACAAGGCCAGGCAAGCTTGCAGGCCTAGGCCTCAAAATGGCCACCAGCCACATGGAGAGCCCCAACAACAACAGCAAGGCCACCCCAAAATACACACTTCCCCAACTCAATCCAATGGCATCCATGCCCAAAATGATGTCTAAAATCAACAGAACACACAGAAAACAGTAGATTACTAAAGCTGTGGCTACCTGCTCTGGTAGCAGTGGATGAAAGCAGGCCTGCTGGCAGACAAGGCCAGGCAAGCTTGCAGGCCTAGGCCTCAAAATGGCCACCAGCCACATGGAGAGCCCCAACAACATCAGCAAGGCCACCCCAAAATACACACTTCCCCAACTCAATCCAATGGCATCCATGCCCAAAATGATGTCTAAAATCAACAGAACACACAGAAAACAGTAGATTACTAAAGCTGTGGCTACCTGCTCTGGTAGCAGTGGATGAAAGCAGGCCTGCTGGCAGACAAGGCCAGGCAAGCTTGCAGGCCTAGGCCTCAAAATGGCCACCAGCCACATGGCGAGCCCCAACAACATCAGCAAGGCCACCCCAAAATACACACTTCCCCAACTCAATCCAATGGCATCCATGCCCAAAATGATGTCTAAAATCAACAGAACACACAGAAAACAGTAGATTACTAAAGCTGTGGCTACCTGCTCTGGTAGCAGTGGATGAAAGCAGGCCTGCTGGCAGACAAGGCCAGGCAAGCTTGCAGGCCTAGGCCTCAAAATGGCCACCAGCCACATGGAGAGCCCCAACAACATCAGCAAGGCCACCCCAAAATACACACTTCCCCAACTCAATCCAATGCCATCCATGCCCAAAATGATGTCTAAAATCAACAGAACACACAGAAAACAGTAGATTACTAAAGCTGTGGCTACCTGCTCTGGTAGCAGTGGATGAAAGCAGGCCTGCTGGCAGACAAGGCCAGGCAAGCTTGCAGGCCTAGGCCTCAAAATGGCCACCAGCCACATGGCGAGCCCCAACAACATCAGCAAGGCCACCCCAAAATACACACTTCCCCAACTCAATCCAATGCCATCCATGCCCAAAATGATGTCTAAAATCAACAGAACACACAGAAAACAGTAGATTACTAAAGCTGTGGCTACCTGCTCTGGTAGCAGTGGATGAAAGCAGGCCTGCTGGCAGACAAGGCCAGGCAAGCTTGCAGGCCTAGGCCTCAAAATGGCCACCAGCCACATGTCCAGGCCCAACAACATCAGCAAGGCCACCCCAAAAAACACACTTCCCCAACTCAATCCAATGCCATCCATGCCCAAAATGATGTCTAAAATCAACAGAACACACAGAAAACAGTAGATTACTAAAGCTGTGGCTACCTGCTCTGGTAGCAGTGGATGAAAGCAGGCCTGCTGGCAGACAAGGCCAGGCAAGCTTGCAGGCCTAGGCCTCAAAATGGCCACCAGCCACATGTCCAGGCCCAACAACATCAGCAAGGCCACCCCAAAAAACACACTTCCCCAACTCAATCCAATGCCATCCATGCCCTAAATGTGATTGAAAATGAAATATATTCAAAAAACAAAAGGAACAGTTGCTTCATCATGCACACACACACCCATGAGGCCATGCCCATGGCTAGCTCGGGCCTACTACTACAACCCACAAAATTAAAATAAATTAAAAAAAAAAAAAAGGAATGATGATAATTAATTATCAAAAATAAATTGTAGTTACACAACAACTGCAATGCCCACAATCAAACACAACAACCACTTACTTGTAAAATATCCTATTCCAAAAATCCTGAAATCCAATTGCAATGATGCAGCAGACAAAAAGAGAGATCTTTCCAGCTCCAAATCCAAAGGCAGAATGAGCAGGAGATGGACAAAGCACTGGGAGGAGCCTGCTGGACAGGAACAGGAAGTTGGAGAATCTGTGTCACTTCCTCCCTCTCTCCACTTTGTAAAAAAAAAATGACTCCTGGAGTCCTTGCACAAAAAAGGAAAGCCAAATGTGAATGTAAGGAGTTCTTTTCATCCAAAATCAGTATTTGCAGATGGTTTCATGCTGCTAGAGCCGATATTCCTCTCCAAATTGTAAATTTTACATTGTTGAGTTCTCCAGCTTCACATTACTTCCGCCGGCGTGTCGAAAACGATATGATCGCGTTCTCTTCTTTGTCCCTGTCGCGTTGGATATGACGTGTTCGCGGTCTCTTTCTCCTGTTCGCGTTCGATTTCATGTGCCCGCGTCCTCATTCTCTGGCTCGCGATGTAGAATGACATGTTCGAGATCTCAATCTTCTCATACTCGCGCGGTGCATGATCGCGAGAAGAAATACCTGATCGCGCGACAAATGACGTGATCGCGTGAAAAATGACTTGAATGCGGCCGCGAACTCTCGCGAGACAGCGCAAAATGGCTACCAAAATCCAACATCTCGTGGAGAACGCGACCGGGTCAAGAAAACTTGTCGGAGAACGCAGGGATTCAGGTAAGGCGATCGCGCGCGCGCGAGAATGTATTGTTTTACAGCGCGAGCAAGAAAAAAATTATCGCTAAGCTGCGGAATGCGGAAATTTTGACATTTTCGCGCTTTCCGCGGAACGCGAGAATGCCAAAATATCGCAACTTCCGCGAACGGAACGGAATTTTGGCCCAGGCCTACCTTAAAGGGGCCCCTCCATACATTTTTTTTTTAAAAAGGCCCATGCCCTGGGGGATGGGGTCCCCGGGGCAAATTATGGCCTCGGGAGGGGGGCCATGCAGCCCCCTTCCCAATTTTTTTTTTTTATAAATAAAAATTGGGGGCAGACCCTGAGGGATGGGGTGCCCATGGCCCAAAAATAGAAAATGAAGGGGGCTGCAGAGTGTTGTAAAAAGGGGCGTGGCCTCTGAACACCTCTCTACAATGCAGCTCCCTGGCGCATACTGGAGGTATCTGGTGGGCTAGTTGGCCCCCAGGGGACTGCAGGATTGAAGAGGAATTAATTCCCCAACTTAAAACGCGCCACAGGGCGTGTTTGCACATGTCACCTCAGGACCCGCCCCCTTCCTTCACCATTGTACAAATATTCCTCTAAAATCAGCCGAACTACGACTTCCGATTTACTCACCTGTTATCAGGAGAGAACCCAGTGCTGCATCCTTTAGAGCTGCACTGACTCTGAAAAGTAATTCTAAGCATAAATGAAGAAAACAGCTATTGACGCACACCCATGATGAAGTTATAAACTGTTGTATATCAAACTGATGTTATGAAACCAATAGTCGGAGTAATGGTATACTCAGTGTCCTTTGAAAAATCCAGAGTGTTCCAAAATTTCCATAAAATAATTCAAATGGAGTTCAAATCTTCACAAAACGTATTCTTTTTAACAGCCAACACGTCTTTCATCTGTACATATGCGTACTGTGACTTTCTCAAGGCTAACAAGCCAAATACTAGATTGAATGGCGACGTCCAAGTTAAGATAGCTTCAAAAATTTCACAAAGAGGCTGTATAAAGATGTCATCAATTCTAGTACAATACAAAGCGGAATAGATTGTTGTCCATGTTGACCAAAATAGATCACCAAACACCCCCAAAAGTAAATGGGTCAATCAATCGCTCCATGGAAATCAAATTAGATCCTTAAGTATCCCAGTGCGCTTGATAACGCTCCCACAAGAAGACGCAGCTTACCACCGGCACTCCTGGGTAGTGAGAGACTACAGCTTCCTCAGCACCCCGCTATACTTATAGCATTTATATACCGAATACGCCAATAACTGTTTTATAATTACATCGTTGCTACTTATGAGGTGCGGTTTTTCCAATTGTTTTGGAACACTACTACCCTTTTGTGTTATATGTAATTCTAAGCATACTTACCAGTAACTTGTATTTCCTTCCGTAGGAATCCATTGTGTGCTTTTCACCAGAAAAGTTTCTAAGTGTCCATTTTTGAAACGTACAAATATTCCTCTAAAATCAGCCGAACTACGAATTCCGATTTAGTGGTCATTTAAGAGGTCATCAGTGATGTCACTGACCATGTCATGAATGATGTAATATGTGACATCATCAGCAGTGGATTGCAGGCGCGCAAGATGTAGTTAGTTCAACTAACTATATCAGAGGAATTTCAATGGTTTTGTTCGAGTGAAATGTCCAGCTAACTATAACACCCCTAAAACCTATTGTTTTTTCAGTGAATTTCTAAGGTTTTTTAAATACTAATTCCTAACTATATCAGGCCTGAAACCTATGTTTTTTTCAGTGAATATATATATATATATATATATTCACTGAAAAAACCAGAGGTTTCACACACGTTATAGTTAGCTGGACATTTTACTCGTAAAAAACCAATGAAATTCCCCCGTTATAGTTAGTTCAGCTAACTATAACTCGCGCGCCCGCAATCCACTGCTGATGACGTCACATATTACATCACTCATGACATGGTCAGTGACATCACTGATGACATCACTGATGACATCTCAAATAACATCACTGATGACATCACTGATGACATTATCCAGTGAGTATGTGTTTTTGAAAAATGTAAATATGTTTAATATATATAGGAAAAGGCCTGTTTAAGAATGAGTGGGTGTACAAGTGTGTAAATGGATGATTTTCTGTGGTGCATAACATGATTCTTTAAGTTAGTCATTAAATGTATCTTACTGCAGACTAGTGAGTAAAATGTGTAAATGTGTGTATGTGTCTGTATGTTGGTGTATAAGTGGCTGCATGGTTTTGAGAACAGCTATATGAGTCTCTATATGGGTAATTGATTGGTTGTCTAAGTATCTGTATGTTTTTATGAGTGTTTGTGTGGGTAGGGTGTGTGTCACTCTATGCATAGATGTGTGAGTGGGTGATTCTATTGGTGCATGGTTTTAAGACTGCATCTGTGATGGACTGTATGGTTGAGTGAGTGAATGTATGGGTGTGTTAGGGATTGAATGTATATGTCACTGGTACATTTGTGACTAACTACATATGTGAAAGGCAGTATATATGTGTGTAAGAGTATATAAGTGGGTAGATGTGAGAGTGTGTGATTGTGAGAGTGACTGTATGGATGAGTGTGTGCTTGTATCAATGATTCTATAAGAGCGTAAGAATGTGATACTATTTTTATGAGTAAGTGAACTTGAGTGTGTTTCCCTGCCTAGGTGAGTAAATTGGAGTGTGATTATTTGCATGACTGACTAGGTGTGAGAGTACCTCTATGGATGATTGGTGGTGTGTGAGTGTCTATATAGGTGTATAAATGCATATGATAGTTTTGTATGGAGTGACTGTAAGTATGAGTGACTGTACAGGTGAATGAGTGGAGGTTTATGTAGACCTAAGAGTTAATAATTGGGTATGTAGTTATTGGTATTGGAGTATGTATGGTTTTGAGAATGGAACTCTTAAATTTTTAGTCGGTGTATCAAAGGTTATATTAGAGTGTGAGAAGATGTGCTACTCTATCACAAGGATGATGTCATCAGTGATGTCATCAGTGATGTCATTTGAGATGTCATCAGTGATGTCATCAGTGATGTCACTGACCATGTCATGAGTGATGTAATATGTGACGTCATCAGCAGTGGATTGCGGGCGCGCGAGTTATAGTTAGCTGAACTAACTATAACGGGGGAATTTCATTAGTTTTTTACGAGTAAAATGTCCAGCTAACTATAACGTGTGTGAAACCTCTGTTTTTTTCAGTGAATTTGCAAGGTTTTTTAAATGCTAATTCCTAACTATAACGTGTGTGAAACCTATGGTTTTTTCAGTGAATTTGCAAGGTTTTTTAAATGCTAATTTTTGTATTTTTTAATTATATTTATTAATTATTTCTTTTTCAAAAATTTCCCTACGTATACATTTATATATTATCTGTATCCTTTAATTTGGTGTGGCTCATTTTTTTAAAAGTTTTAATTATGATAAAGTTGAACAGCATAGTTAATATCTTCTATTAAGTTATGTCCACTTTTTTTTTTAATATAAATTCTAGTACGTTTGCGTACATTTTTTATGAATTCCGGCGTACGTTATTTACGTACGCATACATACGTTTTACTGCGCGCTCGGAGCGCGCACCTAGTACGCATGCGTACGTACGCATGCTTACGTGCGTCGTACGTACTCCACGTGGTACACTTCCGTATACGTGTAGAGTACGCGCGCTGACGTTTACGCATACGCGCGTGCTGCGTATGCGCGTTATGTACGCGCATAGTACGTAAGCTCATGCACGCATACGCGTTTGCGCATGCGTAATTGCACCGTGCGCGCTGGGAGCTTGCTCGGTGCGCGCACCTCGGGGTATGTGATGAATGAAACAACACTTTTAATTGGTTTTCATTACTTTCAGTTTCATATTGTTTCAACACCACACCCAATCCCTTCATGGCAAGTCATGTGATCCAGAAACATCACTTTTCATTGGTTCAAAGTACTTTCAGTTCCAGATTCTTCCAAAACCACACCCACCTCCCTCATTGTTAGTTCTGATTCCCTAGGAGAAGGAGCTAATCTGCGTGTTGAGATACAATGGCAGAGCAGCAGCCATCTTCTGAGAGTGAACAGGACACTCTTGAGAGACAGAGGCAGAGGAAGCAGAAGGACTCCTTCATATGGCAGTTTTTCACTTTTCCAGAGGGACAAAAGAAGGTGAATGCACCAAAGGTCACCTGCAAACTGTGTCAGCGCGTCTTGTCACGTGGGAATCCTAACAAGAAGTATTCTTTTAGCATTCATACTATGACGAGGCACGTTGAGGCAATGCATCCAGTGACTTTTCGTCGAGCTTCTGGAGCAAACCCTCCACCTGCTCAGCCGACGACATCTGCAGCAGCTCAGCCGAGCACATCTTCGGCAGCTCAGGCGAGCACTTCTTCTGCAGTGGTGCCTTCACCTTCTTCCACACCTTTGGATATTCGTCCTTGTTTTGGGAGGATGAGTACACACTGCATGGATTGTGGTTCTCTTATTTCTTTGGGTGAGAGCAGTATTGATCTCATTCAAAGAAAATTTGAGGAGCATCTTTGCGAAAGGCCATAATTTTCTTATTTTTTTTTTTCGTTTTTCTCTTCCTCTGTCCCTACATTAACTCAAGGGCTTTTTTTAGAGCCACCTAAAATCAAAACACAAAAACTTGTTTTTTAGAATCTATTTCTTTTTTTTTTTTTAGAGTGCTAGAGTGCGCGCACCCAGCGTGCACCCAATGGGTTTAAAAAAAAAAAAAATAATAATTTCACCTTTAGTAAACCTTCAGGGACTCCCTGAAAAAGAGAGGGGAATGGCAAAGTAATTAAAAAAGAGATGGTGTACATTTCACAGATGAAGGGAAGAGAGTCTTCCTATTAAACTTTAAACTCTGCATCAGTATTTATGTATAGGTACCCAAAAAAGATAATAGCTCATTTTAGTGCTGCATTAGAATTGCCTGTATTTACAAGGAGAGGAAAAGACACACAAAGAGGCTTATCCTCTCCTTGTAAATATGGAAAAGCACCCTGCGCAACTAGTTCGTCAAGAAAATTGACGTAGTGGTGGCACAGGTGGCTTGTAAATGTGCCCCAGAGATGTTAAGGAAATTAAGGGTAAAACAGACAAACCACGAGTGACAGATACAGACACAGAGAGCAAACAACTGACAAGGAGTAAGACAGTTAAAAAGACTAAGACATATGGATACAGAAAAAGAAACATGGATGAAAAATTAGTGATGGAGGTAGTAAAGGTAGGGGAGTAGTATAGAAGGAGTGAGGAAGTTACAAAAGAGTAGTAAAGCAGGAAGAGAGAGTGAGAAGAGAAATGAGAAAAGTAGAGTAAGGAGAGGTGAAGAAAAAGAAGCATGAAACGAAACCAGTGACACATACAGATATGTTAAACTTACCTGACCATCAAAATAAATAATTTAGCATTAAATGTTTTTATTTATTGCAAAGATAACTGAATAACATCTTCTACATTTTCTTTCTAGTTCTGAAAAAAAGAATTAATATTCAACAATACACTTTATTAAACAGTACATGTTTTTTCATATTTAGCAAAGCAATTTTTTGCCCTTTTTTTGCTGTTTTCAGAATGTTTTGATTTTCACTGAAAATAGTGAAATCAATTGTATTCATCATTTAACAGCGGGCAAAAAAAAAAACAATCTGAAAGATTGTTTAAAAAAGCCCCAAATGTATCCTCACTAAAACATACCTTGATAGAAATGTTAAAAATACCTTTTAAGAAGAATAACAATTTCCAAAAAATAACGTCTGTAAACCTTGTTACAAAAGAACATTTTCCAAAATAATATCTGTCAAAGAAGTCCACAATTGTTTGTTTTACCTTTCCTTACGGCCAAATGGTAAGTTTAAAATCTCTTTTGAGCGAAATACCCAATTTAAATCCTTTTAAATTTTAATAATGCTTTCTTCCAATGATGATGTTAGTATTTAAAATTTTGGTTTCAGAAAAATTAGGTAACAATTGGGTAAAATATAAGGCAAACATTGCTTGAAAATCAATTGAGAATCATTACAGAGTGTCCATCCTTTTTCACATTTAAGATAAACTGTGTAATGACCAGAAGTTATAGAAGGTCCATCATGAAAAATTATTGCAACTGCAACAAAAGTTTTTCTTTATTAAAGTGTCCAATTTTGAACCATCAGCTCTACAACGTTGCATCATTAAAATTACATACTGTCCATATTTCTTTAAAAATAACGTTGACAATATGTCTGATTTACATTGAGAACATTCCATGTTGTGATTAGCATCTTTAACTAATTTACTAAAAGTCACTGTTTTACTCTCTGGTAATGGTAAATATATGAACCTTTCAGAATCAACATTACTACTGCTTGTGTTCATACAGTTATCACAACAATGTTCCCATTTATAAGAGACACCAAATAAATTTTCTACTTCTACCCCTTCATCTTCCAGTACCATCATGATATACATCAAGAATTCCTGTGCATCTTGCTGGGCATTTTGTGTAAACTGTGTACGTCCAGAACATACATCTAAAAGATTTCTAACATCAGAAGCACTTTCTATTTTAGTTTTATCATTACTCAGCTTCTCATAGAGGAGACTCAGCAAAGAACAGAATCTTTTTTCGTGATTTAGTTTTATCTGCTCTTGCAAAAAATCTAGATAAAATACAACATTCAGCACTACATTTGCGTAGCAGTTGACACTAGAGCTATTTTCAAAATGACAACCAACAACCTCTTCCACACTGTCCTTTTTCTTTTTGCTTGCAGTCACATCACTATCTTTTTGTTTTCTCTTCTGTACACCCTCATTACAGATATTCTCAAATCTCCTTTTCCGACAAACAACACGTTTTTCAAACACAGGATACTGACCTAAATGAGGAGCATAGCTTCTTCTTAATCTATTATACTCCTTTACACAGTTTGCATCAGCACTTACTTTTGAATCATCAAAGTCTGTCATGAATAAACCAGATAATTTTTTCACGCGTGACAAAGCAACATATGCCATACCTTCTTTAAACACAGTAGATCCAATGTTTACAAAAGCACTATCAACAGTTAATCCTTGAAATTTGTGAATAGTTACAGCATATGCTAGAGAAAACGGAAACTGCTTCCTACGCACATATAAGTCTTTCACAAGCAAGAAACGAACTGAACAACGACAAATGTCTTTAACCTCTTGTATCTGATCAAATTTTATTTTTAAACATTCAATTCCAACTTTTTTCTGGTAATTAATAAAACCCACAACTCTTCCCATAGCTCCATTCACTAAACCTTTCTCTACATCCAAATTCCGTCTTAAAATTACTCTACAGTTCATACACACATAAAGATTCTTTTCCAAACCTGCTGTTTTTTAAATGTTTTTCTCCAGAGAATCCAAATTAGTACCCAATTTGCCTGTCAATATAACAGTTATTCGTTCATGTTCTATTTTATCCACAGCTTCCAGTTTTATGATCTCTTCATTTTCCAATTTCAAAAGTTCTTGATTGAATACAGAGCATTCATGTAGTGTTGGCATTAAGCAGATTACAGTATTTTTTTCTGCAATTTCCTTGTATATTTTCTCTGGAACTATTTCTTCTGTTGGAAACAAATTACTCAGCAATCGACTCTGTAATGCTTTTCTGCCATGTTCTGTGAGTAGTCCAATTCTTATATCTTTCAGAATACTTGCATAGTCCTCATCATTGGCTTGCCTCATATTGGTAATGAGTTCCTTATACTCAAAATATGTCCAAATATTTACATTGCCTATACTTCCTAATGACTTTTTTGTGTCTTCATGTGTAAGTGTATGGAATACCGGTTGTCCTTTGACTGGAGTAAGTTGCAAAAGATCTCCAAAAACTATGACGTGTTTTCCTCCAAATAGGACGTCAAAGTCTGTCTTCAGAATTTGCTGCATTCTTAAATGCACAAAGGCAAGCATTAAGTTTGATACCATGCTAACCTCATCAATAATGAGTACTTTCATTTTCTTCAATACTCTTGAAACTTCCAAGCATGCTTCTCCTGCTAGTTTGTGGTACTGTATTTTGTTCTCATGCTCTACTGGTAACATTAGCAAATGATGTAAGGTAACTATACTAACCCAGTTGGAGCAGTAACAACACAAGACAAAATGGAATCCATTTTCTTCTGTAGGTAGCTTCTAATTACATTAATTAAGAAACTTTTTCCAGTTCCTGCTTGTCCACTAACATACTTTCTCATTGGTTCAAAAGATGTGCATGAGCACTCTTTATTTTCATGTAGTAATCCGTGATCAATTTTTTCTCTGACTTCTTCATAAATTTGTTTTTGTTCTTCATTCAGTTGCTCCTCCAAATATGTTAAATCTACTAAATCTTCCTGAGCTTGATTCATAGCTGTTTCCACTTCGTTCATAGATATTGCTGCTTCATTTTCAATGATCGGTTGTCCTAGAGGATCTTGACTGAATGTCCCAGAACTTTGACTGTCTTGAGAACTGTCTCTAGCTACTTCAGCTGCAATTGTTGCTTCTTGTTCAATTTCTTCATTTAACATTTGAACATAAGTTGTGAAAGTACTGCATTCGACGCTGTCTTTGCTAGCATTGAAGGAATCTTCATAGCTCTGAAATTCTCCAAGTAGTTCGTCCTCTGAACGCCATGGTTTAAACAGCTGCAAAAGTGCCAAGTAGTAAAATTCCTTTTTATCAGGAGTGTCGCAACTCAGCTTCCGGTGATTTATCAAACTTCCTTTTGTTTGCTTCACCAAACATCCTTCCTCACCAATGACTTTATATTTTCCATTGTTGATATCTTCTGTGACATTCCGTTTAAAAATAAAGTTCTGCAGCACTTCATAGAGACACATGTTCTCAAGGTGATGACTTCTTTGTGGGTAACATGTGTCCAACATGTTTGTTCTTAAAATGTCTGTACTTTCTGGTTCGAACTCTGCTAAATACTCAATTTCTCGAATAGATTTCAGTACCCGATTTCGCATTCCTGCAAGACCTAAACTTGCCCAAATTATCCTTCTGGATTTGGAGTACAGACTTGCAGATGATAACCTATCTGAGCATTCGTAGGATCCAATTTCTCGATGCGATAACATCTTTAAACTGAAACTGTATAGCTTCTTACTGACAGTCTTCTCGTGAGAAATCTCTTCCCACATTTCCTTCAATTCCGTTTTCTCAGATTTAGTGATGTAAGATGTGACATAGCGAGCAACAGCAATAGAATTGTCAGCCACATACTGTATATCCATGTTAGCATTCCACATGGATAAAATGACTGGGTTGTAGTCATTTATATATTTTGACTCTTCTTTTCTTCTTAGATTGTAGGTATTTTTAGGCGATTTTCTTGTAATAGTATGTCGCACAGCTGACATAAAACTGTTTACTCTTCCTTTTGAAAGAACAGGTCGTGGAAATCCAAATCGACATTTTGTGTAGAATTTATCTTTACTCTTGTACTTTCGTCGACAGTATTTTCCACACGATGACTTTGGAAACGTAAAACTTGCTCTTTTAAATTTTTCTCTTCTGTGCTTTTAGGTATAGCACATGTTGCATATCCTTCGATGAAACTTAAAACTGCATCATCAGAATCTGTTTCAAATTTTGGAGCATCCTTGATCCACAACAGCATATGAATATGAGGAGCACCTCTGGCTTGGTACTCTTTTCTCCAAAAGAAATCCACAACTTCTCCAAGAGGTGGATTTTTTTTATTGCAGCTGAAGGACATCATAGCCTCAAATCTATGATTGAAATATCTGCAAACATTAACCGGATCCAATGAGCACAATTCTCCTGCTGTCTTGTATTGGATGTTTTCAATATTTGAATTTGCCTCTCGAAGAAAATCCAGAAGATCATCCCAAGCGTACTCAGCACAGCTTAGGGTAAGGAATAGGGGTGGGCAGAATTTGCGTAATCGCGTTACGCAAATCTCCGCGAAACGGTAAAAAATCTCCGCGAACACGCAGAAATTCCGCGAACACCCGGAATTGCTTGTTCGCGATGCTTTTTTCCTGTTCACAATCGCTGTTTGCGTGCTCGAGGAGAAATATCTCGTGAACACGCATTTTGAGAACACGAACAAGCAAAAATTTCGCGAAGTCGTTGAAAGCGGAATTTTGGGCAATTTCGCGTTCTCCGCAGAACGCAAAATTACCCAAATTCCGCAAATTCCGCGAACAGAACGGAATTTACCGCCCAGGCCTATTAAGGAACCATGTAGGAGTTCCTAAATTCCGTAACATACATTTCAATTCTCCATGGCGTCGGTACCAATATTCATTCGTCCCACGCTGACAAGCCATCAAATTGATTAATTGAGATTCCAAATGATCATCTCGCTGTTGCACTTTGTTCATAAAATCCCTTGCAGTCACATTACGTAGATGTACTCCAGTTTTCAAAATGTGATTTACTGCATAAGATAGTGCTGACAAGTCACTTTCAAATAAAAGATGGAACAAATAGGGAATACTTTGACGAAATCTCGGATCTTCTGCATATAGTCTTGTAGTCCGATACTCAGAAGCAGGAATCTGTACTGGACGTTCATCATATCGTCCTCCTTCTCCTGTAGGAAACAGCTGGGGAAAACAACGAGCTTCCAAGCTCTCCTCCCATACACTCATGGGAGTTCCTTGTGCTTTCTTCATCTGAAACAGATCAATAGCGTTTCCCATAACTTCTTTAGAATGTAGAGGATGTCTGCTGAAATGTTCATAAATTTCTTCTTCTTTTGACTTATCCACTTTTTCAAGTTGCCCAGTTGGTATTCCTGTGTCTTCTAGTATTTCTTCTTCATCTTCATCCATATAAATGGCTTCATACCATTTATTATTTTTTTTCAAATACAAATTTGCTCTTTGTACTTTTTGTACATCCACCAGCTCCTGCCAAATTTTCTTATTCTTTGTAGGTACACCATTAACCAGAATAACTAATGGTTCAGTTTCCAAAGTATCTGCATCAATTGTTTCCACATTTTTTTTCAAATCCAATGGCAAATAGACAACTCTTCCTTTTAAACCTCTTTGTAAATCCGAAGGAGGTAATTTACCATTTTTCGGCTCCATACGCACTATGGTCTGAAATGGATGGACACATTGAATGAGTACAGAGTCATACGTATTAAAATCAGAAAGTTCTGGAGGAATATCAATCAATTCTAAATTATTATGTACAGCTCTAGCTGGCATTCTATTTTCTTCTAACTTGTTATAACAGTATTTACAAATACGCTGATGTTCACCCAAATCAAAACAATTTTCCAGAAATATATATGTTGCAAAATCTTTCCACTTATAATTATGTTCATTTTCACTTTTTTATACAGATCAACATTCCTTGTTTGATTTTTGTAATGGCTTCTCCGGCAACAAATACAAGTAATATTTGGTCTTTCATTAGAGATGATGGTAAATTTTGACATTTCATCCTCAAAATTTTTACTAACAGTGAGTTCTACATTCTCTTCCACATTTTCATCAATCACTGTGTCATTTTCTACACTTTCTTGCTCTGGACCAAAGTAACAAAACTGAATCTCATCAGTAACCTTCACTACATCTGATACAGATCCACGGAACAGAGCATTATTCAACTCATTTAACTTTAGTGCTGGACTTTTAGCAAAATACAATGTTCTCACAAACTTTCTCATTTATGTATGATGAACAGCCAGCATCCTAAAATGGTGAAAAACACTTTGACACACTTTCCTAGATAGACAAGCCAGAGAATGTCCTTGCAAACCAGTATTCTCTCTCACTCTGCATGGATCTAGTCTTTGAAGCACCTTCATTTTCTGTTTAACACTCTTTTTACTATATTCTCTTAGAAAGTCACGTAATTTATCAATAGATTCCTGACGCACAGTACAAATACTACTACAATTCCAAGTGTACATTGGGGCTTTAGGACATCTTCCCATAACCTCATCAGCCATCACTTGTTCCTCATTTCTTGGAACCATTTTCTCCTTTTCCATTACACAACCATCCTTAACTTCATAAGCTCTACCATTGGTGTCAACTGCATGCAACAAACTATTACTTTGAAGATAACTCTCTTCAATAAAAAATGGTTCAGTACTTGAACTATGCTTCCATTCTCCTAAGAACACTTTACAAAAGTTTTTTTTTTGACTTCTCTTTTCCTTTTGCTTTGTGACTTCATTGCATTCACTAATTTATCTAATCTACGCACCCTGTTCAAAATTAAAATGAATAGTTTTTTTTTTATTTCTAATGCCTTGGTAGCAATACTTTCAATTAATTTCTTTTTCTTATAAAATTTCGTTTTTTTCTTATATTTTTTCATATCCTTCAGCAAATTTAACATCACTCTTCTCTGAAACATTTTTCGACGAATGTTTTTAAAATCTATTTTCCGTGTTAAGTCACTCTTCCTAACTTCTGAGTCTATATTAGCAATAGCATTTTGTTTTTGCTGTCGACTCTGTTGTTGTTTTGTACTTGAAACACTGTTTGAATGTATCTTTCGATCATTTTTTTTTTTTGAAAGATATTTTTTAAAAATTCTTTAGTTTGCTTACCAGAAGACTTTTTCTGTTTTCCAACACATGCTTCGCCTCCTATTTTATTTTTTATCAGTCGTCTTCAGATATAGTTGTTGTTTCTTTTCTTTTCTTTTTCTTGACTTTATAGGCATCTTTATATTTTTTCAATGTTGCTCAGCAATACCTGCAAAAAACAAAAAAAAAATAACTTTATGTAATTTAAATTCATTACAATTTTTTTTAAAAACTTTTCAAATCCTATCACATGAGCTGATCCTTTCCTACGAGTCAAACTCTTACAAAATAGAAGAAACATGAATTAAATCTCTGACAACAATTCCTGTGTGCACACAGACTCATGGTGTGATTCTAGGCAGAAAAAGATATTTAGTTGGCAATTTGAATGCACATTTACTTCTGTTGAGGAACAAGTGATAATTACTGTAACAGCCTGACACATGTTCCTTCTAGTTTAGACAGGCAGAAAGGAGCACATGTCCTAACTGCTCCTTGAGACCATGACCATGTGTAAGAGGGTGAGTAATTAGAGTAGAGCAAAGGAAATGAGCCTTGGTGATGTTGAATCTGTTTGCGTAACACACTGCTATCTGAAACACCACACAGAGCTGACTATTACGCATGAGAGTGTAGCAGAAGCTGCTGTGTGTGTGCAAAGAGTGTTTTTCTGGAGACTGTGTATTTTCAGCTGCAAGAGAGATCTGCATGGAGACTCCCACAACTGCATGAAGAGTACAGACATGTGTGTAAGAGTACATGTGTGGTAAGGGTTAATTGGAGTTTTCAACATGTAGAAACCACCTCAGCCATTGCAAGAATTGATGAAAAATCTACCATGCTATTTTCAAATGTGTTTGCATTTGCCTCACATTTTTGTGATACTGATTTCTGCTGAGTGCTAACCAACACATTTTTAGAAAATTTGCAGGGCCTTTCCTGAATGTGCAAGTTTTACAGAACAACAGCAACACAAATTAAAACGCTGACAACAATTCCTGTGTGCACACAGACTCATGGTCTGATTCTAGGCAGAAAGCGATATTTCCTTTGGCAATTTGAAAGCACATTTACTACTGGGGTAGAGCAAGTGATAATTACTGTAACAGCCTGACACATGTTCCTTCTAGTTTAGACAGGCAGAAAGGAGCACATGACCTAACAGCTCCTTGAGACCATGACCATGTGTTAGAGGATGAGTGATTAGACTAGAGCAAAGGAAATCAGCCTTGGTGACGTTAAATCTGTTTGCATTACACACTGCTATCTGAAACACCACACAGAGCTGACTATTACGCATGGGAGTGTAGCAGAAGCTGCTGCGTGTGCAAAGAGTGTGTTTCTGGAGACTGTGTATTGTCAGCTGCAAGAGAGATCTGCATGGAGACTCCCACAACTGCATGAAGAGTACAGACATGTGTGTAAGAGTACATGTGTGGTGAGGGTTAATTGGAGTTTTCAACATGTAGGAACCAACTCAGCCATTGGAAGAATTGATGAAAAATCTACCAGGCTATTTTCAAATGTGTTTGCATTTGCCTCACATTTTTGAGATACTGATTTCTGCTGAGTGCTAACCAACACATTGGAAGAAAACAAGATGGGCCTTTCCTGAATGTGCAAGTTTTACAGAACAACAGCAACACAAATTAAAACGCTGACAACAATTCCTGTGTGCACACAGACTCATGGTCTGATTCTAGGCAGAAAGCGATATTTCCTTTGGCAATTTGAAAGCATATTTACTACTGGGGTAGAGCAAGTGATCATTACTGTAACAGCCTGACACATGTTCCTTCTAGTTTAGACAGGCAGAAAGGAGCACATGTCCTAACAGCTCCTTGAGACCATGACCATGTGTTAGAGGGTGAGTGATTAGAATAGAGCAAAGGAAATGAACCTTGGTGACGTTGAATCTGTTTGCGGTACACACTGCTTTCTGAAACACCACACAGAGCTGACTATTACGCATGGGAGTGTAGGAGAAGCTGCTGCGTGTGTGCAAAGAGTGCGTTTCTGGAGACTGTGTATTGTCAGCTGCAAGAGAGATCTGCATGGAGACTCCCACAACTGCATGAAGAGTACAGACATGTGTGTAAGAGTACATGTGTGGTAAGGGTTAATTGGAGTTTTCAACATGTAGGAACCACCTCAGCCATTGCAAGAATTGATGAAAAATCTACCATGCTATTTTCAAATGTGTTTGCATTTGCCTCACATTTTTGAGATACTGATTTCTGCTGAGTGCTAACCAACACATTGGAGGAAAACAAGCTGGGCCTTTCCTGAATGTGCAAGTTTTACAGAACAACAGCAACACAAATTAAAACGCTGACAACAATTCCTGTGTGCACACAGACTCATGGTCTGATTCTAGGCAGAAAGCGATATTTCCTTTGGCAATTTGAAAGCACATTTACTACTGGGGTAGAGCAAGTGATCATTTCTGTAACAGCCTGACACATGTTCCTTCTAGTTTAGACAGGCAGAAAGGAGCACATGTCATAACAGCTCCTTGAGACCATGACCATGTGTTAGAGGGTGAGTGATTAGACTAGAGCAAAGGAAATGAGCCTTGGTGACGTTGAATCTGTTTGCGTTACACACGGCTATCTAAACCCCACACAAAGCTGACTATTACGCATGGGACTGTAGGAGAAGCTGCTGCGTGTGTGCAAAAAGTGTGTTTCTGGAGACTGCGTATTGTCAGCTGCAAGAGAGATCTGCATGGAGACTCCCACAACTGCATGAAGAGTACAGACATGTGTGTAAGAGTACATGTGTGGTAAGGGTTAATTGGAGTTTTCAACATGTAGAAACCACCTCAGCCATGGCAAGAATTGATGAAAAATCTACCATGCTATTTTCAAATGTGTTTGCATTTGCCTCACATTTTTGTGATACTGATTTCTGCTGAGTGCTAACCAACACATTGGAAGAAAACAAGCTGGGCCTTTCCTGAATGTGCAAGTTTTACAGAACAACAGCAACACAAATTAAAACGCTGACAACAATTCCTGTGTGCACACAGACTCATGGTCTGATTCTAGGCAGAAAGCAATATTTCCTTTGGCAATTTGAAAGCACATTTACTACTGGGGTAGAGCAAGTGATAATTTCTGTAACAGCCTGACACATGTTCCTTCTACTTTATACAGGCAGAAAGGAGCACATGTCCTAACAGCTCCTTGAGACCATGACCATGTGTTAGAGGGTGAGTGATTAGACTAGAGCAAAGGAAATGAGCCTTGGTGACGTTGAATCTGTTTGCGTTACACACTGCTTTCTGAAACACCACACAGAGCTGACTATTACGCATGGGAGTGTAGCAGAAGCTGCTGCGTGTGTGCAAAGAGTGTGTTTCTGGAGACTGTGTATTGTCAGCTGCAAGAGAGATCTGCATGGAGAGTCCCACAACTGCATGAAGAGTACAGACATGTGTGTAAGAGTACATGTGTGGTAAGGGTTAATTGGAGTTCTCAACATGTAGGAACCACCTCAGCCATTGCAAGAATTGATGAAAAATCTACCATGCTATTTTCAAATGTGTTTGCATTTGCCTCACATTTTTGAGATACTGATTTCTGCTGAGTGCTAACCAACACATTGGAAGAAAACAAGCTGGGCCTTTCCTGAATGTGCAAGTTTTACAGAACAACAGCAACACAAATTAAAACGCTGACAACAATTCCTGTGTGCACACAGACTCATGGTCTGATTCTAGGCAGAAAGTGATATTTCCTTTGGCAATTTGAAAGCACATTTACTACTGGGGTAGAGCAAGTGATCATTACTGTAACAGCCTGACACATGTTCCTTCTAGTTTAGACAGGCAGAAAGGAGCACATGTCCTAACAGCTCCTTGAGGCCATCACCATGTGTTACAAAAAAAAGCTGCCCCTTTCCTGCGAGTGCAAGAGTATTAGAGCAAGACCAACCCAAATCAAATCTCTTTTACATTTCCTGTGTGCTCACTGTCTCATGGTATGATTCTAGGTAGAAAACAGTATTCCTGGGTGATACCAGTACACATTAACTTATAATGAAGACATACTCCATAATATATAACATGTTCAAGCCACTTAAATATCTTCCTTAACATAAAATGTAAAACACAACTTTTAAAGTGGTAGGAAAATGTAACATACTATTTTCAAATGTGTTTGCATTTGCCTCTCATTGGTCAGTAAATGATTTCTGCTGAATGCTAACCATCACACTTCAAGATAACAAACTACCCCTTTTCTGCGAGTGCAAGGCTAACAGAACAAAAGCAACACAAATTAAATCTCTGTCAACAAATCCTGTGTGCAGACAGACTCATGATGTGATTCTAGGCACAAAACAATATTCCTCACTGATACCACTACACCTTAACTTACAGTGAAGACATACTCCATAATATCTTACAAGTTCAAGATAGTTAAATATCTTCTAAACCACAAAATGTAAAACACAACTTTAAAACAAGAATGACAATTATATTATTTATATCAAAATACACCACATACTTCCCCTCTCAAACTCATAACTCACCTTTAAAATTAATTAGTTGAGAAAGAAATGTGGCACTCAAACAGCAGATTATCAGAGCCAGAATCTCAGAGCTGTACACCTCTCTCCTCTCTCCACAACCAGTAAATGGCAATTTTCCCTCTCTTTTTTCCCACATATACATGTTAATGTAAAATCACAGTCCTTCCCACATTTTTTCAAATGGAATCACACATTTCTATTGGTTGCAACTTTCAACCCCTCTGCAAATCATCCCTTCCCCCAACATGACTTCTGCCTGCTACCATAGCAACAGCTCATGGAACACAGGTGTGAGCAGAGAGGTCAGAAGTTCAGCAGACAATGTTTCAAATCAAAAGAGCAAGACTGCTTGACTTTTCAAACCTAACAGCAAATCCAAAGTACTGTTCAGTGGGAACACATTTTTCTGAACCAATCCAAACATGCTTTTAAAAATGTAAACATACAGCCTAGTTTTTAGTGTAGAATGGTTTGAAACAGCCAATGAGTTCTTTTTATTAAAAAAATGTATTTATGCCTCCATTTTTCAACTGTCTTTCTTTTCATATTGCCATTCTACTGAAAGACACCTCCTGAGTGCATCCTGTTCTCCTTCAAAGATGTTCACAGTGTGGATTGTAGGTCATAGCTATGTCTTCTGGAGTGAAAAATTTGCAGAAAAAAGAGGTATGGTGAGAGACCTTGCTTTGCCAAATGTAGACATTAAATGGATTGGTCAGAGAGGGTTAAAGTGGCAGCAATTAATGCCTTTGGTGAAAACCTTTCTACATCTCCCACAGCCTAACCTTATTATTGTGCACTGTGGTGGAAATTACCTAGGCACTTTAACTGGGGTAGGTCTGGAAATGCTTATTAAGGACACCTTTGTGCAATTGATGTCGCTTTTTCCTCAATCTGCCTTTGTATATTCTAACATATGCCAAAGGCAAAAGTGGAACTGGTCCAACCAATTTTGTCCGCAGATTGACAAAGCAAGAAAGCACGTCAATAAGTCTGTTTCTGCTTTCCTCAGAGACTATGGTATGGGTTCTATATACCACAACAACTTGCGTTAAAACATGCAAGACATTTATAGAGGAGACGGTGTACATTTCAATGATGAAGGGAACAGAGTCTTCCTCTTGAACTTTAGACTCTGCATCGGTACTTACTTGTAGGTACCAAAAAACACTCAATGAACACAAGGGCTCTTTTTAGAGCCACCTAATATCTAAACACTTAAAAGTGATATTTATTTCTTATTTTTTTTAAGGCTTTTTTTTGGGTGCGCGCTCAGTGCGCGCACCTCGTGATGTTTTAAAGGTTTTTTCGGGTACGCATAGAGTGCGCGCACTTCGCGATGTTTTTTAAAAAATTAAAATCTTTTTTTTTGCCCTTCGTGGTCCTACTGTGCCCCCCTGACAATGGCTAGGGGGTCTAGAACTCCCTACCCTGCCCCCTTTTCACGGTCTCCACCTTTCCTTTTTAGTGCGACAGACAAAATGGCAGCCGACACTTCCTGCTTTTGACCGATTCGAATGTTTACTAACATGTAACAACCAATCACAATTACGCTCGCGCACGGCAGGGTGCGCGCACAGGGCTTGCTCAGTGCGCGCACGCTGCGCCCGTATAGATATTGATATGCTTTCTAATGCTATTTTCTCAGGAAATACTGAACAGATTTACACCTTGACCTTATGGCTACCTCTCTGCCAAATTTCAAGTAATTCTGTTCAGCCATTCGGGCTGTAGCTGTGTCTAAATGTCCTATGGAAAAATGCATGGGGAAAACGCGTTTTGGGACTCCCCTTTTTTCTCAGCCCCTGCTTGACGAATCACCCCGAGACTTTCAGGGTAGGAGCTGAACGGAGCGCCGCATTAGTTTTGAAAATTGCGCGAGGATTCGTCAACCGGCGCCAAAGTTATTCAAAATAGAATTTTGAGATTTCCTATGGAAACACGGTCCTAACTATAACTATCTACTGGCGACCGCCAGTAGATAATATATATATATATATATATATATTCACTGAAAAAACCATAGGTTTCACACATGTTATAGTTAGCTGGACATTTTACTGATAAAAAACCAATGAAATTCCCCCGTTATAGTTACTGTAGGCAACTATAACTCACGCGACCGCAATCCTCTGCTGATGCTAATACTGTATTTAGACACTTATTTGCCCATATCTTCTTCCATTAAATTTTAGCTATACATATATTACAAATATTTTTTTTTCATAAAGACACATATGTCATCAGCAGAGGATTACGGTCGCGTGAGTTATAGTTGCCTACAGTAACTATAACGGGGGAATTTCATTGGTTTTTTATCAGTAAAATGTCCAGCTAACTATAACATGTGTGAAACCTATGGTTTTTTCAGTGAATTAGCAAGGTTTTTTAAATGCTATTTCCTAACTATAACGTGTGTGAAACCTATGGTTTTTTCAGTGAATTTGTACGGTTTTTTAAATGCTAAGTTACTTTACGCCATTTGTGGCGTGCGCGCCCACTTAACGCAGTTCGTTCCGTGCACGGTTTTTATCAACTTTAATAAGCCCTGTACATTTGGTGGCCTTCGGCCACCAAAAGCACAGGGGGTGAGGTCAATGTGGATAGTGTTTTTTTTATTTCGATTTTATAATTTCATGTTGCCAAAATTACGTTTTTTTTCTCTATTAATAAGCCCTGCACATTTGGTGGCCTGCGGCCACCAAAAGCACAGGGGGTGGGGTAAGTGTGGATAGTGTTTTTTTTATTTTTATTTCTTTACCGTAAGCGTACGGTAAGCTTACGGTAAGCGTACGGTAAGCGTACGGTAAGCG
Source organism: Triturus cristatus (assembly GCF_964204655.1). Lineage (NCBI taxonomy): Eukaryota > Metazoa > Chordata > Amphibia > Caudata > Salamandridae > Triturus > Triturus cristatus. Next base: position 420,881,582 of record NC_140592.1, on the reverse strand, counting down.
TACCCCGCGAAATTGCCGAAAAAAAAATAAAACCGTTTTTGCTCTTGGGGGATGTTTGGGGACTCCCTCAACATGACTATGTGGGAGGGAGTTGTCAAAACAGCCCCGTAACATGTTTTTGGCCATCATGTTTGATAAACAACACTCAGTGCGAGAGACAAAATGGCGGACGCCGCTTCCTGGTTTCGGCCGATTCGAATGTTTACTAAGATCTAAGAGCCAATCAGAATCGCGCTCGCGCACGCCACCGTAAGCTTACGGTAAGCGTACGGTAAGCGTACGGTAAGCGTACCGTAAGCGGGCTCAGATATATATATTGATTTAAAGGCTATTTTCTCAGAATCTACTGAACAGATTTACACCAAACCTACAAAAGGCACTTCCTTGACCTAGGGACTACCTCTCTGCCAAATTTCTAGTAATTCTGTTCAGCCGTTCGGGCTGTAGCTCGTTCTAAAGGTCCTATGGAAAAATGCATGGGAAAAACGCGTTTTGGGACCCCCCTTTTATCTCAGCCCCCGCTTGACGAATCCCCCCGAGACTTTCAGGGTAGGAGCGGAGCGTAGCGCCCCACCTATTTTGAGAAATTCGCGAGGATTCGTCGACCGGCGCCAAAGTTATTCAAAATAGAATGTTGAGGTTTTCCTATGGAAACGTGGTCCTAACTATAACTACCTACTGGCGACCGCCAGTAGGTAATATATATATATATATATATATATATATATATATTCTCCACGAGCCTTTCCACAATGAAAAAAGCGTTCTTGAGCCCAGTTCCTTAGCGTGCTTATTTATTTAGAAATAGCAAACAAACGCCCGACGCGTTTCGGTGCCACTGCACCTTGGTCACGGGTAGTCAGTAGTTTGTGAAAAGTGCTACATATAGTGTGTAAACAAAACATAAACATAAAAGTAGGACTACCTGTCCCAACTCAACAAAAAGGGCTTTCAAATTTGGCATCCATTTTGTAATGGTTAACTCGTCACAAGTTCTTATTCAAAACATTTTGTACTTTCACTGATTACAACATTTTGTAAAAGCAACATAAACATACTTGTGCAGATTGGATGCGTGATAATTTCTGAACAAAGGTAGTGATAAATCCAGCTCAAGTGAGCATATTACTACAAACCAATAAATTTACGCAGTTAACCAATCTCACTCTGTTATACTTGATTAACGCCCAAGTGGGCTGTCTCGTGAGTTTATGTTCTATTTCTACTCAAATAATGCCCCAGTGGGCCCAAAGTCATCAGTCGCTTATACATTTCAGTCTTTCACTATGTGCGAACCAAATCATAATTTCATAGAGCCTTTGAAAGTTGATCTTCATAATGGCATGCTGACAGTTTGGTCTCCTACAAAACATAAACAAATTTTGCAATCACTATACTAATACAGATAATTTAAAAACAAACTTATGGCTTCATATTCACATCTATAATATCTTTTGATTAGAGTGTCAAATGTACAGCTTGTTGAAGTTAATTAGCCCAAATGAACTGACATCTCTTCATCTTTGTTTAAACCTGATGGTTGTACGGTGTCATATTTAATAATTATTTTGGACTCCAGTTTTCGTAGCTCCCTCACTCTGTCACCTCCCCTCTCCGATTTTGGAATTCTATCTAGGGCACAGAATTGTAGGACATTTATATTTTTTCCATGTGTTTCTTTAAAATGTCTAGCAATGGGATATTGCCTGTCTTCATTTATAATGGCCCTCGTATGTTCCAAAATTCTTTTTTTCACCTGGTGAATAGTGCTCCCGATGTATACTAGAGGGCAGGGACAACACAAAGCATACACACAAAAATCCGATTTACATGTTAGATGTTTTTGAATTATGTAAGGTTTTTGGTTTTTTGATAAAATTAGTTCTTTCCGATTCACACTATTTTTGCATGCCTTGCATGAATTGCATGTGTAAAATCCCTTTATCTCATTCCATTTTTGCTCTTTAATATTCACCGTGCTACTGCACAGAAGATCTTTTAGAGCTGGACATTTCCTGAATGTGACTTTAGGCTGACTTCCCACTGCTTTTTTCAACTCAGGATCAATGTTTAGGACATGCCAGAATTTTTTCAGACCTTTTCTGACCTGCCATGACTGGCTAGAGTATGCAGTGATGAATCTTATTGGTTCATCTTGGTCATCTTTGGGGATTTTTGGGTTCAAAAGATCTTCCCTCAAAACAGTTCTAACTTTCGCACATGCCTGTTTGATTATTTTGTTTGAGTAACCCCTTTCCTCAAATCTCTCTTTCATGTTTTTCATCTCTGATTCAAAGTCTAACGGTGTGCTGCAATTTCTCTTGGCCCTTAAAAGTTCCCCATAGGGGATACTTCGAATCAGATTCTTTGGGTGGCAGCTGTCCGCATGTAGTAAGCTGTTGCCAGCTGTTGGCTTTCGGAACAACTTGCTTTCTATTTTGCCATTTCTGACCTTGACAATCACATCAAGGAATTCGATGCTTTCCTTTTCAATTGTACATGTGAATGTCAGATTGCACTCATTTGCATTTAAACTGGCCACGAATTCCAAAGCACTATCTTTTTCTCCCTTCCAGAGACAAAAAACGTCATCTATATATCTTGCCCAGAGGCAGACGTTCTGGGTAAAGGCTGAGATCTTACTGGCCACCTGCTCCTCCCACCAGCCCAGGTAAATACCCGCGTAACTGGGGGCGAAGCAGGTTCCCATCGCCGTACCCCGGGCCTGGCAATAGATGACGTGATCAAACAGAAAGAAATTATTTGAAAGACACCTTTGCATCATGCATACTAGCATTTCAGTGTGTGAAAGGTATTTAATGTCTCTCTGCTTCAAAAAATGCTGATTGGCTTGTACTCCCAAATCGTGTGGTATACACGTGTATAAGCTGTTGACATCAAGTGTCATTAGCCACATGTCATCTTCCCACTGGACCTTTTCAATAACTCTTAAAAAATCTCGAGTGTCCTGTAGGTAAGAGGGGAGTTTCTGAACAAAAGGGCGTAAAAAATGATCAATGTATTTGGAGGTGTTTTCATAGGTGCTTCCTATGGAAGACACAATGGGTCTTCCTGGAGGATTGGTCCTGTCTTTATGTAACTTGGGCAGTAAATAGAGTGCCGGTAATTTGGGGTGATCACATTTGAGAAATCTGTATTCCTCATCTGATATCAATTTTTGACATTTCCACTCAGCTAGTTGGAGTTGGTATTCAATGTTGCTGTTCTCGTAACAGCTTCTGTTACTCATTGTGTAACTGTTAGCGTCATCCAGTTGTCGTCTACCTTCATTCAGATACAATTCGGTAGGCCATACCACAACATTGCCACCCTTATCTGATTTTTTTATTACAATTTCATTGTTGTTCTGTAATTCTCTGATTGCTGTGGCTTGTTTGTTGCTCAAATTGGTATATTTCAATTTACTGGATTTGTTCAATTTTTTAAATTCTTGAGTTACACCTTTATCAAACACATCGATAATTTCATTGTGGATTTGAGGCAAGAATCTGGATTTTGGTTTAAAATTACTGTCGCTACTGCAATCAAAAATTATATTTTCCTCAGTTAAACAAGTCCGCGCATCTATCGGATTGTCATCATCAGTTTCTAGCCCCCTCATTGTCTGGAGTAAGTCTATATCAGCAATGGTTAAAATGTTAGATTCTACCGGATTACTTATGGTAGACAATTTTCTATTTTGAAACCATTTACGTAATTTTAACTTTCTTACAAAATGGAAGAGATCTATTCTTCCCTCTGTATAATTAAAATTACTTGTGGGGCAAAATGTGAGACCTAGCGACAATACTTCAATCTGATCACATGTTAACTGGAAGTTCGATAAATTTACCACAGTGCGGTTGTCTTTCATTTTCTGTCCATCTTGCCTCTTGTCGTCATTCCCACGTAGGCATCCAATACTCCTTGTTTCTTTGCGCCTCTTCTGCTTCCTCCTCTGGCGCCTCGACCTCGACCTCGACTTGGCGATTCTTGTGGCCCTGGGCTTCCCATCCCTTGTCGGCCTTGTGCCAGAAGCGAGAATTCCTTTAAAATGTTGGATTTTACTCCCTCACTGTTTGGTTGCTTTCCAGTTGGTTCATCCAGTTTTGCTGAACGGACGGTAGTGTCCTGCGATCTACTGGTTCCACTTGTTTCTGGTATTTCCACAATTGGATTGGTTTGATCTCTATCTGAGGTTCCCAATACTTTTTGATTAAGTTCTCTCAAATAGTCAAATTTCTTACCAAACGTAAAAATTTGGCCCCTTTCGTAGTCCAGTTGATCGCGATAAAATTTGCTTTGTTTTTTCGTTTTAATTTCCTCTTCAGCCTTTTCCAACCTTAAAGTGAGTTTTTTCATTTCTATTTCAAATTCATTTTCGGAATATTGACTTTTCAGTTGCAATGTAATTTGATCAATTTCTCTCGCCAATCTTTCAGTATCTTTTAATGCATATTTGATCAGCAGTTTCAGCATTGTCGTTGAACATTGATGGTTGTTCTGTACCCATTCTTCAATCAGTTCGGGGTCTGGGTCACTAAATGTTGGGGTCAGGAAGATGCGCAGACCGCGTGGTACGCGCTCACAATCAACATATTTTTGCAGAGTGGTGGCTTCCCACCACTTAACTTGTTCCATCTTTGCGCATTTCCAGAGTTTGTCCCAAAGTTCTCTCTTACTTTTAGGGTCTCGTGCTGTATCATTGCCCGATCCACTCAAATCCGATCTTTCCATGTTTAAAGGGATAAACAGCGATTCTGCCGCTTCCCGTCGTGAAGCCTCTCTGTTTGCTAAATTCATTTCTCATATATTCTGAAATTCACCATCCGAGAATTTCCTTGCTTTCTCCGAAAGCAGTCACACGCTTCCTCAGCAGCCGCCTAACAACGTAGCCGCGCTGGTTCCACCTGCACTTCGGCCACACCGTTGCTTTTAGTCGAAGCTTCCGATACGTTCCAAGGTTATACTCCCCGTGCCGAGATCGGCTCCTCGGGTTTAGCAGAAAAAATAGATGTTGCCGGAACAGGAAAGCTTCTTCACTTGCAATCCAAACAATGTAGCTCCGAAGGCGGGCAGGGAAACTATGTCTCAAAGAGACAAACAATTTTGAAAACAGTTCGCTGGTTTCCCTGCCACTTTTGCGGTGGCGGGCTCAAGCGAGGTAGCGATCCTCCTTCAATTCTCCACGAGCCTTTCCACAATGAAAAAAGCGTTCTTGAGCCCAGTTCCTTAGCGTGCTTATTTATTTAGAAATAGCAAACAAACGCCCGACGCGTTTCGGTGCCACTGCACCTTGGTCACGGGTAGTCAGTAGTTTGTGAAAAGTGCTACATATAGTGTGTAAACAAAACATAAACTGATTACAACATTTTGTAAAAGCAACATTGCGACCGCAATCCTCTGCTGATGCTAATACTGTATTTAGACACTTATTTGCTCATGTCTTCTTCCATACATTTTTAGCTATACATATATTACAAATATTTTTTTTTCATAAAGACACATATGTCATCAGCAGAAGATTGCGGTCGCGTGAGTTATAGTTGCCTGCACTAACTATAACGGAGAATTTCATTGGTTTTTTATCAGTAAAATTTCCGCTAACTATAACATGTGTGAAACCTATGGTTTTTTCAGTGAATTTGCAAGGTTTTTTAAATGCTAATTCCTAACTATAACGTGTGTGAAACCTATGGTTTTTTCAGTGAATTTGTACGTTTTTTTAAATGCTAAGTTACTTTACGCCATTCGTGGCGTGCGCGCCCACTGAACGCAGTTCGTTCCGTGCGCGCACGGTGCGCTTTGCGCACCGTGCGCGCACAGTGAGCACGCGGTGCGCTTCGCGCACCGCGTGCCCACTTTACGCAGTTAGTGCCGTGCACGCACGGTGGGCACCATTTGCACACGGGGTGGGGAGAGTGTGGATAATTTTTTTTACAAATATTTTTGGTTTTTTTTTTTTCAGTTTTTCGAACATCTAATAAGCCATGCACAAATGGTGTCCTTCGGACACCATTTGCACACGGGGTGGAGAGAGTGTGGATAATTTTTTTTTATTTATATTTTTTTACCGTACGCGTACGGTAAGCGTAATCGGCGAAATTAGCGAAAAAATAAAAATTCCGTTTTTGGCCTTGGGGGATCTTTGGGGACTCCCTCAACATTGCTATGTGTGTGGGCGCTGTCTAAACAGCCCCTTTACATGTTTTTTGGCTTTGTATTTTCATCAGCACTCTCAGTGCGAGAGAGAAAATGGCGGCCGCCGCTTCCTGGTTTCGGCCGATTCGAATGTTTACTAAGATCTAACAGCCAATCAAAATCACGCTCGCGCACGCCACCGTACGCGTACGGTAAGCTTACGGTAAGCGTACCGTAAGCTGGCTCAGATATATATATTGATTTAAAGGCTATTTTCTCAGAATCTACTGAACAGATTTACACCAAACCTACAAAAGGCACTTCCTTGACCTGAGGACTACCTCTCTGCCAAATTTCAAGTAATTCTGTTCAGCCGTTCGGGCTGTAGCCCTGTCTAAAGGTCCTATGGAAAAATGCATGGGAAAAACGCGTTTTGGGACCCCCCTTTTATCTCAGCCCCCGCTTGATGAATCCCCCCGAGACTTTCAGGGTAGGAGCGTAGCGTAGCGCCCCACCTATTTTGAGAAATTCGCGAGGATTCGTCGACCAGCGCCAAAGTTATTCAAAATAGAATGTTGCGGATTTCCTATGGAAACAGGGTCCTAACTATAACTACCTACTGGCGACCGCCAGTAGGTAATATATATATATATATATATATATATATATATATATATTCACTGAAAAAACCATAGGTTTCACACATGTTATAGTTAGCTGGACATTTTACTGATAAAAAAAAAAACAATGAAATTCCCCCGTTATAGTTACTGTAGGCAACTATAACTCACGCGACCGTAATCCTCTGCTGATGCTAATACTGTATTTAGACACTTATTTGCCCATGTCTTCTTCCATTAAATTTTAGCTATACATATATTAGAAATATTTTTTTTTCATAAAGACACATATGTCATCAGCAGAGGATTACGGTCGCGTGAGTTATAGTTGCCTACAGTAACTATAACGGGGGAATTTCATTGTTTTTTTTTTATCAGTAAAATGTCCAGCTAACTATAACATGTGTGAAACCTATGGTTTTTTCAGTGAATTTGCAAGGTTTTTTAAATGCTAATTCCTAACTATAACGTGTGTGAAACCTATGGTTTTTTCAGTGAATTTGTACGGTTTTTTAAATGCTAAGTTACTTTACGCCATTTGTGGCGTGCGCGCCCATTTAACGCAGTTTGTTCCGTGCGCGCACGGTGCGCTTCGCGCACCGTGCGCGCACAGTGAGCACGCGGTGCGCTTCGCACACCGCGTGCCCACGTTACGCTAGATGGGCCATGAATGCACGATGCGCTTCGCGCACCGTGCGCACATGGAGGACATATGATGAGCATCGTTGTGACAGGTAAAATATATGTTTTGTTTAGCTCTAATAAGCCATGCTCAAAAGGTGCCCTTCGGGCACCTTTTGCACACGGGGTGGGGAGAATGTGGATATTTTTTTTTTTTTTTATTATTTCTTACCGTACGCGTACGGTAAGCATAATCGGCGAAATTTTCGAAAAAATTAAAATTGCCTTTTTTCACTTGGGGGATCGTTGGGGACTCCCTCGACATGGCTAGGTGCTTGGGAGCTGTGTAAACAGCCCCTTTACATGTTTTTGCACTTGGTTTTTCAACCCCCTGTCAGAGTGCGAGAGAGAAAATGGCGGCCGCCGCTTCCTGGTTTCGACCGATTCGAATATTTACTAAGATCTAAGGGCCAATCAGAATCGCGCTCGCGCACGCCACCGTACGCGTACGGTAAGCGTACCGTAAGCGCACCGTACGCTGGTTCAGATATATATATTGATTTAAAGGCTATTTTCTCAGAATCTACTGAACATATTTACACCAAACCTACAAAAGGCACTTCCTTGACCTGAGGACTACCTCTCTGCCAAATTTCAAGTAATTCTGTTCAGCCGTTCGGGCTGTAGCTGTGTCTAAAGGTCCTATGGAAAAATGCATGGGAAAAACGCGTTTTGGGACCCCCCTTTTATCTCAGCCCCCGCTTGATGAATCCCCCCGAGACTTTCAGGGTAGGAGCGGAGTGTAGCGCCCCACCTATTTTGAAAAATTCGCGAGGATTTGTCAACCGGCGCCAAAGTTATTCAAAATAGAATGTTGCGGATTTCCTATGGAAACGTGGTCCTAACTATAACTACCTACTGGCGACCGCCAGTAGGTAATATATATATATATATATATATATATATATATATATCACACAGCCCCTGCTCTAAAAAGGAAGGAAAAGAGCACGCACACGAGGATTGCAGGGATATGACTTCTTTATTGCAGTAGGCCACCCTCAACCCAGCTACCGGGAGAGAGGCGTTTCAGCTGTCACAACAGCATTTGTCAATCTGGTAAGCGCCATTTTTTTTCTTTCCATATGTATCTTGCATATAAATATAGACTGCAACGTGTACACAGAAAATCATGACGAAACATAGTATGGCTGGATAAATTATTTCAAACAACTGCACCAATAGTCACTCGTTTTGCCAATACCAAAGCCCTATCATACTCTAATTGCCACATATTGCACAATAAGCAGGGAGGACAGAAAACATGTTTCAAATGTTAAAACGTTTTTCAATAATTAAAACCACTTCAATTCTATCGTTTAAAAAAAAGAGATTATTGCAAGCCACCTCGAATAGCACTAATGTGTCAAATGGGCTGTCAGTGTGTGTATCGTGAAGTGGACACGGGTTGCCTGAATAGTTTGTTTAAATGTTACGGCTCATATCGCAAATGCAGAACAGTCTGGTTTCGGTAACAGTTTAAACAAATTACATGCATTCCTCTATGGCTCAGAAAAGGTGTAAAAAAATCTTGCCTAATTCTCCAGGACACAAATCATTGCTGCGCACAGCAATTATATAACGTTCGCGTCGCTGAATGTCCTCTTACTTTCATGTCACTATAGCACTGTCACGGGGGACTCAAAGTCCCATAATGCATCAATGAAGCAGTCTCTGTTTGAACGTGAAAGACATGGAATTATAGCATGACAAGCTGTATTAGTTTTGAAACATGGAATCGATTAAAGCAGTCTTAGTTTTCTGGAGTGCTCTAGGGAAAAATAAAGCAACATCGAGTGCATACTGTTCCGCATCAAAGTGAGCTAACAGACAGCAGGTCCCAGGCATTCCAGACCACATACCATGTGATTGTCCAGCTGGAAAGATTCCCAAACAAGTTAAACAGCCCATTGTTATTCCAGATAAGGGGTCAGGGGAGATCTTCACCAAAAATATACTATGAGCCGCAATCCTTACCAAACCAAAGCAAACGCTTGTGTTTGTGCCCAGTCATCAATCCTCCCTCGGCATGCTGAATGAGCCTGTAGTACTCTTAGCAAAACTCTGTCACGTGGAAAACATCAACCGTCAATGTTTGGTAATTTAACACACAACCCCTGCTTCAAAAGGAAAAGAGCACGCACAAGAGTATTGCAGGGATATGACTTCTTTATTGCAGTAGGCCTCCCTCGACCCAGCTACCAGGAGAGACGCGTTTCGGCTGTAACTTGAGTTGAAGTAATAGGTGGCAGATACTAAGTAGTGCCAACTCTTTCATTTGCATGATATGGAGACAGGAAGCTGAGCAAGGGCTTCTACTATGCCAAGTTGCAGTAGAGCTAAAAATCATAGCGGAGGGGTACAAATTACTATTCCAACTCCAGTGAGTGCAACAATAGGGAAAGTGTTGGATAGTGGAGGGGCAAAAATTACTATACCCATGCCAAGGAGAGCAACAGTAAGGAAAGTGTTGGATAGCAGAGGGGTACAAATTACAATTCCAACTCTAGTGAGTACAACAGTAGGAAAAGTGTTGGATTGCAGAGGGGTAAAAATGACTATTCCCACTCCAGTGAGTGTAACACTAGGGAATGTGCTGGAAAGTAGAGATGTATAAATTACTATTCCCACTCCAGTGAGTGCAACAGTAGGGAAAGTGTTGGATAGCTGAGGGGTACAAATTACTACAGCCACTCCAGTGATGCAAAGTTAGGAGAAGTGTTGGATAGCGGAGGGGTACAAAATACTATTCCCACTCCAGTGAGTGCAACAGTAGGGAAAGTGCTAGATAGCGAAGGGGTAAAAAAAATATTCCAACTCTGGTGAGTGCAACAGTAGAGAAAGTGTTGGATAGCAAAGGGATAAAAATTTACTATTCCCACTCCAGTGAGTGCAACAGTAGAAAAAGTGTTGGATAGCAGAGGGGTAAAAATTACTATTCCAACTCCTGTGAGTGCAACAGTAGGGAAGTATTGCATAGTGGAGGTGTAAAAATTACTAATCCCACTCCGGTGAGTGCAACACTAGGGAAAGTGCTGTGTAGCGGAGAGGTAAAAATTAGTACTTCCACTCCAATTAGTGCAACATTAGGGAAAAAGTTGGGTAGAGGAGGGGTAAAATAACCATTCCAACTCCAGTAAGTGCAACATTAGGGAAAGTGTTGGATAGCAAAGGGGTAAAAATAACTATTCCCACTCCACTGAGTGCAAAAGTAGGGTAAGTGTTGGATAGCAGTGGATTCAAATTTACTATTCCAACTCAAGTGAGTGCAACAGTAGGGAAAGTGTGGGATAGTGGAGGCGTAAAAATTACTATTCCCACTCCAGTGAGTGCAACAATAGGAAAAGTGCTGGATAGCCAATCAGTACAAATTGCTATTCATACTCCAGTGAGTGCAGCAGTAGGGAAAGTGGTGGATAGCGGAGTGGTAAAAACTACTATTCCCACTCCGGTGAGTGCAAAACTAGGGAAAGTGCTGGATAGTGGAGAGGTAAACATTACTATTCCCACTCTAGTGAGTGCAACAGTAGGGAAAGTGTTGGATAGCTGAGGGGTACAAATTACTATAGCCACTCCAGTGATGCAAAGTTAGGAGAAGTGTTGGATAGCGGAGGGGTACAAAATACTATTCCCACTCCAGTGAGTGCAACAGTAGGGAAAGTGCTAGATAGCGGAGGGGTAAAAAAAATATTCCAACTCTGGTGAGTGCAACAGTAGAGAAAGTGTTGGATAGCATAGGGATAAAAATGTACTATTCCCACTCCAGTGAGTGCAACAGTAGAAAAAGTGTTGGATAGCAGAGGGGTAAAAATTACTATTCCAACTCCTGTGAGTGCAACAGTAGGGAAGTATTGGATAGTGGAGGAGTAAAAATTACTAATCCCACTCCGGTGAGTGCAACACTAGGGAAAGTGCTGTATAGCGGAGAGGTAAAAATTAGTTCTTCCACTCCAATTAGTGCAACATTAGGGAAAATGTTGGGTAGAGGAGGGGTAAAATAACCATTCCAACTCCAGTAAGTGCAACATTAGGGAAAGTGTTGGATAGCAAAGGGGTAAAAATAACTATTCCCACTCCACTGAGTGCAAAAGTAGGGTAAGTGTTGGATAGCAGTGGATTCAAATGTACTATTCCAACTCAAGTGAGTGCATCAGTAGGGAAAGTGTGGGATAGTGGAGGGGTAAAAATTACTATTCCCACTCCAGTGAGTGCAACAATAGGAAAAGTGCTGGATAGCCAATCAGTAAAAATTGCTGTTCATACTCCAGTGAGTGCAGCAGTAGGGAAAGTGGTGGATAGCGGAGTGGTAAAAACTACTATTCACACTCCGGTGAGTGCAAAACTAGGGAAAGTGCTGGATAGTGGAGAGGTAAACATTACTACTACCACTCCAGTTGGTGCAACATTAGGGAAAGTGTTTTATAGCGGAGGGGTAAAAATTACTATTCCAACTCCAGTGAGTGCAATAGTAGGGAAAGTGTTGTATTGTGGAGGAATCAAATTTACTATTCCCACTCCAATGAGTGCAACTATAGGGAAAGTGTTGGATAGCAGAGGGGTGAAAACTACTATTCCAACTCCAAAGAGTGCAACAGTAGGGAAAATGTTGGATAGCGGAGGAGTACAAATCACTATACACACTCCAGTGAGTGCAACAGTAGGAAAAATGCTGGATAGCGGAGGGGTAAAATATTTTATTCCCACTCTGGTGAGAGCAACAGTAGAGAAAGTGTTAGATAGCAGAGGGGTAAAAAATTTGAATTCTCACTCCAGTGAGTGCAAAAGTAGAGAAATTGTTGGATAGCAGAGGGGCAAAAATTACGATTCCAACTCCGGTGAGTTCAACAGTAGGGAAAGTGTTGGATGGCGGAGGGCTAAAAATTACTATTCCACTCAGGTGAGTGCAAAGTAGGTTAAGGGCTGGATAGTGAAGAGGTAAAAATTACTATTCCCACTCCAGTACAAAAATTAAAAATATTAAAAAAATTAAAAAAACATAGAAATAAATGAACAATATTTAAAAAATTAAAAATCAGATATATTAAATATATAAAAATCAAATATATTATAATAATAATTACATATGACAAAAACCTGCACATAATATAAAAAATTAATAGATTTATAACAAATTATTCTTTTAAACTAGAAAATAAATACAAACAAAAAAAATGTATAATACATAAATGTATTTATTTTATTTCCTACTCTGTAACACCACACCAATAACAAAACATTTCAAATTTTTTAATTCAATTTACTTTCATTAATAACAACATTAATAATCGATAAAAAATATTATTAATAAAAAACTAATAAACATTAATTGACTACACACACTTCAAATCTACTATATCCACAACACACACCTAAATTAAAGTTTAAAATAATAACACACAATGAATTTTTTAATTAAATTAAATACTATTAACAACTAATAATGAAGTAATTAAAATATATTTAATACACACCCTTTACCCATTTAATAGTAAAAACAACAAACAAAAATTCACAACTAAATATTAATTAATTGAATACAAATTACTTCCCACCCTTTACTCCTATAGACACCACAACACACAATTCTCAGTGCTTTACTGCAGTGTTGTACTGAATTGGAACTAAAGAAGGATTTGACTTGTTTACTTGATGCACTAAGGCCTCTTCACAAAGCTTGAGGAGTTGAAGGCTTTGCAGTCCCCATAAGACATGGATTCACTAAAAAGAGGAGGAGATTGTCGGTATAAAGGGCAATTCTTTCTCCCATTGTGCTCTCCCATTTCCACCCCTGCAATTGAACATCACATCTCACCATTCGGGCTAGGGGTTCTATGGCAAGGGCAAAAAGGAGCAAAGAGGGGGAATCCTTCTTGGGCCCATGAGAATTCTGTTAAATCAAAACTTGAGCCAGTGGCCATTAACACAGCAGGTCCATATATCCTCTATTTGCGAAGGGTGAGACCTATTTTCACCAGAACTTCCCTTAGGAAGCTCCAGTCTATAGAATCAAATGCTTTCTCGAAGTAAAGGAGTACAAGTGCACAGGGTTTCAACATTGCAATATGCAATCAACTTATATAAATCTGTACTCGCCCGGATGGACCAGGCTTGGTATAATTTGTTTGAGTCACGAGGTGATGATTCTTGTGAAGGTCTTGACCTTACCGTTGATGAGAGATATGGGCCTATATGAGCTGAAGTGTAGTGGCTGTCCTTGGGGAAGACCTTTATCAAGGCCACATCTAGCGCCATTGGGAAGTGGCCTTTCTGGGCCGCCTCTGCATATAAGATGAGAAGATGGGGGGAAAGGATATCACAGAATTTGCAATAGTATTCTAGGGCCTATCTATCTGGCCCTGCATCTTCCCAGAATTCAGCTTGGATACAGCTTTCTGGATTTCAACCATGTGGATGGGTATATTGAGGTCAGCCCACTCCATTGGGCTAGTCCCTGGAGTGGTATTGTTGCCAAAATGGGTCTGTGTTGCTCACAAGGAGGCCAAAGTAGATTTGCATACAGATGATAGTACTACTGGAGGAAAACTGCTGCTATTTCAGCGGAGTTACATTTAAGGAATCTGGTTGAGTTCAGGACTTTGGGTATTATTCTAGAAGTCGAGTATCTGGTAGCTAGCAAGTAGAGCAATTTGCTGGATTGGCCCCTAATCTCTTACATTCGATGTGTGGAGTCTCACCAGCACTGGCGTGCTTCCTCCAAGACTATCTGTCTGAAGGCAACTTGGCCAGTGCACATGGCTCTGCATGGCCTCAGTAGAGTTATAAGCTTGTTGCTGGCACATCATGAGGACGCAGGTCTCCAGGTCCATCAGCACTCACAGTCAATCGTTTTCAGTCTGTCGTATGCAGCCCTTGGCCACACCACAGACAGTAGCTTTGCAGGAGGCCCTGAGAGTACCTTCAGAGTCCACTGTCCCTGTAGTGATGTTGAACTAGGACTGCAGTTCAGTTAACATGTGATCTGTGCTATAATCATCATGGAAGAACTAGGCGATAAGGCACCAGAGGGGTTCAGCAGTGGCTACTTGGCTCTCACAATGAACCTCGAAGAGTGAATGGTCTAAATACCTCAGAGGAGAATGTCTACACAACAGAAATGAATAACATAAGTTGCAGGAGCGAGGAGGAAATCTATACATGACAATGTTTCATGTGCAGCTGTGAGCGTATTCTTTGTCTCAAGGGTGCCAGCTTCACCATATGCCATATAGTCCCAAGGAATCCAGCCATCCATTGAGCTGTTTAGCCCTAATCAGGATCTATGTTGTGGGGGCTCCTGTGGTGTCTATGTCTGAATTTATTGTGGAATTAAAATCTCAACCTATAATGGTCATGCCTGTGAGGAATTTTGTGAGCCTCTCTTTGAGGGCTTCATAGGTTTGTGATAACAGATGGGCTGGGAAGTACATGCTTAGAATGTTGTATTGACATCTTTCAAGGAGGTATTTTATGCCAATGCCCACATATCTAACCAGGGGGTGTGTCACCTGTTGATATGAATTAGAGGGACGGATTTGTGCAACAGTGTAGCAACACCCCTGGAACCCTTGCAAAACCCGAGTGAAAGTCTCTCTCATATCCATACCTTTTCATGAAGGGGTAATTAGAGCCAAGGAGATGGGTCTCCTGCAGCATAAGATTAGATGGGTAAGGATTTAATGTATCAGAGAACAGTCATTCTCTTGCTATGGTCCAGGGATGCATTAACATTCCAGGTCATGGCAAGGTGAGCCATGAGTTCATCATTAGTGTGGCACAGGGTGTTGTCCTTTCAGCGGGTCTACAAGGTTGGTGCAGAAGAACCAAGAGGTTCCGAGGAATATGGTCATGGCTCATGGTTCCCTCAGGATGGGGTATGCAGTAGACAGCCTGCTGGCGAAACACATACTAATAAAACAGAAATTTGACAAACAACCCATCCCCACAACAACCCCCTACCCATACTTCCTTTCCTGAAGCCTCTGTCATACTGAAACACCGAAAACCAAATACATGAAAAGAAAGTTTCCGGGTGCTAGAAGTGGACCTCCGGAGAGAACAAATAGTGTGAAGGCATTGTGGGTGTTCTTGTGGCTCCTGTAATATGGTCATGATTATATATTTATTTCTAGAGCAGTGGTGTCCTCGGTCATTGGGTAATCCATGAAATCAGATATTCCTTCGACATTTAGCTGTGCTCTTCGAGGTAGTAAGGTGGTCATGGCATATCTGCGTTTCTGTTCTAGAAAACTTTGGAGACCACCCGAGCGTCTTTTCAGATTTGATCCACCGTTACTGCTTGGATTTCACAGCCAAGGGTTGTAGGGAATCCAATGACTTTGAGGATGCTCCAGGGTGTGTAACACGGTGCCGCCAGGACAGCCTCTCAGCCACCCATTCCTATGCTACCACTGTAGTTTCAAAGAAATGGGAACGCTTTTCAGGATCACTTTGAGTTTTGCAGGGAAGATGAGCATACATTGGAGGTTAACGGCCTTGAGTTTCTGCTTGACTTTGTCGAAGAATCTCTGCTGCGTTTGTGTCTCACAGGTATAGTCTGAGAATATCATTATTCGGGATGACTGGAATGTTAATGATCGAGCCTTGTAGGTCTCTCAGTGGATATCATCCCTGTTGCGTTAATTGAGGATGTCAGCAATCAGTGGTCATGGGGGTGCTTCAGGTGGAGAACGCTGGGCCATCGATCTATGTGCTCATTAACCACTGCGAAAGGGTGCACTCTGGTAGCCATGACAGCAGCCAAGTGTGCAAGAAGTGTACAGGGTCTGGGAACTCAGTGCCCTCTTGGAATCCAACAAAGCAAAGGTTGTTATATTTTGACCTATTTTCTGCATCTTCTCTTCATCTTTCAACGGTGGTGCTGAGGTATAGCACCTTTTTCACCTTGTTCTTAACTGAGATTATGTCATCCCCATGGATGGGATTCTTTCCTCCGTTTTAGAGACTCTGTGAGCAGTGTTCCGGTGTACTGATATGTTAACCATCACATCCCCAATATTAGGTTCAACCGCATCATGAGATGATTGGATGTAGGGGATTAACACCCTGGCGCAGGGCTCTTCCTGTGGCAGCTGTGGTGAATTTACCCCTGTATAAGGAATAAGCATGCAATGTTCATCTAAGTGAGGGGGGTCCCCACCCACCAGCAACCATGCTGCAAATGTCTTTTTCTCCCGCTGTTATAAAGCCCTAGCAGGCCAAGTTCATGCAGGGTGCCAGATTGTCCCAGGTTTGGGCTCAGCATAAGGCTGTGGCCTGGATTGGGCCCAATTCTGCCCAGCTGCTCTTCCGGGACCCCTCAACGACAGCCCTGGAGTGAAGCAATGAGCAGCAAGTCGGTTGCTTGAGGATGGCATAGGTGGTATGGGAACACTTTTAGTGTGTGTCCGCCATCTCGCCGGGATAGCCGCATTCACATTTTTTAAGTGCAAAACCATGGATATTTCCATTACCTTAATCATGAGTTCTTTCTAGTGTAATGCTTGATATTGTTTTTAGTAGAGGGATGTATTTATTATGTCTTTATAGTATTGTCACTATCATATGGAGTCCTATAATATTTCTATATGTGTGTACCTCTCTTTTATGATTTATAAAGATCGAATAAAGATTATTGAACTGAAATAGTGGGTCCAGCAAATATAAATGTGCAAAAGTTATGATGTTAAAATGATGTGTGCCCTTTGGAAGTAATTAGGTTTTCGGAAAGGGCAGTGCGTCATTGTAAGGAATGAGTACTAGTGCCCAAAGCTCTGCTCAGAAGTCGGCAGCCAGTGCTATTAAATGCCAGTGAACTGAATATAAAGGGGGGGCCGCTCGGCCCTCTGGCCCACTTGGCGGTGCGGTGCCCCCCCCCTCCCCTGGCCTCTCGTGGTGGGGGTGCATCGCGGGTCGATGACGCGCGCGGCGCGCCCCCACCACCGATAGATGCCTCCCCCGTGACCCGGAAGCAGCAGTACAGATTCCGGGGCAGGGGGGGCGGGTCGGGCGGGGGGCGGGCCGGCTGGGCTGGCGACATTCTGGTGGCACTGCGCCTTAAAAGGCCCGGGGAGCGAGCTGGGCGCCCTCTTGCCCCTGGCTCGCTCCCCGCATACCTCCTGTGCCCCACGCTCGAGCCTGTAATTTTCTAATTTTGTTCTTTGTTCCCGCTGCAGGAGATCCGTCCGATCTGCGGTGGCATGGGCTTCCAGGTTCGGCGGTGGTTCGGGGCGTGAGCGGCCCGGCGACTTGTGAGCAGGCGGAGCAGAGTGAGCGAGGAGACCGGCGTGGCTGTCGATCGACCGGTAGGGTTGTGGAGGCACGAGCCGTAGCTCAGAGGCACTGTTGTCAGCCTTTGGTGTTGCGGGTCCCTAGGAGGCAAGAGCGCGATCCCCAGTGGTGGAGGCAGGGTCATCTCTGACGGGCTCAATCGGTTGTAGATCGGGTGCGGGTGGGCCGGCCTCTCCCTGGTGAGTGTATTCTGTCGGCATGGGGGTTTTGTGCATTGGTTTTTTCCCTGGGCGAAGCAGGACCCAACAGGGCAGCCACTGGAGGGGAGACCAATGAGAAGGTGCTTCTTTTGACTGTGGAAAGCCGTTTTTTTAAGCTGATTTTCGAGACTGGGCTGGTTGTGAGACTGGGTGGGGGTTTTCTGGTTGCTGTGCAGGGCAGCCCCTGCAGGGGAGACCAATGAGAAGGTGCTTGTTTTGACTGTTAAAAGCCGGTTTTGAAGCTGATTTTCGAGATTGGGCTGGTTGTGAGACTGGGTGGGGGTTTCTGGTGGCTGACAGTTTTTCCAGGCACGGGGATTGATTCCACAAAGTCTTTTGCAAGCTACTAATATTTGTTTTCTCGTAGGAAGCTTGACTGTGGTGTTTTTCCAGTGGCAGACAACAGATCACAGGCGCGGAGCACAGCAATGGGCTGAGGACACACGGGTCATCGGTGGTAAGGGGAGTGAGGCGGGCCTGCACTTCATTGCCTCTGGGGGGCCGCTGGGCTTGAGACCTTCCTACGAGGAGTTGGCGCTCGCCCACACGCTAAGACTAGCTTGGTGTGTTTTGCGGTCACAGTTGCATGGTGCTTACGGCCATCTTCACATTCTCCATCTGAAAGAAGGTACAATTGCCTAGGTTGGCTAGGATTAGTTTGCATTGAGTATTGTGGAGAATGCCGGGGGCACGAGTTAATAAGAGTGCCCGCATGGAGCAAATGATGCAGACTATGATGCGCAGGATGACCGCAATCGATATGCGCTTGGGTAAGGGGGATGAGTTAGGTAGGAGTGTGGCAGAAATTAATCAGAGGTTGGATGGGCCTCCTGGACCACAAGGCAGGCCACGATGGATAATCAACACACCACAGCCTAGAGGTGATTTTGTCACCCCTCCTAAGAGGGGCAAGTCCAAGAAAACTGCAAGCATAACGCCCAAGAATACAGCTGAGGGGGAGGGAATGCCAGGAGTAGTGCCTATGGATACTCCCTTGATGCCCCCAATGGCACCGGCTGGGCCAGCTCCTCCAACGCCAGCATTGCCGGTTGCCCCACTCGGGGTCATTGCCCCCGTCACCCCCGTGAACATTGCCCCTGTCGGGGTCCCAACCTCCCTGAATAACTTGGTCCGGGTGGAATTGGCATCCCGGATAGCCGCCGTTTTACCCTGGTTACAGTTAGGGGGGTATTGCCATCTTCTCAAGATCATTCAGCGGAAGCCTTGAAACTGGTTGAGATGATTAAGTTGGCCAGGGCGGGTGAAGGGGCACCATTGGCACCAATTACTCCCCAAACAGGTTCCGCCAGCGAGCAGACGGCAAAGAAGGATGGTGCTACGTCACAAGGCATTGACAGTGGTCAGGAGGTGGCTTTGCCATTACTTAAGGATGGTGCTATGCCCTCAAGGAAGGAGAATTTGGCGCAGCATGTGTCTCAGGCTGTGAAAGAGATGATCTGGGCGGGCAAATATATCAACATGTTCTCCTTGCTGATTGATAATAGGGAACTGGAATATGCCAAGTCACAAAAGGAATGGATGTTGCCCAGTGAATGGAGAACAGAGTTGGTTAAATTCAGAGTTGAGGAGACATTTATTAACTGGATGAGGGCCGTGTCCGTGTTCAGTGCCATTACAGCTGAAAGGTCACCCAATTTACAAGCAGAAATGGCCTGCTACCAGAGCAGGATTGCCATGTGGAGCGAGACACAAGTGGGGAACGGGTGGAAGGAATATGACATTTCATTCAGGAAAGCTAAAGAATTCAATCCCTCTTTAACATGGGATATGGTGGATTCCCTGTCATGGTACAACCAGATAACTGGGGGGGCAGCAGCGATGGGGGCCACTGGAGCACAGAAAATATACCCGGCCAAGCCCCAACAGCCCTTTCGGCATGCGCAAGGAAGTGAGGTACCAGGAAAGGGTAAGGGTTGGGGGGATTAAAAGGGTGTATGTTGGGATTTCAACAAACGGTCCTGCACTAGGGCAGCGGGCACATGTAAGTTCAAACACGCCTGTTCCTTGTGTGGGCACCCCTCACACCCCGAGACCTCCTGCAGATTTAAGGGTGGCAACCAGGGCTCCAGGGGGAGAAGGAAACCTGAATAGACAAGAGGGGGGTTTAGTATCACACACTCCCATTGCTGTCATGGCAATGATCCCCTGGCTGAACAGATACCCGGATCACGCAGCGGCTAAATTACTTCAGGAGGGATTTTCTTGGGGTTTCAGGATACCGGCAGGAGGGTACACAGGTAAGACTGAGTGCAGGAACCAACTGTCTGTAAAGCATAACCCAGGGGTAGTGGCTGCAAAATTGAAAAAGAATTACGCCTGGGTAGGATAGCAGGACCATTTGATGAGGTGCCAGTGCCCAACTTTGTTTGTTCCCCACTTGGTGTTGTCCCCAAAAAAGTGAAAGGCGAATATAGACTCATTCATAATCTCTCAGCCCCAAGGGGGGCATCCTTGAATGATGCTATAGATGAGAATGTCTGCAGTGTAAAATATGCCTCTTTTGACCAAGCGGTGGAGTTGCTTAGGGGCCTGGGTTCAGGGGCGTTGATGGCCAAGTCTGACATAGAGTCTGCATTTCGTCTTCTCCCTGTACATCAGGGGGATCACCACCTTTTGGGGTTCAAGTTTGATGGGAAGTATTACATGGACAAATGCATGCCCATGGGTTGTTCAATCTCTTGTGCCTATTTCGAAATGTTCAGTTCCTTTTTGGAATGGGTAATGAGGCAGGCAACCGGGCATCAGCAGGTCATGCACTACCTGGATGACTTTCTCTTCCTTTGCGCGGCTGGGTCTCAGAAGTGTGCGCGGGCATTGCAGGAATATTGCGTGCTCATGCGGACTCTTGGGGTCCCGCTGGCACCGGGAAAGACCGTGGGGCCAGCTACTTGCTTAGAATTTCTGGGCATTGAGATAGACTCTGTGGAGGGTTGTTTCAGGCTCCCAAAGGAGAAGGTGTCAAAATTCAAGGCGGCACTACGCGCGTGCCTGGCCAAAAAGAAGGTCTCTTTACAACAGCTTCAGGAAACAGTGGGCCAGTTGAATTTCGCGTTGAGGGTGATACCAATGGCTCGCCCCTTTTCTCGCTCAATTGCGCAGGCTATGAAGGGTCTGCGAGAAAAACACCACCGCACTAGACTGTCGCTTGAGGTACGCCAGGACATGCAGATATGGGTGGCATTCCTGGAGGACTTCAACGGCAGGGTTGTGTGGTCCGGCCCCCCCACTACTTCAGCAGAGTTAGGTTTATGGACTGACGCTGCTGGGAGTGTTGGGTTTGGTGCCATCCTTGGAAACAAGTGGGTCACCCACAGGTGGCCGGACGAATGGGTGTACATTGAGTTGACAACCAATATTGGTTTTCTGGAGCTGTTCCCCATATGGGTTGCATTAATGGTCTGGCCAGAACATCTGCGTAATAAATCAGTGATATTCTGGTCAGACAACATGACGGTGGTGGAGTGTATCAATCAGCAAGCGGCATGCTGTAGGTTCATACTCCGCTTCTTGAAGGAGATTGTGTTGAGATGCTTGAAATTGAATGTTATATTCAGGGCAAAACATGTACCAGGTGTCCTTAATAATGCAGCTGATAAACTCTCTCGCCAAAAAATGCAGGTATTCAGGGAACATCTTCCATCAGCAGAGCCTACACCGACACACTTCCCGTCAGCACTCTGGCAGATTGGTGCCCCAAATTACAGGACTTCGTGGCTACTAGCTTAGCCCCCAAGACAAGGAGAGCGTATGAAGGGGCGTTTGGTTCATATTGCACTTTCTTGGGGCGAGACTGGGAATCCAAATGGGCTCTAGAGAATAGTTTTACAGATGGGTAAATTGCATCAGGAGGGTCACTCAGTGGCAACAGCTAACAGGCATAGGGCAGCTGTCTCCTTCTACGCACAGGCAAAGGGAGTGAAAGACCCAACTAACAGCTTTGTGGTGCTGAAGGGTTTGAGGGGTTGGCGCCGCTTACAGGGCAGCACGGCTGACACTAGGAAACCAATAGGCTTGGGGAGGCTGACGGCATTATTGCCTGCATTGCATGACGTCTGTAGTTCAGACTGGGAGATACACTTGTTTAAAGCAGCTTTCACATTAGCCTTTTATGGAGCTTTGAGACTGAGGGAGGTGGTTGCAGCCTCCAAGGCAGATAGGCAGGGGGGTGTGAGACCGGCCTCACGGCGTTGCCCTCTCCATCGTCCCGCCAACCGGCAATCACCCTCAAGACACGACATCCCCGACTCCGGCCGCCCCAGCCACCCCCGATCCACGGGCCGGCCAGAGACCTGACAGACTCAACACCCTACCACGCATGGCCAACCGAGGGAGCGGGAACCCTCGAGCCAGACCCAGAGGCGCCAGCCCAGTCACACCTCGGGTCGCCTTCCCCGGGAGGACTCAATCGGCCACCCGGCCCCTGGGGAGCAGGCGCCTCCCCTACCGAGCGTCTGGGGTCCCTCCCAGACCCACCTGAAAAGACCAAAGAAGTGAGCGGCAGGAAATCCCGCCGAACCCCCTCCGTCACCCCAGTCCCCCCTCTGCGAGCACTCCGGACTTCAAAGAACCAGCGGAGTATAACAAGGGGTGCCGGAGGAACAAGGACAGAGAAGACCTGGAACCATCTGAGCCGGCTGACGCTGTCGCGGCTCCTGAACGCTGAAGTCACCTGGGCCTGCTGAGTGACTCGCGGCCTCTTGCTATTGAACCATCTGAGCCCTGCGGACGAGGTCGCGGCTCCCGAACACTGATCCACCTAGGCCTGCTGAGTGACTCGCGGCCCCCCAGCTATTGAACCATCTGAGCCCTGCGGACGGAATCGCGGCTCCTGAACTCCGACCACCTGTGCCTGCTGAGAGACTCGCGGCGCTCCCCTTGAGGACGACTCGATAAGAGATCGCCCAGAGACACGACACCCTCCAGTTCGAGGATTGTGAGCTTCCGCAGGGTATTTCGCAGAGACACTATCTTGAAAGACTGTCCCGCTACCCCCATTCCCCACGACTGATTTGTGGTACGTTGTGCCACTGCTGTACTATTTGCCTTTGGGTCATAAAGATCCCTGAAATCATCGATAAAAGAACTTATCGTCCTACAAAGAATACGTGTGGTGTCCCTCTGTTTACAGTGCAGATCAGGGTGTGCGCGCCTGGTTCGGCTTACTTGGGAGAGGTGGGTCAAAGGGGTGGGCAAGACGTGTATCGAACCCCCTTCCGGCAGACGCCTTTCCAACATTTGGTGGCAGACGACGGGATCCGAGCCGACACCAAAGGAGAGCGTGCAGTAAACGACTGACGCACTACCAAACAGAAATGGAAGGAGAAACCTCCCTGGGTGCCACAGGTACCGAAATAAGCTCACCGTTCCGAGAAGATCAATTGGACTATTACACGCATAGAGAACTAAAACAGTTTTGCAAAGACCTTGGCATCGCTACCACCGGACTGAGCACAAAGGAAGACTACCAGAAGGTGCTGAAAGCCTGGGTCGAGACGGGGGCGCCCCCGACCCAAACGGAAAGAGACTCTACCCATGAACAAACAAGCACCCCGGCGAGAAACAACGGGCCAGAGGGGAACCTGTCCTCCGAGGAACTAGCGGACCGAGAGAGAAGCCGCAACCACGAACTGGAACTGGCAAAACTAAAAATCGAGGGAGAGATAAAACTGGCAGAGAAGAAGTTAGCCGTCGAGCAGTTACGGCTACAAGGGGAACTCGAAGAGAAGAGACTCCAAAGGGAGCACAACGAAAAGAAACTCCAGCTAAAACATGAACGTGGCCTGAAGGAAATTGAGTGGCGGGCTAGACACGAAAAGTCACAGCCGCCCGGGAATCCCCAGCCCGCTCCCGCCGGGGAAACCAAAGTTCACATCCCCAAGGATGTGGTCAAGGAGTATTATAAGAACGATGATATCCAGCAGTGGTTTAAAGCCTACGAAGTCGCCATGACCTCTCACCGAGTCCCGCAGAAGGATTGGGGGGCTGGCCTATGGGGCCGGTTCTTAAGCGAAGGAAGGGACACTCTGCTCGATCTGCCCTCCGCGGTCATGAACTCCTACAGCCACATGAAGGAAGCCCTCGTGGGCCGGTACGGACTCACCCCCGAAATGTACCGACAACGGTTCCGAGATTGCAAAAAGATACCGGGCACCACGTGGGTCGAATACGTGAACTTTTACAGCCGAGCTCTGGACGGTTGGATCAAGGGCAGCAAGGTCTCCACCTTCGAAGAACTGTTCGATCTGATCGCCTGGGAACATTTAGCGGCCAATTGCTTTATAGAACTGCGCCAGCATCTACTAGACAGTAAACTCACCGACCCTAGGAAGCTGGCTGCTGAGGCTGATCGTTGGGTGAACACCCGGGCCACCCGGGGCCCCGTGGGGGACTACGGCCGCAACAGTCAGGGTCCCCCCCGCCAGAGGGGCGGAGGGAACCACGGCCGACCAAGAGACTTTGCCGGGGGGTCCTCCACCAGCCCCCCCAGCAGCCCACCAGCGGCGGGTTTGGCCCAGTCTCCAGCCAGCACCGGAGCCCCAGGACGGCCAGGTCCACGAGCTAGGATCACCTGCTTCCGCTGCCAGCAGCCCGGACACTATGCCAATGACCCCCAGTGTCCCCAGTATCAGCGACCCACAACGACCAACCCCACGACCCGGCAGATGGCCTCCGTGGCTCTGGGGGAAGAAATGGAAGACTCCGAGGAATGGGAACCGGCGGCCATGGCCCTGGTCTCCCTTGGGGATCGAGAGATGGTCCCCGGGACACCCTTGCCCGCCAACACAGAGAAATACCGACAGCAGGTGACTATCAACGGCCACCGAGTCGAGGGCCTTCGCGACACCGGGGCGAGTGTCACCGCGGTCCACCGCAGCCTAATTTCCGAAGACCTGATCCTAGCCGGGGCCCTCTGTCCGGTCGTATCCTCCGACAATTCTGAGAGCCTCTGCCAGATGGCCCTGGTGCCCTTCGAGTGTGGAGGGGTCTCCGGAGAACTGAAGGTAGCGGTCCGGAACTCGCAGCCCGTAGACTGCCTCCTGGGCAACGACCTGGAAAATTCCCCGTGGGGGCAGGTAGAACGAAGGGCCCACCTAGAGATGATGGGCCTACCGGAATGGGTCTGCGCCACCACGCGCTCCATGACTGCACGAGTGGCCCCCTCCAAGGGCGGTGAAGCCCTCTTACCGAACGCTTTCCCCGAGAACAGGGACCCCCTACCAGAAGCAGACAACCCTCCTTCCGAGGAAGAAGGAGACACTAACCGAGGGGAAGGACCGGAACCTTCCGCCCCAGAGGCCCCGATGGAACCCGAAGAACTGCCCGAGTTGGCCCAGTGGCACTGCGAAGGGGGGCCCTCCCGCGAAGAGTTCTGCCAGGAACAGACCACTTGCCCCTCCCTCGAGGGACTTAGACAACAAGCCGAAGCCCAGGTCGCCGGTGATCAGACCGGAACCCATTGGGTTTATTGGGACAATGGCCTCCTCTACAGCGAGCAAAAGTCAGCCGAGCTAGGCGCAGCACGAGTACTGGTGGTACCCCTGCGGTTCCGGAGCCTCCTCCTGGGCCTGGCCCACGATGTACCCTTGGCAGGACACTTAGGCCAAGACAAGACATACCAGCGATTGGTGACCCACTTCTATTGGCCCAAGATGCGAGCGAATGTAGAAACACACTGCAAGTCCTGCCTCACGTGCCAGGGCAGTGGGAAGAGTGGCGGAAAACGCAAAGCTCCCTTACAACCGTTCCCCGTTGTGAGTACCCCGTTCGAGCGGGTCGGCATCGACATCGTGGGACCCCTGGATCCGAAGACCGCCCAGGGCCACAGATTCATCCTCGTCCTGGTGGACCATGCCACCCGCTACCCCGAGGCCATCCCCCTCCGCACCGTGACGGCTCCCGTGGTGGGCCGGGCTCTCATGGGGATCTTCTCCCGGGTCGGATTTCCCCGCGAGGTTGTGAGTGATCACGGCACGAACTTTATATCCCGCTACATGAAGTCCCTGTGGCAGCAGTGCGGAGTTACGTATAAATTCACGACCCCCTACCACCCCCAGGGCAACGGCCTGGTGGAGCGCTTCAACCGAACTCTGAAGGGAATGATCCTGGGCCTCGAAGAGCCCCTGCGCCGGAAGTGGGACGTCCTCCTCCCTTGCCTCCTGTTCGCGTACCGGGAGGTTCCCCAAAAGTCTCTGGGGTTCAGCCCCTTCGAACTGCTGTACGGACATCCCGTTCGAGGGCCCCTAAGCCTGGTCAAAGAGGGCTGGGAGACAAGCCCCCGGGGGACACCCCCAGATGTGTTCCGCTACATCCTGGCGCTCCGCAACCAGACGAGGAAGTTTAGGGAGCTTGCAGAGGCTAACCTCGAGGCCAGCCCAGAAGAAATGAAGCGCTGGTATGACCAGAACGCAACCTTGGTCGAGTTCCAGCCGGGCCAGCAGGTTTGGGTCATGGCTCCTGTGAGACCCTGCGCCCTACAAGACAAATGGACTGGTCCATTCAAGGTGGTCGAACGGAAGAGCCAGGTCACGTATCTGGTCGACGTACAATCCCCACGGAACCCCCTCCGGGTCCTCCACGTAAACCGTCTCAAGCCCCACTTCGTAAGGACAGAACTGAGTTTGCTACTGGCCACCGATGAGGGGGCAGAAGAGGACACTGAACCCCTGCCCGATCTCCTGTGCACAAAAGAACTGGACGGTTCCGTGGAGGGTGTGAAACTGTCGGACACCCTCACTCCCCAGCAGGCCGACGACTGCCGCCAGCTGCTCGGACAATTCGCAGACCTTTTCTCCCTCATTCCAAGGGTGACCGACTGGTGTGTCCACGACGTGGACACCGGCGACTGCCCACCTGTGAGACACCGAGCCTACCGGGTGCCTGACCGGGTCCACACCTGCATCAAGACCGAGGTACAGAAAATGCTCAACCTAGGGGTCATCGAGCCCTCCGACAGCCCCTGGGCCAGCCCGGTGGTTCTGGTCCCGAAGGCTGCCTCCCCAGGGGTCGCCCCCGAACTAAGATTCTGTGTAGACTATCGGGGGCTCAATGCGGTCACCCGCGCAGACGCTCACCCTATTCCCCGAGCCGACGAGCTCATCGACCGCCTGGGGGCCGCCCAGTTCCTCAGCACTTTCGACCTGACCTGCGGGTACTGGCAGATCGCTCTCACGGAAGGGGCGAAAGAGCGCTCTGCCTTCTCCACGCCATATGGCCACTACCGCTTCAGGGTCATGCCGTTCGGGATAAAAACGCCCCAGCCACGTTCCAGCGGTTGGTGAACAAGGTCCTGGCCGGACTCGAGGAGTTCAGCGCAGCGTACCTTGACGACATCGCCGTATTCAGCTCTCAATGGCACGAGCATCTCCAGCACCTCCGACAAGTACTAATGGCCCTGCGCCAAGCGGGCCTGACAGTGAAAGCCAGCAAATGCCAGCTCGGACAAGGCTCCATGGTCTACCTGGGGCATCAGGTGGGCAGCGGCCAGGTCGCCCCTCTCCAGCCGAAGATCGATGCCATCAAGTCCTGGGAGCCCCCCACCACGCAGACAGAGTTTCGGGCCTTCCTGGGCCTTACGGGGTACTACCGGAGGTTCCTTAAAAATTATGGTAGTATCGCAGGGCCCCTCACAGAGTTGACCTCCAAAAAGCTTCTGCAGAAGGTGCAGTGGACCCCCCAGTGCCAGCAGGCGTTCGACGCCTTGAAAACCGCCATGTGCACCGCTCCCGTACTCAAGGCCCCCGACTACTCCCGAGAGTTCGTGGTCCAGACCGACGCATCCGAACATGGCATCGGGGCCGTGCTCTCGCAGTTTGACGACAAGGGCATTGATCAGCCCATAGCCTTCATCAGCCGAAGGCTGCTGCCGAGAGAGCAGCGTTGGAGCACTATAGAGCGAGAGGCCTTTGCCGTAGTCTGGGCCCTCAAGAAACTGCGGCCCTACTTGTTCGGAACCCATTTTCGAGTACAGACGGACCACCGGCCCTTGCAGTGGCTAATGCGGATGAGGGGGGAGAACCCCAAGCTACTACGATGGTCCATCTCTCTCCAAGGGATGGATTTCACTGTCGAACATCGCCCCGGGACGGATCATGCCAACGCCGACGGCCTGTCCCGGTTCTTCCGCTTCGGCGAGGAGAACCCCCCAGTGGATGGGTAGTTCTCCACGCCTTTCAGCTGGGGGGGACGCGTGTGAGACCGGCCTCACGGCGTTGCCCTCTCCATCGTCCCGCCAACCGGCAACCACCCTCAAGACACGACATCCCCGACTCCGGCCGCCCCAGCCACCCCCGATCCACGGGCCGGCCAGAGACCTGACAGACTCAACACCCTACCACGCATGCCCAACCGAGGGAGCGGGAACCCTCGAGCCAGACCCAGAGGCGCCAGCCCAGTCACACCTCGGGTCGCCTTCCCCGGGAGGACTCAATCGGCCACCTGGCCCCTGGGGAGCAGGCGCCTCCCCTACTGAGCGTCTGGGGTCCCTCCCAGACCCACCTGAAAAGACCAAAGAAGTGAGCGGCAGGAAATCCCGCCGAACCCCCTCCGTCACCCCAGTCCCCCCTCTGCGAGCACTCCGGACTTCACAGAACCAGCGGAGTATAACAAGGGGTGCCGGAGGAACAAGGACAGAGAAGACCTGGAACCATCTGAGCCGGCTGACGCTGTCGCGGCTCCTGAACGCTGAAGTCACCTGGGCCTGCTGAGTGACTCGCGGCCTCTTGCTATTGAACCATCTGAGCCCTGCGGACGAGGTCGCGGCTCCCGAACACTGATCCACCTAGGCCTGCTGAGTGACTCGCGGCCCCCCAGCTATTGAACCATCTGAGCCCTGCGGACGGAATCGCGGCTCCTGAACTCCGACCACCTGTGCCTGCTGAGAGACTCGCGGCGCTCCCCTTGAGGACGACTCGATAAGAGATCGCCCAGAGACACGACACCCTCCAGCTCGAGGATTGTGAGCTTCCGCAGGGTATTTCGCAGAGACACTATCTTGAAAGACTGTCCCGCTACCCCCATTCCCCACGACTGATTTGTGGTACGTTGTGCCACTGCTGTACTATTTGCCTTTGGGTCATAAAGATCCCTGAAATCATCGATAAAAGAACTTATCGTCCTACAAAGAATACGTGTGGTGTCCCTCTGTTTACAGTGCAGATCAGGGTGTGCGCGCCTGGTTCGGCTTACTTGGGAGAGGTGGGTCAAAGGGGTGGGCAAGACGTGTATCGAACCCCCTTCCGGCAGACGCCTTTCCAACAGGGGGTATCCAATTCCTGAACACAACAATACAGGAAGACACATTGTGGATGACAATCTTGAGATCAAAAACTGATCAGGAGGCACGGGGGGAGACTGTGGTACTGCACAGGGCGAGGGCCAATCCTTGCTGCCCGGTACACCATGTGGAGACTTTCATCAGGCTGCGAGGTGGATTGTTGGGTGGGTCGCTCTTTTTACACGCTGACGGCACCCCTTTAACCAAATACCAGTTCAGAAGAGTCATGGAGTTGACTATTACCAGGGTGGGCCTTGACCCGAAGGATTTTGGCACACACTCATTTAGGATAGGCGCAGCCACTGAGGCAATCACAAGGGGTCTGCATGTGAACAGTGTTAAAAGAATTGGGAGATGGTCACCCAATTCCAATTGCTACAAACGGTATGTTCGGGTACACATGTTGTAAAGTACCTAGAGTTTTTCTGACGGTGGGTTGTTTTTCTGGTTTTGCAGTTTCTTCGCTCTGTGACGCAGGCGGAGAGTTCGTTTCGGGTCATCATCAAGATTCATCGGCGACTCATTGCGGCGTGAACAGTCAGGAACACAGGACGCGGTCAGGCAGGGTTTGGATTGTTGGTCATTCATATGTTAATCGTGCTAAACATGTCTTTTTTACAGGCAAGGGGAGAAGGGAGCTAGAGCACAAAGGTTTGTCCATCTCCTTCTTTGGGAGGGGGGGTCTCTGCCTCAGTCAGTTTTGGGGATTCTTTGCAGAGTTGGTCGCCCAACATGCAGCACCACCGGCGGTGGTGATTCTTCATCTGGGGGGGAATGACCTTGCTAGACTCGGTAGGAGGGTCCTCCTGGAAGAGATCATCTCAGCAGCGGGTTGGATAAGGAGGGTGTGCCCTGACTGCACTGTAGTCTGGTCCCAGCTGATACCGCGGCTGCAGTGGCGCGGGGGTGATTCCGTCAGGGCATTGAATCACTCGGTAAAGAGGATCAATACCAAGTGAGAAAAACTTTTCCGAACCACGCACTTACAGACCATCCCACAAGGGACTATTTGGGGGGATGAATTGTATTTACAGGATGGGGTCCATTTGACTGAGGCAGGGAATACAATATGGTGTGATAATATCCTAGCTTGGTTGAAGGGCTTTGTGAGGTAGGGATGACCTTCAGGCGGGAGTTGTGGGGGGGCAGATCGTCAGGAAACAATGCTGGCCTGTGGCGGTAAGGTCATGATCGGTGAGCAGCAATTTAAGGTTCTAGGGGGGGCGTCACCATCCACGGAGGGGGCGGCCCAGGGGGAGGGGCCACTGGACCCTCATAGAACTTCAGGGGCAGGAATATCCCGCACATACATCATGACATCAGCAAATGACACAGAGTGTAAGGGCCCTCCTTGTTGGTTAAATGGAGTTCACGATGCCGACGGGGTAGGCGGTCCCCTGTCGCGCATGCGCACCTGTGGGCAAGGGCGTGGCTAGTAGGACTTGACACCGGTTAGCGACCTTGCCAGCAGACCAGAAATGTTAGAATGCAAAATTCAGGCAGGATGTTAGATTCGGATAGGAAACACGCTGTATTAGACTTTTGTTAGGCTAGCCTTTGATATTTGTCTTCAATACTGTAGATCTAATGTCATGAATTTTGCGTTTCTTAACATAATTGATGTAATGTTGATATTCATCCTTTATTGTTTTGTATAATAAATACGGCCGGGGGGGTCCCTGACCCCCCGCCTTCCAAAGACAACTTGCCTATGTCAATCCTTCAAGGTGGTGTGGGAAGCTGGGAGGGGTGGGTAGCCAGTCACGGACCATGTGTAAAGGGGGGGCCGCTCGGCCCTCCCGCCCACATGGCAGTGCAGCGCCCTCCCTCCCCCGGCCTCTCGGTGGTGGGGGTGCGTCGCGGGTCGATGACGCGCGCGGCGCGCCCCCACCACCGATAGGCTGATGCCTTCCCCGTGACCCGGAAGCAGCTGTACAGCTTCCGGGGCAGGGGGGCGGGTCGGGCGGGAGGCGGGCCGGCTGGGCCGGCGACCCCCTGGTGGCACTGCGCCTTAAAAGGCCCGGGGAGCGAGCTGGGCGCCCTCTTGCCCCTGGCTCGCTCCTCGCATACCTCGTGTGCCCCACGCTCGGGGCCTGTAATTTTCCCCACCCACCAGCCCCAAAAAACATGCTACTAGACAATCTAGTCGGAGATACTATGTAAGTTTGACTTAGGCCTTTTTCCCGTTACAGGTGTAGGAGGTTGACGTGATTGTATGGTTGTACATAGGCCCCCTTTTTCTCCTTGGTCATAGCTGAACTTAGGCCTTTTTCCCGTTTTGAGCTGTGATTGGTTGTGATCGAATATGGATGTTGTGTGTACTTAGGCCTTTTTCCCGTTAGAGCTGTGATTATGTGCTCATTAAAAGTGTAACATTGTGTGTACTTAGGCCTTTTTTCCCATTAGTACAGCATGCTTTGTATTACTATTGTCTGGTTTTAGTTTAGTGTAGTTGTCTTTTAGCGAGTTCTTTTCCCCTTCTTTCCCTAGGTTCATCGTCGTATTTATTAGGGTTGGTCAGGCGGTAAGGTCATGATCGGTGAGCAGCAATTTAAGGTTCTAGGGGGAGCGTCACCATCCACGGCCCAGGGGGAGGGGCCACTGGTCCCTCCTAGAACTTCAGGGGCAGGAATATCCGCTAGCTTCTAAAGATGTGGGGGAGGGAGTCACGCTTTCCTTAGGCTGGTAGCCACCCCGCACATACATCATGACGTCAGCAAATGACGCAGAGTGTAAGGGCCCTCCTTGTTGGTTAAATGGAGTTCACGATGCCGACGGGGTAGGCGGTCCCCTGTCGCGCATGCGCACCTGTGGGTAAGGGCGTGGCTAGTAGGACTTGACACCGGTTAGCGACCTTGCCGTCGGGCCAGAAATGTTAGAATGCAAAATACAGGCAGGATGTTAGATTCGGATAGGAAACACGCTGTATTAGACTTTTGTTAAGGTTAGCCTTTGATATTTGTCTTCAATACTGTAGATCTAATGTCATGAATTTTGCGTTTCTTAACATAATTGATGTAATGTTGATATTCCTCCTTTATTGTTTTGTATAATAAATACGGCCGGGGGGTCCCTGACCCCCCGCCTTCCATAGACAACTTGCCTATGTCAATCCTTCAAGGTGGTGTGGGAAGCTGGGAGGGGAGGGTAGCCAGTCACGGACCATGTACCAAGGCTGCATAGATTTGAACCAAACTCATGCCTCTCTATTCGCTGCCCCTTTACCTCACTCATGCAGGTTCCTGTTTTCTACAGGGGTGAGCGGAACCTGCACTAAATTCCACAAAGTTAGATAAATAGTAAGCAGAAACTTCTGTGGAATTCTTCAAACAGGCAGAAAAACACATGTTGAGATGCTCGCACTGCGATTTAACAACGATAGCGCATTGGCAAATGGCAACACGGGGTAAGCAATGGCATGAGGCCATTCAAGTTGATTTTTCTGTTGCTCAAGTTGAAAGAAGTAGCCCTCTGACTGCTCCAGCAACTACTCCCATTACAAAATCGTGCTAGATGGCTCCTAAGTGACTGCAAATCTTGCTAGAGGACATCAAATTTCACTTGCGCTTGCTTGCTAGAGCCTTCTGTTTTTTTCCCGTTATCATCACATTGCTCTAACTCGAAAACATTATTCTGCCATGCGGCGATTGGTGTACTTTGGCCGAGCTCTGTGTTAAGGAGTAATGCGGCGTTGCCAAATTCTTCCAGTTCTGTGAAAGTAATTAAAAATTCCGTCTGGGCCTAGTTTTTTTAATTATCTCACAGTTTTTCCATTTTTCTCTTTCTTTTTTCCCCTTTGTGTTTTTCCCTCTCTTGGTAAATGTCTGATGCGGAAAAGTAAGTTCCGTACCTCTTGAAAAATGAGTGCCGGTGGGTCCCACTGAAAACCACCAGCTCAAATTAAGCACTGAGAAAGTGGAAAAGAAACAGTCATCTTCTCTGCACATACAAAGTCTCGACATCGGGTGAGTTGAATGCTTTAGTTGAAAGCTTAATACCCATTTTCTCTGCCTCGCGAGGTAGAGAAAAAGCACACCTGGACAGATAAGACATCAGACTAGAGGCCATGCCTAGCAGTTGGTCTTCACAGAATTAAAACATTTACGCATTTTTTGATGTATATTAAGTTGTTTTTTATGATGAAAGAAAGTATATTCTGGAACAGTTTGCATAAAGGAGCAGGGACATCATTATGAATGGAAAGGACATATAATAGAGATGTACGGACACACTAAAAGAAGCAATTAATGACACCATGGGGCATATTATCAAGCACGGCGTTAAAATTATCACCGGTTTAGCGGCAGAACATGGGCTTCTATTGGAATTCTCTAGGGCATATTATCAAGCCCATTATCGCCGCTTTAGCGCCAGTTTTCTGCCGCTAAAGTGGCGATAATTTTAACGCCGTTTCTTGATAATATGCCCCCATGTTTGTCAAATATATGGATGCACATAGAGCAGCTGGTCTGATACAGCAATGAAAACAACACAATAAATAAAAGGGTGGGGAGGGAGGGTAAATATCTAGAGAAGAAAGGTTAGTAATTATTTATTGGAGAACCCCTAGTGATTTGGTGGATATAATTGTACACGTGATGTGAGTCAACAGTGAATTGGGTAAAACAGTGAAATGGAAGAGAAAAGATCTGGGTGGTAGAGGTTCTGTTGTACACAGTGTGTTTTGGGAAGCTCCTAGAGTTTGTATGTGGTGAAGTTCCATATAGAATGAAGATTGTCTGACTATTCAATGTGGCAGGGGGTTGCACAGGGACAAAGAAATCATATATTGTTCACTTGGAAGACTCCATAAGTCTAGTGTTCCACAAGTGTGCTATCGGGTATGTGATCACAGTAGTTTGTCTGGATGTTCAATGGGGACAAGATATACTGTATTCAAATATTGTTCACTTCAGATAATTAATTAAATCCAACGTTCATCTGTAAAGAGACTATCACATATTAAAACCACACACAGAACAAGTAGAGGGAAATACATGCAAGCCTCATGACAAAACTCTAAACAGCTCTTAGCCACACCGTTATGTAAACAACAAAAATGCAGAAAACCTTTGGATTTTCCAATCTCGTTCACTAAGAAGTTGGCCTCTTCTTGAATGATCCCCTCAATGCTCCTCATGCCCATGCCAAAATTCTTCAAGGCCGAAATAGTAAAACGCTGAAGCTGTTTCCACTCCTCACCGTTGGTGAACGCAAGTCCTGCAGCAAATAAGAACATTTGTTGATTTGCTTCCACAACTTTTGTCTCACAACCACATTTTAGGCTCATGAGTACCACCAGCGACGGATAATTGCTTTCTGGAGGCTGAGTTGGCAATTTTATACCCGCATATACACTCGGAGGCATATTTACTGGAGGCTTGCGTCATGTTTGCATCACACAAAGTGGGTTCATAAATCCGGAGTAAGGCAATGCAGCGCAAATTGCTGCATTGCCTTCCTCTGCACAAGGGAGGTGTTCCATGGGCTTTGTGGTGGGTGTTCCCATACAGCTATCATGGGAGCATATCAACAACAACCGGCGATAACTATCGCTGAGCGCACTTAGCGCTCGGATAATTATCGCCGGCTGGCGCCGATTTTTATCGCTGAGATAGCGTGCTATTAGCAACGCTTATCTCATCGGCGATAAAAATCCTAGCGCTAACTGGCTAACGTGAGATTATCGCTGGAAACCCAGCGATAATCTCACGTTAGCTAGTTGATAGGGACTCACAAACTTAGCCATGATATCCACCTTCCATAGGATATCATGGCTAAGTCAGTCCTGAAGCAGGTGTTAGGAAAGTAGCGATAACAGGTGTTATTGCTACTTTTCCTGACGCTATGCTTCATAGCGTGGGGCTTGATGATAGGAGAAATGTCGCTTAGCGAAATTTCTCCTATCATGTCAGGTCAGGAACGCCCACTTTGCACCTCATTAGAGATGCAAAGCTGGGCGTTAGAAATCCCCACGTTAAAGCAAGGTTCCACGCATTAGCGTGACCTTGCTAATATAGCGATAAAATTATCGCCGCTTTTCGGCCGCAAACGGCCGCTAAAGCGGCGATAATTTTTTATCGCCTCGTTGTAAATATGTCCCATGGTTTTTTATGCATTCCCGGATTTACCAAGCCTGGAAAACCTTGGGGATGCATCCAAGAGATACGCCTCCCCAGGTGAAGCGTAACAAGGAGATATTTCTTTAATTCTTCTTGTTTTTTCGTCTTCTTATGTGTGCTGCATTCTGCAGCACATATAGAAATAGAAAAACGCCTCTAGGGATCATTTTTGTGGAGGAATGTGCCCCTTCCTGCACAAAAATAATCCTGCCTACAACTCAGAAACCCTTGCACCATGGTGCAAGGGAAAGTGCATTGGGGCTAGTCTGCCGAAACGGAGCCAGCGCAGAAGGAAAGGACAGGAATGCTCTCTATCTCCTGAATATGGCCCATTCCTGCCCTTTTCCAGTGACGCAGGGCAGCGCAGCAAGGTGACTTGCTGTGCTGCCCTGCACCACTAGTCCCATAAATATGCCTCTGTGACAAATGCAATTTGGCATTAATCTTGAGTGGTAAATTACCAAGAATGGCATATGCATAAAAAAAAAAGGTCTCAATCATTTGTCACTTCAATGGAGATGAAAAAAATTAATAAATGACTGTATTTAAAGCATGCAATTCGGCTCTAGGAGTTATTTTATGGCTGTTGTTCCAAACTACCGAAAGACAGATTAAGAATCAACATATTCATATAGGTTTTATATTGATTCCTGTTTACCCTTTCTTTCAAGGACTCACCAGAGCCATGCAATATCTTTTCGAATGCCGGAAATGCTCCTCTTGCCGTAAAGTCATCTGCCTGGTCAATAAAAGCTTCTTTAATAACATCGTAGCTGCACAGCACCACCACAGGTCGTGGACCTAAGTATACCATGAACACAGGGCCATAGATATCACGCAGCTGCAAAAGAGAGTATATGCCCTTAAGAAATGCCACTATATGTCCTTACATAGAAAATGCCATTAAATTCAGATAATACAACAGAATCAGCATTTAAACTAAAATCTTAGGGGCATATGTACAAGGAAGTGAAAAAGGGAGGCGTTAGCCGTCATGGATTAATGCCTCACTCCGCCACTTCAGAAATGCAAGGCTGCACCATATTTACAAGGATATGGTGAAGCCTTGCGCTTTCCCCTGTGCTGGCGCTACACTGCTACCACCATAGTGCAAGGGTGTCTCTGTGCAGGGGAGGATTGTTTATGTGTAGGAATGTGACCCTTCCTGTACATAAACATTCCTAAAATGCCATTTTGTTATTTTTATTTGTGCTGCTTCATGCAGCAAACATGAAAGTCACAAAATTGAGTTGTTTTTTTACAGATTGTTTATGTACAGGAACGGCCCCCTTCCTGTACATAAACAATCCATGGCAGTTTGCTTTTTCCATGTGTGCTGCACAAGGCAGCATACATTGAAAAAGCAAAACTGAGGATAAATAATGCATTTCTCCTCATTTCGCCAACTAAGATCATGTTTTCCCTGGTCTTAATTTTGGTGCTGCCTCCTATGTAGGCTGCACTTGTACGTAGGGGGCAGCGTCAAAATCAATGGGTGTTGCAGTGGAACGCCCACTGCAACACCCACTGCCCACCCCTTTCACGCTAACTATAGCCCGAAAGGGGGCCTTATTTACAAGGCAGTGCTAAGCCATGTTAAGTGGCTTAATGCTGTCCTGTAAATAAGACTTAGCCCCTGCTACCACCACAACGTCGAAAAAAGTGACGTTGTGGTGGCCATAGGGGCATGTACATATGCCCCTTAGCCCAATAGAGTCTCTCGAAGAACAACAATTAAAATGCATTTTAAAGCAAACCTTATCCCTCATAATCTCCAGTCTTCCAAGGCTGTTTTAGGCAAATAGCTCTTTAAGACAAACAAGACCTGTTTAGGATTTAGGGCCAGATATAAAACCGATTTTTGAGGTCACAAACGGGAAATTGGCCCATTTATGACCTCAAAATAGGTCTTCCCTATTTACAAACCCTATTTTGCGAGTTGGTAACCTATTACTGACTCGTAAAATAGGGTTGGTGAACTGCTGTTCGGAAGGAGCATGCCAAGGGCGTCCCTTCCTAATAGCGAGTCACAGTTTAATGTAAGATTTTTTCGCAGCCCCAATTGTGACTGCAAAACACTTGCAGTTTACCACCATTACAAATGGGTGGTAAGCCACCCACAAACGGGAAGGGGTCCCCAGGGGAACCCTTCCCCTTTATGACTGGCATTGAAAATATTTTTTAGGAGCAGGCAGTGGTTCCAAGGACCACTGTCTACTCTTACAAAAAGTAACATTTCATTTTTCTATTTTAAATGCATCCCGTTTTCCTTTGAGAAAAATGGGCTTGTTCTAAGTAAACAGCTAACACAGGAAGATGAAGAGAAGGCGTTCATTCAAACCAGAATCCTCAGGCACCAGCTGGCAACTGAGGCACACCAACATTCTAAGGTGAGCTTCACTCTAACATTTTATGGTAGGGATGTACCAAGGGAGAGGGGAAAGGAGGGGTGAGGCAGGCAAGTAAAACGGTGGGTTACAATGGAGGCAGGGGAGATACCAACTATACAATTTATAATGAAACATGTGGAATGACAGGTACAGATTACAACACACCTCCATTTGATTAGGGAAGAGAAGCAATTGCAAATATAGTAGATTGTAATTAATGAAAACTATCAAAAGACTTTAATGGAAAAATAGTATCACATTTCATAGTCCTCTTGCCACCGTGGTGGACGACGTGTTCTGACATCCATAGGCTGTTGCATGTTAGAGAACGACTCACCCTGACCTTCTTTCTTAGAAGATATAGGAATACACACTTTGGGGCAGAAAGCTATATTGTCCATGTTCCAGCTGCTACCATCTTCCAATACTACTAAATTACTGTTTACACGTTGGATTCTTACAGGTTTGGAAAATGGCGATACTTTGGAACGAACAACCTGGCGTCTTTTGATAACTACCCATTGGCCCTCAAACCATTCGTTACTGGTAGTTCCCCGCTTCTGGTCGTATTTACCTTTGTAATCATCTTGATGCCGACCAACTTTCTTCATAACTGATTCCCTATTTACCCAGTCTGGATTCTACCATTTAGCCAATTGGGAGTGAGTTTTGAACCACGATTCCTCCAGTTCAGAGACAAAAACGGGGAAACCCCAGAAATGGCATTGGGTTAGGAGTGATATGACCATAGCATCCGTCTCATGGCTTCTTCTATGGGTTCATACGATGTACGAGCCATTTGAATGCTGTTCTTTATCATTCTATTGGCTCTTTCCACCAGTCCATTTGCCTTTGGACAATATAGTGGAGTTTTTATATGTGAGATGGCTAATTTGGATAAGAACTGCGTCATTTCATCTGATGTAAATTGAACGCTGTTGTCTGTGACAAAGGTACTGGGTATCCCTTCTTTCGAGAATACATCTTTCAGAAATTCAATCAGGGATGATGTAGTGATAGAAGAAACCATTTTGGTAGAGATCCAATGTGAATGATAATCAATGAGTAAACACATGAATCTTTGAGAAACATTTAGTAGGTTTAACCCCTTGCGTGCTGGTTTATTTCTCCCACTGTGCGGGAGAAATAAACGGCGTTCGGGAACACGACGTCTCCCGGCCGTCGTGCGCACACACCCACCGTAATGCACGACAGCCAGGAGACGTCGTGCGCATGCAAGGGGTTAAAGGACCTATAATGTCCAGGCCCAGTTTGTCCCAGGTTTGGAAGGGACAGACACTGGAATAAGGGGAGCTTTGCGAGTGACTTTGGATTTGTCACATGATGCACAGGCTAGGCAGTCTTTTACTATTCTCTCCACCATGTAGTCCATGTTGAGGAACCAATAGTTTTGTCTGATTTTACTTTTGGTCATACTCCTTCCTGGATGTCCTCATTTGCCACTTCTATGATGCGTTCCAGCATGTTTGTGGGTGGGACAATTCTGTTGCCTCTGTAGATTTGATCCCCTATTATGGATAATTAATCTCTCACCACCCAGAAAGACTTGAGATTTTCAGAAGATCTTTAATAGTTCTGGGCCATCCTTTGCAGATCATGTTTTTTTAGATCCATTAGAACAGTGTCTTCTTGTGACCCTTTCTCCCATTCTTCCTTGTTAATGGCTGGAATTTCAAATGCAAGTATGGTTTCATCAGGAGGGTTAAATTGTGAATCCTCATTGGAAATGTGAAGTCTAGCCAAACAGTCAGCAATTAGGTTCTTGTCGCCTGAAACGTAACACATGGTATAATTAAAACCTTGTAAGTCTATCACCCATTTAGAAATGCGGTGAGTGGCCCTTTCTTTGCTTTTTGTGGAGAACATGGGAAGTAGAGGTTTGTGGTCTGTACGAAGAGTAAAGCGAACTCCCCACAAGAAAAATTTGAAGTGGTTTATCTCCCAATAGCAAACAAGGGCCTCTTTCTCGATCGTGGAATAGTTACATTCAGGCTCTTTCAATGACCTGGATGCAAAAGCTATCACTCTCTTTTTACCATTAAACATTTAAGTGAGTGAAGCTCCAAGACCTTTCATGCTTGCGTCCGTTGTCAAGGTTGTCCTGGCGTTGGGATCGAACATTCATAAAACGGGAGCTTTTACTATGGCTTGTTTGATATAAGTGAAGTCACTTTGGCATTGGGAATTCCAATTAAGAGGGGACCCTTTTTTTTAACAATTCTCTTAGAGAGTGAGCATGGCCCGCAACATTGTCCACAAACTTAGACATATACTCTACAAGGCCCAAGAAAGATTTAAGCTCATTCTTGTTAGTAGGAGCTGGGGCAAGCTTGACCGAATCCACTAAACTGGTTTTAGGTCTGATTACTTCACCGGAGATGGTGTGGCCCAGGTACACTACAGACTTCATGCCTATTTTATATTTGTCTGTTTGAGTGGTGAATACTGCCTTGCTTAGTTTACAAAGAACCTCTCTCAGGATCTTGTTGGGTTCGGTTTTTGACTCCCCGTATATCAGGATGTCATCCTGGAAACACAACACTTTGTCCAAACCCTTCAAAATATGTTGCATTATATGTTGGAACACTGCCGCGGCTGATGCCAAGCTGAATGGCAGTCTGCAAAATTGGCAAGCTCCAAAGGGTGTTATGCGGGATGTGAGGACTTTAGAATCAAGGTGGAGAGCTACCTGATGGTACGCTGAGGAAAGGTCTAGGACGCTGAAGTATTTGGTACCTTGTATTACACTAAGCATCTCGTTGATGTTGGGAAGAGAGTGTCCATCCACCCAAATGTTGGAGTTAAGATCCCTAAAATCCACACATAGGTGGATACCTTTCCCTCCTTCCTTAGATGCGACCACTATGGGAGCTAACCGCTCCGAGCTCTCAATTCTCTCAATCACACCATAGGTTTCTAATCTATCTAATTCTGCTCTGAGTGGATCTCTTATAAGTAAGGGGACATATCTAGATTGGTAGACAGCTGGTTTAAGTTGTTTTTTCAACTTGATTTTATGTAAGAAATCCTTCAGCAGACCCAAGTTGTATGGAAATACTTCTGGAAATTCTTCACAAACTTCTTTCACGATTCC
This sequence comes from Triturus cristatus, assembly GCF_964204655.1. Taxonomy (NCBI): domain Eukaryota; kingdom Metazoa; phylum Chordata; class Amphibia; order Caudata; family Salamandridae; genus Triturus; species Triturus cristatus. The sequence continues at coordinate 420,840,733 of NC_140592.1, read as the reverse complement.
AGATCTCTCAACCAAATACACTGGTTCTGAAGCATTGGGATCTAATTTTAATCCTAAGTCTTTTTGGTGTTTCCACCCTAATAAATTAAACACATTTCTTGTAATGTAGACTTTCCCCACTGTTGCCCTGTCTTTGAAGTTGATCCGCATAACGAGCATGCCCACCAGGGGTATAGGATTATGGTTGTAACCACCTGGATTGACATCAGGGGGCAACATCTCATGATCCTTGCTTCCTGAGTTAGCCTTGAATGTAGCTTCATTGATAAGGGTATAGGGGGAACATGAGTCTGCAAATACCATATACAGTACATCATAAAGGAGAATTTTACATTTAGGGTAGTTACTGTCAGATAATTCCTTAGTGTCTGCTCTATGGAATATGATGTCTTCATTAGAAACTATGTCACTGTGAACCATGTGAGTGACATTTCTTCTTATATCATTACAAACTTTAGAGAAATTACCACGTTTGTTGCATTTCCTGCACGTAACTGTAAGAATTAAGTAGAAATAAGTTTATTCCATAAAGTGAATCCCATCCACATCAGAGCTGTTGCAAGGATCAAAACCAGGCTTCAACTGCTGGCCCAGCTGTTCACATCATACCATTATTAAGCACCTGGCAACAGGTGTGGAACCTTAAGATGCCACAGTAACATTCCTAGCAGGACATCTTACATTGTTGGCTAAATGATTGGGATTACCACAACGGAAGCATTTACATTTTGAAACTTCAGTTCTTTGTTTTACATGTTCAGTGGAACATACTTTGTTCTTAACATCCTTTGTTGACACCTTAAGTAAATTATTATCACTGATTTGTTTGACCTCAACAGCATCTTTCATTTCATTCATACAAAAAGCAGTATGCTCTATGCTTTTTGCAAAATCAACCGCTTGTTTTAATTCAGGAGCATCAGCTAATAATTTCTCTGGGATTTTCTTGTCACAAGTACACCTCACCAATTGATCTCTGATAAGAGATTCTGTTAATGTACCAAACTCACAAGTAGAAGCTAATCCTCTTAACACTGCAATGTAATTTACCACTTTTACATGTTTCCCTTGTGATCTAGAGAAAAAATTATGGCGTACTAGTACCTTTTCTCCAAATTGAATTTCTAAATTTTTAAGGGTAATTTAATATACATCATGTCATCCTCACTTCCACTTTCACCTTCAATTACAGTGTCAGGGAGATAATCAAAAATGTCTCTCGCATGTTTACCCAAATTATGTAAAAGAATAAGCTGTTTGCGTACAGAAGAAAATCTGTCCCCCCCATTAGCAATTAGATAAGATTCAAAAAGATTCACCCATCTCTTCCAAGGAATAAGCGGTTCACCCTCTTCATTCAAGAACGAGGGAGGTTGAGACATTGCGAATGACGCCATAATAGGAGAGAAAAGATATTAGAAAACAAGGAAAGACAGTAGTTGAGAAGAGAAGAATTAAAAGAAAAGAGAAAGAGTGACGAGTGGAGGAAAGAAAAAGAGGAGCTAGCCAGACAATACTGTAGAAAAATTTAAAATAACACTAATTTGTGGAGTGTATATCTAAAAAAATACTATTTCTAAGCAAGGTTCTGAACATGTGAAAATTTATAATACATATATCAATATGGCACCAAAATGGAAAGTCAGAGTCACAGAGTGCTACAACGCTGTGCCTGTCAGCGATAAAAAAGACAGGCTTAAAGATGAAACAACCAAGTATCTGGATAACCCAACAAGGTAAAGGATTTCCACCAGAGAGTAAGCTGTACCTGGCAGCGGTGTAGAAACTGGCAGGCAAAACACGTGTACTAGGTAAAATGACGATACAACAGGCTGAAGAAATTGACATAGAATTCTGTGGCTGAGAAGGCTAATTACTGCCACGCCTGACTGACTCTTGCTGATAAAAGTACTTTCATATGATAAACAACAAAGGCTAGTACAAACAAAGGTATACATTTGAAAATAAAGTTTAGTGAAATTTCCACACACAAAATGACAAATCTGCCTCATCCTAATCCCATCCTCATCGCCAATTTGTTAGAAGTAAACAGCTGACAAAGGAAGATGAAGAGAAGCAGTTATTCAAACCAGAATCCTCAGGCACCAGCTGGCAAATGAGGCACACCAACATTCTAAGGTGAGTTTCACTCTAACATTCTAAGGTAGGGATGTACCAAGGGAGAGGGGAAAGGGGGGGTGAGGCAGGCAGGGGGAACGGTGGATTAAATGGGAGGCAGGGGAGATACTGACTATACAATTAATAGTAAAACATGTGGAATGACAGGTATAGATTACAACAGGACTGCATTTAAAAAAATAAAACAGAACTGCTTTATTTAAAAAGCATCTTTTCAAACAATAAGGGGACCCAAGTAAAGTCAGCCAGGGACCTCGGGAATCAATTATTTTGTGCTACAATGGTCCCTAGGGAGGTAGGGATAGGAAGTAACAAATGAATACAGACCCAATCAGTGCTGTATTGGTTAACTTATCCAGCCGGACAGAGGTTCAATATTTAATTTATCAGCAAGTTTTTTGGATATAAACAAACACAAATACTGAAAAGTAGGACACAAGCCTGCATCCTACTACACAAACATACAAACATAAAATAGGGTGAACATTTAAGCAAGGCTCAGGCAACACTTATGGTTTATTTTGACAAGTAGTAAGAATTTTAAGAAACAAATCGCAAGTAACGTCTCTACACAGTTAATAATGACATCGCATTTAGTGCATGAGGTGTTTTAAGGTGTCGACGGTGTTTCGATCCAAGTGAGCAATGCATGGATCATCTTCAGGACATTATATTAGCATGCCTGTATATAAGTGACTAAGATAACTGTAAATTAGACATAGGTCACGAGAAGGGAGGAAGAAGACATAAGGAGAAAATTAGGGGGGTGTATATCATCAGTATACAGCCTAGAGAGAACACAAGCAAGTCTGAACAAATTTTTTTTCGCTTCAAAGAATTATCAAGATGCATTGGTAAAAAACAGTGGTAATAAGGAATCACATGGTGCAGTGGGAAGGAGTAAGTGACTGAGTGAGATAATAAGTCTTGGAGTTAGCGTGACTGCATACATTTAACGCTTGGTCAAAACAATCGTGTCATGTCAATAAGGTGTCAATACATTCAGCATTATGAGCTTTTATGGTAGTAAACTAACATTTTAATAAACAAGAAAATTGCAGCGCAGTGGATACGTGGAGGAGAAAAAGGAGAGAAATAGATCAAGAACGTCGCAGCGAGTGAGGAGAAATGTTCTGTTGCGGGTATTAGACCATATTTAAGCATAAAAACACGGTGAAGTGACTGTGTGATTTAAAAAGGACAAGAGGATGCCGTAGTGAAAAGGTAGAAACTCTAGGTTGACTGCCGTGCTTGGCAGACAAGGGAATGTAGCAGCAAAAGGATGGGGGCTCAGAGATAAACGCCGTGCGCAGCAGACGGGTTTGCCGTGGTAGAGAATGAAAGAATATAGGCACAGAAGGATCCTTACTTGAGGAAGTCCGAAGGACCTGCCATGAGACTGTGGGTGTGACAACACCGGATGCTGGAACGTCCGGGCCCGGTAGGGGCTCCTGCGGGAGTGGCGGAGTACCCAGAATTAGCAGCAGTGAGGATGCGGGACTGCAAGGAGGAAAGTGTGTACGATGATGCTTACCGGCCGTCGCAGATATGCGGTACTGGCAGGTCGAGGATTAAGGGGCACTTCAGGGAACACTTCAGGAGGGGCTGCGTGTGATATGATTTCCCGATGGCAGCGCGATGGCGTGAAAGCAATGGGGGTGCTAGTTTGACCTGGTTGATACAATCTTACAGACACAATCAGGAAAATCTGTCCCAGTCTCCTGGGAAGGCGCCGACATTGTGGTGATTCTGAAAAAGGGTAAGTCATCCTTGGAACCGGGTTCATATAGACCTATTACCCTCATGAATTCGGGTGCTAAAAAAAATTCTAAGGTAATGGCTCTCAGGCTGTGTAAGATAATAGGTCAATTGGTTAGCCCTACACAGCATGGGTTTATCCCGGAGAGGGGAACTACACAACACGTTCGCAAGGTAATCACTTTATTTGATGCCACGGAAGTCTCAGGAGAACCTATGGCGGTTATGTTCTTGGATGCAGAAAAGGCATTCGACCGAGTCTCCTGGGACTACCTTTGGGCTGCTCTATCGTGGTGTGGTATTGGAGTAGGGTTTATTAGGGCAATTCAGGCACTTTATCGATCTCCCACAGCCCAGCTTAGAATCAACGGAGGGCATACATCGGCAGTGCGGATTAAACGAGGTACCCTCCAAGGGTGTCCATGCTCGCTCCTGCTATTTGCGGTTTACATCGATCCGCTGATTCGTAAATTGGAATTAAACGACCAAATTATTCCGATTAAGATTCAGGGCCAACTGTTTAAAACTTTAGTTTATGCGGACGACGTTGCAATAGTGACTCCTTCCCCAACTAGGGCAATTGTGGAAGTAGAAATGGAGGCTGAGGTATTCGGTCGGATATCGGGATATGCGTTAAATGGCCCCAAGACACAGATTATTAAGAATAACCAGGTGATTTGTAACGATGATGTGCGGGTAGTTAAATCGGCTGGGTATCTCGGTATTAGTATTTCAGCAGATTTAGATAAGATCGTAGAGCACAATATTGAACCTATAATGGTTAAAAGTAAGAAAGATCTCGATAGGATACATAACCTTCATCTCTCCCTGGTTGGGCGCTCTAATGTGGTTAAAATGATCATTTTGCCCAAATTCCTATATCTGTTTAGGACAATTCCATTTGATATTTGAAGGTAAATGGTTTGTGGCAATTGAACGTTTGGTCAACAGATTCATATGGGCCCAAGGGAAAACCAGGAGAGCCCTTCAATTTATAACTCTTCCTATGGATAGGGGAGGATGGGCAGTTCCCGATTTTAAGTTATATTACTGGGCAGCAGCCTTCCAGTATATGATTGGGCTTATGGGAGGAGACACCTCAGATCCGCAGGTTAAGATAGGATCAATTGATATATATGCAATACTTATTGGTGAAGATGCAGGAAATTGTTTCCTGAAATATACAGATCCTGGGTACTATAAAAGAACCAGATTTAAGACACTTATAGCAGGCTTTAAAATTTGGGCATTATTTTGTAAAAAACTGGGGCTGGGTAGATTCAACGCTTATACTCGGATTGAAGGGAATGTGTCTCTTCCAGGAGAAATATTTGCAGATACTGTTATGGGTGATTGGGGGCGGCAGGGGATTCGGACATTGGGGGACCTCATGGGAGCTCAAGGTGTCTTACAGTTTACCGAAATTCAAGGGAAGTATGGTATCACTAGGAATAATTTTTTTAAGTTTTTGCAAGTTCGGAGTTATCTGATGAACAAACAGGGTGGAACTGCCAGGTTCTGTAAAAATAGGATATTGGATGTCATTGAGGGCGGGGCAGAATGTTTTATTAAGAAAATTTATACTGAGCTGTCTGTATTAAGAAGTGATGATCTGGAAAAATATGGAACAAAATGGGCAGATAAACTCCAGGTCGACCAGGATTGCTTTCAGGACTCTCTAGAATTGGGGCGGACCATACTCTGCTCAGCAGCACTACAGGCCCAACATTATAAGACGATATATTCTTTATACCATACACCTGATAGGATTGCTCAATGGGGGGGAACGACAGGAATTACGTGCCCCCGGTGTGACAGCAGCAAGGCTGATATTGTTCATATTTTTGCGCTATGTCCACAACTTAATTTGCTGCTTAGGGCTATTGAATCTTTTTTAGATATAAATCTAGGAATTAATGTTGCTCCTACGCCAGCATGGATTCTCCTTGGGGTAGGTGGGGGAAATGAGCGGGCTAGTTCGTCTTATTTCTTGTTCATGGCTATGACAGTTTGGAGAATCTGTGTGGCAACAGCATGGCTGGATAAGGTAGCCCCAACATTCCATCAATGGTTGGCTAGACTGTTGTCAGTATATAATCTGGAAAAAGGGATATATGATAAGAAGGGGAAAAAGGGTAGAATCCTAGGAAAGCGTATATGGGAACCTATCAGGTGGTGGAAGGAGAATGTTTCAAAATAAGTGTGGAAAAAAGATAAAACCTGAACTTATGTAGATTTTGGGGGATAAATGATTGTTTTCATGTTTTCGGATTTATGTGCCTCTCGGGCAAGGACTGTGCTTTGTGCAAAATTATTGTGACTTTTTTTTTGGACAACAGAAAAATAAATTCTATATGTATTCTTCATGTTTGCAAACATACTCTCTCTTTTACATGAAAGGTGATGGTGTGACCTTGTAATATACAGAATAAAGTAACCTTCAAGTTCCAAGTTTATTTTATTTAGCACAGTTACTTAAAACCATTGCTACAAAATGTCTCATTGCATATCATAATTTTTTTAAATAATAAAACAAATTAAAAATCAATACAAACTAATTAATGTTTGCGACACATTGAAAAAAAATAAGCAGTTATTTAGCAGCGTCTGACCTTTCCTTGGCCACTATATTGCTGTTCTGTCTAGGCATTTTCTTCTCCACTTGTTTCAAATTTTTACAAAGCGCCAGTTAAGCTGTGTATCCTCAGGTGCAAAACATAAAATAACCTCTGTCGTCCATGATAAGGATGTTGCAAGTCACCTTGGAATTTCATAACTTTTTAAAGGAGCTCGGCTTTCAGCCTTGTTCCTCTATATGGTCCTGGTACCCCTTGCTAACTTGCAATATCCTTATAAAGTTTGGCACAGCGTACTTACACACATGTTTTATACATTTAATGGGACCATTATAACACTGCTCAGAAAGGCTGCAATACTCTAAGTGAAACAGACCCATGACAGCTCAGAAGTGTTACTAAATCCAGACATCAAACAGTGTCATTAATTTTAAGTAGGAATGATCCAAGTGCAATGCAACAGTATGGGCAAATTCAAGCCAGGCTGCAATACTTGAAGTGGAGAAATCTAGCAGCCCTCAGCGGAGCTAACTTAGGTTTTAAAGACCACTAGTTGGACTTTCTATCATGGCTATCATAATTTAAGTTGGACAATATGGCATACCTGACTTATGTCAGAATATCTGAGCAAGATTGTTATACATTTAATAGTGTAGTCGTTATAGGTTTTATCAGTCTCATCAAATAGACCAATATTTGAATGAGCATGGTGTACCAACTTCTCTTGTACTCTCCTGAGCATGGATATTTGTTTTCCTCACACACAAGACAGTTGCAGAACCAACAGCTATGTTGAAAGCCTCAATGAAAATATGAGCACTCCTGCACAGGCAGCATCAATGCGAGGTACAACAAAAGGGAAGTATAGAACAAACCGCCCCAATGCTTCAGTCAGACAAAGTACGAAACGAAACAGTTAGATGCCGGACAATCATAAGCCAAGTATGTTGGTAGTTTATCCAGTACTGTTCATTTTGTGCCCTGGCATTGCACTTAGCCCTTTGTTAGACCTGTCATCTTTTGGCGTGGTTTCCACTGTCTTATTGCTTCTGACCTCTTTCTGACTGTGTCCTGAATTTTGTTTTTGCTGGCTTCAGGATTCTGGGCACTTTACCACTGCTGACCAGTGCTAAAGTGCCAGTGCTTTGTATCTAAAATAAGATAGTAATTGGTTTCTCCATGATTGGCATATTTGGTTTACTAGTAGGTCCCTAGCACAATGTACCATGGGTTCTCAGGGCCTATAAATCAAATGCTACTAGTGGGCCTGCAGCACTGATTTTGTCATCCACATAAGTAGCTCTGCAAACATGGCTCAGGCCTGCCACTGCAGTGCCTGTGTGTGCAGTTTTAAACTATCATTTCGGCTTGGCATGTAAACCTACTTGTCATGCTCAAAGTTTCCCTTTAATACATATAGACCACCCCTAAGATAGGCCCCAGGTAGCCTCATGGGCAGGATACAGTGTATTTAAAAGGTAGGACATGTGCTTTTGAGTTTTACATGTCCTGGTAGTGGAAAACTGCTAAATTTGTTTTTCACTACTGCAAAGCCTTTCACTCCCATATGTTAACATGGGGTGGCCTTAAAACCTCAATCAAGTGTAATTTCCTATTGCGAACAGATAGAAAATTGCAATGTGGTGTCTCTGGACTCACAATTTTAAGTTCATTTTTTAGTAAAGTTGTTTCTTAAATTACAGGTCAGAAAAGGTCACTTTTATAAATTGGGCATTTTTTACTTAAGAAGCAGCGCGGCTTGACTTTCGATGCTTTATAGACGCAGCACCACCATTGGAACTGAAGGTTTACCGAAAGGGACACATCACCTCCTGTGCGCAATGCATCATCCCTGGGCACCGATTTCATCCAAAAAACTGCACAGCAGTAAGGAACCGAGGTATTGTACCTGCAACCAAAACATCACCTCCCCTGCACCGTGCATCTTCCCCAGGCATTAGCAGCTCAACTACTCTGCACCTCCTTAAGAAACTGATGCATCACTGACTACAGCGACGCATCACCTCCTCTGTACATTGCACTGTCCTTGAGTGCCAACACGCCAACAATCTGCACAGTAGTAAGGAACTGACACATCACTTTAATTCTCAATGCCTTATCCCCACAGCACCATGCATCAGCTTTGATTTTGATGCATTCAAGGTACTGTACTGGGGTCTACGTGACTCCTGTAGCCGGCCCGCTCTCTATTGCGGTCAGACTGAAATTGTAGATTTGTCTAGGTCAAGCACAACCAGATAGACTCAGTTAGATCTGTTGTTTTCTAAGTGCTACACCTTTATTTAATATTTGAAAATTCATATCTTGACTTGTGTATGTTGGGTGTTTTTCATTTTGGTCTTGTTTTACTTAGATAAATATTGGCTATTTTTCCAATCTGGTGTGGAGTACTTTTTTGGTGTTTTCAGTGTGCTACTGTGTGTGTGTAGAAATACTTTACGCATTTCCTCTGGGGATAAACCTGACTGCTCTTTGCCAAGCTACCAGGTGTGTGAGCAGAGGTTATCATTGGTGTGTAACTTACTTACCCTGACAAGAGAGAGGGTCCATTCTTGGACAGGGTCCATACCTCTGTCAACTAGAGGCCCCATTTCTAACATTGGTGATCAGTGGTGAGGATAGGACTTTTATTTGGCCGATACATATAGTGATTGGTGTGCAATACTTCCATATCTCAGACCATTACACCCGATATACTATTTTTAATTTTCTGTTTTCTTTGCAATCCTTTTAGTTTCTACAATCATGTCTCAGACTGGAGAGCCATCAGCAGTACCTGCAGATTTCATGTTTTAGCAGGATACAATGACTCAGCTTAAAAAGTTCTACAGGAAGCTGTTCTTTTAAAGGCTTCACTGCAAAAGGTGCTGTGGACCTGGAAGGCAGCCAGAAAGGATGGTGAGCACACAGAAAAAGATGTTGTGAAATTGGCGGAGGAGGAACATGGTCTGTACCTTGATTTGTTGAATCAGGATCTGCCTGTAGGGAAAGCATACTCTAGGGTAGAGAGCAGTGTTTCTTGCAAAGGTCTGTCCTCAGAGTCGAGGGAAAGGTGGGAGCAGTGTGTTGATTCCTGTTGCAGGGCACTGGATGGTTGGGTGAAAGTCAGTGAGGTAACAGACTATGAGGGGCTGTACAATTTTATTGCATGGGAGCACTTGTCTAGTCTTTGTAATCCAGTTTTTAACCAGCACTTGATTGACAGTAAGCCTATTGACACCAAGAAGCTTGAGTCCACAAGAATCTTGTTGAGAAAAGCCCCTTTTTGCCTGGAAAATGATGTAATTTTGACTGAAAGTGCACTGGGTCCCTGCTAACCTGGGTATCAGTGCTGCAGCTCTTTCTCAAAACTGTACCACAGTTGACACAACTTCAGCAACCCCTGTAAGTCCCTATTAAATGACACCCCTGGCACCTAGGGCAGTGGGACTGAAGAGTGTCCACTAGGGCTGCATCACACATTTTGGCACACTAGGGACCCCTCACCAAGATCATGCCAATTGCCATTGCAGGCTTCGTGTCTTGGTGCAAAGAAAACTGAAGAGTCAACATGGCACATAGTCCTGTGTTCCATACCCACAGGCATTGCATGAGGTACAGGTAAGTCACCCCTACTACAGGCCTTACAGCTCTAAGGCAGGGTGCACTATTTCCTATGTGTAGATATATCAGCATCAGCAGATATGCCGCTACAGTATCTAAGACCATTCTTGGATATTGTAAGAGTACAGGGAAACCACAGCGAGTACATGGGATGGACAACCATCATTAAGAGTTCCCCAGGACCATGATGGCTTGAATGTACCCAGAGATGCTTGCTATCGAACAGCTCATCCTATCAATTCCACACTGATGGATTTATTAATAAATGTACACAGGGGACACTTTAGATGATCTGCTGATAACCTACCAAAGGCTGGTGTGGTCTCTCACTAGTCTTAGTGAGCTTGCCAACACCAGACATGTGTCTGACCTCCTCATGGGGTGAGGGCCAGCATTCTCAAAGGTCAGGAACAATGGCTGCTCTGGGCAGAGGTGCTTCACAGAGGAAATTAACCAATTAGGGTCAGGGTTATGCCCACTCCCCAAAGAAGTGGTCACATAGAGCATGTAGAGACCCTAAAGAAAGGTAGCCCATTGGCTACTACCTGGTACTCCACTTGATGCCCCGAAGTTAGGATTTAGGTGGCAGCCCTGGACCCTGAATTTCAGATTCAACTGGCCTAAGAAAGAATTTGACAAAGAAGATGTCCTGACCTGAGAACAGGGTACCTAATGCAGGTTTTTGGTGTGAAACCCTGCCTGCTGCCTCCAAGGACTCGACCATAGTGGTGTGCTGTCTCGTCTGGCTGCTGTGAGGCCTCCAAGAATCCTGGAGCACCTCCAGCCCTTCACCAATCCCTAGAGATCTTTCTTAGAGTAGAGGAGCTACTCTCCTATAGTCTGCAGGCACTGAACCCGCAGAGTCCGGTTTACCGACTTGCAGCTCCCCAGCGAAGCCAATGCAGCAACCAAACCAGAAGCGGCACACCAGTTCCAGAGGGCCAGATATATCTCCCATCAAGTGCCAAGACACCAGGATCTACCGGAACCGTGCCATACCAATACCCGGAGTACCGAACCTCCTGCAACCTGCACTGAGATAAAGAGTCCATATGGACTCCAACTGCAGAGGAAGCAAGCACCAGTTGAGTGACATCAGAATCCCTGAGACCCACTTTGTGAGTGGTACAACTTTCCAGGAAATTGTCCCTGCAACCAGCTTGCCCCTGACCGTGAGGACCTCCTTGAAGCACTGAGCCCAGCTGGCTTACCTGCTCTGCATCCAGCCTGCCGGGCCTGAGTCCCAATGTACTAGCTATGAACCCATGGTCCTTAGGCCCTTGTGACCTGATCTCTCATTTGGGGTCCCCCGGACTTACCTGTGAGTCACCCTGTGCAGCCTGTGTTGAAGTTGCCACCTTCTTTGTAGAGCACCAGCTACCAACGGCCTCAGCACCCTACTCCCAACCGAATCCGGGATGCTCCTAATGATCTGCTGTAGGATATTGGACCTTGGTCTGCTGCCGCCCCAAATCCAAAATGTTAACCCTGAGAACCGACTGTACGATTGTATAAGCAGTGAGCTATTTTCCGAACTATATCAAAATCTGTTATTTTTGCAATTTGGTCTTGGAATCATTCTTGAGTGTGTGTCTCCTTTATAACCTCTGTCAGAACAACAAATGCTCAGCACTACCCTCTGATAAGCCTAACTGATCGCCCACACCACCACACATACAGCGTTTGTGTTATCTAATTTTGCCTGTATAAACCAATCTGGGTCTTCCTGGGCTGTCTGCACAGTGTACTTTGTTTAGTACACTATATGGAGAGCCAGCGTCTTACATTGGTGGATCAGCGGTGGGGTCTATGAGTTTGTGTTTGCTATACCACTTTGTCAATAAGTGACAACATGAATAAATCTTAAAATTGTGTGTAGCTAGTTGTATTTGGCAACTGGTTTATATTTCCTAACTTTCAAAAATGACTGTTAGGGCCTTGGTTAAGTCTATGAAACAAGTGTTAGAGTGTTAGAATTAAAAAATATATTTTACTTAGGACAATAGAAAAGCGGAAAGGTTTTTTAACTTTGCAAAAAGGTCCCAACTTATTACAAAAATGAATAACCCACAAGAGCAAGTTTAGGAGCTTGACCTGATCCCTTCTCTGAAGTTGTCATACTAGCTGTTATGGGAATTCTGTAAAGGTTATGGTGTTATTAGAGAGATCATCCAGTGGATGAAGATCAGTTCCAGGAGGATTGCCAAAAGGAGAGGAAGATGCTTAGGAGTTGATGAAGGCCCATGCCTCAGAAGAAGAAGCTCCTTCAAAAGAGGAGCTTGTCTTAGAAAGATTGGCCAGGAGGTTGTCTTTAGGAGCTTAACTCCTGGACACAGAGACACAGAGAAAATAAATGGACCTAGGACCCATCTCTGGTGGCAGCAATATCAATACTAGGGAGAGAGAGGAATCTTGTGATCCTAAACTCCCCAAAGGAGTGGTCCCCAATTATACAGAGTGTGATGATATCACCAAGTGGTTTACTGCTTTTGAGAGAGCTTGCATAAGCAGAAAGGTAGCCAAGAAGCACTGGGGCTCTCTCTTGTGGGAACTGTGCTTAGGTTAAAGTAGGTATAGACTCCTGTCATTGAATGAGGCAGATGCTGAGTCTAATGACATTATGAACGGTACCCTGATGGGGGGCTTTGAACTCACCACTGAAGAATTTAGCATCAAATTCAGGGAGACTTGAAAAGCCCAGTCAGTCCTGGGTTGAATTTGTAGACTTTTCAGTGAAAACACTTGGTGGCTGGTTGAAAGGTAACAATTTGCATCAATCTGATGGGCTTTACAATTTAATCATGAAAGAACATCTGTTGAGTATTGTTATCAAGAGAAACTACATCAGTTTTTGGTAGACCTCAGCCCACTTTCTCATCAAGAGTTGGGGAAGAAGGTAGACCACAGGGTCAAACAAGGGTGACCAAAACTACCACTGTTGTGCGTGACCAAAAGAAAGAAGTTAAAAAAAGCCCACAAGGGAAAGGTGGTGACCAAAAAGAGAAAAACGAAAGTGAGAGTTCTAAAGGCCCTCAAAACCTGTTCAGGAGGGTGGGCCCAGAAACTCTTCACAGTCTAAGGGTGGGTACGAGGGAAAAAACTGAGATCCCAAAAAAGGCTTGGTGATATCACTGGCAGGCTCTTGGACACTGAACTGGAGACCTTAGCTGTAAAAGCAAAAAATATGCCTCTAGTACACCTGCAGTAAAGTCATTGGTAAGTCTCCAGATAGGATCGCAAGTGGGCTCTGACTAAGTCAGAAAGCCTGCTGAGGTAACTCCAGTCACAGAAGGTAGAGTGGATGTAGCCACCCTGGCTATCTGCCCAGTAATGTGGACAAATACAGAGAATATGCACATATTAATGGTGGTTGAAGTTGAAGCTCTGCAAAATACTGGTGCCAGAGTCACCATCGTGACTGAGGAACTGGTGTCCTCAGAACAAAACTTGCCAGTAGAGACTTCTACAGGCCTCAGTGCTGACAATCATTTAAAGGTACATCCAATGGTGTTAGTGTCCTTAGAAAGGGGAGGGGTTTCTGGCCACAAAAAGGTGATGGTATGTTCTTCAAATCCTGTTAAGTGTCTGTTTGGCAATGATTTGGAGTTCTCAACATGGACTGAGGTAGAAAGAAAAAAAACATTCAGCCATGCTGGGTATACCCGAATGAGTGTGTGTAAAAACAAGAGCATAGTGTAGAACACAGGGTGAAAAAGAAGTGTTGAAGCCTGAAATTATGAACCGCCCTTTACAAGAGTAAGAAGTCTGGGATACAGCTTCCAAACAAACACTAGGTCAAGTCCCCTCTCCCAAGGAAAAGACTTGGAATCCCCGGTGGGAACGGAGCCCCAGGAGCTTGAGCCTTACCCGGCAGAGCATTTGGGCCCAGGGGAACCTGCTAGGGAAGATCTCTGCCAGGGGTAGAGAACCTATCCCACTCTTGAAAGCCTGAGGCAGCAAGCTGCTGATCAGGAAATAGGAGGTGTCTGTGGCTCCCACAGGACCTGCTGGGAGAAGAGACTTGTTTACACTGAGGCCTGAGATCCCAAACCTGGTGCCACTAGGAGAGTGGTAGTCCCTCAGCAGTTTAGAGAGTTTCTCCTCACAATGGGCCATGACATCCCCCCTAGCTGGGCATCTTGGCCAGACCAAAACATTGAGTAGGTTGGTGAACCACTTCTACTGGCCAGGAATGTCCCAGAAGGCAAAGGAGTTTTGTTACTCCTGTGCCTCCTGTCAAGCCGATGGCAAGACAGGTAGCCACCTAAAGGCCCCATTTATTGCATTTCCAGTGGCTGGGTTTCCTTTTGAAAGGGAAGGTTTTGACATTGTTAGCCCCCTTGAACCTCAAACAGCATCAGGAAACTTCATACTGGTAGTAGGGGATCATCCTACCAGGTATCCTGAGGCTATTCCCCTTAGACCTACCACTGCCCCTGCTCTCCTTGGTATTTTTACCAGGATAGACTTTCCTAAAGAGGTGGTATCAGTCAGAGGTACAAACTTTATGTTTGCTTACCTAAAACACATGTGGGCTGAATGTGGAGTGACCTACAGGTTCACTACACTATATCATCCACAGTCCAATGTGCTTGTTGAAAAGTTCAATAAGAAATTGAAATGTATGATTGATAGACTCCATTAAAAACTAGGGGTGGGCGGAATTTGCGTAGTCGCGTTACGCAAATCTCCGCGAAATGGTTTAAAATCTCCGCGAACACGCAGAAATTCCGCGAACACACGGAATTGCTTGTTCGCGATGCTTTTTTCCTGTTCGCGACCGCTGTTTGCGTGCTCGGGGGGAAATATCTCGCGAACACGCATTTTGAGATCGCGAACAAGCAAAAATTTCGCGAAGCCGCGGAAAGCCGAATTTTGGGCAATTCCGCGTTTTCCGCAGAACGCGAAATTACCTAAATTCCGCAAATTCCGCGAGCGGAACGGAATTTGACGCCCAGGCCTATTAAAAACTCAGAAGGAAATAGGATGTCTAACTGTCATGCCTGTTTTTTCCTATAGAGAAGTGCCACAAAAGGGAGTGGGGTTTTCCTCCTTTGAACTTCTGTGTGGTCATCCTCTAAGGGGATGATTGTATCTTGTGAAGGAAGGATGGAAGAGACCTCGGAAAGAGCCTAAATAGGATATTGTGGACTATGTGCTTGGACTTGATTCCAGAATGGCTGAGTGCACGGAAAAACCTGACAAAAACCTTGTGGCAAGCCAAGAGCTCCAGAATCTCTGGGGTGATCAGAGGGTTTCCATGGTGAAGTTCCAACCAGAGCAGAAGGTGTGGGATTTAAAGCCTGTGGCACCTAGAGCAAATGGACTTGGTCCTACCATATCCTTGAGAGAAAAGGGGCGATCACCTATCTGGTGCACCTTGTCACATGCAGGAACCCCAAGAGGGTCATATATGCAAACCGCCTTAAACCCTATCATGGCAGGGCTGAAGTGACCCAGCTGATGGTCACAGATGAGGATCAGGAAGCAGAGACCTCCTCTCAAACAACGCTAAAGATGGGTCAGTTGATGGAGCTGTCTTGTCAGATACCCTCACTGCCCAACAGCAGGCTTATTGCAGGCAAGTCCTAAATCAGTTTGCTGAGCTCTTCTCCTTGACCCATGGTTATACTAACTGGCATACACATGTTGTGGACACTGGTGATAGCCTACCTGTCAAAAACAAATGAAGTTCTTTGTCTTAACAGTTATAGAAAAATCAGTATTATTTTTGCAAATTGGTCTCGGATTCATTCTTGAATATGTGTCTCAATTATAGCTTCTGTGAGTACAACAAATGCTTAGCACTACCCTATGATAAGCCTAACTTCTTGCCCACACTATCACAATTAGAGCGTTAGTATTATCTACTTTTGCCTCTGTATACCAGTCTGGGTTTCCCTGGACTCACTGCACAGTGTACTCTAGTACATTATATAGAGAGCCAGCCTCCTACTAACCTGTATGTGGGAAACTCAGTCAAGGGTGGGTAGGGTCCC
The DNA here is from genome assembly GCF_964204655.1 of Triturus cristatus. Lineage (NCBI taxonomy): Eukaryota > Metazoa > Chordata > Amphibia > Caudata > Salamandridae > Triturus > Triturus cristatus. The sequence continues at coordinate 420,824,637 of NC_140592.1, read as the reverse complement.
CAACTGAAGAATGAGGGGAAACAAAAATAATTCGAGTAAGGAGATCTCTAAAGTGCCCCGAACTATTTCCCAGGGTAAGAATTCCCAAACCCTGTAGAAAGGAAGAAATGGTTCCCGCCAGTAAAGCCTGGAGGGAAGGGACCCCTGAAGTGTTTTGACTGTAGTCAGGAAGGATATTTCAGAGGTGATCCAAAGTGGGCACAGCCCCCACTGATGGGCAGTCACAGGGGATGGTGAGGGTAGCGCTTGGGGAGGAGTTTGTCCCAGTTAATGTCGGCGAGCCTGCTCAGATGACCCAAGTCTCCCTGGGTGACAGTGAGACAATCCAGAGAACTCACATCCCTGACAACACTAATCCAGAGAACTCACATCCCTGACAACACTAGGAAGTACAGGCAGTGGGTGACCTTCCATGGGAGGAGGGTAGTGGCTCTGAGAGACACAGGAGTCAGTATGACAACTGTCCGCTGCCATCTGGTGTCTCAAGAGCAGGTACTCCCTAATGTGGTCTACCAAGTAGTTCCAGTAGACATCAGTGAGCGCCAATGTTGGGTGGCGCAGTTTCCCTATGAATGGTTCCTTGAGGGTAGCTGTGAGTTCATCTATGCCTGTGGATTGTCTGCTGGGCAATGACCTGGAGCATACCGCCTGGAAGGTGGTGGAGATCAGCTTGCACTTGGTAATGTTGTGATTGCCATAATGGGTATGCCTGACCACAATTTCCATGGCATCCAGAAAGGGTGATCAGGAGGACCTAGAGCCTGAAAGAGTGGCTAGGTGCCCCCAGTAAGAAGAAGGGCAAGGGGCACGGTAAATGTGGTCCTAGAATTCTCGTGGTCTGGGATGAGGCTGCACCTAAGGGGGATGCCCTGGAATCTACAGGAGAAAATCTGACCAAACTGGTGGACCTGCCTGAGCTGACCATTGCCAGTAGGAAGGAGGCCCCAACAGGGAGAAATTATGTGCAGTGCAGAAAGAGTGCCACACTCTTAAGGGTCTTCAGAAGCAGGCCGAGGTCCAGGCAGCTGGTGAAGCCTCTTGATCTCTCTTGATCTATTGGGAGAATGATCTCCTGTATAGCAAGTGTAAAAATAAAAAAATGAGATAATTTCAATGGTACATGTGTCTATAAAAGTAAAATCATGTCCATGTTGTCGAGTTCACCTCACATGACCTCTCCATCAACCCCAAGTCAGAAATAGGTGGTCAGGCAGGCTCTTTAACCTAGGCCTGAGGTAACCGATTGACAGGATCACACGTGGGTTGACACATAGCCAGTAGACACCAACAGGAAAAACCCAGATCTATCCTACAGATAGGCAGCAACAGCACAATGGTACCGGGGGATTGGCCTCAATAAAACATATATGGCTGGAGGGGTGCGCACGTTCCCGAAGCACCATAAAGTTAGATGCCACATGTAGTTAGGAACACTAAGCCAATCAGACCACAGCATACACAATAAAATCGGCGATCGCACCCTCTCCATGTCAGGCATCTAGACATGTTACTCACTCGCCCTCATTGTGTCCACGGAAGGTCAAGACACACCTGCATTCTTTACCAGGTGGCTAGATTTATGGCTCAAGACTAGGCCCACATTCCTTTCCCTAAAATAGGATCTCTAAATTGTTTTCTGGTGCTTCAAGAAATGTATATAATGGCGCTCAAAACAAATGTACTTTGAGACGTTCCTTAGACCCCAATTTTGAAACTGTGCTAACAGCCAATGTGTTTATTTAAAGCAACAGTTCCCGATTTGCCAAACACCTCTTGTCTTTTGTTTTTTCAAGGTAAATTTATATTTGAGTAACACATGCCTAAGGTTGGTGAACCTGGGGTAGCCTATGTGCTGGTGATACCCCAGTGCTTCAGAAACTTCCTACGGGGTTTGGCTTATAATATGCATCTGACAGGTCATTTGGGGCAGGACAGGACCTTTGACAGAGATCACATCCACATTTACTGGCACCAAATGAAGAAGCACTCTAATGCATTCTGCAGATCTTGTATTACCTGCCAGGAGAGTAGCAAATCTGGGGGGAGAATCATGGCTCCCCTGCAACCATTTCCTGTCATGATCACCCCTTTTGAGCGGGTGGACATTGACATTGTGGGGCCTCTGGATCTCAAATCAGTCATAAGTGACAGGTTCATCCTGGTCTTGATGGACCTTGCCACCGGCTATCTGGAAGCTATCCCTCTGAGGACAGTGACTACACCCACTGTGGCCAGTGCATTGATGGGGATTTTTATCCTCATGGGTTTCCCCAAGGAGGTGGTATCTGACCAGGATACCAACTTAAGTCCCTTTACATCAAGACCATGTCTAAGCCATGTGTTGTTACCTACAGATTCACCATCCCTTATCACCCCCAAAGAAAAAGGTTGGTTGAAAGGTTCAACCGTACCCTGAAGGGAATGATTATGGGTCTCTCAGAACCCTTGAGCCATGAGTGGGACATCCTCTTACCATGCATGTTGTTCACTTACAGGAAGGTACCAGAGAAGGGGGTTGGCTTCAGCTCTTTTGAACATCTGTATGAGCAACCTGTGAGGGGATCCTGCAAATGGTAAAGGACGGCTGGAAGCAAGCTCCTAAGATGCCACCTCAGGATGTATTTGTTTACATGCTGGCATTTGTGACCAGACAGCCTGCTTCCAGAAACTTCCCCAGGATACACTGGAAACTAGGCAGGAGGACATGATTTACTGGTTATACCGGAAAAACACTCTGTGTGAGTTTCAGTCTTGCCAGAAAATATGAGTGATGTTGCCAGTAGAGCCCCATGCTCTAAAATACCACTGGTCTGGGCCATTTTAGGTGAAGGAGCACAAGAGTGACATCACCTTCCTGGTAGACTTGCAGACTCCTAGGAACCATTTGAGAGTCCTACATGTGAACTGCCTCCAACCACATTTTGAGGGGTATGAGTTGACCATGTACTAGGTCGCTGATAGAGGGTGGAAGAGGAGAGTTAACCTCTCTCCAACCTGTCTTCCAATGACCAAGATGGATCAGTAGAGGCGTGTTCCTCTCCCCTACACTGACCCTAGAGAAGCAGAAAGACTGTCATCAGGTGTTGGGACAGTTTGCATCTGTTCCTCACTCATCCCAGGAGTCACCCAATGGTGTACTCATTATACTGACGCTGGGTATAGTCCACCTGTTAAGCACAAGTCTTACAGGTTGCCTGACAGAGTGAGGAACAGCATCAAGGAAGAGGTCTCTAAGATGCTGGAGTTAGGGGCAATTTAGTTCTTCAACAGCCCTTGGTCCATTCCAGTGGTTCTGGTCCTCAAGGCTGTTCCACCTGGTGTCACACCTGAACTGCTGTTCTCTGTTGACTATTGTGGGCTCAATGCCATCACCAAGACTGCCACGCACCCCATCCCCTGAGCTAATATGCTCTTTGGTACACTTAAAGCTTTCAAGCATCTCAGCACATTTAACCTAATGTCTGGGTGCTGGCACATTGCCTTGACCAATTGGGCACAAGAGAAGTCAGCGTTCCCAACACCAGAAGGACACTACCAGTTCCCGGTCATGCCTTTTGCATTCAAGAACGCCCCTGCCACATTCTAGTGGTTGGTCAACCAGGTTGTAGCTGGGTTGGAGAACTTCAGTGCTGCCTTACTTGACAACATTGCAGTCTTCAGCTCCAGTTGGGAGGACCATTTGTATCACCAGGAGATGTTGAAGGCCTTGCAGAGCACAGGCCTCACTATCAAGGCCAGTAAGAGCCAGATAGGGCAGGGATCTGTGGTGTACTTGGGACACCAGGTAGGGAGCGACAAGGTGCAGCAACCACAGCCAAAGCTTGATACCATTCTGGCTTGCGCACCCCCCCAGAACCAGAGAGAGGTGAGGGCCTTTTTAGGACTCAATGGATACTACAGGAGATTCATCAATGGATAGGGCACCATTGTTTCCCTCTTCACAGATCTGACTTCCAAGAAGCAACCCCGTCAGATGATCTGGACAGAGGCATGCCAGACCGCTTTTGACACCCTGAAGGAAACCATATGCATGGCACCCGTGCTCAAAGCTCCTGACTTTTCCAGGGAATATGCGGTGCCGACTGATGCCTTAGGGCATGGTGTGGGAGCCGCGCTTTTAAAGCTAAATGAAGAAGGCCTAGATCAAGTGTGTGAGAAGTTGGCCTGATATATGCTGTCCACTAGTTATAGTGGGCACCTTGTATAAGTCCAAACAACCCCTTATGTGATAGGTTAAAGACAACCTTTATTGAAAGCTATCCTAGTGGTAGCTATGGAGAGCAGCCTTCAGGCTAAGTCTTGAAGGAATGTAAAGCAGCTTTATTTACCAGTCTATAATCTCCTGAATGACCAAATGAAAGGACAACCACACCAGGTATATATTTAAAATATATGTATTTAAGATAAAACACACCCCTCTAGTCTCTTTATGATGCTGAAGTTCAAATTACTTAAGTTACAAGTCAGTATTCAACAGTAAAAGCACAAATACACGTTTGGGCCCTAGGGGCGTACCAAACCATATACCAATAAAGTGGTATAAGAACCACGACTGAACTAGACACAAGGCCTAGAGCCTGTAGAAGTGTTTGGACCACCAGGAACCCCCCAAGGTAGTGACACAGGGGGCCCACGGGGGACACACAGCTGCGAATCGCCGTTAACTTCTATGGGGAAAGTCACGGTTGGATATTAGGAGTTTAAGGACACTTAGAGGATGACTACGAGCGAACCCTTTTGGACTTAGAGGTGTCTAGGGCCAACACCCACGGGAGCACTGGAGTACTCGAGTGACCTCACGCAGGGAAGCCAGGTGCATAGGTGTCAAATGGTGTTGGGTCGCTGTTTTCAATGGAAGCTGCTCAGGAAGTGCTGCTGCCGTGAAGAGGAGAAGTGTCCGGAGAGATATAAGCCTGGATTGCAGATGGAAGGAACCTAAAAGAAGAGGGGACAGAGTCTGCATCACTTACCAGTGACCAAGGGCATGATAGACCAATTCCCACAGATGTCGGGTGCTTCAGGTGAGTTGATGGGTGTCTTGACTCTTACGCCACGAGGTCCAGGAGAGATCGACGACAAACAGGAGCTGGATTCAAGCTGTCCCACAAAGTTTGTTGAGTGCTGCGGTGTGGGTGACCAGATTGTACCCAACAAGCCTTGGCAACGGCAAGTCACTTGGAAACAGTGAAAGGACGTCGGTGCAGACCAGCAGGGTCTGGGGGCCTCACTGAGTGAGGGTAAGTCGGGGCACATCTGGAGCAACCAGGAAAGCCCAATCAGAAGAGGAGTTGACTTTGTGGGGACCTACTAGCCATCGGGCTAGCGATCACGAAGGAGCCTCAAGCGGTCGCACTGGAAACTGGCCCACGGGTCACTCGTGGAGTGGAGGCCAGAAATCTTTGGTGCAGAAGGTGCTCAAGGCTGTGGCTACTTGGAGCCCAAAGGGCAACTTCAAAGAAGACCAGGAAGATGATGGATCAGCAAAAGATTATAGTGTCCAGGGGTCGCGGTTCCACATCAACCACAATAGCTACACACTTCAGCTTTGCTTTTGACTCAGGGTAGCCTCGGGGAATTCTGGAAATCCACCTCTGGGGATTCAGAGACTTTGGCGTACGGCGGGAGCTTCGGAATTGCAGACCAGACAGTTGCTTCTTTTGTGCCTGTCAAGCAGGTGAGCCACTCCTTGACCCCAAGGGAGATTTCTTCAGTCTTCTAGTTAAAGTAGAACATCAAAGGTCCAGGATATATGTTGCAGAGTTTCATCCAGGGTAATCTAAAGTCTCAAGGACTGTGTTCCCTTACTTATACAAAGTTAGGGGGTTGGACATACTCTGGGGACCCACCTATGGGAGGGTTTGGAAAGAGCGGTGGTTACACCCATTTCCTTTGTCCAGTTTCACGCCAGAGCAGGGGTAGGTAGCCCCTGCAACTGGTTTGAACTGGACTATGCACAGGGACACCAAGTGTGCCCCCAGTGCAGGACTTCAAAGCACCAAAGAGTGCTCCCGCCCAGCCCAAATACACATCTGCCTGTCTGGGACAGGAAACCTATTGTCCAGGCCTCCCCTGCTGGACTTTCGGTCAGCAGCAGGAGGCCAGACCCGTGTCTGTGGCAGTGGCATCCATTTTGTGATGCCAGGGCTGTAGAAAGTCTGTACCGGGCAGACCAGTGTGAACATGTCTCTCCCTCTAGAAGGGGGAATGCTACCCCAGCCACCAGACCTGGCGGGGGGGTAGTATTCCAAAGAGTTTGACACCAAACACAACATGTTTCCATGCAGCCAGTCCAAAGTTAGCATTTACCAGGAGGTTATAATGCACTTAAGAGTATATGGTCAGGCTGCACCACAAACAGCATCAGAGGAGGTACTCTGAACGCTGCAGAGGGGCTCTGCTCATGCAGGGGCATCCTCTCACATAAACACCAAGCACTCTGCCTTCAGGATTGTTAAGGCCTTCCATAGGAGTGACTTATAGGTTTTATATGTGTTTGCAATGTTAGTGATATAGGTAGCCTATACCACAGTAAGGGGTGCAGGCACCACCTTACCCAGGCTGCAGTAGCAGGCCTGTGGTGTCATTTTGGAGTGCTTCCCATGGGTGGCATAATACATGCTTCAGCCCCTGGTGGGCCTCTGAGGTACCTATTCCCTAGGTACATAGTATACCATATATTAGGGGCTTATAAGGCACTCCAGATTCCAATTAGGAATGTACCTAATGTACATGGAAACCATTTTAGAGAGGAAGCAGCTAGGCTGGGGTCCTGATTAGCAGGGCCACAGCCAGACTAAGGTAGAAAAACAGTGAAACACCAGCAAAAAGTGGGAGTACCCATGTGAAGCAGATCCTACTCTCCTACAAAGTGGTAGTCTTCATTAGTAGAAGATTACTTCCCAGGGCACAGAGGTGGAGCACAATAGAAAGGGAAGCCTTTGCACTGGCCTGGGAGATAAAGAAGCTAAGACCATACTTGTCTGGGTCTCACCTCCGGGTTCTGACAGACCACATGCCTCTCGGATGGGGAATGCAGATGAAGGATGTGAATCCTAAACTGTTGAGGTGGTCCGTTTTCCTACAGGGAACAGAAAACGCCAATGCTGATGGGTTTCCAGGTTCTTCCACCTTATTGATGAACTCCCAAGAGGTTGGGTAGCTCCTCCCACTTTCAGATGTGAGGACACGTGTCAGACCTGGCATCGTTTGGCATCATATCTCCTGTCTTTTTGCTCCTCTTTTTGACTGTGTGCTGAATTTAGTTTTTACTGGCTTTAGGACTCTGGGCACTTTACCACTGCTGACCAGTGCTAAAGTGTCAGTGTTCAGTGTCTAAAGTATGATGGTAATTGGTTTCTCCATGATAGACATATCTGATTTACTAGTATGTCCCTAGTACAGTGCACCATGGCTGCCCAGGGCCTGTAAGTCAAAAGATACTGGTGGGTCTGGAGCACTGATTATGAAACCCACAGAAGCAAACATTATAACAAATGTTCTCATGGAACTCATTTCAGAAAACAATTTCTTATTCTCACAGAATAATTCTGTGTAGATTTAATCAAAAAAGGAACATTTAGTGAATAGACCAGAACACATCTGTCATACAATAAATTGAAAACATTGAAAAAAGATTTCTAAAGCCCAGTTTATTGCTGTCAGAGAACTTAGTTCAGCCGAGCTGAGTTATTTATTTTCAGTATAATTCAAAACATATAGGCCCATACTGTTTAAGTGAATAGGGATAAGAATTAAGTGATAGAGAACCCCAAGTACAGTAACCATAACCAAAGAAGTGACAAGAACGGGACTTTGTATTTAGAAACAAGGGTTATTGGTATATGGAAGAACATCTAATTGATCACTTTACAATGAAAAAAGGAGTCACTAGACTATTTTTATGGTGCTTCCACCTAGAGACTGTCCTTTGGTTGGTGTCAATGACGTTTCTACCCTACCTCTAATGTGAGGGTCTCATCAGGACTTTTATAACCTGGGGACTGAAACTGCGCTGCATTAGAAGGGTACACATCTGGGTTTAGTGTATATATAGTTTTAAAAAAGGTGACAATCATAGGGCTGTGTGGGCTACACATAAAGTGCCAGGGCTATCGGCAGGGGGCATTCCTTCATTTGCATGGGGGCATGCCCAATGCAAATGAGGAACTCTCTTTGCCTCTTTATCCCCGCCATATTACAGACACAGGCACAGAGGCAAAGAAGCACTCAGTAGGCGCACTGAGAGTGCGCCATTTAAAAGGAGGCGCACTGTCAGAGCGCCCCCTGATGGCAGCCCTCTGGAGGAGGAAAAGGTGGTCTCATGGACTCCCCGGACTTCCCCTTGTAGGCCGGTGCAGTCACTGACTACACCCACCCGCAAGGGGATCTTTAATCCCCTTCAAAAGTGCAGGCATAATGCCGTCTGCACTGTTAAAACATGGAGCAGCTGTAAAGAAGCCGCTCCATTTTTCACTGAAATATGCTGCCCCCAGGGCAGCATGAATTCGTGGCTTCCCTGGGGGCAGCACATTCATGGTAATAGGGTGCATTTTCACTGCTTGCACCCAGCGCTTCTTTTGAAAGGTGCACACGGCGCAAACAATGAAAATTTGCATTGACCATATTACTGCCTGTGGTGTGTCCACTGTGTTACTGTGGATGTGACAAAAGTTGACTTCACATACTAGTATCTAAATAGACAGCTTTATAAAGAGAGAAAAAAATAAAATATAACTTAATGGTCCCCTTTCATTATTTTCTCCGATCCTTTGAAAGATGAAAATTGAAAGAATATAATATCACTTAGTAACTGAATTTAGTGTTGGTGCTCTCTGTTGAGACACAACACAACACAAGTTGGCTAGCCAACTGATGGAAGTAGAGCTCAGGCTTGATATGCAGATTGTTCAGATCTAAATGACACAAAGAGGCACATTTATTACATATTTGTGCAATGCACCACAGTTGGTTGCTGTCCTGTGTGGAGATAGTGGGAGGGAGCAGCATTAAGCCACATATACTAGCAAGCATTGGCAATTCAAGAGCTATAGACATGGCAATGCTAAGCATGTGTGCATATCAATAAACACAACCCAGAGACGTACATAAATGCATTTACATTGTCAACATCTGTAGCTCTCGTGTTGCAGAGACAAATTGGTTTTGCCAATGCTTGTATTCTTGAGGCAGGGCCACTGGAATTATGCAGCAGGGGAGCACCAAGTTATGTGGGAAGGTTGACTAAGCTGTGCAAAAAACAATGTATGCAGTTCCTGGGGAAGGTGGTGACTGAGGGAAAGAACGGGGTAGTGACCCAGGTGCCAAGAGGTTGGGAGGACAACAGGGGGGATTGCTCCAATAAGGAGCAAGAGCCCTCACCCACCCCAGAAGGTATCATGCTTCATCATCGGGCAGCTCCTCGTTGGGCCACCGCTGCAATGCCCAATGTGCCCTGCGAGGGGCTCTTTGTTAGAGGTCTTCTCTTTTTGCTGATGTAAAATTTGAGGGGTGAGGGGTCATAAATGTAATATGAGCAGAGATGGGAAGGTGCAAGTGTGAGCTAAAAAGGGCTATAAAGAACCCACAAGATATTCTTTATTGATTGGGTTCTTATGCTATCATAAAAACAAGGACTATGAAGTCTTAGCTAGAGAGGGGGAATTACAAACTCTCAAGCTCAAAATGGTGTATGTGCAGTGAGGGGGGGTCAAAAGGTTTCATACCTATATAAAGTCTGAGGGATCTCAGCATTTCATCAGGACCAAGGGATCCTCATCTACTCATACAGGGACCATTTCTGTGGGTTTGTTTTGTGAAGTGACGTCCCTGAAGAATGGACTTGTGATGTAGTGCTGCATAACTAGATAAATAAGGTACCTACTGGATATACCTGGAGGGGTAACTAATATTGATGCAATTAAATCAGCGGGGCATCCTGGGGTATTGATGCCATGGAGTGCCGTGCCAGGTAGGAGAATATTGCATGACACATTGAAAACAAGCATGTCAGACAAGCAGGCAGGAAAGACATGTATTTGGAGACATAAAACAAGATAATACTATTTTATCGAACTAAAATAGTTGCATAAATGATTCCATAAGCATTCAGAATGGTGATTGGTAATTATCCATGCAATTCGTTTCATAAACATACATCATGAATAACCGTAACAATAGTGTGCTTTTTAAAAAGACAAAGAGCTATGTCATTGAAGGAGGTGAAGGTGTGCCATAGTAGGGGTGCTCCCACACTTGTGTAGCCCCATTGCCCAGCCACAGAGGTTACCAGACATGATCAGGTAAACTAGGGTAGAGGCTTACCTAGAAGGGGAGAGCCACTGGCCCCCTCATGACAATACAGGTGTTTACGCAGAGGCAAAGGAAAGAGCCTGGGTAGCCCGGGCTTAGGTTGGGGTGCCAACATACATGAGGGGAGATGCCTGTTCATCTGCAAATGTGGCAGAGGGACAGGGCAAAACCAAAGAGGAAGGAGAAAAGACCTAGCTCCTTATATTGGGCCTAATCATTTGTGAGGCAGTAGAATCGTGGGGCGTGTGAAGGTTCCGTGTTGGCAGGAGCATTGGTCCCCCTGGTGGACTGGGTAGTCAGGGCTCTGCTTGGATTAATATGGATAAGAAATATGGGACTCATCAAACCTCTATCAATAAGTGCTCTAGGAAGAGCTAGTAGGATGGTTCATAGGATGGTTCTACTAGGTATAGTGATGAAAGCTCAAAAATGGCTAGGAGGGCCAACGAGGGAGAGAGAGGGGTCAACACCATAGAGTGGTAGATGGTATTATCGTGACACATCTGCCCATGGTATGTCATGGTTTAGACCTCTGTGGTGGGTAGCAAGACGGTACACACAGCTTTGTTCTTTGTGAAAAAGGGCTCTTGCTGTTATGTTGGTGTGGGCCTCTATTATTGTCCAGAACAAGTAGTCTCGATTGTGGCCCATCTCACTTTAATGGGTGATCATTTTAGTCGTACTCCTACCGCACCTCACATTACTGTGGTGTTCCGTCATTCTGGTGTTGACTGCCCTTGTAGTCATCCCTAAATAGCGTTTTTGGCAAGAACACGTAATGACATATATACAGTTCTCCGTGTTGCAGTTGGTATGGGTTTTATTAATCCATGTGTTGGCAGGGCTTAGATTGAACTGTTAAAGGGACATGTCAGTGGACATACACTGCATGATCTGCAAGGGTGATGGGCCGTCACAGGGGGTAGACCCCAAAGTGATTATTGCGGTCTTTTTCTAGGAGTGGTTGGTCTTGTGTGCACGATTTTGTCCTTAATGTGTGCAGTTCATTTGTAAACCGGGGTTTGGCGGGAGACATAACCCCAGTCTGTAATATTTCCCAGTGTTTCCTAATGATTTTCCGTGTGTGATTAGACGGTGGTGTAAAGGATGTGACACAGGTCATAACGTCAGTGGAGTCCCGCCTGCTGGGTTCTAGGAGACCCTCTTTATTGTTATTCCTATCTCGCTAGTAGGCTCTTTGTACCACATGTTGGGGGTATAGCCTTGCACCTGAATCGGTATTCAAGGATTGGGCTTGCTGGCTAAGTCATTGATGGTGCTGCAATTATGACACAAGTGTAGAAATTGCCCAAACAGTAGGTTGTCTCACAGGTGTTTGGGATGGTGGCTGTCATATCTGAGTAGACTATTGCTGTCTGTTGGTTTCTTGTATGTCATCGTTTTTAGGTGTCCTGCTGTGAGTGAAATTAGGGGATGGGAGTTCTGTTGTTGATACATTCTTGCTGAACCTCAAATATGGGTTCAGTGTGGTAATTCATACACAGAAATCCCGGCATGCAGCCATAGAATCAGTATGTCGTTAATATACCTATACTACAGCCAGATGTTGGTCTGGTATGGGTTACTATCCACAAGGATGTGTTTTGCCTCAAAATCAGCCATGTAGAGGCAGGCCAGACTCGGGGTGAAGATACTATGCATAGAGGTACCCTGAGTCTGATGGTACACTTTGTCTTCAAATTGAAAGAAATTCTCCTTCAATGCTAGGGTGGCACATTTTATGATGAAGCTCACTGGGGTGGGAGAGGTCTACTCCTCTGCCACGAGGATAGTTTCTATCACTTCTAAGGTGGCATCCTGGGGTATGCTTGTATAAGGAGCCTCTATGTCTAGAGTGACTAATAAATCAAGAGGAGCATCATTTGCCAGGTCCTCTAGGAGATTCAGAATGTTGGTTGTGTCCTTGAGGAAAGACAGGGTTTTCTTAACCAGGGTCTTCAAATAGTGATCACAAAATATTGTGAGAGTGGTTTGAGTATAGACCCGATTGCTGATACTTTTGTCGTGCCTGGTGGGGGTCGGGTATTCTTGTGGAATTTGGGGAGGCTACAAAAATACAGTGTCCTTGGGTGGTTATTGATAAGGAAGGCTGATTCCTTCTTGCTGATCCAACACTGTGATTTTGCTGAGAAAACCATTAAGCTTATGTAAATGCTCAGACATTCAGTGGGGTCCTCCCTGATGGGGGTGAAGTAGTCACGGTTGGACAGTTGGCGTTTACATTCCAAGGTATAGTCATCCATGTTCACAATGACTATAGCCCCTCCTTTGTCTGCTGGTTTTATGGTAATTGAAGTATCATTCCCAATGGTCTGTATGGCTGCCGTTTAGAGTTTGGACATGTTGTAGAAGGGAGACTCCTTATAGGAGCGACCTGCCCTGGTTGTCTTCTCAATCTCCTGGCACCTGGGACAGTATCTCATTCTCTCCCTCAGTCACCATCTTCCCTAGGAACTGCATACCTTATTTTATTGCCACTCATAAGCAGGGGCACGTATGCTGGACCTATCAAACCCCACTCCCTCTCTCTCTGATTCATATTCAAGTATGGTTGTGCAACTGTGGGACTTTTAACTAGGAGCAGCGGTTTAGGTGCCCCCAAGACCAGCAGTACAATTGCCTGTGGTCAGAAAATGCATCTCCTTACCTTGCACCCCCCTGCCCTGTGTTCTTTCTTTTTCTTTCCTTCCCCATTTCATTGTAGAACACTCTACTTCCTCAGCTAACTGAGATTACCTTTACCATCACCTAACCATGGAGGGCCATCAGGGCCTTGGCTTTGCCGTCAAAATTGTGTCAGAGATCCTAAAAGCACCCTCCTTCTTAGGAGCAGATGGGACCGCCTCTATAAGCAATCAACATGAGGACTGGACCTCACTAACAACAATGAAAAGACTGTATATCAAACTCACATTACATGGACTCCTGATGATGGAATATCTACAGGCCAATATAGCACCTAGCAGCCTGATAGTAACTAACATGCCACACATTTTCCTGGAAGACATGGTCTTCAGAAAAGAGTGGTCCTTGATGATGGAGCAAGGTTTCGTATAAAAAGAAACTTGCTCGTATGCAATCCTCTCAAATAACTTGTAACATTGTAGCCAACCTGTCTGTAAATACTAATTTTGCATCACATTTTACATAACGTATCTAGGGGAAGCTTTTCTATGTGCTTTGCTAATAAGTAACCCGAGTGTCCTAAAATGGCAGCCAAAAACACGGGAATTCTTCTGCGCATGCGTCTACTGCATCTACGTAGCATGAAGTCTTCTACAGCTTGGGGGGAAAACTTTGCAGCTGCGCAATAGCTTTTAATATGGCTGCTCGAAACCTTCGCACTAAAGCACATGCCGCGCTGAAACTAAGTTATGCAAGTTTTACTAAGCTATTAATGCATAGGATTTATTAAGTAAATGGAGTTAGAATAGAAGTAGGTGGTGTACAGTGAATTCATTTAATTTTGTATTCTAACATGTTGATCTGACTTTATTAATAGCTCGAATTTGGGCCTCAGAGGGTGACCACGTCTTTGTTTCCTTAAGGCAACTATGCATGCGCCCATCTGCTTGTCCTGAGACCAATGAAGTCATTGGGTGACTGCCAATCCATGTGCCCAGCAAGGACATGGGAAGAACAGCTTCTGACCCTATGAGAGGAAGAAGATGCAACATTGTGTTACAGATTTATAGATCCACATATGAAATGCTTGTGGGAATAAAGCTTGTGGGTATTAAAATGAAGGGGCAGAGAATTAGACAGTAGATCCAAAGAAGAGTATTGCACTTAGTATGGTGTGATGTCCTCACCCCACTACTTGGCCCAATCAAAATTGAGGGTGTACATGGAATTGAAACTTTTGGGGGTGGATCATACACTTGAATTGGTATAACAGAGGTAAGTTCTAGTTAGTTAGACACACTTGACCCACGAGATGCTGATGCTATGCTGAGATGCTGCCCGATTTTGCTGCAATCTGACTGAAGAATCCAACACTAGGGAAATTTGCGGAACAACCAAGGAGGCACATCTAGGAAGGGGTCCGGATGAGCCCGAGCCGGAGAGAGTAACACCAGAGAGGGGTGTAACGCTGGCATTTCACTAGAAGAGGTCACCTTCCCGGTCCTTAACCTGTCCTGAATCATTGACACTCTGATGTTGGGGTCCTCACACCATTCTAGGTAAATATAATTGTGGGGTTAAATGCTCCGTATTTGCTCTCTATTCTTTCTCTCCTCAGGTACTGTCATTACAAGAATTCAATTAATGCAAATTGATTATAAACTAACTGTACTATTTTCTCTGATGGAGAATTCTGGTAAATCTATGTGTATTCTGATTTGACCCACAAAATTATTGATTCAGTTAAAGTTTTAAAACTCCTTCTGAGTCTGTGGTTCTTTGAATAAAAGATAAATGTATTATTTCTTCCCCTCCCTATTTTAATATAATATACTAGATCTTTCGAACATGCATTTACTCAGGAGACAGGAATGGTAAAAATACTGGTGTAAAGGTTTCCTAGGGTAATCAAATTTGCTTTCTCATTAAGTGTATGAATGTATATGGGCCCAAATAAATGTTGTGTGTAGAAATGTGTAGAGCTGGTAAACTCCGCTGCATCAGATTTTCTTGGTAGTAGAGGCATGGTTAGTATAGTTAGTTAGGTGAGGAATGGATATGAAATATGAATTATTGATTTACGTTTTATCCAGAACCCGTTATATATTGTTTTCTGTTGTCTGGAAATTCCCAGGAATATTGAATAGCGGGTGGTAAATGGAAGCCACTCTGCAGTGAGGTTATTGGTCTGGCTCGAGAAAGTGCTGAAAGTTACGTAGGACTAGAAGCACTAAGTTAGGGAATAATTTCTTGTATGTTAGTGAGAATAACTGGTAGCGAGGAGATTGCTAGTGAAAGTCTGGTATTATATCACCTAGAAAGGGTAATACTGAAGGAGTAGCAGGTTATCTGATGCTTGTGTGAAGAGTAAGTGGAGAGGTTTTACTCGCAGTGAAAGAAATTCTACTATTCTTTGAATTAGTGGGTCGGACACAATAGCGAATGTTTATACATTGTTAATTACTAAAATTGTGTGAAAATTTGATGAGAAAATAAGTTTTCGCATTACCTTGTGAAGGAGGGGTCAGTTGTGGGTGCTGCACTAATGTCACTGAGAGGCGCGCTGGGATTGGATGAAACAGCGGGCGTGTAGTTGATGATAGTTCGTAAAGGAGTGATACTGACGTCACAGAAAAGCCGTGCAAGCATTGGCTGAGCGAGCGAACAGAGTAGAAGTTGATTGGTTCTCAGAATAGAAAACACACTAGTATTGGAGAAATATTAGGATTAAAGAAAGCGTCTGATTGGTTGACAAAATAGAAATCCCAAGAATAATAATAGATAGTGGAATTTGCATGTACGATCCAACATTAACAGGGACTTCCAAAATCACAATACACCTGAGCACACCCAAGTAGAGTAACTATGATCCAAAGGTTTAGTCAAAACCTGAGCAACGTGAGCAATGGTCAATTATTAAAATGTCCTTTATCGCAATCGTATGTAAAGAAGTTTTCCAATCTGGTCCTGTTGCAGATTTTTTAATCATCAAACAACAACGCAGAACAGCAACAGCCGACGCGCGTTTCGCCCTCTGGGCTTTTTCAAGGCTGCAGGAAAATACATATATGACAATAATTGTACAGGGATCAGATATGATCCGTCAAAGTCACCACAATGTTTTAACACATAGAGACACCCTTAAACACAGCAATTCAATTGCGAGTATATATGCAAATATCCATTATGTCATTCTGTCGTTAGTTACGTGTCCCATCTCCCTGTGAAAGTCCAGCTTAGAACTGACAGAAAGGGGACACACAACTCCAACCTTCTAGTCAAATGATTTTAACAGGAAAACACACAATGATTAACCCACAAATATGAACAAAGCATTATTCATGTTAAAAACAAAGAGACATCATCCTGGTTACATTATAAAATACAGCACAATATATGCGATTCGCCAATCGTCATGAGTAGATCTAGAATACTCAAAATACTCTTTATATGTATCCTCTTGATATAGTAAGGATCCCACATAACCAAATATGGTTAACACCAAACTCCGTGTCAGAGATACAAAGAAAATTTCTTTTCCGCACCGTGACAGAATTTAGAAAGTAAAGCCAACAACCTCACTGCGTGAGTATCTACCACCACCAAGACACCGATAGTGCAATGAAAGACCTATGATCAACACTCAATGTTATAGATATTCCTCTCACCTAGCAAGTCATGGTTACGTCTCCTAACTGAATTGGAGTTGAGGATTATATATCCATTTTTTCCTGGATTAGTTCTGATAAGAAAAAGACAAGTGTCGAGCAAGAAACCTAATATGGATGGGGGTTTAATTATGATCACATAGGTGATACAAGTCATTATTCTGTTTAATTCTTACCCCGGATCACCAATGCCCACGCTAATCGTCTTGTTAAACGTCTGACTGTGAGCCTGGGACACGTTCTGATTGGGCGGTATGTCGTTGTTATCAGTAAGGTTCCCCTTCAACCCTGGGAAACAAGTATCGGACCTTGGTAAGTCCTGTGTTAACAAGTAGAACAATGTAGTATCAATAAAGGTTCCGGGAACCAGAGTGAGAAAAAAAAAAAAACTTTAAAAAAAGAGTGCGATGTTAGTCGTTAATGCTAGTACGCTATCGTACATGTGTCTAACTACGCATTAAGCGTTATACTGTAGAGTACGTCTGATCAGTTCAAGCGCTGTTTGGTAAAAAGCAGTAAAACACAACTTTGTAGTTTAATCTTTACCTGATTTGAGCAGCGAGATCCTGTAAGTGACGCGTGGCAACTCGGCGTTCTGTAGACGCTGGTGCCATTTTGGTCGTCTTTAAGTTCATCCCCAATGGTCATAGAAAGCGGACTATGCCATATTGTTCCTGCAGGTCTGACAAAGTTTTGTAAATAGAAACACTAAAACTAACGAATGTTTAAAAATTAGGCTTGCAACCAGGATGTGATTTATTTATATTAATAGCACTCAAAGGACACATTATATTATGTTAATTCTAATGGACATGGAAAAAAGACTCACATCACTAATCGTCGATGGATGAAACGGTCTTAGTGTTGAGATATACATCGATCATGTATAAAGTTAATGATTAAACTTGCTCCAACTGCACCATATACGAATACAGTGAAATACATAAGGAGCATAAAGATGCTGGGTTTGCCCCCTTATTTGTTAAAGAATTGATGAATGTATCATTGCGGGGACACCGTTGTAACAGTAAAATCCAAGTTCTGTAAACCTGCATATGTCATAAACCTGTTCATTCTGATCAAGAATCAACGAAGTGAGTGGAGTTATATGTGTCCTTGGTATAACAAGCACGTATAGTACTAAAGGTGGAAATAGTCCATCCATTTGAAGTAGAAAACGAAAGTAGAGAAAATGCACCAGTGACTTGTCCAATAACAATAACACCTAATAAGGGTAAAATAACCTAAAACCCATTCAAAATAAAGAGGTATATTCATCCTGTGATAGTATCAATAGACAAAAAGGGTCACGTGCCCAGTGTCTATTAGTGAGTCACATTATCATACGTCAGTCTACCACTAGAGCGGATGAGGAAAGAGAATCCAACAGATGTAGAGAATAGTAAAGATGACAGTAGGAGGGCATATGAATGTCTTAGCATGGCTCATAGGAATTCACACAGCTCTTTATCACAATTTAACCCATGTTCCACCGCCCTCAATCTGATAATCCAAGTACTCTCTAATTTGCTTAACTGTGACGTCATGTCGCCCCCCGTGCATTCTGACTTATTGCATCTATTCCATGGAAGCCAACTTGCCGTAAATCAATTGATGTGTGTTCATTGTTAACCCCTTCGGTGCTCATGACGGAATGGTTCCGTCATGACCCACGGTTGAGCTGTGCTCATGACGGAACCATTCCGTCATGACCACGCCCGCGCAAGATTCCGTCAGCACAGCGGCGGAATCTGCGCAGCATCGAAGGGGTTAAAATGAACTGCCAAGGGATACTGCATGTTGTTATTTCTGATGGCACGAATGTGTTCTTGAATCCTCTCTTTCAGAGGTCTAATTGTACTTCCAATATATATTTTGGTGCAAACACATTTAATGCAGTAAACAACCCATTTAGTGTTGCAATTGATAAACCTCCTGATGGTGTATGTTTTCTCCGTATTGTACTTGAAGGTATTGATTTTATGAAGTCCAAAGCTACATATGTTTCACGAGCCACACCTAAAGAAACCATTTGGGGCAGCAGGTAGCCAGGTGACATGCTGTTCAGGAGGAATGAAACTGGGGCACAGTTGTTGTCTCAGTGTACACCCTCGTTGGTGAACCATCTGAGGTTTTGGTCCAATCGCACCCTGTAGGCTGGTGTCATGCGTTAAGAGGTGCCAATGTTTTTTTTAAATCTTGTATACATCTGATCTCAGACTAGTGTACGGAGTGATAAAGGCACCCTTGATTGCTGTGGATGTTCTTCTCTTTTTTTTGGTATTCAAAAGTAAATTTCTTCTGCTGACCTTATTAACTTTCAGTCTCGCTGATCTAATTATTATTCTTGGAATACCCTCTCATTTCAAATCTTTTTTCTACAATTGTAAGTTCTTTGTCAAGAGAAGTTTCATCACTACAATTGCGCTTGATACGCAACATTTCTCCATACGGAATGGAATTGATTTGTGAAGGTGGATGTGCACTGCTAGCATGCAGAGTCGCATTGCATGCTGTAGCTTTCCTGTAAGGTAGACTGACAAGTCTAATTTCATCGACTATGATAGTTAAATCCAAGAAATTGACCTGCTTAGTACTCTGATTTTTGGTAAATGATAAGTTGTAGTCATTATCATTGATGTATACAAAGAATTCCTCCAGGGCAACACTAGATCCAGCCCAGAAGAATACAATATCATCAATGAATCGTCCCCAGTATAGGATATTCTCAACCATATGACCAGGACAGTTCCTCCAAATATGGGTGCGTTCGAACAGACCCATATACAAGTTTGCAAAAGATGGCGAGAATTTGGCTCTCATTGCCACTCCTCGTATTTGGCGGAACCAATGGCTATTATGGGTGAAAATATTGTTGTCTAGCACTAACTTAATCATATCTAATTGATTATGCTGCCTTAGGATTCGTCCTAATGTGTTTATACCCTGATGGGTGGGTATTGCTGACACCATTGTAGCACCTCTACATGCGAAATTGAAGTCATACATGCTGTTGTGTTATTTACTATGTTTGTGGATATGCAGATCTTGAAGCAAAAACCCATGTCTCTGTGATTGTATATTAACAGGGACTCGTCCAGACAGAAGATTTGTAGGGTTTGCTTACGAGCAGTACCTTAACAAGCACAAGCACGCAATGTATGGGGAGAAAAGAAAAATGTCATTTGTGCAAAAAGTTAAAAAATGATTTAAAAAAAGACAAACCCATTAAGAGTAGAGAAGGGATTCTCATTCCTCCTCCAAATACACCTGCATCATACATGAGAGAGGCTATCACACCTGTGTATGGTTAGAAAATTGGGTAGAATACACAAAAGATGATTAAACATTAGCATTTCCTGAGTATGGAGGTTTTAATGGAAGAATATTGTACAATTTAAGAACACGAATGAATGAATTAGAACCCAGACCTAGATTAAATCAGTATGAGGCTTTAGAAGAATGGGAAATGGAAGCCTTTGAATGTGATAGACCACGAAGTAACAGGACCTTAAGTAAAAATTATCCGAAATTTCCCCGCGAGACTAAAGATAGTCAAATGAAACAATGGAGACATGCCATGGTGGCAGAAGGTTTATATCCTGTGTTAACATAAGAAGAGCAGACGGGAGGCAAATGTACAGAGAAAACCAAGCATTTGACCATGATAGATAGCGGAGAAGCAGAAGAAGGGCATTTAGAGGACGTATTGATGAAAAGTCCTCCACCTTATAATGAAGGATTTGAAAGAATGACCCCTAGCACCCCAATGGTAAGAACACCTTTGGTTCCACAAATAGTACATGACACCGCCAACAGGGTACTTCAAGAAAAGGAAAAGGAAGCAATAAATAAGAATAGAGATGAACTGATCCAGAAAATAACTCAGATGAATATACATCCTGATGCATTGACCATACCAGTAACCATAGGTCCAGTAGTCCCATTGTATGGTGAAAAGTCCAACTGTTCTAAAGTTCTGGTAATGCCTACCCCAAGCATAGAACCTAGAAAAGGAAAAATGATAGTAGATGACCAAGCAAGTGAATGGAATGCGTAATATCATTAATGGATTTGCCCATAAGAGAGTCAATAATGGAAACCCTGAAAAGAAATGTACCCAGTTGTTCAAAGGAAATTAGACTAGAAACCTCAATAGGAACTAGAAGTGCCACAATAGTAACCCCAGAAGATATAGAGAGATTGTCTCAAGAAATAGAGAAGCCAAAGTCACAGCCAAAAACATTAAACATTTTCAAATTGAGAGTAGAACTGGAAGAAATGGTTGCTGGAAATGTGAGTCTAGACAGATTAAACACATACAGTAAGGAAGAATTACTGTTTATTTGTAGAAGCATTTCTCAAAACACAAAGGTATTCCATGAAAAACAGACAAATCTGGCATCGGAAATGGGAATTGACAAAGGGAAGTCAAAGGTGTTGCAGAAACCATATAGAGCAGAATTTTACGATAAGGATTTGGAAAATATGAATGTGTCTGGAAGACAATTACAGATTAGGGAATTGTTATTTCTGCTTCAAAAATGGGGAGATCTTGAAAGATGGAAAGTGAGGGCAAAGAAAAAGGAAGAAGCACAGGTAAATTGAACGACATCTGAGTATGCCATGAGAGAAACAGAAAAGGCTGAGAGGTTGTATCCGATGAGAGAAGTACCTGGAGGAGGGTACGTACATGTGCCATGGACTAGACAGGATATTTTGTCATTTACAAATGATTTCCCAAAATTGAGAGAGATACCAGTGGAATGGTAAAGGCAAGTTGAGAGGTTTGTGAAAGTTTCTAAGGTTTTGTTAAAAGATCTGGATGGTCTGTTTGACATAGTAGTGCCTGTGGATTTGTGGACAGAGTGTAAAATTACTATAGATTGGCCTAGTGAGGAGTGAGGAGTATCCAAGAGATTCAAAGACAGGAGCCCCGTCAGAAGATGTAATGAAAACGTATCATCAAGTAGTCACCTTTCTAAAGAGTAAAATTCCCCCGAAAGAAACCGATTGGGTAAAAATAGATAGAACAACCCAAGAAAAGAATGAGTCTGTACATGCCTACTACGAACGTCTTTTACAGGTGTTCAAACAGTATAGTGGGTTTGAAAGTTTAGAAAATAAGGACATGACTCATTTTGTGTATCGATTTGTAACTGGGCTGAGATTGGATATATCTCAAATGATTAAGCAGCACATGCTGCGTTGGCAATCAAAGCCCATTGATGACATTTTAAAATATGCTAAATATTGTGGGAATGAAATCGATAGCAAACGAAAAGCCTTGGAAGAAAAGGGAATGTGGGCTCAATTAAAAGTGGCTGAACAACAAGAGCTTTAATTAAATAAACAGTCAGAAGGAAAAGCACAAGGTCAAGGTGACAATAACGGGCGAAAACCACGGGGAAGGTTGAATCGGGAAGAGGCAAAGAAAAGGTTTCCCTGTCACGGGTGCGGGAAGTTGGGGCATATGAAAAACGAGTGTAAAGTCATACAAGTTAATAATGGCCAGAATCAACATTTAAATCCACAGACGCAGAATGAGGTGTTAATGAGTCATCAGCAACAGGGTATAGATCTTCAGAGTCAATTGCCACCTGCTCCTAAGTCAAATTTTGTGAGTCACGCCAAGTACAGTGCGGACGCCGGATTTCCATAAGGAAGTGGTAAGAAATGTTTTGTAACATCACAGTTTCTTTTGCAGGACCCACTAACTTATATGATCAGGAATGACGGTGCCTGAGGGGGGGAGGAAGGGGAGTGCGTACTTGGTGCATCCCTACCGGTAGATCAGTCAGGTCCATACGTAGAAGGTAAAGTAGAAGGAAATTATATCACTTTCTTGTTGGATACTGGTGCTACCAGGTCTACTGTGAAAACAGCAGACATCCCTAACCTGCCCCTCTCGGGTGAAGACATCCAAGTTGTGTTTCAAACAAACGGATTTGAACTCCAATCACAGAACCAATGGTGGTGCAAATTGGAAATTTTAAAGAAATGCATACGTTCGTGGTCTGTGACCTGTTGTGCAAAATGAATTGCACTATATTTTGCACACAGGATGGTGTTGTAATACAAACACCGGATGAAGACAGAGTTTACAAATTCATGTTAGCTAAACAGGGAACAGAAGTAATTGAATTGTATTCGATGATGACACAAACTGAGTTACCTGCTGAAGTCAAACTGACTGTAAAAGCAGAGATATGGGATTTCACTGGAAAAGAAATAGGATTAACGGCAAATGTAGATCCTGTAAAGGTGACAGTGAAAGAAGGTGCTCTTTATCTGAATACCCGACAATACAAAATGAGTTCAGAAGTAAAGGCAGCAGAGATTGAGCGATTAGTCGAAGGAGGCATCCTGAAAGAAATAATGAGTAGCCCTTGTAACTCACCTATGATTGGCATTAAGAAACCTAATGGGAAGTATAGAGTGGTTCAAGATCTTAGGAAAATTAATAAGATTGTTGTACCATGTTGCCCAGTAGTGCCAAACCCTGCTGTGATTCTTTATCAGATACTGTGGAAAGCAGGTTGGTTCACAGTAATTGATTTATGCCATGCATTCTTTTTTATTCCATTGCATCCAGATAGCAAGTTTTTATTTTCATTCAAATTTGATGAGCAAGTTTACTTGTGGAATCGTGTACCTCAAGGGTACACTGAAAGTCCTTCAATCTTTAATCAGATTCTCAAAAGGAGCCTTGAATCTCTTGTATTGCCCAGAGAGTCAGTCCTGGTGCAATATATTGACGACCTTTTGGTGGTGTCAAATACACGAGATGACTGTGTTACTGATTCAATTGCATTGCTAAATCATTTGACAAAGGGTGGACATAAAGTGTCCCCTGAAAAACTTCAATTTTGCAAGAACTCAGTCAAATATTTAGGACATCAAATAGAAAGAGGAATTAGAAGAGTGACCTCTGTAAGAATCAGAATAATAAGCCAGATGCAGTTGCCACGAATGCATAAAGAAATAAGAATGTTCTTTGGAGTTGTAGGATATTGTAGGCAGTGGATTGTAGGGTTCGCTTTATTAGCTAAACCCCTGATACAGATGACCAGAGAGCGAAGGACCCCATAGAATGGGATCATGAAAGCATGGGATCTTTTAGAAAGTTACAAGATTGTTTGTGTGGAGCACCTGCTTTTGGAATGCCGGACTATTCAAAAGAATTTGCATTATTCTGCTATGAGCGGGGTAATTGTGCACTTTCAGTTCTGACCCAGAGACATGGATTAATGAGAAGACCAGTGGCATATTTTTCTGCTACCCTAGATCCTGTGGCCTGTGCATTACCGGGTTGCCTGAAAGCTGTTGTTGCAACTTGTGTAAGCATAGAACAGAGTGAATCAATTGTGATGGGACACCCTGTCAAGGTGTTCGTTCCTCATGCAGTGGTGATTTTACTGTCCAGAACCGAACACAGTACCTTGCTCCCAGTAGGCTGACAAAATATGAAAGAATAATTCTGGGGGCTGAGAACGTGACTATAGTGAGGTGTACTGTTCTTAATCCAGCCACCTTACTACCTGATCCTTATGAAGAAGAAGTGAAAGATGAGGCTGGAAATGAATGTCTTGACGTGACTGAACCCTTGAAAAACGCTGAGCATGAGCTATTTGTAGATGGCTCATGCATGGAACATGAGGAGGGAGGATTCGGTGCTGCGTACGCTGTGTGTACATTAACTGGAATAGTCGAGGCATCCTATTTACCAGAAGTCAGATCTGCACAAGTAGCTGAATTGATCGCTTTAATTAAAGCATGCAAAATTGGGAAAAACTGGAGAGTAACCAAAATTCACTGACAGTCAATACGGTTATGGGGTTGTGCATGATTTTGGCCAACTGTGGATTAAGCCTGGGTGGTGAACTACGCTCCGCTTGCGGAGCTTGCGAAGTTTAGGTAACTTCGCGATTCGCGTAGAGAGCTAAGATGCACATTGCTACGCAATCTACCGTTTAGCGCAGTTGTTTTGCTTCCTCGCATGCTCAATATTCATTCTCGCGCGCACGGTAACGTCTTACCATGATTCTGCGTTCGCCAACTCGCTTTTCTGTCCGTTTGAGTGCACCACGAGATTTGTAATATGGCCGCCCAATCCCGCGAGAGTGTGTGAACGCGAACACGTCATTCGGCTGTCTTGGTAAGATCACGATCCCGAACATGCAAAAACTACAATCTGGCGAAGAATATCTCTTGAGCATCATAAAACCTTCTCGAAAATGATCATTTTGCTCAGAAAAACTCCTCAGATTGTGATTTGGGTGTAGTCTTGTGTAAGGAGTCCTTTTCTTTTTTTTACTCTTTTATTCAAGAGGAAGGAAGTGCCCCTGAGTTTCCAACCTCCTGTTCCTGTCCAGCAGGCTCCTCCCAGTGCTTTGTCCATGTGCTGTTCACTTTCATTTGGATTTGTAGCTGGAAGGATCACTTTTTGTGTCTGTCTGCTGCATCATATCATTGTATTGGATTTATTTGAGGACTTTTTGATTTGAGATTTAATTTTACAAGTAAGTTGGAAAATTGGTGTACATGTTTGTTTCATTGGAGCTTGTTTGTACCTACATTTTTCTGGAATTTTCATTGTTTTTAAAAATTATTGTTTTGGGTGGGCTGTACTTTCAATAGGAGCCTAGTTGTTTTTCTTTGCAATTTCGGCCAGTAGGGTACCCATGGGTCCATGTTTCTGTGGTGTCTGTTGAATTTAAACATCATGTAGGGCATGGATGGCATAGGATTGAAATGCTAAATGTGGCTGTGGTGTATTTCACTCTTTGTGTGTGTGTGTTAAATACCTTTGTTGGATGTGTGTGTGTGCTTGATGTGTAACTTCTTTCCAATCCTTTCGTAGCCCTGTTGATTTTCATTTTTGTATTAAAGCTGTGTTGTTTAGCAGGCCTCCTTTGTCCGGTCCTATATAGGCCTGCTTCAGTTCATTGTTTTCCATGGCCTGTTGTGACTGTGAGTGCCCATGTGGCAATTTTGAGGTGTTAGTTTAGTAGTGTGTGCTTCTTTTTCCATAAAGGCCTGCATGTCTTTTCTTTGTTCCCCTTGGCTTATGCTTGTTGTTGTTGTGTCCTGGCCATGTGTGTGGAGGGCATTTTGTGAAGACAGGCAGTGTGCTTTAGGCATAGGCTTACATTATCTGTCTTCCATTTCTTGTTGTGGGTGGGTAGCGGCCATTTTGTGGAGCCATCCAAGCAGTGTGCTTGCTTTTGCCATTCTGTTCCAAGCTTGTGGCCCAGTCTGCCAGTAGGCCCAGAGGTAGTCATCATCAAATCATGGGTGCATAAAAATAGTTTGTGTTGTCTGTTGAATTTTAACACCATGGATGGATTTGGATTGAATTGCAAAAGGTGGTTTTTGTGGTGGAATTGCAGTTTTTGGGTGTGTGTTAAATAAATATGGCTTTTCAGCCAGTAGGTAACCCTAGGAAATCTGCTCGCGTACTTTTGGCAACTCTGCACAGCACGACAACGCGGACTTACAGTTTTTGTCATTTTCGCGCTCTCAATATGCGTGTTCGCGCACGCGATAACGACTTTTTGTACAGTTCGCGATGCCGAACACGCAGAATTTGCAATCTGGCAAACAATATCTCGCGAGCAATATAAAACCTTTTCGAAAACGCTGATTTTGCGCATTTTGCTAAAAAAACTCCTCAGGTTGTCATTTTGCTGTAGTTTTGGAGCACGGAGTCACTTTTATTTTTTCAAAAAAAGTTTTAGAAGAGGAAGTACGTTCTACAGAGACTCCAACTTCCTATTCCAGTCCTTTGTATTCACTGTTTTGTTATTATTGTGGTAGGTGGCCTGAGCATGTGGGTGGCAGCCATTTTGTGAAGGCAGGCATTGAGCTTTATCCATAGGCCTGCATTGTCTGTCTTGTATTCTTGACTTTTTTTGTTTTTGTGAGTGGCCTGGCCATGTGGTGGCGGCCATTTTGTGGGACCAGCCACTGTGCTCTTTCCATAGGCCTCCAAGCTTTTGGCCTAGTCTGCCAGTAGGCCCAGGGTTACTACTCCTCAATCATCACGGGTGCATGGAAGTTAAACAACTGTTTTTGTGTTGTGCGTTATTTTGGGCAGATGGTGGTCACAAATTCACGAAAACCCACCCCTTCAACAAAAGAAAAAAGGAGAAGGTCCTGTGCTAACATTTTAGCCAGCTTCGCATTGTACAAATGTGCTCTTGGGTGGTTGCTTTCGTACTGCCCCTCCGGCCTAGTAAACTTGCTAAGAATGGTAGGCTGCGTAGTATTCCTTCCTGTGCTCAATGTCACACTTTTTTAAAAAGCAGTACTCCTTGGTGTCTCAGACTGACTCTTACTCTTGTGCCACTGAAATGTTGCTGAGGATGTGGGCGTTACCACTGCAGTGCTGGGGACAGGGCTACTTTGTGTTCCACTACCACAGAGAATGTCTCCCTCTTCTTCTTCTGCCTGTTCCACCATGAGTGGACCTGCTACTCGTTTATCCCCACCAACAGCAATGGTTCCAGTTTTTATGCGACGAAGGTGCTCCTCCCACTGGATTGCGTGGTGTTTTTTCAGATGGGTCATTTGGCCTCCGGTATCATAGTTTGTACCAAGCTTACCACGACTAACAGAGGTATGACAAATGGAGCAAATAGCAATGCTCTCCTCCTTTTCGCTAACCGTAAAAAATCCCACACTAGGGAGCTTAACTTTTGTCTCCTGCTGGAGGTGCCACTTCCAATGCCAGATGAACTGGATGGTGTGCATTGAATTTGACTCTGGCAGTACCACTACCTACTTCTGCTGAGGTGGTGCTTATGTTGGATATAGGACGCTGCCGGACCTTTGCTAATTTAAATATGGAAGCTGGAGGTCGTGTAGGTGTTACCTGAGTTGGAGGTATGCGTGCTACATCCCTCGCAGACATTTTGGATAGGGTAAAAATGTTGGTCTCCATTTCCTCTGGGCCAGGAGTGATGTTCGTGATGACTGGCTCATCATCATCATCATCATCATCCTGCTCTTCTACATCAACCTCCATAAGTGTAAGGCTTTCTGGAACCTTCCTTTTCCCATGCCTGCTCTTGTGACATGTCTCCCTCTCTCTCTCAGACTCAGTTTGTGGCTTCCAAGTGGCATCTAGATCTTCAGAATGGGGGCTTGGCGAAGAACTTTATGTACTAACCCTCTTTTTCCTTGCTGGGGATTTGGAAGACAATGGAACTTCTGAAGGAGTGGCTTGCTCTTCTTCCTCTGCATGAGGCTCAATTTCCTGAACTGCCCCTACTTCGGGAGGAACAACAGCTACTGTTGCGGGCGGTGGTTGCGGCTGTTTTTGTTGACCACTTATCTGCTGTGTTCCCTCCTGCGTTGATTGTGTACTACTTTGAGATAGCGATAAGTTTAGTTCAGGCTCAGCATCACTGCTTTCCACCATTAGGCTGGCTACCTCTTCCACACTCATCTGCTTTGGCCTGGGTTGGTGGGTTGGGCCCACTGATGCGGAGGTGCTGCCCCCAGCTTGGCCCCCGGACACAGCTGCTGCAGGCGTAATTTTTGGAGTCCAAAAAAAAGGTTTTGGGCAGCACACCAGACTTAAGTGACACTTCCTGCTTCTTCTGCTCCTTCTTCTCCATGGCAACTTTCTTGGTACCGGAGGACCTGCTACCTGCTTTCTTTGGGGGCATCTTCTTCAGCTGTCAACAGCACTCAGTTGCACAAGTTGCAGAGATGGCTGGTCAGGTCACTCACACGTCACGTCGTGTACAGCAGCAGGACGTCAGTCTGGCACCTCCTCTGTCTTTTGTGCACCTAAAAGCAAAGAAGCCAGAAGAACATCAGTCAAAAGATAGTACAATCAAACTAATATAATATATAACTTCTTAGTGTGTGGTGGGTGGTCACAATTATTAAATTGTATTCAGTCAGTGAACAACAATAGTGTAGCCATTTATGAGACTGACAACAAGGCCAGGGATCCTGGTGTAGTACTGTACTGTGTACACTCAGGAAGAATAAGAATAGCAAAGAACAAAAACATAAATGTAGTGTCGCCTGTTTGCCCTAAATAAAAATTTGTGCATCACATGGGATGGATGCAGCATCAGGGAGCAACAACAACGAACATATACACATAAAAAGGCATTTATTTACAACACCCAAAAAGTGAAATATACCCCAGAAGAATAGTAAAGCCCACATTTTGCAATTCAATCCAAAGCCATACATGGTGTTGAAATTCAACGCACAACACAAAAACAGTTGTTTAACTTCCATGCACCGTGATGATTGATGAGTGGTACCCCTGGGCCTACTCATCAATCATCTAGGCCACAAGCTTGGAGGCCTATGGAAAAAGTACAGTGGCTGGTCCCACAAAATAGCCGCCACCACATGGCCAGGCCACTCACAAAGCCAAGAAAAGGTCAGGAATACAAGACAGACAATGCAGGCCTATAGCAAAAGCAAAATGCCTGCCTTCACAAAATGGCTGCCACCCACATGCTCAGGCCACCCACCACAATAAAAACAAAAAAGTCAATACAAAGGACAGGAACAGGAAGTTCTCTGTGGAACTTACTTCCTCTTCTAAAAAATGTTTTGAAAAAATAAAAGTGACTCCGTGCTCCAAAACTACAGCAGAATGACAACCTGAGGAGTTTTTTTAGCAAAATGCACAAAATCAGCGTTTTCGAGAAGGTTTTATATTGCTCGCGAGATATTGTTTGTCAGATTGCAAATTCTGCGTGTTTTGCATCGCGAACTGCACAAAAAGTCGTTATTGCGTGCGTGAACACGCATATTGAGAGCGCGAAAATGACAAAAGCTGTAAGTCCGCATTGTCGCGCTGTGCAAAGTTGCCAAAAGTACGCGAGCTGAATTCCTAGGGTTACCTACTGGTTGAAAAGCCCTACTTATTTAACACACACCCAAAAAATGCAATTCCACCACAAAAACCACCTTTTGCAATTCAATCCAAAGCCATCCATGCCATACATGGTGTTGAAATTCCGCTACTATTCCGCAAGAGTTGCTGTTCCAGCACTATATCACGACGTGCTGGAATTGCTTGTAAAAGCCTTAAAACAGAGTGCTGTTCAGAGTATCCACCTGACAAGAGACATGTGGACCAGTTCCCAAGCCACTGATTACATGTGCATCACTGCACACTGGGTCTCTTTTTCGGGTGTTAAAGATGAGATATCTGGAGGTGTTGTTGACACTGCTGAGATTTTTAAAGACACTCGCAAACATGCAACTGTAGCCATGTTTGCTATGGAGAAATCTCATACTGCTGCAAACATTTTGGATGAGTTTAACAGCAAGGTGTTTGAGTGGCTGCGACCAAGAGGGCTTAACATTGGTTTTGTTGCCACGGGCAATGGCAGTAATGTAGTTAGGGCCATGAAAGATGGTGGCTATTTCAGGGTCCCGTGTTTGGCACACTGCATTAACATTGTTGTTCAAGACTTTCTGACAAATGAAAGCAAAGTCAGCAACTTACTGACCACCTGCAGAAGAATATGCACACATTTCAACCATTCTTTTAAAGCACGGAAGCAGCTGAGGGTCATTCAACGTGAGCATAAAATGCCAGTCAAAGCTCTCATCCAGGAGGTGCCAACACGTTGGAACTCAACTTATTACATGCTTGAGCGTCTGTTTGAGCAGTACATACCACTCAATGCTTATGTCATAAAAAGGTCAGGAGATCCTACTGTGAAAGACATGACCGTTGAGATGGCCCAATGGGACCTCGTTAAATGTCTGACAGAGATGCTACTTCCTTTTGAGGTCTTCACACGTGAAGTCAGCAGGGAGGTCTGTACTATGGGCCAAGCTATCCCATTGTTGTACATGCTAGACCAAGAGCTGAAAGAGGTGTCAGAAATGGTGTGGATGACAAAGTAGACGCATATTATTTGGCGGACACCTTAGCTGTTCGCTTATCTGACAATACAAGGATTCAAAATAACATTGTGTCACATCGACATTAAATTACTGCCTCAATTTTGGATCCACGTTACAAATTATTGCTGAGCAGTAATGAAGTAATTCCTTTTTCAGAAGTGGATGTTGCCAAGTATAAAACTTGGATAGCTGAGGAAGCCACTGACTTTGAAAACAAATGGATCTTAATTAGTGGCCCGCCAGCCCAGGCCAGAAAAAGTACTACAGGGCACCCAGAGTAAACCCAATAGATATGTCTTTGGGCATATCACTTTGTGTGTGTGTTATTTTGCGCTGCGCCCTCACTCATACTACTCGCTCTACATTTGTGGATTTAGTATATCCAACATCAAAATTATAAAACATCCCTGAGCTCCTCCCTCACAGTGAGGGGGTTGTAGCCCCCAGAGGAACTAGGCTTTTCCTCTGTGAGGAGAATCCCAAATGATGAAGCATGTCACCTTTGGTGAGTGAGGGATTTCGTCCTATAAAGGGATATGCCCAAAGACATATCTATTGGGTTTAGCTATTGGTTGTGTTTCACTTTTAGGTTTTGATTATTTTGATGTAGTGGTATCCGCACTTTCTTAGCACTTGATAGACCTCAGGGTTTTGTATGGTTGTTTACATTAAATGTACACCAACAATTGATCACACGCTTGCTGGGGCAGATGTGGTGAAAGCAACACTAATTGAACTTCAACTAAGGCAGGGCAAGGATCTTCTTCTGCTTGCCCACCCATGCTGTACTTTACTTTGTTATACTACTCCTCCCACAGTCTCTCTCAGTCAAGTGACTTTCTCTTTCTTTTTTCAAATGCTATTGCCAGTGTCCACTACTACCACCACAATAATGGCATCTTCTCCATTCATTTGGGAAACCAACCATGCAGCCATCACTGTGCCGAACTTTATCATCATCAATCACAGGTAAGATACGTTTGGTGGGAGGTATAATGGACTAGGAGGAGAGACTGACAGTACTAGTATGACAAATAAAAAACCTCAGTGAGGGGTACCGCATCTATCTGTTTGTGTGTTACAAAATCAGCAGATCTTTTAAATCAAACACTGGCTGCGGGCATGCAGCAGCAAGGAAACAAAGTAACAAACCATGTGACGTAAATTGAGTTAGTAAAACAATAACCCACCACTAAACATTAACATCGTATGTTTAAGTAAATAATATATAATTTAATATACCCTAACAAAAATAAACTATCCCACTCTGACCTGACCCACCTCCCTCCCTAACCCCAACCAATGTCCAAAAGTCAAAGTCCAATATGTCCGTAAAAAAGTTAAACCCCAACGCCCAAAACCCACCCACCAACAAAAGGAATTAAAAAAGGGGCAAATTGACAAGGTCCTAAAGTCTGCGGGCTTTCAGGTGTTTGTCCATAAGGATTTTGACACGCCCCTCTAGGTGCTCCTCCAAGCGGGCCATCCGGCGGAGCATCTGGTGGTGAAATGCCCTGCAGTTACATACAGGGTGGGGGGCAGCAGTGCTAGATATAGAGGCACGGCGGCGAGCGGCTGCCAGACCACGGCGCCATAAAACTGGAGGCAGGGCCTGACTGGGGCCTGGGGCATTGGAGGAGGCTGCAGCTGCAGCCGCCTCCTCCTCCTCCTCCGCCTGAGCCACCAGCCGCCGATATTCCTCACAAATGGCCACCAGTTTATGGCTCCGGGCCCTGGCTGCCAACTCCTTCCTCGTAGGTTTTGGTTGGGAAGGAGTGTCAATATCAAGAAAGTAAAAGAATATGTTGTAACCAATACTCTTAGCAAAACAGAGACACAAAATTCATTCAACACATAGTGGCACAGTATCACTAGCAAGCACAGTACATGACATTTGTGATTTTGTGGTAAGTATCTATACTCCTACTTCCTCGGACTCTAACATTTGTGGGAGTTTCCGACATTATGCTAGCACTATGTACTCCAGTACACACCAGTCATCTTGTTCTACTTCTTATCTCTAGTTTAGCGAAATTACATAACCTTGTTGTAGCCGGCATGCCAGCTCAGTCAGCTAAGCTTGCACTCAAGAGAAACAGATATGAATCACATGATGCAGACTCACGTTAGTTTTATTTACAACTACTGTCTGCAGGTGGGGAAGCTCATATTTTTTGTATTACGGCTGGCACTGGCCATACTCTGTCTGTTACATGAGGGCAATTGCTCAATTTCACTTTCACCCTGCCCTGGGTACTACAAAAAGGCTGATTATTTATCGGATCCAATGATCATTGCTTATATTATAGATGGTAATACGACATCAGGTCAGTAGCGGTCAGTGGTGGGAGTGCTGCCGGGCGGTGACGTGGGAAGGTGCAGGGTGGGGGTAGTAAACTATGGATTACAGACAATCACAGGTAATTAAACAATACATATAAATAAATAAAACAAATTTCGTTGCACACACTGCATCACATTTGGCAGTGCAGTGCGCACAATGAAAATCATTTAATTTATTTTTATGTTTACTTACCTGTATTCAGCCGTAATACATAGTTTACTTCCCACCTACCCTGCCCCTCCCCATGTCACCGCCCGCCAGCACTCCCACCACCGACTGCTACTGCATAGGGTACTTTTCTTTCATTGATTGTGTAACCAACAGATAGGCCAGCCTTTGGAGGCTGGCTGACACAATCAAAAATACATTAACATAGGTAGGGAGTGGTCCTCGGAGTCGGAGGAAGGCGCTTCGGCTTGATAATATATATAAATATATATATATTTAGTCCACAGGCGAGGAGCACTCACGGGGTAAATCACTCGTTTAATAATGGCACCAGCGAGAGCGCCTTGGTTTCATCATACGGCTGCAACGAGGGGCTGAAGGACACAGAATCGCAATGGAAGGTGTCTGGTACCGGAAAAGTGGGGCTTAACATGTATGTATGAACAGACAATGAGTTCCAAACAAGATGGTATTTACAACAACATCACGGCGATACGAGCGACATCCATGTTAGCCTAAGAAAGCAAGAAAAAACTTAACCGGATTGCAGCTCCTCCATTGGCCACAGATTCACCAATCACAAACAAGGTGACGAAATTTAAACGGATTAGAGACTGTGTCCCACTTTTTAACACAATTAAAGCACTGAAGAAGGCTCAGATGCCGAAATGCATTTGCTGTATGTTGCGTTATTAAACGAGTATTTACCCCGTGAGTGCTCCTCGCCTGTGGACTAAGTTTGTGTAACACGCGGGTCCTACCCCCGCGATTGAAGGAGCACCCGTTTTGGAGTTCAGCTGAGGCTTTGGTGGGAAACGTGTCAAGGATCTAAATGCTATTCGGCTTGAACCGCAGCCGCTGGGTTTTCTCGCCGATCAATGAGGTCGCTAGCTATCCAAGCTGGTGGTTGTCGGTTTATTCAAATGGCACCAGCGAGAGCGCCTTGGTTTCATCATACGGCTGCAACGAGGGGCTGAAGGACACAGAATCGCAATGGAAGGTATCTGGTACCGGAAAAGTGGGGCTTAACATGTATGTATGAACAGACAATGAGTCCCAAACAACATGGTATTTACAACAACATCACGGCGATACGAGCGACATCCATGTTAGCCTAAGAAAGCAAGAAAAAACTTACCCGGATTGCAGCTCCTCCATTGGCCACAGATTCACCAATCACAAACAAGGTGACGAAATTTAAACGGATTAGAGACTGTGTCCCACTTTTCAACACAATTAAAGCACTGAAGAAGGCTCAGATGCCGAAATGCATTTGCTGTATGTTGCGTTATTAAACGAGTGATTTACCCCGTGAGTGCTCCTCGCCTGTGGACTAAGTTTGTGTAACACGCGGGTCCTACCCCCGCGATTGAAGGAGCACCCGTTTTGAAGTTCAGCTGAGGCTTTGGTGGGAAACGTGTCAAGGATCTAAATGCTATTCGGCTTGAACCGCAGCCGCTGGGTTTTCTCGCCGATCAATGAGGTCGCTAGCTATCCAAGCTGGTGGTTGTCGGTTTATTCAAATGGCACCAGCGAGAGCGCCTTGGTTTCATCATACGGCTGCAACGAGGGGCTGAAGGACACAGAATCGCAATGGAAGGTGTCTGGTACCGGAAAAGTGGGGCTTAACATGTATGTATGAAGAAACAATGAGTCCCAAACAACATGGTATTTACAACAACATCACGGCGATACGAGCGACATCCATGTTAGCCTAAGAAAGCAAGAAAAAACTTACCCGGATTGCAGCTCCTCCATTGGCCACAGATTCACCAATCACAAACAAGGTGACGAAATTTAAACGGATTAGAGACTGTGTCCCACTTTTTAACACAATTAAAGCACTGAAGAAGGCTCAGATGCCGAAATGCATTTGCTGTATGTTGGGTTATTAAACGAGTGATTTACCCCGTGAGTGCTCCTCGCCTGTGGACTAAGTTTGTGTAACACGCGGGTCCTACCCCCGCGATTGAAGGAGCACCCGTTTTGGAGTTCAGCTGAGGCTTTGGTGGGAAACGTGTCAAGGATCTAAATGCTATTCGGCTTGAACCGCAGCCGCTGGGTTTTCTCGCCGATCAATGAGGTCGCTAGCTATCCAAGCTGGTGGTTGTCGGTTTATTCAAATGGCACCAGCGAGAGCGCCTTGGTTTCATCATACGGCTGCAACGAGGGGCTGAAGGACACAGAATCGCAATGGAAGGTGTCTGGTACCGGAAAAGTGGGGCTTAACATGTATGTATGAACAGACAATGAGTTCCAAACAAGATGGTATTTACAACAACATCACGGCGATACGAGCGACATCCATGTTAGCCTAAGAAAGCAAGAAAAAACTTAACCGGATTGCAGCTCCTCCATTGGCCACAGATTCACCAATCACAAACAAGGTGACGAAATTTAAACGGATTAGAGACTGTGTCCCACTTTTTAACACAATTAAAGCACTGAAGAAGGCTCAGATGCCGAAATGCATTTGCTGTATGTTGCGTTATTAAACGAGTATTTACCCCGTGAGTGCTCCTCGCCTGTGGACTAAGTTTGTGTAACACGCGGGTCCTACCCCCGCGATTGAAGGAGCACCCGTTTTGGAGTTCAGCTGAGGCTTTGGTGGGAAACGTGTCAAGGATCTAAATGCTATTCGGCTTGAACCGCAGCCGCTGGGTTTTCTCGCCGATCAATGAGGTCGCTAGCTATCCAAGCTGGTGGTTGTCGGTTTATTCAAATGGCACCAGCGAGAGCGCCTTGGTTTCATCATACGGCTGCAACGAGGGGCTGAAGGACACAGAATCGCAATGGAAGGTGTCTGGTACCGGAAAAGTGGGGCTTAACATGTATGTATGAACAGACAATGAGTCCCAAACAACATGGTATTTACAACAACATCACGGCGATACGAGCGACATCCATGTTAGCCTAAGAAAGCAAGAAAAAACTTACCCGGATTGCAGCTCCTCCATTGGCCACAGATTCACCAATCACAAACAAGGTGACGAAATTTAAACGGATTAGAGACTGTGTCCCACTTTTCAACACAATTAAAGCACTGAAATAGGCTCAGATGCCGAAATGCATTTGCTGTATGTTGCGTTATTAAACGAGTGATTTACCCCGTGAGTGCTCCTCGCCTGTGGACTAAGTTTGTGTAACACGCGGGTCCTACCCCCGCGATTGAAGGAGCACCCGTTTTGAAGTTCAGCTGAGGCTTTGGTGGGAAACGTGTCAAGGATCTAAATGCTATTCGGCTTGAACCGCAGCCGCTGGGTTTTCTCGCCGATCAATGAGGTCGCTAGCTATCCAAGCTGGTGGTTGTCGGTTTATTCAAATGGCACCAGCGAGAGCGCCTTGGTTTCATCATACGGCTGCAACGAGGGGCTGAAGGACACAGAATCGCAATGGAAGGTGTCTGGTAGCGGAAAAGTGGGGCTTAACATGTATGTATGAAGAAACAATGAGTCCCAAACAACATGGTATTTACAACAACATCACGGCGATACGAGCGACATCCGTGTTAGCCTAAGAAAGCAAGAAAAAACTTACCCGGATTGCAGCTCCTCCATTGGCCACAGATTCACCAATCACAAACAAGGTGACGAAATTTAAACGGATTAGAGACTGTGTCCCACTTTTTAACACAATTAAAGCACTGAAGAAGGCTCAGATGCCGAAATGCATTTGCTGTATGTTGGGTTATTAAACGAGTGATTTACCCCGTGAGTGCTCCTCGCCTGTGGACTAAGTTTGTGTAACACGCGGGTCCTACCCCCGCGATTGAAGGAGCACCCGTTTTGGAGTTCAGCTGAGGCTTTGGTGGGAAACGTGTCAAGGATCTAAATGCTATTCGGCTTGAACCGCAGCCGCTGGGTTTTCTCGCCGATCAATGAGGTCGCTAGCTATCCAAGCTGGTGGTTGTCGGTTTATTCAAATGGCACCAGCGAGAGCGCCTTGGTTTCATCATACGGCTGCAACGAGGGGCTGAAGCACACAGAATCGCAATGGAAGGTGTCTGGTACCGGAAAAGTGGGGCTTAACATGTATGTATGAACAGACAATGAGTCCCAAACAACATGGTATTTACAACAACATCACGGCGATACGAGCGACATCCATGTTAGCCTAAGAAAGCAAGAAAAAACTTACCCGGATTGCAGCTCCTCCATTGGCCACAGATTCACCAATCACAAACAAGGTGACGAAATTTAAACGGATTAGAGACTGTGTCCCACTGTTTAACACAATTAAAGCACTGAAGAAGGCTCAGATGCCGAAAAGCATTTGCTGTATGTTGCGTTATTAAACGAGTGATTTACCCCGTGAGTGCTCCTCGCCTGTGGATTAAGTTTGTGTAACACGCGGGTCCTACCCCCGCGATTGAAGGAGCACCCGTTTTGGAGTTCAGCTGAGGCTTTGGTGGGAAACGTGTCAAGGATCTAAATGCTATTCGGCTTGAACCGCAGCCGCTGGGTTTTCTCGCCGATCAATGAGGTCGCTAGCTATCCAAGCTGGTGGTTGTCGGTTTATTCAAATGGCACCAGAGAGAGCGCCTTCGTTTCATCATACGGCTGCAACGAGGGGCTGAAGGACACAGAATCGCAATGGAAGGTGTCTGGTACCGGAAAAGTGGGGCTTAACATGTATGTATAAACAGACAATGAGTCCCAAACAACATGGTATTTACAACAACATCACAGCGATACGAGCGACATCCATGTTAGCCTAAGAAAGCAAGAAAAAACTTACCCGGATTGCAGCTCCTCCATTGGCCACAGATTCACCAATCACAAACAAGGTGACGAAATTTAAACGGATTAGAGACTGTGTCCCACTTTTTAACACAATTAAAGCACTGAAGAAGGCTCAGATGCCGAAAAGCATTTGCTGTATGTTGCGTTATTAAACGAGTGATTTACCCCGTGAGTGCTCCTCGCCTGTGGATTAAGTTTGTGTAACACGCGGGTCCTACCCCCGCGATTGAAGGAGCTCCCGTTTTGGAGTTCAGCTGAGGCTTTGGTGGGAAACGTGTCAAGGATCTAAATGCTATTCGGCTTGAACCGCAGCCGCTGGGTTTTCTCGCCGATCAATGAGGTCGCTAGCTATCCAAGCTGGTGGTTGTCGGTTTATTCAAATGGCACCAGCGAGAGCGCCTTGGTTTCATCATATGGCTGCAACGAGGGGCTGAAGGACACAGAATCGCAATGGAAGGTGTCTGGTACCGGAAAAGTGGGGCTTAACATGTATGTATGAACAGACAATGAGTCCCAAACAACATGGTATTTACAACAACATCACGGCGATACGAGCGACATCCATGTTAGCCTAAGAAAGCAAAAAAAAACTTACCCGGATTGCAGCTCCTCCATTGGCCACAGATTCACCAATCACAAACAAGGTGACGAAATTTAAACGGATTAGAGACTGTGTCCCACTTTTTAACACAATTAAAGCACTGAAGAAGGCTCAGATGCCGAAATGCATTTGCTGTATGTTGGGTTATTAAACGAGTGATTTACCCCGTGAGTGCTCCTCGCCTGTGGACTAAGTTTGTGTAACACGCGGGTCCTACCCCCGCGATTGAAGGAGCACCCGTTTTGGAGTTCAGCTGAGGCTTTGGTGGGAAACGTGTCAAGGATCTAAATGCTATTCGGCTTGAACCGCAGCCGCTGGGTTTTCTCGCCGATCAATGAGGTCGCTAGCTATCCAAGCTGGTGGTTGTCGGTTTATTCAAATGGCACCAGCGAGAGCGCCTTGGTTTCATCATACGGCTGCAACGAGGGGCTGAAGGACACAGAATCGCAATGGAAGGTGTCTGGTACCGGAAAAGTGGGGCTTAACATGTATGTATGA
The DNA here is from genome assembly GCF_964204655.1 of Triturus cristatus. Taxonomy (NCBI): domain Eukaryota; kingdom Metazoa; phylum Chordata; class Amphibia; order Caudata; family Salamandridae; genus Triturus; species Triturus cristatus. The sequence continues at coordinate 420,785,763 of NC_140592.1, read as the reverse complement.
ACAGACAATGAGTTCCAAACAAGATGGTATTTACAACAACATCACGGCGATACGAGCGACATCCATGTTAGCCTAAGAAAGCAAGAAAAAACTTAACCGGATTGCAGCTCCTCCATTGGCCACAGATTCACCAATCACAAACAAGGTGACGAAATTTAAACGGATTAGAGACTGTGTCCCACTTTTTAACACAATTAAAGCACTGAAGAAGGCTCAGATGCCGAAATGCATTTGCTGTATGTTGCGTTATTAAACGAGTATTTACCCCGTGAGTGCTCCTCGCCTGTGGACTAAGTTTGTGTAACACGCGGGTCCTACCCCCGCGATTGAAGGAGCACCCGTTTTGGAGTTCAGCTGAGGCTTTGGTGGGAAACGTGTCAAGGATCTAAATGCTATTCGGCTTGAACCGCAGCCGCTGGGTTTTCTCGCCGATCAATGAGGTCGCTAGCTATCCAAGCTGGTGGTTGTCGGTTTATTCAAATGGCACCAGCGAGAGCGCCTTGGTTTCATCATACGGCTGCAACGAGGGGCTGAAGGACACAGAATCGCAATGGAAGGTGTCTGGTACCGGAAAAGTGGGGCTTAACATGTATGTATGAACAGACAATGAGTCCCAAACAACATGGTATTTACAACAACATCACGGCGATACGAGCGACATCCATGTTAGCCTAAGAAAGCAAGAAAAAACTTACCCGGATTGCAGCTCCTCCATTGGCCACAGATTCACCAATCACAAACAAGGTGACGAAATTTAAACGGATTAGAGACTGTGTCCCACTTTTCAACACAATTAAAGCACTGAAATAGGCTCAGATGCCGAAATGCATTTGCTGTATGTTGCGTTATTAAACGAGTGATTTACCCCGTGAGTGCTCCTCGCCTGTGGACTAAGTTTGTGTAACACGCGGGTCCTACCCCCGCGATTGAAGGAGCACCCGTTTTGAAGTTCAGCTGAGGCTTTGGTGGGAAACGTGTCAAGGATCTAAATGCTATTCGGCTTGAACCGCAGCCGCTGGGTTTTCTCGCCGATCAATGAGGTCGCTAGCTATCCAAGCTGGTGGTTGTCGGTTTATTCAAATGGCACCAGCGAGAGCGCCTTGGTTTCATCATACGGCTGCAACGAGGGGCTGAAGGACACAGAATCGCAATGGAAGGTGTCTGGTAGCGGAAAAGTGGGGCTTAACATGTATGTATGAAGAAACAATGAGTCCCAAACAACATGGTATTTACAACAACATCACGGCGATACGAGCGACATCCGTGTTAGCCTAAGAAAGCAAGAAAAAACTTACCCGGATTGCAGCTCCTCCATTGGCCACAGATTCACCAATCACAAACAAGGTGACGAAATTTAAACGGATTAGAGACTGTGTCCCACTTTTTAACACAATTAAAGCACTGAAGAAGGCTCAGATGCCGAAATGCATTTGCTGTATGTTGGGTTATTAAACGAGTGATTTACCCCGTGAGTGCTCCTCGCCTGTGGACTAAGTTTGTGTAACACGCGGGTCCTACCCCCGCGATTGAAGGAGCACCCGTTTTGGAGTTCAGCTGAGGCTTTGGTGGGAAACGTGTCAAGGATCTAAATGCTATTCGGCTTGAACCGCAGCCGCTGGGTTTTCTCGCCGATCAATGAGGTCGCTAGCTATCCAAGCTGGTGGTTGTCGGTTTATTCAAATGGCACCAGCGAGAGCGCCTTGGTTTCATCATACGGCTGCAACGAGGGGCTGAAGCACACAGAATCGCAATGGAAGGTGTCTGGTACCAGAAAAGTGGGGCTTAACATGTATGTATGAACAGACAATGAGTCCCAAACAACATGGTATTTACAACAACATCACGGCGATACGAGCGACATCCATGTTAGCCTAAGAAAGCAAGAAAAAACTTACCCGGATTGCAGCTCCTCCATTGGCCACAGATTCACCAATCACAAACAAGGTGACGAAATTTAAACGGATTAGAGACTGTGTCCCACTTTTTAACACAATTAAAGCACTGAATGGCTCAGATGCCGAAATGCATTTGCTGTATGTTGCGTTATTAAACGAGTGATTTACCCCGTGAGTGCTCCTCGCCTGTGGACTAAGTTTGTGTAACACGCGGGTCCTACCCCCGCGATTGAAGGAGCACCCGTTTTGGAGTTCAGCTGAGGCTTTGGTGGGAAACGTGTCAAGGATCTAAATGCTATTCGGCTTGAACCGCAGCCGCTGGGTTTTCTCGCCGATCAATGAGGTCGCTAGCTATCCAAGCTGGTGGTTGTTGGTTTATTCAAATGGCACCAGCGAGAGCGCCTTGGTTTCATCATACGGCTGCACCGAGGGGCTGAAGGACACAGAATCGCAATGGAAGGTGTCTGGTATCGGAAAAGTGGGGCTTAACATGTATGTATGAACAGACAATGAGTCCCAAACAACATGGTATTTACAAGAACATCACGGCGATACGAGCGACATCCATGTTAGCCTAAGAAAGCAAGAAAAAACTTACCCGGATTGCAGCTCCTCCATTGGCCACAGATTCACCAATCACAAACAAGGTGACGAAATTTAAACGGATTAGAGACTGTGTCCCACTTTTTAACACAATTAAAGCACTGAAGAAGGCTCAGATGCCGAAAAGCATTTGCTGTATGTTGCGTTATTAAACGAGTGATTTACCCCGTGAGTGCTCCTCGCCTGTGGATTAAGTTTGTGTAACACGCGGGTCCTACCCCCGCGATTGAAGGAGCACCCGTTTTGGAGTTCAGCTGAGGCTTTGGTGGGAAACGTGTCAAGGATCTAAATGCTATTCGGCTTGAACCGCAGCCGCTGGGTTTTCTCGCCGATCAATGAGGTCGCTAGCTATCCAAGCTGGTGGTTGTCGGTTTATTCAAATGGCACCAGAGAGAGCGCCTTCGTTTCATCATACGGCTGCAACGAGGGGCTGAAGGACACAGAATCGCAATGGAAGGTGTCTGGTACCGGAAAAGTGGGGCTTAACATGTATGTATGAACAGACAATGAGTCCCAAACAACATGGTATTTACAACAACATCACAGCGATACGAGCGACATCCATGTTAGCCTAAGAAAGCAAGAAAAAACTTACCCGGATTGCAGCTCCTCCATTGGCCACAGATTCACCAATCACAAACAAGGTGACGAAATTTAAACGGATTAGAGACTGTGTCCCACTTTTTAACACAATTAAAGCACTGAAGAAGGCTCAGATGCCGAAAAGCATTTGCTGTATGTTGCGTTATTAAACGAGTGATTTACCCCGTGAGTGCTCCTCGCCTGTGGATTAAGTTTGTGTAACACGCGGGTCCTACCCCCGCGATTGAAGGAGCTCCCGTTTTGGAGTTCAGCTGAGGCTTTGGTGGGAAACGTGTCAAGGATCTAAATGCTATTCGGCTTGAACCGCAGCCGCTGGGTTTTCTCGCCGATCAATGAGGTCGCTAGCTATCCAAGCTGGTGGTTGTCGGTTTATTCAAATGGCACCAGCGAGAGCGCCTTGGTTTCATCATATGGCTGCAACGAGGGGCTGAAGGACACAGAATCGCAATGGAAGGTGTCTGGTACCGGAAAAGTGGGGCTTAACATGTATGTATGAACAGACAATGAGTCCCAAACAACATGGTATTTACAACAACATCACGGCGATACGCGCGACATCCATGTTAGCCTAAGAAAGCAAGAAAAAACGTACCCGGATTGCAGCTCCTCCATTGGCCACAGATTCACCAATCACAAACAAGGTGACGAAATTTAAACGGATTAGAGACTGTGTCCCACTTTTTAACACAATTAAAGCACTGAAGAAGGCTCAGATGCCGAAATGCATTTGCTGTATGTTGCGTTATTAAACGAGTGATTTACCCCGTGAGTGCTCCTCGCCTGTGGACTAAGTTTGTGTAACACGCGGGTCCTACCCCTGCGATTGAAGGAGCACCCGTTTTGGAGTTCAGCTGAGGCTTTGGTGGGAAACGTGTCAAGGATCTAAATGCTATTCGGCTTGAACCGCAGCCGCTGGGTTTTCTCGCCGATCAATGAGGTCGCTAGCTATCCAAGCTGATGGTTGTCGGTTTATTCAAATGGCACCAGCGAGAGCGCCTTGGTTTCATCATACGGCTGCAACGAGGGGCTGAAGGACACAGAATCGCAATGGAAGGTGTCTGGTACCGGAAAAGTGGGTCTTAACATGTATGTATGAACAGACAATGAGTCCCAAACAACATGGTATTTACGACAACATCACGGCGATACGAGCGACATCCATGTTAGCCTAAGAAAGCAAGAAAAAACTTACCCGGATTGCAGCTCCTCCATTGGCCACAGATTCACCAATCACAAACAAGGTGACGAAATTTAAACGGATTAGAGACTGTGTCCCACTTTTTAACACAATTAAAGCACTGAAGAAGGCTCAGATGCCGAAATGCATTTGCTGTATGTTGCGTTATTAAACGAGTGATTTACCGTGAGTGCTCCTCGCCTGTGGACTAAGTTTGTGTAACACGCAGGTCCTACCCCCGCGATTGAAGGAGCACCCGTTTTGGAGTTCAGCTGAGGCTTTGGTGGGAAACGTGTCAAGGATCTAAATGCTATTCGGCTTGAACCGCAGCCGCTGGGTTTTCTCGCCGATCAATGAGGTCGCTAGCTATCCAAGCTGGTGGTTGTCGGTTTATTCAAATGGCACCAGCGAGAGCGCCTTGGTTTCATCATACGGCTGCAACGAGGGGCTGAAGGACACAGAATCGCAATGGAAGGTGTCTGGTACCGGAAAAGTGGGGCTTAACATGTATGTATGAACAGACAATGAGTCCCAAACAACATGGTATTTACGACAACATCACGGCGATACGAGCGACATCCATGTTAGCCTAAGAAAGCAAGAAAAAACTTACCCGGATTGCAGCTCCTCCATTGGCCACAGATTCACCAATCACAAACAAGGTGACAAAATTTAAACGGATTAGAGACTGTGTCCCACTTTTTAACACAATTAAAGCACTGAAGAAGGCTCAGATGCCGAAATGCATTTGCTGTATGTTGCGTTATTAAACGAGTGATTTACCCCGTGAGTGCTCCTCGACTGTGGACTAAATTTGTATAACACGCGGGTCCTACCCCCGCGATTGAAGGAGCACCCGTTTTGGAGTTCAGCTGAGGCTTTGGTGGGAAACGTGTCAAGGATATATATATATATATATATATAAGATGTGCTTGCTAACTACTGTGAGTCAACTGTATTCTGAAAATACTACTTATATTCCCTTCCGCTTTGCTACTCTGGCGCAGTTTCATTTACATTTTCTTCAAAGTAACGCTCTCCAGTGCCAGTCTCCACGTATGCTGTCTATTGATGATAGTACATCCAGGCATACATCCATTAAAGTAAATCCTTCTTTTTTATATATCTCTTAACAAACCTTAGTTGGTTTCACCAACAACCACACATGCGTCCGCTCCTTCCTTGCTTGCCTTGGCTTTGAGTTTGAACCAAACACCGCTGATTCTTGCTATCTAGTACTATCCACCGATATTGTGTCTCCCACCCAGACAGGCATCCTCTTTCACCTTCCACCTATCCTTCAACAACCCATGCATCTGATCTGATTACTATCATCCACCTACGCATGCTTCCTACATATCCTTCTCTGCCAGCCAGTCATATTATCTTGCCCGTCCTTCCACCCTTCTTTCCCTCTTTGTTCAACACATCCATCAAGGTCATCTGATCTGAGTTTGTCTTCTCCATAAAACCTTCACAGCTGAGTTGGAGTCAGATAGAAGAGGCCATTGGTTACTCAACTCACGCTGCTAATGCTAAGTAAAGGGTGTCTTCTTCAACCGTTGTATAATGTTCACTAGAACTTAATAAGTCGCACAGTACAGTGAGTGAAGTAGTGAACACATTTCCATCTTGTAGTAATTTCATGAAGTAATGAATATAACTTACTACCGCCCACCACTGCTGCTGGCTCCCCCCCCCTTTAGCTCCTGCAGGTGCCGCCTGTTCTCCCGCCCCCTCCGGAATGGCCGCATCGCAGCCGCTGGCCCCGCCGGCACTGGTGGTTGGTAGTATGCCTAGAAAAAACATTACACATTTTTAGATGCCTGGAAACCTCCCCCTATTTTATTAGTGTTCACTTGGAAGATTGAAAAAAAAGTTAATACAACATACATCAGCACTAGAGTAGTACAGTCAGCAGACTGACACTAGTAGTGTTATATGGTTTCTAGGGTCATCTAGTCCTACTCTACTCTTTTGAAAGTTAGCCTGAGCCATGTGCAACCCTTTTAGATTCATCATGTTTACTACTCTTTTTGCGCATATTTAATTATACCTCGCAGCTTATTGACATGTGCAGTAGACGCCTTTGAGGCCACATGACGTTTGCGTACAAGTGAAGAGGTCGAAAAACAAGCCACTTTGTTATGGAGTTTGGTTATTCTGTATTGCTTAGCCATCACATGTACATGTTACACTTTTTGCCATGACTGCGAAATGCTTGCATTATTGCAGTATACTATCTAACGCGCAGCATTTTTCTCATATAATAGGCGGAAGATTCCCTTCTACAAACCAGAGATTTTCAGAGCTTATGATGCATTATGTAACCAGTATTTCTACGTTCTACGGTGAGGGGTCTTCCAGAATTCACACAGATCTTTTGTCTTGTTCTTGTTGTCCTGCACTTGTAAATGTTTACTGTTTTAATCTTATGCTTTTTGCTGTTGACGATGGCTGTAGTAAAATTTCATATAACGACGTACAGAGCTTGTTACTTATTTCAAATAAACCTTTTGAACTTACACATAGACTCTGTGGTATTTGGTGTGGTGGGGTGGATTTACACAAGTGAGTGAGCAAAAGGGTGTTATTATGTTCTGGGTTGTCTGTCTCAGTCATCATCATTGTGTATCTTCTTCGTGTGGGGGGTTGGGAGTGGGACCTAATGTGAGACACTATAGCTAGTCGGTCAGGGGATTCTGGGTTCTTCTGACTGAGGTGTGATGAGTAAGGTCCAACCTCCCATCACCAACATCCTATTTTGTTGTGCATAGTTCTGTATGTGGCTCTGCAGAATCACTACAACAGTAGTAGTATGTACTATCCGATCCAAAATAATAGTCAAATATCCGGTTGGGCATTTTGTTTGTGGGAATTGTCAAAGCCTCAACATTAAGAAGACTAGAAGAGGACAACCCAAAGGACAGAACACAGTGGCTAGAGCTATTGGTCAATCTGAGTTTTATTATTCCAAAGAAAACCTTCAATAAAGAGTGGCCAACTGTGCAAGCTTAGCTACAGACAGAATAATAGTAGTAGTAGTAGTACAGAGAGTCATAGCAGAGGCAGTTAGAAGGAATTTAGTTAGAGGTAGGGATAACCAGAATTTGGAAACAGATAGTCAAGGTCAAAGAAGCTTTTGTAAAAAATAGAATTAGAAAGTGGAACCATAATTTATAGTTCGTAAAAAAAAGATGCAGTAAAAGTTAGGGAAATATAATTGTTAATATCAACCACTGGAGGACTTACTTGAGCCAGCAGCAGGAGCCTCGGTCCTCTCCTGGTTGATGTTCTCCCGCCGACTCGGACCTTGTCTTCTTGCCCCTGGGTGGTGCTGATGTTCATGTAAGATATAATAAAGAAAGAGACAAACATTAAGGAGTGCTATGAAACAAATAAATCATTTGGAAAAATAAGTCAAAAAACATTTTAGGAAACAACAATTGCAATAAAATTGACCGATCTAATCAGATGGATCGAAAACTGGCCTGCTTGCTGGATTCACGGATCGTCTACTTATTTATGAACACTCCAGTGTTCCATAATCATTCTGATTACAAATACTAACAAAGCCTAGTAAGTACCACCTGACCTAGACCACCTATTCCAGACGGGCCAATTGTTCACTTAGTCTGCATTTCCATTTTTTTTAGCCATCAAATGCATAGATGAGATGGAGGACACATGCATAAATTTGTGCATACACCACATTGTGGGTTGGTTGCATCTGATCTTGTGCTGCTACTGACTGACCCTGCTAAGCCTACCACTCACTAAACAAACTACAAAAGGTTCTACGGAGGACTGGGGTAAGCAGCACTTAGTGACAGAGGAGGCGTCACGCAGACCGTAAAACAATTATTAACTAATACTAACTAAACCTAGTATCCAATATCCATCCACCACTATTTCACAGGAGAACAATGGAAAGAGTAGAGTCTCTCTAGCAATAGCATTACCTAACTTCAGTTCTCTAAAATAAACTCTTACATTAATCAGGCCAAGCTAGCGCAAAGTTGCAAACAAGTAAGAGTAGCAATGAGCACCTGGGTCCTACAATCACAGAAGATTTTGAAATGTAATTTACCTTCACCGCGTTAGCAACAGTAATCTTGTTATTCATCAAAAATTTAATTTATACACAATAAGTTACTCACCAAGCCCAACGACCTCGACACCTAGCAGGTCCAACAGGTCCTGCTCCCGGTCCAGGATGTCAGACCACCGGTGGGCCAGCTGATTAAGGGTGCGCCGGACCCCTGAGCATCGGAACACGGCCCGGCGTACATTCGCCCACCAACGGTGACGCTCCTGGGTAGCTTACCCGGAGCCGGGCCTGCCGCCTGCTGCCAAGGTCAAGGGGAGGTGGTGCTGGATGAAAAAAACAAGGGCGGCCACCTCCACCTCACCAAAAAGTTGCCGGGCCTGCACCCCTGCAGGACGCATTCTGCCGCAAGGCAGGTGGCTCATGGGCACAGGCCCCTTGCCCTTTGATGTGCTAGACGTGCCCATGGCCATGGTTCTAGGGTGAGTGGGAGGCGGAAAAGAAAAGTTAGAAAGGAAAAAAGAAAGTTAGGGGGAAGAAGTAGGAAAAAAGTAACAAAAGTAAAAAAAAACACAGTAAAAGTAGAAATAAAATGCAAAATAGAAACTTAGGGAAAGAGAGAGATAGATGATAACTAAAAAAAGTCAGAAAAAATGTGTAAAAAACTAAGGATTCCAAAGATTAAGGGAGGATAGAAAAGTAGGCCCAGAACCATAGCATAGAGTGAAAAACAAGATGGCCGCGCCCATTCGTGACTGCGTGGGTAAGTCCGCGTGATATTTCTCACGAACATGCAATAATCGTCGCGAACAAGTAAAATGCGCTCCCGAACACGACATGCACATCGCGAACACGCTATATGCGACTCGGAACAGGAAATAAGGTATCACAAGCGGGCGTGGCAACTGAAAAACAAGAGTACCAACTTATGCTACTTGCAGGAGTGGGAACCTGGGAGGAGGTGAAAGATCTGCAAGATGCAGTAGACATGAGAGAAAAGGAGGAGTGGGTGAAATTAGGATGTCAAAGAAGGGCAGAAGATGGCGTGTGGGTTTGTTACGATAGCAGACCAGTTATGCCAGACAGTATGCTTGCACCAATGGCTAGAATGTACCATGGAGACACACATGTGGGCAGAGATGCAATGATTAGGCCTGCTCCAAAATTCCGTTCCGTTCGCGGAAATTGCGATAATTTGGCATTTTCACGTACCGCGGAAATCGCAAAAATGTAAAAATTTCCATATTCCGCAGCTTAGCGATAATTTGTTTCTTGCTCGCGCTGTAAAATAATACATTCTCGCGTGCGCGCGATCGCCTTACCTGAATCCCCGCGTTCGCCGACAAGTTTTCCCGATCCGGTCGCGTTCTCCACGAGATGTTGGATTGTTGGTAGCCATTTGCGCTGTCTCGCGACAGTTAGCGCCCGCAGTAACGTCATGCGTCGCGCGATCACGTCTTTCTTCTCGCGATCCTGCACCGCGAGACAAGTGAAAACAAGATGGCCGCGCCCGCGAGCAACCGCATGGGTAAGTTGGCAAGCTGCGACCACGCAGAAAATACCGCGAACGGGCGGGAAAAAACTTCCGCATCTTCGCGATATTTATGCTTGTTTGCGGAGATTTTTAACATTTTCGCGATAATTTGCGAAAGTGAATTTCGCAAATTCAGCTCACCCCTAGCAATGATTCGACTTTTCAGACAAGATTGGTTTAACGCAAAGTTCAGGAATGTAGCAGAGAGCCTTTGCCAAAGATGTTTAATATGTCAACAAATGAACCCTGGCAGGATAACTGTGGTCTGCATGGGAAAAATTGGAAAGGCAGAGGGTCCTTTTGTAAAACTTCAGTTAGATTTCATTCAACTGCCTGCTTGTCGAGGGATGAAATATGTACTTGTCATAGTTTGTTTATTTTCAAAGTGGGTGGAAGTATACCCGACCCGAAGAAATGACAGCTTGACAGTGGCCAAACTTTTACTAAGAGAACTCATACCTAGATTTGGTTTTCCAGTAACGATTGAATCAGATAGAGGGTCTCTTTTTAATAATGAAATAATTTGACTAATTTGTGAAGTATTCAAAGTCGAACAAAAATTGCACTGCGCTTACCGTCCAGAGGCTTCTGGGGTGGTAGAACAATTAAATGGCACAATCAAGTCAAGACTCTGAAAGGTGTGTGCATCCACCCCACTGGAATGGCCTGATGCTTTACCTCTGGTCCTGACAGGACTCAGAAGTATTCCAGACACAAATACTGGATTGATTCCCCATGAAATACTCATGGGAAGAGCCATGAGACAGGCATGTGTACCAGGACACAAGCTGTTGAATATAACTGATGACTTGGTTTTGGAGTATTGCAAAGAGTTGGCTGACAGAGTGCGTTCTAGCGCTCATCAGGTTGGAGAAGACGCTTTCAACAGACAGCTGAGCCAATCACATGATCTGAATCCCGGTGACTGGGTAGTTGTGAAGAATCACACTCGAGAATCGTGCCTAGCACCAAGGTGGGACAACCGCATCAAGTTATATTGACTACTTCAACAGCTGTGAAGTGTGCAGGATTACCTAATTGGATCCATGCAAGTTATACCAAAAGGGTACCAGCTCCTGAAGAAGAAGAGTTTCAGTTGAAACAAGAAATTTATGTTGCTGAAGGTTGTGCAGTTGAAGAACCTCCTATAGAGAATCCCGAAGTAGCTGCCCAAGAACAACCGAGCACTTATCAGGATGACTGGATCCCAGTGGTGGACATACCTAAAGTATTTAAAAGAACTAGGAGTCAGACATAGTTAGATAGACAGGAAAAGAGTGAGGACCAGTCAGGTGTAGAAGAACTCGCTCAGGAGAATAGGGAAACAACTGTTAGGGAGCCTGAACAGGAACAGTTAAGGAAAGAACAATATATTCAGACAGAAGAAAACCAAAGCCCCATTCCTGAGTCTGAGGGGGGACAGATAGGTTATAGAGAAAACGTTTAGGCAGAAGAAGGTAAAGAGGTAAAATGACCTGAACAGGACCAGATAGGCATAGAAAAGCAAGTTCAGGATACAGAAATAAAAACAGACATCACTAATTCTGAACAGGGTCAGATTGAGGTAGATGAACCCATCCAGGCAGAACAGGCCAGATCAATAAGCCCTGGACAAGGTCAGATAGAGAGGAAATCTGAAAACAAAGCTGATCAAGTTGTACCAATAAAAGGAGTCTTGAAGATCCTGGCAGTGCAGTGAAGTTTAAGAAAAGTCGAAAAGGTGATAATTGGCCAAGAATTATCAAGAGACTGAGATATCGTCTTAAGACAATCAGTGAAGAACCTGATCAAGTAAATGAAATAACCAGTCAATCTGGACCTTCTACAGTAACGCAAAAAAGAAGGAGGCAAAGGTTGAAGATATTGAATAACAAGTTCAAGGGTCCTGAGTGGACATATGTTATTTTTGAAGACTTTGAAAATCTAGACTTAAATGAAGAAAGTGATGAAGAGCTGAATGATGAACGAATTGATGAAGAAGTGAGACCGACTTTAAAGAGAGAAGACGCATAAGGTGCTATCTCATACCAAGTTCTGAATTAAAGAAGAGACAAATCTTCTTGTCCAAAAATGTCTGATAATAAAGTTGACGGAAAACCAAAACAAAGCTGTATAAAGAAGTGCTGTAAGATCTGTATATGTAGCTTATTATTAATTTTTATAATATGGGTAATATTAGCCATAGATTTTCCCTATTTGATGGTTACAAACAAACAGAATAATACTAATGCACTTACAGGGGTAGCAAACATAAAAGGAGAAGGAGTAGACTTAGAAATACCAGATGAGCTAGATTTACACCACACTGTAGATAAAAGCGAGACTGATTTAAATGTATTTGCTAATCTCTTAGTACATTATGTAGAAACTATGGAAGTTAGTGATTGTTATGTTTGCATGAAATTGCCAAACTCAGCAGCTGAAGGGGTAACTAATCCTCATTTACCCTTGATATACGGTATTTCATGTAGTGTATTAGCTAGTTCATTTTATAGAACTAGAAAGCTGCAGTATTATTACTCAAATGTAGATGTAATATTTTCTGAAGTCCCTATGCGAAAGAGCATGAACCTTGTCCTTAGTACTAGAGATTCACAATTCATGGGTGAATATTTCCTAAGAATGAAAACAATAGATATAGCTGATGCACATAAACGCAACTTAACCTGTAAATTGCATGAAGAAGAAAATATATTTTTGAACTTAGTAGAACAAAGGAGACAGGATTTCCAAAGAAGGGCCTCGGAACCAAAACCTCAGATACCTAAATGGGCTGAAAGGGAAGACCTTTTAGTAACTGGCAAGAATCATGCTGCTATGTCTCTGGATTTTGAAAAGAAAGGGAAAATCTGTCTCCATAGACTTAAAACAGAACATAACAATGTATTTATTGGTTCCAGTGAATGTGAACATAACTTCTCAGTAATTGAGGGTTGGGGACTAAAAGGAGAAACTGATCCAGTATTTCCTGGAAAGTCTTATATTTGTGGAAACAAAGCCTATTTTAGGTTGCCTGATAACTGGTATGGGAGTTGCTATTTTGGAATAGTATTCCCTAAAATCTATCATGTTAAAAGAATCACTGGAAACAACAATGACAGTAATGGACTAACCAGATATAAAAGAGCTAGTTTTTCCTAAATAGTAGGTGATATATTTGGTACATTGATACCTTCAGTGGGGGTTCTGCTGAATTCTCAAAAAATCTGTCAATTGTCAACAGTAGTTGATCGGTTATCTACTGACACTGCTGGAGGATTTTTATTGATCAATACAGAACTAGTTACTGTTAGATCTATGGTTTTGCAAAATCAACTTGCCCTTGATATCTTATTAGCAAAAGAGGGCGGAGTCGGTAAAATGTTGAAAGCGCACCATTGTTGCACGTATATACCTGACAAAAGTGTAGAGATTGGAAGGTATATTAAAAACATTACACATTTGGAAGAGGATCTGTATGGAAGAAAATAACCAATAATTTTTGCACTATTAGTAGTTGGTTTTGTAACATAGATAAGAGTATCTTAGGTCAAATATTATTGCCAATCATGGGCATAACTTTATTAGTTTTGATGATAGTGTGTTGCTGCAAATGCAATGGGAAAAGAAAGAGGTACGAAGTTAATGAGAAGGGTAGGAAACGAAAATGAGAAGAATTACGACTTGAAGAATTGAAGGGAAATAACTATAAAAGAATGAAAGGATCACAATTTAAGAAGGATACAGGATAGAATAAAAGATTTGAAAACATCGAAATGGTAGAATGTTAAAGTTGGCCTCTGATTTAATAGAAGCTAGTGATGGCATAAAATGCCATCAGAGCGGTGATTGATGGAGCAAGGTTTCGTATAAAAAGAAACTTGCTCTTATGCAATCCTCTCGAATAACTTGTAACATTGTAACCAACCTGTCTGTGAATACTAATTTTGCATCACCTTTTACATAATGTATCTAGGGGTAGCTTTTCTATGTGCTTTACTAATAAGTAACCCGAGTGTCCTAAAATGGTCACCAAAAATGCAGGAATTCTACTGCGCATACGTCTACTACATCTATGTAGCATGACATCTTCTATCGCTTGGGGGAAAACTTTGCAGCTGCGCAATAGCTTTTAATATGGATGTTCGAAACCTTCACACTAAATCACATGCCGCGCTGAAACTAACTTATGCAAATTTTACTAAGCTATTAATGCATAAGATTTATTAAGTAAATGGGGTTAGAGTAGAAGTAGGTGGTATACAGTGAATTCATTTAATTTTGTATTCTAACATGTTGTTCTCTGACTTTATTAATAGCTCATATTTGGGCCTCAGAGGGTGACTACGTCTTTGTTTCCTTATGGCAACTACGCATGCGCCCATCTGCTTGTCCTGAGACCAATGAAGTCATTGGGTGACTGCAAATCCATGTGCCCGGCAAGGACATGGGAAGAACAACTTTTGACCCTATAAGAGGAAGAAGATGCAACATTGTGTTACAGATTTATCGATCCACATATGAAATGCTTGTGGGTATTAAAATTAAGGGGCAGATAATTAGACAATAGAACCAAAGAAGAGTATTGCACTTAGTATGGTGTGATGTCCTCACCCCACTACATGGCCCAATCAAAAATGAGGGTGTACATGGAATTGAAACTTTTGGGGGTGGATCATACACTCGAATTGGTATAACAGAGGTAAGTTCTAGTTAGTTAGACCACTTGACCCACAAGATGCTGATGCTATTCTGAAATGCTGCCCGATTTTGCTGCAATCTGACCGAAGAATCCAACACTAGGGAAATTCGCGGAACAACCGAGGAGGCACATCTAGGAAGGGGTCCGGACGAGCCCAAGCCGGAGAGAGTAGCACCAGAGAGGGGTGTAATGCTGGAGTTACACTAGAAGAGGTTAACTTCCCGGTCCTGAACCTGCCCTGAATCCTTGACACTCTGATGTCGGGGTCCTCACACCATTCTAGGTAAATATAATTGTGGGGTGAAATGCTCCGTATTTGCTCTCTATTCTTTCTCTCCTCAGGTACTGTCATTGCAAGAATTCAATTAATGCAAATTGATTATAAACTAACTGTACTATTTTTCCTGATGGAGAATTCTGGTATATCTATGTGTATTCTTATTTAATTCACAAAATTATTGATAGAGATAAACTTTTAAAACTCCTTCTGAGTCTGTGGTTCTTTGAATAAAAGAGAAACCTACCAAACTCACACATTTCTGAAAACTAGATACCCAGGGAGTCCAGGGAGGTATGGCTTACGTGTACGCACCAAAGGTTTCCTACTCAGAACTTCCTGCAAACCTCAAATTTGCTGAAAAAAATTTACATTTTTAAAAATTTCTGTGTGGGAAAGTTGTGGGATCACCAGTCTGATATGAATTTCCTGGATCACTGACAAAATATCGACGGACCGAATATCGAGGTACCAAAATATTGCTGCAAAAATTTCAAAGTCAAGAATATTGACATCCTAACTACATCATTGTAAGTACAAAAATATTGGAAAAAAATATAGTTTTTTTAAATGTTAAAAAACTAATGTAAAATAAAGTAAATAATACATATAATTAAAAGAAACATAGTTAAAAATAATAAAACGTTTAAAAATAATAACTGATACATATAGGGGCCAATTCCGATGTCGGACGGACCTGAGTCCGTCAGACATCGGTCAGGAACCGTGACTGTTCGGTCGCAATCGTATCCCACACGATGGGAGCATGCATTCCGTGCGGAATGCAAGCCCGCATTGTGCAATAGAGGGGTGCAGTCCATCCCTGCACCCTGTGGCCGGCACCCCAAGGTGCCTGCCACTGGGTGCAGGGATCTACAGATGGGCACCATAGGTCCCCCAAGGCTGCCATTACCAATTAATAATCAATTACCACTAAATTAATTATCACTACCCAAAAATAGAAAAATTATGATTACTTAATTACAATTAAATCACTTCCCACCCTAGTCCCCTATAAACCCACAGCCCGTTCCAATAATAAATCAATACAATTAATATAATTATCAATTAATAAATTAATAAAAAATCATTACCAATTAATAATTAATTACCTATAAATTAATTATCAATACCAATAAATAAAAATTATGAATGACTTAATTACAATTAAATTACTTCCCACCCTATTCCCCTATAAACCCATAACCCGCTACAGAACTAAAACGCAACATTTAATTAAAAATAATTAATAATTCCTATAAATTAGGGGTGGGCAGAATTTGCGCAATTAACTTGCGCAAATTATCGCGAAAATGCTAAAAATCTCCGCAAACACGCCGGAAATATCGCGAAGACGCGGAAGTTTTTTTCCCACCTGTTCGCGGTATTTTTTGCGTGATCGCGGGTCGCCAACTTACCCATGCGGTTGCTCAAGGGCGCAGCCATCTTGTTTTCACTTGTCCCGCCCTCTCGCGATGCTTACTTCCTGTTCCAGGTTGCGCAATGCATGTTCGCGCCCGTTCGCGGTCGAAATTTCCTGTTCGCGACCGCTTTTACTGGATCGCGTTGCTTTTTGCTTGCTCGGGGAGAAAATATCGCGCGAACTTGCGCACGTGGTCGCAATGGGCGCGGCCATTTTGTTTTTCACTCTATTGCATGGTTCTGGGGCCTGATTTTCAATCCTCCCAAAATCCTTTCAATCCTTTGTTTATAGCCACTTGTTTTGGATCTTTATTACTTATTATTTCTCTAACTATTTTCCTGCTTCTATATTTTTGTTTTTTGTCTACTTTTTTTTTGTTTTTTAGCTACTTTTTCCTCTTTCTATTGCCTGCTATTTATTTCCTTTACTCCTTTATTTATTTTACCTTTTCTTTCCCGCCCCGTCCCCAGAACCATGTCCAAGGGTAGGGCTGTTCGCCGGCGAAGCCAGAGCCGCGACCGCCTTCCTTGCGGAAGGCGGCGCCCACAAGGGGTGCAGGCACGGGACTTATTTGGGGAGGAGGAGTTGGCTGCACTAATTTTCTTTGTGCAGTGCCACCTCCCCTCAACCCTGGCAGCAGGTGGCTGGCCTGGGTCCGGGTACGGCCTCCGGGAGCATCGGCAGCAGTGGGGGAAGGTGCGCCGGGCAGTGTCGCGCATCTCTGGGGTCCGGCGCACCCAGGCACAGCTGACGCACCGGTGGTCCGACATCCTGGACCGTGAGCAGGACCTACTGGACCTGCTAGGAGTGGAGGTCCCGGGGCTTGGTGAGTACATATTTAATTACTACAACTTTGTGTCTGTTCTTCTGCTCTGTGTTATATATTGCGAATATTTTTTTTCCTTCCAACCAGCTAGAATGTTGCTGCTTACAATACATTCCAGGTTAATAACGTTTAAAAGTCTTCTGTGATTATGGTGCTCTTCTGCGCTACTACTAATCTTACTTGTTTGCAGCTTTGCGTTTGCGCTTCCTTAGCGTGATTCTTTACGAGTTTATTTTAAAGAAATTAAGTTACGTAATGCCACAGTGACTCTAATCCACTACTTCCTTTTCCCGTCACTAATAGATAGGGGCGGATTGATGTTTAGGTAAACTACTTTGTATGAGCTTCTAATTTGTTAGTGGTATGCGTGATGCCCCCTCACTCAATTACGTGACGTGCTGCTAGTACGGCAGTCTTTAGAACCTTTTCTAGTTTGTTCAATGAGTGGTGGTAGGCTTAGCAGTTACTTAGCAGTAGCAGATCAGCATCAATCAAACCAAAATTTGGTGTATACAAAAAATGTAGTCATGTTCATTTGTCCTCCATGATGTGACCATACGCATTGTTGAGGAATACAGTGGAAATGCATACTTAATGTACAATTGGCATGCCTGGAATAGGTGGGCTAGGTTGGGTGGTACGTTGTACTTAGGCTTAGTTGTAACTTAGTTTTCTGGAATCAGAATGGAAGACTGGATTACTGTTGATAAATAGTAACTTAAGTAGTCGAACTGTGAATCCCCTGATATTACATGTTGACCAGATGAGATCGGTCAATGTAGTTATTGCAATTGTTGTTTACATAAGTGTTTTTTGACCGGCGTTGAAAAATATTGTATTTGTTTGACACCATCCATCAATATTTGTCTCTTTCTTATATCTTTCCTGTTCATCAGCACCCAGGGGCAGACCGATAGGGACTGGGCAGTCGGCGGGACAGGAACAACACCACCAGGAGGACACCGCTGAGGGCTCCTCTGCTGGCCCCAGTAAGTCTTCTTGTTTTTAATAATATTTCTTATTCCATAACTTTTACTGCCCCATATTTTTCCTGAACTATTGTTGGTTTCCAAATGCTATTTTTTTACCACCAATTATCCTTCGATCTGTACGGTTTCAAAAATCTTATCCCTGCCTCCGCTATGATGACTCTGAGTACTACTACTACTACATACTATCAGTCTGTCTGTACTGTAGTAGCTAGTCTTGCCCAGTTGGCCAGTGCCACTCTTTGTGAAAGGTTGTAATATAAAACTCATATTCACCAGTAGCTCGAGCCATTGAGTCCAATCCGTTGGGTCGTCGTCTTGTACTACTTTTACTCTCATTGATCTTGAGGCTTTGAAAATTCACAGCAACAACAGCCCTACCAGATTTATTACTATTTTGATATGATACCCTATAGGACATACTACTGTTGTAGGGATCTTGCACATACATTTACACCAGAAAATGGGATGTTGGTGATGGTAGGTTGGACCTTCCTTGCACACCTCAATCAGAAATTCCGCACCCACCACAATTCCACTGCTTGACTATAGTACTGTCTTGTCATAACTATTAGGTCTCGGAACCCTCCCCCCAAGATACCCAACAAGTAGACAACCCAGAACATAACACACCCAACCTCTCAGTCATGGAAGCAATTCACATGCACACCCTTACTTTAATTTGCTCACTCGTGTAAGTTAGTCCACACCAAATACCACCAAGTCTATGTAAGTTCAAAATGTTTATTTCAATTTGAGAAGGTCTGTACACCGTTTTCTTAGCAGCACCAACCGGAAAATCAATAACATTAAAACAAATACATTGTTACACTTATACAGTTGGGAATTAAATCATGATAACTGAACAGTGGTGGAAGGCAGCACCACCATCCCATAGCAATTTAGTTTATATAAGGCTCTGCTGTTACTTCTGGCCTAGCTTTTTAGCGCGTCGCTCCTCAGCGCTGTATTTTAACTAAATGTGCTTTTTACTAGCGTTTATTTTTCTTGTGCTTTGCTGCTTGGCCTGGGGGCAAGGGTCTCCACTTACCTGCATTTAAAGAGTTGATGCACCGCCGTTTTGGCGGGTCCGGGTCCCGAGGGGGCATATCTATTCAACTTTGGCCGCCATTTTGGATTGGGGCTGTTGGCGCTTTTGCGGGCGCCATCTTAGAGCGTCCTGACGCTCGCTTCAGTCCAGGGGACGCCTATTTAAGGCGGACTCGTGGGGTCTGACGGCGGTCAGGCTCTGCTGTTACTTCTGGCCTAGCTTTTTAGCGCGTCGCTCCTCAGCGCTGTATTTTAACTAAATGTGCTTTTTACTAGCGTTTATTTTTCTTGTGCTTTGCTGCTTGGCCTGGGGGCAAGGGTCTCCACTTACCTGCATTTAAAGAGTTGATGCACCGCCGTTTTGGCGGGTCCGGGTCCCGAGGGGGCATATCTATTCAACTTTGGCTGCCATTTTGGATTGGGGCTGTTGGCGCTTTTGCGGGCGCCATCTTAGAGCGTCCTGACGCTCGCTTCAGTCCAGGGGACGCCTATTTAAAGTCGTCCTCTCCGCGCAGCGGGAACGCGCAGCTGGGACGCCGTCGCTTGGCCGGAGTCGTGCCAGAGTCCTGCCCGTCTGCGCCCGTCCGCGCTAAGGACGCGCGGGACTCTGGCCAGGCCCTGCTGGTACGAGGTGCGGTTGGTTATTTCCAGCCATGTTGACATACTCTTGTGACACCCTGCGTGACCTGGGACGCCGGACTGCTGGCTGTAGCTTACCCCTCCTACATCCATTGGACGGTCCCTATCATTGTGCTGGCTGTCAGTGGTTTTTGGAGCAAGCTACTTCTATTGCCCCCACACGTCCGGTGGCAGCCGTTTGCTATACCTGCCCGGAGCATGTTCTCCGCATTTTTAGTTTTAATGCTAGGTCTCTGGTGTCACATTATCAGGCAGTATTTGACCTGTTGCAGGATGAAAGCCCGGACATCGTGGCTATCACCGAGACATGGCTGAAAGACGAGGACGCAGCCATTATTAATCTGGCATTCCCCCCTGACTATACAGTCCGTACCCTTAATCGATCTTCTAGGGGAGGGGGAATTGCCCTGGCTATTCGTTCTAGTCTTACTTGCTCCTGGACCGCACTGACCATTGCGGGATGTGAAAGTGCGTTGTTTAAGATTCTGGTTACTCCTCACTTCTCACTCTCGGGGATGGTGGTCTATCGTCCCCCAGGGAGCGAGGCGGCGTTTCGCGCCGCTTTCCCGGATGTGGTCAGCTCCCTGGTGGTGGGGTGTCCCAATTTTTCGATTCTGGGGGACCTTAATCTCCATCTCGATAGACCCAACCTACCTGCGGTCAGTGGCATTCTCACGGATTTGGAGGCCTTACAGTTGCTGCAGCTTGTTCAGCAGCCCACCCACATCGGTGGCCACACGCTAGATCCCTTCTTCACTAATTTGACAGATGCTTCTGTCACTGCCGTCTCGCCCCTGGGTTGGACTGATCACTCTTTGGTCGCCATTAGTACCCCTTTATCAGGTAGGACTGTCATCCCTCCTGCTAAGCTGATCGTAAGGCGGCATTGGGGCAAATTACGGTTGGAAGATCTGCACCGTGTCCTCGCTGCAGAGCCATTAGATCCGTTTGTAACTGTTGATTCAGGTTACGATGGGTTCTGCGCGTGGATCTCCAAAGCGCTAGATGCGCTCATTCCACTCACCGCCTGTAAGACCAGTGCCAGAGAATCTAGCCCATGGTACGATGGCGCCCTACGTGCGCTCAAGGGCAGTTGCAGGCGCGCAGAGAGGGCTTGGCGGAAGGCGTACGATTCGGGGAAAAAAGCTATCTATCTCGCCTCCGTCAAAGTATACCATCGGGCTGTGTGCCGTGCTCGGGCATTGTATTATACTGCCGAAGTCGGCAACAGCTCTAACCCCTCGAAAACTATTTTCAAATTGATGAAGGATCTTCTAGCTAAGCGCCCCGATGCTCCGACGACGGGCTCTACTGCTCATTGTGAGGCTCTTGCGGTGTTCTTTCAGGAAAAGGTCCAAAACATCTATATGACCTTTCCATCCACAGGACCCCCAGTTGAGTCTCCGATTTCCATCTGTGGAGACACAGCCCTGCACTCGCTTCCCCTGTTGACATTGGAAGGGTTTCACATCTTGGCAAAGCAGGTGAAATCTGGGTCCCCCGCCGACCCTCTCAGTTCGGCTCTCTTTAGAGACGAGTCGTTCGTGGGTCGGACCGTGGTACACTCCCTGATCAACATCTCGTTGGAGTCGGGCACGGTCCCCCGTAGCTGGAAGCGGGCGATGGTTTCCCCCATCCTAAAGAAGCCCTCACTGGACCCAGACAAGCCTGAAAACTATCGGCCTATCTCTCTGCTTCCCTGGCCTACCAAAGTAATGGAGGCCCATGTCAACAAAGTTCTCTCGGCCCACCTCATCCAGTTTAACATCTTGGATCCCACCCAAAATGGCTTCCGTGCTGGTCACAGCACGGAGTCTGCCCTTCTCTCCATGGCTGAACACCTACGCACAGTGATGGATGCGGGGCAGACAGCGGCGCTCGTTTTATTAGATTTGAGCGCCGCGTTCGACACCGTGTCCCATCCTATCCTGTTGCATCGCCTGGAGGAGGTCGGGCTGGGTGGCTCTGCCCTCCAGTGGTTTCGCTCTTTCCTGAACGATCGTTTCTTTAGCGTTGCGCTGCCACCGTACCAGTCCCAATTCCTTCCTCTGAGACAGGGGGTCCCGCAAGGCTCCTCGCTGAGTCCCACGCTTTTCAATCTGTATGTGAGACCGCTGGCTGAGATCGTCAAGCAATGGGACATGACTATGGTCTCGTATGCTGACGATACTCAGCTAGCGGTGACTATCAGCGGGGATGCGGATCGGGATGCCCCCAGGTTTCAGAGTGGACTTAGGGCGGTGGCAAGCTGGATGAAGAACAACTGTCTCCAGCTCAACGCGAAGAAAACCGAGATCATGATCGTTGGCAGGAAGGCGGAACTGTGGGGGGACAAGTGGTGGCCCATTGAACTGGGGCCGGTCCCTCTCCCGGTCACTGAACTTAGGAATCTGGGAGTGTGGATGGATCCCGCTCTCAGTTACGAGGGCCACTCGAAGAAAATCGCGGCCGGCTGTTTTGGCATCTTGCGGTCGCTGAGGCCCATTCTTAAGTTCTTTGACCGTGGTACCAGGCAGCTGATAGTCCAGGCCACGGGATTATCTCGCCTGGACTATGCCAGCTCGCTTTTGGTAGGGACCAACGTGGCGGAGACTACCCGCCTTCAACGAGTGCAGAATGCCGCGGCTAGAGCCATTGTAGGCTTACCCCGAAGGAGCTCTGTCTCAGGTGTCTCGAGATCCTTGCATTGGCTCCCCATTAAATCACGCATCCAGTTCAAGGTGTTGTGCTTGGCGTTTAAGATCTTGAGGGGAGTAGGTCCGCCAATTCTTGCTGACCTCCTGTCGTGGTATGTTCCTTCCCGCGCTTTGAGATCGGGAAGCCAAGCGCTCGCGGTGGTCCCCCGATACAGGTTGTGTCGGGCTGGTGGTCGCTCTTTTCGGGTGAGGGCGGCTGAACTCTGGAATTCCCTCCCAGTGGACTTGCGGCTACTGACTGACCTCTTGGCCTTTCGCAAAGCTCTGAAAACGTTTCTTTTTTAAATAGATCTTTTATCTGTGTTGTGTTTCTGCTATCTGTTGCACATTGCCTGCCATGCGCCAGGACGCCCCTTAGCTGGGGCAGCTGTGCGCAATACAAAAGTGCATAACATAACATAACATAAATTTATAAAAGAAGATGTGAGTGAAGGGACCCCTCACCTTAGAAGAACCTAGTACTGGTAGTTGTTGCATCATTCAGAAGCTCTGGTTCGTAGAAGGGATTCTTGCGTCTGTAATGCGAAAAAAGAAATGGTGTGCGTTAGTATATTGCAACTTGCAAGCATTTCTCAGCCGTGCCAAAAAGTGTAGCATCTATGGATAAGCAATATGGACTAACAGTAACAGTAGTACACCAGTACTTCCTAAAAAAGTGGCTTGTTAATGTTTGTGGACCGCTTGTACGCAGCGCGTAGACTAGACAGTAGCAGTGTGAGGCAGGTCATGTGGGCTCAAAGGTGTCTTAAGAAGCTGCAAGGTAAAGGTAACGTCACATGTGCAAAAATAAAAGCCACAAAGGTAAAATGGTAGCATGGCTAGGACTAATTAAGCAAAGGCTACAATGATCATATATAACTATTAGTGTCTACTCTACTACTACCTGATTTGTACTAGTGATGTATGTTAGTATTAAATCATTTTTCAACCTTGCAACTGATCAATAGGGGGGAGGTGTATATGACGCCTAATAAATGTGTAATGTTTTCTAGGCGCACTACCGACCACCAGTGCCGGGGCCAGCGAACAAGGCAACGCGGAGGGAGAGGATGCGGCAGTTGCTGCTGATACCGACGATGGAGCGGTAGGGGGAGTGGCAGCACCAGTGGCAGGCGGTGGTAAGTTAGTTTCATATTCCTTAACTATTGTTGAACTTGACAGCACACTCACAGCAAGGGTGTACTGTATGTATATGTATACTGTACAGTTGTGACTTAGGGCCCCATTAGGATGGTGGGCGTATTGCCCCCGCCGGGCCGGCTGGAATTCACTGCCGACATCGCAGGGGCAAACCTCCCGCCATCCCTGTAGAAAATATTCAGACCCCCCACATGTCGACCAGGCGGAAAAGGGTTCAATATGGCGGTGGTGTCTCTCTGAACACACCGCCAACCATATAATCTGCATTTTGGAATGCCTTTGCGTAGCGGCATTGCCGTCCGCCACGGAAAGGCATGCAGACATTGCAGAGTATGCTTGGGGGCCCCCATGGAGGGTACCTACCTATGCTATGGTACCCCCCGCCTTTCAAAGCAAAACGTGACAGGCTCCGTGCGGGGCCCGTCATGTTGTGCTTGGAAAAGCAGCACAACATTTTAGCATTGCTTTCAGCAAAGCCAACCAGAATGTAAAAAAAAAAACAGGATGCGCCCGCCACTGTGCCGGGCGCATCATCCTAATTAATTGTCCCCACGGGACCCCCACCTTTTTTAGCATGAGGATGGTGGGCGGACAAAGTCCGCCCGCTATCCGATGTCGTAAGTAAGTATGAGTTGTTGGGGACGTTTGAAGAGTGAACTAGAAGACTAGAATTCCCTTTAATTGGCATAGGACTAGGAGCCGGAGTATTGAGTAACCAATGGCCTCATCTATCTGATTTGAACTCCGCTTTGAAAGTTTTATGGAGAAGAGCACCTGGTGCACTGTTCAACTAAAAAGTGAAAGACGGGTGGAAGGAAGAAGGACGGGCGACATTTAAAATGTTATGTACTACTGTGCTTTATTTTATAGTGCTACTCTACCATGCCACTATGTGTATAAATAATTACCTTGTCCTACTGTTTTTCTAAGAGTATATTTTACAATTGTCTTGTTTTTTTCTTTTTGATACACAGCTACTCCGAAACTCACCCGGAAGGAGTTGGCCGCCAAGGCACGGCGCCGGAAGCTGGAGGCAATCCAGCGGGAATACCGGCGGCTGGTGGTCCTAGCCGAGGAGGAGGAGGAGACTGCGGCAGCATTTGTTCAAGCCTCCTCCAGTGACCCGGGCCCCAGCCACCGCCCTCCAGCGGTACGGTGCCACCGTCTGGCGGCTGCCCGCCGCCACTGTGCCATCTCCGGTGCCCCCCCCACTGTGGCTGCAACTGCCGCGGCCTTAGACGCTGCGTCGCCCGTTTAGAGGAAGAGATGCGCCAGATGCGTGTCCTCCTTCAGTCCCGCCCCACCACTTAGTCCCTGTCATCCTGTTCTGCCCCTTTTTTAATTCTTGTTGGGTGGGTGGGTGGGACCTTGTTTGGGTGTTACGGACTTCTATGGACATTGGTTGGGGTTAGGGAGGGGGGTGGATCAGCTTTTGTGGGTTTAGTTTATTTTTGTTAGGGTAAATTAAATATATTTTTATATGTTACATGCAATGTTGTTAATGTTTTGTAGGTGGGGTAACTGTTTTACATCACACTGTTTCCTTGCTGGTGCATAGCCACCCATAGCCTGTGTTTGATTTCAATAATTTGCTGACTGTATAAGACACAAACAGATAGATGCGACACACCTCACTCATTGACTAGTCC
Source organism: Triturus cristatus (assembly GCF_964204655.1). Taxonomy (NCBI): domain Eukaryota; kingdom Metazoa; phylum Chordata; class Amphibia; order Caudata; family Salamandridae; genus Triturus; species Triturus cristatus. The sequence goes on along the minus strand of NC_140592.1, from coordinate 420,760,533 downwards.
TTCTAGTACTTTCAGTCTGTCCTCTAGTCTATGCATTCTTTGGAGTGGTGTGTGAAAATGAAATCATTGACAACATGTCCATTATTAATTCTGCCTCCCCCAAACTTCTCTCTTACCGGTGCTTGATGTTTATGTCCAACTGTGGCACAGCACTGGCTGCATGGTGAAGATGATTTCCTTTTTCATACATGCCATGATTGGGGTGGTGGTGGTGGTGGTGGTAGTATAGTAGTAGTAGTAGACACTGGCAGGGCGGCAGCATTTCCAAAAAAAGAAAAGGAGACAGTCAATCGCCTTTGAGAGACTGTTAGAGGAGTAGTTGAATGAAGTACAGTACAGAACTTACCGAGCAACAATAATATGCTCAAATATTTGACAAAAAAACTGAATGGTGGTTAGGCGGATAGCCTACTAGACAGAGTTACAAACTATAGTTGTGTCGAGTCACTTGACTATGCCTACAGTCTAACAGTTCATGCTGTATAGGAGGAATGACAACAAACAAATCCAATCAATGCCGGCAATTCATGCTGAGGTATATGTTCCTTTGTTAAATAAAATAACCTCTGAAATATCCTACTCATGGGTGGCCAAGCAGAAGAAGATCATCGCTCTGCCTTGAAATTGAAGTAGTGTTGCTTTCACCACATCCGCCCCAGCAAGTGTGTGATTAACAAACAAACAACGCAAACACAAAGACCAATAGCTCAGAGTCAGGTGTCCAATGCATGCCATTAATTGTCATCATTCATTACCTGTTCCTTCTCATCTTAAGTTAACAGGCCATCTCTTTCGCCATCATCATGATGGACGGTGCTGTTGTGTCACAGTCATTTGCATTCGCAGATTAAGTGAGTCCCCTTCCTGTATTGAATTAAAAGCAATGTATCACCAAGATGCAGGAGAAGTACACATTTCTTATTTGCAAGAAGGGGAAAATTTAATTCACCTTGAGTTAAGTTTAGTGTGTTCTGTAAAGTTGATTAGTGGCAGTGCACAATTACATAAATTCATGCGCAACAAACACAACAAAATTTACATCATTCAGTCTGCGACTCTGCGGCCAATGCATGGCATCAATCATTACCTGTTCCATCTCATCTTGTTAACGGGCCGTCTATTTCGCCATCATCATCATGGATGGTGCTGTTGTGTCACAGTCATACGCATTGCGCAGATTGAGTGAGTCCCCTTCCTATATTGAATTAAAAGCAATGTATCACCAAGATGCAGGAGAAGTACACATTTCTTATTTGCAAGAAGGGGAAAATTGAATTCACCTTGAGTTAAGTTTAGTGTGTTCTGTAAAGTTGATTAGTGGCAGTGCACAATTACATAAATTCATGCGCAACAAACACAACAAAATCTACATCATTCAGTCTGCGACTCTGCGGCCAATGCATGGCATCAATCATTACCTGTTCCATCTCATCTTGTTAACGGGCCGTCTATTTCGCCATCATCATCATGGACGGTGCTGTTGTGTCACAGTCATACGCATTGCGCAGATTGAGTGAGTCCCCTTCCTGTATTGAATTAAAAGCAATACATCACCAAGCTGCAGCAGAAGTACAAATTTCGTATTTGCAAGAAGGGGAAAAATAGTGTGTTCTGTAGGAAGTTGATTAGTGGCAGTGCACAATTACATAAATTCATGCACAACAAACACAACAAAATCTAAATCATTCAGTCTGCGACTCTGCGTCCAATGCATGGCATCAATCATTACCTGTTCCATCTTATTTTCAGTTAATGGCCAGTCTCTCTCGGCTCTGAAAGGAGGATAGCTATAGTAGTCATCTGATTCATGGTCCACTTGTTTTGGAAGGATGAGGAAAGTTTGAATTTGTTGTTACCATCATCCAATCATCATTCATGAGGGAAATGGAATTGAGCAGGAGTTTCAGTATGATCGAGCGGAGGAGCTGAATTCGGAGGACTGTACTGTCAAATGGCAGACACCTGAAACTTGTATATTAAATTAGAAGAGTAGAAGACGATGATAATGGATTTGTTGCGATTCACAAGTTTATAACCGGAACGACAGACACATAAACAAAGGGGGAAAAAAGGGAGGAAGACAGTAAGTGCGAGCCTAATTGTCAGGGAAGTATAGCTCGTCCTCAAACTCTGGGGGTTCTTCCAGTAGTAGGTAATAATCATCTGACACAATACTTCCGTCACCTGAGCCGCTGTCCTCATCTTCCTCTGTTGATTCATGTATTGTGTAATTCGGTGGTATGAAGTGCTGATTCATTTTGATCATTGTTAACCTCTCCAGGTTTTTGGGAGATAGACTGGTCCTTCTCAATGTTACAATGGAACCAGCAGCACTGAAAACACGTTCGGAAGAGACACTTGCGACAGGGCAAGCCAGATAGCTTATCGCCAGCCTGCTGAGCTGTGGCCATTCAGACCTTTTCCTATACCAATACTGCAATGGGTTTTGATCAACGTACACCTCTGTTGGGTCGTCCAGATAGGCCTGGACCATCCGCTCAATGTTCAGGGTTGCTGATGGTAAGCTTTTGTACTGTTTTTTCTGTGCATCAGCACTGTGCTTACAATAGCCCATCTTTACATACCAATCCTGTAATGATAATGATTGTACTCGGCCTAATGATCCAGTTTTTGTTTCTGTAGTCGATAGTGATGGTGAGTGTTGTGATTGTGAGCCAACCGCACTGCCCTCAGCCGACGAAGTTGCACTTGATTCTGCATGGCCTGCTTCAGTATCAGTACTTGTTGTGGGTTGATGTGGCTGGCCTTTAATTAGCAGCCCTTCGTTTTCAAACTTAATGTCTGCTTCAGCTATACAACTTTTGAAGCGGGCAACATCAAAGCAAGGAATGTCTTCACTAGTCCTAATTTTGCACGTGGATCCAGAATTGTGGCACAAATGTAATGTTCCTGTGACAACATTTTATTTTATATCCTTACATTTTCAGTTAAGCGCCTGGATAAGCTCTCCACCAAGTCATGGGCGTGCCTTCTGTCCTCTACACCTTTGTAGGATTCAGACACATTATTCAGCTCATGCTCTAGCATTTGCAACAATGGGATAGCTTGGCCCATTGTACAGTCCTCCTTGCTGACTTCACGTGTGAAGACCTCAAAAGGAGACAGCATCTCAGTCAGGCATTTAATTAGGGTCCATTGCTCCCTCTGAAGGGTCATGCCTTTAACACTAGCATCACTGCTTCTGTACCAGACATATTCATGGAGTGACCTGTGCTGTTCGTACAGACGATCAAGCATGTAATACGTTGAGTTCCAACGTGTTGCCACCTCCTGGATGAGTGCCTTAACTGGCATCCTAAATTCACGTTGGATGATCCTCAGCTGCATCCGAGCTTGAAAAGAATGGCTGAAATGAGTGCATATTCTTCGGCAGATGGCCAGTAAATTGCTGACTATGGGTTCTTTTTTCAGAAAGTCTTGCACTATAATGTTTATGCAGTGTGCCAAACACGGAACCCTGAAATAGGAACCAAGTTCCATGGCCTTAAGTACATTACTGCCATTGTCTGTGGCAACAAAACCAATACCAAGCCCTCTGGGCCGCAGCCATTCCAAAACCTTGGTGCGAAACTCTTCTAAAATGTTTTCAGCCGTATGAGATTTCTCCATGCCGAACATGGCTACAGTTGCATGTTTCCGAGTACCTTCAAAAATCGCAGCTGTGTCAACAACACCTCGTGCAGATAGTTTATCTCTAACCCCCACAAAAGAGATCCAGTGTGCAGTGATGCACATGTAATCTGTGGCTTGGCAACTGCTCCACATGTCTGTTGTCAGGTGGATATTGTGCACAGCACTCTGCTGCAAACCGTGAACAACCAATTCCAGCACATCATGATGTAGTGCCGAAACAGCAATTCTTGCGAAATAGGACCGGCTGGGAACTTTCCATTTCGGGCAGATGGCAGACACAAATTCAAGGAAACCCACCCCTTCCACAAAAGAAAAAGGAAGAAGGTCCAGCGCTAACATTTTAGCCAGCTTCGCATTGTACAATCGTGCCGTTGGGTGGTTGCGTTGGAACTGCCCCTCCAACCTAAAAATGCTCTCAATGGTAGGCTGGCTTACTTTCCTTAGTGGTGCTGTTTTCATTAACCCACTAAGGCTCCACGACACAGATTGTCTCATTGAGGTACTCACCGGTCGCCTTGGTGTCTCACCCAGACTCTGAGTATGGCTCTTACTGCGGTGCCACTCTGATGTTACTGAGGAGGATGTGGGCGTTACCACTGCAGTGACTGCACTACTGGAGACAGGGCAAGAAATGCCTCCCTGTTCTTCACCTGCCACCACAATAATATCGCTCCCTGATTCTGAATCCTGACCAACTTCAATGGGTTTATTTTTTCTACTTTCTTTTAACTTAAGCAGGTGATCCTCCCACACGATAGTGTGGTGTATTCTGAGATGACTTGCTTGTCCTCCGGTACCATAGTTTGCACCAAGCTTACCACGCCTAACACCTTGCTGACAAATTGAGCATATAGCAACGTTCTCCTCCTTGGCGCTAACAGAAAAGAAGTCCCAAACTGGGGAGGAGAACTTTCTGGCACTGCTGGATGTGCCACTTTCAACATCAGATGAACTTGAGGGGGTGCTTGAAAATATGTGACCCTGTCCACCTACACTGTGATTTTTACTATCACTTCCTACTGAGATGGTTGAGCTGGATGTAGGTCCTTGCCTGGCCTTGGAAAATATGGCAGCTGGAGGTAGTGGTGGTGTAACCTGTGTTGGTGAGATCCGTGCTACATCCCGCTCAGTAGCAGCCTTTCTGGATAGGGTGAGAATGTTGGTCTCCAATCCCTTTGGGGCGGGAGTAATGTGCAAGATGACTGGCTCGTCTTCATCAACATAACCACCCCCCTCTTCTACATCTACCTCCATAATTCTAAGTTTTTCTGGGACCTTCCTTTTCAGAAGCATGGTCTTGTGGCGTATATCACTCTCAGACCGAGCTGGTGGGTCCCAAGTGTCATCACGATCATCAGAAGCGGGGCTTTGAGGTTCTGGACTTTTAAGAGTCCAGAGGTTCCAGGGGAACAACACCCAAAGACCCATGAATTCCTTCCTGTCTTGGTGCACAAATCAACAGAGACACGGGCTTCTCAATGGTGGCGTCAGAGACCAAGATTTATTCACTGCAGGGACACAGAAATCATAGGAACCACACAAAGGCAGAATCTACGAGACTGTTCGATTTGCAAGAAGTGGGTTGCTCCTTAAATACACGAAATATGTCTTTAGGCAACATTACACAAATATTTCTCATGCCCAACCCGGTATCCCAAACAGACAATAAACATACATCAAACAATAATTAGTCGTAGGTTTTCGGTATTCGATCATGTCTCCTTGTCAGTTTTCCATTCTTTGCCCGATCCTCCCCATCATAAAAATCGTAACCTCCCCATTGTAAAAGCCCAGAAGGAGAGGAGCAGAACCAGGTGCAAGGGATAGAAAAATAGGATAAGAGGTGTTTATGGATCGTAAACGGGCATGGCTACCGTCTTCGGCCTCTCAATCTGGACAATGGACACGAGAACCAGTATAGCAGGATTGGCCTCAGGCAGGGGAGGCAGCTTGATTCTGCCTAGTCACGCAGCATCAGCTTTCTCGGGGTTTGAGCTTACGTGTCCTTAACAAGGTGAATCTGCCGGGGTCATCGCTCGTCCATTGACTATGTGAGGGCAAGAAACAAAATGGATGCCGTATCTAAAATGGATGCCATGATTTAGCAACAGAATGCCCTATTTCTCAGTGAATTCATGCTCGTTGCGCAGCGAAAACACTGTCATGTACAAAATGGATCATTTGCGGTTCATTGGTACCAAAATCGTGTCAGTACTACGATACCGAATACACGGGTTTGGATTGCTACAGAACCTCAGACCGTCCTTTTGCCCTTACATAGGCAATAACTCACTCTATATCAGAGTCCATCTCTATGTTCATCAGGTCACTGATATGCTGCTGGAGCATTATTCTATCTCGTGGCGTATCTCCAAAAACAGGTGGTCTTCTTACGCATGTCGAAACACAAAGGCCACATAATGCAGGACCACACTGAACAATGAGACAGCATGAGAATAGAAATACCAACGCAACACCAGTGATTATCAGAACCTTCCATCCCCATGCAGATAACAGACTCCAGAACCATCCCATTAGTGACCAGTTACCTTCCTCTACATGAATAGAGTCAGAGATTTTGTGTAACTTAGAGATAGCCTTATATACCGTTGGTGCATTATCTGGGATAAAAACGCAGCAACTCGATTGGATCATCTTACATACCCCACCTCGATCTGCAAGTAATACATCAAGAACCACACGGTTCTGTAACGTCATGAGGCGATCCGCTTGGAGCTCAGCTGTCAGATTACTAAGGGCACCCGCAGTTTCTGTAATAGTGGATTCAACTACCCGTGTTAGTTGACGTAAGTTTCTACTGTTGGCCATAGGCCCCCAGAACGGAAGGAAACCTTTGAAGAAGTCTCCTGCTTCTTGGCCAGCAGTGTCTTCCTTACTGAAAACACCTCTCACAACTCTAGTTTTGTGATAATCCGGTGCAGCAGTGTATGTCGGAGGCAACAGTTGAACGATATAACATGAACCTGAAAAATCAGCAGGCAGCCATGTATATGCTCTGTCTTTGCAAACAAAATAGGTGCCCTTAGCAGCTAAGAATGCAGGGGAAGACTGTGACGGGAAAACGTATGTTTCGGTACAGTCACTCTTCCCTAGTCGAGCTTTCGGATTCCTCCCATTTCCTTTCAAACAGACCTGACCTTGGTGGGGTACGACCCAGATCGGAGTCGAGCTTTTACGTTTGTTCTCACCCAAAGTAATGCCATATTCCGTAACATTCCAACCCATGTAAACTCGCAATTTATCCTTGGGAATAAACGGAGTGTTATTGACATCTCTAACCATGTCAGTAACTCCTTTTACCAAGGCTCTATTAGCGGAGTTATACCTAGTGGAACGCGGAGGTCGTGGGGGATAGGTCTCTAGGGCATAGGCGAACATGGTCTGAAATGCCCAGAATGATCCATTATAACTAAAGGGCAGAACCAGATAAGGGATACCCTTGTCCATGGTATGTGGTATCAAGCCACACACCCAGCAGTTTGTTGTGTTAACCACTAGTTGATGTTGGTGCAAAAGCTGAATGAAAGCGTTATTTATAAACTCGGAGCGTCGAGCTTGCTCATGTGCAGGAAAAGGATGGAAAGAATGAAGAGAAACAACAGTCGGAGAAACAGAAACATGGGGAGATACTGTAGATGTAACGGGTGCAAAGATCAATTGAATACCAAAAATAATTCCACCTGCCAGAGTTATAAAAACAATCAGTAGTGTCAGAGCACATTGCGTTAGAAAACATTTGCTATACAATATTTCATACAGTCTCATCTTGCGAGCATTTATGACGTTAGCCCGTCGCAGTTCAAGAAGCTCCATCTTCTACAACCGTTCGTAACGGATGGTTTGTACCTGTTAAAAAATTGCCTCTGTCTACCCTGGGAGTTCCCAAAATAAACAGAAGAAACCGACCTTGTGTCAGGTTCCCTGCAAGCTAAAACAAGGCACACGTTACGACCCTACGGTAACCCAGATGGCAAGGTGAAAGAACAACAAAAACAAAAAAAGGTAAAAATTATAGAGCGAACTTCCTGACTGAATGGAAAGCGATGAGATCAATGCAGTTTTCAGAAAGAAAGATAATTATGCAATGTTATTGGCTCATAGAATGAGAACGTAGGTTATATCTGTACTTTCCAGGTCTTGTTTAATCTTGAAACAATTGTTCTACAGGTACAGCAATGTTCGAGTCCACAGGTAACAAATGTTTGCCTTGTATAACACTCTGTTCAGGGTTCGAAGGCACAGTTCCTGGTGGGATATCAGAGTTCTGTGTTTTAGTTCGTTTGTCCGTTATGTACTCTGCATCACTGAAGGGAATGAGCCTAGGAACAGGTTCTGTCTCGGATGCACCAAATCCCTGTCTAACCCAGTTGTCGTAGGGGAGTGGGAGAGGGACACGCTTCGTATGGCTAGCGTGCACCCAATTCTTTCTTCCAGCTAGGCGTACAGCAGTTCTTGTTGCCAGGAGCACCTGGAACGGGCCCACGAATCTTGGTTGGAGGTTCCGGGTTCGTTCAAAATTCCGCACCACAACTTGATCACCGGGTTTCAATGTGTGGCCTGGACTCTCTGGCAGCTTAGGCAAGGATTCGAATACCTGTTGATGAATAAGGCTCAATTTAGTAGTCAGATCAAAAAGGTAATCAATCAACATTGGATATTCGATCTGTTTGAATTCCTTTGGCCTAGGGACTCCCCAAACATTAGCAGGACGACCGAACACAATCTCATATGGGCTAAGCCCTACTCAAGAGTGTACAGTCACTCTGGTGGACAGTAAAGCTAAAGGCAGTGCGTCTGGCCAAGAGAGACCAGTAGAAGCTTGAATTTTAGCGAGTTTTAGCTTCAAGGTACCATTGTACCCTTCAACCAAACCTGCTGACTGTGGGTGATTGGCGCTGTGGAATTTCTGGGTGATTCCCAGACCCGCACACACACTCTTCATAACTTTCCCTACAAACTCACTTCCATTGTCCGACCAAACAATCCGTGGCATACCATATCTGGGGAAGTACTCCTTGAGGAGGATTTTGGCAGTAGACATAGCAGTGTTATCCTTTAACGGATACGCCTCAATCCATCTTGAAAAAGCACAGACTACTACTAGGACATATTTGAGATTATTACACCTGTCCATGTGGATAAAATCCAACTGAATCACTTCAAAGGGATAAGAAGGGGGAGCAAAATGACCAGTTGGGGTTGGGGTTCCCTTGCCAGGGTTATGCAGCAGGCATATCATGCAATTTTTCACCACTCTTTCCGCACACTTAGTAATTCCGTCGTTCTTCCATACTGGAGCTAACATTTTACAGATCCCTTTCGAACTAATGTGCGCCGCTCCATGCGCCATCGTGACTACCGCAAGTACATACGCATCAGGTAACATTCAACGCTGCTGTTCAGACAAATCAACCCAACATCCACTTGAATCCATTTTACCCGTTTTCTCCTTCCATTCATTCTTCTCATTTTCAGTTGCTTCATTCTGGATTGCCTTCACACTTTCAATCGTATTCTCACACATTCCTGATTCAGCAATCCATCTTGCAGACGTTGCAACGTACATTCGGCTCATCATGTCCTTGGCCGTCTCTTTGGCGACCTCATCAGCAAACGCATTCCCACGGCCAACATCATCCGTAATCTTTCGATGTGCACTGCACTTCACAATCGCAACTTCATTCGGTAGGGTCAGAGATTCCAACAGGTCGTTGACTAACTGTCCATGTTGGATCTTAGTCCCATGGGACGTGAGAAAACCTCTTTCTTTCCACAGCCGTCCAAAACTATGTGCTACGCCAAAGGCGTATTGGCTATCAGTAAACACATTCACTCTCTTTCCCTCAGCTAAAACACACGCTCTTGTTAATGCAATTAATTCTGCAGCTTGGGCAGAATTCTGACTTACTCTTGCTGTCTCAACAATCGTACTCAAAGTCGTAACTGCATACGCGGCCGTCACATCACCATTCTGTAGTTTAAAACATGATCCATCGACGTACAAAGTGCCATCTGGATCTAGTAACGGAGTATCTTTTAAATCAATCCTACCTTTTGTCTCTTCCTCAGTTCTAAAACAACAATCATGGGGCTCTGAATCACTCGACTCTTGAGTAGTCGGCAACAGCGTTGCTGGATTCAATATGTTGCATCGCTTGATCTGAATGTGACTTGCTAAAAGCGTCAGCTCATAGCCTGATAGTCTAGCACTGGTGAGGTGCTGAGTTTTCGTTCGATTCATGAGTGTATCCACAGCATGTGGAACCATGACTACTAACATGTTGTTCATGACTAGTCCAGCAGACTGTTGAATAGACACTGCAGCTGCTGCTGTAGCTCTCAAACAGCTTGGCAATGCTCTGGCTACCGGATCTAATGTGGATGAGAAATATGCACAAGGCCGCTGTTTGTCGCCAAATTGTTGCGTTAAAACACTCAACGCACAACCTTCTCTTTCATGGACATATAAAGTAAACCGTTTACTGTAGTCAGGAGTACCCAACACAGGGGCTGAACACAGCGCATCACGTAAGTCGGAGAAGCTCTGTTGACATTCATCAGACCATGGCAAAGGACTCGGAACACCTTTTCCAGTCAGAGCCACCAATGGTTTTGCCATGAGAGAAAAATTTGGGATCCATTGTCTGCAGTATGACGTAATACCCAAAAACGCACGCACTTCTCTCTGTGTGCTTGGTACAGTCATCTGTGAAATTGCTTTGATTCTTTCTGGGGTCAATCTTGTTCCCTCCTTTGACAAAAGATGACCTAAGTAGGTCACTTCTTGGCAACAATATTGCAGTTTAGAAGGTGAAACCTTGTGATGTAAGTCTGATAAATGACGTAATAAAGAAATTGTAGCTGTTTTGCAAGTTTCCTTGTCATCAGCAGCCAGTAAAAGATCATCTACGTATTGGATCAGAGCAACACCAGGAGGAAGTACAAGAGCATCTAGTTGACCTTTTAACGCTTGGCTGTAAATTGAAGGGCTCTCACAATAACCTTGTGGAGCGCGCTTGAACCTGAAACTGCGACCTCCTAAGGAGAAACCAAAAATGTCTCTACTTTCCTCGGCTATCGGAATGCTGAAAAAGGCATTCTTCAAGTCGATCACTGTAAACCATGTAGCTGAGGCAGGAATCAACGTCAATAATGCAGTGATATCTGGAACCACAGGAAACTGCGGAATCACTATTTTGTTAACCTCTCTGAGGTCAATCACAAATCTGTAGATTGGAGGTTTGGAAGGGTCCGTGCGTTTCAAAATCGGCAGAACAGGACTATTGCAGACATTTCCTCTGGTTTCTTCTATCACATCTTTCTGTATTAAGTCTTTCACGATCAGTAAAAGTGCACGTTCACCTTCATTCGAAATCCGATACTGTGGGATTCGTGGGAATCTAACATTCGCTTTCAGACTTACCACATAAGGGGGAATTTCCAAGAGACCTACATCATTAGGACCAGTCGCCCAAAGAGTATCAGGGAGAGAACGTAGCTCCGGTGGGAGCATATCCATTGACATGTACATCGGAGAAATGACTCTCTTACCCAATGTCAGCTGTACTCCCGAAGGAGAACAGTACAGTGTCGCATGTAGGCGTTTCAACAGATCTAAACCAAGCAGATTCTCATTACAACCGGTTGTTAGAATGAGGGGTGCTTCTAGTTCGCATGGCCCAACAGAAATTGACAAAGGACTAGAAACAGGATTGTGAACAGGGGCGCCTGAGAAACCTACTGAAGTGTTCGTTAAGCCAGACAAAGGTGCGCCAGGGAGTTTCGCATGCATAATTGAACTTTTTGCCGCACCAGTATCCAACAGAAACGGTTCGACCACGCCTGATGTAACTACTGCGATATAAGGTCCACTCTAATCAACTGGAACTGATACTACTCCCTCTCTTTGCCTGTGGCTGTCCTAGTACTCGTTTTTCTGAATCTCTTCATTATTCTCATAGTAATCCTCAACATGATACTGTGAAGATCTACCGAGTTGCGTAGATTGTACATTTCGCTGATCGAAATAATTTGATGAGCGATCAGCCTGTGGAGTCATTGTACCACGTCCTCTACCTCTAGGAGCTTGCATAAACCCACCACTATTTCTCTGAGCTGGTACACCACTGGTCTGTGCGTGCAGTACTGGACACTCGTTCTTATAATGGCCCTCCTTTTTACAATAGGCACACTGATTCCATGCTAACTGTTGTCGGGGAAAACCATAATTAAATCTTTGGGACGTCCCTTGCTGGAATTGTGGCTGTTGCTGAAACTGGGGTCGCTGCTGTGAATCTGACTGATTCGAACGAGGCGGGTACGCCTGTTGCAAAAGAACTTTAGTTTTTAAATCTTTTGTCTTCTTTTCTGACTTTTCCTTCTCTTCTTTCTCTCTATTCTCGTAATACTGAACAGTTGCAAGTATTTGTGCTGTCGTCGACACTGCCCATGCACTCTCAGAATCCTTTAACTTGTTACTAAGCTCAGGCAGTAAATTAAACACAAACTTGTCAACAAACAACCTCTGACCTCCCTCAGTACTCATATCTTGCCCGCTGTGGTCTACGAAGGTCTCTTCAAATCTAGTGAAGAAATCAGAGACGCTTTCGTCCTTCTTTTGCTTGCATGCTGATAGTTTATCCCAATTGACCCGTAACGCCGGCATCAGCGTTTTCATCAAATTAATTATTCTGCCAGGTAAAGCAGCAATCAGAGGCTCAGGTTTAGCACCACCAACTTGTTGCGCGTCTGCCGCTATAATAGCTGGCCAATCACCTCCTAAGGCGACTGGGTGGTTCTCTTACCGGATCTTGGCCCATATGGGTTGTGGCACTACATTACCAAATAGCATTTCGATGTCTGCTAAATTCATGATACACGCTTGGACCGTCTGCGTTAACTCTTTATAATAACCAGCAGGATTTTTACGCGGGTCCGGCAATGCCTGTTTTACTGCTAATACTTCGGCCCACTTCCAAGGGATGTGTATCCACACTCTATGGAAATGTGCTGGAGCAGCTGCAACACCCAAGTTCGCATCAGCTTGAACTGCATCGCGCCATATGGGTGGAACTTCCCTCATCGGATATTGACCTCGTCTTTTCCTAGTAATCAGTGAACCCTCAGGGTCACTTGGTGCTCGAAAAGGAGAATCATCCCTATAAGCTAAAATCAGTTCTATTGCTTCTCTTACGTCTGAACCTATCACCATTCCTGCGGCGAATTTTTGCTGAACATTTATCAAATCAGAGGGGACGGAATCTAAATCATCATCGTCCCATTCCTCACGCACAAGAGAACACATCACGTCAAAAACATAACGTTGAGTTGGTTCATTCCATTGCATAAAGGTATCTAACACTCTTCGTGCATCATACTTCGCGGCTTTCGACATCCACCTAAGAGCTGTCGAATCTAACATTTCTCGTTCCTGGGGACCAGGAAGCTGGCTACGTCTCTGTGTAGAGTCAGAAACGGGGGTCCCAATTAAAGACCTGTAGAGAGGAGTTAAGATGTTAGTTACAGAGTCGGTTATTTTCCGACGAACAGAAAGCGGAGTCAGAATGTTTGCAGAGTTCGGGAACAGGGAAGTTGGGGCAGATGAAATGGTAAGGGTGGGAGTGGCAGGTAAAACAGTTTGCGAAACGACAGGCAAAGGCGGAGTAGGCGACCCAGGAAGAGGGGGTGCCGAGGGAACATTAACCACGGGAAGGACAGGAGCTGGAATCAAAGGAAGTGGAACAACTATTCCAGGCTGACCCGCAGCTGGCTGCACAACAGGTGGTAACTGTGGTGCTGTAATACCCTGTGCATACGGTGGGGGTGATCTCAACAGATAAGACAACAGCGGATCCTTTTCAGGGTCCTCTATCGGCTTAGCAGGACAAGATGGCAAGACAGGGTAGCATTTATCAATCGCCAAATTATGTTTTCTATTTGCCATCTCTATTGTCTTCTCAGTCTCGTTGACATGCAACTGCCTAGCAGATTCCATTAATGTCAACCCTTTCTCTTTCTGTTCCTTCTTCGTCTTCCTAATTTCTCTCTGTTTGGCTTCTTTACGCCACACACGAAAAGAATCAAACATTGCCGGCCGGGCTTTCTTTTTAAACAACTTCATTTCTAGATTGTCTAGAATTTCAATTTCAAAACTACCAAGCGGTGGCCAACTAAGGACACCATCTTTCCTGGTGTAACGGACCCATACTTCATTATAAGCGATAGGACCTACACCGTGTTTACAATAGAGCTCATATATAGGAGTTCCAATCGGAGGAACCGAACACGGATCCTCCAACCGGGAATCCCCGTTGCAACTTAACCAGGACAGGAAACAATTACTACTGTTAGTCATTACAAACTAAGGACAGATTCCAACCAAAATGCGCAAAGAACTTAGGCCTACCAAATGAACCAATACCAAAACAAAGATTATCTTAACAAGAGCAACCAATGACAATCTACGAATTCAAAAACAAACGTATCCAGAGGGAAAAACGAGAGCAACAAAGCACAACCAGACTGAGCGCAACCCACTTAATACTTAACTGAAATGTGGAAGACGTCACCAAGGAGAACCCGTCTACGTCTCGCCGTACTAAGGTCTGCACCTCGGGTCCAAGACAGGGCGACAGTAAAGGCAGCGGTCCTCTGTAGCCGTCTAGGAACGGGAACCCTCATGGAAGAGATCGTCGGGCCACTTTTACGACATACAGGGATCGATGAAGCGGGGTACCTCCCTCCGGAATCTTCACACGAAGCTCCTCGAAATCTTCAGTCTTTGGACCGGTACCGGATGACGTCGCCCAACGTTGGGCGCCAATTTGAGGTTCTGGACTTTTAAGAGTCCAGAGGTGCCAGGGGAACAACACCCAAAGACCCCTGAGTTCCTTCCCGTCTTGGTGCACAAATCAACAGAGACACGGGCTTCTCAATGGTGGCGTCAGAGACCAAGATTTATTCACTGCAGGGACACAGAAATCATAGGAACCACACAAAGGCAGAATCTACGAGACTGTTCGATTTGCAAGAAGTGGGTTGCTCCTTAAATACACGAAATATGTCTTTAGGCAACATTACACAAATATTTCTCATGCCCAACCCGGTATCCCAAACAGACAATAAACATACATCAAACAATAATTAGTCGTAGGTTTTCGGTATTCGATCATGTCTCCTTGTCAGTTTTCCATTCTTTGCCCGATCCTCCCCATCATAAAAATCGTAACCTCCCCATTGTAAAAGCCCAGAAGGAGAGGAGCAGAACCAGGTGCAAGGGATACAAAAATAGGATAAGAGGTGTTTATGGATCGTAAACGGGCATGGCTACCGTCTTCGGCCTCTCAATCTGGACAATGGACACGAGAACCAGTATAGCAGGACTGGCCTCAGGCAGGGGAGGCAGCTTGATTCTGCCTAGTCACGCAGCGTCAGCTTTCTCGGGGTTTGAGCTTACGCGTCCTTAACAAGGTGAATCTGCCGGGGTCATCGCTCGTCCATTGACTATGTGAGGGCAAGAAACAAAATGGATGCCGTATCTAAAATGGATGCCATGATTTAGCAACAGAATGCCCTATTTCTCAGTGAATTCATGCTCGTTGCGCAGCGAAAACACTGTCATGGACATAATGGATCATTTGCGGTTCATTGGTACCAAAATCGTGTCGGTACTACGATACCGAATACACGGGTTCGGATCGCTACAGAACCTCAGCTTGAAGAAGAAGATGATGGACTAAGCCTCCTTTTCCTTGCTGGTGGTCTGGAAGACAATAGATCTTCTGAAACAGTGGTTTGACTTTGCTCCACTTTGTCTGCAGGAAGTTCGATTTCCTGAAATGCCCCTACGTCAGGAGCAACAACTACTATGGTGGGCTGTTGCGGCAGCTGCTGCTGTTCTTGTTGCGGCGGGTGCTGCTGTTCTTGTTGCGGCGGGTGCTGCTGTTCTTGTTGCGGTGGGTGCTGCTGTTCTTGTTGCGGCGGCTGCTGCTGTTCTTGTTGCGGCGGATGCACACTGATCTGCTGAGTTTGCGCCTGCGTTGAACTTGATTGTGTACTACTTTGTGGTAATGACATTTCTTCAACATCGCTGCTCGTTAGTAGACTGGCTACCTCTGCGACACTAAAGCCCTTGGGCCTAGGTTGGTGGGGTTGGACCGCTGTGTTGCTCCCAGCTTGGTTCCCGGACAACGCTTTGGTGGCAAAAAAAACATTGGCCGGCACACCACCAGTCGTGGTTAATGGCACTTCCTTTTTCTGTTCCTTCTTCTCACCGGCAACTTTCTTGGTACTGGACCTGGTACCTTTCTTTGGGGCCATCTTCTTCAGATGTCAGGCAGGATGCAGATGCACAACAAGTTCTGGTCTCACGTGGACGTGATGCGCAGCAGGACTTCTGTCTGGCTGGCAGTACAACGGGTAGCCGGGTGATGCTGATGACACCTCCTACTCTGTCTTTTGTGAACCTAAAAGCAAATAAGACAGGAGAAGAACATCAGTGAAATGTTGCATTTGTTGTTGTGGTTCAGTTACTTAGTACTGTACTAGTGCAAACAAAAGATAGTCTAGCCATTTATGACTTTTCTTTTTTAACTAGAGCGATGTTATTCTACTAGTACTGTGTACAGCCACACACTACACTCTCAGGAAGGATAGGAAAGTTAATAATAAACAACAAAATAAACATTTAATGGAAGTGGGGTGGACCATTGCATTATTTGAGCATCTCAGCATCCATTGAGCTGCTGCTGGCAAAGGGGGTGGATGGATGGAAGCAGTAAGCCAAAGAGCCAATAGGAAAACCATGCAGGCCTATGGCAAAAGCAGGACACTAATAACTGACAGTCCAAACACCAAAAAAGGCCACCACCCACATGGACACACACAAATCACAAACAAGCCGGGGGCCTGGGAAACACCAGGAGCTGACAAAAGGCCTATAAAAGCCAGGTAAAGGATGCCTGCTAAAGCACACTGCTCTGCCTTTTTAATGCAACAAAATGTAAATACGAACATTCACAGGCCCCAAAAAGCACTGCAGGGTGCATGCATTGCACACCAACACACCAGACACATACAACAAAAGCATGTCTTTAAGACAACCAACATCAGAAAGGCCACCCCAAAAAACACACTTCCCCAACTCAATCCAATGCCATCCATGCCCTAAATGATGTCTAAATTCAACAGATCACACAGAAAACACTTGATTAATAAAGCTGTGGCTACCTGCTCTGATCCTAGTGGATGAAAAAGCAGGCCTGTTGGCAGACAAGGCCAGGCAAGCTTGCAGGCCTAGGCTTCAAAATGGCCACCAGCCACATGGCCAGGCCCAACAACATCACAAAGGCCACCCAAAAAAACACACTTCCCCAACTCAATCCAATGCCATCCATGCCCTAAATGATGTCTAAATTCAACAGATCACACACAAAACACTTGATTAATAAAGCTGTGGCTACCTGCTCTGATCCTAGTGGATGAAAAAGCAGGCCTGTTGGCAGACAAGGCCAGGCAAGCTTGTAGGCCTAGGCTTCCAAATGGCCATCAGCCACATGGCCAGGCCCAACAACATCACAAAGGCCACCCCCAAAAAACACACTTCCCCAACTCAATCCAATGCCATCCATGCCCTAAATGATGTCTAAATTCAACAGATCACACAGAAAACACTTGATTAATAAAGCTGTGGCTACCTGCTCTGATCCTAGTGGATGAAAAAGCAGGCCTGTTGGCAGACAAGGCCAGGCAAGCTTGTAGGCCTAGGCTTCCAAATGGCCATCAGCCACATGGCCAGGCCCAACAACATCACAAAGGCCACCCCCAAAAAACACACTTCCCCAACTCAATCCAATGCCATCCATGCCCTAAATGATGTCTAAATTCAACAGATCACACACAAAACACTTGATTAATAAAGCTGTGGCTACCTGCTCTGATCCTAGTGGATGAAAAAGCAGGCCTGTTGGCAGACAAGGCCAGGCAAGCTTGCAGGCCTAGGCTTCAAAATGGCCACCAGCCACATGGCCAGGCCCAACAACATCACAAAGGCCACCCCCAAAAAACACACTTCCCCAACTCAATCCAATGCCATCCATGCCCTAAATGATGTCTAAATTCAACAGATCACACACAAAACACTTGATTAATAAAGCTGTGGCTACCTGCTCTGATCCTAGTGGATGAAAAAGCAGGCCTGTTGGCAGACAAGGCCAGGCAAGCTTGCAGGCCTAGGCTTCAAAATGGCCACCAGCCACAGGGCCAGGCCCAACAACATCACAAAGGCCACCCCCAAAAAACACACTTCCCCAACTCAATCCAATGCCATCCATGCCCTAAATGATGTCTAAATTCAACAGATCACACAGAAAACACTTGATTAATAAAGCTGTGGCTACCTGCTCTGATCCTAGTGGATGAAAAAGCAGGCCTGTTGGCAGACAAGGCCAGGCAAGCTTGCAGGCCTAGGCTTCAAAATGGCCACCAGCCACATGGCCAGACCCAACAACATCACAAAGGCCACCTCAAAAAACACACTTCCCCAACTCAATCCAATGCCATCCATGCCCTAAATGATGTCTAAATTCAACAGATCACACAGAAAACACTTGATTAATAAAGCTGTGGCTACCTGCTCTGATCCTAGTGGATGAAAAAGCAGGCCTGTTCGCAGACAAGGCCAGGCAAGCTTGCAGGCCTAGGCTTCAAAATGGCCACCAGCCACATGGCCAGGCCCAACAACATCACAAAGGTCACCCCAAAAAACACACTTCCCCAACTCAATCCAATGCCATCCATGCCCTAAATGATGTCTAAATTCAACAGATCACACACAAAACACTTGATTAATAAAGCTGTGGCTACCTGCTCTGATCCTAGTGGATGAAAAAGCAGGCCTGTTGGCAGACAAGGCCAGGCAAGCTTGCAGGCCTAGGCTGCAAAATGGCCACCAGCCACATGGCCAGGCCCAACAACATCACAAAGGCCACCCCAAAAAACACACTTCCCCAACTCAATCCAATGCCATCCATGCCCTAAATGATGTCTAAATTCAACAGATCACACAGAAAACACTTGATTAATAAAGCTGTGGCTACCTGCTCTGATCGTAGTGGATGAAAAAGCAGGCCTGTTGGCAGACAAGGCCAGGCAAGCTTGCAGGCCTAGGCTTCAAAATGGCCACCAGCCACATGGCCAGGCCCAACAACATCACAAAGGCCACCCCAAAAAACACACTTTCCCAACTCAATCCAATGCCATCCATGCCCTAAATGTGCTTGAAAATGAAATACATTCAAAAAACAACACACACACCCATGAGGCCATGCCCATGGCTAGCTCGGGCCTACTACTACTACCCACGAAATTAAAAAAAAAAAAAAGGAATGATGGTAATTAATTATCAAAAATAAATTGTAGTTACAACAACTGCAATGCCCACAATCAAACAAACACAACAACCACTTACTTGTAAAATATCCTATTCCAAAAATCCTCAAATCCAATTGCAATGATGCAGCAGACAAAAAGAGTGATCTTTCCAGCTCCAAATCTAAAGGCAGAATGAGCAGATGATGGACAAAGCACTGGGAGGAGCCTGCTGGACAGGAACAGGAAGTTGAAGATTCTGTGTCACTTCCTCCCTCTCTCCACCTTTTAAAAAAATGACTCCTTGCACAAAAAAGGAAAGCCAAATGTCAATGTAAGGAGTTGTTTTCATCCAAAATCAGCATTTGCAGAAGGTTTCATGCTGCTAGAGCCGATATTCCTCTCCAAATTGAAAATTTTACGTAGTGGAGTTCTTGAGCTTCACATTACTTCCGCCGGCGTGTCGAAAACGACATGATCGCGTTCTCTTCTTTGTCCCTGTCGCGTTGGATATGACCTGTTCGGGGTCTCTTTCTCCTGTTCGCGTTCGATTAGACGTGCCCGCGTCCTCATCCTCTGGCTCGCGATGTAGAATGACGTGTTCGAGATCTCAATCTTCTCATACTCGCGCGGTGCATGATCGCGAGAAGAAAGACGTGATCGCGCGACAAATGACGTGATCGCGCGACAAATGACGTTAATGCGGCCGCGAACTGTCGCGAGACTGCGCAAAATGGCTACCAAAATCCAACATCGTGGAGAACGCGACCGGGTCGGAAAAACTTGTCGGCGAACGCGGGGATTCAGGTAAAGCGATCGCGCGAATGCGAGAATGTATTTTTTTACAGCGCGAGCAAGAAACAAATTATCGCTAAGCTGCGGAATGCGAAAATTTTGACATTTTCGCGCTTTCCGCGGAACGCGAAAATGCCAAAATATCGCAATTTCCGCGAACGGAACGGAATTTTGGCCCAGGCCTACTAAAAAGTATTATCTAATTTACTATAATTAAATTACTTCCCACCTTATTCCCCTATAAACCAACAACCCACTATGGTATTAAAACGTATATTTGCTTTAAAAAAAAACTTACTAACTTCTAAAAATGTTATACATATATTTTAAAAAAACAGTACAATACTTAACAAAAAATATAGAACACATACATATAAAATACATACTAAAATACATAACACCTATATAAACATTGATATTATTAAAATCAATATATTTGCTATCGATATTACTAACTCCGATATTAACACAAACGATATTTCTTACCTTCAGTTCGATATTCCGGTCGTCGATATTCTTGATGCCGATATTCTGTCCATACGATATTTAAAACTTGATATTAATGTAGGTCGATATTAAAAACTCAATATTATGTCTGTGCACCAAATTTCCTACCACCCAGCGTTCCCTAAGCTCTCCTGATAATAATGATACCTCACTTGCATAGGTGGGCCAAGTACCTGCAACAGGCAAGGGCACAAAACATATTGAGGTGATGTCAAAATTACCAATTAAAAAAAAAAAAACTGGTTTTGCCCACTAGAAGCTAGGGATTCTTTTTTTATTTTTTAGGGGTGGGGGCACTGGCATGCCCATCTTGGGCAGCCCCCACCCGCAAATTCAATGAAAAAAACATCTCTGGCATGTAGTGGGGTTTCGGGGCAGAAAGACTGTAATTTTGAGGGGTGGGGGCATTGTCAAACCCATATTGGGCAGCCTCCACCCCTAATGGAAAAGGGGGCAGAAAGACTGAATTTACCCGATTTAATTTGGGGGGAGCAAAGGCCCTTGCCAAGGGGCCACTCCCCCCTCTCTGGTGCCTCCTGAGCACGTACAAAGTGAAACTGAAATGAGCCTCTCGGGTCATTTCCGTTTCGGTTTCACT
This sequence comes from Triturus cristatus, assembly GCF_964204655.1. Lineage (NCBI taxonomy): Eukaryota > Metazoa > Chordata > Amphibia > Caudata > Salamandridae > Triturus > Triturus cristatus. Next base: position 420,739,592 of record NC_140592.1, on the reverse strand, counting down.
GAAATTGAGTCAGCACGATGTGCACACTGTTCGTCATTTCAGGGAAACCAAATAAACAGCCTCTGGAGATGGGGACGCTCTCCCTAGTTCCTGAGGCTGTTAAGGGGGAAAAAAAAATCTTTCAATTGACATGTGTGAGAATGGCCGGGAGCCGTTCTGCGCACACGCCTACCCCGTCTCAGGAGGGCTCCCGACCGTCCCGAGCATGAAAGGGGTGAAAACAGACATACAGATCACTGCCTACAAGATCAAATTTACTGAGATCAATAATGAGATCAATGAAAACCGAGAGTTCTTACTCAGACTGAAGATAACCAAACCACAGAAGGACATCAAGAAGTTTGATAAGGAGCAAATCTACCCCTATCTTAGAGAAGACTATGGTGGAGGAGGAACCTTTTCATCCAATGAAAGTACATCATCTTGCAGGCGGTACTCATCCTCAAGCAGTAACTCCAGTACGAGCAAGTGAGAAAATAAAGATACACAACACAACCCACAAATGCCACCATTGATAGGCTATGGGATATCACCATACCAAGGTCCCTATGGGTTGGCACCCCTACCAAATGTATCTACAAGGAACGCCTCAATCTTTTCCCTAACCCTTCTATCCCCTTCCAATTTTAGGCAGAGGCTAGGGCAGAGGAAGAAGAAGAGGAACCCAACAAAAACATGTCCATTAGCCACAGACAGAGACCTCCCGAGAAACAAGGAGCCAGACGGCCAGCAAGAGAAGCTGATAGTCAATGTATCTACCAGACCACTATCAGAGATGGAAAAGAGTTTCCTACGCAGCGACCTTGGCTTCGTACCAACCCTGAAAGAGGCCGAATTCAGAACCACACAGGAGCTGTATCGCTTCTCTAGAAAGATCCGTTTGTATGCTTTCTTTTTGGAAAAAAACTATTTTTAGAAACCCGGATTCGTACCTTCCTAACCCCTCTACCCTCACTCCCAAAGTGGAGACGGTTCCACACGAGGTCTTGAATTTTGAACAGGCAGTACTCAGAGATCTGGAAAGATGTCCTTGGAAGTTTCTTTTCTACTCAAAATAGCAGCCACACAGACCCTTGCGATTGATAATTCGACTACCATAAAACCATCGGACAAAGGAGGGGCTATAGTCATTCTGAACAGATGACTATACCTTGGAATGAAATTGCCAACTGTCCAACTGTGACTACTACATCCCCATTAGGGAGGACCCCACTGAATATCTGAGCACTTTCATTAGCTCAATGGTTTTCTCAGTAGAATCACAGGGTTGGATCAGCAAGAAGGAATTAGCTTTCCTTATCAATAACCACCCCAGGACACCGTATTTATATACCCTGTCCAAAATCCACAAGAATACCAGTGCCCAAACATGCAGACCAATAGTATCAGGAATCGGGTCTATGCTCAAACCACTCTCACAATTTTGTGATATCTATTTGAAGCCCCTGGTGACAAAAACCATGTCCTTCCTCTGGGACACAACCATCTTTCTGAATATCCTAGAGTCCTGACAAATGATGCCCCTAATTGATCAATTAATTGTCTGAACATTTTCAGCACTCCCTCCATCATCTCCTTGTGTTTTCTTTGTTTGCCCTAATTTGACAGGGTATGCCCAGACGTGAGTCTCTTGCTTACTTCGCCTCTGGATTCAAGCAAGCCTGGCTGATGTGGGGTGTTACCTCGAAACTGGTCCCAGGATGTTTGTTACCGGTCCAGGGAAGACCTGGTTTGGCAGTGATTGGACTGGACAGTACCCATGAGGCACAGGGTCAAGAATGATATGCATATAGCTGGGTCTGAATTGGGGAGGCGTGGTGAGCTAAAGAACGATGATGGATTGAACCTATATCAGTGACTGGGGGTGATTGTCTGAAAAGTTTCAGCGCTCCTTCCATCATCTCTTTGTGTTTTCCATTAGTCACTCTAGACGTAGAGGCTCTTTATACAAACATACCCCAGGATGCCAACTTAGAAGTGATAAAAACTATCCTCATGGCAGAGGAGTGAACCTCTCCCACCCCAGTGAGCTTTATTATGGAGTGCGCAACCATAGTATTGAAGGAGACATTTTTTCAATTTGAGGACCAACTGTACCATCAGACTCAGGGCACCTCTATGTGTAGCACCTTTGCCACAAGTCTGGCCTGCCTCTACATGGCCGACTTTGAGGCAAAACACATCCTTGTGGATAGTAACCCCTGACAGACCAACATCCTCATGTGGTGTAGTTATATTGATGACATACTGATGCTATGCAGGATACCACAACTATATGCCGGGATTTCAGTGTATGGATTTACACATTAAACCCGTATTTGACGTTCAGCAAGAATGTCTCCGCAACAGAACTCCCATTCCTTGACCCACTAATTTCACTCACGGGAGGACATCTGCAAATGACTATGTACAAGAAACCAACAGAAAGCAATAGTTTACTCAGATAGGACAGCCACCATCCCAAACACCTGCGAGACAACCTTCTTTATGGGCAATTCCTACGCTAGAGTCATGATTGCAGCACCATCGACAACTATAGACAACAAGCCCAATCCTTAAATACGGATTTAGTAGCAAGGCAATACCCTCAACATGTGGTACAGAGAGCCTACAGGAGAGCTAGGAATAACAATAAAGAGGGTCTACTAGAACCCAGCAGACGGGAATCCACTGACATCATGACCCGTTTCACATCCTTTACACCACAGTCTAATCACATACAAAAAATCATTAGGTTACACTGGGAAATATTACAGATGGGGGCCATGTCTCCCACCAAACCCCGGTTTGCTTACAAACGAATTGCAAACATTAAGGACATTATCGTGCACACAAGACCAACCACTGCTATACCAAGACCGCAACAATCACTGTGGGGTCTACCCCTGTCACTAGCCATCACCCTTGCAGATCATGCAGTGTATGTCCTCTGACACGTTCCTCTAAACAGATCAATCTGAGCCCTAACGATACATAGATTCAAAAACCCCATACCAACTTCAACACGAAGAACTGCATATATGTCATTAAATAGCCATGCCAAAAACGCTATTTAGGGATGAATACAAGAGCAGTCAAGACCAGAATTACCGAACACCGCAGTAATGTGAGGTGCAGTAGGACTACGACTAAAATGATCACCCATTACAGTGAGTTGGACCACACTCCAGATGACATGTACTGGACAATAATAGAGGCCTACACCAACATAACCACAAGAGCTCTTTTTCACAAAGAACAACGCTGGGAGAACCGTTTTGGTACCTCCTACACAGGTCTACAAGATGGCATACTATGGGCAGAGGTGTCACGATAATACCATGTACCACCCTGTGTTTTGACCCCCTCTCTCTGCCCTTGTTAGCCCTTCTAGGCCCTTTCATGTGCCCCTGTTATGATCTTGTTTGAGCCATGTCGCTTTGCCACACAGTACCCACCATGGCCCTTGCGGCTTCTTTTCAATTTTTAAATCCATTTTTGAACTTTCATCACTATACCTAGTAGCACCATCCTACTAGCTCTACCGAGAGCACTTATGGATAGAGGTTTGATGGGTCTCATATTTCTTTTCCATATTAACCTAAGCAGAGCCCTGACTACCCAGTCCACCAGGGGACCGGTGCCCCTGCCAACACGCATCCTCCACACGCCCCATGAGTCTACTGCTAGATGTTCCACTTATCAGATTTGTCACAATAGGCGGCAGAATACATCCATATGGGTTTACACAACTTCGTTTGGAACCATCCCAAGATGACCCCGATATCTGAGATTCCAAAATGGCGCCCTTGCTTTGCCGGTCTCTAGACTAGGTTCTCGCTCCAGCTCTCTTTTTCGCATCCACTACACTAGGGTTAAGATCCCCACCTGGTCGGCAGCACACTACATTCTGTGTCAACCGGGCGCGGGGTACGTTCCATACCCTGAGGAGCGCCACTTGCAGTAAGTACCTCAGTGATCCACCCCTTGGGAGTTGCGAAGACCTGCGGCCACACTTCTGTGTGCGAGAGCGGTTTATCAAGACTCGGACTGCCCCTCTTTCTTCTCCTTAAATGACCCGGACTCCAGTCCCCAGCAGTCTCCGCCATTAGGCTGTTCCCGTACCTTACTGTGGGCCTCGCAATTGATTTGACCAATTACAAGGACCTAGGTCCTTTCTCCTTCCTCTTTGGTTTTGCTACATCCCTCCACTGCATTTGAATGCTAACAAGCACTTCCCCACTCACCTCATGTATGTTGGCAACCCAACCTAAGCCCCAGGCTACCCTATAAGACGCAGCATTATATCTTCCAGGCTCCTTTCATCGCGACTGCGATTGTCGGAGGGGGCCAGTAGCTCCCCCTTCTAGGTAAGCCTCTACTCTAGTTTACCAGCCCTTGACTGGTAACCTGTGCGACTGGGCGACGGGGCTACATGTGTGGTAGAGCACCCCTATCATGGTGCACCTTAACCTCCTTCAATGGCACAGTCCCTTGTCTTTCTAAAAAAACGCTATCCTTACAGTATTGCACAATGTATGTTTATGAAACGAAATGCATGGCTAATAAACAACCACCATTCTGAATGATTATGGAATCATTTATGCAACTATTTTAGTTTGATAAAATTGCATTATCTTGTTTTATGTCTACAAATACATGTCTTTCTCACCTGTTTGTCTGACATCCTTGTTTACAATGTGTCCTGCATTATTCTCCTACCTGACACGGCACACCACGGCATCGATACCCCAAATTGCCACGGTGATTCAATTGTGTCAATATTTGTTCCCCCCTCCAAATGTATCCAGAAGGTACCTCATTTATCTAATCATGCTGGACCACATCACAAGTCCATTCTTCAGGGATGTCACTTTACAAAGCACATGTAAAGAAACCATCCCTGTATGAGTAGACGAGGATCTCTTGGTCCTGACGAAATGCTGAGATCCCTCAGACTTTAAATAGGCATGAAACATGTTAACCCCCCCTCACTGCACATATTTTGAGCTTGATAGTTGCAATTCCTCCTCTCTAGCTATGACTTCATAGTCCTTGTTTTTATTATAGCATAAGAACCTAGTCAATAAAGGATATCTTGTGGGTTCCTTCTATGCTGTTTTAGCTCACACTTGCACCTTCCCATCTCTACTCATAATACTCTTATGCCCCCTCAAACTTCACTTCGGCAATAAAAAAAGACCTCTGGAAAAGAGTCCCCTCGCGGGGCCCGTTGGGCTTTGCAGCGCTGGCCCAACGAGGAGCTGCCCGGTGATGAAGCATAACACCTACTGGGTTGTGTGAGAGCTCTTGCTTTTTATAGGAGTGTTCCCCCTCTGTTATCCTCTCAACCTCCTGGCACCTGGAACACTACCCCATTCTCTCCCTAAGTCACCACCCCCCCAGGAACTGCATACCTTGTTTTTTGACACTCGTAAACAGGGGCACGTGTGCTGGACCTATCAAACCTCAGTCCCTCTCTCTGTGATTCATGACTAAGCTGTGCAGCAAGAAACGACAAATTACTTGGCATCATACAGGACATTTTTACTTCATTATTTTGCAAATTTTTCACATGGTAATACTGTCTGGGCGATGATGCCACCTTAATAGTACCAGTTTAACAACCAAATTTATAAATAAACAACTGAAGGATGACCAGCTAACCTTTGCAAATGGTCTTCAAACGTGCGGGAAGATATCTCCACGTTTTAGTAACTATTGATCCATTTGAGCTAGAAACATGTTTTGTTATAATCTGCGGATTACGCAGCAGATGATGGCTTATGTGGCAAATGCGGCAAATCCTTAATTATGAGGAAACAAACCTGCATGCACAGATATGCACAATTCCAATGGCCCTGGCTATGGGGCATTTCTGCGTAGCCTGGAGCCATTACGGACCGGGTTTTAAAGCCCAGTGCTGTTGCCTCTGTCACTTTTCCCAGATACCTCAAGGTTAATTACAGCAGACACACAGAGGTTTGAAGGGCGATGAAGGGAAGGCGATGGAGAGAGAGATCAGAGAGGGAGAACAGCCAGATGCTAAAGGAGCAAGAGAATGGATGAAAAGAGAGTCAGTCCCACTCGCTGTGCTCAATGAAAAGCATATTACAACGCAGAAACCTCTTTCAAGGCAACAAGGGCCCACTAGAGCAGGTTAAAATGTGGAGACACAAAGGGCAAATTGATTACCACCACTGAAAAGAACTCGAAAACCAAAGTTGTCAATTGAGCAAAGATCGAAATATCAAATATATGCCAAAAGCTTGCAAAGATGTCAATTACAGAACAAAGTGCCTGCACTTAGGAATGAAATAAAGATCAACACATTCACCTACAAATACATTACTGAATAACATGCCCTTTCACACAGTGCCAAACACTGTTATCAGCGCACTGGCATCATGACAAAATTCAGTAACAAATCAAGTACAACTATTAACAAACAGCAGTGGGCAAAACAGAGTACAAAGGTACAAACTACTAAAAGCTAAGCCTTTAAAACAACAGTGGCATATACAACCCTCGTGTGTGATACACAGTGTCATGGCTAACGGACTTGAGCACATGTCAACTGATGCCAACAAATAGGATGGCAGCTGTGTGGCATGCAGGGCCAGATTGGTCATTCTACCAGTCTGGTATTTGCTTGGTGGGCTACAAAATAGGATCCAGCTTTCAGAGCAGAATGGGCTGCGGTGAAAGAGCCACACTGGCAAGGCGTCATTTTAGTTGTACCATCATGAAGTGCAGATCTGATTTGATCATTTTTACTGGGGCTGATTTTGATGTCCAATCCCTCTCAGGTGGCATGTCCCAGTCGTGGATGTTAGTGAAGGCCTATATTAGATTAATTCAAAAACAAATATACTTAGTTCAATCAATGAATACACATTGGACTTCTTGAAAAAGTGATGGAAATACATTTCTAAAGCACACCTTCTAAGGGAAGACTAAACGCCAGAACCCGGGGTAAGGGTACACACAACCTGAGAAGAATCACGGTCAACATGAACAGACTGGCTCAATTGGAAGAAAACAACCAGACAAACAGGGCAATGGATGGCACACTGGGCAATGTATGGAATCTAATGTCACATTTCAATAGAAACGTTGCAGCATTATCTGCACAACGCACCCATACTAACCAAAGGCCTTCAGGCAGTGTCCTGAAAACAAAACAACCATCTACTAGCTAATTGGATGACACGATCACAGGGGACTGGAATAGCAGATATGCCAATGTAACTAGCAAACGTCCAGCACCGCACAAGTACACATATTTCCCACCACACAATTTTTTTAGATGTAGTCATGACTGGATCTCAACAGGATGAAGCCACATCAAGGCCACATGTGAGTGCAATCTGCCCATCAATAACAATTCCACTCCATGCAAGCAACATTCAAGTATAATGGATATTGAGCCCACCAAGACAGGACCAGCTATGTCACAATGCCAGCAGTGCTAAACCAGGCACCATTTTGGCATAATATATGATGTTACACTCCACCAAGGCTCGACCTAAACATGTGAGAACGCTCTGAGCCAAACCGTTTCTTCTTCAACAAGTCAATGGACCTTTGTTGTAGCTTGAGAAGGAAAGAGCTTTTATTGACAAAATTAGATGCCCTGAACAGTGTGACCAATGTTGAAAAAGGATTTAATATTAGCTCAAAGCCAAAATAATATATATCAATCACAGAAACATGCTATAGATATACAAGATTAATAAGGGAAGACCAAATTGACGTACAAAATTGGTCCTTCGCAACAAAGAACAAATCAAAATCTCTGAACTTGCAATTCAAAAGATCAAGAATAGAATTTGATGAGTGGACAAATGGTTTTGATCCTTCTCCCCATACATGGAAAAGATTTGCAGCATCTACGTGTACCTCCACTAAACTAACAGTAAAGGAAACCTCATTACCCAGGAACAAGAAGAGGTGTTGGCATCAGAACCTCACAAGAAGTTCTGTAAAAAAAAAGATCAAGTATAGCATAAAACCACACAATTAGAAGACAGGAGAGATCTGCACCGCTCAAAGTCAAAAGGCATCTTTCTGGCTTCCAAAGTTCACTAATAAGAAACACACAGATAGGACAAGACACATGACCTCACATCAATCAACCTTGTTATTTCCATTTCCCATGAAGATTCCCAGCTCTTAGTACGATACTCTCATTTTCCAGTCTCTGCTTCTGAGGCGTTCTTGAATTACTCCCTTTGACAGCTATTGCCAACTGGTAGCACCCCCTTGTACTCTCATTAAATTCAATTGACCTTGCCTGTTCTTCCTCGCCTCACTCTATTAATAATACAATGTTCCTTCACTAGCTAGGAATGCTTTCTTCTGCACCTGCAAAAGAAAGAAACATATTGAAAACGGTTTTCACGATCAGTGCTATATGTCCCAACTGTAAGCTTAAGGCCCACAGTCACTGTAACTTAGCAAGTTACTTTCAAAAGAATACAAATTGTACAACACACATATAATCCTGTATATGCACCAATAACATAAAGATATTCATATATATATTGTACTTTCACACCTGGATACACTTTTTATTAATCAGTGCAACTGACAACATTATAAGCATAACACCAACAGACTCATATTTCATTCTTCTCTAACGTTTGAAGAATGCACTGAATTTAAATGCATTTTCAGGCACCCTAGTACAATCTTAGCCATAGCTGAATATTGTCAACAGTTCAGTTGCCCCTAAAAAAACACATGGTTATTGCACACACACTATCATTTTAGAACACTCCATTACTGCACTTTTTTACTAGTGCACCACGTATATTGATTATAATTGTATTATGTACATACATGAGGCCAAACGTACAGATATATATATATATGGCCCTATCAATATAAAAGGGTGGAGAAAAATTATGTTACTCCCAATGTTATTCCTTGTTTTTTTCTGATACAATCTGATCATGAAACCAAGTTAATCAGTCCACAATAATCTTGAATGTGCTTCTCTTATCGACAGCTAAATGTAGCTGTCTTCCAGAACATATCAATGTCTTCAGAGGAAAACAGTTGCATGAACCAATCAAGTTGGACATAAGACAATATATTTCCTAAAACATTGAGCACGGGTAACAACTAAGCTTCTATTAACCCTAATTTTATTGTGAGGGCATTTAGAAGTTCTTGGATGGTTATATGAAGAAAGCAGGCTTGAAACTGGTGAAGTTAATAGACTGGATGCTCGTATCACAAATAAAAATGAATGCCAATCTTACAAAATGTGTGTGGTTAGTAAGGCAGCCCTGAAAGGACAGGCACTGGTGAGAGATAGTGGGGTCTAATGACTGAGAAAAGAATACAAGGAGAATAGGAGTGCTTGTATAGTTCCTCGTACCTTTGAGAAGATCGAGCAGTCCTGTTCAAGATGACAGCAGTATCTTTAAATCATAGCAGATCTGAATGTCCCAACGATAGAGCAGGATCGAAGTGTCCAACTAGTGGTGCACGGTGCAGTCAATCCAGCACCGTATGAGATGGGATCAGCACCATCAATGGATGCCTTAGCCAGGGGAACAGGGGCTGGTGAAAACCACGCTCAATGACGAACCAAATGAGAAGGCACGGTTTAGCGTGACTGTGTTGCAAGTTTCTTGCAGGTCATTGCAGGTCACAACGTTGGACTGCGGCGAGCAATGGAAGTCAGGCTGCAATAAGCAATGCATGCCATATAGGAATAGTACACGTTACAACGCAAACATTTACAATGCATGCCTTTACAACACGGTTTTTACATCTCATTATCCATTACAACACATGATTTTACAACACAAACACATGCCATCACAACGCATTTTTAGAAACTACATTTACAACGCATTCCAACACAACGCATACTATAACAACGTATAATACTTGTAGGGCAACAGTAGGGTAAGTGTTGGATAGTGTAGGGGTAAAAAGTACTATTCCCTCTCCAGTGAGTGCAACAGTAGGGTAAGTGTTGGATAGTGTAGGGGTAAAAATTGCTATTCCCACTCCAGTGAGTGCAACAGTAGGGTAAGTGTTGGATAGTGCAGAGGTAATTACTATTCCCACTCCAGTGTGTGCAACAGTAGAGTAAGTGTTGGATAGAGTAAGGGTAAAAATGACTATTCCCACTCCAGTTAGTGCAACAGTAGGGTAAGTGTTGGATAGTGTAGGGGTAACAATTACTATTGCCCTTATTACTTACCTTATAATGTGTTGTAATGTCATGCTCTGTAGTGACTTGCATTGTAATGGCACGCGTTGTAGTTACATGTGTTGTAATGGCTGCGTTGTAATGGCATGGAATGTAGAGGAAGTTGCGTTGTAATGACTGCGTTGTAAATTTAGTGTGTTGTATTGACTGGATTGTAATGGCTGTTTCCCGCCATATAGACCCTAGAGGAAATCACAGAGAAGTATCCAGTGGGCTGGAGATTTCTTCGTGGAGATATCTTCAGTTTAACCGCGCTCTTAACGGACTAAAAAAGTAATCCCGAAACTACCCTACAATGGTTGCTGCGAATGGTTAAAAGAACTTAGTCAGTGCTGTTGGGAAGGGCTAAACAACAGAAGAGGCATGATGTATGCATGCTTTAACAAATGGGGAGAATGCCAAATGAAGCAACAATGGTGTCAGTCAATGGGAAGCCTATGGGCGGGCTGCAGCCTACAAAAGAAGATAGAGCATGTCTCTTGAGAGACAGCGAATGCATGCCATTTAGACACTAGACCAAAAAGTTAACTGTTACTGCTCTGATCCATTGTGCAGGTCCATAAATAGGCTGCCTAGTGTCATGCACACTCTTTTTTGTTATGACAAAATAATGTAGTGCATAGAGTGCTCATAAGCCTCAGAAATAGGATGTGAGGCATTGTTGAATCTCCACTATATAAGGCAGCAGCAGGCGACCAGCTGTTTTATTCTTTATTAAAAGATGACATTTATGCCCCTTTCTGAAGGTTGCATAGTTCGCTTGAGCCTGAAGAGAGAGGGGCATGGCATTCTACGCTTTTCCCATCAGAACCAACATTGATCGACCTCCCTGTCTGACTTTATTATATTTTGGTAATTTGAACAAGTGTTGTGACTTATATCACCACAATCTTGACTGGGAATACAAAGAGAACAGAGTGGCCATGTAGGAGTTTGCTGGTATGCTGCTTAGCACTCTTGTGCGATGGATCATGGATGCAAGTAACAATGCGTGAGAATAGGAATGAAGCATGTGTGAGGGTATGGCTGAAGCTGAGAGATGAGATGCATTTCACAATGCAAAATGTCTTGAAAAAAATCATCCATTTACTCACTACTAACAAAGTCCAAGGAAGTCCAACTGGGATTTAACAGACGCATGTTGAAATAAATAAAGTAATGAATGAGTCAGATACATTTTGCACAGTCTGAATTCAATAGATACGATTTTAAGAGAAGTAAAGCCAGACTGTATTTCTGTAATCCAGATGGGATGTGATCACTGACTGGGTCACCGACCTTCTCCCTTCAATTTAATGGCAAGGAAGAATTTTCCTAAAGCTCTCCAAAGGTAGTAACATGCACCAGTGATCTTATGGTGATGCCAGAAGGTAAGATCAGCACTGATTGTAACACCAATGTTTTTTGTCATAGTAGCATGGGGTGAGACAACAGTAAGTGACTACTATGCTGATTTGTAGGCTTGTTTATATCTTTGGATGCCGCTGTTTTTGCACAGTTTGCCCATTAGATAGAATTTGTTTTTCTTTGATACAGAGCTGATAGTTATGGGTATTCTTTAGACAGTTAATGCATTTTTAATGGAAGTGGTTTAACTATTACATTGAGATGTCTTGGGTGTTAATTTTTGGACTAGTTTGATACTACTGAGCATTCTGGTTTGATCTCTGGTCCGCCCCGGTCTGTACCATTGGCGGGGCGAGCCTCAAGGCTGGCAGCCATCTTTCCTCTATTGTCTTCTCTTGAATAGCGCTCTACTGGTTGCTAGGATCACGGGAGGAAGCCACATGTGTGAACATGACATGAAGGTGGCCAGCAGACATGCTGCTGCTGTGTCAAAGGAAAGTCTGTCTGCTCCCATCCACACCCGACTGTTGCTAAAGGGTTTTAAATATAGTGAGTCAAGTTTGATCCCAGATCAAGGACGCTTTTTAAAACACATAAATGACAAAGAGTTAGTCCTTAATTGTATACCTTGCAATGTTAGATCCCTTCCGAAGTATACAACTGAAATCTCACACCTTTTGACATCCTGTGACCCAAATATGTGTTTTCTCACTGAGACATGGTTACATGTGGCAGCCCTTCCAGCTATTGATATTGCTGTCCCAGATCACTATAAGTTGATTACACTGGATAGAGAAGATAGGACAGGAGGGGGAGTTGCAATTGCTTTTTGTCCACAAGCTTAATTTATCTATTATTGAATTTCACCTTTCCAAACAGTTGAAAATGCTAGTAGATAGATAAATAACGCTTTGTTCAAACATCATTCAATGATCATAAAAGCTTTCAAAAAGGACATCACAAGATGAAACATTACACTCTTCAAAACATCAGCATCATACACAGATCCCTGTACAAATTTAAATATAACCATCAAACCCAATAATAACATCACAATTTCATACAATATTCCAACCTCATAAAACAGAATACAATTCATGTGTCTAAGCCGATTAAAATAACACATTCCATTCCTTACTCACAAAACATTTTTAAGAAACAAGCAGACATTTATACAGATCTCCAGGGTGACCAACTTGTGAAACAATAATAGAGCCAATTTACTCTTGTTGAAACCTGAAACCATTAAAATAGGAACTAAGAGCCATTTTATAATACAGGAATAAAATCCACAGAAAAACACAAATGAGGAAGACTTTGCGGAGATTTTTAATCGCATGGCAGAGGAGAAGAGAGGCTTGATCAAACTGTCTGAGGGGGAAACAGACCAGCTATCGAATGATTCCTAAACCAAATCTATAGAGAAGATAACTACCCCTGGTATGTAAGGGTAGGTTCAAATATGGCACTACGCCAGGGGAGGTTTTGATCATAACATATTCCTTAAACTGAGGGGTATAAGTACAAGAAATGCCGCTAACTTACGCTAATGGTAGTTAGCGACAATTCTCCTACCGCCGCGTACCGCGGAAAACTATCGCCATGTTACCGACGTATGTACAAAACGTCGCTACATGGCGATAGCTTATCATCGCCACGGTAAATGTCTATGTTAACACCAGTATCATGGCGATAAAAATCTTGGCGCCAATGTGAAAAAAGTGATGGCCTGCCAGCAAGAGTTTGGAAAATGCACGCTAAGCAGCGTGACGTCACTTTTTTCACGTTTCGCGGGAAATGTAACTACACAACACCCGCGAAGTTCACAAAACACAAAAAAAAGAAAATCATAGAGGAAGCTGGACCCAGTAATGCAGAAGAGAACAACTCCCCATACCCCTCAAACAGCTAGGAGGACCAGTCAGAGACCCCGGAAAGAAGAAGAGGAAAACCAGGTTCAGCCAGCAGGAAAATAAGATCCTGATTGCGGAGGTGACAGACAAACAACACCAGCTGTTTGTCAGCTCCACTGTGTCATTGGGGACCAAAAATGCAACATGGCAGTCCATTGCGGCCAAGGTCAATGCTGTAGCAGATCTCAAGAAGACAGTGGGCGACTGCAAGAAGCGCTGGCATGATGCTAAGTGCAAGACCAAGCAGAAACTGGCCAACAATTGCCAGGTAGCACTGCAGACCGGAGGTGGTAGTCCAGCACCACAGGAGGAGTTTGGTGCCTTGAAGGCATAGGTGTCTGCGGTCTTCTGCGATGAGTCTGTGGTTGGAGTTCAGGGACAGGATAGTGCTGAACATGACCAGCTACATCAGCAACAGGGTAACAACCAGGGACTGGGGGATGGGGGTGTGGGCACTAATGTCACTCATATCCAACTAATTATTCTTCAGTGTGCACAAAGACTATCTGCAGATAAATGTCCACACACATCACTCCCTGGGGGATAGAGACATGTCACCGTAGTCGTTGAATACATGTAAAGACACATAATAGTGGTGTCACTGATCGTGGAATTATGCATAAAATAATATTCTAAGATAGCACAAAATTCATATGCTTCATTTAAAACAATAAGGGCAACATGAACACGCAAAGGAGCAAAGTTCTTGGAGAGTTAGTGGAGTGTGACATTATCCTCCTCGGCACAACACCACACTCAGCCAAATTGTCAACACAGAGCTGCATATCATTGACAACAATGAGATGCAGCCCTGTGAAATTTCCATCGCTGTCGTCTAACTTCACAGGCCCACACTGATGCCGGCACACATGCAGTATTGTGCACGGGTGTCTGAGTAGAGTTGAAGATTGGACATGTGCATGAAGGGGGACCTTACTGCACATGCACAATCTTCCACACAACACAGACACCCTTGCACAATACTGCATGTGTGCCGGCATCACTGTGGACGCTAAGTGCAAGTTGTTCATCACATGACCAGGATTTCATGGAATTGCATGACTGCTGACACCAATTGTTTGTGTGATGTGATCTGAGTTGGGTATGCGACTTCACTCTATCTGAAATGTGTAGATGAGAGTTATATATAGATGTCTACATGCACTTGGATCACACATTGCAGACTACCCATATTGATTTATGTGTGATAATATATGCATGCATCAGTGGTCGTAATTGTGTCTGACATAGTTAGTATGTGTGACAACATAAGTGATTGTCAATGTACTAATTCCTGTGATGTATGCTAGTGTTTGACAAGCTTGCGACACACATGTAAATATACATCAGGCTTTCAGTACTTGTAACAAATATTTTGGATGCTTAAAGCAATCTGTATGCTCGACCACAGATTCATACTTGGTATTATTCAGCCTAGATTTGCAGATGTGCACAATGTTTATGCACAGCTGCAAAGTCTGACACAACCAGCGCCAGGGAGCCTGGATCTCCAACTTCCCACCGCTACGACTCAGCGGGCCTCCTCGTACTGAAACCCTGAAGGAACGACAACTGCCAGGTGTCCATGCCAAACATCACTCACAAAGAGTTCTCCTGCCATCACTGCTGCCAGACCTTTACCACAGTCCGCACCCCCATGCCGAACACCAACACCTTCATAGCCCTGAGATGCATCTTCCTCAATGTGCACTCCCTGCACAGACAAGCAATGGAGATCTGGGACTTCCTCAACACCCTCTTGCCAGACATTGCCTTCTTCACAGAAACTTGGACCAACTCCACCTCTGCCTTCGACATCACCACCCCCATCCCAGATGGATACAAGATCCAGAGGAGGGACCGCCCCTACCACCCAGGAGGAGGACTTGTCATTGCACACAAGTGCTCCATCCGACTCACTACTACAACAGCATGCCTACCATCGAACCCCTCCATTTTCTGATCCTGACCAGCCCTAGAATGACCCTAAGAGTCACCCTCACCTACAGTCCTCCCAGACCTCAAACTGCATTCACCACCTCCATTGCCAACCTCATCACACCCCACGCCATTGCCTCCATGGACTACATACTCATCGGAGACCTCAACTTCCACCTCGACAACCTCAGTGATACCAACTCCGCCACCCTCCTAGACAAGTTCACCAACCTCAGATTGATACAACTTATACCCCCACACACAAGGCAGGACACACCCTTGACCCCATCTTCACAGGAAGTAACAACATCCACTTCAGCCACACCACACAACCTTCATGGACAGACCAGCACAGCGTACACTTCCATGTCGACAAACCCACAGCACCCAATACTGCACCCCACCCTGCACAAAGAAACTGAAGTAACCATGGGCGGGTACCTACGCTCCACCAGTAGAATTTGCATAGTTTTGCCAACTCCACGTTCGCTGTGAATGTGGAGTTCAGGCAAAACTACGACTCCGTGGTGGAGCGTTGTTAGCCGGCCCCTCCACGCTGCCAAAGTTTAAACAACTATTTAAAAAGTTATTTACCTTCCGTGTCTGCCTCGGCTTACTTCTCCTCGCAATGGCTGCTCTCTCCTGCCTCCTCCTCACACTGCATAGCCCCTACGTTGTACATCTTGGGAATGTGCATGCACACGCGCTGATGTATAACGTAGGGGTTATTCAGTATGAGGAGGAGGCAGGAGAGAGCAACCATTGCAAGGAGGAGGCAGCCAATGCAGACACGACAGGTAGGCGCCTTTTTAATTATTTTTAATTACTTTGGGAGGGGGAGGGTGTAGAGCGGAGCAGAGCGTAGTTCAACTGAGTTTTTTTTCAAACTCAGTGGAACTATGTGGAGCACCAATCCGCGTACTTCACCCAGGGTTAAACTGGAGCAAGATTACCAAGAAACAACTCAACTCCACCCTCAGCCGCAATGCCCTGCCACCTCAACCGACACCAACCTCACAGCCAAAGTACTGCACAGATGGATCTCGAACTGTGCAGGCGAACTCGCACCCCTACGTAACACTGACAGACATCAACCCCTCCCAGGAGCTGTGCAGCAAGCTCTGCTCCTATTTCCATCTGAAGATCAAGGGCCTCTAAAACAACCTCAATGACCAGACACATGACACTGAAACCACTCCACCCTCCAGCAATGCAAGCCAGCAAACCATCAACTCCTGGACCCCAGTCAACGCCAAAGACACCACATCGACCATGATAGGCATCCACTCAGGAGCCCCCACGGACCCCTGCCCCTCTATCTTCCACAGAGCCACTGCCGCCACAGCTCAAGGAACTAAAACACACCATCAAAATCACCGTTAAAACTGGCATCTTTCCACATGACTGGAAACGCACTGAAGTCAGATCCCCTACTAAAGAAGCCATCAACAGATCCCACAGACCTCAAGAACTAACTACCCATTTTCCCCTCGCATTCACAGCCAAAGTCACTGAGAAGACCGTCAATGTCTAGCTAACGGAATTCATCAGAGGAAACTGCATCCTCAACCAGTACCAATATGGATTTTGCAGCAACCACAGCATGGATAGCACTCTACTCACCACCACAGATAACATCTGCACCTTCCTCGACCAAGGTCACACCACAGCCCTGGTCCTATTCAACCTCTCTGCAGCCTTCAGCCTCCCAACACACACTCACTGCCAGACTCCATGAAGAGATTATTCAGAGAACCACCCTCGACCGGCTCTGCTCCTTCAGAACCCAAAGAATCAGACTCTCACCCTTCCTCTACGAACTCACAGTAATAAACTGTGGAGTAGTCCAAGGATCGTGGCTCAGCCACACGCTCTTAAACATCTACATGGCCCCCCACCCTGCCATCGTCAGACAGCACGT
Source organism: Triturus cristatus (assembly GCF_964204655.1). Taxonomy (NCBI): domain Eukaryota; kingdom Metazoa; phylum Chordata; class Amphibia; order Caudata; family Salamandridae; genus Triturus; species Triturus cristatus. Next base: position 420,722,260 of record NC_140592.1, on the reverse strand, counting down.
ACTCAGCATGATGTCCTACATTGATGACACCAAGCTCATCCTCTTCCTCACCAATGACCCCATCACCACCAGACTCAACTTCCAGGAAGGGATTAAAGACATTGCCATCCTGGATGAGCAGCAGCTGCCTATAGCTCAGCTCGGAGGAGTCAGAGGTCCTGTCCTCGATGCTCTCCCTATGCATGGGAAAACTCCTGGTGGCCCAGTGCCCTCGGCAACCCCCCAATCCCATGGACCAGGCCCGTAACCTTGGCACCATACTCAACTCCTCCCTCTATATGACCCAACAGCTCAACACCGTCATCTCCACCTGCTTCAACACCCTCTGCATCCTCCTAATGACCTTCAAATGGATCCCTACCGACTCAAGGATGACCGTCACTCATGTACTCATAACCAGCAGACTCGACTATGAAAATACCCACTACGCCAGGATCAACGAGTCTCTGCTCCTCAAAAACCAGACCTTACAGAACACCGCAGCAAGACTCATCCTCGGTATCCCTCGACACTAACATATCGCCCAGCACCTGCGTAACCTCCATTTGCATCCTGTCGAGAAATTAGTAACCTTCAAGATACTCACCCACGCATACAAATGCATCCACAACACCAGAACCCAGTATCTCTACAACAGAATCTCCTTCCACATAGCCAAGAAGAACCTCTGATCCGCCAGACTCACCCTGGACAGGTGACACGCAAAGCATCTTATGTGTGTCTACAGCTCGTCATGTTTCAGACTCTGTACGCTTAATGAGCTTGTGGTAGCAAAACTGATGTTGTTGGCTGAGAACTATGCACCATGATGCAGAATGTGTCAGCCATGTGCAAATCATGTAGAGGATAACAAAGTACACAAAGCCATCTGTTCGAATGTTGTGAAGCCAGTGTCCAATGTGGACAGGACATTGTTGGATGGCCACAACAAAGCAGCACTTTACATTGTGCACTACTTACAACAGCATGATGTACAATGCCAGTAATAACAGACAGTCCACATGGAATAGAATCAACATTGTATCATGTCCCTTTGAGCCATTGTGTCAGCCACAGGTACTGCAGTGTTTATGCATAATGTCTTTGACAGCTAGGCCTGTGTGTTCCAAAGGCCTGTTTGCACTAGCAGTGGACATTAATACAGCATCAACAACACTTACCTGTTGGCAAACTCTGGTATGCCAGATCTGGACCCATTGCAGACCGGAGATTCTGGAATTGTGCACTGTGTATGGTTGAACAATCTATGTGCACATGATCATATACATAGGGTACTCTGTCTTGCATGGCACACACCAACGCAATGATGGGATGACAGTGCAGACATCCTATTTTGTCCTGGCCCTTTTTACCTCATCATGCATGATGTGTTTGTGCCAAGAATTAGCTGGTGAAGGTGAGGCACCTGACAATGGGACAGCTTTTATGTCAGGGTACCTGTGACTTTGCAACTTTGAGGGCATATTGGCATATCCAACACATGTGTTTTCTACCGGCATAGTGAGAGTGCTCAGCTGTACTCATGCTTGCGTACTCCCAGTTGAGCAAGTATTGCGTTTGTTGATGCACTGATTATTGAAGTGTGTTGTGTTTGGAGGCCTTGTGTTGTTGTCCATGGTTGTGAGATGGTTTTGTGTGGAAAAGATCGGGCACACCAATGATCACCAGAAACATGTTCAAACTGCTTGTACAACCAATGCCATAAATGGGATTTGTCTCACATGTAATTTGTTTTCGTAAGTTGTCATCCAGGAGACAACCATGTGTGTTTGTTTTTCGTCATAACATGTTATGATTCTCTTGTGTGTATAGTAGATTTCCCTTGGTTCTGTCCGTGGATAGGTTATTGGGGTAGCATACACATGACAGGAGTTGCGGTACAGGTTGCCCACATAGGACTGCAACACATTGCAGTGATGTTTTCTGGCCATCTTGACCAACATTGTGTTCTAGAGAGTCTGTTGTACATTCCTGGAGTGATACAACAAAATGTAACATTGCCACATTTTGTTATTTTCATATTCATCTATGTGTTCAACTGTTACTGCTGGTGTGTGTGTGTCTATTTGGGTAGTTCTGTTGTCGTAAATAAAGTATTACGCACTCATAATTTCTATAGGTATCAATAGGATCATGCATAAAGCAAGAGGCTGAGTCCGTGGTATCAGGTTCAAAAGGGCTTTATTTCAATAACTCGAGTTATAGGGAGAATGGTTCCATCACCACAAGGGATCAGGAAGGGTCTTCTGCAGCTTTATTCACAGAGTACAGTATATATACATTCAATATTATACGTAAGCAGGAGCGCTTCAGGCAGAGCAAGAGAAAATGAGATAAGAGCATGTGGGCGTGTAAGTAGGCGTGAAGGTGGGCGTCCATGTGGGCGTCCACTTGATGAGTCATAGGTGAGTGTCATAGGTGGGTGGGTACCTGGAGGGGGTTGCGTGATCAGCTGGAACTTTACTGGAACTTTGCCTTACTTGTGCTCAACTCGAGCTTGACGTGTAACTGACGTGTAACTGGGGGAAGGTTGCTGTGCAGTCGGGGAGTCTGGAAGAGAGGCCTTCAGTGTCAGGACGACCAGCACATCTTGTATTATCTGATATCTGATATCTAAAGTCCGGAGCAGGAACTGATCTGTGACATAGGTTGCCCATCACCAAGAGCTGATGTGGCTTCTATTTCTTTATTCACTGCGTGGGCCTTACATGGGGGCTATGGGCTTTTCACTGACGTGAGCTTTGCAATCTCTGAAAAGGAGACAGAAAGGCTAGGCTCTATCCTTTGCAGGCGGGTTTTGTTTATTCCTCCTTTTCCAGGCAGGAATGTGATTCAGTAGGAGTAAGCAGATAACCGTGCTCAATACTGTCTTGGCACTCCGGACAGGGCCCCTTTGGCTGAGGCCCAAGTGTGCGAGGCCAAGGATACGCAGCTGCAGCTCTCAGAGCGTCTGAGGCCTGAAACCTCTTTTCGGCTCTGGCTGAGCCACAAAAATGGGCTTTCATGAAAATGACACGAGTGCAGGAAAACATGATGCAAAACGTGTAGGCCTCAGTGCAGATTTGTCGTTTCTCTCATGGGAGACTTGATGATGGCAGGCCACGTTTATAGCATAAGCATAAGCATCATGGTTGACAGGCCATGGAGGGAAAATGCATGGCATACATGCATGTGCACATAAACGACGGGGAACACATAGGGGACACATAGGCCTCATAATTTTTATTTCCTCATTCCCTCCTTGTCCCCTAGTGGACCCTTCATGTCACATCTATTCTCATGAGATAGTCGATCTGTTCTTGCAGCATTATTTTTCCATTTTCAATGCTTTGTAAATGGGGATGTGGAACACATGCAGTAGCACACAGGCCGCAAATGGCCGGGCCACACTGCAGACATAGACAACAACTGAATATCATTAGTAGTATCAACCCACAGACGGTCAACACTTTCCATCCCCATGCCGATATTATTCCCCAGAGCCAACTGGACCAAGTCCACGTGCCTGGGTCTTGATGAATGCTTTGGGCAATCTTGTGGAGCCTTGTTATTGGTTTGTATACAGACGGTGCGTTATTAGGAATAAAAACGCAACAGCTGGAGCCGATGATCCTACAAGCCCCGCCCCTATCCGCCAGGATGACGTAGAGAACAAGACGATTCTGAAGAACGACCATTCTCATAGCAGACTGTTCCTGGGTCAAGTTCCCCAGGGCTGATGCAGTCTCATTTGCAACTGTTTCTAGAATCCTTGTTAGCCCGCGGATAAGTTTACTATTCTGGACGGGACCTATGAAGAAAAAGAATCCTTTGTTGAAATCTGTATATTGCTCCCAAGCTGTCTCAGTCTGGTCAATGCCGGAGGCATCGAGCCCTCGTCTGTGTCTGATGAGTGCTAGTTGGAGATCTTGATGATAGTTCGATGGGGCCAAGAAAACGAGTGGTAAAAGAAATGATATGTAGCACGTCCCACCCCAGTCTAAGGGCAGCTGCACATAGGCTGTCTGGCCACAAATAAAATAGGTGTGTCGTGATGCTCTGAAATAGGACTTTCCTTTGTCTTTAAACACTATTATAGTATTACACTCGCTGTGCCCCAAATGTACTGAGCCTTCTTTTCTGACACACAAGTCCCCTTTTACTGGCAGGATTGTAATTGAGGAGGGACCTACATTGTGTATGGGCTTGACATTCAACATTATAAAGTCGAGGGTCGCATTTCCTTGCTGATACTCTTAATTTTCTAGATCTGTACCTTTTCTTTGGGGAAGACCTTCTTCGTCTGGGAAACATGCTTCATTCATGACTTTATTCAAGTTACCTCATATCCAGTCACCCCTACACTCCTTGTCTTGACATTCTTTGGCATCACCGTTGATGGATGTCATTAAGGCAAACCATGCTCCGCAAGAACCATTATGGGAGAACGGAAAAGGGAAAAGAGGCAACACTCCCTTCACCTTCTGATACGGGGGAAGTCGGCCACAGACCCAGCAGTCTGTAGCATTGCTAGTCTGATGTGAATGGTGCAGCATCTGAATAAAGGTATTGTTGCGCAGGGCAAGTCGATATGATAGCTCATGGGATGGCAGATCACTAAATGTGTGCTTTATGGTATCATTAGTGGAGGAGTGTAAGAGTGAGGCAATAGGAGGAAAAATAGCATGTAGTATTAAGCTGATACATATTATCGTGATGCACAGAAGAGATAGAAAAATCTAAGTCACTATACATCTACTACGTAATATTTTACAGTATTTGCTTTTCATCTTGCTCTTTTTATCATTATCACTGTCCGAGATCTTATGCAAGCCAGAATACATGTTCAACCGCTTCACCACCTAGTGGACTTAATTGATCAAACGGGGTCTGACTTTTTAGATCTAAGTTTAGCTTTGTACTCCTGCTGAGGAGTCTCCTCTAGTAAAGGGGGCTCAAAGTCTGAATAGTTTGTTTCCTTTTTAAAAGAGTCGTTATTCCCGAAGTAGCATTTACAATGGTGAAGATGCAACCATCCTTTCCGTCCTTCGACTTTAACGGCTGTCCTCGTGGTCAATAGCACTAACTTCGCCGCCTTCCACCTCGGCTCAAGAGGACTCGTTCTATCAAAGTTCCTTATTAAAACATAATCCCCAGGAGCGATGGAGTGTTCCTTGACCTGGGTGTTGTCAGGGAAGGCGGCAGCAACCTGCGAACGACAAGAGAGTAGTGCAGACATCAAGGAAGCCAGGTAATCTGTCAGCATGTTACTATCAACATCAGTAATCTTTTTAGGCATCGGAGTGCCCCACATATTCGGTGGTCTACCGAAGACCACCTCGTAAGGAGATAAGCCTGTTCTAGAATGGGCTACCATTCGCATGTAAAAGAGGGCAACCGGCAGGGCTACCATCCAATCTACACCTTTTTCTGCACAAATCTTTGCTAGTTTTGTCTTTAAGGTCTGATTGTGTCTTTCTACAAGGCCTGCTGCTTCAGGATGTCGTACACAATGGAACTTCCAGGTATACCCTAACAGAAGAGACACCTGTTTCATGAGTTCAGAGGAGAAAGGCTGACCGTTGTCGGAATATACGACACGCGGTAATCCATAACGTGGGAAAAACTCTCGCACCAATTGTCTGGCGGTAGTTACAGCAGTATAATCAGGGACTGGAAAAGCTTCTGTCCATCTTGTGAGTGAACATACGACTACCAGGACATATTTGTAACCTCTACATCTGTTCATTTGGATATAATCCATTTGTAGGACTTCAAAAGGATGGTCAGGTGGATGGAATCCACCTTGTTCCATCGGAATGCCTTTACCTGGATTGAATTGGCAACAGATCATACATGTTCTGACTTTTTGTTTCGCTGCTGCACGCAGGTGCTTGTTGAACCAGATATTCTGTAAGCTGTCTAACATTGCTTTCTCTCCTAAGTGTGCAGGACTATGTGCGGTATTTATGATCACTTGTACCATCGAATCAGGAAGAAACCATGTTGCTCTTCCCTTAGTCATCCAACCCTGATCAGTCAGTACCCCTCCTTGTTCCGACCATTTCTTTAATTCGTCTAGAGTAGCATGTGTCTGTATGTCTCGTACATCCCTGGAAGGATCCCTGACTGTCATGGCTTTGGTCATTGATGGTATCTGTGAGTTCGTCATGTCTAGTGGGGTCTGAGCTGTCTGTTTAGCAGTTCGGTCTGCCAGATCATTGCCTTGAGAAATGGTATCTGTGGCTTTAGTATGTGCTTTGCATTTCAGGATAGCTATGGCTGTCGGTAAATGTATCGCTTCCAGAAGGGCTTGTATAAGGGGGCCATGCTGTATCTTGGCCCCGTGAGAGGTCAAGAAACCTCTTTCTTTCCACAGTACTCCGAAATCATGAACTACCCCGAATGCGTATTGTGAATCGGTGTAAATGTTTACTCTCAAGTGCTTAGCTCTTATGCACGCTTGTGTCAGGGCGATGAGCTCTGCTGCTTGTGCTGACAGTATGTCTATTCTTTTAGTCTCTATGATTTCAGTAGCAGTGGTCACTGCATACGCTGCCACTAATTCTCCCGCCCCCGTCCTCATGCATGAGCCGTCAACATAGAGTGTTAGGTCAGGGTCTGGGAGTGCAACGTCTGTCAAGTCTTGTCTTGGCTTAGTCACGGTATGTATTACTTCAACACAGTCATGTGGGGAAACGTTTTCTGTATTGGAGGGCAAAAGAGTAGCAGGATTCAATATGTTGCATCGTCTGATCTCTATGTGTGGTTGAAATAACGTCAGCTCACAACCTGTCAGTCTCGCTACAGTCAGGTGTTGGGTTTGTGTTCGGTTCAAGAGAACCTCCACTGCGTGTGGTACTTGTACTGTCAGGCGGTGGCCCAGCACTATCGAGTCACTTTGTCTTATGGCTAAGGCTGTTGCTGTTGCTGCAACAGATTTTAGGCACGCAGGCAAAGCCTGTGCTACTGGGTCCAATGTACTAGAAAAATAAGCACAGGGCTTGTGTTTTCCTGCATGATCTTGTGTTAGGACAGATAGTGCTGTTCCATCCCGCTCTGTCACAAAAAGCATAAAAGATTTGTTGTAATCAGGGATCGCTAAAACTGGTGCTTGACATAAAGCTCTTTTTAATTCTTCAAATGCCACAGTGTGTTCTTGTGTCCAAGGGAGGACATTAGTAGAAGCTGCCTCTTGTGTCGTCAACTGTATTAGGGGCTTGGCTATGTAAGCATACTGGGGGATCCACTGCCTGCAATATGAAGTGAGGCCAATGAATGCACGTACCTCCTTTTGTGTCTTGGGCTGTGAAAGGCCAGAAATCAATTGAATACGTTCTGGTGTCAGTCGCCTACCCTCCTTGGATAGCAAGTGCCCAAGGTACGCCACTTGCTGTTCACAGAATTGTAGCTTCGAAGGGGACACTTTGTGCCCCTTGTCAGCCAGGAAGTGTAAAACCGTGAGTGATGCATCTTCACAGTCAGTTTCCGATCTTGCAGTGATGAGAATGTCATCTACGTACTGTATCAGTGCTGTAGTGGTAGGCATATGAATACTGTCTAGTTGTCGTTTAAGTGCCTGACTGTAGATGCTAGGACTCTCTGTGAAGCCCTGTGGTGCTCTTGTGAATCTGAAGCTACGGCCTTTTAAACTGAAGCCAAAAAGATATTGGCTGTCTGGATGTATTGGGATGCTGAAAAATGCGTTCTTCAGATCGATAACTGTAAAGAACGTAGCCTCTGCATCAATAGCAGTCAATAATGAAGAAATGTCCGGGACCACAGGGTACTGTGGCACTACACATTTGTTTAATTCTCGCAGGTCCACAACTAATCTATAGACAGGTGATGCATTGGGATCAGTTCGCTTAAGAATAGGAAGAACAGGTGAGTTGCATATGTTTGAATCTGTCTCCACCACCACCCCTTGTGCACTGAGTGCATCGATTATTTTCAGTAACCCTACTTCAGCCTCAGGTGGGATTTTGTATTGTCTAATCCGTGGCAACACTACTCCTTCTTTGAGGGTGACCTGGTGTGGTGTAATGTTCATGAAACCTACGTCAGTCGGGCCTTGTGCCCATAGGTGCTGTGGTACATTTTGGAGCCTGATGTCAAAATCTTTTATTACAAAATGTCCCTTGAAATCACGTAAATACAGTCGCACTCCTTCTGGTGAGCAACAGATAATTGCTCCCAGTTCCTTTAGTGTCTTTATACCAAGTAAGTTTTCTGGGCATGATTTAGTAAGCAGTAAGTCCGTTGTATGTGTCAGTGAACCAACTCCTAAAGAGACTGGTTCCGAAACCTCATTAATAATTGGCTTTCCTGAAAAACCCAGGGATATGTTCTTTGAGCCCGAGAGGGGTGCCCCTGGAACCTCGGAATGACTGATGGTAGTTCTACTCGCCCCAGTGTCAATCAAAATTTTTTTATCCTGTCCCAGTAAACGTGCATGTACATAGGGACCCTCTTGGTCCACAGGAACTGGAATAAGGGGCAAGTCGAATTCCCTCTCTAGGCTGCTTCATGAATATGCTTGGTATTCTGGATAGTTAGGTTGAGCGTGCTGATACATTTGTGCTGTGGCATGGGTTGGTGCAGGTGCATGGACAGGCGGTGGCGGCGGTGGAAACGTGTCTGATGTCTGATGCGTGTTATTTTCCTTGGGAGGATATGGGCGTGGCTTTGTTTTACCTATAGCTATATTGTGTTTCAGGACTGCACATTCATTTACAAAGTGGCCTGGCTTCTTGCAATAATTACAGGTCCCACTAATTTGTTTCGTGCTATTCTTGTTCGTGTTTGTGTTTGCCGGTGTCGATTGGGCCACCAGCATCTTCATCTTTGTATCTTTCATGCGTCTCTTTTCCTGGTCGTGTTCTTCTCTAATTCTGTTCTGGTGATATTGTAAGATTTGTAACATTTGGGAAGGGCTGTTTGCTTGCCAAGTACTCTCAACCTTCAGTACCCTATACTTTACCTCGGGTAGGGAATTTTCTACTAGTTTGCTCACGAAAAGATGGGGATAGGAATCGCTACCGGGCTTAAGGCCACTATTGATAGTAAAACATTTCTCAAACCTAGAGTAAAAATCGCTTGTGTCCTCGTCTGGTTTCTGTTTACAGGCTGAAATAGCATCCCAGTCTTCCTTCTTAGTAACTAATAATCTAGGCAAAACTTGTACAAGGAGTTCAGGTAAGTCTTTAGCTCGGGGACCCAGACCAACCCCCGGGCCTCTGGCTTCTTCCTCTGTTTCCAACAGATCCCAGCTAATCTTTTTCTCTCCCACCTCCCAGTCCTTTTCTTTAAGCTTCTTGTAAATACCAGCAGGCAATAGTTTAATAACTTTAGGATGTCAGCATATGTATATTCTCCTAAGCGGAGAATGTCTTTTAGTTCTCGGTGAAAACCCCCCGGGTCTTTATCATGGGAGGGCAACATTTTTTTCATTTCCAGTATCTCTAATTTCGACAAGGGGGTGTAGACATACACCCGTTGTAGCTCATTGTTTGCATTTTTTACAGGATGAACCTCTCGTAGGGGGTTCAGTTTGTCGTATAACTGTCCCTTATCCTGGGGTGGAGCGGGAAGCAGGGACCTAGTCACGTATACTATATATTTGTGTCGCTGGTCTAGGATGACATTAATCAATTCAGTACCCATGTTCATCCACCTGTCTAGTATTATGTCGTCCAGCAACTTATACAATAGACTGGGACCAGAATATTGACTCTCATACAACGTAATCAAATGTTGGACCATGTAAACACCAGCTATGCGCTGTTCGTTCGGTGGAAGGCTCAAGAACGTTTGTGCTACGATATCATTATTATATGTATCATATTGGGACACCCACAGGGTGGCTGACCGTGCTAATTCATTTTCGGTCGTGTTGAGGGGCTGATCGTTACCTATCCATTTATTCACCGCTTTTTCGGTAATTTGGAATAAACTTTCAAGGGAATATCTTTCTTTTATAGCCGTTCCCTGTTTACGGTAATTGAGGCCCTTGGGCCTCTCGAACCGTCGGGCATGGCCCACGTATAGTACTTTGTCTTTGTCCCCGGCTTCTTCATCAGAGGATGACTCAGCCTTCCCGTCCGGTCCTGCTTTGTGTAAGGCTATTATTGCCTTTCGGATTTTGGTCAACATGTTGTCTGTCTGTCCTGATTTATCATGCTGACCGGCATCGACGCGATCACTCCAACCAATATAACAACGGTCTACGTCCCCGTCACCTTCGTCTTTTTCCCTGATCAGACAGTTAATTAGGAAGCGAAGGATATAGTTCTTAATAATTACTTTTCTGTTTTGTGTGGCCTCTACTATGCACTCAGGACCCTCCCCCGTTCTTATGAATTTGTACATTTTCTTTAGATGTTTATCCATATCTGGTAATTTTTCCAAATCTGCGACTGCTTGTCTAAGTCTTAGTGAAATCACGAGCATTTTGCCCTTTCCTGGATCTGGATCATATATACATTCGGAGATGTCTACTTTTACTGTCGGCCCCCCTCCTGATGCTGTCCCGGATCCCTCCCCGCCGTCCTCGAGCTCCTGGAGCTGGGCTTGTGTTGGGGGTGCAGGGAAAGATCCGTCCACGTATGCTGGTGGGGATTCCTCTAGGTAGGTGTTAATAAACGCTTCGGATGCTGTTGGTTTTATTTTTCGGGGTACTTGCGGTGGCACTCTAACGGGTCTTTCTACTGGGGCCACTCTTGCTAGTTCCTCTGAAAGGACGGGATAAATACCAGCAACGACAGTATTTCTTTCTCTTTCAGTCTGTTCTCTTTTTACCCGCTCCCCTTCCTCCTGTAACTTCTTTTCTTTGGTTTTGTCAGACTCTTGTCTACTTCTCTCTGCTTTGTGGAACTCTTTCTCTGTTCTTCTATGTGACTCCTTGCGCCAAAACTCAATGGCATCCTTCTGAGCAGGTCTACATTTTCTCTTCCATAGCTCTTCCTCTACCTTCATAATGCATTCCACGTCCCACGTTCCCGTGATAGGCCATCTATATTTTGTCTCTAAATCCTTCGTGTAATCCACCCATAGCTCTAAAAACAACACGGCATCTACACCATGTTTACAGTAAATGAAATGTCCAGGCGTGTCTCTAGGCGGAATGTTAACTGGTTTCTCTAGTACACCTTTCCTGGTACATATCTTACGCTGTTTTGAAAACAACGGCATGTTGGAATGTAACCAAAAACAAAAATCACAATGAACCAAAAACAAAAATCACAATGAAACAAACTTACATACAAACCTGACACATTCAAACCTAACTGAACCTGACTAAGACAGTAACATTCATACAGTTGAATCGGTGCACCTGAATACTTGAATACTTGAATACTTGAATACTTGAATACTTTATGCACTGGAATACAGCACAATCATACCGGTCTCACAAGTGAGACACGTCTTTACCGTGTTCATTAAATGAACCCGTCTTTATGCAACCCCCATGAAAACTCACCGGGAAGCAGAACTTGAAGGCCTCGGACACTTGACGCTGCGCGGGAATGGCGTATCTTTGCTGGATCTCTAGAAACCTCGGACACAGCTCTCTCGCAGGGTGGGCTCTGGGTCGGGACGATCCGCAATCCTCACAGCCTCGTATGGATGCCTGGTCGCAGTCCGTCTCCTTCGTTGGCCTGAGGGAGTTGGCGGGAAAACCCGCGACGTGTACACTTGAAGTCCGTCACGGCTGTAGAAGGGGCCAAACTGGACCTTCATCTCCGGCACGTGGGGAAGGAGATTTGTCCCTGTTCAGGCGCCATTAAATGTCGTAAATAAAGTATTACGCACTCATAATTTCTATAGGTTTCAATAGGATCATGCATAAAGCAAGAGGCTGAGTCCGTGGTATCAGGTTCAAAAGGGCTTTATTCCAATAACTCGAGTTATAGGGAGAATGGTTCCATCACCACAAGGGATCAGGAAGGGTCTTCTGCAGCTTTATTCACAGAGTACAGTATATATACATTCAATATTATACGTAAGCAGGAGCGCTTCAGGCAGAGCAAGAGAAAATGAGATAAGAGCATGTGGGCGTGTAAGTAGGCGTGAAGGTGGGCGTCCATGTGGGCGTCCACTTGATGAGTCATAGGTGAGTGTCATAGGTGGGTGGGTACCTGGAGGGGGTTGCGTGATCAGCTGGAACTTTACTGGAACTTTGCCTTACTTGTGCTCAACTCGAGCTTGACGTGTAACTGACGTGTAACTGGGGGAAGGTTGCTGTGCAGTCGGGGAGTCTGGAAGAGAGGCCTTCAGTGTCAGGACGACCAGCACATCCTGCATTATCTGATATCTGATATCTAAAGTCCGGAGCAGGAACTGATCTGTGACATAGGTTGCCCATCACCAAGAGCTGATGTGGCTTCTATTTCTTTATTCACTGCGTGGGCCTTACATGGGGGCTATGGGCTTTTCACTGACGTGAGCTTTGCAATCTCTGAAAAGGAGACAGAAAGGCTAGGCTCTATCCTTTGCAGGCGGGTTTTGTTTATTCCTCCTTTTCCAGGCAGGAATGTGATTCAGTAGGAGTAAGCAGATAACCGTGCTCAATACTGTCTTGGCACTCCGGACAGGGCCCCTTTGGCTGAGGCCCAAGTGTGCGAGGCCAAGGATACGCAGCTGCAGCTCTCAGAGCGTCTGAGGCCTGAAACCTCTTTTCGGCTCTGGCTGAGCCACAAAAATGGGCTTTCATGAAAATGACACGAGTGCAGGAAAACATGATGCAAAACGTGTAGGCCTCAGTGCAGATTTGTCGTTTCTCTCATGGGAGACTTGATGATGGCAGGCCACGTTTATAGCATAAGCATAAGCATCATGGTTGACAGGCCATGGAGGGAAAATGCATGGCATACATGCATGTGCACATAAACGACGGGGAACACATAGGGGACACATAGGCCTCATAATTTTTATTTCCTCACTGTTAAATTTGTTAATGACACACATCATGCAATTACCATTGGTAAACGTTTACTGATCATACACAGACATTTTGGACTATAGTATAGTGCTGCTGTTTGTTGTCATGTACCTCTTACCCAAAATATTGTCCAATCATGATATGGTTGTTGGAATGTTTCTGGGAATCTTTCTCTCTGATCATTAGTTGTCCTGTAGCACTTCCCTCATGTGTATGTCTGTTCTCTGTTCACTCAGGGACCATGCACATTACTTAGGTCATAGGCCCAATCTGTTGTTCCATCACCAATCTTTGTTTGATTGATGTTCTGTCCACTATATGTGAGAGCTGTGTGTCACAGTATTTTTTATTTACCTTTGAATTGACAGATATCTGAACTTCTGAGGAGATAAACCAAACATGCAATGCTTTTTTGTTTAGATATTTAATTGGACATAGCGACAATAGGTGAATTTTGGGGATGAAAAATCAATGTGATGAGATGATTGATAATTTTGATTAGGTAAAAAAAATCCTGATTATATTGTCCCTTCTTGCTGTTCCTGCAGCAGATGCTGTGGTGTATCTGGCATCTGCCTCTTCATCCTGGACATCCTCTGAATTGTCCCGCTCCTTATGCTCTTCAAAGAATGGCGTGTTTGTGCGCACACAAATATTGTGCAGAAAGCAACATGCCATAATTATATTCCATACTTGTTCTGGTCTGTACAGGAGTCTGCCGCCCATTATATCCAGGCACCTGAATCTGGATTTCAGGACTCCAACTGTCCGTTCAGCAATGGCCCCTGTGCATCCCAGTGCAACATTATACTCTCTCTGTGCCTGTGTGTGTGTCACTTTGATGGGCGTCATCGGTCATGGGGATTGTGCATATCCTTGATCACTGAAAACAGATAATAGGGAGATCTGTACATTAGTATTTGTACCTGCTGTGTTTGCAGAGTGTCTATTTTGGTGTGTGTGCATTGTCCAACTTTGTTTTTTTGGGGTTGTCATGTGTTGCTTCAGTCAATTGACCAGCATCACTGAAGATTAAATTGTGTATACTTGACAGCCTGCACATCACTATGCTGTAAGCATCTGGATCCTGTGTATTTTCTCCATGTTGTGACTGTCAGGATGTATGTTTCACTAGGAGAGAGATTGCAGTTTGTTAGATTGCGGGCCCATTGCACATACTGATCCTCTCCTGTGCACATATTTTATGGGGTGCACCATTGGCACATGTGCTTGCTGACACATCCACCTTAGGTTAATGATGTTTGCTAGGTTTGGACATCATCTTGATACCTCATTAGGAGTGATTGTGCTGAGGGTAGCTGTGAGACAGATTCCTTGTCAGCTAAACATTAAACTCATAGTGGGCTAATTACACCCACCTTGCCCCTAAGGTGCGTCAGTGTTTCAGTGACAGGGACACTGTCGGGTACCTGGTGCAATCAACTTACTGGGACATGTGATGGCAATGTACACATGCATTGATGTCCTTGTGTATGAGTTGACTTTGACTCTGCATATATGCATGTTTGAGTGATACCCATACATATTTCTGTGTGTGTCAGTTCGCATTCAACACACATTGAATTTCAAATTTCGAGCATCATATTGCTACACCTCACCAGGATTGTCATATGCATGCACAACATGTAGTGAGATTTGGATTCTATTGTTTGCATGCTTTTCCAATTCATGTTCCATTCTGCAACGACATAGAGTGATATTTAATATCTTTGTGTGAATATTTGTGTGCAGTTGTTGCTACCCTCATGCAGCACTACTTGTAATCCCATGATGTAGGGACACATGCTACATAATGCATGGCTGAATATGTTTTGGCATCGCAGCTAATTGTGCCCCATCACATGTGTCTGCAGGGGATATTTTATCTTCTTTTACATAGGGCATATGTGTTTGTTTCCACATGTATGTGGCACAGCAAAAGCATATGTTCTGTGTCATGTGCTGCACTATTTTTCACCAGTTATTTAATATGTTGGGCAAAATCTATGTTCCATGTGCTTCATACTGGTTTGTGTGTGATTTTGTAGGCTACTTCCTTGTTGTGCTCTCTGACATATGGCTTGGTACTTTTGTATTGTGTGCTTGTGTATATTGTTGGGACCAGTTCCAAGGTATGTTATGTTACATTGCCTACATCTGCATTCTCACATATTTTGGCCACATGCTTGTGTTCTTGAGGTGTGTGTTCATTTTGTACTTACGAACAAGATGTCCATTTCCATATGTACCATTTTCGAAACATTGGTTGGTTATGGATTGTCTGAAGATGTAGGAGTCATGCACACTTCCAGGAAACTTGGCAACGACATTGATGAAAAGGCCAAGGTATTCCATAATTGCCTGCACATTCATTGAGTGTGTGTGTTTCCTGTTCCCGTAAATATGTGCAGTGTCCGCATGGGGCTCAAGTTGAACATGAGTGAAGTCAATTGCCCCAACACATGCTGAAAGCCAGCAATGTCATAAAAGCCTTGCTTATTGTCAAGTTGCTCTTGCGCAGCGTTGGGGAAGCGTAGGTGCTGTGGCGTCAGGCTGATGATGGCATCCAAGACATTTGGGAGGAACCTTACGAAGGATGACTGCAAGACTCCAGCCACTCTGGCAGTTGTTGGTTGGAAGGTACCGGAGGCCAACATGTGCAGTAGCTTTGGCTGCAGAGGGATGTTGGTGCAGCACTGTTATAGTGCCTGCAGCCTGGGGGATATCTGGGTCAGTATGCGTAGGATGGATGTCCTTTTAAGCCTGTAGTGGGCAATCACATCCTCTGGTAGGAGGTCTATGAGGATGATGCATTGGCGGTAGACCAGCTCTCTTCTTTGGTGCTGCCTCTGTGGTGGTGCTGGTGGCAGTGGTGGTGGTTGTGATCTTGGAGCTCCAAGCTGCAAGTGTAGTACCTCCATGGAATAATTCAGTGAGCAAATGAGGGTCTGGCTTGGTCTCCCTTATATGCACATGTTTTTACTCCATTATTTAGACCTAATTTTTTGGGGTCTTAAAATCCAGCCGCTAACTGGACTTAGCGACTGTTTTTTGGAAGTATTGCCGGACCGGAAAATCATTGTAAATATCGCGCAGTTGAGTTAACGGCTGTTTTTGCATGGGAATGCCTACCTTGCATCTCATTTTCGTTAAGCCCCGCAAACAGATTTGGTGATCCGAAAATCGCACAATAATATGGGAAAAATGCAGCTGAGGTTAGCGACAACTTGTGCATACGTCGATACAAAAATAGCTGCCGTAACGTCAACAATTTGATGCTATGGGGGTACACATGCCCCTGAGTTTTAGTAAACTCCAATTGCTCCCGCTCCTGTTGCTTTAAAGCCAACAACTATTTCTTCCCCCATGACCTTTTACTCTTTGATACATGGTCTACCCAAGGCGATACACATAATCCTGGTGTATTGTAGCTAGGGGGTACATTGACCCGTATCATAAAACAAGCAAGAATGGGGCCAGCATGCATTCTTGCCTCACAGCCGCCCTCAACTGAAGGAGTTGGTAAACTCCCCATTTCCACCAAATATGACAACAGCCGGGAGATAGTAATGGAGAGCTTGCAAAAAACTAAAGAGCCCCTTTTCAATCCCAAAAAGCCTCCAGCTTGTCCGACAGGGGAGACCATACCAAACAGATGAATGAGCAGGAAATGTCCATAAAATCTAGAAAGACAGATGCATTTTTCCAGAATCCCCAATCCAGAACAAAACCCGTACTGTAGTTTCAAGAGGTCTCCTTTTTCCCCAACCTAAGTAACCAGCCTATTAAGGATATCCTCCCTACTATCTTTACTGTGGAATCTAAGAAAACAAGTATTTGCAATGCAATCGGTCTCACCTTTGGGAACTTATATGTATTTAGCTATGCAGCACATTAGCCTCGGTGCTGAAACATCTACTGTTCTTTAACATGGAGGGAAAGTTAGAAACAAACTACATGACACACCAGGTATGGGAACACATGGAGAGAAATATTGCCTTTCAGTGGGAAACTGTAAAGTCCAAAGCTAGGTTTTTAATATAAAATTAAGGCCTTCAGTGGTGGTTCACTGAAAATACAAAATTTGAAAACATATTCTTGTCTATGGGTGCTTGTGGAAGACAATTTCTATTGACTGGAATCTAGAAAATTCTAAAGTGATTCTGGTATTTTACTGACCTTTGCTGGTTGTTTTCTATCAAGAAAGTTAAATAGAGGCAGTTGCCAGAAAAATGTAAAAAAAATCGGGGGTGAGGCCATGTACTATGCTGGGATTCAATCAGCACTAGTGGTTGACCACGCATCTTCATAATGTTAAAAACATCGCGGCCTAAGGAGACATCGTCCCCACTAACAACCATTGACTAATGAAGACAGGATTAATAAAAAATGGGGGGTTAGGTGAGGGAGGATCATGCTATCTTGTGGTCAGAGTCACCCCCTTTGCACCGCCCAGACTACAATTATGCCCATTTTCCTTAATATAGTTTTCTATTCTCTCTAGGCGAGATAAGAGTGGGTGAAGACACTGGTCTAGGGTCATCCAAAGGTTCTCACTGATACGATTAACAATGTCTAATTTGATGGTTTCCAGATCAGTCCCAAGTGCAGACAAGGGATCTATCATCCTACCGTCCATGTATCCAGGGCCCCTTGTATTCCTTTCAAGGGTAGGAGCCATATCACTTGCATCAAGTGAGCAGGCAATAGAATCTTTAGAAACAGCTGCTTAGTCACCTGGAGCACAAGACCATCCCCCAGCAGAATCTGATACCTGTTGTACGGTAGCGCTCTCTACTCTTGCTACCCCAAAAATACGCTGGAATCTACTGGAGCAGAGAAAGACAACTGCTGGTCTGCTAGTTGTATCTCCTTATCAAGAACACAAACTGCTCATGGAAGCAAAAACTCAGCAGACGTACTTCCCGAACCATTGGCAGATTTAACTTTACTGGCTGCCAGATTCCGCTTTCACATGGTCGTCATACAGAAAGAAGTCTAAACAGTACCTTGCATAAAATGGATTACGAATGAGACTTCCTGTTAAATAAGCAAATGGAACAGGGTGGTCTGGCCAATCTCCTATGGATGATGACGGTAGGAGATGGGCCCACTCTGGGCCCGGTCAGTCAGGCTGTATTAAATGGCCTCTAACTCGGCGTCAAGAACGTGATGTGTCATCCATGGCAATCCAGTCGGAAGGCCATGAAAGAAATACTGGAATGCTAGCTAAAGTGAGGGATACCACTAGGAACTGGTAAAAGTATAGAAAGCGACAGGGTTGAATTAAAAGAGCCATGGGTGATCGTTAAATAAAAGGAAAGAAAAAAAAATGTAAAAGGTGTAATTGAAATCAGTAGGAGGCTGCTCCATGCACATGGAAGAATTCCTAAGGTGAACTTAAAAAATGAAGTAAAATAAATTAGGTGAAAGTAAAAAAAGTCAAATAAGACAACACAGGGAAAAGAAAAACAGAGAAATTAATAAAACCAAATCAAAGAAGGATAAATAAAGTAAGGATATAAGTCCATGAGCACAAAAAGTCCATGAGACTCATGGGGGCAGGTTATCCTATGTAAGGATAAGGGGGATGGTCATGCAAACAATACCTAATACATATTCATCACAGAAGCAAAATACAAAGGTCCAATGTTGGGAAAAGGTAAAGGTCACGAATAAACAAATTCAGAGCTAGATGTTAATACTCAGCTGGAGGTATGTGTGACTCTGGGATGGTACCGGCCCTCCGGGGCGTACCTAGGAAAGGAAGACATAGGTCGGGGTACAGAGGGCATGAAAAAATCAGGGTAGAGTCCCACAACAGAGATAAAATAATGTGTGGGTCTTACATGGTTAGATCTAGTGAGAACACATAGTTTACATGCTATCCTAGAAAAGGATTATTGTGACTAAAGTGAAACATGCATATACAGATAGGAGCAAATTTCTGGTATGTTGTCATGCAAGTCATGACATGGTGATTGGAGGATTTAATAGAGCCAGTAATGCATCTCAGCATCTTTGTTTAGTCCTTGTTCCACAGTGCTCATATGTAGAATATGCTCGCTCTCCTTTTGTCTCAGGACAAGTTCTCGGTTACCTCCTCTCAGGGATGGTTTCTCATGTTGTAGTCCAAAGAATTTGATGCCAAGTGAGAGGCCATTTAATACAGCCTGACTCGACCTTGCGGTTACTTCATTCTTAAGGACCGCAGAGACCACGTTAGACATCTCAACTTATTGGTGAGTGTTTTAGCCTTACTTAACTTTGGTTTCGACAGGGCTTGCTGAGGTGGCCTGCTATTTGCGTCTTGCATTACACTTTAACTTTCTCTCCTCTTTTACTATCCTATCTGGCCCACGAGAGCCCTTGACTCATCTTTGAGTTATTTCCCTCATATCTTGTTGCTTTGTCTTTTGCTCATAACTGCAAATGCTGGTTATACATGATTTTTATTAGTTCCTGGTCCCTTTCAATTATTGCAACATTTGAATTCCGCTCGCAGGTTGTGGGCCTTGCCTTTTTGAAGAATTCATGCTATCCCGTTTTGTAGTTTTTGCTAATGCTGACTTTTCCTTTTGCCTGATGAAGCTATGTTAGCCACTACGTCTTGAATCAGTGCCCCTGGCATAAGTCCCCCTTTCTTACAGTTATTGTCAGCTTTCACGAACATTCTCAACTATTCTTAGCAAGCCCTTTTCACTGACTTGTTTATGATGCACATGGAACCATGCCTGTACTGTTAGTTATATATGTGATTATATGGGATATTATTGCTATATCTTTCTGGCAGTATGACCTTCATACATTTGTGTGTGTGTCTCTCCTTCAACCTTTCTTTTCATTTTGCATAATATTGTATTTCTGATGATACATTTAAACAAGTTGCTGAATATACTGCATGCCATCTTGTATGTATATTTTCCATACCCTTATTTTTGTTTTCTGTTTTCCCTACATTTAGCTTGTCTTTTCCTCTCCTCTTTCTGTCCGCGTTGTCCCTGCCGGTTTCACAACCCTCCTTGTATCTTTGCTTCTATGGTTTTGCATTTACTTTACTCACATTTCTTGAACATCCATTACTTTGGGTTTCACTATATATTACTTTTTGCACCTATGATATATGTTTCTCGTATACCTCTGGGTAACTCTCAGCCTTGAAAAAACACTCAGCCAATCGGCCACCGGGCAAAACACGTGACAGCTGTCTTTCTGTTTCTTTTCTCAATGTTACAAGGTGTAACAAAGAAAAATAAAACCAAGAAACTAAACAATAAGGATATAACCCTTCTCAATTATTTGTGGATTGGGGGTACAAACCTCCACCCTCTTCCTAGGTAATTTAAACCTGCACTGGAATTACACTGAAGGCGCCAAAATCTGAAACTTAAATAACCTACTGGAAATCAATGACCTCAAGCAACTCTGCAATGAAGAGACCCACAATAAAGGCTCAACTCTTAATGCAATATTTACTAGAAGTGAACTTGTCTCCCTTTGTTCCATCTTACCTATTGACCAGTCGGATCACCATCAAGTACTGATCAAACTCAAATTACACCACATATCCCTCCCAGCCCCACCCAACAAAATCACGCACTGGGCTAGTTACCTCAAGCATATCCCACTAACAGAGCTTGAGTCCAACATCAGCGCTTAACTACAGTCTCTACCCCTTCTTCACACCGTTCATGACCTCACCGCCCACTATAGCTCACCAATGACAGGTGTTCTTGACTTGGTTGTACCACTCAAGCTAAAAAGATTGAGACAAATGCAATCCAGATCATGGGTTAACTCAGACCTAAACAACAAAAGAAGACAAATTAGACAAAGCAAAAGGATATGGAGACAGAACCCTTCACTGATGCACCTCTCACTCCTAAGATCAGAGCAGCTCTCCTACAAGAAACACGTTTTCAGGGGAAAAACTACTTTGTTTCTAAATCAACTCAACCCTGCAAAGAAACGACCAAGGGAGCTCTTCAATATAATTAAAAAACAATCTATGCTTACCTCCCAACAGGAAACAAAATTCTCAATTGAACACTGCTGACAAAGTTGTAAAAATAAATTGATCCCTGACCCTTGACAAAAGTCTGACATCCCAATCCACCAGCTCCACTGACACACAAGTCAATATGGAAATTTCCTCCCAAGACTTAACTAAAGACCAAAATTATCCAAAAAAGCAAAATATAGCAAGAAACAAACTCCTTCAACTGAAAAACAATGCTAAATGAACAGACTTCAAACCTGTGACATAAGGAGAAATTTAAAACATAATTGCTAACTTGAAACCAACATACCACATCATGATCCCCTCCCCTCCACCCAAGTATAAAACCTCAGCCATATGATCTCCCCGTTTTAGGTAACAAATCATCAATGCCTCTCTTTCATCAGGCGGGTACCATACTCCTGCCAACTCTGCCAAATCACCCTCATTCCTGGGGTATGCCCCAATGACTTCAACAACCTCAGACCATCATCATTCTTTCTTCCCTAGCAAAACTTTGTAAAAATGTGTCCTACTACAACTCAACCAACACACAGAACAATGTAACTTCAACAATACATTCTAATCAGGATTAAGGAAAGGTTGTAGCACAGAAACTGGTATACTCAATATATCAGTGACATTGACAGTTCCCTAAATGAAGGTGACTCCTGCCTCCTAATCCTACTTGACCTATCTGCATTTTTTGATACAGTTCATCACCCAGCGCTACTTGAGACCCTCAAGTACTGCATGGATATCAATGGCACAGTCTTGAGATGGTTCACATCCTATCTTCAACATCGCTCACAACATATACAAATCAACAGTTTTCTCTTGTACCCTGCACAAGTACCACAAGGCATTCCTTAATGATCCATATTCTCTCCAGCCATATTCAATCTCTTCATGGAACCCGTCATATTATCCTGAAGCTAGCTGGGATCAAGCATCATCTATATGCCAACATCCCTCAACTCCACTACAGAATAAGATCACCCAGTGACATCTTAATGCCACACTATTTGAGATACAAACTTGGCTAAACACCAATCCCTTAAGCTGAACCCCAACAAGACTGAACTTCTACTCCTCGCCCCAAAAAACAATCTACTACCCATCCAAAAATGGCTCAAAACTTTGGACACACTAAACTGCCCTCCCACAGTGTCCAACTCCATTAAGTCCTTGAGTATCACACATAGACATACACCTATCAATGAAGGAACACATCAAAAACACAGCCAAAGGAGCGCTCTTCATACTAAAACATCTGAAGATAATCAAACCATTTGGTCTATCTTGCGATCTTACGATGGTATTACAATCCCTAATCCTCCCGAAACTTGCTAGGGCAATGGCATCCTGACAGGAACCCCTGAATGCTACCTGCACCCCTAAGAACAATTCTCAGTACAGCTTCCAGGCTCATCACAGGAATCGAACGGTTGAATCACATCACACCCGCCTTAAAAAGTCTTGCTTGGCTCCTCATGGAAGGAAGCTTGAGCTTGTATCACTAACAAAGCCCTACATACTAAAAACCCCAAATATTTATAAATTAAACTATCAAGACCAGAAAAAGTCCAGGCTCTGAGAAGCTACAACTCTCTTTTTCTCATACCTCGTAAACTTAAAAAGAAATCATCACAGAAACGCTTCTTTGCTGGAAATGCCCCCAGGATTTGGAATTCACTCCCTGAGGACTAATGCTGCAACCCCTCCTTTTCATACTTCAAACAGGACCTCAAATCTCTGCTAATCAACAACTACTTCAACAACATAACTGGATGATTTACATCTCTCAAAAACCCAAGCCCTTTTTTTGCATCAGAGAGACCTCCTAATCCTACTCACTATACAGACTCAATTTGTTCCCCTTTACCTTTCCCCAAATGCTTGATTGCTATATACAACTGTATCCTTCCTGTGGACTTTGTTACTTGCTTATCTGTATGACTTTTACGACATATTTCTTGTTAACTTCCTCTCAAAATATGCAAAGGGCTCTGATACCCTCGGGTCTAGCCAGGGCAATATAAAACTCAAATAAAATAAATAAATAAAATGTCTTTTAGCCATGTTGAACAGCAACACAGCTGCTGTTCAGCATAGCAGAAAGTTAGAAAATAAAAGGACTATGAGGCAGCCGGCCCTTTCCACGTCATATCATTTTTTACCAGGCAGGATGGAAGGGTGTATGAAACAGTGTGAGAGGGGACAAGCAACATTGCATGACGGAGGTAGAGGGGTGGGACACGCAACAACACGAGAGAGGGCAGGGGATGGGCCAAACAACAAAGGCATCTCAGGCAAAGGAATAATGATGGGGTAAGCAGTAAGGTGGGAAAGGTCTTGAGTGACAGGGCAGGTAAAAATAATGGTACAAGAAAGGAGAGGAGAGGCGGGAGGGAAGGGCAAAGCCACGGAACATGGGGGGAGAGAAGAGATGGGCTAAGCAATGATGGAGCAAATAAAAATGCATAAGGGGTGGGGGAAGCAACAGTGCAGAAGGGGGTGATACAGCCTACAAACACATGCACCCTTATGGAGTTCTGCATCTAAGAGAAAATAGTAGCTCTGAAAGTGTGAATAGAGGAAGGACACTGGACAAGGAAGTAGTACTTGAGCCATGCTCCAGGGGAGGGACAAACAGACAAAGGGAAATGAAGCCGGCACACACTAACAAGAAGCAAGGAAATGACACAA
Source organism: Triturus cristatus (assembly GCF_964204655.1). Classification (NCBI taxonomy): domain Eukaryota; kingdom Metazoa; phylum Chordata; class Amphibia; order Caudata; family Salamandridae; genus Triturus; species Triturus cristatus. Next base: position 420,698,630 of record NC_140592.1, on the reverse strand, counting down.
TGAAGCCAACCAATTCAAAGTAATTAATGGGATCAAAGCCTGTAAGTAAACAAATATCTCACAGGAGACAGAGCATGCATAGTCTCAGACAAGACTTAAAATAAGGTATCTCTGTAGTACAGTAAAAAATTGCCACCTCTGGCTCTAAGATGACATTTACAAACCATTTGGCATTTTGCCTCATGGTTTATTATGTGATTTCAATCTCTCAATAACCTCTCAAAAAATATACACTTTTAATAGAAATTGGAAGACAGCCTTAGAATACTTTCAAAACACTGAAAGTATCCTGCAATCATGGTCTCCTGGACACTTGAAGCTATTTCTAAAAAATATGACACCTCAATTAAGCTTTGATCTTGATAAGGCACATTGCTCCCAAATATCCCATTATAAATCTCTTTTATCCACTATTGAGTTTAAGATCAATCGAAAGTATGTGAGATACACCTTAGAACACAGCATATGTTTGGACTAGGGATATTACTTTTAAAGGCCTATACAAGGAGCTGGAACGATTCAGCTGAAAACACAGGAGTCTGTGATAAATGTAATAGAGGGGTTCAGGACTTAATCCACATTTTTTATTATTGTTCTAATAAAGTGGTGGTAGAGGCCAGGAATCCTTTCTTAAAACCTATGTCTTTTAGGTATAATCTCTCTACCCCTAATGATTTGATTGCCTTCTTGAAATCTCTGCTGAATGAATTTATTTGCTATAAAGTGTAATACATTAAGTCTTTTTTACTTGTATTTTAAAAATACATTTTTATTAACATGTTTATAGTGGACATTTTATAAAAAAACTATAATCTTCATGTATTTATCTCAAATTGTTGATCTCTGCGGAGGTCAAAACCATTAAAGATTTAAATTGAAAATTGAACCCCTCAATAGCAAAAAAATGACCACTTTACATAGTTGACCATTTTGATACCTGTATAATAGATAATCATAATTTTACATACATTTTAAGTTCACTTAAAGAGGCATAAAGACCTTTTATGAGATGGCACTCATTGATTTCTTACCACAGCATTGATAACGTTTATTTGGTTCATGTTTAAGAAAATATATAAACCATTAAAGTAAATAATAGTGGGGCGTCTGAAACATTTACCAGACTATTTTTATAATGTGATTTTTACAGTATTCTTTAGGGAATCGGTTCCCCATTTATCTTCCCCAGTGGCGTAGCAAGATGCCATGGACCACAACGCAAACAAGGAATTGAGCCCACTGTCCCTGTTTGGTAGTAATAGCCTGACAAAATCAGGCAGCAAGCAAAACATAGAAAGGGAACAGACAGGCAACAGACAGAATGCGAAATGGCCAAGTGTACTCTGCATGGCAAAACCACGTTAACTGGAATGTCTAAAGTAGGCTGATTCCATGCGGAGAGGGGATCACGCAGACTATAAACAAACTTTACATCTGCTCTAAGCATATCCCAGGTAAAGCTGCAAACTTTAAGAGATGATTACAACACATGTGTATATACTCGGGCCCAGATTTATATCAAAGGAATGAGTTGCCCTTGCATCACTCAGGATGAGGTGACTCAAAATAAGATATGTAGCTCCACAAATTGCAGAGCTGGACCACTTACAGTGAATGTTTCAGTGTTTTGGTTCACTCTGTTTTTGTTTCACTCTAGACAGACCTGGCTAGATATAGGATATGAGTGAGTGAATAAAACGGTCTCACTTTTCCTGCTTTTGAGCTACATACCATGCAAGAGGGTGATTGACATTGAATACTTAGCTTGTTTGCATGAGATTTGTTACAGTTCACCTAAAGCTAGTTAGTAAAAAGACAGAGGTAAAATGAATAACTGAAGGGTTTTATATAATGCCTCACACATACAGAGGGATCAGTTACCATAATGACTTCTTGTTAAAGTCCTAGCCCTTTATTGTCTTGCTCTTCAAATTGCTGCCTACATGCACATGGCTAGATGAATGAATTCATGAAAAAACAAAATCGTTTTGGAATGCCAAGTACCACGTGATAGACTCAAATTGCAATGCTTTGCTGCTTGTGTTTACAAGTAGTGTGTAACAATGCACATGGAGTAGACTTGCTGAAGGAAAAGGAAGAATGAATGAGCGCATGAATTTTTTTCGATCGTGATTTACTATGCACTTGGACCTGTTGTAAACAATGTGCAGCCACTCGCATCGCTTGCATGTCCATTGTTATGTGCACATGGAGCTGACCAGTTAGCAGAGGTTACAGTGACTGCTTGCACTGTAAGGCTGCTAGGCACAGTAATGAGGCACAGTGCTGACACAGCACGATGCAAAATGATTGCCATACACCGTTTTCAAATCACTATGCTGGCCTATTCAGTGCAACAAGGGGCACCCTTAAATAAGTATCACAGTAGCAGAAATACATTGAGTTTGGCTCACCAGACTGCAAAAACACTGGCAACTGTCTTGTTCTGGTTGCATGGTGTCACCGCAGTGTCAAAACTCATGTGCCCTCTGTTGTAGGGTCTGACCCACATAATACTCTCTGTACTTTGCCCTCAAGTGATCAGTGTGTCTATGTGACCTTCCAGGATATTAATGCAGTCCCAATTTGTCCCAAGAGAAACATATTCGTCTTGGGACTGGAGTCCTATGTTCATGAACTTTCATTACAACTTTGCACTTCTCTCAAGTGACCTTGCTCTGTGAGGGGTCTAGCCTAAAAAAAATCATTGGCAAAGCCATTAGATCTCGCCTACGAGAGCTATTGCCTTTGTCAAAAGTTTTAAGCTGTGTTGCACAGTAGCACGGCTGTTGAGCAAAATAGCTAAAAGTGAGAAAAAAGCGCTATGACATGGACTGCACTGGGCATGTCATAGCATTTGTTTTTCTGTTAGGGGGAGCAGGGGCAGTAACACCTGAGAGAAGGGCCAGTAAATATACCTTTTACAAACATACATATAAAACATGCATACATGCATGCATGCGTTTCTTAAACAACAACCAATTAAGAGGAATCAGAGATTTCCCTGGAAGCTCCTTGATGAATGCCTTGGGATCAAGTGTTTGGTGATTGGGTTTCAGCAACTTCTGAATGATCTCTAGGCTCTATTCTGTGTCTCTGACAAATATAATGGCACCGGGATGACAACTTTCTCTCCAATATGAGCCATGTGTCGTAACTTGGTGAATCATGGCTAGGTTGAGTCCAAACCATGCCTGCACTGAGGAACTCTCATTGGGCCGATCATGATCGGGAAGGAACTTGAACAATTGTGATCAGGTATCTGATGGCTGGCTGGCAGTGGCCTTCAGGACAGGTGGTTGACAAGCAAAGGAAACATTACAGACCACTAGATTTCAGTCTGGGTCTACGATACACTCAAACTGGGAAGCTGTCTTTCAGGTAGTCAGCCCAGATGTCTCAGAGGAAAAAGTGAAGCTGGAGTTGCTATCTGCCATAATCAGGGTGCAGATACTGTTAGCCGGTATACAGTTTAAGACATTGGGATGGTAATCCGATTGTCTGAAATCATGCTTTCAATGTGAAGCTTCATTGGTTGAGAAAGACCAATCAATCTTCAAGGGTTTTCTGGTAGACTCTAGCCTGCCTAAGCCTCGAATACAAGTACCCCATGGCTGCATTTGATTTTTATTACACCTGATAAAAGGTGACACAGAGAAACTTGTGGGATGCAATAATTATCACCTATTCAGTGTTTCACCACAAATATAAGGTATAATAAAAAAATGTAGCGATTTCTACACCAAAATCCTTATGACCATGTATTTATCAAACATTTTGTCTGACATTTTTCTGCTAAATAGTGGCAGGTTTACGGTGACATTTTTTGAAAACTAGACAAGCAGGGGATTTCAGGGTGGTGAGACTTGCGTCGATCCCATGAAGTTTTCTTACCCACAATGCCCGGCAAACCTCAAACTTTAGCTGACATTAAACATTTTCCTTACAAGACTGTGAGGGAAACTTCCAGAATCTCCGTTAATCCACAAAGGTCCTACCACATGGCATTACCCCTGTCGGGTTTATGCATTGCACACCCCCATCATAGTTTTCCAAGATCCTCAACACATGCAACACAGCACTCACATGCAGTAATACACTGTAAGGCACTACACACATTTACAATGTTGGCCAAGGCAAGGTCAATGTACAGCAGCTAAACTTTACACAAGTTGGTCTGTGGACACCACTCAGTTTCACATGTAAAAAGACTGTTCACACTACTGATTACTATAAAACACAAAACATCTACGATGCCACCACTGCGGCCGTACTATTTAACGCTTGGTAAGGGCAGTAGCTCTTTACTTCTAAGAGAGTTGCATTTGATGCCCCTAACCAGACCACAAATGTATGAGACACGCCTAGGTCAGTGCTGGATATCCATGAAGCTGATGCACTCAAAACAAAGGTGTACATCTGCAGTGGCATAACCTAAAATGATGGGGCCCCCCTGTAGAATGCGAAGAGGGGTCCCTGAGCCTCCTGTATCTCACATATATTCAGCCTTGGGCAGAATGGGGCCCCCTTAAAGGGTTGTGGGTCCCTGAAACGTTAGGGGCCCACCTGCCCCACAGAGGCGGCAGGGACCTGTGTTACACAACTTTACATCCGTCGCAATGCAGGGGACTTTTCCTTTCTAACAGATATTTACTATGAAGAGTTGTTGGACTTTTATATGTATTTAAGTGAAAAGTCACATATATTCTAGCCATCCTCACTAATAAACGATGGTGACAAATTCATGATTAACTTCTTGTATGTTCAAGAAGATACAAAACACAATAAAAAATATGCTTTTAAAAGACAAGACTTTTTATGGCACTACTGTGATACTTTTCATGTTCAATTTAAGTGCTTTCTTGTCTGATGTGAGTCCGTCCTTACTCTTCAATCAGAAATGGGGCAAATGTCCTCAGTGGCAATAAATTCTTCTTATGAGTCTGCCCACCACACAATGTGTGATGTGCCACGGGCCATGCGACAAAACGATATTAACATAACACAGTGGGGCTTATTTATGAGCCCTTGCGTCACTTTTGCGCAGCCGGTGCGTCGCCTGCAGCATATAAAATGCGCCATGTTGCCTCATATTTACAAAGTGACGCATCTAGGTAGAGGCGTCACTTTGTAAACCACTGCGCCACATTATACTTGCGCCAGGTATAATGTATGCAGGGTGGGCGTTCTGACGCAAGTAAGCCTTGAAGAAGTGATGCAGTGAAATCTATGATATTGCACTGTGTCACTTCTGTGACCAAATGCGTCAATATCTTATCTTTGAAATGGGACTTGACCATGTGAAATGACCCATTGATGGAGTCGCATCACTTTTGTGACACACTCCAGCAATGCGTCATTTTTGCACTTACAGATATGTCAGAAATACTGACGTATCTGTAACGCCTTGCAACATGATGCGTCATACTGTAAATATGACGCATCCAGCATGTCGCAAGGAGGGCGCAATGAGAAGTGACGCATCGCTGTTTTCAAGCAGCGATGCGTCACTTTTCATAAATGAGGCCCAGCATATTTATGTTTTGCGCTACTTTGCTCAACACACATACCCGAAATCTATATCCATCTGTAGATTTTAGAGCACTTAAAAGAGATTAGCATAGGTTTTACTATGAACATTTATTCGCCAAATAATTCCCTTTTCACAGATTAAACTATGATACAAAATGTTTGCTTTTTATTTGGAGCAATATCTTTTTTCACCTTTAAAAAGCAGAAAAAATATAATTCCCATTTTTTACGACAAAATAGCAAAAATAGCGTGAAATCAGGTTGTGCATGTATGACCTTGTGCAAACAGTTTGCTCTAGTCCCAATTACGCAAGCAGCAAAAATGGTGAAAACAGATTTTCTCTGTTTCTTCCACCAGTGCAACGTTTCCATAAAAGACACCAAGAGTCTTACCTTCAGCAGAGATGACACCATTTGCCCGCTCTTCACTTGAAGAATGTTGCCCACTATAGGAAGCGGGGTGGGCCCAGGGGGCAGCTTGTGTGCCGGGAACATCCTCCTCCAGACATTAATGAACAGCAGGTAAGAGACGCATGTAACCAGCAGAAGCGAAGCAGCCACCCCGAGATCCATTTTGGTGAAACGTTGAGGTACTTCTCTGCAAAGTCAGTGAGTAAAATGTCTCGCTTCAGCTTTTGCTGTGGAGCTCATCAGCTCTGCTAACGTTTTTGTCCTCAGTTCAACTCTTTCAGCCTGCTACAACTTCTGCAGATGTTGTTGTTAATTCTTGTTTGGAAATATTGAATTAAGTTATGAAACATCGACAGGTTTGCCAGCTGGCTTCATTTCATTTTGAGCAGAGGTTTTCACAAATACTGGCACAGAATCATACAATGTGCAAAGCTCTCACAGTGAAAACACGAAGTATATGGGGTTTAGCAAGGGAAATGGACCTGACATAGAGTACACCATGTTCGAGCAAGTAAGTGCTCTGTAATCTAAGACAGAATTGTTCATTCCTGAACCCTGTTTGTCTAGCTTCTGGTGTTTAAATTATGGAAGTGTCTATTTAATCGGCAGCCAGCCAACAATACAAAATCTCTGCTATTTACAAAGCAGCCAGTAAATTTACACCATCTCTGCTATTTACTGGACCATAGACTAAAAACTAGATATGATGTGCAATTAGGCCAGTGGCCTGATAAATAGTGTGAATGAAGGAGGTCGTTAGTTAGCCAGCCATAAATCAAACAAACATTTGGAATGCAATAGGTCTCGCATTACTGAGAGTTTAATCTATTGGCATTGCAAATGATAATGTTTGTTAGATTTTATTTTGTTAAAAAATATCTCAGCAGTAGCATAAGTAATAAAATAAAATCCTTGAATCAAGAAAAGGGTGCAGTACCACAGGCTGTTACTAGGTGTCTTTTTGGAGTTGTAAACTGACCTCCATTAGCCATATAAGTTACTGCACCCTTACTTATGCTACTGCTGGGATATTTTTTAACAAAAAATGCAATCAGTCTTGCATTTGTTTGAGTTAGAGCTAATGGAATTGGAAATGGCAATCTCTTTTGCCTATGTGTTATGGAGTGTATATTTGTGGTGCGTAGTGGAATTATGTGGATTGTATTGGATTATTTAGTTGTGCAATTGTGCGGCGTGGAATTGTTTAGTGGAATTATGTGGCCAGAGGGACTGTGGAATTATGTGGATAGTAAATATGTGGCATTTAGTGCACTGGAATCATGTGGAGTGGGATTCTGTTTTATGGAGGGAAATTATGTAGAATGGTATTTTGTGTTGTGGAGTGGTATGTAGTGGAGTTTATGTGGTGCACTGTTCAATTGTGTGGTATGGTGTGGAATTGAGTAGTGTGAATTGGATTGGGTGGTGTGGATTGTATATATGTGGTTTGTTGTGTAATTGTGTTGTTGAGTTGTATCATATGTTTGGTGTTAAAATATGTGGTGTGGATTGGAAAGGTGTGGAGTTGAATTTTGTGGAGTGAAATTTTGTGGACAGTATTCCGTTTTTGGTGAAAAAAAAGAACAAATAGATAGGAGCTAACTTCCAGATCTGTGTGTTTGTGTGTTAAAAAAAGAAAGAGTTAGAGGTATTGGTGTTGTAAATATAAATATCGTACCTATGTGTTATGGACTGGAGCTGATGTATGTGGTGTGTATTGGAATTATGTGGGTTAATTTGTAATTGTTAGTTGTGGCCTTGTGTGGCATGGATTTGTGTAGTTGAGTTGTGTAGATGTAATATGTGGATAGTAATATGTTGCTTTTGACTGTATTGGAATTATGTGGAGTGAATTGTGTGGACCGGCGTTTTGTGTTGTGGATTGTTTTGTAGTGGAGTTCAATTATGTGGTGGGCTGTTAAATTTTGTGGTATGATGTTGAATTATGTGTTCGAAATTTAATATATGTGGTGTGTAGTGGAATTGTGTTGTGGATTGGAATAATGTGGCTTGGTGTTGAATTATGTGGTGTGGAATGGATTTGTGTTGGGTTCGAATAGTGTGGGAAGGAACAGTGTGGTGTTGAGTGTAAAAATGTTGAATTGAATTCTGTGGCATGGCGTGGAGTGTATTTTTATGGATTGTATGTGGCATAGAGTGGATTTAAGTGGATTTTATTTATGTTGTATTGAGTTGCGTGGAATTAGGTGGAGTTGAATAATGTGGTGTTGAGTGGTATATTGTAGATCGTAATTATGTTGTGAGGTGTGGAATTGTGTGGCACTGAATTGTGTGTTGTTGAATTGTGTGGCATTGTGTCATTGAATGCTTATTGTATATCTACAGCACTGCTGACTGAGTGCATATAAAAAAGCCTTCCCTTTAAAAACGGTGAAAACATCGCACAAAAGCTTTAGAAAAACAGTGTTAACATTCCTACAATTTCGAGAAAGAAAGCTGCCCTGTTTATAGTTGCTGAGTGAGCAGAATTTATTTTATTCTAGTAAAGGAGTCCTTTCATAGAAACATGTGGGTTATGGATGTTTGCTTATAACACATAGCCCAGATGTATTGGTTAAATCTAATATGCCCTGTTTAAAGTCCTTGATTTCCCTTGGATTTTGAATTATATTGTAGAAGGTTTAGAAAATAAAAAGATTAAAAAAGGAAACTTTTTACAAAATAAGCACAGTATCCCATATTAAAGAACAAAAGCCTTTGAAGATATTACAAATAATTTTTATGACAGGCTACTAGTGTTATTATGTAAATGTTAGTTAAAAAAGAAGAAAAAGAAATTGATGCATTTGACAAAAAATCCAAGTTGTATCATATTAAAGTAACAGAAAGTGGCACATGTTTCACAAAAACAGACATAGCCTTTGATTGCTGATCCTGATCTTATCAGGGATGTCTCCTTCCTGGAGCATTGGCATAGCCAATAGGTCCCGCCTTTGGGACCTTATAAGCATTTAGCCACAATTAAACAAGACGCTTAAAAAGCCTAGTGCTGCTCACAGAGGATTGGACACATGCTCAATCAATATTAGTAGAACTCACTCACAAATCCTCTGCCTATGCAAATACAATGGGCTGGACACATTAATCTTCTGTGCCAAAGGAATGACTGTTGGCTTCACCATCTCGCCTTCTGGCCAAAAGAAGCAGCCCTTCTGCCCATGCCATATTGTTCATGCTAATATGTTGGTAACAGTGTGCGTGTGGTCACCGATCTGAATTAGAAAGTTGATTTAAAAACAGCCTGGATCCGTCCACAATATTTGTATGTGTCTGTGCATATGAGGCCCAGCGGAGCTCGCAGAATCCTTGGCATCTATCTTCTGTGCCAGCCAGGTTCATGTTCCTGTGGGATCAGGGCTCTCAGACGCAAGCTTGCAGCTCTTTGGCTCCTCTGAAACAGAATGCCAGGGATGCGGCAATGTCTGGGATGGGAATTCTAGCCATAGTTAGCGAGGAATCAACATGAACAAAGGCCGCAGAACACCCTGAATCTGATTTCTAAGAGTACAGTCAGGGGTGCGAGGTGTCCACATTGCTGCTGACCCCTCTACCTCTTGGGGTTTCTTTTTCTGTGACATGGATTTTCTGAAGGGCACCTGTGAGTCTTTTATTTGTCTCCGGGTGAAATTATAGCACATTGATTTTGGTGCCATCGTCACAAAAAAAGCACTGCACATCAAGCAGTGAAGAGCGAACACGGGTCTGCAGTACAGGAGCAGGTAGAAAGGGGCTGAGGGCTAGTATAACTTGTTACAAAGCGCCAAAGAAAGGGCGCAGTTTTTTTATCGACATTTAGCGCCAACATCTGCGTGGTATCTCGCTTTACAAGAACAATTACCCATTTTTGTGTTGCGCACATATAAGATGTGTCTCAATTTTTGCTGTTTGCTTCTGCAGCACCCTTACTCTCTCATGAGAGCCTTGCATTACATGCGGACTGCGACAAACAAAAAAATGCATGTGTTGAAAATGATTTACATGGTAATAACTGCGACTCGCTTCGGGGGAGCACCTCACGGGCCGCCGCAAGTGGGATGGGGCGGAAACAAAAATATGCAGACAATGGGAGGAAGGCAGGAGCATGTTTGACACGGACAACGGAGGGAGGCCATAGCAAAGGGTAAGCGGACAGCGGGAGGGGGCAGGAGCCTGGTGAACATAGACATTGGTAGGGGGAGAGGGGTTACCTCACAGGTCGCCGTAAGTGGGTAGAAGGCAGGAACAAAGGGAATGCTTACAACGGGAGGGGGGGTGGGAGCATTGTGAACATGCACATCGGGTGGGGGGGCGGGAGCAAAGCAACAGGAAATTAAACAAGCACGGCCGCAAAAGTGAAAGCGACTGCGCTGTGTTTAATTAGTAACCTGATCCACAACGAGGAATGCAGCTGCCACCCTGCACACCGCTGCTCGCTCCCGAGAGCAAAACACTGTGGGAGTGAACCTTTGGAGAAGAGGTGGGACATGCACCCGCCTTTGGCCATTTGCGTGCTTTCATTATTGAAAGACACATGCAAAGGCCAATCCAATGTCAATACAATGTGTGGGAGAAGAGAGACCCACACGGAGAAGTTTAGAGTGCTCACACGAAGCCTCCCATAGTTCAGCGCATGTGCGCTGTGCTTGGCTCGACCTAAAAAACTTGCAAGTAGCATGAACACTTAGCAATGTACTCTACTTAAGAATAACAAATGGCTGGCTTACACAGAGCAGTGACATTTGCATTATCTAAAGTTTTGTGTTCTAGTAACTGAACGGTGCGCTAAAGATAAACACTTCTTTTGCATTAAAGCCAGAAAACTGCATTAAGTGACAGTAAATTGGATATAAAAGGGCTCCAACACCGCGGTGCTGTGTGTTATTAAAAGATGCGAGGGGCTGTTAATGTTTATTGGCAGAGGTTAGCAGTGGACTTCTGTATAAGATCTGGAAGAAAAGAAGAGAAGAGGGAAGGAGAGTCTGTCAGTGGAAAATTGTAAACAAGTGGTTGCAGATGGCAGTAAAGCATGGGCTGCATGAGATAGGAGAAAGTCAATTAAGAAAATAGTGCCCACAGACAGTTAATAAAACATACTGAGAAACAGCACAGTAAGAGGGCCAGTCCTCACGGGAGGCTACAAAGGGAGACAAGGAGGTACTAAGGAGGGACAACTAAGCCTATTGACGAATCAAAAGCCATCATTTACAGTGGACCGGAAGAGATGCCAACTGTAAAGATGGGCGGAACAGAGGCGGAGCTTAATGCTCATATACTGAATGCTGCATGTCTCGAAGAGACAGCGCAAGATCTGCCTAAATGAGACCTAAAAAGGACACCAGGCAATGGTAGTATGGAGCCCATCTTATAAGGGGGATACAAAATGTGTGAAGCATTTGAAAGTAAGAGCATAAACAAATGTACAGAAAAGTTAAGTGCATGAATTAGGCTAAGCTGTTTACAGATTTAAAAAAAGTAAAATAAATCCTAAATAAAACTATTTATGTTATTTTAATATTCAAATAAGAAATGTAGACATCTTTTCAGGATATGGCACACAGATATTTTGCTGTTTTGTCAGGGAGTATATGGCTGGCAGCAAAGAATAGGTAGTATGATTTTAAAGCATGGTATTTACTCATGAGAATACATTGTTTTCTTAATGTTCATTGTGCTCTTTTTGATGGTTTTTGAGGGCTGGGCTCTTTTTTGGCTACTTATAGAAGGCCTGGTGCTAACTATTGGCTTCTGTGTAAGGGAGAGTGTACTTACTTAGTAAGTCAAATCTAGTAACACATCAGCAGCTGTCAACAAGCAGCAGTAAACAGAGGCAGGGCCACGTACATGAGGTAATTAGTGTTTCGGGGCACAGTGCTTTGGGAAACTTGCAGGAGGTAAATTGAGTGAGACTATGTAAAGGGGCTTCTGTGGAATGTTAATGTTATGTAATGTTAATAAAATTTGTAGAGTGCATAGTTGCCACAAGGAGATGATGGACGTAGTGCTGAAACTTTTCAGACACTCACCCCCAGTCTCAGATCTGGGTTGAAGCCATCATCGTTCTTTAGCTCAATTTTCCACCCCAGTTCAGACACAGCTATATGCAAATCAGTCTTGACCCTGTGCCTCATGGGAACAGTCCAGCCTGAACTGCCAAGCCATGTCTTCCTTGGACTGGAAACAAGCATCCTGGGACCGGTTTCTGGGTAACACCCTTCATGAGCCAGGCTAGCTTGAATCCAGTGGCAAAGTGAACAAGGGACCCACGTCTGGGCATACCCTGCCAACTTAGAGCGAACAAAGCAAACACAAGGAGATGATGGATGGAGCGCTGAAACTTTTCAGACATTCACCCCAGTCACAGATCTGGGTTGAAGTCATCATCATTCTTTAGCTCACTTTGCCACCCCAGTTCAGACTAGGGGTGGGTGGAATTTACGTAATCGTGTTACGCAAATCTCCACAAAAACGTCACAAATCTCCGCAAACACGTGGAAATATCGCGAAGACACGGAAGTGGTTGTCCCGCCTGTTCACGATGTTTTTTGCGTGATCGCGTTCGAAATGTGTTGCCAACTTGCCCATGCGGTCGCTAATGGGCGCGGTCATCTTGTTTTCACTTGTCCCGCCCGCTCCTGATGCTATTTCCTGTTCCGGGTCGCGAAATGCATGCTCGCGCCCGTTCGCGATAAGTATTTCCTGTTCAGGAACGCGTATTGCGTGTTCGCGATGCTTTCTGCATGCTCGGGGGGAAAATATCACGCGAACGTGCCAATGCGGTCGCAATGGGTGCGGCCATCTTGTTTTTCACTCTATTGCTATGGTTCTGGGGCTTGCTTTCAATCCTCCCTCTATCTTTTCAATCCTTTGTTTCTGGAAAGTTTTTTTTCAATCTTTTTTATTTATTATCTCTCTCTCTATTTTCCTGAATCTATTTTTTTTTGTCTACTTTTTGTGTGTTTTTTAACTACTTTTTCACTCTTTTTCAATTACCTGCTTTTTTAATTTCTTTTCCTTACTTTTAAAATTTTTACCTTTTCTCTTCCGCCTCCGCCTACCCCAGAACCATGGCAAAGGGCCCCAGGGCTCATCGCAGACAGAGCAGCAACCGCCTTCCTTGCGGAAGGCGGCACCCACAAGGGGTGCAGGCACGGGCCTTATTTGGGGAGGTGAAGTTGGCTGCACTGGTTTTTTTTGTGCAGCACCACCTCCCCTTAACCCTGGCAGCAGTCCTGGGTCCGGGTACGGGCTCCGGGAGCGTCGGCAGCGGTGGGGAAAGGTGCGCTGGGCAGTGTTTTGCTGCTCTGGTGTCCGACGCACCCAGAACCAGTTGACGCACCTGTGGTCCGATATCCTGGACCGGGAGCAGGACCTGTTGGACCTGCTAGGAGTGGAGGTCCCAGGTCTTGATGAGTAGCTATTTAACTATTACTACTTTGTGTCTGTTCTTCTGCTCTGTGTTATATATTGTGAATATATTATTTTTCTGACCAGCTAGAATGCTGCTGCTTACATTACAGGTAAATTACGTTTAAAAGTCTTCTGTGATTGTTATGACACAGGTGCTCTGCGCTACTATTCTTACTTATTTGCAACTTTGCGTTTGCGCTCATTTTGCGTGATTATGTAAGAGTTTATTTTAGAGAACTTAAGTTAGGTAATGCTAAAGTGACTCTAGTCCTTCCTTTGTCCTGTCACTAAGAGATATGGGTGGGTTGATACTTAGGTTTAGTTACTTCTTATGAGTTTGTAATTTTTTATTGGTCTGTGTGACGCTCCCTCTGTTACATCACGTGCTGCTGAGTGCTGCTAGTGCTTACCCCAGTCCTTACTAGAACCTTTTGTAGTTTGTTCAGTGAGTGGTAATAGGATTAGCACTAGCAGAACATCAGCATCAACCAAGCAACAATTTGGTGTATGCAAAAATGTAGGCATGTGTCCTCCATTTATGCATTTTTGAGGACTAAAAGAACTGGAAATGCTTACTTAATGTACAATTGGCACGCCTGGAATAGGTGGGCTAGGTCAGGTGGTACGTACTACTTAGGCTTAGTTAGTATTCTGGAATCAGAATTGAACACTGGATTAGTGTTGATAAATAATTTCTAGTTGGTCCGCGAATCCCCCGATACTACTTGTCGACCAGATTAGATAGGTCAATTTAATGCAATTGTTGTTTACATAAATGTTTTTTTTACCGTCTTTTAAAAATATGTTATTTGTTTCATACCAATCATCAATGCTTGTCTCTTTCTTTCTTATATCTTTCATGATTAGCACCCAGGAGCAAGAAGACGGGGTCAGAGTCGGCGGGAGCAGTTGAACACCAGGGACAGGAGGACCAGGACAAGGGCTCTTCTGCTGGTCCCAGTAAGTCGTCCTGTTTTTAATATTATTAATTCTTATTCAGTAACATTTACTGCACCGTATTTTTTTCGGAACTATTGTTTCCGTTTCCTAATGCTATTTTTTACCAACAATTATCCTTCGATCTAGACTATCTGTTTTTAAATTCTTGTTATCCCTGCCTTTAACTGCCTCTGCTATGACTCTCTGTACTACTACTATTAGTCTGTCTGTAGCTAAGCTTGCTCAGTTGGCCACTCTTTATTTAAAAGGTTTTAAATAAAACTCAGATTCACCAGTAGCTCTAGCCATTGAGTCCAGTCCTTTGGGTTGTCCTATTGTACTCCTTCTAGTCATCTTAATCTTGAGGCTTTATTAATCTTGAGGCTTTTCGACAATTACCACCAACAAAATGCCCAACCAGATTTTACTATTTATATAGGATAGGACATACTACTACTGTTGTAGGGATTTTGCACATACAGAACTTTGCACAAGAAAATAGGATGTTGTGATGGGAGGTTGGACTTTCCTCACACCTCAATCAGAACCCAAAACAATCCCCTGCCCGACTAGTTATAGTAGTGTCTCATAACTATTAGCTCTCCAAACCCCCCAAGATACCCAATGAGTAGACAACCCAGAACATTACACTCCCGACCTCTCAGTCGTGAAAGCAATGCACATGTACAACCTTCCTTTCGCTCGCTCTCTTGTGTAAGTCCATCCACACCAAATACCACCGAGTCTATGTAAGTTCAAAAGTTTTATTTGCATCTGACAAGGTCTGTACATTGTTCTATAATGCAGAACCAACAGCAAAATGCATAAGATCAAAACAATAAACATTGTTACACTTGGGTTGAACGAAAAGGGAAAGAAGGGTGGAAAGAAGAAGGATGGGCATGATTTAATATTTATGACTGGCAGAGAAGAATAAGTGGGATGCATGCATGTATAGGCGGCTGATGAGAATCAGATGCATGGTTGGTTGAATGCCTGAAACTCCCACAAATGTTAAAGTCCAAGAAAGTGGGAGGATAGATACCTACCACAAATGTTATGTACTGTTCTTGCTAGTGCTACCGTGCCACTATGTGTATACTTAATTTGTCTTACTGCTTTGCTAAGAGTATATTTTACAATAGTCTTGTTTTTGCTTCTTGATATATAGCTACTCCTTCCAAGGGGAAACCTGACAGGAAGGAGTTGGCAGCCAAGGCCCGGCACCGGAAGCTGGAGGCCATACAGCGGGAATACCATCCACTGGTGGTTCTGGAAGAGGAGGAGGAGGAGGCAGCGGCAGCTGCAGCCTCCTCCAATGCCCCGGACCCCAGCCACCGCCCTGCAGTGTTACGGCGCCACCGTCTGGCAGCCGCCCGCCGCCGCCTCTCCTTTAACATCACTGCTGCCCCCCCTGTGGATGCAACTGCCACGCATTGAAGCGCCGTGTTGCCCGCCTAGAGAAGCAAGAACGTGTGCTCCAGAGTCGAGCCCGCCAAGCCTAAGACCCTGTTCATTGCCCCTTTTTTATTTATTCTTTTGGTGGGTGGGAATCAGGCGTTGGGGTTTCTTTGGACAATTGGACATTAGGTTGGATTTTTTCTTTACAGACATTGGTTGGGGTTAGGGAGAGGGGTGGGTCAGGTGTTATGGGATTCTTTTACATAGTTTATTTTTGATAGGGAATTAAATTATATATTTCTACTTTACATACGATGTTGTTAATGTTTTCTGGGTGGGTTTACTGTTTTAGATCACACTGTTTCCTTGCTGGTGCAGGGTCGCCCACAGCCAGTGTTTGATTTAAATAATTGGCTGACTTTGTAAGACACAAACAGATAGATGCGGCACCCCTCACTGAGTGACTTGTCCTACTAGTACTGTCAGTCTATTCTAGTCTATGCATCTGCAACTGGACTCACAGGGGTGTGTGAAATTGAATTAATGAAAACATGTCCATTATTAATTATGCCTCCCCCAAACTTCTCTTACCTTTGCTTGATGTTTATCTTAGGCACAGCGATGGCTGTATGGTGATGATGGTTTTCTTTCCTAAGATTTCATGATTGTGGTGGTAGTAGTAGTAGTAGACACTAGCAGCAGCATTTGCAAAAAAAGAAAATGAGACAGTCAGTGGCCTGAGAGAGACTCTTCGAGGAGTAGTAGAATGAAGTACAGTAGAGAACTTACTGCCAAACTATAATATGCAAAAATACAACAAAACATAATGGTGGTGGGGATAGCCTAGTACACAGAGTTACAAACTCTAGTTGTGTCGAGAAACTTGACTAGGCCTACAGTACACTGGACACAAGCGTAACTGTTAGTGCTGTGTAGGAGGATGACAACAAATCCATTAATCCAATCGATGCCGGCAGTTAATGCTGATGTATTAGGTTCCTTTGTTAAAACAATTGCCTCACAAATATACTGCTCATGGGTGGGCAAGCAGAAGAAGGTCTTCGCCCTGCCTTGAAATTGAAGTACTGTTGCTTTTTCCACATCCGCCCCAGCAAGCGTGAGATAAATTATTGGTATACATACATTTAATTTAGTCACACCTCAATAAGTCATACAGCCCAGGGGAAGAGGGCTAGGGTTTGTTGAATGGTTGGGAAGGGGGGGTTTGGCGAAAGGTTTGAGAAAGAAAACCAGTACGCATGGACTAACAACAAACAACAGAATCTTTGTAGACTACCATATCCATATCAATATGTTAAGGGAGAAAAAGGAAATGCATGCATGATGATGATAAGGAGACCCGGATTACATACAGTTTGTGTTCAATTGTACAGGGCTTACTTTTACAGACAGCAAAGAAAATTTTAAAATATCTGTAGGGATGAATTATAAACAGAGAGCAAACCTAATGATAATAATAACAACAAGAACACACTGTTGTAATGATTGTAGACAAAAAAATTAATCGAATGATTTAAAAGATGATGAAAGTTGATACTGTTACTGTGTTATCCTGATCAAATGGGGAGTTGCATCTCGGCATTCCTCTTGGTCCTCCCTTCCATGGATGCTCCGTCCATCAATCTTGGGTGGTGCCACTGCCTGCCTGGCAGATGTAGATTCATTTGTAAGGTAAGTGTGCATTGTTTTCCCAAGTATAGCACAGGGTAAGGCCCGGCCTGTAATTGTAGATGGAAAAACAAGAGGGATATTGAGAAACCAAGTTGAAAAAAATGCACAAGTTATGGTGTAGTGCAACAAGAACACTTTCCGAGGCGGCATGGATGCATCATCTGTACTCTAGTCTGTTTCCAGAATTAACCTACAACACCAACAGGACAGAGCAGGGACACAGTGAGGGCACCATTTGCACATCCTCCATTTAGTGTACATTTATTGAAAGAGTTGGACAAAGCACATATTCAGCAATATAGCATTTTGCAATTTAAGTGACTAAATCAGTGCACCGCAGTCAAACCACCGCTACACTCGACTCCACCGCTACACAGACATTTAGGTCTGCTGTGGTTGTTGTTTACTTGTTTACCTTTTATGCCACTCATGAAACGCCCTGACTCATTCCAACAATCCTCTCCGATCCTTGTACTGAGTGACTGTGAAGATACTATGTCACTGTGGTCATCATGATGGTGTTGTTCAACTCAGTCTGCAGTGTACCGAGTGAGTCCAGATTCCATATTCAAAAATGCAATGGACCAGCCTGCAGTAGAAGTACAATTTTGTTGTTAAACAACAAGAGTGGAAATATTGACTTTGAGTCACTGTTAGTGTGTTGAGTAAATACTAGTACACTTTGACTTCACTTCATCCACAACAAACAACAAAAACACAAACACCAATCACTCAGAGTCGGTGTCCAATGCATGCCATTCATTACCTGTTCCTTCTCATCTTAAGTGAAGGGGCCCTCTCAATGTATCGGCCTGCAATAGAAGTACAAATTGGTTATTAAAAATACAAGAAGGGAAAAATTGCCTTGAGTTACTTTTAGTGTGTAGATTATTACATATAGTACATAATGAAGTAAATTCATGCACGACAAACAACAACAAAATCACTCAGTCAGCGTCCAATGCATGGTATCATTCATTACCTGTTCCTTCTCATCTTCGGTTAATGGGCAGTCTCTCTTCTTTTAGAGGGACTAGGAAATATTTTCTTTTTCTTCTATTTTGCATCATCTAATCATCATCTGTCTTGAGGGCAATGGATCTAGGGTGATTCAGGAGGATGGAGGAGCAGGTTTCGGAGGAGTGTATTGTGAAATGCCGACAGCTGAAACTCGTATATAGCAATAAAAAGAGTAGAACCAGAAAGACAGATACACAAATAAAAGAAAATAAGAGAGGAAGACAGTAAGAAGTGCAAGCCTAATTGTCAGGGAAGTATAGCTCGTCCTCAAAGTCTGGGGTTCAACCAGAAGTAGGTAATCATCATCTAACACACCACTTCCGTCACCTGAGCATCTGTCCTCATCTTCCTCCCTTGATTCATGTATTGTGAAATTCGGTTGTAAAAAGTGCTGATTCAGTTTGATCATGGTTAACTTCTCCACGTTTTTGGGCGAGAAACTGGTCCTTCTCACTGTTACAATGGAACTAGCAGCACTGAAAACACGTTCAGAAGAGACACGTGTGACAGGGCAAGCCAGATTGTTTATGGCCAGCCTGCTGAGCAGTGGCCATTGGCCCCTTTTCCCATACCAATAGAGCAATGGGTTTTGATCAATGTACATCTCTGTTGGGTCATACAGATAGGCCTGGACCATCTGCTCAATGTTCAGGGGTGCTAAACTTTTTTCGGGCTCTTTTCTTGTTGCATCAATGCCTTGCTGTAAATACCAATCGTTTATTGATTTTACTGGGCCTAATGATCCAGTTCTTGCTGATGTCGATAGTGTTGGTGAGTGTTCTGAGCCAAACGCACTGCCCTCAGCTTCCAAAGTTGAACTTGAAGCCGGATGCCCTGCTGCAGTACTTGTTGTGGGTTTATCTAGCGGGCTTTTAATTAATAGCCGTTCATTTTCCAACTTACTCGCTGACTCAGCTATCCAAGTTTTGTACCGGGAAACATCCATTTCTGAAAAAGGAATTAATGTCTTCAGTGCCCATTTTGTCCGTGCATCCAGAATTGTGGCACAAATGTAATGTTCTTGTGACAAAATCTTAATTTGCACCCTTGTATCGTCAGCTAAGCGACGGGCTAAGCTCTCCACCAACTCATATGCTTCTTTTTTTCCTCTGCACCTTTGTATGCTTCAGACACCTGCTTTAGCTGATGCTCTAGCATTTGCAACAATGGTATAGCTTGGCCCATAGTACAGTCCTCCTTGCTGACTTCACGTGTGAAGACCTTGAAAGGAAGAAGCATCTCAGTCAGGCATTTAACTAGGCACCATGGGTCCATCTGAAGGGTCATGCCTTCAACAGTAGCATCCCCTCTCCGCATAACATATTAATTGATTGGCCTGTACTGCTCAAACAGACGGTCAAGCATGTAATACATTGAGTTCCAAAGTGTTGCCACCTCCTGGATGAGTGCTTTGACTGGCATTCTATAGTCACGTTGAATGATCCTCAGCTGCTTCCGAGCTTTAAAAGAATGGCTGAAATGAGTGCATATTCTTCGGCAGGTGGTCAGTAAGTTTCTGACTATGTCTTCTTTTTTCAGAAAGTCTTGAACTATAATGTTAATGCAGTGCATCAAACACGGAACCCGGAAATAGGAACCAAGCTCCATGGCCTTAAGTACATTACTGCCAGTCTCTGTGGAAACAAAACCAATCTTAAATCCTCTTCTCCATGGCGAACATGGATACAGTTGCATGTTTCCGAGTAGCTTTTAAAATCTCAGCTGTGTCAACAGCACCTACTTCAGATAGCTTATCTCTAACCCCCACAAAAGAGACCCAGTGTGCAGTGATGCACATGTAATCAGTGGCTTGGCAACTGGTCCACATGTCTGTTGTCAGGTGGATATTGTGAACAGCACTCTGCTGCAAAGCTTGTCCAACCAATTCCAGCATATCATGATGTAGTGCTGGAACAGCAACTCTTGCAAAATAGGACTGGCTGGGAACCTTCCATTTAGGGCAGATGGCTGACACAAATTCAAGGAAACCCACCCCTTCCACAAATGAAAAAGGGAGAAGGTCCAGTGCTAACATTTCAGCCAGCTTCACATTGTAGAACTGTGCCATTGGGTGGTTGCGTTGGTACTGCCCCTCCAACCTAAGCATGCTCTCAATGGTAGGCTGGATTATTTTCCTTTGTGGTGCAGTTGTTTTCTTTAACCCAGTTAGGCTCAATGACGCACTTTGTTTTATTGCAGTACTACTCGGTCACCTTGGTGTCTCAGCCTGACTCTGACTCTTACTGCGGTGCCCCTGAGATGTTGCTGAGGATGTAGGTGGTACCACTGCACTACTGGGGACAGGGCTAGAAATGTCTCCCTCTTGTTCACCTTCCACCACAATAATATCGTCCCCTGATTCTTCATGCCCAACAACAATGGGTTGAATTTTACTTTGTTCTAAGCGGAGTAGGTGAGCCTCCCACACGATAGTGTGGTATATTTTGAGATGACTTGTTTGGCCTCCGGTACCATAGTTTGTACCAAGCTTACCCCGCCTAACAGCATGTCGACAAATTGAGCATATAGCAATGTTCTCCTCCTTACTGCTAACCGAAAAGAAGTCCCAAATTGGGGAGGAAAACTTTCTAGTGCTGCTGGATGTGCCACTTTCAGTACCAGATGAACTGGAGGGTGTGCTTAGAATGTGACAGCTACACTGTGACTTCTACCACTACCTACTGAGGTGGTGGTTGAGCTGGATGTAGGTCCCTACCTTTCCTTTGCAAATGCAAATATGGAAGCTGGAGGTCGTGGTGGTGTTACCTGTGTTGGTGGTATCCGTGCTACATCCCTTGCAGTCATTTTGGATAGGGTAAAAATGTTGGTCTCCATCTCCTTTGGGCCGGGAGTGATGTCCGTGATGACTGGCTAATCATCATCATCATCCCCCTCTTGTATATCTCCATGGAACCTGGCCTTGTCTTGTGGCGTGCATCACTCTCAGACTGAGCTGGTGGCTTCAAAGTGGCATCTCAATCATCAGAAGCGGGGCTTGAAGAAGATGATGGACTAACCCTCCTTTTCCTTGCTAGGGGTCTAGAAGACAATGGATCTTCTCAAACAGTGCTTTACTCCATTTTGTCTGCAGGAAGCTCGATTTCCTGAAATGCCCCTACTCCAGGAGGAACAACTACTATTGTGGGCTGTTGTTGTGGCTGTTCATGAGGCTGCTGCTGTTCTTGTGGCTGCTGCTGTTCTTGCAGCTTCTGCTGTTCTTGCGGCTGCTGTGCCTGCAACTGCACACTTATCTGCTGAGTTTCCGCCTGCGTTGATTGTGTACTACTTAGCGACAATGACATTTGAGCATCGCTGCCCGTTAGTAGACTGGCTACCTCTGTGACACTCATGGGCTTGGGCCTAGGTTGGTGGGGTTGGCCCACTGGTTTGGAGGTGCTGCTCCCAGCTTGGTTCCCGGACAATGCTGCTGCAGGCATAATTTATTTGGTCACAAAAAACACATCAGCCGGCACACCAGTCGTGGTTAGTGCCACTTCCTTTTTCTGTTCCTTCTTCTTCTCACCAGCAACTTTCTTGGTTCTGGAGGACCTGGTACCTTTCTTTGGGGCCATATTCTTCAGATGTCAGGCAGGACACAGGTGCACAAGTTGCAGAGATGTCTATGGTCACATGTGGACGTGATGTGGTGCGCAGCAGGACTTCTGTCTGGCAGTACAACGGTTGATGTTGATACCTCCTCCTCTGTCTTTTGTGCACCTAAAACCAAATAAGCCAGGAAAAAGAACATCAGTGAAATGTTGCATTTGTTGTTGTGGTTCAATTACTACTAGTAGAAATAAACAAATAAAAGATATAGTGTAGCCATTTGTGAGACTTTGGCAACAAGGGCTATGGTATACTACTTACTGTGTACAGTGTACACACTACACTCTCAGGAAGGATAGGAAAGAATAAGAACAACAACCAAAATACAAATGTAATGGAAGGGAGCTGCTGCTGGCAAAGGGGATGGATGGAAGCAGTAAACCAATAGGAAAACCGTGCAGACCTATATGGCAAAAGCAGCACACTAATAACTCCCACCAGAAAAGGCCACCAGCCACATGGACACTCACAAACAAATCACAAGCAACAAGCAGGAGGCCTGGGAAACAATGAACTGACAAAAGGCCTATAAAAGCCAGGCAAAGGATGCACGCTAAACCACACTGCTTTGCCTTTTTAATGCACTAAAAGGAAAAAACGAAACTCCACAGGGCAAAACAAGGTCTGCAGGGTGCACTGCACACCAACAATCCAAGCACATGCAACAAAGGCATTTCTTTAACACACACCCAAAAACAGAAATACCGCCCAAAAACACATTTTCCAACTCAATACAATGCCATCCATTCCCTTAATGATGTTTAAATTCAATAGAACACACATACACACTTGTTTAATGCACCTGTGGCTACCTGCTCTGAGCCTACTGGATGAAAGCAGGCCTGTGGGCAGACAAGGCCACACAAGCTTGCAGGCCTAGGCTTCAAAATGACCACCAGTCACATGTCCAGGCCCACCCAACTATAAGAAACAGAAGACAGACAATGCAGGCCTATTGCAAAAAGCACACTGGCTGCCTTCAAAATGGCTGCCAGCCTCATGGCCAGTCCCACAACAAGAAGCCTAAGCCACAAAGGAATACCATGCAGGACTATATGGCAAAAGCAGCACACTAATAACACCCACCAGAAAAGGCCACCAGCCACATGGACACACATAAATCACAAAAAACAAATAGGAGGCCTAGGAAACAATGAACTGACAAAAGGCCTATAAAAGAACTGAAGCCAGGCAAAGGATGTATGCTAAACCACACTGCTTTGCCTTTTTAATGCAATAAAATGCAAAAACAAAAATCCACAGGGCAAAACAAGGTCTGCAGTGAGCACACCAACATGCCAGGCACACACAACAAAGGCATTTCTTTAACACACACCCAAAAACAGAAATACCCCCTAAAAAACACATTTCCCAACTCAATCCAATGCCATCCATGCCCTCGATGATGTTTAAATTCAACAGAACACACGGAAACACTTGTTTAATGCACCTGTGGCTACCTGCTCTGAGCCTACTGGTTGAAAGCAGGCCTGTGGGCAGACAAGGCCACACAAGCCTATAGGCCTAGGCTTCAAAATGGCCACCAGCCACATGGCCAGGCCAACCCAACTATAAGAAACAGAAGACAGACAATGCAGGCTTCTTGCAAAAATCACACTGCCTGCCTTCAAAATGGCCGCCAGCCTCATGGCCAGGCCCACAGCAAGAATCCTAGGCCACAAAGGAATACCATGCAGGCCTATATGGCAAAAGCAGGACACTAATAACTCCCACCAGAAAAGGCCACCAGCCACATGGATACTCACAAATCATAAGCAACAAGCAGGAGGTCTGGGAAACAATGAACTGACACAAGGCCTATAAAAGAACTGTAACCAGGCAAAGGATGCATGCTAAACCACACTGCTTTGCCTTTTTAATGCAATAAAATGCAAAAACGAAAATCCACTGGGCAAAACAAGGTCTGCAGGGGGCCCACCAACACACCAGACACACACAACAAAGGCATTTCTTTAACACACACCGAAAAACAGAAATACTCCCAAAAAACACATTTTCCAACTCAATCCAATGCCATCCATGCCCTAAATGATGTTTGAAATACATTCAACACACACCAAAGGAACAGTTGCTTCATCATGCACCCACCTGTGACTAGCTCTGGGCCTACTGGCTACCCACAGCAATTTTTAAAAAAAGAATGATAAGTACCAAAATTGCAGTTGCAGCAACTGCAATGCCCCCAATCAAACAGACACAACACAAACTTACTTGTAAAATATCAAATTCAAAAGTCCTCAAATCCAATGATAATGATGCAGCAGACACAAAAAGTGATCCTTCCAGCTCAAAATCCAAAGGCAGAATGAACAGGAGATGGGCAAAGCACTGGGAGGAGCCTGCTGGACAGGAACAGGAAGTTGATTACTTTTCAGCACACTTAGTGTCATATGTGTGTCCTAATTCCAATTTAAAGCACCAGTATCTCGAACGCCTGAACGCCTGAACAAGGAAAACTTTACAAACAAATTAAGTAATCTATTGCCGCGTGGCGTGATGGCATAGCAAAGTCATTAAGCGCTACTTCGGGACTCTCCCGGTGAGTGAATTCAGAGGGACTGAGGAGTGCAGTGATCTATCTTCATCGTAACCTCATTACATGACAGGGCTTAGTCTCGGGGGGCAGTGGTTGCTCACCTTGATAGTTTTGAAGGAATCAGACTCATGGCGAGGGGCAAACAGGCATAATTAGCCAACCGAGTCATTGGTTTTGCATAATTTATCTGGCCTGTCCCTCACATGTACATAAACTTTGACCTCTCTGTATATATTGCACACTCGTTGAGCACTGAGCACATATGTCACATGATCACCATTTATATGTAAATATTTCACTGTATGTTGACAGCCTCTATCTACTATTCAATTCAATTCAATTCAAATATCTTTATTCGAATGTAATACAATACATCCATAAAAGTACATTTTAAAACATACAGACATAACATATTCCTTTCATATAAAAAGAAACCATCCATTTCATCAATGAGACGCAAGATAATGTGCAAGAGTTTTGTAAAACCAGGATAACACATAAAATACATCAAGTTAAAAATATAAATAATTATTCAGAGTTAAAAAGGGATAAAAATACAACGATAGTAGCAGCATAGTTAACCTTCCATACTTTTCCTGAAGGTGATAGCAAGTTTCAAAAAGCTACATATAAACAGAGTATAGTCACAATTCAGGAGTTGGAGGTAATAAAGTGCTGGTTTGATTTGAGTAAATTGTAAATCCTTTAAACAAGGCTTCAAGTACAACTTCCGAGGTACTAGATAATAAGGACAAACAAATAAAAAGTGTGCCAAATCTTGCGGAGACTTCCCGTCGCAGCCGCAAGCAGGTAACACTTGACCTCGGTGGGCTCCTTTTGGTGTTGCCAACAGGAGATGAAATAAATCAAAACGGAACCTTATCAAGAGATAGCGTTCATACCCTGACATAGGCCAGGATAGGTATGGTTCCATTTGAGAACATGTCTTAAGTAGGGCGTGCTTCCTTACACTATCTTTCGTCAGCTCGCCCTCCTCCCGGGCAAGATACCTAGTAGACATGAATGTCTTTTTCACAAAAATTACATCAGCTTTGGTTATAAAATTTGGGGATGAGAACAAATCCGGCCGTCCCATTTCAATGAGGCGGTCGTTAATGTACCTCAGCCACGGAACCTTAAACCTACCGTCCCAGGTTAGAGCTTCTTCTAGTATAGCATGAGTGAGAGGTATATCATCATTTAGCCAGGAGTTCAACCAACATAACAGGGGATTTGCTGCTATTCTGTCACTCAGGAATGGTACCCCTAATTCCTCGTGTACCGAGAAATTTCCGGTGCCCCTAGGCAGCCTCAATACCTTCTTTAAAAAGTTATTTTCTGTAACCTCCAGGGCTCGTGTCTGGCAGTAGCCCCATATCTCACTGCCATAGCAGGCGATGGCGACACTTTTGGCTTGATATAGTTTGAGCAAGGCGGCCACCGGACTGTTGCCCATTTTTCTAGCAAAGCCAAGTATTGCTGCATTGACACGTATTACTTCGCCCTTTTTTTTAGCAATAGCTGGGCCCCACTCTAGTTGGTCGTCGAGAAGGACCCCGAGGTATGAGAAGGTTTTGGAATTTGGAATTCTTTCCCCATTTGTATGAAAAGAGTTGGGTTTACGTGACCCCTGGCCTATTTTCATAGTGTAGGATTTTGAATTATTGATACTTAAGCCTCTGGACTCCATAAATTCATAAAAAGAATTTAGAAGTTTCTGAAGACCAATTGCGGTCCTTGAAATAAGGACAGCGTCATCCGCATAGAGTAAGACTGGGATACCTTTTTTGCCTACATAGGGGTAATCTGCACCTATTCTCAACAAACAGTCCTCCAGCTCATTTATGTACAAATTGAAGAGAAATGGTGCTAAAATACATCCTTGACGGACGCCCCTATTAATTCTGATGTCCCCTGTCACCTTCAGGTCTTGTGAATAACGGACGTTGGCTCTTGTATCTGAGTGCAAATCGATCAGAACATAAACTAAGTTCTGATCAATGCCCATTTTTAACATAATGTCCCATAATTTACCTCTGTCCACACAGTCAAATGCGGACGATAGGTCCATAAAGGCCATGTGTATGGTTCCCTGGCGGGCTAGAGTGTATTTGCTTGCAATTAAATACAGGTTCAGACACTGGGTCACTGTTGAGTGGCCTGGTCTGAAGCCGTATTGTATTGAAGATAGAATATTTTTCTCTTTTGCCCATGTTGTAAGTCTGTTCAAAAGCACACCCCCTACCACTTTTGCTACAGAATTAATTAGGGATATTGGTCTGTAGCATGTCGGGCTGCCGCGATCACCCTTTTTAAACACGGGGACAATAGTTGATTGTCCCCAGGATTTTGGGCACCCAGATATTACAGCTGCATTTATTACATTTGTAAGGATAGGAGCCCATAACTGAATACTGGATTTAAAAAGATCCGGAGGGAGGCCATCCGGACCAGGTGCCTTATTGCTAGTTAAACCTTGGATTGCCTTTTCTACTTCGTTGATTGAGAAACAGGGAGGCTTCTCCTCTAGAATTAAAAATTCATGATCTGAAAGTTGATCATGACTTTTAAAAATTGCACTAAAATGGGACACCCAATCTGCCTCTGGGATATTTGTGCCTATTGCAGTATCACTTGGGTTGTCAAACAAAGGTTTGTTGACAATCTCCCAAAATTTGCTGCTATTTCCCAGGACAGCTGGGTCAAGCAGGGACTCCCAAGTACTGGCCTTAATTTCCTTTTTCCGCTTGTCTAATGTTTTTTTATAGGTATAGCGGAGGATCCTGATTTCGCCTAGATCTCTAGGTTCGTTTTTTAACGCCATCCTTAAATTTCTGTTTGCAACAGAGCATGCATGATCAAACCATTTAGGGTGACTATCAACTTGCCCATTTGCTGGAACCAGTAACATAGAGCTTACTGTTAACGCTACACCTTCAAAAGTGACTAAAGTTTGCTTTGGAGACATAGAAGTTGAGGCACAGATCGCCAATTCCTCACCACATAACTTATTAATATCAATATAAAAGTTTTCTTGATTTACCCTATGCCATTTCAAACGACGTTTACCATTAGTACATTGTAGAATTCCCCTGTCTTTACATTGTTTACGTAATTCAAATATACCACCATTCAAATTGATAGAAATGGGGTTGTGATCACTGTAAATATTCATGTGAATAGTAAAGCAGGAGATCTGGTTTACAAGGTCAGCAGATAATAATATATGGTCAATAAAAGACCCATAACGTGACCCTTTAAACGTCGGGACATCAAAAACTTTGGATTCTGGGACCAAAGACATGGCTGCAAACAAATTATATTCATTGAGTAAATCATTAAGAAGGGAACCGCGTCTAGTATGATCAAAGTGAAAACCATCCATGTTGTTACACCCGAGGGATCCCATTGGGGTATCTCTTGGGTTACCGCACGGATGTGCATTAAAGTCACCTACAATCAATACTTTACAAGGTAATATGTCTGTTCCTTCTTTCAACATTTCATTCAATAATAGTATGTTACATTCCCCTTGACTAGATGTGGCGTTATAAAAATTGACTAAAGTCAGAGCATTTTTGCCTCTCTTCAATATAAGCACTTGAAGGTTACTATTTACATATTGGTGAATGGTTATATCACAAGACAGGGCCAAGATTATAAAAATGGCCAGGCCCCCTTTTGCTCTGCCACTAATAGAGGGGGATGCTGGCCTAAGGAAGCTTTGATACCCTTCGATGAAGGCAGTATTTTCTTCTAACCATGTTTCTTGGAGACATATAATCGCATATTTTTTAACAAAAGCAAGCCAGGCAGGGTCGCATATCTTGTCTGCCAAGCCTGCAATGTTCCAGGAAACTAAACTCATTTTACAACCATCATCATTCTCTGTGTTCATGGGAGCCTCAGTACTAGTAAGTTCTGATAACTGGTTTTGTTGTTCATTGACAGTAAATCCCAAAGTTTCTACTGCAGAGGATTTTAATTCTACATTAGATAGGTCAACGTTAAGTGCGTCAGACTGATGATGCAATATATTCGGATATTCACAATCAAGGGATACAGGCCTGGATAGCAAACAATCTATATCTGGTTCTACAAAATTTATGTTGTCTAATTCTTTATTTGGATGACAAATGGAAGCATCGCAATTAAAATCACTTAATGGGGAATCAGCAAGCGTAGGCATTGCTGCTGCAGCATACAGTCAATCAACCCCTTCTAGACCATTTTGCTCGTAAAAAACATCAAACCTGTTTGTAGTTGGGACATTATAATATGTGTTAGAAGGTATTGGTTGGAAATGATTTTGATAGCAATATGGGTCATCTGGGGTCTTCCGTCTTTCATGATAAGCAACTGGATAGTTAACATTTCTGGGTCCCCCAAATATATCATTTCTATACTGTCTGTAATGTCCTGTGTTATAAGAATACTTCATCGGTATTTCTCCATTAAAATGTGAGTTGTAGGTGACATACTTATCTTTTTCCTCAATGATAGGGTGTATAGGCAACTTATTAATGCCATAATCACTTGTGGGATAGAAATAGCTTAAATCTTTAGTGCGGATCAAACTATTGATCGTGTCATCTTTCCAGCCAATAATGTGTTTTACTGCTCGATTATCAGCAAAAGTAACGAGAATGCAGTCCCCCTCGGTAGATTTAAATCTATGGCCCACCCAATCGACCCTCCTGACATTTAAGATTTTGCCACTGATGTGTCTGGGGAGCGGTCTATGCGTGGTTAACCAATGACTTACTTTATTTTTCAAGTCCCCATATCTCTCCGCCTTATCCTTTTCTAATTGCGGGACACCTATCATTACTATGGTGTGTAGTTGGGATTCCGGAGGGAGATGAATATGAATGGGTTTTTTGTTTTGTGGGGGTTGCATGAGGTTTCGTGTTGGTCGTATATTTGTGGCTAGGGGTACCGCTGGTAGAGTCCTAATGGGCATAGCTCGATCGGCAGATGATACTTGGGATAAATCTTCTGCGGCCCATTCGCTCTCGTCATTGTCAGCTATGGAGTATGCCAGCATGGAGGATACACTCGACAACACTAATGGTTCTTTTTGTGTTCTTATGTGTTGTGGTTTGTCGTTCTGAGCATTAGATCCCGTAGGGGTAATGATTGCCGTATTGCAACAAACGGTTTCTGAGTTGTCAGTCTGTATAAAAGTAAGAGGGGATTTGGGGTTTGCGATCTGGACATTATCTCGATATTTCTCGAGTTTGGCTAACATTAACTCTATATTAGTGATTTTCTCATTTATAGGCTGGAGAAGAAGTCTAACCAGCCGTTCTAGATCTGTCAGGTGAGATGTATCGGTTAAACTCACCCTTTCAGTCTGAGTTGTCTCATCTATATGAGGTTTTTTAGTTTTTGGCTGTTTTTCTTTGGCTATTGGTAAATCTTGTTTGGTAGATGTTGTAGCCATGTTAGATGTACTCATTATTGGTTTAGCCAATTTAAAATTAAGCCATACATCTTTGGCTGAGGATTTATGGTTGCCCAGAGGTTTATAAATCTTCCTCGTAATAGACTTAGTTTTTTTTCTCCCATTACGTCCTTTCTTCTTTTTGGGAGAAGGAGACTTATCTGTCACTGTTATGCTAGTCAGGGGGGAACTTTCAGCAAGTACCTCTCCTGGGGAGTTTATTGACATATTTCCTGGTTGTACTAGACACGGGCTAGCGCTAGCCCCGCCATTAGTAGTGGACGAAGGACTTCTTTCATTACTATTTAGAATGATCAGACCTGAGGGTGTTTCATTTCTACAACCTTTACCACTCGGTAACCCCGAGAAGGATTGCAACAAGAGCGAATCGTCCACATTTATAGTTGACTCCACAGTGTTATTATGCTCAGTGGTGTGCATTGAAAGATTTGGGAAACACATATTCGGAGTCAAGGAGAGACGTCTCTCCGTATTTTGAATCGCATCAGCTACTACACTGATCGTTTTCTGCAGCATAAGGTCAATAGCTGTTAAGGATGGCAAGGGTGTAGAGGGGGTGAGATTTTTTCTGGTGGATGATCTTGTAGCCACCGGAGTCTTTCTAGTTTTCGTCATTTTTTGCAGACTATCCCTCTATATTCCAACACAGCTGAATATTACACTTAACCTATGCTCGTATCAGTGCAAGGTAACATATAGCACACAGATGAGATACAGAAATCACCTCACAGCTTTGTTCTGGGTGGCAAGATGAATGCAATGGGGGTGGCCCGTCCCGTCCCCCTCAGTCCCCTGAGGGCCACAGAGGGCCCGCCCTTTGCCCGGGCTTAGCCCGGCGTGTCCCGCGCGCGTCCCGCGACGCGGGGGAAGACCTCACAATTTTAAACGCCTCCTGGCGCGAAAAGGGATCCCCCGATGACGGCTTCCTGCCGCAAAGGTTCACGGGTAATGTAGTTCCTCCCTCCCTCACTGCAGCCGCGCTGTTGGTGGAGGACGCGGCAGCGGGGAGAGACCTTCAGCAGGATCGGCAGAAGTATCAGCCAGGTAGGGTTCCTCAAACTAATGTCAGCCAAGCGCCCACTCCACCGGGGAAGACCTCACAATTTTAAACGCCTCCTGGCGCGAAAAGGGATCCCCCGATGACGGCTTCCTGCCGCAAAGGTTCACGGGTAATGTAGTTCCTCCCTCCCTCACTGCGGCCGCGCTGTTGGTGGAGGACGCGGCAGCGGGGAGAGACCTTCAGCAGGATCGGCAGAAGTATCAGCCAGGTAGGGTTCCTCAAATTAATGTCAGCCAAGCGCCCACTCCACCGGGGAAGACCTCACAATTTTAAACGCCTCCTGGCGCGAAAAGGGATCCCCCGATGACGGCTTCCTGCCGCAAAGGTTCACGGGTAATGTAGTTCCTCCCTCCCTCACTGCGGCCGCGCTGTTGGTGGAGGACGCGGCAGCGGGGAGAGACCTTCAGCAGGATCGGCAGAAGTATCAGCCAGGTAGGGTTCCTCAAATTAATGTCAGCCAAGCGCCCACTCCACCGGGGAAGACCTCACAATTTTAAACGCCTCCTGGCGCGAAAAGGGATCCCCCGATGACGGCTTCCTGCCGCAAAGGTTCACGGGTAATGTAGTTCCTCCCTCCCTCACTGCGGCCGCGCTGTTGGTGGAGGACGCGGCAGCGGGGAGAGACCTTCAGCAGGATCGGCAGAAGTATCAGCCAGGTAGGGTTCCTCAAATTAATGTCAGCCAAGCGCCCACTCCACCGGGGAAGACCTCACAATTTTAAACGCCTCCTGGCGCGAAAAGGGATCCCCCGATGACGGCTTCCTGCCGCAAAGGTTCACGGGTAATGTAGTTCCTCCCTCCCTCACTGCGGCCGCGCTGTTGGTGGAGGACGCGGCAGCGGGGAGAGACCTTCAGCAGGATCGGCAGAAGTATCAGCCAGGTAGGGTTCCTCAAATTAATGTCAGCCAAGCGCCCCTATCTACTACATTTGTGAATATTTGTGAATATATATGAATCATTTAACAAAAAGCAGTAGTCAGAATTTTGAGTCACGTTTTTATTTGTTTGTAAAGTTTTCCTTGTTCAGGCGTTCGAGATACGGTTGCTTTAAATTGGAATTAGGACACACATATGACACTAAGTGTGCTGAAAAGTAATCCACTTTAACCCGACAGAACCATTCTTTGTTTACTTATGTATACCCAGGTTCTGAGGGACACAGGGTCACCCCATTTTTGTTAAACAAATTCTTTATTTAGGCAAACCAGCACTTGCATGCAGATTATTCAAATGCTTGACGCGTTTCGTAGCTGCCTCACTCTTTGATCACAGGCTGTTGGTGCACCTTCACAGATCAAAGATCGTATTTGCATATTCTTAAGCTCCTACTGCCTGAACAGGAAGAATTTAAGGTGTCATAATCATACGGGCTTTGACCTGTACCGATCTTCCCAGCAATCCTAAACACTTTGAATAGCTAGTCGGAAGGGGAGAGGGAGGAGGGCGGGGCAGTTTCTTGTTCAATTCTAACTGTTACTTTACACTTGTTCTATTTTGGTTTTCCAGTTTTGGGATGCATAGCCTACGAAAGCACTTAGCAAATCAATGCCATGGGTGTTGTAACTCTCAGCAGCTTATGATAATTCATGCACCCTTATTGTACTTGGATGACCTTTACCTTCCGACTCCCATACGTGGCCGGCCCAATCTGGGTTGTAGGCAACATGCTGTCTATTATCTCCTTAGTCTGTGATCACCACTTTAATGTAATATGCTCTGCCGTTTAAAATGCATTTGAATCCAGCGGCCGGCCTGAAAGGGGTTGTTGGTGACTTGCTGTGCATGTGACCCACCTAATTATTTATCAACAAAAAGATTTGATCCTGAAATCATTGTCTTCCAGATCTGAGGAGCATCAGCTACAAGCCCAATCACAGTGGAAAGTGATGATGATGAGGAAGAAGATGGTGACATCTTCATGCAAAGCAGTCCAGTCCCCAGCAATGTGCAGAAGATTCACCCACCTCTGAGACTTCACAAAGGCACAAGATTTGGAGCAAGATTGAGACAGCACAGAATACAGGGTCTGCCCCACCCCGACGCACATTGAGTCTATCACTTCCATCTACTTCTCAAAAGATGATTGCATCAGTAGCCCCAGAAAAGAAGAAACTCAGGCTACTATTAAGGGCATGCTTAGACCAGAGGGGCCCTACCAGCTGAACCACCCAATCGTACATTTGAAAAATTGGAAGCTGGCAAAAATGTTAGCGCTGAATCTCCTCCCCTTTTCTTTTGTGGAAGGAGTTGGATTCTTAGAAATTGTGACAGCCATTAGCCTGAAATGGAAGCTACAAGTAGAACCTATCTTGCCAGAGTTGCTGTTGCAGCATTACATCACGATGTGCTTCAGTTGGTTGGACAAGCTTTGCAGCAAAGTGTTGTTCACACCATCCACCTAACAACATACATCTGGACCAGTTGTCAGTCGACTAATTACATGCGCATCACTGCACACTGGATCCCTTTTGCTGGGGTAAAGCAAATGATATCTTCAGGTCTTGGCCTTGAAGAGAGTTTTAAGAGCATTCAGTGGAATGCAACAGTGTCAATTTTCACCATGGAGAAATCACATACAGCTGTAAACATCTTGGAGGAATTCAACAGCAAGGTGTATTAATGGCTGTGACCCAGAGGTCTCAGAATTGGATTTCCTGCCATATACAATAGCAGGAACATAGTCAAGTTTGGCCCATTGCATCAAAGTGGTGGTGCAAGACATCCTCAAAAAAGAAGACCAAGTCAGCAACCTACTGACCACCTGCTGAAGAATCTGCACTCATTTCAGCCATTCGTGTAAAGCATGGAAGCAGTTGTGGATTATTCAGCATAATAATAGAGCACCAGTTAAAGCCCTGATACAGAATGTGCCAACATGTTGGAATTCAACCTTTTACATGTTGCAATGTCTATTTGAACAGTACAAACAGATCAATAACTATATCATTCAAAGAGGAGGGGATGCAGTTGGGAAAGCTAGGCCATTGAATGAGGACAGAAGGGGCCTAGTCAAATGCATGACACAGATGCTACTCCCTTTTGAAGTTTTCATATGGGAGCTTAGCAAGGAGGACAGTACGATGGGCCACGCTATTCCGTTGTTGCATCTCCTACAGAACCAAGTAAAGAATGTGTCTGAAAGGTTCAGCCCTGCAGGTGTGAATGGAAACAAAGAATCACATTTCTTGGTTGAGACCTTAATCCTTCACATGGCTTAAAATACAAGGCGGCAACATGATATCATCCTGTCCAAAGAGTACATCTGTGCCACACTACTTGATCCACAGTAAAAAAATATCCTGTCCACTTTCATTCCTTTTTCTGATGGGGATGTTTTAAAATACAAGTGGTGGATTGTAGAGCAACCCGGAGACTTGGAAGAAGAAAGGCTGGAACTTTGAGTCATACCTCACAGTTCTGGGATGCTGCCTTCAACTTCCAGATGGGGCACTCTTGTCTAACAGCAGTCAAACACACCATCAGCCAGAACACCGCCAACTACAGCAACAGAAGCACTGCACCCAACCTCTGTATTGTATTTGTTTCAATTGGCAGGGCTGAAGTACAGTGCAGAGGCACCGGCAAAACAGGTTGAGCAAGTGGCAGCATCGATAACCATTGTCTCAAAACATGGAAAGATTGACTTTGATCAAAACCAACCAACATTTTATACCACAAAATTACACTGTTCCTGAAAAAGCAGCACAGGAGCAGGGTGATTGGTCCAAAATGTATTCAAGTGTGTTAGCTAATCAACTTCTGGGCAACCGCCTGAGTTTGGGGTTGAGCTCTAGTTCCCGGACTAAGTATGATAGTGCTCCAATAGACCTTTTTAAAAAAAATTCTCGTTAAACTTCTATTGTTGCAACAAAAAAATAGCTAGTGGATCTTTATTATTTTTGTGTTACACTTATGCTGCCTCACCATTATTTTAGTCACATTTATTGACAGATTGCAGTTGGACCAGTGTGTATTGAAGAAGCCTCCACAATTTATTCATAGCTTTGGGGACAATGCCTGCCGCCTTGCATACCTTTGCCTATCCTTTTTTAAATCACTTAGCACTAGAAGGTCTGCCCCAGACGATAGTTGATTATTTACAAGACTGCCTGCCAATACCAAATTCCAATGTGTTACCTGCATCAAAGATGAATACGTAATACCCAAACTACCCGTGCTTGGATTGGAAGAGGTAACTATAGCTATTGCAATGGTGATTGAGTCATTGTGTGAGTGGTGATGATGACAGAGGCTTCATGTGGTGGTGGCAGACAGTGAGGGAGGGTCTTGAACTGTAATATGGGAACTTGTGTGAGATGATTGATTTACAATGTGTGTGGCCTGATTGATGATCATTTTTTCTCTGGAGGTGATTGGCCTTCACAAACGTACTTAGCAAAAATTAATTAACATGTCTGGTTCACTCCTATAGTCCTTCTGGGTTTTCATAATCTAGGTTGGATACCGAGACAATCTTTTGATTTACAAGACTGTCAAATTTCAATCTGCTACTGGCATTAATGGGGAAATAGCGCACCTAATGCACCAAAAAATGATCAGATTATCAAGTGAACATGAGTGATGATTGATGTGGAGTCTGACAGTAAGAGAGGGTGTCTTGAACTGTACTACGGCAAATTTCTTAGGATGAATATTTAAATGCAATGTTTGGGGCTTAAGTGATGGGCGGTCATTGTTTTGCCCTTTCACACTTAGCCAGATATAATTGCAGGGTGCTTTCTTTTTTTCTGGTTCTTTAGAGACCAGGACAGTCACTTTAGTTGACGAATGATAAACTATGCAAAATACAGCAATTCTGTTTCTCTACTTGTTCTTTAACAGCAGTGCACAACACGTCTATCTTGCTTGGGTCATTATGATGACTGGTCCAGGAAAGGGTTACTCGGAGACAGGACTCAGGAGGAGGATGGAAGAGCTCAGGGTGGGAGCTGTGGGACTACCTCATCAACAGTTATAAGCAAGACATTATCAACTTCAGTTCAAAGGTAAATCAAGAGTCAAAGACCTAGTACTCAGGTATGTGAATAGAGAGAGAGATATGTTTGTGAAGTGCTGATGTGTGTGAGTGTGAGAGTATGTTTGTGTGTGTGTATGTTGGATATGTGGCAAAAGTAAAACTCTGAGTACCTTACGTCTGTCCTTCTCCTTGACTCTAAAATGCAGTTTCTCTTTTACAATCTGTGGGCCTTCTTCTAGTCTCCTGCATGAATGAAAGCTGAGCTCAACAACACTTCTGCTTACCTACCTGACCAGTCCAGACAGGTACCAAGAGGGAGAATGCAGATGTGCCTCCTAATTTTGCAAAACAGTATCATTTTTCTTATAACAATCCTACTTGGAGAGCTGGGTGGGTGCTTCACTCCCTAACCTAGAAGACAGAACATTTAAATATCTGATAATTTGGGTCTCGGGGGCAGAAGAGCTGTTAGGAATGCATTTATCTGTATACTGTCATTCTCATTCCTATGTTTCCTTCCACAACAGATTGATGGCGAAAGGAATGCTGCTCATTGCCCGGATGAATATTGTCCTTGTGTAGTGTTTGTCTTTGTCAAACCTTTCCCCAAATCACCTTCCCATCCATTCATCAAACCCCTAACCCTCTTTGCCCGGGCTGTGTAATTATTGAGGTGTTGCTTAATTTACACCATCAATGGATCACACACTTGGTGGGGCGGAGGTGGTGAAAGCAACACCAACTTTCTGCAGGATCTTCTAAGGAATAGCCCACACTGGCTCCATGTATCTACCTATGCATGAAAAGTTATCCATATTTTAGATATAAGATGAAGTACATCAGTCGTCAGCTGCATCATTGACTCTTTGTGTTGTGTAACCATATCTGCCTAATCTAAACTTGTCCACTCCTGACTTTTAGTCCATTTTTTATAACTCAAGGATTTCGTAAATACTACTAGCCGCACATTAACCAAAACCTACTAGTATTGCAATTCTTTGTATTTTTGCACTATCAGGCATTCTCGTTGTGTCATCATGTAATATTTAGGTATCATTTCTTTGTGAAGCTTCGATAAAATAAAACCCACTAACTCACTCTTTTTATTTCCATTTAGTTGCCTACGGTGGATAATCAATCATTCAGATTAATCCTATAGCTGGAGCTCACCTGGGTGGAACTGGAAGTGGCACCTCGCTTGTGAACTTGTGATGCCTTCCCTGTTATAGATTCATCTATATCCAGGAAACAAAAACTAGTATGGAGTGAACTGAGCTAGCTAACATAGTAAGTAAGTAACTAACTGCTACTGTTTTTTATCTAGGTTGTTGTAAACAATGTAGGTAGTCAGGGCAGCATTCCCACTAATGGTCAAGATAGTTAGAGAAGTATGACTCTATAACTAAGTGCTACACTCTCTCCTACAAGCACATAAAAAGGCAGTGTAAAAGCTGAAGGCAACAGTGCAAAGTAAAAGTAAAAAAACTACTTCAGTAATACATTTAAAAGAAATGAAATAGTTTCCCCCACTATTTATTTGACAAAGAAACCTACTCTCTTCGCCCACACAACATGCCTACCCCTCTCCACAAACAACACAGACCCAAGCCTCAAAGTACCAAAAGTCAAAATGTCCAAAGAAATTCACTCCCAACTCCCTTCTCACTCTCTCCACTCAGTCCTAACAGTGCTTCCCACCAAAACAACAATTTTTAAAAAGTGTGAGAAGAGTAAGTAAGTAAGTAAATATTTTATTTGTACATGATTAATTAAAATCTTTACAAGTCGAATAAAAAACATTTAAAAGGACAATTAAAAATTGCAAAGAGAATTAACCAAAGGGTATTTAAAAGTTCTCTCTGTCCTGTGCGTTTGCCAAGTTGATTCAGATTAAAGTGTTGCATTGTTAAAATCAACAGTCCTCAAGCTCTCATGTATCTGACTCCGGCCAGTTCAAAGAATTTTACGACCTGACAGTTTAGTTTTGTTTTGCTGGGATTGAAGCAAAGTTTGACTGCCTGTCTGCATGTCCGTATACCATAGGTTTTGAATGAGTCTCGCAGGAATTTGCATCTCAGATCTTTCAGTTTGGGGCAGATGCACACTGCGTGGACAAGGTCTTCCTTTCCTGCTTTACACAGACGGCATTGTGGATCAAGATTTTTCCTTATCCAGGGC
Organism: Triturus cristatus; assembly: GCF_964204655.1. Classification (NCBI taxonomy): domain Eukaryota; kingdom Metazoa; phylum Chordata; class Amphibia; order Caudata; family Salamandridae; genus Triturus; species Triturus cristatus. Next base: position 420,660,382 of record NC_140592.1, on the reverse strand, counting down.
GGTAGGTGAGGATATACCGGGATTACGCCCAGACGCATTTTTAAAAATTTCTCTTTCATTCTTAGGTTCATGCCCACATTGAGGTAAGCCTGTGGTTGCATTGGACCATAATCATTAAGGATTACCCAACCATGTGCTTTTTTTGTCAGGGCCTCCTTGTCTTCAGTTTTAGAGATGAGTCTAACTACTTTTTTGGCTGTTTTTTTAAACGTCACATGGTCTGTTGGAATGTCCCATAAGTTGGATAGGCCCAGCACTTCAAGAGAGTCAATTAAATACTTCCTCGCTGATGATTTTTGATGCTGAAGAGTCTCATCCCAGATGTTAGAATTTAGGGAATCATTGTTGGCGTTACGTATCTTGTGCCAGGCAGTGACGTATGCACACCGTCTTTCTAAGGTTTGTTTCGCGATGCCAAATTCCAGTCGTATTTGTGCTGAGGAGACTTGTTTTGGCAAGTTAAAGATGAGCCTGTAAGAGTTTGAGATGATTGTGTCCAGAAGAGTGGCGTCTTTTCCTTGAAGGGGTTCGCTCCCGTAGGTGAGTGTTGGTTGCAGTTTTGCGCGAAGTACTTGGAGAAGTGGATAGAAGGTCAGATCTGGGAGTTTAGTTTTTAAGGATTTTAGGGCAAGGGAGGTTGCCATTCCCTTGCCTCGCAGGGAGTCCAGCTGGGGTTTAAAAGTGATCTTCGAGTCCAGTATTATGCCCAAGTATTTGTAAGTTGTTACGTTTTCCAATCGTTCTCCATTTATATGCCAATTATGTTCCCTTTTCTTTTTGTAGTTTACTGCCATAACCTTAGATTTATTGAAATTTATCTGCAGTGCATTTTTATTTGAAAAATCGTAGATGGTGTTTAGAAGGTGCTGAAGACCAATGGGTGTCTGGCTGATGAGCACCAGGTCGTCTGCATACAGCAGGTTGGATAGTGTGGTCTTCCCTAGCTTTGGTGCATGGCAGTATTTTTTGTCTAGTTCGCCGGGCAGGTCGGCTAGGAAGAGGTTGAATAGCATTGGGGCTAGGACACAGCCTTGTTTGAGGCCCTTTGTTGTTTTTATTGGTTTTGAAAGATGTGTGCCTGCACCAAGTTTCACTTTAATCCAGGTGTCAGAGTGTAGTGCTATCAGTACGTTTAAGAGATGAACAGGTATGCCCCATTTGGTCAGTTTTTGCCATAACATGTTGCGGTCTACATGATCGAACGCTGCAGTATAGTCGATGAAGGAGAGATATAAAGATTTATTGTTATCTCTTGCTGATTCCATCAGTAGAGTCAGGGCCGTGATGTTTGTAATTGTTCCTTGGCCCTGACGGAATCCGGTTTGGGTGTTCGGGATTACCGAGTTTGCGGCGGCCCATGAGGTTAATTCCTCTAGTATGTTCCCTGCAAAGTATTTAGCTTCTACGTCAATTAGTACTATCAGACGGTAATTTTTTGGGTCTTTTTTGCTCGAATGTTTATGGATTGGACTGATTATTGAACCATGCCATGACTCTGGTAGAAACTGATTAGTTTTTGCGTAGTTGAATAAAGATGTTAACGCGACGCTCCAGAACTCTACGTCGTTTTTGTAAAGCATTGATGGTAAGCCATTGGGTCCAGGGGCTCCTGTTGGTCTTCCTTTCGCTATTTGTCTTCTGATGTCTTCAGTCCCAATCGTCGATGGCTGTGGATCTGAGACTGTTGAGGTGTCGGCGGCATTCTTTAAATCGTTCGCTTTCAAGATGAAAGTGCTGCGTTTGTTGTTTGCTTCTCTTTGGTGGTATCCTGGTACTACCTCCACGTCATCCGTGCTCAACCTCCTTAG